>NC_053490.1:301130348-302507015 GCF_905171775.1 Rana temporaria
CTTGCAAAATAATTGTACCGCTTTTGGTACGTAATTCCAGACAGAATCATACCGCCAGGGAGGTTAAACACATTATTACATCTCTAGGAGGTTTATTAGGAGTAGGTTTAGGGCGCAGTGCTCTATGCAATCTTTCGCAGGCAAATGCAGACAATGGTTTATCAGGTACTAAATTATGGAAAAGCTTAGTGATCGCCTGTTTAAGATTGGTGATCGATTCTGGAATGCCACGCACTCTAATATTATTGCGTCTGTTTCTATTGTCCAAATCCTCCACGTGTTCTTGCATGAACGAGAAACTATCAGCCAATAACTCATAATCCTTCCTCAAATCATTATGTGCAAGGGCTAGTTCATCATGTTTTGTTTCCAGTATGTCAGTGCGGCCTCCTATATTAGCAATCTCCTGTGTAAGAGCACTGGTACATTTATGCAATTCCTGCTCCAATTTCCCCACAAGTTTCTCATTAACTGCAGTCAGACAAGCGTCCAGATCAGCCTTGGAAAGAGGCTGAGAGTACTCACAGTAAGGCCCCGTACACACGACCAGATCTATACGCTGGGATTGATCCGCGGATCAGTTCCAGCAGACAGATCCGGTCGTGTGTAGGCCCGAGCGGACATTTTCCAGCGGATAAAAATCCAGCCGGCGAATTTTCAGCGGATAAAAATTTCTTAGCGTGCTAAGAAATCTATCCGCTGGAATATGTCCTTCGGACTTATCCGGTCGTCTGTACAGACTCATCGGATAAGTCCGCCCGATCCCCATCCCTCGCATGCGTCGAAGTGATTCGACGCATGCGTGGAAGTATTTACCTTCCAGGGTGGCGCAACGTCGCCGCATCATCGTCGCCGTGACGGCGCGGCACGTCACCGCGTATGTTTTCCACGGGGATTTTGATCTGATGGTGTGTACAAGCCATCAGATCAAAATCCGGAGGAGGAATGTCCACTGGAAACGGTCCGACGGACTGTTTCCAGCGGAAATCCTCTCGTCTGTACGAGGCCTAAGTGGGATGCAGGGCTGGAGCCCGAGAGGAGCTGTTGGAGGCCGCATGGCGTCCGGCGCCATCTTGTGTCATCCTTCTCTCCAGGTCTAAGAGATAGCTGGTAATGTTGTGAGGGGAGCGGCGTTTGCGCCACTTATTGCCAGAGGGCATACACGATCTCCCGCTGGGGTTAAAAGGAGAAATCTGGGCTAATTTCGCTGCTGGATGGCCCCGGGATCTGTGCCTGGCTCTCCTGGACAGACGGAGCTCACTCTATCTGCATCCGTCCAGCGTCGTGCCGCGCATGCGCCCCCAAATATGGGCCCTTTTTGAACTTGCAGATTGAGTTTTTTAGATTCCTTATCATATGCATTTTTTTGTTTTGTTTTAACAGTATGTTGAACAAGGCTGATAGATAGAGATATCAGAAACAAAAGGTGGAATTTATACACAGAACTGACTTGTTGCAGTGACTGGTCCCTAAGGAATTTAGCGCTATCCCCACAGGAGCCACCAGTGTATTTGGGTCCTCTGTTCATCACTGGGCACTAGGCAGAGTTCCTCCCCTGCTGAAACGACTGGCCTACCTCACCTGTGGTACAAGAAAAATGCTCACACGCTGTTATGAAGTAAACAAGTAGGTTGTATTGAAATCAATAAAGTGTACAGTAGCATTTCAACAGTTTGCAAAAGTTAATGATAAACAATATGTTTCAGTACAGGAACAATGCAATACACCTTTAAAGCGTGCCCACCCATCCTGCAGGACTGAGAATAAAAATAGCTCTCACACTGGGAGATACTCCCCAAGTGAGATAAAAGAGAGTAGCAACAAATGAAGGCTAAGGTCGGCCATTCAGCCTGCTGGATTCGCTTGCGATTATCACAAGCGACTGCTATAGCCACTAGCAATAATCACTGTCTTCTCCCGGCGGGGATGGCTTCCCAGTGAACAGATGATCGAACGGGCAGGACAGGCAGTGAAAAAAAGTGTAGTCATCAATACAGGAGCAAACACAGACTGCCTAAGGCCCCATTCACACGAGGCGGACTTTGTTCCTACGGAGTCCGCCTGCTCCCGCCAGCTCAGTGGGAGATCAGTCCACAGATCTCCATTGAGCCGACGGATGACAAGATCCTCTCTGCTCACTGAGCGGGAGAGGCTTGTCGGGCACCGCTGTCTCCTATGGAGGGATCTGATAAAAATGGACAGCATGTCAGTTTTAATCAGATCTTACCCGATCCGATCCGCATGGACGGATGGGGAAGTGCCCCCCATACGTCTGTTTTTAGCAGATCGGATAGGGTCGGATGTCAGCGGACATGTCTCCGCTGACATCCGACACTCCATAGGGATGCATGGAGCGGCAGTTCAGGTCCGCCGTCAAAACTGACAGGCGGACCCGAACGGTCCGTCGTGTGAATGAGGCCTTAGGCTAGTAAATGAACCAATTGCTCAGGCAGCAGGTGTTGGCCTGAGCACAGCTAAATAATGAAATGTACTGACCAGGCAGGAACTGGACATGTAGCTGCTATATTAGAGAATTTTCACACTGGTGTACTTTTACAAAAACATACATTGTGGTTTAACAAGTGAGACAAGTGACTCAAAAACTGTGGGTGCATTTTTGAAACTGGACACCAAAGGTGCTGCATTTATGAATTTTTAAAACTGCAGCGCACTGATGTGAAGAGTTCCTTAGGATTTAACCAGTTCAATGTCTGGCATTTTCATCCCCTCCCTGCCCAGGTAAATTTTCAGCTTTCAGCACTGTTTCACTTTGAGTCTAGGTTCACATATATGCAGTTGCGGTTCATGCATTTTTCAGGCAAATTTTGCGGTGCGTTTTTAAACCTGTGTTTTTATTGTGTTTTTGCATGCATTTTTCACACATTTTGCGCTTTGTGCCTTTTTTTTCTTTAACCACTTCAATACCAGGCACTTACGCACCTTCCGGCTCTTCCTGTTTACATTGTGATCAGCCGTGATTGGACTGATCACGTGGTAAAGAGCCTCCGCCAGGGGCTCTTTACCGAGATCGGAGATGCAGTGTGTCAGACTGACACTCCGCACCACTGAATCGCCGCGCTGCACGCCCCCATGGGCGCGTGCCGGCATGTTATCCTGCTGGACGTCAATAGTCAATGTCCAGTCAGGATAACAGAACCACTTCCCGGACGTCAATTGTTTATTGACCGGGCTGGAAGTGGTTGAAAACACTGTATATCGCCGGTTGCTAAGGAGCGGGCCAGTAAGTCATCAGCTGTCAGCGGGATTTCCCCCTGACAGATGAATGTAAAAAAATAAAATAATTGCTGTTTAAACAATTAGAGAACAAAATGGCGTGGGGTCCCTCCCAAATCCATTTCAGACCCTTATCCGAGCATGCAGCCTAGTAGGTCAGGAAAGGAAGGGAACAACCGGGCGCCCCCAAACCATACATGCATGCTTTCAACATGGGGGTTGCTTTGGGGTACGGGGGTTCTGCCTGACCTGCCAGGCTGTATGCTTGGATAAGGGTCTGGTATGGTTTTGGGGGACCCCACATAATTTTTCTTTATTTTGGCGCAGGGTTCTGTAAGGTACTTGTGGTAGGTAGTGTCCGAAAGTGGAGCTTATGTGCTGAGGATTCATGCAAAAACTTGGTCAGGTCGGCAACAGAAAAGGCAAAGCAGTACACGTTTGAAATCCAGAGAGTGATCAGGCAGGCAGAGGTCATACACGAGCTGGTCGGCAAAGTACAAAATCAGCAGGCTAGAGAGTAGTCAAGAATTCAGGCAGAGGTTCATACACGGTAATCAGCGCCACAAAGCTATCAATCAATCCAGGTAGCTAGTCCACGCCAACGGGCCCCGAGTAACAGGAAGTTCTGCTATTTATGGGCTGCTTGATTGTACATTATCCACAGCTGGCAGCAGGTGAGGCTAGCGAGTCCAAGGCAATGCATCAGGCTGGGAAAACATTGCAACAACTCCAGAGCTCCCCCGTGGGACAACAGGTAAGGCTGCAGCTGTGGAACCAGGTGTTCAATGACACCCAGGTACATGACAGGTTCCCCTCCAATCCATACCAGACCCCACTTTTTTAGCCAGCAATTTTTTTTTACATTCAGCTGTCAGCGGGGAATACCACTGACAGCTGAAGACTCATCGGTTGTTAAGGCACAGTGGCCGGCTTCCCGGTCCGCTCCTTAGCAACCAGCTATATTGTTTTTAAAGGTTTAAGGTATTTAGGTTATTTATAGCAAAGAGTAAAAAATATTGTTTTTTTTTCAAAATTGTCGGTATTTGTTTGTTCATAGCACAAAAAATAAAAACTGCAGAGGTGATAAAATACCACCAAAGGAAAGCTCTATTTGTGGGGAAAAAAGGATTTCAATTTTGTTTAGGTACAATGTTTCACGACTATGCAATTGTCCATTAAAGCGACACAGTGCTGTATTGCAAAAAATGGCCTGGTCAATAAGGGGGCAAATCCTTCCGGTCCTTAGGTGGTTGAGAGTGGGGCTCCCCCTTCCTTGTCATGGCACACTGTACCAGGGCAATTAGTACCTAATTGGGCATTTCGACATCAGGCATCTGTGTCTCAGATTGGCAAGGGGGCTACCTCGTTATCTGTGAACACTTTTACAAAATTTTTACAGTGTTCACACATTTGGATGTGTGTTTTAAACTCAATGTTTTGCAGGCTGCTTTTTAATGTACCTTGTTTTCCCTAGGGGTTTTATTTGAGTGGTTGGCATGTTTGCCTGGTTGCTCTTGTTTTTTGTGCCCGCCCCTCATCCAGGCAGTGCTTTAGATTGTCCCTATTGTAGTGCTACTACCCCAATAGGAACCTCTGGGTAGGATTGGTCCTTTGTTCTTTGCCTCAACCTCCTCAAAAACGACGGCCCCTCTGACATACAATATCACAGGAAAACACTAGGGCCTCGTACACACGACCGAACATGTCCGCTGAAACTGGTCCGTCGGACCAGTTTCAGCAGACATGTTCGGTCGTGTGTAGGGCCGACCGGACAATTTTCCGGCCGACCGGACAGGTTTCCATCGGACAACTGTTTCTTAGCATGCTAAGAAACATGTCCGCTGGAAGCCTGTCCGCCGGACATGTCCGATGGTCAGTACGACTCATCGGACATGTCCGCTGCCCCGTACGACTCATCGGACATGTGCGCTGGCCCGAGAACCCGCGCATGACAACGAAGTGATTCAACGCATGCGTAGAAGCATTGAACTTCCGGGTTCGCGCACGTCGCCGCGTCATCATCGTCGCCGCCACGTCACCGCGTCGTCTGTTCGCGGGAAATTTGGTCTGATGGTGTGTACAGCCATCGGACCAAATGATCCCAGCGGACCGTTTTCATCGGACACATACGCTCGTCTGTACGAGGCCTGACAGTAATAATTAGTACCCAATAGTAGTCCAAGATCAAAGGAAACAGGCACCAAACTAGGTAGTAAAGGCAAACTTAAAGGGGTTGTAAAAGGTAATTTTCCCCCTAAATAGCTTCCTTTACCTTAGTGTAGTCCTCCTTCACTTACCTCAACCTTCGATTTTGCTTTTAAATGTCCTTATTTCTTCTGAGAAATCCTCACTTCCCGTTCTTCTGTCTGTAACTCTTCACAGTAATGCAAGGCTTTATCAATGGAGGGGGCGAGCAAGACACTCCACACCAGGGAGAAAGCCTTGCATTACTGTGTGGAGTTATAGACAGAAGAACAGGAAGTGAGGATTTCTCAGAAGAAATAAGGACATTTAAAAGCAAAATCGAAGGAATTTTTTTTTTACCTTTTACAAGGGGTTGTAAAGGTTTGTTTTTTATTTTCTAAATAGGTTCCTTTAATCTAGTGTATTGTTGGTTCACTTATCTTTTCCTTTGACTTCCCTTCTAAATGTTTTTTTTCCTTTGTTTTCTTTGTCTGAATTTCTCACTTCCTGTTCCTCCTCAGTAAGCTGTTCTGGTTGACTAACCACCACTCGGATGATGGTGGCAAGTTTACTGAGGAGAAACGGGAAGTGAGAAATTCGGACAAAGAAAAAAAACATTTAGAAAGGAAATCGAAGGAAAAGCTAAGTGAACCAACAATGCACTAGCTTAAAGGAACCTATTTAGAAAATAAAAAACTAACCTTTACAACCCCTTTAATATATTGTCACCCAATATGATCGGTAACTAGAAAAGCATAAAATGGATTAACAATGGTAATAACACAATTTGGCATAGAAAGTGACTAACAATAGGGACTAGGCGCAAGATCGCATTTGGCATCCAGATAGAGCTCGTCTGTGGAAGGAAGCACGAAGTGCTCCAAAATCTCCTGGTAGATGGCTGCGTTGACCCTGGACTTAATGAAGCACAGTGGACCAACACCAGCACATGACATGGCTCCCCAAACACAACACAAACTTCACACTGGACTTTAAGCATCTTGCAGTTTGTGCCTGACCCATATTCTGGGTCCTTGGTTTCCAAATGAGATGCAAAATTTGCTCTCACCAGAAAAGGGGAATTTGGACCACTGAACAACAGGTCTGTTTTTCTTTAGCCCACGTAAGACGCTTCTGACGTTGTTTGTTGTTCAGGAGTGGCTTGACAAGAGGAATACGACATTTGAAGCCTATGTCCATGATCCGTCTGTGTGTGGTGGCTCTTGATTCCAGCCTCAGTCCACTCCTTGTAAAAGTCACAAACACTTTTGAATGGCCTTTTCCTGACAATCTTCTCCAGGCTGCGGTCATCCAGCAGGGAAAAAGGTGCACAAGCAGCAGGCTTGTGCACCTTTTTCTTCCACACTTTTCCCTTCCACATAACTTTTTATTTAATGTGCTTTGATACAGCACTTTGGGAACATCCAACTTATTTTGCAATTACCTTTAAAAGGCTTTCCCTCCTTATGGAGGGTGTCAATGATGGTTTTGTGCACAACTGTCAGGTCAGCAATCTTTCCCATGATTGTGATTCCTACTGAACCAGACTGAGACCATTTAAAGGCTCAGGAACCCTTTGCAGGTGTTATGGCTTAATTAGCTGATTAGAGTGGGACACGTGGAGCCTAGAATATTGCACCTTTTCACAATATTCTAATTTTCTGAGATTCTGGATTTGGGGTTTTCATGATCTGTAAGCAATAATCATCACAATTATGACAAATCACGGCCTGAACTATCTCATACATTAGTTTCACATTTTAAGTTGCACTAGTGAAATGAACCTTTGCACGATATTCTAATTTTTAGAGTTTCATCTGTACATAGCCATATCTGATTTATACAGTAAATTCTGCCATATTTCACAGGAAGTGTACATCCAACTATAGAGGTTGATGGCTGTACAATTCTATATGCATACAGTCGCCAGTATGCATGTAAATGCGAGCATGCATACAGTTATACTATACTGGGCTCGGACTGTCAGTTTCTAGGGTGTTTTATGTTAGGCCTTGTACACACGATCAGTCTAAACCAATGAAAACGGACTGAAGGACCGTTTCATCGGTCCAAACCAACCGTGTGTGGGCCCCATTGGTCAGTTATCCTTTGGTCCAAAAAAATAGAACTTGCTTTAAAATTGAACCGATGGACGCCTAACCGATAGGTCAAAACCGATGGTTAGGATGCGAAAGCATTGGTTAAAAACCCACGCATGCTCAGAATCAAGTCGACGCATGCTTGGAAGCATTGAACCTAATTTTTCTCAGCACGTCGTGTTTTACGTCACCGCGTTGGACTCGATAGTTTTTTTAACTGATGGTGTGTAGGCACATCAGAACATCAGTCAGCTTCATCGGTTAACCGATTAAACGGTCCTTCAGTCCGTTTTCATCGGATGGACTGATCGAGTGTACAGGGCTTAAAGGAGTTGTAAAGGAAAAAAAAGTTTTGCCTAAAATTAATGTCTGCAAGGTAGACAGACAGAATAGTGTAATGATTCTGTTAAGAAACGAGTAAATACCTATTAAATTCCTTCATCTATATCACCTCCGGCATTCTAGTTTCTGTTCTCTCATTCACTTCCTGGTTTGCATTGCTCGTTCATGTAAGAACTACATTTCCCAGTATGCATTGTGGCACTCCCAGTAATTCACACCTCCTTAAAGTCTCTAACACGTAGAGAGCGTCCTGCCACACAGATGTAGTTCCCAGGAGGGGGTGAGCACTTACTGACCACCGTAGTAAACCCTCCCGTCACGGTCAGTAAACTCAGACAAGCAGGAAGTGAACAGAACAGAGAAGAAATAGAGCAACTTCTGAGCAAAAACGAACAATGAGGAAGTGAAAAGAGGAATGTCTGCAGGTAAAGCAGGACTCAAGTCCTGCGGTAACGCGTGGGAACGGAGTTCCTGCACTTTTTTCACAGCAGGAACTCAGTTCCCTTTGCAGGACTAGAGCAGCCGAGTCGCCCGAGCCAATCCTTCACTAAGCAGCGATGCCCAGCTCGAGTCACCGTCAGGAGCAGGCGAACCTTAGTAATCCTTTATGTTACAGGCCGCTTCCTGTATATGGATTCATCGGGTAGTGTGCGGGTATTTCGTCACTTCCTCTATCCTGCAATGTCTCGTGGGAGCTTTTGTCATTGTTCCCAGGAGACATTGCGGAGGTCTGCCGCGAGTTATCGCGGGATTTAGAAAGAACTTGCTTCTTTTTTCGAAAAAAAACATGCGGTTTAGTAATTATGCATATGAGCGTATAATTTTTTATTTTTTTTGGTGGGGGAGTGGATCTTGGGTGGTAGTTCCCACACTTTTTTCCCCAGGACTTGACCCCTGAGGTAAAGGATGCTTATTATGGAAAAAATATTTTTCCTTTACAACCCCTTTAAGGCAATCTTTTTAATTCTTATGGAGTTATGGATATTTAATTTGTCTTCAGTACCAGAAGCCCCATGATAGTAATATGTTGTGCTAGACTCACTACATCAAAGACAAATGTATAGAAAAAGCTAACCTAGCCATGTAGTCCGTTACATGCGTATAATGTTTACTTATTTTTTCCTGCCATTTTATTTGTAACAGAAGTGTCTAAAATAATGGATTACAAAGGCAATTGTAGAAAATTCAGTTCCATATACAGTACCAAATATATTCTATGTCTGGCCACCTCATGCTTTTATTCATCAAGCAAAAGCAATAATATAATGCAATATTTTTTACTTGAAGCCTTATGTCCTGATATAATTGTGGTTCCTACAATCTATTGCAGGTGGCAGTGGACACTAGTGGTTTGGAGAAAGTGAACGATTGTTCTATGGAACTCCAAGGTTAACACAAACAGATATTCTGGACATTTCCTATGGTTCAGAAGGTTTCATTTATCATCATGTAGACCTGATTAATATCACCTGTCTGAAATTTACACTTGCTTTACTGAAAATGGTTTCAAGCGGTAAATTGGTTTAATGGGTTAATGGGTCTCTCCCACTGGATAGCTAACTGACCCAATGACTGTGACATGCTGAAAGACAGCAAGTGATTGAAGAATTGCTTGTACCTAGCAGCAAAGTCACCACTTTGTAATTCATCCATTTGACCTGTTCAACATCAGGGCTCACTTTCGTGAAGTAAATTCAGATCTGAATGTCAGCATAAAACTAAACAAATATAAAAAAAAATTATTGTTACTTCCACTTTTTTTTTATTATAATTAAATCAAACCCATACTTTAATTTTAGCCCAGAGAACCTCACCACCATGTACCACATGGTTCTCTTTTCTCTCTTATTTGTTGCTGATTTTTATGCTCTTTACTTTTTTGTGATATTCTATTCGGATTACTGTTCTGCTTTTGACATATTTAATTCATTAAAGTGTTACTAAGCCCACAACAGTAAAATCAGTCTGTATATGCAATAAAGCATGCTTGTTATACTCACTGTGGAACCTAAGGGGTTAATCCTCTGCATTGGTCCTCCCCTTCTACTATCCCCAATACATATCCTGTTAGTGCAAAGCCTTTGGAGGCATGCTGCACATGATCAGTTTGGCGTGTATTGCTAGAGAGTTTTTTTTCCTAGGAGGGTGCACAGGGCCAATCACCACTGCCGAGACTGACGGTCAGGGGTGAATGAAAACTCCTCCTACAAGCTTTAACCGGAAACTGATAGAAGCCACAAGACTGCTATATACTGCTGATGAGAAAAGATATTTAGCAGTTTATATTTACTAAAATAATTGCATTTCCATGTTCTGTGTATTGTGGGAGACCAGATATAGTGAATGCAGGGTCCTGGGTTTAGTAACACTTTAACTGGAGATGTTGTCTGTTTTCTGATACTGTGAATCACAATATCACATATGTATCTGATTTTAAAAACTGGATCATTTTTATATAAAAAAAAATATATATACACACATACACATACACACACCCATATACAATATATATATATAACAAAAATGAAAACACATAAAGTTGAGTTTATTTTCAGTGTGTTTGTCACACAGCTTTTTCTGTTTACATATTTTCTCCTGGGGGTAGCTAAGACTACTGAAGGGTGACAGAGAAAAGCTTTGTCTAAGTCATTAGGTATAAAGCTCATCTGAAAATTGTCCATTACTACATATTGTTAGAGGAAGATTCCAATAGGCTGTAATCCCTTATGGAAATTTGTTTCTTCAAATTGCTCAGTGTTAAATAATTGCAGCATGTGTTGGCAAATAAAATAGTTTAACCCTTTTATTGACAGGACACCAAACAAACTTCCCAGATTATCCATGTATATTTAAAAACATGTTGGGGCCCCTACCAGAAATGGACTGCTGACTTGTCAGATTTGGATGAGAAAGAATGGGAGACCTGTACCAGCCAGGTATCTTAGTTGGCGTGGACTTAAATCATTGTTTTTTTGTTTGTTTTTTTACTGCATTCTACACCTGCAGAGAGACTCTCTAAGACCCCTTTCCCACTGAACCACCCATAGCGTCAGCGGTAAAACGTCACTATCTTTACTGCCGAGGCTATGGGCGCATTTGCGGCGCATTTCGGCCGCTAGTGGGGCGCATTTAACCCCCGCTAGTGGCAGAGAAAGGGTGAAAACCGCCCTCAATATGCTGCTGAAGCAGCGCATTGCAGGCGGTATAGCCACACTGTTCCATTGATTTCAATGGGCAGCAGCGGTGAAGGAGCAGTAAACACACCGCTCTAAAGATGCGGCTAGCAGGATTTTTTTACCGTCCTGCTAGCGCAACTCAGGCTTTCACACTGGAGACAACGGAGCAGCTTTTTAAGGGCGGATTGCAGGCGCAATTTTGAACGCTATAGTACCTGCAATACGCCCTCAGTGTGAAAGGGGTCTTAAAGTGGAAGTCACCTCACTCTCCCACTCTTCATGACGTGCCACAATTGATAATGGATGCACAAGCTGACCTATGCAAGTAGTAGTTGTCCCAAAAAGTTTGCCAAGATATGGTCCACCTGGATAGGCCAATGGGGTTTTAGGTAACCCCTTTAACTAAAGTTGTTGAACTATGCTGTTCACCAGCTCTGTACCTAGTGGAAATCATGTCATTCCTCTTCTGCGGTTCTCTTCCCCTTCCCCCTCTACATTTCTCCTTTACCCTTTACTCATCTTACTGCTCATTCACCCTTACTTTCCCAATTTTTCGCAGTTTGGTAAATGTCCCAATGTTATTTCCTAGTCTTCCTGTGGATCATATTATTTACATATTTGTTTATTATGGGTTAAGGGATATGTTTTTTTTTTAGACTATCCATACAATCTTGAACGGAATACATTTTCAGTCATTTTGTGCGCTGGCTTTTTACCTCTGATTTTACATATGTTTATCGTGGTCTGTACATACTTTACTTTTTCCTATTTTTCTCTTACTGTTTTAAAAGTTTGTTAGCCCCCCCCCCCCCACAAAATGGCAGCTTCCTGATTTCTAGCAACCATGCATGCTGTGTGGGTCAGCTGCCTGCATCCTAGCAACTGATGATGTCATTGGTTGCTAAGACACTGGCAGCTGCATGGTCACTGACTGTGGGGTCATGCCTAAAATCTATACTGGAACCTTTTCTGAGGATTCAGTCTGGCTGGGCATGAAATGAGAGGGGCAGTGAGCACGAGTCCCCCCCCCTCTATTTTGAACCATACCAGGCCATATTCCCCCAACATGATAATGAGCATCCGGTATTGATTTCTAGGGGGAACCCAATGCCCCCTTTTTTTTTATATAATCCGATTGTATCAATCCGATGTATACACCTAGGGATGTTTTAGAGACATTACAGCTTGATTATTTTTTAGGTTTGACATCTTCCTCTCCCCTCTCCTCCTGTTTAGTGCAAGTTCCTTAGCTATGACTAATGGCTATACCCTCCCTGTTTATTCCATGTTACCTCAGTCAATGTTTGTTCTTTGCAAAGACTGGACTTAGGAGAGTGATTGTCTTCTTACATTTCAAAATACTAGAAAACATCCTCTGTACTGCAATTATCTGCAGTAAAGTTGTGTTGGATTTAACTTCTGACTTAAGCCTTGTACACACAAATTGATTTTCCGGCAAGAATTGTGTGTGGACAGCCTGTTGGCAGAAAATCTCATTGTTTGCATGCTCCATCGGACAATTGTTGTTGGATTTTCCACAGACAAATGTTGGATAACAGGCTTTAAAATCTTCCTGTAGACATTGGTCTGTTGTTGGGTTTTCCGATTGTGTGTACACAAGTCTGTCGGACAAAAGTCCAAAGTGCAAACACGCATGCTGGGAAGCAATTCTCACCAAACACAATTAGAAGAAGGTGCCCAAGGGGTGGCACTAAAGAGCTGAAGAACCACGTAGTACGTAACTACGCTCGTGTTTGTTGGCCAACATTTGTGTGCTATTTGTATGCAAGACAAGTTCCTGGCCAACGTCCTTTGGACAAAAGTCCGAGGCTTTGTCTGCGGAAAATCCGATTGTGTGTACGAGGCTTTAGTGAAGAGTTAAACTGCCTGCCAAGTCACCAGGTGACCATTCTGTCTGGACAGACTGGGCCTATGGGGATATGTTAAGGGGCCTTTGAAACAGAAGCATAAGAATGCAGATTTTGATAGCCTTTATACTCTCTCAAACCCATGGCTCTGCTCAACACTTGCCCCTTTCATCACACACGGACAAGCTCGTCTCCACTCTCCATACAAAAGAAAAATGTAAGCCACACTCCAAAACGTATCTCTTCTTTCTGTGTTTAATAATTGAATAAAAAAGACTGCATACAATAATGTCTCCACCCGAAACCAACCTTCCTTGACCAGAATAGGGGAAGACGCCTATCCCTTTCAGCAGCCAGCAGTGGTAAAACACATCAAGGATGGTTGGTTTTGGTAGGAGACATTATTGTATGCAATCTTTTTTTTTTTTTTTTTTTATGTATTTTACACCTTTAACCACTTGCCCACCAGGTAAATTCTGGCACTTCTCTCCTTCATGTGAAAATCACAATTTTTTTGCTAGAAAATTTATCAGAACCCCCAAACATTATATATTTTTTTTTAGCAGACATCCTAGGGAATAAAATGGCAGTCATTGCAATACTTTTTGTCACACCGTATTTGCGCAGCGGTCTTACAAGCGCACTTTTTTTGGATAAAAATCACTTTTTTGAATTAAAAAATAAGACAACAATACATTTTGCCCAATTTTTTTATATATTGTGAAAGATAATGTTACGCCGAGTAAAATGATACCCAACATGTCACGCTTAAAAATTGCGCCCGCTCGTGGCATGGCGTCAAACTTTTACCCTTAAAAATCTCGATAGGCGACGTTTAAAAAATTCTACAGGTTGCATTTTTTGAGTTGCAGAGTAGGTCTAGGGCTAGAATTATTGCTCTCGCTCTAACGATCGCGGCGATACCTCACTTGTGTGGTTTGAATACCGTTTTCATATGCGGGCGCTACTCGCGTATGCGTTTACTTCTGCGCGCGAGCTCGTCGGGACGGGGCGCTTTAAAAAATTTTTTTTGGGTTTTCTTATTTATTTTTATTTAGTTTTATAATTTTTTACACTGAAAAAAATAAAATAAAAAAAATTGATCACTTTTATTCCTATTACAAGGAATGTAAACATCCCTTGTAATAGAAAAAAGCATGACAGGTCCTCTTAAATATGAGATCTGGGGTCAAAAAGACCTCAGATCTCATAATTAGACTTAAATGCAAAAAAAAAAATAAAAAAAAAAAAATGTCATTTTTTCAAATGACAAAAAAAAAAATGTTTCTTTAAGAGGCTGGGCGGGACTGACGTTTTGACGTCACTTCCGCCCAGCAGAGCTATGAGGACGGGTGAAGGAGATTTCTCCTTCAGTCCCGTCCCCGCTCAGCTGCCGGACACATCGGATCCCCTCCGCCGCTACCGACGGCTCCGGTAAGCGGCGGAGAGCGCGGGAGAGCGGCGGGAGGGGGGGGGGGCCCCTCTCCCGCCACCGATAACGGCGATCTCGCGGCGAATCCGCCGCGGAGACCGCCGTTATCGTGTACACCACCGCCCCCTGCAAAGATGAATATCTCGGTTGTGGCAGCAGCTGCTGCCGTTATCGAGATATTCAACTTTAAAAAGGAGGACGTCTTTTTGACATGGGGCGGTGGTCAAGAGGTTAAACTCTCTGCTGCATCTATTGTGAAGTTTTCTCTTTGCCTCAGTAGCACACGACCTTGTTTGCACTCCATTAGAGCACATGCTGAATTACAGATGCTGAGATCTGCTTGGATGCAGCTAAGGATCATATCTCCCGTATTAACCTATTGTGTTGGAAATACCTGTGTATTAAACCTGTGGAAGTACAAGAACCGTTTCCAGAATTGCTCCTGCTGTTGGAATCTCAATGCTGTGATAGGCTGTGTTTTGTTTTCTGCTCTGCACAAACACCTGCTTTCCAATTAATATGTGACTGCACACAGAGATGGCTACACTGCTCACATTTGGTAAATAAGTCTGAACTAGAACATATACTGTACATCCATTACAGTCAGAAAGGGAGCGGCCTTCTCTTTCCCAAGGAGAAGCCGATTTGCGACAGGTAGAGATACCGGCAGGGCTTTTTTTTCCTCAGAGAATAGGTGCAGGACTCAACCATGCTCGCCACACACGCATACCTGCCAAATGGCATCAACAATTAGCTCTTCCCTCTGCATGCAACCCCCCCCTCCACTGCCCTCATCTTCTCCTCCCTCCTTAAAAGCTTCACCATTTGCCATACCTCCCAACTTTTCAACTTCAGAATGAGGGACAAATGAGCATACCCCCCCGGTGTGGGGTTCGCAGATTCAAAGTTGTTGAGCGCGGGGGGGTACGCGGATCGAAGTTTTTGAGCGGGGGGGGGGGCTCAAATCAAAGTTGTTGAGCGGGGGGGCGCAGATCAAAGTTGTTGAGCGGGGGGGGGGCGGCGGATCTAAGTTGTTGAGGCATGGGGGGATCCGCGGATCAAAGTTGTTGCGCGTGGGGGGGGGGGGGGGTTCGCAGATCAAACTTGTTGAGTGGGGGGCGGGAATTCCGTGGATCGGAGTTGTTGAGCGCGGGGGGGGGGGTTTGTCGCCAATCGCGGGACCGCAGGATTTAACGCGAATTGCAGGATCGAGGGATTAACCGCGAATCGCGGTCATCGCGGGGGGCGCGAAATCACGGGACAATAGCTCTGTTCGCGGGATTTAGCGCAAATCACGGTAATCACGCAAGAGTGGGGGGGGGGGGTTGCAGCAAAATCGCGGGACAATAGATCTGCTCGCGGGTCCGCAGAATTTACCGCGAATCGCGGGACATTCCCGCGAAATCGGGGACAGTTGGGAGGTATGATTTGCCATCACTTGTAAACGCAGTAGCTGGAGTTCTGTGTTACCAAGTGATAGTGGTGAGCAGAAGACCTGAGCCAGAGGTGGTGGAACCTCCTAGTTCTTGCTGAAAGAAAGCCATGGATATTGCCATAGTTAAGACTTCTCTGAGACTGGATTCACACCTATGCATTTTTAGTGCTTTTTGCATTTGGCAGATTTGCGCTACAGTCCATTTAACATGGTTTCCTATGGAACACGTTCTGTAGTGCAAATCTGCAAAATGCAAAAAGCACTAAAAATGCATAGGTGTGTAGCGCCCCCTTGCTTTCAGCATGGGCACTACACTAAAGTTAGTGGGAATGGGAGAGTTACTTTGCTCCCATTCGTGGTTTGTCTAAATTTGGGACTTCTGTCATCCCAGAAATGTCCACTGGGTCAGTCTGTGGTCAGGGGGTGCAATACCACCCCTTGCTGGCAGTTGGCGCCAAAGGGGTTCTGGCAAAGCAAGTTTTCCCCAGCAGCCAATTGCAGGAGTTTTCCCTCGCGAGGCATGCTGGGGGAGAGTATATCTGTGACAGGGGTCATGTGTTGAGAAATCTTTGCGGGGTCCCCATTCCAGGTGCGGTATGCACCTTCAGGGTACGCACATCCATGGACCCCGCCAGCGCGGCCCACCTGGCCAAAGCTGAAAGCTGCATCGAACCTCATCCTGAGGAGAAAAGGGACCCCAGTGTTCCACTGGGTTCCATGACTTGTTCAGAGAATCCCCGTCTGGGTTTGGGCGTCCGGACCACTGACAGGTATGCTTGCTGTCATCCGGGGGCCTATATAGGAAAAGTCAACTGGGAGGATTCGCTCTCTTTATTCACCCAAGTCCTTTATTGAAATTGGCCTGTGGCAGAGGCCCTAGAGCCGGGTCTGTGAGAGAGACTCGTTCCTCCCAGCTAGTTCAGAGTGACGCTTCGGCTGCCAGGCCTATTATAGGGGTCTGTCCGGGGGCACTTTACCCACTCCAAGTAGAGTGGCGACCAGTTACAAAATGTGGTACTATACAGAGCAGAATTGATTGTTCCATTTAACATCCGGGCCTGATACCGCAAGGTTCTCTTCTCTTTCCTTCATCAACCTTAACCTTTCTAATACGTCTTGATGTTGGCCGTGTTTGGCCTGGACAATAAAGCATTGAAAACCCTTTTATTGGCTGTCTGGACCTTCGCTCATTGCCACTGTTCTCACAATTGCACCCCTAGACACCGCCAGGGTAACTTAGCAGGCCAATCCCAAAATCAACCAGCGGCTCCTTCGGGGGTGAGCGCTACACGTGTGAATCCAGCCTGAAGGTGCAGTTGTAAAGGGAGCATTGTGGTAGGCAATTCAGTAAATTCAAATGCACAATTTTATTTTACTTTACACCTTCTTTTATACTCTCTGACAGCAATTTTTTTTTTTATTTGTGAATTTGGATATAGTATGTCCACCAATTCTGGAAAGATCTTTAATGCAATTTGTTTCCAAGATTCTTTTTCGCATTATCCTTTATAGTGCTTGTGCCTATTATCATATGTCTTGGGGTGCTTTCTGACAGCACTTATAAAAGCATCTACATCAGGGGTCTCAAACTCAAATTACCTGAGGGCCACAAGACGAGTTTTCATATCCCATGGGGGGCCGCATGCAAACTTTCAAACTTCAAAAACAGTACTGGTGTCAGTGAACGCATTATTAACCCCCCAGCACTGGTGTCAGTGGATGCATTATTAACCCTGACCACTACACTGCACACTGACCACTGCACACTACACTGACCACTGAACACACACTGACCACTGAACACTACACACTGACCACTGAACACTACACACTGACCACTACACTACACGATGACCACCACACTGACCACTACACACCCCACTGACCACTACACTACACACTGACCACTCACCATCAGGGCACAGCACATCAGGTCACAGAGCCCAGCACATCAGGGTACAGGGCACAGCGCACATCAGGGTACAGGGCACATCAGGGTACAGAGCCCAGCACATCAGGGTACAGAGCCCAGCACATCAGGGTACAGAGCCCAGCACATCATGGTACAGGGCACATCACATCAGGGTACAGGGCACAGCACATCAGGGTACAGAGCCCAGCATATCAGAGCACAGCACAACAGGCCACATCGGGGTACGGGGCATGGCAAGGCACATCAGGACATGGCACATCAGGGCACAACACATCAGGACAGGGCACATGGCACATCAGGGTACATGGGCCACATCAGGGTACATTGGGGAAACAATCAGGGCACATGGAGCACATTAAGGCACATGAGGGCACAATCGGGGTACATTGGGCACATCAGGGCACATCAGAGCACATCAGGGCACATGTAGCACAATCAGGGCACATGTAGCACAATCAGGGCACATGTAGCACAATCGGGGCACATGTAGCACAATCGGGGCACATGGGGCACAATCAGGGCACATGGGGAACATCAGGGTACATGGGGAACATGAGGGCACACTCAGGGTACATGGGGCACATGACGGCACAATCAGGGTACATGGGGCACATCAGAGCACATGGGGCACATAGGCAACATCAGGGTACATGGAGCACAATCAGGGCACATCAGGGTACATAGGGCACATGAGGGCACAATCGGAGTACATTGGGCACATCGGAGTACATTGGGCACATCGGAGTACATTGGGCACATCGGAGTACATTGGGCACATCGGGGTACATTGGGCACATCGGGGTACATTGGGCACATCAGGGCACACTCGGTACATGGGGAACATGAGGGCACACTCGGGATACATGGGGAACATGAGGGCACACTCGGGATACATGGGGAACATGAGGGCACACTCGGGATACATGGGGAACATGAGGGCACACTCGGGATACATGGGGAACATGAGGGCACACTCAGGGTACATAAGGGTACATGAGGGCACGCTTAGGGTACATGAGGGTACATGGGGTACATGAGGGCACAATCAGGGCACAATCAGGGCACAGAGTACATGGGGCACAGGTCAGCGTTTACTTGTGGTTTTCTTCACATGCAGAGTAAAGCAGGAAGCGTCTGTCATAAGTTCACTTCTCTCTCATGTCACGCTGCGGCTGCTCCCCGCCCCCTGGCGGCCCCCCCCTCTCTTCTCGTCCATCCCAGGTGATATCACAAGCAAATAGGGATGGACGAGAAGAGAGGGGGGGCCGCCGGGGGCGGGGAGCAGCCACAGCGTGACATGACAAACAAGTGAACTTATGACAGAGATGCTTCCTGCGCTACTCTGCATGTGAAGAAAATCTACACCCCCCACTTCCGCGGCACCCCCTGCCTGCGGGCCATTTAGAACCGGTCCGCGGGCCGCAAATGGCCCGCGGGCCGGTACTTTGAGACCCCTGATCTACATCAATCCACACCATAGGTGCTGACCTATCTTCTGCTGGTTCACAGCACACCAGGCACAATATGGCTTTTGCACTGCTATATATTTATTTGTTCTTCTAAACCGTAAAATTCTCTATTTATCTGTTCATGCTTATCACATATTGTGATACCGTGCAACCTGTTCTGGACACCAGTGCATTGGTGAGAACTGGCACAATTGAAAATAAGACTGCCTTGTCCTTGCATTGGTACTGCTTTGAACAACACAACCCAATGCAGGTGATATTAACAAGCCCTGAAAAACATAAAGGGTGCCACTACGAGAGATCAGCTTTGTAAACCATTGGCTCTGCTTACATGGTTGTTCTAAGCCAGTGACAAAGGTGTCTATGGCTCTTGCTGCACTGATGCCTTGTACACACAAGTGGAATTTCCGACGGAAGCTTTTCATCGGATATTCCGTCCGTGTATATGCCCCGTCTGACTTTTTCCATCAGAAATTCTGATTGAATTAGATCAGTGGTCTCCAAACTGCGGCCCGGGGGCCAGATGTGGCCCTTTGCTTGATTTTATCTGGCCCTTGGGGTGCTTTTTTATTCATTGGCACCAATGATGGGGCAGAATTCCTCCCAATGACCCCAATGATGGGGCAGAATTCCTCCCCATGACACCAATGATGGGGCATATATTCCTCCCAATGATGGGGCAGAATTCCTCCCAATGACGCCAATGAAAGGGCAGAATTCCTCCCAATGATGGGGTAGAATTCCTCCCAATGACGCCAATGAAAGGGCAGAATTCCTCCCAATGATGAGGAAGAATTCCTCCCAATGACACCAATGAAAGGACAGAATTCCTCCCAATGATGGGGCAGAATTCCTCCCAATGACGCCAATGATAGGGCAGAATTCCTCCCAATGATGGGGCAGAATTCTTCCCAATGACGCCAATGATAGGGCAGAATTCCTCCCAATGATGGGGCAGAATTCCTCCCAATGATGCCAATAATAGGGCAGAATTCCTCCCAATGACGTCAATGATAGGGCAGAATTCCTCCCAATGATGGGGCAGAATTCCTCCCAATGACACCAATGATGGGGTCCAATGACACCAATGATGGAGGATTTTGTACGCCTGAAGGCCACAGTCCGGCCCCCTTAAAGTCTGAAGGACAGTAATCTGGCCCTTTGTTTAGAAAGTTTGGAGACCCCTGAATTAGATGGAGAACATGTCTCAATTTTTCCAATGAAAAAAAATTCTATCGGAATTTCCGTTCGTCTGGATGCAGTTCCGACGGACTAAAAACCATGCATGCTCAGAATCAAGTGGACGCATGCTCAGAAGCATTTTTCTGATGGGAAAATCGTTTGTGTGTACAGGGCATCAGAGTCTCCTGTGAATCCTGAAAGAGCAGTGCTGCTGCCACCAAAACAGCGCAGGATCAGTGACAAGTGTCAGGTTGATGTTTATCTATGGGGGGTGTGGGGGGAGACAATTGGATGTTTTTGGTTGTAAACCCTCACATTTACCCAGTGAAGTGAACAGCCTCAGATGATACACAGAGATTAACCGCTTAAGGTAAAGGCATAGGTACGTACAGGTACGTCCCCTTTAAGATGCTGCCGTGTGGTCAAGCGCGCGACCCTACCACTTTCTCCGTGGGTCCCGCGGACTCGGTTGCCGCGGGGACACCCGTGATCGTCTCACTGAGAGATAGAGCGGGGAGATGCTTGTGTAAACAATTCTATTTGTGGGGAAAAAGGGACGTAAATTTTGTTTGGGAGCCACGCAACACGATCAGGCAATTGTCAGTTAAAGCGACGCAGTGCCGAATCGCCTGGTCCTTTAGCAACAAAATGGTCCGTGCTGAAGTGGTTAAACAAATCCTCATACATAGGTTTTACTTGTTTATCTGCAGTCTTCTTTTCTCTACATCCCTTCAAAAATCTTTCTTCATCTGTCAGGAGCAAAGAGGAGTGGTTAGAGAAACTGTAGTTACAGTGAGTGAGAGCTGATTATGGGAGAAAAAAGAACCTTCACATAGCAGAAAAAACTGTGTTCTGAATAGACAAACTCCATCCCGAGCTCTCCCCCCTCCGGACACACATTTTATCTCAGGAAAACTTGTCAGTGACTCATGCTGATAACAGAGGAACAAAACACCAGAGAGTAACAACACTTAGAACTTTGGAGAGAGATAAGTAAACACTGCAGATATATGTGCTTTGCTCAGATTCCATGACCGAGGTTTAAAACCACTTTGATGAAAAGAATGCATTGAGGTAAAAAAAAGCATTTAGACTTGTGAACCACTTTAAAGGGTGGTTTTTACAGTAAGTGCTAGTTCAGTTCTTTTGAATTCACTCAAAGCATATTATAACTTAATAAAAATGTGTTTAGGCAGGTGCCTACTAGGAGGATTCTGTGTGTGTAATTCAGTTAGTTGGCAGAGAAGGGGTTAGTTGGGTCTGGACGTTTTAGCCAGGCTTTTTGGGTCCTGCCTTTCTTCCCGGTGAAATATATAAATGGGGGAGCCTGGGCTCAGAGAGAGAGAGCCTGCACATGGAACCCTGAGTAAGTTCTGCTGCATCATGTAGTCCCACAAGATAAGTGTTTTGGAGGAATCTGCCAGCTTTGGAGGACTCCAGCTATGGACTACACCTTGTTAAGGTATACCTGGGCAGTGTCAAAGGTTAAAACTGTATTACATTTGTATAGAGGTCTCAATAAAGTTTCTAAAGCATTCCAAGCCTGGCCTGAAGGTCTTATTCAAAGGGTACATGGTAGAATATTGTTTATCGGAAGAACTGGGCCTTTAAAGCACACATGGGGTATAAAGCGAGGTCACAACAAAGGGTTAACTTGGCAGGAAATTTGGAGTTGGAGAACAGTTGTCATGGGTAAACAAGAACTCGTGAGACGTACTGTATATAGCAACCGGTCATGACAGGTGACAGGTGCTCCTGGTGCGAGAGGGGTTGTGTTTTGCCTCCCTCCCTCCCTCCCTAGCCGGTTCACCAAAGTAACTGGGGCCCAACCCATGGTATTGAGACCCCATACACTTAGCCGCATGGTACGGAAGAGTGAAGGAGTTAAGTGAGAGCACTCATGAGGTATGCGCTAGTGCTCAGCAGGACCACATTCTGTCACTGGGAGTAAGGTGGTATGCTGAATAGGGATGGGCCAAATGGACCCCTGTTTGATTCAGACCCGAACGTTGGAACACCGCGAAAGTTCGGACCCCCGAATAATGAACCCCATTAAAGTCAATGGGACCCGGACGTCAAATATCAAAAGTGACCATTTTGAAGGCTTAAATGCAAGTAATTAGGCATACAATGGTTAAAGGGGACCGGGTCCTGCCCTGGGGGACATGTATCAATAAAAAAAAAAGTTTGTGAAAAACTTAATTTTTAAGGCCCAGATTCATGTAGAAGTGCGGCGGCGTAACGTATCGTAGATACGTTACACCGCCGCAAGTTTTTATCGCAAGTGCCTGATTCACAAAGCACTTGCAATGAAAACCTACGCCGGCGGCCTCCGGCGTAAGCCCGCGTAATTCAAAGGGGCGTGTGCCATTTAAATTAGGCGCACTCCCGCGCCGGACCTAGTGCGTATGCTCCGTTTCGAAATTCCTGCCGTGCTTTGCGCGAAGTGACGTCATTTTTTCGAACGGCGACGTGCGTAGCGTACTTCCGTATTCCCGGACGTCTTACGCAAGAAGGAAAAATTTTCAAATTTCGACGCGGGAACTACGGCCATACTTTATACAGCACATACGTGTGCTGTGTAAAGTTAGGGCACCAAAAACGACGACTAACTTTGCGACGGGAAACTAGACTAGCAGCGACGTAGCGAACTGACGCTTTGCGCGAACTGACGTAATTTTTTCGAATGGCGACGCGCGTAGCGTAATTCCGTATTCCCGGATGGCTTACGCAAACGACGTTATTTTTTAAATTTCGACGCGGGAATGACGGCCATACTTTATACAGCAATACGATTGCTGTGTAAAGTTAAGGCACCAAAAAAAACTACTAACTTTGCGACGGGAAACTAGACTAGCGGCGACGTAGCGAACGCGGAAAACCGATGTGGATCGCCGTAACTCCTAATTTGCATACCCGACGCTGGTTTACGACGCGAACTCCCCCCAGCGGCGGCCGCGGTACTGCATCCTAAGTCCATTACACCTGTCGGATCTTAGGGCTAACTATGCGTAACTGATTCTATGAATCAGTCGCATAGATACTCTGAGAGATACGACGGAGTATCTGAGATACGACGGAGTATCTGAGATACGACGGAGTATCTCTTTTGTGAATCTGGCCCTAAATGAGCAGTGATTTTTTGTGAAAGCTTGAAAATGAAAAATTCTTTCAATATAGTGCCTGGGGGGTCCCCTTAGTCTAATGCTGCGTACACACGATTGGAATTTCCGATGGAAAAAGTCAGACGGAATTTTTTCATCGGATATTCCGATCGTGTGTGTGCCCAATCGGAGTTTTGCCTTCGGAAATTCCTGACGGACTTAGAAAGAGAACATGTTCTCTTTTTTTCCGACAGAAAAAAATTCTATCAGAAATTCCGTTCATCTGTATGGAACTCCGATGGAGAAAAAAAAACACGTATGCTCAGAATCAAGTCGACGCAAAACTATTTTTTAAAAATAAAAAAATAATAATTGACATGTGCGTATGTATTCACCCCCCTTTGTTATGAAGCTCATAAAAAGCTCTGGTGCAACCAATTACCTTCAGAAGTCACATAATTAGTGAAATGATATCCACCTGTGTGCAATCTAAGTGTCACGTGATCTGTCATTACAAATACACACCCTTTTGAAAGGCCCCAGAGGCTGCAACACCTAAGCAAGAGGCACCACTAACCAAATACTGCCATGAAGACCAAGGAACTCTCCAAACAAGTAAGGCTTCTTTCACACTATGGATTGTATGTCCGTTTTATAATATCCGTATTACACCTATTAACGGACGTTTATTAACGGATTTAATAACGGATACATACGGATAAATATTTTACCATTCTTCCTTTATTGAAAACGGATAATGTTTATCCGTATATATCCGTATACATCCGTTATATCATTCCTTTCTAACGTCCGTTAATAAAAACATTTCACCCTTTCTTGAAGTCCAGCTCCAGAAGTCGCATGGATATTCAGGGGAACCCCACCGTCAATTTAAAACAAAAATGACGTGCGGTTCCCGGTAAATATCCATAACCAGACCCTTCAGGTCTGGTATGGATATTCAGGGGAACCCCGCCGTCAATTTAAAACAAAAATGACGTGCGGTTCCCGGTAAATATCCATAACCAGACCCTTCAGGTCTGGTATGGATATTCAGGGGAACCCCGCCGTCAATTTAAAACAAAAATGACGTGCGGTTCCCCCTAAATATCCATAACCAGACCCATTATCCGAGCACGTTGACCTGGCCGGCCGCAGAAAAGAGGGGGGGACAGAGTGCGGCCCCCCCTCTCTCCTGAACCGCACCAGGCCACATGCCCTCAACATGGGGAGGATGTCCCCATGTTGATGGGGACAAGGGTCTCATCCCCACAACCCTTGCCCGGTGGTTGTGGGGGTATGCGGGCGGGAGGTTTATCAGAATCTGGAAGACCCCTTTAACAAAGGGGACCCCCAGATCCTGACCCCCCCCCTGTGTGAAATGGTAATGGGGTACACTGTACCTCTACCATTTCACGAAGGAAGTAAAAAGTATTGTAAAAAAACACACTGACACAAAAGAATAAAGTCCTTTATTAAAAAAAAAAAAAAAAAAAAACTCCAGCGCTGAAAAATCCACTCGTTCCCGGCTTCCAGCGTTGTCCTGATCCTGCGACGGGTGCGGGTGATCTCCCGCGATGAGAAGATCCAGCGTCGGGTGATCTCCGCTCCGGCGATGTGAAGATCCATCCATCTGGCGCAGCAGCATCCCGGACCTCCTCTCACCGCTGGGCACAGCCCAGCGAATGAGCGGCTGAAGCAGTGACATTTCTTATATAGAGGAGGCAGAGCCACCCGTCACGTGACCCTGCCCCCTCTGACGTACCTCTGCTACGTCACTGGGGAAGACCATGAAGAGGAAAGGTCTTTCCTCTTCATGGTCTTCCCCAGTGACGTAGCAGAGGTACGTCAGAGGGGGCAGGGTCACGTGACGGGTGGCTCTGCCTCCTCTATATAAGAAATGTCACTGCTTCAGCCGCTCATTCGCTGGGCTGTGCCCAGCGGTGAGAGGAGGTCCGGGATGCTGCTGCGCCAGATGGATGGATCTTCACATCGCCGGAGCGGAGATCACCCGACGCTGGATCTTCTCATCGCGGGAGATCACCCGCACCCGTCGCAGGATCAGGACAACGCTGGAAGCCGGGAACGAGTGGATTTTTCAGCGCTGGAGTTTTTTTTTTTTTTTAATAAAGGACTTTATTCTTTTGTGTCAGTGTGTTTTTTTACAATACTTTTTACTTCCTTCGTGAAATGGTAGAGGTACAGTGTACCCCATTACCATTTCACACAGGGGGGGGGTCAGGATCTGGGGGTCCCCTTTGTTAAAGGGGTCTTCCAGATTCTGATAAACCTCCCGCCCGCATACCCCCACAACCACCGGGCAAGGGTTGTGGGGATGAGACCCTTGTCCCCATCAACATGGGGACATCCTCCCCATGTTGAGGGCATGTGGCCTGGTGCGGTTCAGGAGAGAGGGGGGGCCGCACTCTGTCCCCCCCTCTTTTCTGCGGCCGGCCAGGTCAACGTGCTCGGATAATGGGTCTGGTTATGGATATTTAGGGGGAACCGCACGTCATTTTTGTTTTAAATTGACGGCGGGGTTCCCCTGAATATCCATACCAGACCTGAAGGGTCTGGTTATGGATATTTACCGGGAACCGCACGTCATTTTTGTTTTAAATTGACAGCGGGGTTCCCCTGAATATCCATGCTCAGTAAAATTAACGTCCGTTAACATAACGGACATTTACGGAGACATTTACTAACGTCCATGTGCCATAGACTTCAATGTTAAAATATAACGGACGTTAATATATCCGTTACTTGCAACGGACAAATAATTTACAAAAAATAGTGCAAGACCCGTCACATATTCCGTTATAACTAACGTCCGTATGTTATAACGGACTATTACGGATCTTTACGGAACATAAAAAAATCCCATAGACTTTAATGATATTTTATAAAGGACGTATAACTTCCGTTTTTTAACATTATCTGACGGATTTTAAAACGGATTATTAAAACGGATTTATTTTGTAGTGTGAAAAGGGCCTAAGGGACAATATTGTTAAGAGGTACAAGTCAGGGTTGGGTTATAAAAAAAAAATGTCTAAATCGTTGATCCCTAGGAGCACCATCAAATCTTTCATAACCAAATGGAAAGAACATGGCACAACAGCAAACCTGCCAAGAGATGGCCGCACACCACACTCATGGACCGGGCAAGGAGGGCATTAATCAGAGAGGCTACACAGAGACCTAAGGTAACCCTGGAGGAGCTGCAGAGTTCCACAGCAGAGACTGGAGTATCTGTACATAAGACGGCAATAAGCCGTACGCTCCATAGAGTTAGGCCTTATGTCGGAGTGACCAGAATAAAGCCATTACTTTCAGCAAAAAACAAAATGGCACGTTTTGAGTTTGCGAAAAGGCACGTGGGAGACTCCCAAAATGTATGGAGGAAGGTGTTCTGGTCTGATGAGAATAAAATGCAACTTTTTGCCCATCAAATAAAAAGCTATGTCTGGCGCAAACCCGACACATCACCCAAAGAACACCATCCCCAAAGTGAAACATGGTGGTGGCAACATCATCCTGTGGGGATGTTATTCAGCAGTTGGAACTGGGAAATTGGTCAGAGTTGAGGGAAAGATGGATGGTGCTAGACTGCTAAAGCAACACTTGAGTGGTTTAAGGGGAAACATGTAAATGTGTTGGAATGGCCAAGTCAAAGCCCAGAACTCAATCCAATAGAAGATAAATAAATAATAAAGATTGCTGTTCACAAGCACAAACCATCCAACTTGAAGGAGCTGGAGCAGTTTTGTAAGGAGGAATGGGCAAAATTCCCAGTGGTAGGATGTGGCAAGCTCATAGAGACTTATCCAAAGCAACCTGGAGCTGTGATAGCTGCAAAAGGTGGCTCTACAAAGAATTGACTTTAGGGTGGTGAATAGTTATGCACATTGACTTTTTCTGGTATTTTGTCCTATTTGTTGTTTGCTTCACAATAAAAAAAAGAAAAACACATCTTCAAAGTTGTGGGCATGTTCTGTAAATTTAATTATGCAAATCCTCAAACGATCCATGTTAATTCCAGGTTGTAAGGCATCAAAAACATAAAAAATGCCAAGGGGGTAAATACTTTTGCAAGGAGCTGTAATCACCTAGCAGTATGGAATGTAAAAAACACATGTAGCGATGAGTTGCTATGTGTTACAGCCAGGGCCGCCATCAGGAATTATGGGGCCCCTTACACAGCTTCAGGCATGGGTCCCCTGGAGCAGAGAAGGGGGGGGGGGTGCTGCCGCCTGAAATTGAGAAGGGGGGGCTGCTGCAAATTGAGAAGCGGGGGGCCCTTTACAAAAAAAAGAAGAAAAAAGGGGATAGCCAGCCATCTGGGGTCCTGGGGACCTCTGGGCCCTTTAATAAAAATAAAAAAAGAAATAAAAAAATATATATTTTTTTAAAAAGGGGGGTTGCCATCTGGGGCCCTGGGGACCTCTGGGCCCTTTAATAATATTTTTATGAAAATAAGTTACAAAAAAAGGGGGGTTGCCATCCGGGACCTCTGGGCCCTTTAATAAAAATGAAAAAAATAAACCTCTGGGCCCTTTAATAATTTTTTTTTTTTTAAATAAAAATAAACATTTTATATAAAAAAAGGGGGGGGGGGGTTGCCATCCAGGGCCTTGGGGACCTCTGGGCCCTTTAATAAAATAAATAAAAAAAATATATAAACAAAAATAAAAAAATAAACATTTATAAAAAAAAAAAAAGGGGTTTGCCATATGGGGCCCTGGGGACCTCTGAGCCCTTATATATATATATATATATATACAAATAATATAATATAAACAATTATAAAAAAAGGGGGGTTGCCATCCGGGGCCCTGGGGACCTCTGGGCCCTTTAATAATAAATAATATTATATATATATATAAATAAAATAAAAAAATAATTTTTTGTAAAAAAATATGAAAAAAGGGGGGTTGTCATCCGGGCCCCTGGGGACCTCCGGACCTAAAAAAAAAAAAAAAAAATTGGCCCTTTAATAAAAATATTATTAATATTTTTTTTTATAAAAAATAAATACAAAAAGGGGGGGTTGCCATCTGGGGCCCTGTGGGCCTCCGGGCCCCTGGGAACCTCCATCTGGGCCCCTGGGGACCTCCGGGGCCCTTACTGGTGTACTGCCTGTACCCCCCTGATGGCGGCCCTGGTTACAGCATCCACACATTTCATTCTGCCCCCAGACCTCCATTAGACATACTTTTCAGTCAATGAACAGTCTTTTTCTTGTATTTGTTGAATAGGGGAGTGAATACTTTTGCAAGGCACTGTATGTGACGGATGCCAAACATCAATGCAGTCATGGCTGCTATTATCCAGTAGATCATGTACTATACCTCCCAACTTTCAGAGCTGTGAAAGAGTGTCACCTACTAGCAAAAAGTATGTAGGCAAAAGACACATATATGCAAAAAATAATTAGTTAAAGCCACAAGTGCTTTTTACCACCACTATGCATTTATATTGGCTTTTGAAATTGTGGATTTTTTTTACAAGTATATGCCTCAGATGAAAATGAGGGATAAATGAGTTGGAAAAGGGGGACAGTCCCTTTAAATCAGAGACAGTTGGGAGCTATGCATCTACTGCATTGTGCCCCACCAATAATTTATTTTTCTGTTTGCACTGAACTGCAGATGATTCTGCCTGAACATCGCTGCTGGGTAATCTTTTCTGGATTCTGTGATGATGTCACAAGGAATACATATAGGCATACGGTACCTGAAAATAAATTGACTTTAAAAATCCCATCCATTGCATGCTGTGCTTATGGGGAAGAAACTTTTGAGGATGTTATTTGGTTATAGACTCACAATGGAAGTTTAGCTGTTTCTACTGTGTATATTATGAGTGTTGTACCCTCTACCTTAGGTAGGTGCTGTTTAAGGGTTATTGTGTAAGCTGCCAGTGCAGGTAAATTTAAGGTAAATTTATGCAGACCTATGCTGCGAGCTAGGCCTGTTTGTTTTGATCTGGGGGCAGGGGAGTGGTTTAGTGTAGCAGTAGGTGACTGTCATGTACCTCAGCACTTGGGCGCCTCCTGTTTCCAGGGAGAATGTACTGGAAAAGGGGCAGGGCTGGGAGCTGGAGTGACATGGGGTACATGTGAGGAGCCCTGACCAATCCCCAGCTAGGATTGGCAGGGTTCATGCCTCCTACATATACCCATGGTCAGCCTGCTGGGGGAGGAGTTGTTGGCTGGGTGAACTGGATAATGGAGTGTTAGACTGTCGTGCCCGAGGGAACCCCTTTTTGGGGGTGTATCTCAGGCAGAGAGCTTGGGAGCGAGGAGGGAGCCTCTCCTTACACGGTCATGTCCTGGAACAGTTGGTCCGCACGTCTGGAGTAAGTCATTCAGGAAGGATCCAGGGCAGGTGTCGGTGAGTGGAAAGCACAGTGGAGAGATCTGGAAGAGACATGCCAGGGGAGCTGGATGTAGAGCCAGAGGGAGAGACTGTGGAGGTTTTGTGTCAAATCGATGCAGCCATGAGGGCGGGCAGGATTTGCAAGTTGGACTTGCTGGGATCAGTAGTCCATCATTTATTCTTCTGAAGTAAATTGGTTGCTGCTACAAAGGGGTACTGCAGGCCCCGGCCAACAAAAGGTCATCAAGTAAATACACTTATTCAGAGTGAGGCTAGTCATGTTCTGGTGGCAGGATTACTAAGACTTTGACAGTAAAGTAGTGTGCTAGAAGAAGAAGTGTTCTGAGGTAACAGTCTGTCGAGGTATGTGCTGAGGAAGAAATGTTCAGAGGTAAAATACTGTCAAGTTTAGGGTCAGCCATCTTGTTCTACTAAGAAGTGTGACGCAGTTACTTTTTCCCTGTTCGTCTTTCAGGACAGGTACTGTAGAGAGACACAGGCTCCTCCCCTCACAGGAAACACCGCCTTCCAATTAGGAATTTAAGCCTCATCCTCCCTCAGCTCCTCAGTTTATGGTGTTTCCTCCGGAGGGGAGACACCGCTTGGGGCCAAGGGCCAGACAGCTGGGGAAGCTGAGGCCAAAATTCCTGAGAGGGGGGACCTGTTCTCCCCGGGCTCAGGGCTATTTTTCTAAAACACGGCGTCCTGGCTAGCTGGGGAAGCTACTTACCCAGGACATCGCCGTGTAGCGTCCCGCGGACATTCCTGGGGTGGTTTTTAACCGCGGAGGTCTATTTTACTACTCGCACAGGGGTGGCGCTGCAGGCGGTGTGCACACTCCCTGTGAGAAATCACAGTCGGCCAGGAAGCTGGGCCGGACCGGATGACGAGTGACGTCAGTTCCGGGGGGGGCGGGCACTTCCGCCGGATACGCGTCACTGCTCCCAGACGCTGCAGAGTGAAAAGGCCTGACAGTGGGCTGGTGCGGCCTCTCTTTTCAGCCGTAGTGTCGGCGTTTTTGGAGGCAGTCGCGACCACATTCCTCAGCGAGATGTCGGAAGCAGAGGCTTCACGTGCACCTCCGGATGACGACAGCACCAGCCACTCTAAGGTAAGGAGAACCCTGGGGTGGTGTTCCCTTATCATGTTACAGCTTCACTGGTGATTTTTGTCACTTTTTCTTCTCCTGGTGGTCGGGGAGTTTTTGTCTCTGTAGTGTGTCTAGAACCCTGGTGGTGGTTGGTCCTGGAACACTCCTGGTGGTTACCTATGTTAGCGCTGGGCTCTCTCTCATTTAGCCTCCACTTTGCTTCTGTGTTTTTCAGAAATCCACAGAAAAATCAGCCCACAGCAAGAAGAAATGCCCTTCCTGCAGATCTTCCCTTAGTGAGAATTGGAACAAAGCACTTTGCAGGAGATGTATTGAGGGGCTGATTAAGGAAAGGGAGGCAGAGCAGGCATCTGAATTAGCAGCTTCTATGAAAGAGCTTTCTGGCACCTTTCAATCTTTTAAAGACATCTTTGCTAATTTTCAGTTGCCCCAAAGCAGCCCTTCTGTAGCGCAACAGTTAATTCCACCCAATCCTGAGGTGCTTCCCTCTGTGAGTAGAGAGAAACCTGCGGACATCAGAGAGGACGCTGAGGAGGAGCAAGATAGTGCCGCTTCTAGCTCCCAAGAGGAGTCAGATGGTGAGGGGACAGAGGCAGGGCCCTCAAAGGTCTCTCGCTACAAGCTTTCCCTTGAAGAGGTGGAAGAATTGTTAGAAACTATCCACACTACTTTAGGGATAGCTGAGGAGAAAAAGACACTGTCACTCCATGACCAGATGTATAGTGGCTTGGGAGAACAAAAGAGAAAGGTTTTCCCAGTCCATGAAGTCCTGGTCAATGCCATCAAAAAAGAATGGCAGGATCCAGAAAGGAAACCTTTCTTCTCAAACTCGTTGAAGAGAAGATTTCCTTTTTCTGAAGAGGAAGCTTTAGTATGGAACAAATCCCCCAAATTGGATGCTGCCTTCTCGCAGGTATCCCGACATACGGACTTGGCGTTTGAGGACATGGGGGTCCTTTCAGACCCAATGGACAGGCGGATGGACTCACTGTTAAAGAAGTCCTGGGATGCTTCTCAAGGGAACCTTAAGCCAGCTATGGCAGCAACGGTGGTGGCCCGTAATCTAGAGCATTGGCTCTCACAGATCAGGGCACATATTGAAGCCGGAACGCCTAAAGAGACCATACTATCCTCTTTTCCAACTTTGCTGAATGGCGTGCGGTATGTAGCGGACGCCTCAGCAGAGTCAATCCGCATGTCGGATAGGTCTGCAGCTCTATCTAATTCTGCAAGAAGGGCTCTCTGGCTCAAGACATGGCAGGGGGATAGCGCCTCAAAGGTGAAGTTGTGCGGGATCCCCCTTACAGGAGATTTATTATTTGGGCCAGGCTTAGAGGCTGTCTTAGATCATACAGCCGATAAGAAAAAGGCTTTCCCCTTAAAGAAAAAATTTGGGGGACAAGCAAAGAAAAAATTCTTGACCCAAAAGAAGGTGGAAGTCTCAAAACCTGAGGGAAAGAAAAAGTTTTGGGGACAAAAGGGTAAGGGCCGTGCCGGGGCGCTTTTTCGTGCTCCTGAACAGCCCCAAAAACCTCAATGACGGAGTCAAGGTGGGAGGAAGGTTGGGGGCCTTTCTCCCACAATGGGAGCTGATCACCAGCAACCAATTCGTACTGGGGATCATAAGGAGAGGGTACAGACTAGAGTTCTCAAGTCCCCCCCCATCCAGACTTTTAGTCACCAATTTACCACAGTGCAAAGAAAAATCTGTGGCCCTGCTCTCCTCTCTTCAGGAGTTGGAGGATCAGGATGTGGTGGTTCGGGTTCCATCGGAGGAAACGGGCAAGGGCTTTTACTCCCACATCTTCGTGGTCCGCAAGCCTTCCGGGAAATTCAGACTTATACTGAATTTGAAACCTCTAAACACCTCGGTCACATACAAAAGGTTTCGGATGGATTCTATCTATTCCGTGAGGACGCTCCTCCTTCCGAACTGCTTCATGGCATCCATAGATCTAAAGGATGCCTACCTGCACATCCCAATAGCAGAATGCCATCAGAAATTTCTCAGACTGGCCGTGAGGTCCAGAGAAGGGACGTCTCACCTACAGTTCAAAGCACTCCCCTTCGGGCTCTCCTCTTCCCCCCGCATATTCACCAAAGTGATGGTGGAGGTACTAGCCTTTCTACGTCTCAGGGGCATCCTGGTAGTGGCATACCTGGACGATCTGCTATTTTTTGCAGATTCCCCAACACGGTTGTCCCAGGACCTCCAGGTTGCAAAGGAGATTCTGGTAAACTTAGGTTGGCTACTCAATCTGGAAAAATCCAGCCTGACACCCTCCCAAAGAGTCACTTTTCTGGGATATGTACTGGACTCAACCAGACAGATGACTTTTCTCCCAATAGAAAAAGTTCAGAAGGTGGACAATGTAATATCACTCCTTCAGGGAAGCGGCCAGCTTCCGATAAGGAAAGTCATGTCAGCTCTGGGGTTATTGACATCTTCTCTTCCTGCAGTGCAGTGGGCAGGTCTGCATTACCGACCCCTGCAACTGTTCATACTGAACATTTGGGATCACAAACCGGACTCCTTGGATTCCCTGATATCCATACCGGTTCACATCAAGAGGTCCCTTTGGTGGTGGAGGAAGGGGGCGAACCTTTTACAGGGCCTGGATTGGGTCTCCCCGATCTCCAGAACAGTGACAACAGATGCCAGTGGCTCCGGTTGGGGAGCACACCTGGACTCCCTTCTGACACAGGGTCGCTGGGCAAAAGAGGACTCGCAAAAATCTTCGAATTGGAGAGAACTAAAAGCGATAGAGTTAGCTCTCAAAGCCTTTCAGAAGGAGCTGCAGGGTCAGCATGTTCGAGTCAGGACAGACAACTCCTCCGCAGTAGCTTATGTCAACAAGCAGGGGGGCACCAGGAGCAAGTCCTTATGGGATCTGACGAAGTCTATTCTCATATGGGCAGAGGCCAATGTCTTGTCCCTCTTAGCCATACATCTGAAGGGAGAATTAAATCAGGTCGCAGACTTCCTCAGCAGGAAGAAACTGAGGGAGGGCGATTGGGTTCTGAATCAAGAAGTCTTCAGAGCGATCACTCAAATATGGGGTCTTCCGGAGGTGGATTTATTCGCCTCAAGAGAAAATGCCAAGACTCGGCTCTTTTTTTCCCTAAACAGGTGGGATGGAGCTCTGGCGGTGGACGCTCTGGCCCAAACCTGGCAGTTCTCCAGGTGTTATGCTTTCCCCCCTCCGGTTCTAATACCAGCAGTCCTGAGGAAACTGCAGGGGGAGAACACAACACTGATTCTCATCGCACCTCATTGGCCCAGGAGACCATGGTTCTCTATCCTGAAAGGTTTATCAATAGAACCTCCTTGGATTCTGCCAATCCGGGAGGATCTCCTTTTACAGGGTCCAATCTGCTGCCCGCAGGTAGAGAGGTGGAATCTGGAAGCTTGGCTTCTGAGGAAGAGCTGCTGAGGGGCAAAGGGTTTTCAGAACGCCTGGTTGAAACACTCCTAAGCTGTAGAAAGAAGGAGACACAAGCCATTTACCAAAAAGTGTGGAAACGGTTTAACATCTGGTGTGCAGAAAGCTCCTTCAGTGTCAACAGCTCTGTGGCTGTTTTAGAATTTCTACAAGCTGGGGCTGATAAAGGGCTGGCAACTAGCACGCTGAAGGGTCAAGTGTCAGCACTAAGTGTATTTCTTGAAAAACAACTAGCATTTGACCCCTGGGTCTCTAGATTTTTTAAGGCTTTGAGTAGACGGAGACCTGTAAAAACCTCCAACTTCCCAGTTTGGGATCTCTCATTGGTTCTTCAGGCCTTTACAGTAGAACCATTTGAGCCTTTAGACAATTGTAGTTTAAAAGTGATCACTCTCAAAACAGTATTTTTAGTAGCGATCACTACTGCCAGGAGAGTGAGCGAACTCGAGGCCCTATCTATTAGGGCCCCCTTTTTTCAAGTTTTTCCGGATCGCATCATTTTTAAGACAGATCCGGCTTTTCTACCAAAGGTAGCTTCTAAGTTTCACAGAAGTCAAGAAATAACATTGCCTTCTTTTTGTTCAAATCCTGTGAGGGAACAGGAACACAAGTTTCACAACCTAGACGTTAGGAGGTGTGTCCTACAATACTTGGATTACACAAATCAGTTCAGGAAAGCTGATTCACTATTTGTTTTGTTTTCTGGGTCCAGGAAAGGGTCTAGGGCTTCTAGACACACGATAGCCAGGTGGTTAAGGGCAGCCATCGTTCTAGCTTATTCTTCTAGGGGAGTAGAGCCTCCACAGGGTATCAAGGCTCATTCCACCAGGGCAGTAGCAACTTCCCAAGCAGAGTGAGCTGGTGCTTCCCCAGAGCAGATCTGCAAGGCTGCAACATGGTCTAGTTTTTCAACGTTTGTAAAACATTACAGACTGGAACTACTTTCAACCAAAGACCAGGCTTTTGGACGCAAAGTACTGCAAGCAGTTGTCCCACCCTAGGGTAAGGTGCTCGCTTATCCTCTCTACAGTACCTGTCCTGAAAGACGAACAGGGAAAAATGGGGTTACTTACCGGTAACATCCCTTTTCCAGGAGTCTTTCAGGACAGCACTGGTACCCACCCTCTTTGTTGTAGGGGATATTATGGAAACTCATCAGACGAGGCCGTCAGGTAAGATGAAATATTATACTTTTATGACGTGTTCTTGTGTCTCCCCAGCTGGCCGGAGGTACTCTGGAAAAAACTGAGGAGCTGAGGGAGGATGAGGCTTAAATTCCTAATTGGAAGGCGGTGTTTCCTGTGAGGGGAGGAGCCTGTGTCTCTCTACAGTACCTGTCCTGAAAGACTCCTGGAAAAGGGATGTTACCGGTAAGTAACCCCATTTATTCTACAAAGTACTAATTTTTCCTATGGGCATCCCATGTCCCTTTCCCCAACCAAGTTCAATCCCCTAATCAAAAAAAACAAAAACAAATACAAGCAAAAGACTTTTCATTGACTGAGAAGTATGTCTAATGGAGGTCTGGGAGCAGGGTGAAATGTGAGAATGCTGTAACACGTAGCAACCCATTGCTTTTTAACATTCCATACTGCTAGGTGATTATATCTACACTGTTTAACCCCCCTGGCGGTATTCCTGAGTCTGACTCGGGGTGAGATTTTTGGGCTACGATCGGTAACCCCGAGTCAGACTCGGGCTCGCCTCGCAGAATCCACAGGCTTGGTTTACTTACCTTGTCCCTGGATCCAGCGATGCCATTCACACAGTGCCTCTGTGTGCCGCCGATCTCCGTTCCCTGCGACGTTACGATGCACGGGGCGGAGAATGGCGCCAAATTCAAAAAGGTAAACAAACACCTTACATACAGTATACTGTAATATTATAGATTACAGTACTGCATGTAAAAAATACACCCCCCCCCCCTTGTCCCTAGTGGTCTGCCCAGTGCCCTACATGTTCTTTTATATAATAAAAACTGTTCTTTCTGCCTGCAAACTGTAGATAGTCCATAGCAACCAAAAGTGTCCCTTTATGTCAAAAATGGTTTTAGAGCAGCTAGAAAACAGCGATAATAAATTATAATCACTTGCAGAATTGTGCGATAGCGATTTGTGGGGAAATTCGTCATAAAAAAATTAAAGTAATGACAGCGACAATTCTGCAACTGAGCAAATTTCAGTGATTTTGAGTTGATTACATTATTAAATAATTTTTTATTATAATTATATTATTATTTGTTATAATTTATTATATTATAATTTATAATTTTGTTTTAAAAAAAAATTCATACCTGGGATGCCTACTAGACTCTTGTTTGGTCAGATTTAAGTGAGTTATTCCTAAGAATTACAGGCCTACAGTATAAAACGCCAAATTTCCTTGCAAATAATGGTACCGCTTTCAGCACCTTTTTTCTGAAATAATCATACCGCCAGGGAGGTTAAACCACCTTTTAGAATACCACCGCTGAGTGGGAGCTATCTCGGATGGATGTCATATGATGTTTTCCCAGTTGCACGCTCATACGCACACCATACACACACCATCAGCGTGATCTGTGACCCACTGTGTCTACTTGAACACAGATCATTGTACTGGGTTGCTGTGTGCGTGGCCCTGGTACCATGTGATTGCTGTGACCAATCACAGTGATCACGTCAGTTTTAAACAATCACTTTCATTCAAAGTTATTGGGCACTGTTGTAATTCTCTCCTGTACCATGTGGTCACTGTGATCAATCACAATGGACCTGTACCACGTGATAACTGTGACTAATCACAGCTATCACAATAGTACATAATGGCACATGAATGGATGCCATTTACTAAGTAAAAATGATTTCTTATACAGGAACATCACTGTAATAAGCAAATAAAGTGTAAAAAATTTGATTATATGTAATTATTTATTTACATGTATTTGTTTTACTGCTACCAGGTCGTATCCCTCACCAACGCCATACCTGTCATATGGTGACGCTGTACTGCTCTGGTGACAAAAAAATGTGGAAAAATATATATATATATTTTTTTATTTCTTAATTTAAAAAAAAAAACTTACAAGAATTTCTTTGGGTGTCTAGTTTCAAAAAAGGAGTTATTTTGGAGGTATTTGTACTGTCTTGGCATTTTAGAGCCTCAAGATATGAAATAGGGCCATCAGAAAATCGGGAGTGATACATTTTTATATATATATATATATATATATATATATATATATATATATATATATATATATATATATATATTGTAATGTTTGGGGGACCAGCTTGATCGCAGGACACAGGCTTCTTAAATCAAAACTATGGTTTATTAAACTTAAATGGCTTAGCAGCAGCAAAAACAAAAGAAATAACAGTCTCACCGACTTGTACAGCTCAGAACTGCTATCGCATTTAAACAGTCCTTCCAGGTAAGTCCTTCAGTAGCAGGTTTTTAGGCAGGACACTGCCAAGTCCTTTCACAGCTTTTCATAGCTTTTCATAGCTTCCACAGCTTTCCTTGTCCACCATTCACCATGCATTGGACTCTCCTACACTCCTTCACTCTCACCTGCACTTCCTGTCTGCTTTAAACTACTTCCTTACACAGGTGCGTTAACCCTTTCCATTCCCTTAAAGGCACCACAGTCCAAACAGAGGGGAAATATAACGTCCTTCCAGGACCCAGCCATGGCGTCCTGTACATATCCCCCCCCTGTGCCCCAACGCCAAGGAGGTGGAGGCAACAGTGGAGCTCAAACAATGGACTCGGGAGAGGGCATCTGCATTTTGATGCAGTCTCCCGGGCCTATGCTCCACTACAAACTTAAATTCTTGGAGCGCCAGGAACCAACGTGTAATCCTGGCATTAGTCCCTCAACTTAGCCTCATCCATGTTAAAGGGGCATGATCAGAAATGAGCCTAAACTTCCTCCCCAAGAGGTAATACCTGAGGGAATCCAGAGCCCACTTAATGGCCAGACACTCTCTTTCAATAATAGCGTAGTTTTTCTCCGCTGGTGTCAACTTTCTACTGAGGAAGACTACTGGGTGTTCCTCACCACAAACAACCTGTGACAACACAGCTCCCAATCCTACATCGGAAGCATCAGTTTGGACAACAAACTCTTCTGAAAAATTGGGCGCTATCAAGACAGGGTGTTGGCACAGTGCTGACTTGAGCACCAAAAAAGCCTTCTCAGCGTCTGCATTCCACTCCACCATGACCGATTTCCGACCCTTAGTCAGATCGGTCAATGGAGCCGCCAATGTGGCAAAGTTGGGTACGAACCTCCTGTAGTATCCCACCATGCCCAGGAATGCACGTACCTGCTTTTTTGTGAGGGGGCGGGGCCAACTCTTTATAGCCTCTACCTTGCTGACCTGAGGTTTCACCACCCCTCTACCCACAATATAGCCCAGGTATTTCACCTCCTCCATTCCCAAAGCACATTTTTCAGGGTTTATTGTAAACCCCTCTTTCCAGAGAGAGTCCAGTACTGCCTGGACTTTGGGCAAGTGTGACTCCCAGTCTCTGCTAAAAATGACTATGTCGTCCAAGTACACTGAGGCATACTCCCGATGAGGTCGTAAAATCCTATCCATTGCTCGCTGGAACGTGGCTGGAGCAGTTTGCAGTCCAAAAGGCATTCTTTTGTACTGAAAACTCCCCTCTGGAGTAGAAAAAGCAGTTTTCTTTTTAGCAGCCTTAGTTAATGGGATTTGCCAATACCCCTTGGTAAGGTCTAATGTTGTGATATACCTAGCTGGACCTAGTCTCTCAATAAGTTCATCTACCCGGGGCATGGGGTAGGCATCAAACCGTGAAACTTCATTAAGCTTCCGGAAATCATTGCAGAATCGCAGAGTCCCGTTGGGCTTTGGTACCAACACAATCGGGCTCGACCACTCACTCTGCGATTCCTCAATGATCTCCAGGTCCAGCATCTTCTTTACTTCCTCTGAAACGGCCTTCCTTTGAGCCTCTGGGATGCGGTAGGGCCTGACAAAAACTTTGACTCCAGGTTCCGTCATAATATCATGCTCTATGATACTAGTTAGCCCCGGCAAGTCTGAAAACTTCTCTTTATTTCTCTGCAAGAACTCCTTTGCCTGCTGACTTTGGTATTTAGATAGGGTATTTGCTACTTGGACACTCTCCACCCCAACCTGTGGCTCAAGCCTTGCACTAGCCAGGGAGGTCACCGGTTCCCTGTCTGTCCAGGGCTTTAACAAGTTGACATGATATATCTGATACGGTTTCCTCTTGCCTGGCTGGTGGACTCTATAATTGACCTCTCCCACTTTTTCCACAACTTCAAAGGGTCCTTGCCACCTGGCTAAGAACTTACTTTCCACAGTGGGAATTAGCACCGCTACTCGATCCCCCACTTGGAAGTGCCTTATTTTAGCAGCCCTGTTATAGACCCGTCGTTGAGCCTCCTGGGCTTTTTGCAAATGCTCTTTGACTAGCGGCATCACGGTTTGGATCCTTTCCTGCATTTGGGATACATATTCCAGGACACTCTTATGCTGAACAGGTTCACTTTCCCACTCCTCTTTAACCACGTCAAGAAGTCCGCGAGGTCTCCGCCCATACACCAACTCAAAGGGCGAAAAACCCGCGGAGGCCTGGGGCACTTCCCGGATAGCAAACAGGAGAGCTGGTAACAGGCAGTCCCAATCTTTCCCATCCCTTTGTACCACTTTCTTGAGCATAGATTTAAGGGTCTTATTAAAGCGTTCCACCAACCCGTCCGTTTGGGGATGGTAGACCGATGTGCGTAGCTGTTTAATCCGGAACAGCTTACACACATCGGCCATAACCCTTGACATAAACGGGGTACCCTGGTCTGTGAGTATTTCCTTGGGGAAACCAGTCCGTGTAAACATCTGGAATAATTCCCGGGCAATGGCCTTTGAGGAGGTATTCCGCAGGGGTAGCGCCTCAGGATATCGGGTGGCATAGTCAAGAATCACCAATATGTAGGAGTGACCTCGAGCTGACTTTACCAAGGGACCCACTATATCCATGGCTATCCTCTCGAATGGGACCTCAATTATGGGCAGAGGGACCAAAGGGCTCCGAAAATGAGTCACCGGAGCGGTCAACTGACAGGTCGGACAAGAGGTACAGTATCTCTTTACCTCTGCTTTCAGACCTGGCCAGTAAAACCGGTCGGTGATCCGTGCCTCAGTTTTTTCAACTCCCAGGTGTCCCCCTAACACATCGTTATGGGCCAGGTCCAGAACCTTTCGTCTATATTGTTGGGGTACCAACAATTGCTCTACCACATTTTCTCTCTCCTTGGTAACCCGATACAGCAATTCATTATATATTGCAAAGTGTGGCCACCTCTCATTCGCACCTGGCTCTTGGGGAACCCCATTTACTACTACCACTTGTTCCCGTGCATGGGCCAAAGTGGGGTCCTGCATCTGAGCAGTCCCAAATGCCCCATGGGGAACACCCAAATCCGGCAGCGCAGGGGTAGAGGCCACTTCCTCATCCTCTTCCCCCAGCATTACCTGAAGTGGGAAAGGCTCCTCCCCCTTAGTGTTTTGGTAGGTCTGTGGACCACATATCTTGACATCCTCAATAGTATCAACACTACTTTCATCACCATTAACCCAATCATTAGCATTTTCCCCATCTGGGTCCACATTAACGTTTGGCAGTTCAGGGTTATCCCTCTCAGCAGCAGGAACAGGGGGGCTAGTTTCTCCCCAGTCTCTGAACTGTTCTCCTTGTTCCCACAGTTTTGTAAACAATGGACAGTCTCGTCCTATTATAACATCATGCACCAAGTTCTTTATCACCCCCACCTCTTGAGTAACAGTGCCACATGCTGAGGAGATAGACAACGTGATGAGCGGGTACTCTCTAGTGTCCCCGTGAATGCATACCACCCGTAAAGTTTTTCTTACCGGACCGATCTTCCCAATCACTCTAGGATGAACCAGGGTTACCATGCTTCCAGAGTCCAACAAAGCCCGGGCAGGGAGGTGGTTCACTTGGACTTCACACTCAAACTTTTCCTCATCCAGGTCGAGGTGTGTGGTGCACACTTTGTGGGCACAAAAAGACCCCCTCCGAAGAACCCCGCATTCCATGGGCTCCTCTTGCAGTGGGCAGTGTGCCCGGGTATGACCCCAGGAATGACATCGCCAACATTGTACATCCCCTCCTCTCCGAACAGGAACAGAACGCTGCGAAGGTACCGGGAGTGTCTCTTGGCCTTCCGGGGTGTTTGTCCCAGGGCTCCTTGGAACATCCTTTCGAAGGGCAGCAGTTGGTCGAACAGGCCGTGGCAGACTAGGCCCTATGCGCTTGGTAGGTCCGAGCAGGTCCTCCACCACTGTATATCGTTCCACCATCTCAACAAGGAGGTTTGCTGTTTTGGGGTCTCCATGGCTGACCCACCGTTGGAGGTCATCTGGCAGGGACCTCAGGTATCGGTCCAGCACGACCCGCTCCACAATTTGGGGGCCAGACAACACCTCAGGCTGCAGCCATTTTTTTACTAGTTGCACCAGGTCATGCATTTGAGACCGGGGTGGCCGATCTGGACGATATTTCCATTGGTGTACACGTTGGGCCCGAACGGCCGTAGTCACCCCCAGACGAGCCAGAATTTCTGCCTTTAGCTTTTGATAGTCTTTAGCATCATCTGGTGGCAGGTCAAAGTAGGCTTTTTGAGGATCTCCAGTGAGAAAAGGAACAATGAGGCCGGCCCATTGGTCCTGAGACCATCCTTCTCTCTCCGCTGTCCTCTCAAACGTAGCAAGAAATGCCTCTACATCATCGCTCAGGGACAACTTCTGTAGAAAATGGCTTGCCCTCACAGTCACCTGGTTGCCAGGGGCAACAGCCGCTGGCTCCTGAACCTGAGACAGCTGTTGCACCGCTTCCTTTAAGGCAGTCACCTGAGCCTGCATAACCCCTTGCTGGGCTGCTTGCTGGGCTGCTAACTGGGCCACCAACAGGCGAGTATTTTCTTGCTGCAGAGCCAGCGCCTCTTTGTGGTAAGTTTGCGCTTGTATGTTAGCCAGGGTCAGCTGTTTAATTAGCTCCTCCATTGCTTCAACTTTCAATGTTTGTGCAGCTTTAACCCAGGACATAAATTCAATGTACTGTCCCTTTAAATGTTAGTTCAATTTAAAGTCCAATGCAACAGAAAAAAAAAACGTTTTTTTTTTTTTTCCTCTTCTTATGCCTGTTATTCAGTCCTGCCCGCATTCGAGCACCAGTGTAATGTTTGGGGGACCAGCTTGATCGCAGGACACAGGCTTCTTAAATCAAAACTATGGTTTATTAAACTTAAATGGCTTAGCAGCAGCAAAAACAAAAGAAATAACAGTCTCACCGACTTGTACAGCTCAGAACTGCTATCGCAGTTAAACAGTCCTTCCAGGTAAGTCCTTCAGTAGCAGGTTTTTAGGCAGGACACTGCCAAGTCCTTTCACAGCTTTTCATAGCTTTTCATAGCTTCCACAGCTTTCCTTGTCCACCATTCACCATGCATTGGACTCTCCTACACTCCTTCACTCTCACCTGCACTTCCTGTCTGCTTTAAACTACTTCCTTACACAGGTGCGTTAACCCTTTCCATTCCCTTAAAGGCACCACAGTCCAAACAGAGGGGAAATATAACGTCCTTCCAGGACCCAGCCATGGCGTCCTGTACAATATATATATATATATATATATATATATATATATATATATATATACACACATATACACCATAAATTATAGACAATAAGAAACAAAAGAAAATATGTTCATTTATATAGTAAAAAAAAAAAAAAAAAAACTGTGGTAATTAAAGACCACCAAAAGAAAGCCCCAAGAAAGCCCCATCTGTCTTAAAAAAATATAAAAATTAAAAAAATTAATTTAGGTACCAGTGTTGCATGACATCAGTAATTGGCATTTAAATTGTGACAACAGTGAATGCTGAATATTGAAATCACATACAGTTCAATCTCCGCTGTGCAGGAGGCCTCCATACAATTGTGAACTCTTTACTCCAACGTTTTGAAACTGATAATGCACTGCTTGCTGCCTTCCACAGATTGGGGAATCCGAAGCAATAGAACATGAAAGAAACATTAGACATGTGGGCCTAGCGCATTATCAACAAACAAAGGCTTTATTGATATACAAAAATAAGTAATATACTCACAAAAAAGACTTGATTAAAAACATATCTTAGTGATTCTCCACATGAGTCCATAAACTGTCCACATCTCACGGGACTTGTCCCTGAAGCTGCAAAGACTAAAATGTTTCAATAAATTCCTCTTCCTCAGAGCCTCAGCTTTCAAAAGCTGAATATTGGCCTGGGCAAGAAGGGGGTGGAAGTGCTTGGTATGGAAGTGATTAAAGTGAACCTGGTGGTACCTGGTGGGAACCTCTATGGAGGTACCTTAGCAAGAATGTTCTCCTCTGTGTGTCTTGCTGAAAATAGTCTCACTTTAGTATTCATGACAACTGGCAGCTTTCAGGCACATATAAACAAAGTTAAACGAGTTTTGCAGAAGCGGAGAAAGGACAATTTTCTGCACCATAATAGGTATATATTTTGTAATGTCTGCTCTTCAGCAGGAATTTGTAGCTTGAATATTTAGTATGGTTGGCAGATTCAGTTATTTATTCGTTCAGCATGGAAATGACATAATGCATTCAATTGCAGCTCACATGAAAGGAATGTTTCAACAATAAGTAAAATACTTACATTATCTATGAGTCTATTCAAATGCCTGAGGTCACACAATGCTGCTACAACAAATTCTATCAGCTTTCTACTGTTCAAAAATATGAGGTTAAAAGATACAACAAAATACAAAATATAAGTTTGCTAAGGGCAGCATAGCAGAAAATTGTAGCGATATCAGTTTAACCGTTACCCATACATAATGAGCTATCACTGTCAATCAGCAACCACATCATCTCCTTTAAATTGGTTATTTTGTTTTAATGTCACGTTACTTAATAATGGTCAAAGGAATCTATGACAGAGATAAACCTTTCTTCAATCAATTCCATTTAAAAAGTGCGCCCTTTATTTTCGCTGTATTATACCACACAGTATGTTTAAAGATGGTCATGATCCTTAGCAGCTGTTCTGTGGAAAGTACCCACACTAAATATTTAGGCCATGTATCAAAAAAAAAAAAATTATATATATATATATATATATATATATATATTTTTTTTTTGTGAGTGGATTTATGTATTGTATGGCAGTTTCAGCTTTATTAAAAATCTACAACCTTTTTTTCATACTAGAACAAAGTTAAATCAGCCTATCCAAAGCAATTAAGATGGTATATGCACAGAATTAATGACTAAAAGTAATGTGCAATTCTTTTTTGTCAGCAGTGTATGCACCCTACATATTCAGTCATGTTTGCTTGGGCATAATCTGTTCATCTCTACACTGTAATTAATTTTATGTAGACAGTGGAAACATTTGGTAACAGGTTAATCAAGGACCATTGATTTTATTGAATCAAGGCCATTTATTTCAAGTGTTTATATATCCCAAATACTAAAAAAAATGTTTAGAATAACATTTAAAAACCACAACCTACCAAAGTAAACATATTATTTTTAAAGTTGTGTAATGAAAAACCGCATATAAATTCTGGATTAAAAATCCTTATTTATTTTGTATCTTACAATTTGTTTCAAGGCGCTGATTTTTCCTTTGTGACCCTAGAAGCACAAAGCAGAACATGTCTAAATATGCTAAAGGCTTTTGTTTGAAAGGGTAAAAAATGTCAGCCTTTGACTCCTATGCTAGCTGAAATAATATTTCTTAGCAGCTTAGACCATTATGGCTTCCAATGAAACTCTTGTACTGGTCAAGGCCATTATACAATATCTGCTTAGGCCATTGGCTTAAAAAATAAATACAAATAAAAACAACTTTGATAATCATCTGTTCTTTCTATAAAAACTTGTTGGATTGAGACAGGAAGAATTTCCAGGCAAGGCAACACCTCAAACTCGTTGTTGTGTTCCTCAAACCATTCTTGAATTCATCAGACCAAGCCACCTTCTTCCTTTGCTCCGTGGTCCAGTTCTGATGCTCACATGCCCATTGTAGGCACTTTTGACTTTTGACACAGGTCAGCATGGGCACCCTCACCGGTCTGTGGACATGCAGCCTCATACGCAACAAACGCTGATGCACTATGTGTTCTGACCCCTTTCTATCAGAACCAGCATTCCATTTTTCAGCAATTTGAGCTACAGTAATGCCTCGTACACACGATCGGAATTTACGATGGAAAAAGTCAGACAAACTTTTTCCATCGGAAATTCTGATCATGTGTATGCCCATCGGAGTTTCTCCATTGGATAGTTCGATTAATTCCGTCGGAGTTTACATAGAGAGCATGTTCTATTTTCCTCCAATGGAATTCCATCGGAATTCCGATGTGAATTTGGTCAGACAAAGGTCCAATCGTGTGTACAGGGCATTACTCTTCTATTGGATAAAACTACATGGACCAGCCTTCACTCCTCTCATGCATCAATAAACATTGGCTGCCCATGACCTTGTCTGCAGTTTTACTTCCCTGGACCAACTTTGGTAGGTCCTGACCACTACAACACAGGAACACCCCACAAGAGCTGCAGTTCTGGAGATGCTCTGACTCAGTCATCTAGTCATTACATTTTGATTCTTGTCAGAGTCTCCTAAATTCTTATGTTTGCTCATTTTCTTTGCTTTCAAAACATCAACTTCAGGAACAACATGTTCAGTTGCTGCCTAATATATCCAACCCACTTTTAGATGCCATTGCAAAGAGATAATCATTTTTATTTCCTTAACCACCTCAATACTACGCCATAGCTGAAAAATGGCTACATCGCAGTTCTCTTGTTCTGGGAGGGCACCCATGGACGTCCTCCTAGAATACACATGGGTTACGCTTCGGGCGTGCTTTGTGATCACTGTGTCCTTTGGACACAGTGTGGTGAAAGTGAAAATAAAATGAATATTTTATTCTATGTTATTTAGTGTTAAAATCACTCAAATGTTGCCAAGTGTTGCTTTTCTTTCATTATTTATATTATTTGTTTTTATATTCATTATCTAAATAAGATATATATGCATATGTATGTATGGGTATGTGTTGCAATGCAGATATTATCCTTACACAAAGTTATGACAGATAATGTTTTAAGGATACAGTACAACTCAGCATTTGAAATGGAGTACGGTCTGCATATTTCACCTTATAATTTGAATTAAACGGCAGAAATGGGTTAGCCCTGAGATTGTATCAGGGTCATCACTATCAACAGCTGATCCCAGATTGAAGTAGATGGCAAATCACAGCGGCCCTTTACCATGTGATCATCTGTGTCTAATCACAGCTGATCACATGTAAACAAACTTGCCAATTAGTCCTTTGCTCATGTGCTGTCACTGTTTGAGGGAAGGAGAGCCGATTAGTAGCAAGGCTGACAGGGCACATTTGCAATTTACTATTATCAGTGCAGCCCTACCAATGGCAATCAGTGCCCATCAGTGTTGCCTCATCAGTGCAGCCTCCTCATCAGTGCAGCTAATCAGTGCCACCTCATTAGTGCAGCCTTATTAGTGCACATCAGTGCAGCTATACCAGTGCCCATAAGTGCCACCTATCAGTGCTGCCTATAAGTGCCCATCAGTGCATCCTCATCAGTGCCATCACAACAGCTCATCAGTGTTGCCTCATCAGTGCCCATCAATGTAGCCTCAGCAGTGCAGCCTCATCAGTGCACATCAGTGCAGTGTCATCAGAGCACATCAGAGAAGAATGAAAATTACTTATGAGAATTTTTTTATAGCAGAAATCAAAATGTTTGGTATTTTTTCTTTTGTTTCTCAAAAAAAAATCCAGTGGTGATTAAATACCACCAAAAGAAAGCTATATCTGTCTCCAAAAAAATGAAAAAAAAAATTGATATGGGTACAGTGTTGCATGGCTGCGTGATTGTCATTCTAAATGCAACAGCATTGAAAGCTGAAAGTTGACCTGGGCAGGAAGGGGTGAAGGTGCCCAGTATTGAAGTAGTTAGCCTGTCAGTTGTCATAAAGCTAGGGTTGATCAGTATATATATTTTTTAATATTTTTTTTTAATTTCAATAAGTTTTTATTGAGATTTTCAATAAGGTTACAGCAAATTCATATCAATAAATACAACAAATGCATCTAGAGGAAGTTCATAACAATTTGCAGTTATATATATATTTTTTATTGATCTAAAGTAAAACAAAATGGTCCAAATTCTGGTATAATGGAAAAACAACACGATGGCTCACCATCAGTTTACTAACACCAGACTAGGGTTTTAGGTTCCTGTCTGTTTCAGGGTGCCGCAAACGCTGCAGGGGTTCAGCAAACAACATCTCAGTTGTCAGACAATTCACACTTGCTCATAGCTATGAACCATTCCACTTTACCTCACAGACACCTGTTGGCTGTTTCCTGCTTTTGATCCAAGGGCTTTTTTCCTACAGTTTCAGTCATGATTGGAGCTATGCCACTGACTCTATCTCACAAATCTCTTAATTCCCAGAGAGATGAGGAAAAGAGACTGTTTGATGACTGTGTTTTCTATGACACCTTGGGAAGACCCTGCTATGCTGTATAGAGCTGTGCTTTGCTTTGGCGGACATGATTGCAGCTTAATCTAGACTTGTTAGCATGTCTGGTGATATATTTCTAACCATATGTTCTTTACAGCTTATCTCTGTAATGGAGTGATTCTGAAGAGGTGATCTGCAGAAGGCGACAAACTGCTGCTATGTTTATGTCGTAATTTTATGGTCCAGGTCAGAAGGATTTCTACCAAGGGGAGAATGTAGTGATGTGATGATTACTCATTACACTATTTACTTAGTGAATCTACTGACATGTGATACAGTAAATTTTTTGCCATTTTCAATTGTGCCTATGTAGCGATACCCCCGAAGGAGCTACCTAAATTTGTTTAGTCCATTACTCTGCCTCTCAAACCTAATAACAGCCTCAGCCCCCTCGGGCACACCTGGCAATAGTGTAAGTGCAATGACCCATTAGAAAAACACATGTTATAATAAAACACAGAAATTGTGTTTACTGCAATATTTCTGTAGAAGGATAACATACAGTAATAATATATATTCAAGTAATCAACTAGAGATAAATAACTGAGATTGAGCCCTGGTTCACACTGGGTACGATTTGGAACGATTTGAGATGCGATTTGACATGTCAAATCGCATCTCAAATCGGCGGCAAGTGTCGGCAATGGCACTGTCCTAATCAGTGCGACGCCGCATCTGCGATTTCAAAAAGTAGTTCCTGTACTACTTTTTGCGATTTCGGGCCGCGATTTACATTAAATTGCGGCCGAAATCGCGGCAAAATCGCGGCTGCGAAATCGCGGTAAAATCGCGCATTTTACCGCGATTTTGAATTCGCAGCAGTGTGAACCTAGGCTTAAGAGCATTATAGCTCTCAATCGTATATTCAAGCTGCTTTCAGGGGATTCCAAACCTGAGAAATTCCCCAAGAACAGAAGCACACTTTAATAGTAAATAAAGCCCAATATGGCAAATTCGATTGGTTACCTTTACTTAGATTGGCTTTCTGAGTCCAGGCAGAAGAGAGCAGAGAAATGACTCCCTTTGTGTCAGGCCTCTCACTACTGTCCCCTGACACCACAGGCCCAACTTTACACACCTAATACAGTCAGCAAGTAATGGCTTAAAGTGGTTGTAAACCCTTTACAACCACTTAATGCTACAGGTAAGCCTACATTAAGGCTTACCTGTAGCTACCCAGAATATCTCCTAAACCTGAGTGGTTTAGGAAATATCCACTGTTCCATATATCATCGGCACATGCGCACTGGGGTAAACGGCATGTATGTGCCGTTGCTTCAGTCCGTGTGCTGTTACCGGTTGCTCCTGCGCACATGTGTGTGAGTGATGTCATCGCGGCTCCAGCCAATCACAGCGCCGGAGCTGCGATACCCGGAAGTAACCCCCGGGAGTGATGTCGGTTGCCGGAGCGGTGTATGAGGAACGGCTGCAGGGGCTTTGATCTCAGGTAAGTAATTCATAACGAGCTAGTATGCTATGCATACTAGCTCATTATGCATTTGTCTTGCAGGTTTTTTTTTTTATCGGGTTTACAACCACTTTAACTTTATAGATAAACTGTCCCAAACACCCAATGCATATGCAGAGCCCTGAATATGTGTGTGCAGATCTGTATAGCACTAGTAGCTTCAGTCCTTTTGAAGAAAAGATAAGCTTTGTAGTCTTCAGCTACCTTCTTTGGTGCACTTTAACTCCTGGGTAGCAGCACCAAACACTACAACTGGCCCAGATTATCAAGTGAAACAGGCAGGGTTTTGTTCAACATGGTGAGAGGACAATGGTGTCTGTATACATTGTCTCAGAAATGGGCAGCCTTATCCTTTATCCCTGTGGTACTAAAAGTGTCAGCAAGATGACTACCAGCAACAATTTCTGTATACAGTGCTCAAATAACTCCTTCTGTAGTGCAGTGTCTGTGTTCCCTGCAGATGGGCAAAAATGCCCTCTCACCAAATCCTGTGATCAAGGCCCAAACGAATGTCCTGGAACAGACAGGGTCGCTTGGCAACCCAACTGGTCACCTCACACTGAAACGATTCACAGTCCGTGCAGGTGCGTCTTGATATGCATCTGGGATCCCCCTCTCCCAGGCTGGATGTCCCGACTGGCGGCAGAGGCCGAAATCATGCAGGGAGATCATCTGAGAGACAGCACCTGTCCCTTAGGTCTGGACTCATTACTCTCTCTCATGGATTACTGAAAATACGCTCAGGACACAAAATGGAGACTTTTACTTTTCTGTCAGCAGAGCATCATGGGATTTATAGTTCCCTTCCGTATACCAGGCTATAGAGCCATTTTGTGAAGGAACTGCATGTCCCAGAATCCATTGCAGCTGCGATCCTGCAGCTCAGTACAGTCTCTCTGATTGGCTGCTGTAACTGTGCCTTTAATTGGCTTTCTTCTGTCTACCAATAAAGGCACAAGAGAGGCTACTGAATGCACATCTCTGTGTGTGTCAGCTCACATTACATTAAACTCAGTCAGTGAAACAGGAAGGAGGGGGTGAAAATCCCATTTGCAGCTGCTGACAGGCAGCTCTCCCCAACTCTAGCTGGATAGCCTGTGTACATTGTTCTGGCCAGCTTGGCGGGGTGGGTTATAGAGTGAGACACTGCTACACCTACTATGCCCTCTGCACTTTGTAATGAGGTCATCAAGTGTGACCTTCCTATTGCAAGGGATTATTGGGTATGCTCTGTAGGTGAGCATATGGACAGAGGGATGTAGGAAAGTTGGTCTCTATTCGCAGGGTATAGACTCTAACTTAATGTAACTTTCCCTCACTGAGACATGCTATGAGGACTGTACAATGTATTATTGTATATATAACATTTTATGGTTCACTGGATGTTATTTGTTTCTATTTTTCAGTATAAGAACTTTCAAATATAATACTGTGTAGATTATTACCTGTTGTAATTGACACACTGACTTTCTCAGTTGGGGCTGCACTTGCTATTCACAAGACCCAATTTAGTGGAGGCACTGGTGCTTAGAGATTCCATACTGTTCTGATTGATGTATTAAAGGCTCTTATTAGAACAATAGAGCCACACACACACACTAGGTGGAACTTACTTATACTTATTTTTTTTCATAATTTCTCATTTATATTTACCTGCTTTTATAAAAAGAATGTTAAGAGCAGTAACTCATACACCAAACTAGAGACTGAGAAGGGCCAGCTACTGTTGTGTTCTCCCAAAACGCCATTACATGTTTGTTTAAACATTTGGAACCTAATAAATTTAGTCAGATCATTAAAAATGTCTAATGCCGCGTACACACGATAATGTTTCGGCTTGTAAAAAACAACTTTTTTTAAAAATATAATTTAAAATGATCGTGTGTGGGCTTCACATCATTTTTCAGCTTTTCGGGTTGTAAAAAATGGGGCTAAAACGATGTGAAAAACAAAAGCAAGCTATTCGACGGGAGCGCTCGTTCTGGTAAAACTACCGTTCATAATGGAGTAAGCACATTCATCACGCTGTAACAGACAGAAAAGCGTGAATCGTCTTTTACTAACACAAAATCAGCTAAAGCAGTCCCAAGGGTGGCGTCATCCGCATGGAACTTCCCCTTTATAGTGCCGTCATACATGTTGTACGTCACCGCGCTTTGCTAGAGCATTTTTTTAAAACGGACGTGTGTGGGCAACGTCGTTTTAATGATGAAGTTGGAAAAAACAACGTTTTTTTCTAGATGCTGAAAAATTACGTTTTTTACAAGCCGAAAAATTATCGTGTGTATGCGGCAATACATGACTTGTAAATAGATGGCTTCTTCATTGGGATTTGTGGAGAAAAGCTGCCCAAAAGCTCCATGAAGTGGACTGCATGGCCACTGAAGAAGGTCATGGACCGATGTGAGGTAAGTGGACTGTGTATATTGGATGGGCGAGGGGCAGCTGACTCCAACCTGGTTAAAGATACTTTTACTCTTTAAAAAAAAAAGTAGAAACCTACAGTCTAAGCCAGAATTGACGAGCAAGGGTCTATTGATTCTTGAACCCCAGGCAGATTTAAATAGCTAAAAAAAAAATGCATTTGTTAATATATAATTTAATCTATTTTTTAAATGCAAGCACCTGTAAGTACCTGGATTTAACTTGACACCAGTGTTTCATTCACCTGTACATTCTGTACAGCAAAACTCTAAAGCTCAAAGAAGGGGTGGGAGAAGCAGCAAAAGTGGTTGGTCAGGTGTGTTGCACTGTAAGAAGTGAGCATTGTGACGAAGAAATGAGCATTCCAGTCTTGAGGTCAGGGTGAGGAGGGGAACTTTAAGTAAAAGGAAAACTTATTAAAAAAAAAAAAGGAGAGGAGATCTTACATTTCTCTGCTGCAATCACCATACACAGCATTGTGCCCATAACGGGTTGAGACCCAAATGAAACACAAAATTGTCATATTACTTACAAATAGGGATGAGTGAACAAAGCAAAGTTTGGTTTGCTGGATGTTCTCCGAATCCAGTGTGAAATCTGTAAACCCCAAACGCAGCCCTTTTAAAGTCTTTTTGATTCTGGCTTTTTAAGGCCAATTAGGGCATGGGTAGCTGGACATTGCCATGGGGGACATGTACCAACACAAAAAAAGATTAAAAAAAAACACCATTAAGATTGGAATAGGCAATTTAATGCAGCTTGAAGGGCACAGTAAAAACACAAACATCCTTTAACTAACATATGTGGAGGAATGCTCTAAACCTGCATGTGAAGTGGCACACCTGTATTATGTACTCCAGCAAAAGTGACATTTCAAAAGAACAGAGTGGGGACTGTGTCAAAATCCATACCAGGCAGGGTTTTTATGGTGACTCCATGTTTATTGGGAGGATACTTTCCAGGGAAGAGGGGAGCCAAAGCTCCCCTTTATGCAAGGCACCTTGTCCTCATATTGATGTTGTCACCCCCACATCCCTGACCTGGTGGATCTGAGGGTCTGTGGGAAGGGAACTTATCGGAATCTGGAAGCCCCCTTTAAGTAAGGGAGCCCCCAGATATCCAACCTCCCTTTTCATGTGAAAGAGTTAGAAATACTTTTATGGTTTGGTATGGATACACACTTAAAAAAATGGCATGGTGTTTCCTTTTGGTCCGATACTGATTTTTAGGCATAGAACGACAAATAACAAAAAAACTGGTTTGGGTTTCCCCAATTTCCATACTAGAACGTGCAGCCTGGCTGGCTAGGAAAGGGAGAGTCAATGAGTGTACGCACACCAGAGCACTTGCCCTCAACAATGGGAGGATGCCTTTGCAGAGAACTCCTGCCAAGTTGATGGCGACAGAGGCTTCAGCTCCACATTTTTGACCCAGTGAAGTGGGGGTCTGTGGGGGAAAAGCTTAATGAAATCTGGAAGAGGGCTCATGTGGGGCTCTCCCCCAAATGAATGAGTACATTGAATAAATGTGCTTTATTTAAAAAGAAAAAAAGTAAATACAACATCAGTAATTTATCCAGCAATGTAGATCCATCATTTATGAATGATGAGCGATGCTCCAAGGACCCTCGGAGACCCACATCCTGACATTCCTCCCCTGTTGATACTCTTACCACCAATGACAGCTTTTTAGCTGGTTTCTGAAAGTCAACAAACCATCTTGGAATACTGGCTGATTTCACTTGCTATTTTTGGTCATTGATGTCCTTGAGATCGCTGTACACTTGCAATATATATTATATAGCAAGTGTACAGCGATCTCAAGGACATCAATGACCATAAATAGCAAGTGAAATCAAATAAAAAAAAATATATACATAAATAAATAAAAATCTTGGATTTAGATACATTTTAACCACTTAAGACCCGGACCAATATGCAGCCCACAGCTGGGCTCTTAAAGGGCAACGTACCTGTACATGCCTGTGCCCAGCCGTGCCATTCTGCCAACGTATATCGGCATTAGGCGGTCCTTAAGTGGTTAAAGTGTTCCTTTAAAGTATATGAATAAGCATTACTTTAAGAGGCAATGAAGAACTTTACCACTGAATGAATGCTGCTATTTCAGAACTTATAAAATGTTTACCATAAAAAGAAGGTGTTAAAACTGAAATCCTGGCTAAACAAATATTATCTACTGTATGTAGTTCTTACTTGTACTTTGGTGTCTTTTATTTCTTTCTTTCAGAGCCGTGCTCTAGTCCAGCATAAAACAACTTTGGTGCTTTGCCTGAGTGCAGTGATTCCCTGTTATACAGTCTGGTCATTGCTGCTCTCCCTGCTTGTGCTGGGTGATTGGTCTTGTATCCACCTCCTGTAGTTTTCTGCAGGAAGCCTGTAGTGGCAGGACCTTCTAGGTCTCACTTGCAGCCCTGCTTACCGCACAGGAAAGTGTTAATGGCCCTGCTACTTAAACTGCGATCAAAACGCAGCTTTGTATAAAAATTCCCTTTTGGCTCCTGCTTCATCCAGAGGTACCAGCATACTACAGCAAGCAACACCCAGATTTTTTCCATGAATCTTCAGCTTGTAGTGATTTAGTCATACATGCAAGAACTAGACACAATCTCCATAGTGTAAAACAATTGTTTAAAGTATTCATTAGCTTAAAATTACACTTACTCTGTTTAAAAGAACAAAACAGCATTGTACATAACAAAACTTTGGTGATGCCTTAATCCAAAATGGCCTCTACTCATCATGCATGCGGGGTGAGGTACTCCCTGGCTCCCCCAGAGCGTTTTGTCATATGTGACGTCAGAGTATCATCTGACATACTATTTAAAAAATTGGAATAGTTGCTTTATATACTTGGAAATGGGACTTTATTTTCACACAAACAAATTTTCCATACATGTATCCTTATTTAATGCATATGATGTATGTATACAATTTATATTGAGTACATTGCACAGTGTCATTGCACATTTGAAATATCTGGATGTACCTTGATAAGGTAATATCTGGTTTTGCTCTTGCACATTGAACAGTGATTTAAAGCAGAGGTTCACCCAAAAACACAACTATGTACCATCCAAACGAGCATACTAGCGTCAGCTACAGTATGCCTTTTTTTTTTATTTTTTTGCGCTGTACTTATGGTTTAATCCGTAACTTTTGTTTCAGACTCCCGCGGGGAAAGGCGTTCCTATGAAGAGGGGAACATGATTGACGGCTGGCTATGGTGCGTCCCACGTTCCGAAAATAGCCGAAGTAGGACTCGGCTCTTCACGCCGCTATACGGCGCCTGCGCACAGACTAGGAGCTGACTGCGCAGGCGCCGTATATGTCCGCGTCCTATTTCAGCTTTTTTCGGAACGTGTGACGCGCCATAGCTGCCGTCAATCATGTTCCCCTCTTCATAGGAACGCCCATTTCCCCACCGGAGTCTGAAACGAAAGTTACGGATTAAACCGTAAGTACAGCGCAAAAAAAAAAGGCATACTGTAGCTGATGCTAGTATGCTCGTTCGGATGGTAGATACATTTTTTTTTTTTTTTTAGGGTGAACCCCCGCTTTAAATACATTTTTGGTGTCAAGTTATTGTGCTAGCTGCAACACTACGTATTCTGAACTAGTGCAATATTTTCCATTTTTTTGTTTTAACCATATAAACAGCCAGACTGTCCCTAGAAATCCAGAGCTATTAACCCCTTTGGAATTATTTCTAGATCTATGCTCTCACTGTCAAACAAAAGAAAAAAATATTGCTATCTAATTAGTTTTTTGCTAGCAGCATACATGGACATGTTCAATGGACAAAGCCCTAAGTGCAGTTGGTATTATACACAGCAACCAAAAACTTCACATTTATAAAGTCAGTCCAATACCAGAAAGATGAATTCTGATTTGTTGTATATGATACTGTCCTTTACTCCTTTCATTTTTTTTTTAAATAAGTCTGGTAGTGTACTTGTCTTAAATATAATGGAACAACCACTAGGTAGATTTCCATGCATTACCTTGATCTAAATTCATGTACAATGTGTCTGTGTCCATGCAGATTAATAAGTCTGGTAGTGTACTTGTCTTAAATATAATGGAACAACCACTAGGTAGATTTCCATGCATTGACTTGATCTAAATTCATTTAAAATGTGTCTGTGTCAATGCAGATTATCTGTGGCTAAGGCTTTGATGAGAATTGTTCAGCTTGTCCAAGCTGCCTCTGCCTTTCCTTCCAAATAATCATCTGCTCAGATGTCGTATAGGCAGAATATCATCGGGGCTGGTACACGTGGCCAATGCTATGAATGGTCAAATCTGTTGAAAACCTGCACTCCTGCACTTAAAAACACGTCATCTTGGTTGGCAGGATCTATGTAACATGCTATTTAGCATCTGCAAAGATACATTTATGACTGTACATTACGCATTTTACTTGAATTGTTTTACATTTCCGCTTATAATGATATCCTCCATTATCTCAATGGAATGTCATGTTCCCTAGTTTCTATGGTTACTGTATTTAGATAGATCTTACCAAGATAAAAAGAATTGGGATTGCTGGTTTTGCTTATAACTTTTTGATGCAGGATTTAAAAAAATCTTATGTTATGACTAGAACAAGTTCTGAATAGCTTCACAAGAATATAGGTTAAAGCTTTGAAACACTATACTAGCACATTTTCTTTCCAATTACTACTTTAGCTTTAAATGAAATAGCTTTATATAGCTTTACCAGCATATGGAGCCATTTCTAACCAGGGCAAAGCTGTACTTTCATTGTCATGGGATCTCTTAAAGTATTTTTTCCAGGCTTTTAACAACTGTGGGATTTTTTTAATTAAGTATTTGGCAATAGAAATAATTTGGTACGTTTAATGAGAAATGGCTCTCGATATCTATTTGTAAAACCTGAAATTCTAAATGGCTTTGTATTCTTGCTAAAAAATCTGTTTAAATTGAAACTCCAATTCTGTTGAGAAAACTCAGCCTTCCAGGTCAATAATATATACCGTATATTGGAAAGATTTTTTAGAAAATGTCATGCCCTGTGGCTATAGACATATGAATTCTAGCCACTTTCATTAAATGCTAATTGTGAGGGTGTTCCTGTTGTAGTCATATGATTACTCCCAGTATAGTAAGTTGAATTCTCAAAATTCCAAACATTCAGATAATCTAGGATGATACAAACATTCCTATTAAAAATATTTACCTATCTTCAAAGGTCATTGAATAACTCCCAGGAGTAAAATTCTACAATGTTCTTTCCTATAATTATCATTAGTAGAAGCATATACTTGTAAATCCATTCAGCTATTTTTTTTATAAAGTTTGTTAGACGCTGTTCCTGTGGAGGATAATCTGGCATTTTCTCTGCTCTTCCAGTTAAGAACCCTTTTTCTATATGTAGCGCCTGTGTACTTTCAGGTACAGATGCTATCTTATATTTAAGGGGGATGAGAGAGTTAGTTAGCTCTCATCCAGTTGATTTGTCTAAATTGGGTCTCTGCTTCAGCTGGGCTGTACTGTGGGCTCGTTCTGTTGTAGCTGGGGTGCTGTTCCACCCCAGGGCAGCAGCCAATCAGGAGGAGTTTTCCCTCGCGGGGCATGCTGGGGGAAGGTACTTCTGGGGCAGACGCCATTGGGCGGGGGTCTTGTTCCTGGTGTGGCACCCACCTTCAGGGTGACCACACATCACGGCTCCCCGGCGAGATGGCCTACCAGGCCGGGGTGCACGTGCCACGCGGTGTTCCTGGTTCCGGGACCATGTTGGCCCGGAACATTTAAAGCTGTGGCGGGGCGCCAGTAATCGACTGGGCCCCAACTCTGAGGAGATCCCAAGCGAGATAGCTGTTCGGTGGGGAGTCCGTCTGAGGAGCGCCAATGAGAGGCTGGCGGTCCAACAGGGCCTAGGCAATCCACCGGGGATCGAGGTCACCGGGGATCGAGGCAACCGGACACTGAGGGGTGGAAGTTAGCCATCTGTCAGTCGGTAACATAATTGAAACTACCTGAGCAAGATCCAGGCAAGAAGAAGTTTACTGAGGAGAACAGTCTCCATATCCTAAGTTCTGAGGTCAGGCTGGAGTGGCGACGAGAGTAAAGTGTCGTTGGAAGCAGGACTGCTTCCATACTGTTGAGCCTAAATCTGCTACTTCTTCTTTCACACCTCTACTATCTACCTCAAGTTTACTGTTTACCGTGTTAGGTAAAATAAAGCACAAGAAAAGACACCTGCTGTTTGGACATTCCCTCATTGCTGCTCTTATCATTATCTACCCCTAGACACTCACAGAGGTAACACCCATTCCATTCTATAACCAGCGGCTCCTTCGGGGGTGAGCGATACATTTACATAGACTATACTTTTTTTACTCCAATTGCAAAGAGTGCCCTTATGTCTTTTTGATGACTCTAAAATGAACAATGTTCCATTGAATTTTTTATATGGGCTAATAGCTAATTATATGTTTATACAAAATAATTCTATACCCCAGTACTCTTCTTAAAGGTGAATAAATTCAGCTCAGTTATTCTTGCCCTATAGCTAAAACCCTCAGTGCCGCTATTAGTTTAGTTGTTCTTAACGGGTGCCCAAAACGTATCTGCATATTAAGCACTTGCTGCCAAAGCCAATTCTGATGCCGCATACACACGATCATTTTTCGGCATGAAAACAACGTTGTTTTAAAAAAATGTCATTTAAAATGATCGTGTGTGGGCTTCACATCATTTTTCGTTTTTTTTCCGGGTTTTTCAGGTTGTAAAAAATGATCGTGTGTGGGCTAAAACGACGTTAAAAACCCGCGCATGCTCAGAAGCAAGTTATGAGACGAGAGCACTCGTTCTGGTAAAACTACCGTTCATAATCGAGTAAGCACATTCATCACGCTGTAACAGACAGAAAAGCGCAAATCGTCTTTTACTAACACAAAATCAGCTAAAGCAGCCCCAAGGGTGGCGTCATCCGCATGGAACTTCCCCTTTATAGTGCCATCGTACGTCACCGCGCTTTGCTAGAGCATTTTTTTAAAACTATGGTGTGTGGGCAACATCGTTTTAATGATGAAGTTGGAAAAACTTCGTTTTTTCTAAATGCCGAAAAACTTCATTTTTTTTATGCCGAAAAATGATTGTGTGTATGCGGCATTACACTTCTCACATAATGCATAATCAACATTTTTTACTACATGCCACACTTTAAAAATGTGCACACCTGTGGAGTGGTGACAAACTATGGTACATAGAACTATCCATAGACAATGCTTTAAAAGTCTTTATAGGTTACCAGTTTAGAGTTAAACAGGTGTGGTGCTAGAATCATTGCTCTCACTGATGTTCATGGCGATACCTCACATGTGTGATACAATCACTGTTTACATATGTTTGTGGGACCTGCGTATGCTCTTGCATTTGCTCATGAGCTTGGGGGGAGGGGCGCTTTAAAAAAAAATATATATTTTCTACACTGTCTCTTTACCAACTGTATTGCTATCACAAGGGATGAAGGGCTGAACAACATTCCTTGTGATAGCATGGACAGAGCCAGGTACTCTTTTTGGAAATATCTGGGGACTATTAGACCCCAGATCTCTCCTTTGCCCTCCAAAGCAGCTGATTAAATTGAGATTGGTTTCTTGGCTGCTTTACTACCTGTTATCGGGTAGTAAAGCCAAAACAGACAGTGACAAAATGACAAAATCCTTGTTCCGGTTTCACACACTGTAGAGGCAATCAGGGAATGGCTGTTCCTCCATCTTCTCTAATAAGCCAGCCGGTGGAATGGGAGAGCCCTGACAGGTGGGACCCACTTCTATCCCCTATGAAAGTGATTGGGTGACAGATTAACCACTTGATTTACTTTTACAGAAAAGAGCATCACCAGCACTAAAAAAGGAACAGCAGCTGCAGCCATGATCCTGGTAAAATTACTGAAACTAAAAGATGAACGGGTAAGTTCCATTGCAGGAAGTACCTAAAGTGGACCTAGCCTCATATGTATTTTTTCAGATTTGCAGTTTAATCACCAGTAGGAGAGGAGACTGAGAAAATACTTTTTCCTTTTTGCAGAACACTGATGACATCATCTCGGCTTAAGAGAAGTCATTTTTTTTTAGCTCAAAGATTGCTTTTCAATAATAAAAGGTGGAGCTTATTTAAAAAAAATGATACTGTTGCTATATATAGTTAAAAGTCTGGAATGTATTTATGCAGACTTGAAAAGTTACTAAAGGATCTGCGCTAAATAAAAGGTCTTACTAAAGTGTTCTTTTTAAGTAAGGCCTCGTACACACGATCGTTTTCCTTGACAGAATCCATCAAGAAACTTGGTGGCAGAGCTTTTTTGCCGAGGAAAAACGGTTGTGTGTATGTTTTTCATTGAGAAAACTGTCGAGGAACTCGATGAGAAAAAAAGAGAACAAGTTCTCTTTTTCCTCGTCGGAAGTCTCAATTTCCTCGTCGTGTTCCTCGTCGGGCTGGTTTTCGTCGAGAAACATGTTCGTGTGTATGCTTAGAAACCTGCACATGCTCAGAAGGGTGGTGCCAGTGGAATCAAACTTCCCCTTTATAGTGCCGTCATACGTGTTTTACGCCACCGCGTTTGAGGACGAGATTTTGTCTTGGCAGTGTGTACGCAAAGAAAGCTTGTCAAGTTTCTCGACAAGCCTAACAAGGAACTCGTCGAGGAAAACGATGTTTCATTTACGATGAGTTCCTTGGTTGTGTGTACAAGGCCTCAGATTGTTTCTCTTTCTTGTATCTATTCCTCTGGCAATGCAAGAATGTATTTTGCTAGCTTCAGAAGTTTGGATTGCCGTTTGATTTATGAAGGTGCAGACTGTAATTTCTTCTGGGTGCCTTTATAGGTCTGACATATTACTCTGTAGCTTCTATGATGCGTGCATGATTTAGCCCCTATTTGCAATACTTAATTTTTTAGAGAAAGGGCAGTTGGAGTTGACCTCTTCCTGAAGGGTGTCATCACATAAATACTGCTTAGTCCTTTTGAAATGCTCTCTTGCAACTATTGCTGGATTACTCCTAAAGCCCTGTACACACGATCGGTCCATCCGATGAAAACGGTCTGATGGACCGTTTATCGGTTAACTGATGAAGCTGACTGATGGTCAGTCAAGCCTACACACCATCGGTTAAAAAACGGTGATGTAAAACACGACGTGCTGAAAAAAAGTTCAATGCTTCCAAGCATGCGTCGACTTGATTCTTTTTTTACCTATGGATAAATAACCAATGGTGCCCACACACGATTGGTTTGGACCGATCAAAATGGTCCATCAGACCGTTCTCATCGGTTTAACCGATCGTGTGTACGCGGCCTAAAGCTCTTGACCATCATTTTTTGCAAGGTAAAAAGTTTATTTTCCACTTGGCAAAGAGTGTAAAAGTTATTGGAAATCAAAAGGAAAAAAGAAACATTGGTCTAGGCAAGTCATTGAAAGTATTTAACTAAAGTCATCACAGCCTTAATTGTGTAAATAAAACTACTGCTTTAAAACCATATGGCTCCATCTTGCCTCTTTCATTCCTGTGTAGTAGGAATTACTATTTTGTAAGCAGATTTTTTAAGAAGGCTTCTTTTTATCCAGGCCTACCAAGTCTAAGTATTCCACTACATGTATTTGAACCTTTGCTGTCCTGTTTATTTCCTGCAGTGCTATGTTCTTGTGATGTTAGGATTGGGAAAGTTTATGCTCTGTCATGGGGAAACTGTTGAAGGTATGACATGTTGGCACCTGAAGGTGTGCACATACAATACTTGCAGAAGCCTCCCCCCCACATTAATCAAGAATTGGAGATACTGTAGATGAATATAAGTCCCCATCCATGTTTTTGATGTTGGGACTACAGATGTAAATTTTTATGTCTCTGCAGCTCTCTTTCGTATTAGTCTAATTCAGTCTACACTTGGTATGAAAATATTCCTAATTCATATATATATATAGTTGTCACAAACTTAGTGATTCCAGTTCATTCTCAGAAGAGTTGTCCAAGAGCCAATGACCACTTTTGGTGAGCTTCAGGAAGATCTAGAATTAGCAGGTACAATTTTTTCAAAGAAAATAATAAGTAATGCACTCTACCACCATGGCCTGTATGCACACTCACCATGCAAGACTCCATTGCTGAAGAAAAAGCATGTTGAAGCTTGTATAAAGTCTGCTGCACAACATTTAGACAAGCCTGTGAAAAATACTGGGAGAATAAAGTCTGGTCAGATGAGAGCAAAATTGAACTCTTTGTATTCTATAATTGTTCTGTCTCAAGGACATACTGTATAGCTAAACCTTCTTGTCCCATAAAATTCAGCTACCATATTTCTTTGGTCTCAGTTTTATTAGAACAAGCCAGGTGAAACTACAAAATAACAGAAATAGACCACAATAAGTACAATATTGCATACATTACAGGAACAACAATCTACAACATAGGATGAGATAGTAAAAACATACTTTTTAAAGCAGAGGTTCACCCTTAGAGAGCACATTTTCCCCTTAGATTAATGCTCGTTTTGTCTAGGGGAATCGGCTAGTTGTTTTAAAATATGATTCGTACTTACCGTTTACGAGATGCATCCTCTCCGTCGCTTCCGGGTATGGGCTGCGGGAATGGGCATTCCTTCTTGATTGACAGTCTTCCGAGAGGCTTCCGACGGTCGCATCCATCGCGTCACGATTTTCCGAAAGAAGCCGAACGTCGGTGCGCAGGCGCAGTATAGTGCCGCACCGACGTTCGGCTTCGTTCGGCTTCTTTCGGCTACGAGTGACGCGATGGATGCGACCGTTGGAAGCCTCTCGGAAGACTGTCGATCAAGAAGGAACGCCCGCTCCCGAAGACCCATACCCGGAAGCGACGGAGAAGATGCATCTCGAAAACGGGTAAGTACTGCTCATATTTTAAAACAAATAGCCGATTCCCCTAGACCAAACGAGCAGGAATCTAAGGGGAAAAGGGCAAAAATTAAATAAATGGGTGAACTCCCGCTTTAAGTTCTCTAAGGGGTGATGGCGATAGATTGAGAAATACATGTCTTGCTTCATGCAGTATCTTCTTAAAGAATGGTGGCTGCTTCACTACCTGTGAAGATTCTACCCAGAATTCCCTGCTTACTAACAACTTCCTTAACTACACATACAGTAAATCAAATAAACAGAACTGCAGCAATACAAACAAGAAAACCACTAGATGAAGCCTGCACTCCACATAAGATTGTCTTATGTAAATTACAAACCTTACATGTAATTTTAACAAAACAGATAATCAGCATAGACATCTGGTGGACAGAATAATAATACACATCATGTTTGGAGGTCAAATGGCACTGCACCTACCAACAACGAAGTTGGGAGGTGGGGACATCATGGTGTGGGGCATACGATACCGACAATCTTACTATCATTGAAGGAAGGATGTATGGAAAAATGTACCAGGACATTCTTGATAAAAATCTGCTGCCATCTACCAGGATGATGAAGATGAAACGAGGGTGGACATTTCAGCAAGACAATGATCCCAAACACATAGCCAAGGAAACTCTCAATTGGTTTCAAAGAAAGAAAATAAAGCTGCTAGAATGGCCCAGCCAATCACCTGACTTGAATCCAATAGAAAATCTATGAAAAGATCAGAGTCCATAGAAGAGGGCCAAAGATTTGAAGACTGTTTGGCCGGGTACACACGAGAGGATTTATCCGCGGAAACAATCCGGGGGACCGTTTCCCTAGATAAATCCTCTGGCGGATTTTGATCTCATGGTTGTACTAACCATGAGATCAAAATCCCTGCGGAAATCCGTCCGCGGTGACGCGTCGCGCCGTCGTCGTGATGATGACGCGGCGACGTGCGCGACGCTGTCATATAAGGAATTCCACGCATGCGTCGAATCATTACGACGCATGCGGGGGATGGATTCGGACGGATTGATCCGGTGAGTCTGTACAGACCAGCGGATCAATCCGTTGGACTGGATTCCAGCGGATCGATTTCTTAGCATGTCAAGAAATTTTGATCCGCTGGAAATCCATCCCCGGGGACAAAAATCCACGGAAACAGATCCGCTGGATCGTACACACCAGGGGATCTATCCGCTGGAGCCGGTCCGCGGATCAATTCCAGCGGATCGATCCTCTCGTGTGTACGGGGCCTTTGTGTCGAAGAATGGGCCAAAATCACACCTGAGCAATGCATGCAACCAGTTTCTTCATACAGGAGGTGTCTTGAACCTGTCATTACCAACAAAAGATTTTGTACGAAGTATTAAATACATTTCAGTTAGCGTGTTCAATACCCTTTCCCTCTCATTCCATTTTATGACACATAATTACATTTCTGAACTTATTTGTTTTAGTTTCTATGGATGTATGTATTGATTTGGGTTGTTACCGACATGTGGTGAAATAGTCATGTCAATAGTAGAAATATATTTATCTAGAAAAATGGTGATGTGTTTAATACTTAATTTACCCGCGCTGTATGTATGTGTATATACAGTATATACAATATATATATATATATATATATATATATATATATATATATATATATATATATAGTGCCTTGGAAAAGTATTCATACCCCTTGAAATTTTCCAAATTTTGTCATGATGCATCCAAAAATTTAAATGTATTTTATTGTGATTTTATGTGATGGGCCAACAAAATGTGGCACATAATTGTGAAGTGGAAGGAAAATGATAAATGGTTTTCATTTTTTTTTTACAACTAAATATTTGAAAAGTGTGGCGTGCATTTCTAGTCATTACTTTGTAGAACCACCTTTTGCTGCAATTACAGCTGCAAGACTTTTTGGGGATATCTATACCAGCTTTGCACATCTAGAGAGTGACATTTTTGCCCAGTCTTCTTTGCAAAAAAGTTCTGTCATATTGGATGGAGAATGTCTGTGAACAGCAATTTTCAAGTCTTGTCACAGATTTTCAATTGGATTTAGGTCTGGGCCATTCTAACAAATGAATATGCTTTGATATAAATCATTCCATTGTAGCTCTGGCTGTATGTTTAGAGTAGTTGTCCTGCTGGAAGGTGAACCTATGCCCCGCCTCAAGTCTTTTGCAGACTCTAATGGCCCAGATTCACGTAGATCAGCGCATCTTTGTGCCGGCGTAGCGCATCTCATATGTGCTACGCCGAAGTAACTCTGAGAGGCAAGAGCAGTATTCACAAAGCACTCGCTCCCAAACTTGCGCCGGCGTAACGTAAATTGGCCGTAAGCCCGCCTAATTCAAAATAGAAAGGTAGTGGGCGTGATCTATTATAATGAAGCGTGACCCCATGTAAACGTCGCATATACTCCCTAAGATACGCCGGCTCAATGCCTACGACGTGAACGTAACCTACGCCCAGCCCCATTCACGTACGACTTACGTAAACGAGGTAAAACACAACGGCTTTTCTGACGTCCATACCCTAATATGACTTACCCCTGCTTTAGGTGGAATAACTTTACGCCGGATGTACGCCTTACGTAAACGGCGTAGACTACTGCGACGGGCGCAAGTACGTTCGTGAATTGGCGTATCTAGGTCATTTACATATTCAACGCGTAAATCAATGGAAGGGCCCCTTGCAGCCAGCGTAAATATTAGGCTGAGGGGGCGTGTTTTATGTTAATGGGGGGTGACCTGACGTGATTGACGTTTTTTACGAACGGCGCATGCGCCGTCCGTGTACATATCCCAGTGTGAATTGCGGCAAAGTACGCCGCAAGGACGTATTGGTTTCGACGTGGGAGTAAATTACGTCCAGCCCTATTCACGGAAGACTTACGCAAATGACGTAAAATTTTCAAATTTCGACGCGGGAACGACGGCCATACTTAACATTGGCTACGCCACCTAGGGGGCATGTTTATATTTAGGCGGCGTATCTCTTACGGAAACAGCGTATCTTTACTGCGACGGGTGCACGTACGTTCGTGAATAGGCGTATCTAGTGATTTACATATTCTACGCCGAACTCAATGGAAGCGCCACCTAGCGGCCAGCCTAAATATTGCACCCTAAGATACGACGGCGCAAGCCGTCGTATCTTGGATAGATTTAAGTGTATCTCTGTTTGAGAATACACTTAAACTTAGGACGGCGCAGATTCCGAGTTAGGTCGGCGTATCTACCGATACGCCGGCCTAACTCTTTGTGAATCTAGCTATTAGTCTGTAGGGTTCAATATTGAGTTGGTCCACCCTTTGCAGCTGTAACAGCTTCAACTTTTCTGGGAATGCAGTCTACAAGGTTTAGGAGTGTGTCTATGGGAATGTTTGACCTTTTTTCTAGAAGCGCATTTGTGAGGTCAGGCACTGATGTTGGACGAGAAGGCCTGGCTTGCAATTTCTGCTCTAATTCTTCCCAAAGAGGTACTATTGGGTTGAGGTCTGGACTCTCTGTATGCCACTCAAGTTCCTTCACCCCAAACTCGCTCATCCATGTCTTTATGGACCTTGCTTTGTGCATTGGTCCAAATCATTTGGTGGGGGGTGATTATGGTGTGGGGTTGTTTTTCAGGGGTTGGGCTGGGCCCCTTAGTTTCAGTGAAGGGAACACTTAAGGTGTCAGCATACCGAGACAGTTTGGACAATTTCATGCTCCCAACTTTGTGGGAACAGTTTGGGGATGACCCCTTCCTTTTCTAACATGGCTGCAAACCAGTGTACAAATCAAGGCCCATAAAGACATGGATGAGTGAGTTTGGGGTGGTGAAACTTGACTGGCCTGCACAGAGTCCTGACCTCAACCTGATAGAACACATTTGGGATAAATTAGAGCAGGGACTGCGAGCCAGGCTTCTCATCTCAGACTAGGATGGCATTAAATTTCATGCGTGTGTGTAAAGGCAGGTGTCCCAATACTTTTGGCAATATAGTGTGTATATCTATCTATCTATCTATCTATCTATCTATCTATACACATATACATTATCTCACACCCCTCACATTTTTGTGAATACTTTATTATATCTTTTCATGTGACAACACTGAAGAAATTACACTTCGCTACAATGTAAAGTAGTGAGTGTGCAGCTTATATAACAGTCTAAATATGCTGTCCCCTCAAAATAACTCAACACACAGACATTAATGTCTAAACTGCTGGCAACAAAAGTGAGTACAACCCAATATTTTATGTGGTCACCATTATTTTGCAGCACTGCCTTAACCCTCTTGGGCATGGAGTTCACCAGTGCTTCACAGATTGCCACTAGAGTCCTCTTTCAGTTGACATCACTTAGCTGGTGGATGTTGGAGACCTTGCCCTCCTCCACTTTTTATTTGAGGATGTCCCACAGATGCTCAATAGGGTTTAGGTCTGGAGACATGCTTGGCCAGTCCATAACCTTTACCCTCAGCTTCTTTAGCAAAGCAGTGATCGTCTTGGAGGTGTGTTTGGGGTCATTATGTTTGGAATACTGCCCTACAGTCCAGTCTCTTAAGGGAGGGGATCATTCTCTACTTTAGTATGTTACAGTACATGTTGGCATTCATGGTTGCCTCAATGAACTGTAGCTCCCCAGTTTTGGCAGCACTCGTGCAGCCCCAGACCATGACACTCCCACCACCATGCTTGACTGTTGGCAACAAAAACTTGTCTTTGCACTCCTCACCTGGTTGCCATCACACATGCTTGACACCATCTGAACCAAATATGTTTATCTTGGTCTCATCAGACCACAAGACACGGTTCCAGTAATCCATGTCCTTAGTATGATTGCCTTTAGCAAACTGTTTGCAGGGTTTTTTGTGCATCATCTTTAGAAGAGGCTTCCTTCTGGGATGACAGCCGTGCAGACGTTTTTACGTCACCGGGTGGCCCCTTCCTCAGCTATAGAACAGCTGTCACAGCGGGAGAAGCGTCAGTCGGCGTTGCAACTGTTGCAGCTTTTTTTTTCAATGTGTCGGGGGGCGTGGAATTACATCGCTGAACATTTTTATTTTTTTATTTTTTAATAAAAGACTTGTCCCAAGCTGTCTCTTGTCTTTTTTTACAATTTGTTACACTTTTTCTGTGAAAAATGGTAGGGGTACAATACGGTACCCGTTACCAATTCACATAGGGGGGGCAGATTCTGGTGTCCCCTTGTTAAAGGGGGCTTCCAGATTCCAATAAGCCCCCTGCCTGCAGACCCCCACAACCACCGGTCAAGGGTTGTGGGGATGAGGCCCTTGGGGACAAGGTGCTTTGGGCAGGACCCAGGTCACCAAACACTTTTTATGACAATACGATGCATATAAGCCTTTAAAATTATCACTTTTGGTTTTTCATGCTCGTGTTCCATAGACTTTAATGGTGTTCGCGTGTTCGAACAAATTTTGCCTGTTTGCAAGTTCTGGTGCGAACCGAACCGGGGGGGGGGGGGCTCATCCTTAGTTGTAGCCAAAAAGCAAAATTTTGGTCTCATCACTCCAAATGACTTTGTGTCAGAAGGTTTGAGGCTTGTCTCCGTGCTGTTTGGTGTATTGTAAGCAGGATACTTTGCGGCATTTGTGTAGTAGTGGCTTTCTTCTGGCGACTCAACCATGCAGCCCATCTTTCTTCAAGTCCCTCCTTATTTTGCATCTTGAAACAGCCACACCACATGTTTACAGAGTCCTGTATTTCACCTGAAGTTATTTGTGGGTTTTTCTTTGCATCCCAAACATCCTGGCAGTTGTGGCTGAAATCTTAGTTGGTCTACCTGACCGTGGTTTGGTTTCAACAGAACCCCACATTTCCCACTTCTTGATTAGTGTTTGAAAACTGCTGATTGGCAGTCTCAATTCCTTGGATATCTTTTTATATCCTTTCCTGTTTTATACAGTTTAACTACCTTTTCCCACATATGCTTTTCTTTGTTTTCCCCATGACTCAGAACCAGAAACCTCAGTGCAGTACTAGCTGAAAGATGAAAGTATCTGTCAGGAGTCCAGAAACTCATTGACCTTTTATTCACACACACTAATTACAACCAAACAGATCACAGGCGAGGATGGTTACCATTAATAGCCATTCAAACCCCTTTGTGTCAACTTGTGTGGATGTTATCAGGCCAAAATCACCAGGGTATGTAAACTTATGATCAGGGTCATTTGGGTAGTTTCTGTTGTGATTATAACAGTTGATTGATAATAAATGTCTTCAGCCAAACACTAACCATGAGTGACAGAAATGTTTTTGTGTTATCATTCATAGTGTCTGAAAAATGGGCAAGAAATCATAATTTTTCCAGGGTATGTATACTTATGAGCACAAATTTTATATATATATATATATATATATATATATATATATATATATATATATATATATATATATATATATATATATATATATATATATATTAGGGCTGTTACTGATTTGTGTTTGATTAATCGATTTTTTTTAAATCAATGAATCGACTAGTTTCAATTATAACTCACATACATTTTTCGGATCACCACCATATATAGCCCCCACTGTAATATCCACAGACATCGCCCCCACTGTCATATCCACAGACATCGCCCCCACTGTCATATCCACAGACATCGCCCCCACTGTCATATCCACAGACATCGCCCCCACTCTGTCATATCCACAGACATCGCCCCCACTCTGTCATATCCACAGACATCGCCCCCACTCTGTCATATCCACAGACATCGCCCCCACTCTGTCATATCCACAGACATCGCCCCCACTCTGTCATATCCACAGACATCGCCCCCACTCTGTCATATCCACAGACATCGTCCCCACTGTCATATCCACAGACATCGCCCCCACTGTCATATCCACAGACATCGCCCCCACTGTCATATCCACAGACATCGCCCCCACTGTCATATCCACAGACATCGCCCCCACTGTCATATCCACAGACATCGCCCCCACTGTCATATCCACAGACATCGCCCCCACTGTCATATCCACAGACATCGCCCCCACTGTCATATCCACAGACATCTCCCCCACTGTCATATCCACAGACATCTCCCCCACTGTAATATCCACAGACATCTCTCCCACTGTAATATCCACAGACATCTCCCCCACTGTAATATCCACAGACATCTCCCCCACTGTAATATCCACAGACATCTCCCCACTGTAATATCCACAGACATCTCCTCACTGTAATATGGTCCACATCTCCCCCACTGTATAGGAAGATTAGTGCTTGCTTAGTCTTACCAGAGAAGCCGGCCAAACATGAGCAGTTGAGGCCGGGTTATGACATCAGCGCGCCGCTCTAGGCTCACTTAGGCCGCCACTGGGTAGACCAAGATGGTCGCCGCTGCTGAAGCTAGGCCTTTCCTATGGCCGAGACAGCAGCGGAGCCCCGTGGATCATGTGGTGTGCCGATCCGCATATGGTGACCCATTCGGATCACGGATCATTTACGATCCGTTGCACCACTAGTACCGATCAAAAGAATTTTGATCGTTAAAAAAAAAATGAACGATTAATGGAGGAATTAATATTTAATTTTCACAGTATATATATATATATATATATATATATATATATATATATATATATATATAGTTAGGGTAACATACAAAAGTTGAATAGGTAATAGATCGGAGAACTCTCCAAAACAAGGAACACCTCTGGGACTTAAGTATTAGAAAGAAAAAAACTCAGACTAAATTGGATTTGGATACAAACAGGCAGCAGCACAGGATAGCAGAGTGACCTTAATCACAGTAGTATAAGAGCAATAACTTTTTTTTTTATACAGATAAACCACTAAAGAACCTATCAAACATTGTACAAACTTACATATAAGTAATAAGTAGACAAAAAAATAAAAAACAATACAAGATGCACAATACCAAAAGCACAATACCAAAAGCATATACATTTTTTTTCACACATTTATGTAATTTCACAATAACCCATTGAATAAAATATTTTTAAAGCGGAGGTTCACCCTAAAAAACATATATGTACCATCTCATCCAGCATACTTGCGTCAGCTACAGTATGCCTTTTTTTTTTTTTGCGCTGTATTAACCGTGTATTAACCTTCAGTTTCGTTTCAGACTCCCGCGGAGAGTAGGCGTTCCTATGAAGAGGGGAACATGATTGACGTCCGGCTACAGCGCGTCACGTGTTCCTAAAATAGCCGGACTAGGTCTTGGCTCTTCACGGCGCCTGTGCACTGACTAGGAGCTGACTGCGCAGGCGCCGTATACAGCCGAGTCCTATTTCGGCTATTTTCAGAACGCGTGACATGCCATAGCCGGACGTCAATCATGTCAATCATGTCCCCCTCTTCATAGGAACGCCTACTTCCCGCGGGAGTCTGAAAATAAACGAGGGATTAAACGGTAAATACAGCGCAAAAAAAAAAAAGAAGAAAAGCATACTGTAGCTGACGCAAGTATGCTGGACGAGATGGTATATAATTCTTTTAGGGTGAACCTTCGCTTTAAATACTTTATATCCAAAAAACAAATGTTGCTACAGAACAGTGCTCTTTTATAACAAACCGTAGAGAAAAGGAGCAAAATGAAAATAACACACTGTATCATTCTAAATATATCCTGAAATAACAGGAAAAAAAAATTCTGTAAGGTTATTCCAGGACACTTTCAGGTTGGATACATTGCTTCAACGTGTTATCTTTTTCTTTTGCTTTGTTATATTTTTCTTTAGTTATAGTTGGGTATAACATGGAGCTCATTTCTTTAGAAGTATTTGTTTGATTTGGGATATGTATGTATGGTTAAAGCTGAGACAGTTGATGTATTTATCTTTGGGGTTTTCATAAAAAAAATAAAAAAAATATTGGATTTATAAAACCCTTTTTTGCCCTGAAGTCTTGATTATTTTCATCTTAAAGCAAACCTGTGCTTAGTCTATACAGGAAAAAAGTGTTAGGTTTTACAGTAATTCCTGCTTTCTCCTCAGCAACCCATACCTTATCTTAATTCCTCCCCTGCTCCAGACCTAAATATAATAAGTGAATATTTGCTAACCTAGCTAGCCTCATAGTTGTATATATGCAGTGTGAAATCATCTAAGGCTCTGCTGCCCCTGACTGCTATACTAATTAGATTTTGAGTGAAATGGACTGTCCTGCTTAATGCTCTTATTGCTGTAGTAGAAATTGCACATTACATAGTTACATAGTAGGTGAGGTTGAAAAAAGACACAAGTTCATCAAGTCCAACCTATGTGTGTGATTATATGTCAGTATTACATTGTATATCCCTGTATGCTGTGGTCGTTCAGGTGCATATCTAATAGTTTTTTTTAACTATCGATGCCCTCTGATGAAACCACCACCTGTGGAAGGGAATTCCACATCCTTGACGCTCTTACAGTAAAGAACCCTCTACGCAGTTTGAGGTTAAACCTCTTTTCTTCTAATTTTAATGAGTGACCACTTGTCTTATTAAACTCCATTCAGCAAAAAAATGGTATCCCTATTGTGGGGTCACCAGTATGGTATTTGTAAATTGAAATCATATGCCCTCTCAAGCATCTCTTCTCCAGAGAGAATAAGTTCAGTGCTCACAAATTTTCTTCCTAACTAATATCCTCCAGACCCTTTATTAGCTTTGTTGCCCTTCTTTGTACTCGCTCCATTTCCAGTACATCCTTTCTGAGGACTGGTGCCCAGAACTGGACAGCATACTCCAGATAAGGCCGGACCAGAGTCTTGTAGCGTGGTATAATTATTGCTTTATCCCTGGAGTTGATCCCCTTTTTAATGCATGCCAATATTCTGTTTGCCTTGTTAGCAGCAGCTTGCGATTTCATGCCATTGCTGAGCCTATCATCTACTAGGATGCCCAGGTCCTTTTTTATCCTAGATTCCCCCAAGTGAGAAGATTGCATTTGTATTTTTGCCACCCAAATGCATTATTTTACATTTTTCTACATGAAACCTCATTTGCCATGTAGTTGCCCATCCCATTAATTTGTAAGTTATTGCCCCGGTTAGCTTAATGTCACGCGCAAATACAGAGATTGAACTGTTTACCCCATCCTCCAGGTCGTTTATGAACAAATTAAACAAGATTGGTCCCAGTACAGAACCCTCGGGGACCCCACTCCCCCTGACCGTTCCGAGTATTACCCATTTATCACCACCCTCTGAACTCGCTCTTGTAGACAGTTTTCAATCCATGTACTCAACCTATGGTCCATGCCAACTGACCTTACTTTGTATAGTAAACGTTTATGGGGAACTCTGTCAAATGCTTTTGCAAAATCCAGATACACCACATCTACGGGTCTTCAATTAACCTTCTATAAAGGGAGTGAGCTGCCCTCTAGATTCATGAATCCATGCTGATTACTGCTAATGATACCGTTTTCATTACTAAAATCTTGTATATTGTCCCTTATCACTCCCTCCAAGAGCTTACATACTGATGTTAGGCTAACTGGTCTGTAATTACCAGGGATGTATTTTGGCCCTTTTTTAAATATTGGGATCACCCCTCAATCCTGCACACCATACACAGATCACCCTTCAATCCTATACACTGTGCACAGCTCACCCCTCGATCCTCATACATTTTCTATGTAGGTGTGCCCGTATGATTTTTCCATTAGTATATTTGTGTTTTCAGGGTTGGGGGACTTTCAGTTTTTGAGGGACTCGGCCTTGGGGCGGAAAAGGGAGTAAATCCGGGCCTGCATAAGAACCTGGAGTACCTCAGGACAGCAAAGCATCTAAGACCCCGACAAGCTCGATGGTCATTATTTTTCTCCAGGTTCAACTTCAATATCTCATACCGACCAGGCTCCAAAAATGGAAAAGCGAATGCACTCTCCCGGATGTTTCCAGATACCCCCCAGACAACTGAACCCGGCAGGGACGGACTGGGAATAAAAACCAGCCCTGGAAATAATTTCATACCAGCCCCACAACATTATTATACCAGTCCAACATCATAACCATCAGAACGTCATTATTTTCTTGTTCATAAAAGGGAAAACCATGCATTTTAAAGCACATTTGAAGAGTGTATTATATATAAGAGAGACATGGAAGTTACAAACAGCACCAATTTTTTACTGGCAAAAAATGTAATTTACTGGCACAGACAAATTTTTTTTACTGACACTACAAAAAATATGCCTAAAATGGCAGTTTTCAGTGCAAATACCAATATTTAAGCTATACACATGTAGCTAAAGCTATTAGTAATGTGTTTAAGTTAAACAAAAGTAAAAAAATATTTATTTCTCCATTTACATGAAGGTCAGATTAATATAACCCAGCCAGCACAGAGTTCCCTCATATATCAAGAGGCTGCAGGATTCCCCCTTACAGTGCAAGGGAACTCTGACATAAAGAGGAACATTGCAGATCATGATCTAAGCGGGAACTCTGACATAAAGGGGGGCACTGGTGACCATAAACTCCACTTATATCAGAGTCCACTGCATTCCCCTTTACATCAGAGTTCCCCCTAGCACTGTAAGGTGGAATCCTGCAGACTATGATGTAAAGGGGAACTCTGGGAATGTGGGAAGGACTCTAGTGACCAGAGACCACCTTCCGCAGAAAGAAAAAATTAAGGTAAGGGGGTTTACTGATATAAGGGGGAAACCTTTATATCAGTGCCCCCTTACAATATTGTATTGACTCCCCCTCTGACTGGCCTGGCGGCTCTGTCACTAACCTCCTCTCAGGTGCACCGTGCAGGGCTCAGTCAGTCGGCTCCAGCTTGGCGGCTCTGGTTTTATCCCATAGTTTCCTCTCCACAGTCCATACATGTATGACTTCTCCCATGACCCCCATCCCTGTGGCACTCCTACTCGACTCCTCTCCAGACTGCAGACGTGATATAAGACAAGATGGTCAGAGGCTGTGGATGTTACAATGGAGGTCAGAGGCTGTGAGGCTGCAGATGGTACAGGGGAGGTCGAAGGCTGCGGATGGTATAGGGGAGGCCAGAGGCTGAGGATGGTACAGGGGAGGTTGTAGACTGCGAATGGTACAGGAGGGGTTGGAGGCTGCGGATGGTACAGGGGAGGGCAGAGGCTGCGGATGGTACAGGGGAGGGCAGAGGCTGCGGATGGTACAGGGGAGGGCAGAGGCTGCGGATGGTACAGGGGAGGGCAGAGGCTGCGGATGCTACAGGGGAGGTCAGAGGCTGCAGATGGTACAGGGGAGGCCAGAGGCTGCAGATGGTACAGGGGAGGCCAGAGGCTGCAGATGGTACAGGGGAGGCCAGAGGCTGCAGATGGTACAGGGGAGGCCAGAGGCTGCGGATGGTAAAGGAGAGGGCAGAGGCTGCGGATGGTACAGGAGAGGGCAGAGGCTGCGGATGTGACAGGAGAGGGCAGAGGCTGCAGATGGTACAGGAGAGGGCAGAGGCTGCAGATGGTACAGGGGAGGTCAGAGGCTGCAGATGGTACAGGGGAGGCCAGAGGCTGCGGATGGTAAAGGAGAGGGCAGAGGCTGCGGATGGTACAGGAGAGGGCAGAGGCTGCGGATGGTACAGGAGAGGGCAGAGGCTGCGGATGTGACAGGAGAGGGCAGAGGCTGCGGATGTGACAGGAGAGGGCAGAGGCTGCGGATGTGACAGGAGAGGGCAGAGGCTGCGGATGTGACAGGAGAGGGCAGAGGCTGCGGATGTGACAGGGGAGGTCAGAGGCTGCAGATGGTACAGGAGAGGTCAGAGGCTGAGAATGGTAAAAGGGAGGTCAGAGGCTGAGAATGATACAGGGGAGGTCAGAGGCTGCGGAGGGGGGGGGGACAGGAGAGGTCAGAGGCTGTGGAGGGGGCAGGAGAGGTCAGAGGCTGCAAAGGGGGGGACAGGAGAGGTCAGAGGCTGCAGAGGGGGGGACAGGAGGTCATAGGCGTTGAATGGCGGGACAGGAGGTCAGAGGCCGCGGAGGGCAGGAGGTCAGAGGCTGAGGGGGGACATAGGAAGATGCACACGCCAGACAAGACCTCACTGAGCGGTGCGCTACTGCTTTACTTTTAAAAATGGTGCCGCTCGGCGCCATGGTGTTACTGCGCATGCACCTACTGCGCATGCACCAAAAATTGCCGAGCGTGTACGACTTTCCAGAGCATGGCTAGCTTCAGAAATGCGCTGGCGCATGAGCAGTTGCATGTTGGCCCGGCCCCACAGCCATATTTTTTTCAGGTGCCGCTACCCTCACAGCGGCCCCAGGAGCAGCCAGGCAGCCGTCCCACCAGGAAATTTCCCGGTATCCCGGGAGGCCAGTTACATCCTGTCTGCTCAAAACTTTTTACTTATTCAACCTGACCTAAAAACTGCCATCAGACAAGTATCCAGACAGTGTATGCAACAAAGGTGTCCTTGAAGAAACAGGATGGGCTACTGTGGTTTCAGAATACATCTTTCATTCCTCAGCAAGTAAGACTTTAAGTCCTTTCATAATCACTAACCTGCAGGACATTTTGGAGTACAAAATACTAATACAATGCTCTTTTTGGTGGCAAGGTTGGAGACAAGACTGTAAGAACAATGTCAATTCTTGTATTACTTGCCAACACAACAAGGGGTCCAACACCAAATCCTGGGGGCTATTAACACCTTTACCCATTCCAGAACAACCCTAGAGGAAAATGTCTATGGATTTCATTGTTGACTTGCCCCCTTCCGAGGGGTTCACTACCATTCTAGTGGTGGTGGACCACCTTTAAAAAATGGCACATTTCCTGCCCATGGTTGGCACTCCTGCTGTTGACACAGCGAATATATTTGTCAACGAGATTGTTAGGGGAGTAACATTAACATTAACATTGCACTCTTCAGGGGCTTTTTTGGCAATTTTTAAAATGCACCTTGTATCTCTTCTACCAGTAGCACCATACACCTAATTTTCTTTGACACTTCCACATGATTTCCTTAAGAAAAACCTTTAACAATTGAATCACCTACAAAATCATGATTTCTCTTTTTAGGAGCCTTATCCACAATAGTGTTGAGCGGAATACGCCATATTCGATTTCGCGATATATCACGAATATATAGACGAATATTCGTGAAATATTCGCTAAAATCAAATATTTGTGATATTTTATCCAAAAAATTTTTTTTGCAAAATTTCGCTAATGTGAATGCGAAATTGATTGCGAAATTTTGACAACTGTGGTAGGAGAACTCTGATTGGCTCTGATGCAAAAGAAGGGCGGAGAAAGTATTCGCGAATATTCGGAAATCGAATATTCGCGATTGCGAATATTCGGCACCATAAAAGGATCGCCTCAGCTTAGCTACTCGGCCCAGGGTCTCTAATCATACCAGCAATGCTTTTAGACGTCGATAGGATGTGATCTGTTTTAAAAATAAATTTGAAAAAATATGAATATTCGGAATAGCGAATTTTGGCCGCAAAATTCGAGTTATTCGCGAATATTCGAATATGCCATATTCGTAACGAATATTCGTAATGCGAATATTCGTGAGCAACACCAATCCACAACACTTGCCTAATTTGCAACCTCAGATAAAACAGTTACTTTTGGCATTGCAATTTTTTTCCCAGGGTCCTCCTTCCTATGCAGAGAAGGGTTGCCAATCTCACAGGCAGCTGTGTTTGCAACCTTTGTATCTGCTTTTAGCTCAGAAAGAACATTATAAGAGTTATGCAGTGTTACACCAAAAGATGCATTTTTATGGTCCACAGACCACACTCTTCCCGACCCAACATTTGTCCACACTGCCCCTTTCCTGTGCATTCTTTGAATAAGAGGTGTCTTTTTCCAGGGAATCTCAACAGAACAAATTGGCATAGACAGCCTCTTGGTCTCAGGATTGAGATTGTTATTACACTGTTTACTAACAGCAGTGTTACTACTGCTTACTAAATAGTATTACTGTAGTGTTAGCCCCATAGGGGCCCTTGGTTGACGATAAGAGTTCTCCCCTACTAGTGAAGAGGCTGCCAGCATTCAGAGAGCACAAATTTAAGCACACTGATACAAGGAACAGTATAGGCAAATTTATTTTTTGTGATTACAAGAAACTTGAATAATAGGAGAGGGTGCAGGCCATGGGATACTCCAGACTTTAAGGTGCAGTAAGATGACACTATTCTCTGTTAAAATCTTCAGAAGTAAATCTTCTGCTACACTTCAGAATACATTCCTCTTCTAAGTGACTAAGAGAAAGGCCAGAAGTAGGGACCCCATGAAAGAAGAACTACTTGGCTCAGGCATCCCAATAGTACGCAGTCACCAGGATCTTGTGGAACCATCAGTACTCACAAGGTCAGGAAACAGCTGTGCCCATTAAGCATCCTCAGTTGCCTTCTAGTGAGATTCTGTAGACTGGGTCCCTCAGGGGAAAAATTGGGGTGTTGAAGATAACCTTAGATGTACGCCCCCAGCTCTGCCACAAATGAGACCTCGATGAACAGCAACTGGACTTGGTAGGATTTTGCATCAAAAAAGGAGGCAGGGGGTTAGCTACCCCACGTCAAATCGGTGGCATCTCTTCTACAGGAAGGCCTTTTCTACTATTTATCAGCCTCTCCAGCCACTTACTGGGCCACCCCTCCCAGGGATTGGCTGATACTCAAAAATATGAATCTACATTTTTGACTCTCGCCTCCCTATGTTCTAGAACAGTGGTCTTCAAACTGCGGCCCGAGGGCCGGATGCGGCCCTTTGCTTGCCTTTTTCTATCTATCTTTCTATCCCTCCCACTGATACGAGACACTATTTTGCCATCTGACACCGACAATGGAGCACCATTTCTCCCACTGACACAACTAATAGAGCACTATTACTCCCTATGATACCAGCAATGTGGTACTATTCCTCCCCTCAATACCAGATGCCAGGAAAATTTATACTCCCGCTGGCAAAAGTCCGGCCCTCCAAGAGTCTGAAAGACAATAAACTGGCCCTTTGTTTAGAATATTTGGAGACCCCTGTTCTAGAAGGCTCCAGAAGGCTGGGGAGAATAGTCAAACCCGCAGCCTGTGAAACCCAGAACAGCCTAAAGAAATCAACCACAAAAACGAAATTGACCTTACATCCTACTAGCCTATGCCGCAGCGTGCTACATTACATTTAATTCTAAGGGTCCATGCACATTGGGATTAAAAAAAAAGATATGGCAGAAATGGCAAAAAATAAAAAATAGTCATATGGAGCGTTTCGTATTTTTTTTCTGCCAGAAAATTCCTCTCAAAAACACAAACCAGATGAGTTTTTTTCTGACTCTTAATGCTGAGCTTAACATATGCCTATAAATGTCCTAATGTGTATGGACACATAGAATAACATTAAGCTGCTTCTACAGGCAAAGCCCAAATCTCCTGTAGAAGCAGTGTTTTTTTTAAGCCTAGTATTCATGGACCTCAAAGTATTTCAGTATTGTATGTCTGATTTTTATTATTCCTTGAGATACATGATATAGAACTTAGCTGAGTGGCAATCACCAGACCCAAGCAGGAAATCACCAGACCCAAGCGCATAGGGACAACGTCATGCTTGCAGAGCTGCGTGTAACATTAAAGGGTCACTAAAGGAATTTTTTTTTTAGCCAAATAGCTTCCTTTACCTTACTGCAGTCCTGGTTTCATGTCCTCATTGTTCGTATTTGCTTTGATGTTGCTGTAATTCCTCTCTGTTCTGGACACTTTCTGGTTGTTTGTTTCCTGATCACCACAGTACTGGGAGATTTCTCACGGTGGTGACTAATCAAGGAGGTGTGATTACTGTGTGTAAAACGAAACTGGATTGATGCTGAGGAGTTTTAGACAAAGTATCACTGCCCTCTATTGGCTCACTGCCCTATATTGGCTCTCTGTACATCAGAGAACCAGGAAACAGCAAAAAGAAACTAAACTGCAGGCACATTATATGATTTTTTATTTTTAATCATTTTTAAAAGGAATCAGTTAACTATTATGTCTCTATACCCTGTAAACAGTCATTTCAGCTAAACATTTTTTTTCCTTTAGTGACCCTTTAATCTCAAATAGCCTCGCAGTGGATTGCACTCTTGTGGAAGCATGAGGAAGGTATATACCGTTTCTATTGGGGTATAGCGCGCTCCCGCGTATACAGCGCACCCCTAAAGTTGCCCCCGAAATTCCTGTAAAAAAAAATGTTGTATGATTTTATTACTTACAGTTTTGGTGTCTTCCCAGCGTCCATCGTCCGGTCCGGTGTCCGTCTGCGGCCTCGGTGGTGTCCTCCTGGCTTCTCCAGCGCGCGCCTCAAGTCGAGTCCCCGCTTCCCGCGCTCAGTTCGAACGCCTCCGCCGACATATACCGAGTGCAGTACACTCGGGTACATTCGGCAAGGCTCGGCTTCGCTCACGCTCTGTGACGTTTATGCATGAGCACGAGCGAAGCCGAGCCTAGCCGAATGTACCCGAGTGTACTGCACTCGGTATATGTCGGCGAGGGAATTCAAACTGAGCTCGGGAAGCGGCTATCGGCGTATATCGCGCACCCACGATTTTCCCCTTATTTTAAGGGGATTATACGCCGATAAATACGGTACAAACTTTTCATAGTGCCCCCATCCAGCAAACAAGCATAGGTAAAGAACAGTATTTCATTAAAGCCCAGCTCCAGTCAAATTGTCTTTCTTTGATTTTGATAGAATGGGTAAGAGTCAAAACTTCTGTAAAGATTGTATAGCTGTTTGTGTTTTTATTGGGGGGATTTTTTTTCTCACATTTTCTCCCTGTGATGCCTGCATAGAAATGGGGATTATGAGCAACACTGGGACAGGAAGGCATAAACAGCAAAATAAAATTGTCAAAGTTCTAACCCTTTCTCACGCTTCCTAAATGTGTAGGTTTTTGTCTACGTTGGAGAGATTTTTTTTACTTCCTGTCCTGATGGCGAAGCAAAGGGAAAACTTCCTAAGAGGGACACAGATGTGATAAAAACCTGACTGGGGTTTTAACCCTTCCCTTGCCTGCTATATCCAAAGAGAAAGAAACACTTTTGACTGAAGTTGGCTTTAACCACTTCCCGACCTCCTCATGTACATATACGTCAGCAGAATGGCACGGACAGGCACATGTACGTACCTGTACGTCCTCTGCTAGACGTGGGTGGGGGGTCCGATCGGGACCCCCCCCCCGGTACATGCGGAGGTCGGGTCCGCTCGGGGAGCGATCCGGGACGACGGCGCGGCTATTTGTTTTTAGCCGCGCCATCGCGATCGCTCCCCGGAGCTGAAGAACGGGGAGAGCCGTGTGTAAACACGGCTTCCCCGTGCTTCACTGTGTCGGCGCATCGATCGCGTCATTCCCTTTATAGGGAAGACACGATCGATGACGTCATTCCTACAGCCACACCCCCCTACACTAGTAAACACACACAAAGTAAACCCTAACTCCTACAGCTCCCCCTGTGGTTAACTCCCAAACTGCAACTGTCATTTTCACAATAAACAATGCAATTTAAATGCATTTTTTGCTGTGAAAATGACAATTGTCCCAAAAATGTGTCAAAATTGTCCGAAGTGTCCACCATAATGTCGCAGTCACGAAAAAAATCGCTGATCGCCGCCATTAGTAGTAAAAAAAAATAAAAAATAAAAATGCAAAAAAACTATCCCCTATTTTGTAAACGCTATAAATTTTGCGCAAACCAACCGATAAACGATTATTGCGATTTTTTTTACCAAAAATAGGTAGAAGAATACGTATCGGCCTAAACTGAGGAAAAAAATAATTTTTATATATGATGTTTTTGGGGGATATTTATTACAGCAAAAAGTAAAAAATATTTAATTTTTTTCAAAATTGTCGCTCTATTTTTGTTTATAGCGCAAAAAATAAAAACCGCAGAGGTGATCAAATACCACCAAAAGAAAGCTCTATTTGTGGGGAAAAAAGGACACCAATTTTGTTTGGGAGCCACGTCGCACGACCGCGCAATTGTCTGTTAAAGCGACACAGTCCCGAACTGTAAAAACCCCTTGGGTCTTTAGGCAGCAATATGGTCCGGGGCTTAAGTGGTTAAATAATGTCCCAACAGCCATGTTTTAACATCTACCGACTAGCAAAAGTCCTGTGCACTGCCCAGTTACAGTAAAAGCACTTGATACTACAAAAAAAAAAAAAAAAACAGCTACAGATCAGAGTTATAGCAAAAGTTGAAGACAAGGTAAGAAAGCAAAAGTATTTTCTACTAGCAGCGATTCAACAAAGTTCTCAATGGTTAATGTGATTAACTAAAAATACCAGTCTTAGAAGTCCAGAGTAATGAGGCTGCTGATAAGAAAACGTAGAGGGTAGTGTATTTAAGAGGTGAGGCTAAGAACACATATGGGTGAATGAACAGAGAAAGATCAAAAGGCTCAAATAATTGTAACTGTAGGACAGCAAAAATGTGGGCGTACAGAAAATACAGGAAATCTGGACAATAAACTGTATTTAATTAGAAATATTTATTGGTCTAAGTCAATGAAAGGCCAGCATATGCCCTATTATTCAAAATGTTCTTTAGAATTGGTGGAGCACCTGAGAGCTATAAAAGAATTAAATGACTTTCATGTAGCAGCTTTGCTATTCAGTGGTCATTCAGACAGCTACTGTATGAAACACTTTCCACTGCCCTGAATGATGAACTTACATTGGAAACAAAAGTAAGCTTTTATATTATATTTATTCGATTAGAAAACCGGCTGAATTGGCAGCCGGAATCCCCAGAGACGTGATCGCAAGATTTCATAATTTCCAAGATAAAGAACAGATATGGCAGCGTCTTAAAACCATCAGGCCGGTTACATTCAATGAGACTGAATTACAGATTTTTCCGGACCTCGCCACCGAGACCCTCTCTAGAAGGAGATTATTAAAACCGTTACTCAAACATTTAAAAGCACATGGTATCCAATATTCCTGGGGTTACCCAGCGTGTTTAATCGGGAAGAAGGAGGGCAGGTCCGCGACCTTAAGGTTCCCTGAAGAGATGACTAAGTTCTGTAAGAGACTAGATATTCCATTGATAGAGATACCTGGTTGGAATGAATCACAAGAGAAGACATCACCTATACCGGGTCATCAGACATGGAACCTCATCCCAGGAAATAAAAGAGGAAAATAATCAGGAAAAAATCCACATAAGATGAATAAAAGGGGAGATGGGGGGGCGGGGGGCGGGGGGGGGCTTGGGGGGGATGGGGGGGGACTGGCTGGTGTGGGCCTGGGGGGTTCGGGGGTCCTGGGGCTACTCACCCACCCCCAGCCCCCGGTTGGGGGGGGGGGGCGGGGGCAGTTCCGGATGTAGTCACACTTACAGAGCTCAACCTCTGGGGCGAGAACCGTGGGCCGGGTGGTGCAGGTTGGCCACGGATCCAGGTGCCTATTTTAGGCCGTAATGCCCCTATTGGTGGGGGAAGGGAGGGAGGGGGGGAGGGTTAGGGTGAATATAGGGGTCATAGCACAGAGTATATGGGGGGAGGTGGGGGGGTGCGGGAGAGGGTTTGGGGGGGAGTATCTCCGGTTTGCAGTATTAGAAATAAGCTGCCTGTTGTGGCTTTGCTCTGATGCCTATTGGAAATCCTATCCATGTAAGATGACGAGTGACATGACTCAATTCATCACAACTGAATATAATAATAACAATGTAAAGGGAGTGGTCCGGGGGCGAGGGATTATCTGGTAGAACTATGGGAACCTTAAAAATACTCTCATATAATGTAAGGGGATTAAATTCCCCGTTAAAAAGGGGTAATATTTTAAGAGAAATCAAACATCTTAAAGCAGACATAGTACTCATACAAGAGACACATATCTCGCAGGAGTCAAACCTTAAAATAAGTTCTCCGGAATATCCACTATGGTACTATGGAGACTCACCGACTAAATTGGCAAAGGGGGTTGCCATAGGGTTTGCTAAGGAAGTTAGATTCGTCCTGGCAGAGAGAAAAGTAGATCCCGAGGGGCGGTATCTCCTACTTAGAGGAAAAATAAACGAAGTGGACTATTCTATTGCAAACATTTACTGCCCAAATAAGAACTCCATGAGATTTCTTAGGGGGGTCATTGAGATGTTTATGGACTTTAGGATAGGCAAGGTAGTTGTGGCGGGTGATATGAATCTCTGCTTGAATCCGGACCTCGATTCTACATCCCGTACACAGCGGACTGGAGATGTACAAAGAAAATTACTTAAAAAAAAATTACACCAACTCCGATTGATAGACGTTTGGAGAATTCAGCATCCGAAAATACGAGATTATTCATTCTACTCCGCTGTGCACGGGACGTACTCTAGGATCGATTTTTTTTTAGTGGATCATAGCTCACTGGATGTAGTGACAAGTTCGGGAATTGGGATAACGACCCTGTCGGATCATGCGCCAGTTTCAATCAACTTAAAAAACGAGGGAACCCCTAAAAGTAACACCAAATGGAGACTTAATGAGGATTTATTACAGGACGAAGAGGTTGTAGTAAGGATAAAACAGGAATTGGAATGGTATTTCAAGACAAACTGTTCCGAACACATGTCGGAATCATTAGTTTGGGAGGCTCACAAGGCCTATATCAGGGGCATACTGATCGCAATAGGATCAGCGAAAAAAAAAGAAACTAAAAAAAAATATGATGAGCTATATAAAACTATCTTGGATCTTGAACAGATCCATAAACTAACAGGAGAGCAGGAAGCGGAGCGTACCATTATCTTAAAAAGAGAGGAATTAAGAGATCTCATTGAATATGATAATAGAGCGGCATCCTTCAGACGTAAGAAAGAGAACTATCAATCGGGGGACTTGTCCGGTAAATACCTAGCAAAAAGGTTTCAAAACAAATTTAAGAGTAATTATATAGAAAGTATTCAAACAGGCAAAGGGAGTAAGGTATATACAACATCAGAAATAGCAAGAGAATTTCAAGAATACTATGGGAAGTTGTATTCGATATCGCAAGGGGATACCTCAGAAAAAACAAAAAGGAGAAGTGTTAATATAAAAAAATTCTTAAGTAACACATGTTTAAATAAAATACCAGAGGACAAAATTAGTTTTCTAGAAGAACCTATAACGGAAATGGAAATCCGTAATAATTTAAAGGAGTTACCAAAGGGGAAAAGCCCAGGCCCCGATGGGCTAACAACTGCATACTATCAAAAGTTCAGTGACATTCTGATCCCCAGGATGTGCTCCTATATAAACGGTATTGGTTTAAATTGGGATATTCGTCAAGAGGCTTTGGAGGCTGCAATTACAGTAATCCCTAAGATAGGTAAAGATCCCTCCTTATGTTCTAGTTTTAGACCCATTTCGCTATTATATGCAGATGTAAAATTGTTCGCCAAAATCCTAGCAGGGAGAATGAAAATAATCATGAAAGATTTAGTACATACTGACCAAGTAGGTTTTGTCCCCGGGAGGGAAGGTAGGGACAACAGCATCAGAACACTTCTGTTGACACAGATAATAAAAGATAGTAAATCCCCAGGTCTACTCCTGTCTATAGATGCCGAAAAGGCTTTCGACAGGGTAGACTGGGGATTTCTATTGAACACATTGGAATTTATCGGGATCGGTCCAAAAATGATGGGGTGGATAAGCGCTCTGTATAAACACCCAACGGCAAGAGTTAAGGTGAACGGGACATTGTCAGGGTCATTCGAAATGTTCAATGGGACTAGACAGGGGTGCCCCCTGTCCCCTCTTTTATTTATTTTATCTTTGGAACCATTGCTGGCCGGGATTAGAAATAACCCCGACATCAGGGGGATTCAAACAAATGATGGGGAACATAAACTTGCAGCGTTCGCCGACGATATCTTATTATTTATAACGAATCCAACTATAACACTCCCAAATTTATTAAAAACCCTCAAATTGTATGGAGACGTATCTAATTTTAAAATCAATCCTCTAAAATCAGAAATCCTTAATATTAGCGTGAACGCACAGGATGTACGGAGATATAAGCAAGAGTTCCCATTTATCTGGAAAGATACCGAGATAAAATATTTGGGAGTCAATGGGCCAGATCCACAAAAACCTGACGTAACTTAAAAAATCCAATTTAAGTTACACTGCCTTAAAGTTTCTACCTAAGTGCCTGATCCACAAAGCACTTATCTAGAAATTTCAGGCTGTGTAACTAAAATTCCGCCGGCGCAAGGCGTTCCTATTCAAATGGGGCGAGTCCCATTTAAATGAGGCGCGCTCCCGCGCCGGCCGTACTGCGCATGCGTGCCGGCCGTACTGCGCATGCGCGAAGTTACGTTACGCCGAGTTTTGAGGATCGCGACGTCTTAAAGTTGCGTCGGGGATAAAAAAAATGACAGCGGCATGCATTCCTGAGGGAGAACTCCATGCCCATTTTCAAAGAAAAAAACGGCATGGGTTCCCCCCCCCAGGAGCATACCAGGCCCTTAGGTCTGGCATGGGTTGTAAGGAGACCCCCCCACGCCGAAAAATTGACGTAGGGGGTCCCCCTACAATCCATACCAGACCCGTATCCAAAGCACGCTACCCGGGCCGGCCAGGAAGGGAGTGGGGACGAGCGAGCGCCCCCCCCCCTCCTGAGCCGTGCCAGGCCGCGTGCCCTCAACATGGGGGGGTTGGGTGCTCTGGGGCAGGGGGGCGCACTGCGGGCCCCCCCACCCCAGAGCACCCTGTCCCCATGTTGATGAGGACAGGACCTCTTCCCGACAACCCTTGCTATTGGTTGTCGGGGTATGCGGGCGGGGGCTTATCGGAATCTGGGAGTCCCCTTTAATAAGGGGGCCCCCAGATACCGGCCCCCCACCCTAAGTGAATGGATATGGGGTACATCGTACCCCTATCCATTCACCTGGAGGCAAAAAGTAAAAGTTAATAAACACACAACACAAGGCTTTTTAAAATATTTTATTATTCTGCTCCGGACGCCCCCCGTCTTCGTTATTAGCTCAATTACCAGGGGGGGCTTCTTCTTCCGCTCTCCGGGGGTCTTCTCCGCTCTCCGGGGGTCTTCCGCTCTCCGGGGGGGCTTCTCCGGACTCCAGGGGGGCTTCTCCGGACTCCGGGGGGCTTCTTCCATCTTCTCCCCTCTTCCGCTCTTGACTCGGCGAACCCCGGTTCTTCTGCAGCTCTCCGGTGCCTTCTTCTTCAGCGCTGGCTGCCTGCTATGTTTGTGTGTTAGCTCGATTTCAAACAGGCAGCCAGCGCGGTCTTCTGTGGCGTCATCTTCTCTTCTGTTCTTCTCCCTTCTTCCGATGTTGCCTCGTCGCCTGTTGTCGCTGTAATGATGGAAGCGCGCCTTGCATCCCATTTATATAGGCATCACCGTCCCATCATGCTCCGGTAGGTACCCACGTGGTGGGTGCACGTGGGTAGGCACCCACCACGTGGGTACCTACCGGAGCATGATGGGACGGTGATGCCTATATAAATGTGATGCAAGGCGCGCTTCCATCATTACAGCGACAACAGGCGACGAGGCAACATCGGAAGAACAGAAGACCAGAAGACCCTGACGCCACAGAAGACCGCGCCGGCTGCCTGTTTGAAATCGAGCTAACACACAAACATAGCAGGCAGCCAGCGCTGAAGAAGAAGGCACCGGAGAGCTGCAGAAGAACCGGGGTTCGCCGAGTCAAGAGCGGAAGAGGGGAGAAGATGGAAGAAGCCCCCCGGAGTCCGGAGAAGCCCCCCCGGAGTCCGGAGAAGCCCCCCCGGAGAGCGGAAGACCCCCGGAGAGCGGAGAAGACCCCCGGAGAGCGGAAGAAGAAGCCCCCCCTGGTAATTGAGCTAATAACGAAGACAGGGGGGGCGTCCGGAGCAGAATAATAAAATATTTTAAAAAGCCTTGTGTTGTGTGTTTATTAACTTTTACTTTTTGCCTCCAGGTGAATGGATAGGGGTACGATGTACCCCATATCCATTCACTTAGGGTGGGGGGCCGGTATCTGGGGGCCCCCTTATTAAAGGGGACTCCCAGATTCCGATAAGCCCCCGCCCGCATACCCCGACAACCAATGGCAAGGGTTGTCGGGAAGAGGTCCTGTCCTCATCAACATGGGGACAGGGTGCTCTGGGGTGGGGGGGCCCGCAGTGCGCCCCCCTGCCCCAGAGCACCCAACCCCCCATGTTGAGGGCACGCGGCCTGGCACGGCTCAGGAGGGGGGGGGGCGCTCGCTCGTCCCCACTCCCTTCCTGGCTGGCCGGGTAGCGTGCTTTGGATACGGGTCTGGTATGGATTGTAGGGGACCCCCTACGTCAATTTTTCGGCGTAGGGGGGGTCCCCTTACAACCCATACCAGACCTAAGGGCCTGGTATGCTCCTGGGGGGGAACCCATGCCGGTTTTGTTTTTTACAAATTGACGTGGAGTTCTCCCTCGGGAAAGCATACCAAATGCCGTCGCTGCAATGGGCCTTTACAAGGTGTGACTAACTTTACACTTTGTAAAACGAGCCCTAATTTTACACTTGCAAAATAACACTTACGGCGCAAAAAGGAAGCTAGAAAGCTTTGTGGATCGCCTTAAGTGCTAATTTGCATACTAGCAACGGCATTTCGACTCGAAATGCCCCCAGCGGCGGATGCGGTACTGCATCCTAAAATTAGGCAGTGTAATTCAATTACACATGCCGGATCTTCTGTGTAACTTTGGAAAAAGCCTTTTGAGGATCGTTTCCAAAGTTACACACAGACTGAACAGCAGTTAAGTCGGAGTATCTCTTTTGAGGATAACCCCCAATATTACTTCATCCCCTGACTTAATTTACCTGCAGAATTATATACCATTATTAAATGATATTAAAAAAGACTTAAAGAGAATTGCATTGAGACAAAGATCCCTACTAGGGAGAATAAACTGTTTTAAAATGTTTACACTCCCTAAGATACTATATATAATGCAAATGTTACCAATTGCATTACCGGGTGTTTATTTTAAAATACTAAAACAGTTACTAAATAGGTTCATATGGCGGAACAAAAAGGTGCGCATAAGTATGGAGGTGTTAACTAGAGATAAGGAACATGGTGGTCTGGGGGTACCGGATATTTACACATATTATAGGGCTATACACATGGCACGGGTGATCGATTGGGTCAGAGATAACAAAGAGAAAAGGTGGGTCAGAATAGAAAGTTGCTCAAATAAGTCACGGTTAGGAAAAGAGATTTGGATACCGCCACATCTTAGACAAATAAATCCGCACATGCACAAAATCACATTGGCATCCACGTTTATATGGGATAGGGCACATAAAAAACATAGATGGGGCTATAACTCCCCACTAATCCCTCTATATGACACAAATTTTTTTATACCAGGGAAAATGGACCTGTTTGGTAATTGGATTAAAAAACCAGATGCACAATTAAAAGACATATTAATAGATGGCAAAATTCTTACCTACCAGGAATTAAGTAAAAAAAAAGATTTGTTTGAGTTGAACAGGTGGCGATACTTGCAGTTGACGCATTTTGTGGATTCCCTCCCCTCCCCCCTGAGATCAGATAGACACTTGCTTCCTTTGGAGCGCCTGTGTTTAGCCCCAGGGGGAAGGGGCGCGATTTCCGCAATTTATAAAATATTGATGGGATTGAAAGACCCCGGCCTCCCTCCTTATATTAATAAATGGGAAGAGGAATTGGGAACGGGTAAAACCGAGATAGAGGTCAGGAAAATATTAGAAAGGACCCATACGACCTCATTTAATTGTGCACTGATCGAAATGAATTTTAAGTGTTTAGCACGATGGTATATAACCCCGGCCATAGCACACCGTTATCAAGACGACACCTCCAAAAATTGCTGGAGGGGCTGTCTTGAAGTGGGAACTATGTCACATATATGGTGGACCTGCCCAAAAATTAAAACATACTGGAATAATATATTATTGGTAATTGAGGAGATAACCGGAATTAAAATACCTCCTGATCCATGGGTCTGCTTGTTCCATGGGACAGAAATGTCAACTAAACAGTACATGAGAACTTTACTTCCTCACGTACTAGATGCAGCAAAGAGTCTGATTCCCAAACAATGGAAGGACCCTATGAGCCCGACAGAGAAGAGTTGGTTTTGCAGAATCAATGACATATATTATGCTGAACAGCTCAGGTATATGGGAGAGGAAGGAGAAGGCGGATTTAAACGAAAATGGCAGGACTGGGCCAACTTTAAACTTGCACCAAGGTATATTGACAGGATGATAAGATGATTTGACATAGTGTAGGAAGATTATTGGGCAAAGAGTGATTCAATAAGAGACTGATTTCCGGAGATAGGGGAGGGTGGGAAGGAGGGGATAAGGGTTGGGGGTGGCTTGAGGGTGGGATGAGGGTTTGTTCGGCTAGGGGAAACTAATGTATCTATTTATGTATTTAAGTATTTTTTCCTTTCTCTCCTTTTGTATATTAACTGATATATATTTAAAAAAAAAAAAAAAAAAAAAAAAAAAAAGGGGAAGAAAATGAAATGAATAGATAAATAAATTTTCCAACCATGATGCGAACTAAGGAGACTGTGAAATGAACGCAAATTGATTGAATATCCTGATAGTTCTCTGAGGCGGAAAAAAAAAAAAAAAAAAAAAGAAAAAACAAAAAACAAAAGTAAGCTTTTTCATGAAAGCATAAAAAAATAACACGAAGACAATAAAAAGGCTCCTAAAGAAATGTTTTCATTTAGTGCCAAAGACTGGATTAAAAAGAATTTCATGAATGGTGAAACAAATTATTATTTTGTGTTCAAAAAATGCAGGTCACTTAACCACTTCAGCTCGCTCATCAGTATACTTTTTTTTTGGACCAAATAAATTCTTACATTTCTGTTATGGACCTGTTTATTCAGCAATAACTTTATCATTACTTACCCACTTCAATACCTGGCACTCTTACCTCCTTCCCAGCCATACCAATTTTCAGCCTTCAGCGCTGAATGACAATTGCGCAGTCATGCAACATTATACCCAAACACATTTTTTTGCATTTTGTTCAAACAACTAGAAATTTCTTTTAGTGATATTTAATCACCACTGGGTTTTTTTTATTCTGTGCTAAACAAAAACAAGACTGAAAATTTGAAAAGAAAAGCCTTTTTCTTAATTTCTGTTATAAAATTTTGCACATAAATAATTGATCTTCGTAAATTTAGCCCAAAATGTATTCTGTTACATTTCTTTGGTGAAAATAACCCGAATCAGTGTATATTATTTAGTCTGTAGGAAAGTTATAGAGTCCACATACTATGGTATATATCTGAAAATTGATCAAGAGGCCCTAAAATGCCAGGACAGTAGAAATACCTCCCAAATTACCACTTTTTGGGAAGTAGACAGACCAATGTATTTAGTAGGAGGCATGTCTGTTTTTAGAAGTTGTAATTTTTGGTCATAATTTTAGGGAACATTAAGAAATTATATAAAAAAAAGTTCACTTTTTTTTTCTTACATACTGTCACTAGTGCAGTACAGCGTCATCATATAACTGGTGTGACTGTGATCAGGAACACTGACAAAAAAAAGTTATATATTTCTTTATTTGTAATTAAATTTTTTTATTTTTTAAAAGATTTTTCTTAACACAATGGGGGTCAGTTACTATAGCGCCATGCGCCAATTAGCGCTAATCATAGGTAATTAGCACTAAAACAGAATTCACTATAGTGCCAGTGAAAATACTCTGAAAATCGAATTTACTATAGCTCCCAGAAAACAGATAGTGCCCAAACCCTTACTCTGCTAGAACTTGGAGTAATGCACATGGAAATAATGTTTAGAGCATGATATGATCGCCTAATTGGTACTGAAATATGTGGTATATTGTTTAAAGATGATCTGCTTGAAAAAGTGATATATACACTGCAATATCTTTATCTGAGAAGAGATAAATTCCCTGTTTCTTTACAACTATGTGCCAGCACAACTGAGCATGTCCAGACATGCAAACTACTCTACGCTATAGTAAATACTGAAGTTAGCGCTGGCTAAAATTGATTTTTGAGAGTGAACATTAGCATACAATGCATGCGGGAGAGGGTATCTGCATTGTTTTGGAGCTTGCCCGGCCTATGCTCTACTGTAAACTTAAAAGGCTGTAAGGCCAGGAACCACCTCGTCATGCGGCCATTTTTATCCCTGTTGTCACACATCCACTTTAGGGGAGCATGGTCGGTGACCAGCTTAAATGACCTCCCCAACAAGTAATACCGCAGGGAGTCTAAGGCCCATTTATTAGCGAGGCACTCCTTTTCGACAATGGTATAGTTCTTTTCGTGCTTGTTCAGTTTTTGGCTCAGGAATACAACCAGGTGCTCCTTACCATCTCTGTTCTGGGATAGTACAGCCCTTAGGCCCACCTCAGAGGCGTCCGTCTGTACCACAAACTCCTTTTTTGAAGTCCAGGGTCACTAGCACCGGTAGTACACAAAGGGCCTATAGAAGTGAACAGATGGGCGCAAAAACCATATATATCACCCAACAAGCGTGAGTGTGAAAATTAATATACCATATATTCAAATATCAGAACAGTCCAGCACATTGGTGTATATTCATAAACAGTAAACATCAAGGATAAAAATATGATAATAAAATCTTCTGTGAAGTATTTCTCCAACACTGTGCCTCACAAAGTGCAATGTACACTTATCTTGAACAAATAGAAAGTGCTTCACCTGAAGTGATAAGTGAATGTGCTCACCAGATGTCACTAGCCATAGAGTAACCGCCAGGCATATAATGAAGGGACCCCTTCCTCTTATAGCTCAATCCTTCCAGACCACATACGACTCCAGTTGATCGTTTCCAAATCAAATCGGACTCCAGTGCAATCATGAATGTAAGTGATAGAATCCTCCAACTATTACACTCTAAGGTGCATATCCACAGTTCCTTGCATGTAATCTGTAAAGTTGGGCTTCCCAAAAACGATGCACAGAGAGGCAATATAGTGTAATATTGTCTTTATTAAAAGCACTTACAAGCATACGAAAGACATAGATAAAATAGCAGCACAGCTGTAGGGTGAGGCAGGGGCCGGTCCGTCACTGTGAAGGTGATGCAGTGGGAAGATTGAGGAAGCCGGAGATCCTCTTCCTTTCCCTGTCATGGCTGGGGAGCTGGAGGACCTGGAAACTAGCTCCCAGCCCAAGGGTAATGGACAGAAGAACACCTCTGACCCTGACAACGAGAGTAGCCATAATGTGGTACCTGACTTGGAGGTCAGGAGAGAGGATTTCTGTACCGAGCAACTGCAAGATGGCACCCTCATGAGCCAGGGAAAATGTTAAGATGTTGGATGGGGAACCCGTAGATCCTAATTGGGGGTGTCTTTCCACTACATGGCCATTAAAAACAATTCATCCGGTTGCCAGCATTATTTACAAGTGGTTTGCAAAGTCATAAAAAAGAAACAAAAACAGTAAATCAAATCCTTGCCGTCCGGCACTAAACTAAACAGTAAACTGCTCTCTATACGGTACGGGACTGGTCACCGTCACCCACAAAACTTGAGGTAAAACAAACCTTCCTTTTCAATTCAAACAAACAGAGCTCCTCTCTCTCAGATTCCCTTCTGAGTCTCAGGCCAGAGCCCTGCCGTGTTCTCTTCCTGGTCATTTAAAGTCCACCTGAGTGTGGACTCAAGTGGACCAGAACATACGGACTAGATACAAGCCTGCCACAGAGGCTGGAAAAAGCCAGGCCGGATTCCGGTTCAGTCTCTTATAATGGAACGAATGCGAGGTGAAATATACCGGTTATCAATAACCTCACCTTGCATACCGTCACTTTTATATATATATATATATATATATATATATATATATATATATATATATATATATATATATATATATATATATATATATATATATAAAAAAGTATCAAACTGAAACAAATAGTCCAAATGATAAAACAGCGCTTATTTGAGTTGGTTAAATGCCCAACTGCATAGAGGCATTTGTGTGATGACGATGCAACAAAGATATTCTACAGTAATGGGTGCTTGTAACAATAGGTATGTGATGGATCCTACACCTGCTCCCAATCTTCACCACAAGTGAGGCAAACTCCCCTTCGGGGTACAAACTCACCACAAGGCCAAAAACATTGAGCATTAAGAGGTAACTGTCACTGGAACATCCGTCAGCACTGCCAGGGTCAGCGTGGGTTAATACTCCATATGTATATATAAAGACAAGAAGGCACCAACAGGGTGTAATCCCGCTTTTTAATAGATAAAAGAGTACCCCCTTTAACAGCAGGCAAACCCCCGCTCCAAATGCACGTACCGTTAGTATGATAATGATGAGCATATAAAGTAAGAGTGACTCCACATGGTATCTAAGGCTCCAGAAGCGTGGGCGTCCCCCTGGTGGAGGAGGTTTAGCAGGGACTGTGCGCTCTTTCTATTGAGAACTGTGGTGAAAAAGATTCTCTTCCAAATAGCTTTGAAAACCAGCTTTCCAAGAACTCTGTTGGGTTAGTCCCTTCACTTTTTTCCGGTAGTCCCACCAGTCTCACATTATCCCTACGGTTCCTGTTTTCCATTTCATCCAGCTTTTCCTCGAACTTGCTCATTTGTTCTTTCATTGTTTTAACCTCTTGTTTTACTGGATACAAGTCGTCTTCTATTTGAGATATTCTACCCTCTGCCTCAGTTATCCGTTCATTTGTCTTTTGAAGCTCTTGTCTCACAAGACCCAACTCTTCTTTAACACCCTTCATCTGGTTGCACAGCTCCCCCAAAGTCTGTTTACATACATTGACCACCGGAAATACGTCGTTTAGTGTAGGGTCCCCTTCCACCGTGGGGGGTGGTAGTAGACCTGGCTCAGTCCCTTTCTCAGCTGTGAGTATGTTTTTATTAATGACACTTTTACCAGGCACTACCGATGGTCCTTGGCTTTTCCTATCAGTTATTTTAGTCTGGATTAGTAGCCCCCCTTTGACTGGGGTATGAACTGTTGTATGTAGTTTAGCTACAGCACTAGCTGGCCCACTTTTATATTTTTCCTTGTCCTTGGCAGAGCGTAATGATTGTGGGCCTGACATGACAACTTTTTTTGTGGGGTAGTCGCAGGAAGTTACACAGACGTGGGGGAGTAGCGCTACTCAACACTCCAGGTGCTAGCAAAAAAAAAAATTAGAAAATACTTAAAAAAATAAGGGAAATTAAAAAATGAACCTTCCGGTGGCCAACCAGCGCCTTTCTTCCACCTCGGGGGAGAGCGACTCCTTCTCTCGCACTTCCCTGTGCAGTAAGGGGAGGGAATACGTGGGTACAAGAATAAAGTGCGAGGTGCAGATATAATGTTAATATGCGACTATTATGCCGGTTATTGCTGATTAGTGCATTTATAACTGTTCTCTTAAAAATAAGTTCAATCAATTATAGCGTTGCTTGATTACCAGTATACAGTCCCATGCACAGTACACATACTGTCATAATTCATAAATTATTCGCTCCATCCGATTCAACTTTTATTGCAGCAAAAAGGAGGAATAAAGTGCAGAGTGCAAGTTTATGGTTATCTCCATTAATTAGGTAGATTTGCTGCTATACAGCTCCGCACACAGTAGATATATTGTATGTTGTATGGTGTAGTACTCACTGTGACCTCTGAGCGCTCCCCTCAGCTTCACCATTCACTTACTGCATTGCTATGGCTCACTATAGCGGTCCCAGTTACAGGGACAGCGCAAGAGTCCTCAGACTGCTCCCCCACTCTCCTCCCTTCACTCAGGGGATACGGAGTGCGGGGTACGATGGAGAGATGCCCAGGGGAGACCCCCGACAGCCGCTGAAGCCGATTCCTCCCGCCGTAAATTCAAACACGGGCTTCCCTGGGCCGGTCACATGTCTCCCGTCAGCTGACCACAGTCCTCCAATCCGCGAACCGCGCGCCCCCAAAGACAAGTCCGCAGCCAGACCTCCACGGGGACCCCCCGATCCACCGGAGACACCCGCATGGGACACAGGGAGACAGGGACAGGGACACTGCAGCCCAGTACCACAACAAGAGAAATCCAGGTGATCTAAGCAGTGGTATTAGCAGTGGGTTCAACAGCAGCAGTCTCGGCTTTTAGCTGCGGGCTCAACAGCGGCAGTCTCGGCTTTTAGCAGCGGGCTCAGGGACACCGCAGCCCAGCACCGCCCCGCAACAAGAGAAATCCAGGTGATCTAAGCAGTGGTATTAGCAGCGGGCTCAGCAACAGTAGTCTCGGCTTTTAGCAGCGGGCTCAGCAGCGGCAATCTCGGAGTTTAAACCAGACCAGAGGCATATGTTTTAGGATGCATGGTTAGGGCATGAGAGACACACACCTCTCCCCACTCCTCACATCTCTCTCACTCCGCACACCTGTGTCCGGTCACGCCCCCGGAGTCACTCTTACTTTATATGCTCATCATTATCATACTAACGGTACGTGCATTTGGAGCGGGGGTTTGCCTACTGTGTTAAAGGGGGTACTCTTATCTATTAAAAAACTGGAGTTAGTACTCACCGGTAACTCCTTTTCCGGTAGTCTTCCAGGACAGCCCTTGAGAGATGGAGTCCCTCCCATTGACCCAGGAAACACATTGCCAGCAGTTCAAAAGGCGGTCCCTCAGGTCCCTGGCCAGTCTTCACCAAGAACCGAAGGATGGAACTGCAAAATATAACTACAACAGGTTAACATGTTAATGTATCAACATAAATATAAAAGGGTGGGATTGTGCTGTACTGGAAGACTACCGGAAAAGGAGTTACCGGTGAGTACTAACTCCAGTTTTCCCTAGTTGTCTTCCAGGACAGCCCTTGAGAGGATCCCCAAGTACTCACCAGATTAGGGTGGGACCACAGCTTGCAGGACTTTCCTCCCAAAGGCTTGATCCTGGCTGTAATGTTTTGTAAAGGTGGAAAAACTTGACCACGTGACCGCCTTACAAATCTGCTCCGGGGTGGCACCAGCTTTTTCTGCCCAGGATGTTGCAAGTGCTCTTGTGGAATGGGCCTTAACACCCCATGGAGAATCTTTACCCACTATTCTATAGCTTTCTAGAATAGCTAACCTAATCCACCTAGCTATTGTGGTTTTAGACGCTTTCTGACCTTTGCGCTGACCGGAGAAAAGAACAAAGAATCTGTCAATCTGAAGGAGTTTGTTGTATCTAAATATTCTAAAATACATCTTCTCACATCAAGGAGATGGAATTGTCTCTCCTTGTTATTAGAAGCGTTCTGACAAAAGGAAGATAAAATAATATCTTGGGACCTGTGAAAATTTGATGTTATCTTTGGCAGGAACCCAGGGTCTGTCTTCAGAATGATTCTGTCTTCCAAAATTTGAAGAAAAGGCTCTGATTGAAAGCGCTTTAATTTCACTAACTCTGCGAGCTGTAGTAATTGCTACTAGGAGCACTGTTTTCAAGGTAAGCAGTCTAAGAGAGGCCTCCGAGATGGGCTCAAATGGAGCACCCAAAAAAGCTTTTAGGACGACTGACAGGTCCCAAGTTGGAGTTGCTTTTGTTTTAGTTGGTTTCTGTCTGGAAATTGCCTTACAGAATCTAGAGATAAGTTGATCTTCTTGTAGACGTCTTTCAAGGTAAACACTTAAGGCTGCTATTTGTACCTTGATAGTACTTGGGGATAATCCCTTGTCTACCCTGTCTTGTAAAAACTGTAAGATGTTTTTAATGCTCATGTTGGATTCCCCCTGATCTGTCATCCAGTTTTCTACTCTGGAGCAGGGTTTGGATCACCTTTTCTGATAGGCCTTTTTGTCTCAGAATTTCTTCCTCAGTAACCATTTTGACAGGTTCAACATGGGTATCTGAGGGTGCATGAGAGGTCCTTGTGACAGAAGGTCCTGCCTGTAGGGAAGTCTCAATGGCGGTTGATCTGTTAATCTTAGTAACGTTGTGAACCAAGGTCTCTTGGGCCAAAACGGTGCCACCAGGATCAGACATGTTTCCTCCACTAGAAACTTGGACAAAACTCTTGGAATGAGATGAAGTGGTGGAAATGCATAAGCTAGACTGAAGGTCCATGGGATTTGTAATGCATCTACCTCCCAAGGGTGATCTAGGTATAGAGAGCAAAAATTGGGAACCTTGGCATTCTCCCTTGTCGCAAACAGGTCTATCTCTGGGTACCCCCAGTGACTCGTTATGAGCTTGAAGGCTTCCACGTGTAGAGACCACTCTTGATTCGACACCAAATGTCGGCTCAAAAAAATCTGCAGTGTTCTGCTCGCCCTTCAAATGAATTGCAGAAATGGATTTTAGATAAATCTCTGCCCATTGGAACAATTGTTTTGCTACTCTTATTAGGTGAGAACTTCTGGTACCTCCCTGCTTGTTCACATAGGCTACTGCCGTCATGTTGTCTGATCGGACTTGAAGATGGTGACCTTGTAGCTTGTCCTGAAAGGCTAGTAGAGCTCTTAAGATTGCTGTTAACTCTTTTCAATTGGGAAGAGGACCTTCTTTCTTCTGGTGTCCACTTGCCTTGTACCCACAAGGTATTGAGATGGGCTCCCCAGCCCCAATTGCTCGCATCCATGGTCAGAATGGACATGATAGGAGGGACCCAGAGAACCCCCTTGTTTAGGTTCTCTCTGTCCTTCCACCACCAGAGCGAACGCTTCACCTTGGTGGGGATCGATACTGAGTCTTCCAGATCTTTTACTTTTATTTGTTCCAGCAGAAAATTCTGAGGATCTCTCTGGTGGAACCTGGCCCATTGCACCGCTGGGATGGCTGACGTCATTAGCCCTAAGGCAGACATGACCTCCCTTACCGTGCAATCGGGACTGGTTTGAAGAAAGGACATCCTCTGATGTATATTGGAGATTTTCTCTTCCGGCAAGACACTCTTTTGGTCTACCGACAGAATCCTGTACCCTAAGTACATGAAATCTTGCGATGGAGTCGTTTTTGATTTCTCCAAACTGACAATCCACCCCAAGCTGCTTAGTTTTTGCTGCGTCAACTCTATGTCTTGACAGAGTTGACTCTTTGAATGGGCTGTGAGGAGTAGGTCGTCCAGATATGGTATGACTGATACCGACTGCAGTCTCAAGGGGACCAGTGCTTCCCCGAGAACCTTTGAGAATATCCTGGGAGAGGATGACAGACTGAAGGGCAGAGCTCTGCACTGAAAATGATAAGTCTTTGACTCGATCTGAATTGCCATGCGAATGAATTTCTGGCATTCCTTCCTTATTGGGATATGAAGATAGGCGTCCCTTAAATCCAGGGTTGCCATGAATACTTCTTTCTGCAGAAGATTCTTTACTGAATAAATTGACTCCATCCGAAATTTCTTGTAACGGATGGAGAGATTTAGGGGTCGGAGGTTCATAATTAGTCTGAACTTCCCTGAGGGCTTTTTGACTACAAAAATGTGAGAGTAAAAACACTCCCCCTGTTCGTGCATAGGGACTGGTGTCAATACCTCTTGATCTACCATGTCTCCTATTAGTAAGGGTAAGGCCTTGGCCTTTTCTGAGTGACTGGGTAACTTTGTCACTAAGAATTTTGATGGTGGCTCGCTGTGGAACTCAGAACAAATTCGTTCTAGGTTGTTCTTTTCCACTGGGAAAGATATTTAGTCTTCCCCCCACCAGAACCTTGATGTCACTGTGGTTTGGGGTCAGGACCGGGGCGATTAAAAAGTATGCCCCCTCTTCCTCTGCCTTTTTGTCCCGCCCAATGCTTTTTGGGTTTAAATTCTTTCCCCGTCTTTTCAGCTTCCTTGGGGGGACGAAAAAATGTCTTCTGAAAATTCTTCCTTTTAACAGGAAAAGATTTTTTTGTCCGCCGTTCTCTCTAAGGCGGTCTCTAATTCAGGCCCAAAGACCAAGTCTCCAGTGAAAGGGACACTGCACAACCGAGATCTAGACGCTGTGTCACCAGCCCACGTTTTCAACCAGACGGATCTTCTAGCTGACACCGCAGAAAGAGCCGCAGATTTAGCTGTAAACTTTACTGCATCAGTTGCAGCGTCTGAAATAAAATTAGTTGCTTTAAAGAGCATTAGTTGCTTTAAAGAGCATTGGGAAGGTCTTAAGTAGGTCTTCCCTATGGGTACCTGCTTTGAGGTGTTCCTCCAGCTGAGATAACCAGAACTCTAGATTCCTAGCAACACAGGAAGTAGCCAATGCTGGTTTCAGCCCCGCTATAGAAGCGTCCCAGGCCCTTTTTAGGACAATGTCAGTTTTCCTATCCATTGGGTCCTTTAAATGACCCATATCCTCAAAGGCCAGATCCGACTGCCTAGAAACATTAGATAAAGGGGCATCTAGTTTAGGAACCTTGTTCCAAACTTCCTCTGGGTTCTCGTCAAAGGGAAACCTTCTCTTAAGAGAATTTGGGAAAAAAGCCTTCTTATCTGGTTCTGCCCATTCTTTGCGAACCAGATCAGAGAGGGCCCCATGGATAGGGAATACTCTGGCTTTTTTCTTCCCCAGGGCAGCATACATTTTGTCATGCCTAGATAATTGAGATTCTTCCTCTTTAATTTCTAGAGTATCATAAATGGCACCTAACAATTCATCTACCTCCTCGATAGATAATTTGTATTTAGTAACTCTGTTAGCTGCGACCTGATTCTCCTCTTGATCTGAATCAGAGTGAGAGGATTCAGCTCTAACGCGGGGCTATGCTCCCTTTCTATACGGGGCTCCCCAGAACTAGGAATTGTGGGGCTAGGCAAAGGGGAACTTGTAGGTGCACTACTGGTGGAAGCAGCCACGTTAACATTAGAAATCAAGTCCCTAAGAGATTTAAAGGTTGATGCCATTTCATCTTTAAAGGAGCCCAGGAACTTCACCAAGGGGGAATCCGCTTTAGATTTCAACAGCCTAGCAATACTTTGCTTGCATAAGGTTTTTTCATAGCCTGAAGATAGCTTGCTTAAACAGTTATGGCACTTTCTGCGGCCTGACTTGTCCTCCCTTGAAGCTTCCTTAGCCTGAAATGGATAAAAATACATTTCTTAGAAACAACCTCTTACCCCTTTAAGGGACACCCGTGCTGCCACCACCGCTATAGTTCCCAGGACAGTGACCCCCCCCATGGAGTACGTCCCGCCACCACACCTAGTCTATAACACCAGTACAGGGCATGCCCCGCAGCCTACCTGGGTTAAGCTGGTGCCTACATCCTCCGGAGTGCTCTGGGGATTAGCCTCCATGGTGCCCCGTTGCTCCGTATCCCGCCGCTAGTCCGGTATTGCTGGACGCTGGATAGGGATTGTAGGCCCAGCGCTGACTTTTTTCAAACTCCACGTGCCTCGCGAGACCTGGAACTTGAAGTCTCGGTGCACAGTGATGACGCGATTGCGTCGGACGTATGACGCTCAGCGTCTCCGACCCCCACCGCAATCGCGGGAAAGACGGAGATTTTTGAAAGTGGAGATCCACTTCCCCTCCTGGGGGAACCGCGCCATACTGCCCACTGGCTCACATCGGCACCGGGAGGAGGAGAAAAAGCGGGTTTGCTCCGTTGTAGCTGGACGGTACCCGAGCACCAGGAATCACCAAAAGGTGAGAATTCCTGAAGCCGCAGGGTAAGACCCAGTCCTCCTAACGGTCTCCTTTCCCTGCAGGTAGACCCTGAGAGATGGAGTCTGTACACATGTTCCTCTGCAACATGTTCCCCCGACTGAGGAAACACAAAGACTGGCCAGGGACCTGAGGGACCGCCTTTTGAACTGCTGGCAATGTGTTTCCTGGGTTGATGGGAGGGACTCCATCTCTCAAGGGCTGTCCTGGAAGACGACTAGGGAAAGCGGGATTACACTATGTTGGTGCCTTCTTGTCTTTATATATACATATGGAGTATTAACCTACGCTGACCCTGGCAGTGCTGACGGATGTTCCAGTGACAGTTACCTCTTAAGGCTCAATGTTTTTGGCCTTGTGGTGAGTTTGTACCCCGAAGGGGAGTTTGCCTCACTTGTGGTGAAGATTGGGAGCAGGTGTAGGATCCATCACATACCTATTGTTGCAAGCACCCATCACTGTAGAATATCTGTGTTGCATCGTCATCACGCAAATGCCTCTCTGCAGTTGCGCATTTAACCAACTCAAACAAGCGCTGTTTTAACCTTTTGGACTATTTTTTTCAATTTGATACTTTTTAATCTACATGCTCTTTGACTTTTGGACTTTAAATAGCTGCTTTTATTTCCATATCCTTCTGTAAAAGAGTGATATTGGTTGTTTTATTTGGTTTATTTATTCTACTGTTAGCTCAGAGACATCTTGGTTCCGTAGCACTGAGACGTGCATCTAGGCCTTTTTCTGCACTTTTTTTTGACAATATATATATATTTCTCCTCATGGTCATGGAGCCCTCTCAGAAAGCATCCATCTTGGTTGCGCCACAAACTACATCCCAAGAATTTACCCCTTTCCTGACCAGAGCACTTTTTGCGTTTCGCCTATGCGTCACTTTAACTGACAACTGCTCGGTCGTGCGACGTGGTGCCCAAACAAAATTGACGTCCTTTTTTCCCACATATATAACTTTCTTTTGGTGGTATTTGATCACCTCTGAGGTTTTTATTTGTTTGCGCTATAAACAAAAAAACAGCAACAATTTTGAAAAAAGCAATATTTTTTACTTTTTGCTATAATAAATATCCCAAAAAATATATAAAACAATAATTTCTTTCTCAGTTTAGGCCGATTTGTATTCTTCTACATATTTTTGGTAAAAGAATCGCAATAAGCGTACATTGATTGGTTTGTGCAAAAGTTATCGTGTCTACAAAATAGGGAATAGTTTATGGCATTTTTATTAATATTTTTTTTTACTACAAATGGCGGTGATCTGCAATTTTTATCATGACTATGACATTATGGCAGACACATTGGACACTTTTGATGCTATTTTGGGACCATTGTCATTTATACAGCGATCAGTGCTATAAAAGTGCACTGATGCTGTGTAAAAGACACTGGCAGGGAAGGGGTTAACCACTAGGGGGCGAGGAAGGGGTTAAGTATGTCCTAGGGAGTGATTCTAACTGTGAGGGGATGGGCTACCAGTGACACGACATTGATCACTGCTCCTGATGACAGGGAGCAGTAGATCAATGTCCTGTCACAAGGCAGAACAGGGAAATGCCTTGTTTACATAGGCATCTCCCCATTCTGTCTCTCCGTGACACGATTGCAGGACACCAGTGGACATCGAGTCTGTGGGTCCCGTGGGCATGGTCACGGAGCACGGCGGGATTTTCAAAGCAACGTACAGGTACATTACTTTGCCCACCCAAAGCCATTCTGACCGACGTATATGTTCATAAAGCGGTCAGCAAGTGGTTAAGGATGACAATTTAGGTAGTTAAAGCACGGATTAATATAAATAATTTTCATGGTTTATTTTTCTTTTAGAAATACTATTTTTACATTTTCATCCTTTGTTGCATTTCTATGCTGTTAATTTTCTCTAGCCCCTTTGCAACAAGCCTTTCCAGGGCTGCTTGTAGTCTCTGCTGGAGTGTATGTGACAGTGTGACAATGCAGGGGAGTACAAGGGATTATTATGATAGCTGCCTATTGATGTAGGCCTCAATTCACTATATTCCATAACCCATTACATAAGCTAGGTTTCACATATCTCTTGTTGCCACAGTTATACTATGTAAATGAAGATCTATATATATATATGACCAGTCAGGGGCAGACTGACCATTCCCATGCCCCTAAGGGGCCCCATCAGGGTTGCCAGCCTCAGTAAAACCAGGGACAGTATGTAAAAATCTGTTTTTTAAATCACATGATTATAGCTGCCCCCGCCTTTCCAGTACATTTTCAGTGTGTGTATGTGTATTCTGTATTCATAATCTCCTATTGCCCAGGGGCCTCATAATCTCCTATTGCCTGGGGGCCCCACGAGTTGTCAGTCTGTCCCTGTGGCCAGTACTGCTTGGTTGTGAGATTGGTGTAACTTGACTATTTGTATATATAGTGACATTTATAGTGTTTACATGGGGAGCTATAGGACCACAGCAAATAAAAATACAGAGAGGAGGGTGGACAAAACATATATTCCAGCTGCTTTTTGAAAAGTTTAATTTGAAGGTAAATACCTCTGATGGCCAATGACATTTTATATAATTTGACCTTCCATAGCCCAACGTTAATTTTCCTTGGTAGACCTACAAACAATTTAATCAACTAATAGGTCACCTTTGCAAGCTTGCTATGATCAATTTGAATTAGAATCTAGTACTTTAGATCTTAGGAGCGCAAATTGCTGAATAGGCAAAGAATCTGACATTTACAGAAACAATAGCTATTTATAAGTTTAAAATTGATATTAGCCCTTATTCTACATTAGCAATATATAAATATATATATATATATATATATATATATATATATATGCTCTAATAGTACAGCCCGAAGGTAAAAAATTACAAAGGGATAAAATGGAAAAACAAAATCCTGTTTTTTGCGATTTCCAAATTGTCGAACAGGTTTCTTGTACCCTCAGTGTGTGAAGTTGGGAAAATGGGATTCAATTGAAAAAGTGACTCTGATAGCTTTGTGAAAACTAAAGATATTCTTGGTAAAACATGCTGAAGTTATTGGAAGGCTGGAAGAGAGACCTCCTTGATACTGGATTGGATCAGAAACCCTCTTGGTTTCAGAGTAGACCAGAAACCTTCCCGATAGCAGAGTAGACCAGAAACCTTCCCGATAGAGTAGACCAGAAACCTTCCCGATAGCAGAGTAGACCAGAAACCTTCCCGATAGCAGAGTAGACCAGAAACCTTCCCGATAGCAGAGTAGACCAGAAGAAACCTTCCCGATAGCAGAGTAGACCAAAAACCTTCCCGATAGCAGAGTAGACCAGAAACCTTCCCGATAGCAGAGTAGACCAGAAACCTTCCCGATAGCAGAGTAGACCAGAAACCTTCCCGATAGCAGAGTAGACCAGAAACCTTCCCGATAGCAGAGTAGACCAGAAACCTTCCCGATAGCAGAGTAGACCAGAAACCTTCCCGATAGCAGAGTAGACCAGAAACATCCCCGATAGCACAGTAGACCAGAAACATCCCCGATAGCACAGTAGACCAGAAACATCCCCGATAGCACAGTAGACCAGAAACACCCCCGATAGCACAGTAGACCAGAAACATCCCCGATAGCACAGTAGACCAGAAACATCCCCGATAGCACAGTAGACCATAAACCTTCCCGATAGCAGAGTAGACCAGAAACATTCTTGATAGCAGAGTAGACCAGAAACATCCCCAATAGCAAAGTAGACCAGAAACATCCACGATAGCAGAGTAGACCAGAAACATCCCCGATAGCACAGTAGACCAGAAACATCCCCGATAGCAGAGTAGACCAGAAACATCCCCGATAGCACAGTAGACCAGAAACATCCCCGATAGCAGAGTAGACCAGAAACAACCCCCGATAGCAGAGTAGACCAGAAACATCCCCTATATCAGAGTAGACCAGAAACAGCCCCGATAGCAGAGTAGACCAGAAACAATCCTGATAGCAGAGTAGACCAGAAATCTTGTCATAAAACCGAGCCTATAATGCTGTGTTTGCACTTCACTGCTTGACTTAAAGGGCCATTGTATACTTTTGCCTTTGAGAATACTAGATACCTGTCTGTTTTGCTTGTAAGCGGATGTAGGGTGTAGCAGCTTCACAGAGGAAATCACACGTACTGACTTTATAAACCAGGCAACGTTTATTACCAGAGAGATAGTAGTAGAAAGAGTATTTACGGCAGTAGTGCAAGTAGTTTCACTCCAAGCATGGAGGCACAGATACACAACACAGTCACTTCTGATGTAAGCAGTAGTTGTATTCGTCAGCACTATAGGCACTTTCCACTGACTGACACAGTATAAACCCAAGCACACAATGGGGGTTATTTACAAAGGCTAATCCACTGAAATTGCACTGAAAGTGCACTTGGAAGTGCAGTCGCTGTAAATCTGAGGGGTAGATCTGAAATGAGAGGAAGTTCTGCTGATTTTATTATCCAATCATGTGCAAGCTAAAATGCTGTTTTTTATTTTCCTTGCATGTCCCCCTTGGATCTACAGCGACTGCACTTTGCACTTGTAGTTTGCACTTTTAGTGCAAAGTGGATTTGCCTTTAGTAAATAACTCCCAATGCGTATCTGTAGAGGCTGATATTCACACACGTTACCCAGTACAACAGTATTCCTTTAGCAGATGGATATAGGCATCTGATACACTTGTCCCTCCCTCACAGCAAGGACACCGGTTTTATTATCTGCAACGGGAGTCTTTCATCGGACCAGGATTGCTGATACAGGACTCCGTAGGAACCCTAAACTATCCCTTACAGGCCGGAACACTCTCCCTACCTTTTCCTAACTCTCCCTCACAAGCGGGTCTCTGTCCCTGTCTATACACACACATGTAATGTCCTAAACATGGCTGGACTTTCCTATATAAGGTATCCACCCAAAAATGGCCGACCAAATCTCTGAGATTTGCTTGTCCTATCAGGACACCAGGCTTCTCCAAAATGGTGCTGGAGACAATTATAGAGGCCAAACAGCTCTGAACATATGTACACATAAACATATCAAATCGGCTGAAAAGTGAGTGGGCTAGATTCATGTAGCTGTTACGGTGGTGTATCTCCAGATACGCCTCCATAATTTCAAATCTGCGCTGGCGTATCGTTACGCCGATTCTCAAAGGCAGATACGCTAAAAAATAGGCTTCCTCCGCCAACGTAACTTGAATACGGCGGCGTATAATTGTGTGCAATTCTACGCTGACCGCTAGGGGCACTTCCGTTGTTTTCGGCGTCGAATATGCAAATGACCTAGATACGCCGATTCACAAACGTACGTACGCCCGGCGCAATTTATTTATGTCGTTTACGTTAGGCTTTTTCGACGTAAGGTTGCTCCTGCTATAAGGTGGTGCAGCCAATGTTAAGCATGGACGTCGTTCCCGCTTCGAAATTTGAATTTTTTACGTCGTTTGCGTAAGTCGTTCGCGAATAGGGCTGGACGTAATTTACGTTCACGTCGAAAGCAATGACGATTTGCATCAGAATTTCGAGCATGCTTACCGGGATTCTTTCACGAACGGAGCGTCGGCGAGTTCGGCGTAGAATATGTAAATGCCTAGATACGCCGATTCACGAACGTACGTGCGCCCGTCGCATTAAATATACGCCGTTTACGTAAGGTGTTTTCCGGCGTAAAGTTAGTCGAACAAATAGCTGGACTAGTCAATGTTAAGTATGGCAGTCGTTCCCGCGTCGAAATTTGAAAATTTTACGTCGTTTGCGTAAGTCGTCCGTGAATGGGGCTGGACGTAATTTACGTTCACGTCGAAACCAATACGTCCTTGCGGCATACTTTGGAGCAATGCACACTGGGATATGTACACGGACGGCGCATGCGCCGTTCGTAAAAAAAACTCAATCACGTCGGGTCACCAAACATTTACATAAAACACGCCCCCCATCCTCATTTGAATTAGGCGCGCTTACGCCAGCCCCATTTACGCTACGTAAGTGGTTGTGAATACAGTACTTGCCTCTCTGACTTAAGGCGGCGTAGCGTAAATACGATACGCTACGCCGCCTTAAAGATGCGGCGCCCTACCTGAATCTAGCCATTACTAACCAACTTCCTCTTGCAGCCAGCTAGGCTGCCCTGCACTACAGCTGCCTACATGCTGATGCTTTGGTTTTGGTGCCGTCTGATTTCCTGGTGTAGAACAGGTACTGTATATAGATGGAATTCTGACACTTTTCTTACACTCATTTACAGCATAATTGCTCTGGTCTACGGCAGCCATGTAATTAGAATCTTCTAAAGGAGAAAAGCCATGGCAGCCCCACACTTATTTTGATAAAATTATTTTAAAGAATAGTTACAAACTTTACTACAAAGGCTTTGGATTTTAACTTTGGGTATGAAGTGTATCTCCCACAATAGGTTTAAAGTCTCCGACAGCTATCGCCATGTGTGAACGAACTTATCTTGCATATCAATAGGCCACCTCAGTAAGAAAGGGATTCAGTCTTGTGAACTTCATCAAAACAATTTTCAATAGAGTCCACAGTGTTATACTTCTGGTGCATGCCTTATTCATCCACATAACCATAGAGCTCTTATCTCATTGTATTTGATTGTCGCTTTTATATGGTGTATGATTTGCTGCCCTGCATACCAGACCCAGATCTCTGGATGATTTGTCTACAAACAGAATCAGCTATGAGCTCTCATTTTTCTGGCAATTTAAACACAATTGTTTTCTCTGATTGTCAGTGTTGCTCTAGTAGGTTGTATACATCACACAAATGTGCTACATCACAGGCAGGGCCAGGGAATTCCACAGGCATGTTATATAATGGTGTTTTGCATTTTTAATGTTTCACTTTAAGCTCTACTAAATTGCTGCTTATTATCAAAGAGAATACAAAAAAAAAGTCTTTGGTACATGTCAGCCCCACATACTTTTTGCTTTACATTCCCTTGTTTATTAGGGTGGAAAATTACTTTTTTTTCCCACATTATAGACTTCAATGGTGTTCTGACTTTGCAATTGAATTTAAGTAATGTTCACTGAAACTGCCTCGAATTGAACCAAGGTACATTTGGTTCTTCACTAAGCATTAGGTCTAGGGTGACCACGTGTCCCGGATTGCCCGGGACAGTCCCACATTGCCCGGGACAGTCCCACATTTTGCAGGTCTGACCCGGGCACCTTCATTCCAGGACAATACAGTCCTGGAGTAAAACTAACACAGCCACCCCCACGGGCCAATCTGATGCCCCCCAAAAAAGGCTGCCACATCACCGCTTTACTCACTGACAGTACTTGTCCTGGCCAGGAATGCCTGGAGGAGCACAATCCCTGCCCCGTTTGTCATTGGAGAAATCATAAATCCCGCCTCGTGTCCAATCACTGTGCTGCGATTCGTTACAGCACAAACTGATTTTTGGGAACGGGGGGGGTCCCTGAATTGTAGTTTGGAAATGTTGTCAGGGTATGTCAGGGTAATCGCTTAATAGGAATGATGGGCAGTTAGAAAAGGAAGCGTTCAGAAAAGTAACATTGCTTTGCTCAGTGGCGATGTGTCCATAAAAGGCTGCCCCCTCTCTCCTGCACCTGTCTATCACCATAGATAGATTCATGCAATGCATGAATCTATCTATGGTTGCCGCCCCATATTCAGGTGTCCGGCCCCTTGTAGGGCGCTGGGCATCTGAATTACAGCAGCGTTATTTTTTTGGAAGAGCCTGAATAGAGCCATTGGCTCCAATAAGCGTCCTGATAAGAGCCATAGGCTCTAATAGTCTTCCAAATTGATAAAAAGTGGGTGCAATGCTGTGCGTTTGAGATTTATCCAGTGTTGTGTTGTGTTAGGGAAGCAAAAAAAAAACTCTTTAACACTGACCCGCCTATCAGCCAATTAGGTGCTAAGGTCTAGTTACCTGTCACCTGATTGGCTGAAGTGAAAGGCGGTGTGATTGGACACCTATGAGGTGTCCAATCATAGCAGAGGACAGGAAGAGGATGGGAGAAGACATCAAGGACTCGGAGCGTGGAGGACAGTGCCGTGACCCGAGACAGGTAAGTGACGGGCAGGGGGGCACACTGGCAGCATTTGATGGGGCACAGTAGCGGCAATTGATGGGGCACAGTAGCAGCAATTGATGGGCACACTGGCAGCAATTAATGGGGCACAGTAGTGGCAATGATGGGGTACAGTAGCGACAATTGATGGGGCACAGTAGCGGCAGTTGATGGGCAAGTAGTAGCAATTGATGGGCACACAGGCAGCAATTGATGGGGCACAGTGGCAGCAATTGATGGGCACAGTGGCAGCAATTGATGTGGCACACTGGCAGCAAGTGATGGGGCACAGTGGCAGCAATTTTTGGGTATAGTAGCTGCGTTTGATGGCACAGTGGCAGCAATTTATGGGTACAGTGGCTGTGTTTGATGGGCACAGTGGCCGCGCTTTATGGGCACAATGGCTGCATTTGATGGGCACAATGGCTGCATTTGATGGGCACAATGGCTGCGCTTGGTGGGCACAGTGGCTGCGCTTGGTGGGCACAGTGGCTGCGCTTGATGGGCACAGTGGCTGCGCTTGATGGGCACAGTGGCTGCAATTGATGTTTTTTGGATGTTTTACATGCTGTTTATCAAAGTGTTTTGCACTTTTTAATGTGAGTATATTTGGATTGTTTGGAATAATTCTGCTGGTGATACTGTTAATTACTATACTATACTATCAAATATTTTCTTGTCTGATTACTTTTGATGAGCTCTGGTTGCTGACAAAATCCTTGGTACTTAAAGTGGTTGTAAACCCCATTCATGAAATCTGACCTATGCACATATATCTGTAGTGTTTACTTATCTGTCCCCAAAGCTCAAAGTGCGTGTCTTTCTGCTACTTCGTTCCTCTGTTATCAGCATGATAACTTCTGACAAGTTCTCCCACGCACAAGATAAAAGCAGCTGGAAATTTGTTCCTGGGAGGATGCTTAGAGGGAGATTAGCAGGGAGCTTGTCTATTGTCTATTCAGACTGTAGCTCTGCAAGTTTCTTCATTCCTCTGTGTATGTGGAGGAGAGGGTGGGTGTGCCTTTCCTCCAATCAGCGCTCACACAGTGTATGCCCAGGCTCCACACCCACTGGTGAATGAGAAAACCAGGTGATTATAGTGTGGGGTTGTTCTTCAGGGGTTTGGCTTGGCCCCTTAGTTCCAGTGAAGGGAACACTTAAGGTGTCAGCATACCAAGACATTTTGGACAATTTCATGCTCCCAACTTTGTGGGAACAGTTTGGCCCCTTCCTGTTACAACATGACTGCGTACCAGTGCACAAAGCAAGGTCCATAAAGTCATGGATGAGGGAGTTTGGGGTGGAGAAACTTGACAGGCCTACACAGAGTCCCGACCTCAACCCGATAGAAGACCTTTGGGTGGAATTAGAGCAGAGACTGTGGAGAAATGTGCTTCTGGAGAATGGTCAAACATTTCTGTAGACACTCCTAAACCTTGTGGACAGCCTTCCCAGAAAAGTTGAAGCTGTTATACTTGCAAAGGGTGGGTCAACTCAATATTGAACTCTACAGACATATATATGTACTGTATAGTGTATTTTCTTAAAGCGGGAGTTCACCCGAAATTTTTTTTAAGATTAGATTGATGCTCATTTTGTCATGGGGAATCGGGTAGTTTTTGTAAAATCGAAGCAGTACTTACCGTTCTAGAGAGCGATCTTCTCCGCCGCTTCCGGGTATGGTCTTCGGGATTGGGCGTTCCTACTTGATTGACAGGCTTCCAACAGTCGCATACATCGCGTCACGAGTAGCCGAAAGAAGCCGAACGTCGGTGCGGCTCTATACGGCGCCTGCGCACCAACGTTCGGCTACTTTCGGAAAATCGCGACGCGATGTATGCGACCGTCGGAAGCCTGTCAATCAAATAGGAACGCCCACTCCCGCAGCCCATACCCGGAAGCGGGGGAGAAGATCGCTCTTTAAAACGTTAAGTACTGCTTTGATTTAAAAAAAAAATACCCGATTCCCCTTGACAAAATGAGCATCAATCTAATCTTAAAAATTTACTTTTCGGGTGAACCTCCACTTTAACTCCCTGCCAGCTGGTCACTTTAAAAAAGCTGCTTCTTGAGGGTGAGAGGGCATATAAAAATGTCCTCCTATTCCTGCTGCCTGTGCGCACCCTCTGGGGTATGCAGAGGTGCACACTGTTATGACATTGTGAATATCTTTTTTATGGACAGCTGTGTTAAAAAAAAAAAAGGATGTGTTTTGGGGTGTAATTGTAAGAATGCCTATGTTGTGCGTGAGAAATAATTTAAAATGACAACTTTGTGAAATCAAATTTTATTTAAATTTCTTTGTTTTCTAAAACATTGTGACAAAAATAAAATAAAAATACAACGGCAGAAAACTCTCCATGCCTCTTACTAAATAAATTGGAGTGTCTACTTTCAAAAAGGGTTATTTTTTGGTATATTTGTACTGTCCTGGCATTTTAGAGCTTAAAAAAATGAGACGGTCAGTACATCAGGACTTTTCGAATATATACTGTACCATGGTTTGTAGACTCTATGGGGCAGATCCACAAAGAAATTACGGCGGCGTAAGCTGCTATACTGAGGCGTACTCAATGTTAAGTATGGCCGTCCTTCCCGCGTACAATTTTGAATTTTTTGCGTCGTTTGCGCAAGTCGTTCGCGAATAGGAATTTTGCGTAGAATGACGTCACCGTCGTAAGCTTTGGCTGGTTCCGGTTTAATTTCGAGCATGCGCACTGGGATACCCCCAGGGACGGTGCATGCGCAGTTAAAAAAAAAACTTTGTTTACATCGGGTCACGACGTATTAACATAAAACACGCCCCCATCACAGCCATTTGAATTCCGCGCCCTTACGCCACGAGAGATACACTACACCGCCATAACTTACGGCGTGAATTCTTTCAGAATTCGAAATAAAAAAGATAAGTTACGGCGGCGTAGCGTATCTTAGATACCTTAGATGTCTGTGGATCTGCCCCTATAACTTTCACACAGACTAAATAACATACACTGTTTTTTTTTTTTTTATTTACAAAGAAATATAGCAGAATATGTTTTGACCTACATTTTTGAAGAACAGCCCAGCCAACATGGCGGGCACCCTGGACAGGTAAGTGACCATTTATTAAAAGTCAGCGGCTGCAGTATTTGTAGCTGCTGGCTTTTAAAAAAAGAAAAATTTAGGTGGACCTCCACTTTAAAATGTGTTTTTAGTTTTGGGTAGAATGAAGAAGGGTTAAATCTCATATCCGGATTTTATTTCTGTCTGACTTTAAACATCTCTCAGTCAGCCTCTTTGAAGTCCATGGGGACATATCCACTGTTAAAGTGCTCTATGTGTACCTTTCCTCCATATTGTCATCTTTTGAGAGAGGAATAATCATTTCTTGACTGTGATGCCGCGTACACACGACCGTTTTTCGGGTTGTAAAAATTGACATTTTTAATGGTCTAGAAAAAACGAAGTTTTTTTCAACCCGATTATTGTTAAAATGGCCTTGCCTAAACAATCGTGAAAAAAAAAAATGCTCTAGCAAAGCGCGGTGACGTACAACACGGCACTATAAAGGGGAAGTTCCATTTGGATGGCGCCACCCTTGGGGCTTTTGCTGATTTTGTGTTAGTAAAAGACGATTCGCGATTTTCAGTCCGTTACAGCTATCTCATTACGAACGCTAGTTTTACCAGAACAAGCGCTCCAGTCTCATAAATTGCTTCTGAGCATGCGTGTTTTTTTCACGTCGTTAAAGTCCACACACGACCATTTTTTACAACGTTAAAAACAACAACGTTAAAAACGACGTGACAAAATAGAGCATGTTCTACATTTTTAACGCCCATTTTTTACGTCCTGAAAAATGCTCTGGAGCCCACAGACGATCATTTTTAATGACATAAAAAAAAACATAATTTTTTACAACCCGAAAAACGGTTGTGTGTACGCGGCATTACTCTATAAACAAAAAGAAACCAGGTACTTTCCTTTATTCTTTTTTTTTTTCTCATCATTCCTATTACTCTGGCTTTTAACATCACAGTCTATAGTGCAGAGGTCTGTGGGGTTATCCTGCATTTTCTCTGAGAATAATTTTCCTTTAATATTTTTCTCTTCTATACCTGTATTTACTGTTTTTCATAGATTTTCATTTAGAAACTCTACAGGAGTGCTACAATGATGGTGAAAGTGCACTTTAACAATGGTTTCTGCAGGCTAATCTCGTTGGATATTGGTTAGGGTCTATGGCCAATTTGAAGAGGAGGCATGCTTCAGCAGAGTGATCCATCTTTGATCCAATTTTTTTTTTCTTATCAGGAATGCTTAGATAAAAGTAATAGTACTTCCAGAGCGATAATGTCACAGCCATAAGCCGAAGGTTCAGAATCAAAGCATAGTCCCCTCCTATGTCAAAAATCCCAGGAAGTCCTGTTTTCATTTTCAGTAAACCTAATAAGCTTTCTACAAGCTCAACCTGCAGGTAATGGAATGGTCAAAGCAATGTGGTTAAAGCAGAAATGTTGCTTTGTTCTGTGCAGCTGTTATGCCGCGTACACACCATCACTTTTTGTGATGGAAAAAAACGACGTTTTATGTAATGAAAAAAAAAAACGACGTTTTTGAAACTTCATTTAAAAAAACGACGTAGCATACACGCCATCGTTTTTACAAAATGCTCTAGCAAAGCGCGGTTACGTTCAGCACGTACGACGGCACTCTGTTCCATTCAAGCTCGCTTCATAACTTGCTTCTGAGCATGCGCGGGTTTAAAAACGTTGTTTTAAACGCCGTTTTGCCCACACACTATCGTTTTAAATGACACAAAAAACGATGTTTTGAAAAACGACACAAAAAATGTAAGCATGTTCAAATTTTTTTTTGTTGTTTTTCAGAAGACATAAAACGTTTTCCCCACACACGGTCATTTTAAATGACGTTTTTAAAAATATCGTTTTTTTTCATCACAAAAAGTGATGGTTTGTATGCGGCATGAGTCTTTACAGCTTCATATAATCCCTTCTTCCATCATTTCTATTTTTGTGGCAAACTGGTTTACTAAAAGGCAAGGCTTTGCACGGATCTAACTGAGAATCAGATCAAGAAAGATTTGAATTATAGTTATCCTTTTACCATTTTTATATGCAGTTACAAATAATACAAAAATAGTTGGCACTCTTAAAATTGGAGGTATAAAAGCTAGTGTGAAAATGGATGCAACATAATTTTTTTTAAAGTTGAAATATTTTAATTATGCCTGCTTTGCTTGCAGGTAAGCTTGTCCTACTGGATAGCATGTTGTGTGCATTATTTGCTTAAAGGTTACAATTAAACCATACATTCTTTGAAGGTATTTTACTACACTCTTTACCATATAATGTTAAAGACAGTGGCGGCTGGTGCTCAATTGTCTTGGGGGGGGGGAGCAGCCCCCTCAGCCGGCCAGCCAGCCAACTACCAACCCCTGAAGCTCGCTCGCCGCTTCCTCTCTGTCTCGATCCCCACGGCGCTCGTCTGCCACCCACCAGGCCCCCTGTCAGCCCCACACTTACTCCATCTAGGTTGCGACTTTGGCAGCTTCACCCCTGCGTCTCCTCCCGAGTCCCCCGGTCACTTCTCCTCCCGGCCAATCAGGAATCCAGGAGTTGGAGAACATGTCAGTGGACAACAAGAGTGCTCATCAATGCCCCTGCAGACCGTTGCAACTAAAAGTCCATCAGCCACGATGGAAGACGGTACCTGTAGACTATTCATTCACAGGAATCTGCGATTGAATGACACAAATGTATAGACGGACCCCCGCACAGCCACAATGTTTTCAAAAATTTACAGCAGGTGTGGGAAGAAAACCCCCTAACGGTTGTTCCATCCTAAATACAAGTGGAAGTTGTACAATTTTCCAAAGGTGGACTTACAGTATTTGCCGGTCTAGAAGGCGACTGGGCGTATAAGACGACACCCTAATTTTACAGTTTAAGATTTTTTGCCTGTACTCCCTGTATAAGACGACCCTCCTTCCGAGGCTTCATATTTCTTCCTTCTGGAGCCATGTTCTTTTTCATTCTTGCTGGAGCTGGAACCAATCACAGCGAGCAATGTATTCGATTGAATACAAAGCCTGCTTGGATTGGCAGAGGCTGGAACATCATCAGCCCACGCCTCTCTGACTCTCAAAGCCAATCTGAGCAGGCTACTGTATGTAGCCTGCATGGATTGGCAGAGGTTGTTACTCCAATCCGAGCAGGCTCTGTATTCATTTGATACATTGCTCACCGGGATTGGCCAAGCGGTATATACTGTATGTAGCCAAAGCTACATACAGTATTATCGCACATCCAGCAGGCATCCGCGCAGCTGACCCGGCGTATAAGACGACCCCTGCTTTTTGGCCAGTTTTTTTAAGTGTAAAAGGTAGTCTTATACGCCAGACAAAATTGTCCTGAACGCTAAATGGTTAAGGACAAATGGGTTGACTTCTAGTTTAGCTTGCCCTCAACCTGCACCTTTCTATATATGTCTCACTGTTGACATTCTCATAAATTTGTGTAGGACCACAGATTACCCTGATAATGGTATCTCTCAACTGTGGTCCTACTCTAAACTATGACACATAGATATATATATATCTTTCGTTCATGGATGGACAAAGCCTTATCTTGACATAGTGGGATTAGCCTATCTATCTTTAGGAGTGACTAGGCAGAAGTGTTAACTTCAAAGCAGAACCGTCCCGCCCAGGGTGCGGTCCCACTGACCATATCCCCTCAGCCTGCACCAAGCAATTCAGTTTTTTTCTGCTTAGTCTAAGGAGAAGACATGGCTCCCTTCAGGCCCATGGCTTGGAGGCTTTTAGTTTGGATTCATTTTTTTGGATTTTGTATTCATTTATTTATTTATGTTTTTCCTGCGATCTTCAATCAACTGCCGACTGGACGACAGGCTGGATCCCAGATCCTTGTATTCTTCCCAGTTTCGGCCATCGAGCGGAAGATGCACTGTCCAGGATGCTTCCAGCATAAACCCACAGGAAGGGTAAGTAGCTACTACCTTGCTTAAGCAAGAAGACAGAGCTGGGCATCCTTGGAGAGGTGAGTAAAAGGCCTTATCCCCCTTCTCCCCTCCCGCCCTCCTCCTCCTAGGCTCTCTGGGCTAGCTGCTGGGCAGGGGTTCCTCTGGGGAGCTTCACTTGGGGAACCATAAGTCACTAAATCAGTGTTTAACCACTTAAGGACCGCCTCCTGCACATATACGTCGGCAGAATGGCACGGCTGGGCACGTACAGGTACATCCGCTTTAAGTGCCCAGCCATGGGTCGCAGGCGCGCGACCCGGTCCGAAGCTCCGTGACCGCGGGACCCGCGATCGGTCCCCGGAGCTGAAGAACGGGGGGAGCTGTGTGTAAACCAGGGTTTCTCAATTCCAGTCCTCAGACCCCCCCAACAGGTCAGGTTTTCAGGATTTCCCTCAGATGAAAAGGCTGTGGTGATAACTAAGGCCCCATACACACGAGAGAATTTATCCGCGGATACGGTCCAGCGGACCGTTTCCACGGATAAATCCTCTCAAAGATTTCCGCAGATTTCTATGCGATGGAGTGTACACACCATCGCATTGAAATCCGCGCGGAAATCCTCTGGCGATGACGTGTCGCGCCATCGCCGCGATTATGACGCGGCGACGGGCGCGACGCTGTCATATAAGGAATTCCACGCATGCGTCAAATCATTACGACGCGTGCGGGGAATCCCTTTGGACGGATGGATCCGGTGAGTCTGTACAGACGAGCGGATCCATCCGTTGGGATGGACTTCAGCAGATGGATTTGTTGTGCATGTCAGCAAATATCCGATCTGCTGGAATCCATCCCAGGGGAGATTTATCCGCGGAAAAAGATCCGCTGGCGTGTACACACCATAGGATCTATCCGCTGAAACCCATTTGCTGGGATTTATCTGCGGATGGATTCTATGGTGTGTACGGGGCCTAAGGCAGTGAAACTGATCACATTACTTGTGCAAAATAATGGAAATCCTGAAAACCTGACCTGTTGGGGGGGCCTGAGGACTGGAATTGAGAAACACTGGTGTAAACACAGCTTCCCCGTTCTTCACTGTGGCGCCGTCATCGACCGTGTGTTCCCTTTTATAGGGAATCACAATCAATGACGTCACACCTACAGCCACACCCCCCTACAGTTAGAAACACAGACGAGGTCATACATAACCCCTTCAGTGCCCCCTTGTGGTTAACTCCCAAACTGCAATTGTCATTTTCACAGTAAACAATGCATTTTAAATGCATTTTTTGCTGTGAAAATGACAATGGTCCCAAAAATGTGTCAAAATTGTCCAAAGTGTCCGCCATAATGTCGCAGTCACGAAAAAAATAAAATCGCTGATTGCCGCTATTAGTAGTAAAAAAAATAAAAAATTAATAAAAATGCAATAAAAACTATCCCCTAATTTGTAAACGCTATAAATTTTGCGCAAACCAACCGATAAACGCTTATTGCGATTTTCTTTACCAAAAATAGGTAGAAGAATACGTATCGGCCTAAACTGAGGACATTTTTTTTTTTAAACATTTTTTGGGGGATATTTATTATAGCAAAAAGTAAAAAATATAGATTTTTTTTCTAAATTGTCGCTCTATCTTTGTTTATAGCGCAAAAAAAAAAAAAAAAACGCAGAGGTGATCAAATACCCCCAAAAGAAAGCTCTATTTGAGGGGAAAAAAGGACACCAATTTTGTTTGGGAGCCACGTTGCACGACCGCGCAATTGTCAGTTAAAGCGACGCAGTGCCGAATCGCAAAAACTGTCCGGGTCCTTTAGCTGCCTAAAGGTCCGGGTCTTAAGTGGTTAAGCTGCATAAGAGATTCTGTTTACCTGTGTGTCCTGCTCCATGCTGTCGGCGGCCATGTTTGGTGTATCCATGCTGTATTTCTTTACTTGCACGATGTATAAAGCCGCATAAGAGATTCTGTTTTTATGTGTGTCTTGCTCCATGCTGTCGGCGGCCATGTTTGGTGTGTCCATGCTGTATTTCTTTACTTGCACAATGTATAAAGCCGCATAAGAGATTCTGCTTTCTTGTGTGTCTTGCTCTATGCCGTCGACGCCCAGGTTGGTGTCCATGCTGTATTTCTTTTCTCACTGGCGGCCATCTTCTGTAAGCCGCATTTTTCTGGCGATTTCTGCTGAGGTGTACTGACTGCTGCACCGTGGTTTTCTGCCCTGTTGGCCTCCAGTGTCAGATCAGCGGCCTTTGTACCATGGATCAGACCAAAAAAAAAAAAAAGCTGCAGACAAAGCTACGTCCGCATGAAGGTTTGCCCCCACCCATCTCTCAGGTGGGGGGACGTCTTCGCGAAATCGTGACCCGGTGGACATCTCAGGTCCCCGACCGGTGGGTTTGCAAAGTAGTGTCTTCAGGGTACAAGATAGAGCTTCTATCCTGCCCTCCAAACAGATTGTTTTTTCCCTCCAACCACCAGCTACAACTGACTCGTCAGGAAGCCCTATTTGGGGCAGTTCAAGACCTGCTGAAACGTGGGGTGGTTATTCCTGTCCCAGTACAGGATCGGATTCAGGGGTTTTACTCCAATCTGTGCATAGTACCAAAGAAGGAGGGCGTTTGCCCAATTCTGGACCTCAGGGCCCTCAATTGCTTCATGTAGGTACAAGATTCCGGATGGAATCAGTTCGCTCTGTCGTCACTGCCCTCCAGCCGGGGACTTTCTGGCATCCTTGGACATCAGGGATGCCCATTTACATGTCCCCATATGCACAAAGCATCAGAGACTCTGCTTTTTGCGGTGGGGAAGACCACTATCAAGTTGTGGCTTTCCCCTTTGGGCTGGCATCAGCACCAAGGGTGTTCACCAAGGTGATTGTCTCAATGCTCGCCCTACGAAGACAACGTGGCATCGCTGTCGTGGGCTACTTGGACGACCTGCTTCTGAGGGCCGCTTCAGCCTCAGAATTAGAGGTGAGCGTGTCTATAACATCAGACCCTCAGACACTTGGTTGGCTACTGAACAAGTCAGTAATGGTAACGACTCAATACCTAGTATATCTGGGATTGATTCTGCACTCCTCAGAGGCAAAGGTTTGCTTCCCTGTGGAAAAGTTGCAGACCCTTCAGGCTCCGCTTTGCAGGTGAGTCCCGGGCCTCATGGTCGCCTCCTTCGAGGCGGTACCATAGGCGCAATCTCACACGCAAGTGCTACAGTAGGAAATTCTGTCCAGATGGGACAAGCGCCCATCCCTGGATTATCTAATCAGGGTGAGCCACTTGGTCAGAGCCTCCCTTGTTGGTGGCTGACCTCACCGGCTTCTGTCCGGAAGTCGTTCCTTCCTTTCACTGGATGTCATCACGACGGACGCCAGCCTTACCAGTGGGGGAGTCTGGGGGGGTTCAGTTGACCCAGGGTCGCTGGCATATGTCAACCATCAAGGAGGAACAAGTAGTTTGGCTGCAGCGTCAGAAGTCGCACACATCCTAAGGTGGGCAGAAAGGAGCATACCGGCACGGTCGGCCATATACATTCCGGGTGTGGAAAACTGGCAGGCGGACTACCTGTGTTGCCAGATGCTGGACCAAGGAGAATGGTCTCTGCACCCGGAGGTGTTTCAGCTTCTTTGCCCAAGATGGGGCACGCCAGACGTAGATTTCCTGGTGTCTCGACTCAATCGGAAGGTATTGAGGTTTGTGGCCAAGTCAAGAGACCCATGGGCGGACACGACAGATGCGTTAGTGGCGCCGTGGAGTCAGTACCGGCTAATCTATACCTTCCCTCCTCTAAAGCTCCTGCCTCTTCTGCTTCGCAAGGTTGAGGCAGAGGGAATTCCTTTGATCCTAATTGCTCCGGATTGGCCTTCAGCGTCCTTGGTACGACGATCTAGTGCGGCTAGTAGCAGACGTCCCTTGGCATCTACCGCTGAGAGAGGACCTGCTGTCACAAGGTCCTATACTGCGTCCTGCTTACAGTTGCTGGCTTAATGGCATGGCTATTGAAAGCCAGGTACCAAGAGACCGGAACCTGTCGGATTCTGTGATTCCTACCTTGAGGAAGGCTAGGAAGTTATCCTCTAGGAGTATTTATTACCACACTTGGGTGGATCAAAGAGCTTGCTTAAGCACGATTTAAGGGGCAGATATCTGCCCTGGCTGTTTTTCTTTCAGCGACCCCTGGCGACTCACTCTCTAGTGAAAACATTTGTACAGGGGGTTTGGCATGTGGCCCTTCCGGTCCGTCCTCCACTACCTCCGTGGGGATTTGAATAGCAGACGCACCTTGGCGTCGACCACTATGAGAGGACCTGCTGTCGCGAGGTCCCAAAGGTCATCCTGCTTTACAGTCAATGGCTTTAACGCCATGACCTCTAGGTGCCTCAGAACCACGGTTTGAGAACATTAGGGAAGTTCCCTTGTTGACACTTTCTCAGAAAGTGGTCCCTTTGGTGGCTGTTATGTCAGTAAAGACTGGTTCTGAGCTTGCAGCCTTGTCATGAAAGGCTCCCTATTGATCTTCCACAAGGATAAGGTGGTGCTGCATCCGCAGCCTTTTTTCTTCCTAAGGTCATTTCAACCTTCCATCACAAGGAATACATTGTACTGCCATACTTGTGTCCTCATCCGTCGAATCCTAAGGAGACGACGTGGCATTCCTCGGACGCTGTCCGAGCTCCGAGAAGATACTTGTCTGTTACTGCTCTGTTCCAGAGTTCAGACTCACCGTTTGTTTTGGTGGCTGGTCCCAAGAAGAGCCCAGCGGTCTCATCGGCCACCATTTCGAGGTGGACTCGACAGATCCTAATCAGGCTTAGGCCATAAAGGGTCAGGCGCCTCCCTATCACGATGCATTCGACCAGGGCAATGGTGCCTCTTGGAGTTTCTGACATCAAGTGTCTGTTTCCCAGGTGTGTAAGGCGGCGACCTGGTCGCTCGGTCACTATTTCACTAAACTTTACAAGTTGATGTGAGTGCATCTTCGGATGCTTCTTCGGCCGCAAAGTTTTGCAGGCGGCTGTTTAGAGTTACAACTCCTCAGTTGAGGAGCTCTGTTTTGGGGTGAAGTTTATTTTATGCTTTCCACCCCTCATTTTGACACTGCTTTGGGACGTCCCACTATGTCAAGATAAGGCTGTGTCCATCCATGAACGAAAGAGAAAATAGAATTTTATGCTCACCGTAAAATCTTTCTCTGAGTTCATGGATGGACACAGCACCCATCCCTCTTTGTACTGCTTGCTACGAACTGAATTGCTTGGTTCAGGCTGAGGGGATATAGTCAGTGGGACCGCACCCTGGGTGGGGCGGTTCTGCTTTGAAGTTAACACTTCTGCCTAGTCACTCCTAAAGATAGATAGGTTAATCCCACTATGTCAAGATAAGGCTGTGTCCATCCATGAACTCAGAAAGATTTTACGGTGAGCATAAAATCCTAATTAATTAATATATATATATATATATATATATATAACGATAAGCAGTGGCAGGCCCTAATCCATGTGCCTGAGCACTGGGGGGGGGGGGGGGTGAATCATCTGTATTTTATGCATTTAGAGCAACAACTTGCAGCAGTTCCTCTGTATTTGTAATGAACTAGCAAGCAGATCTCCCACCACTTGTTTTTCTTTGCCAGATATTTGGCTATCTACTGTATGTGCATCTTTACTCATTACTAAGCTAACCTCTCATTGACAACTGATAACAAACTCCTAGCAATTTGATGCTGTGGATCACAACATGCTGCACACCTAATAAAATCAAAATGATTGCAATTAATTGTAAGGTTGAGCTTCACCATCCAAGGAAGATGAGCCAGTGCCTTTACAAGATGACCCCCCAGTTTCACACCGGCCAGTTTTCTGCTGTGTGTTGTTGCTGTGTGTTCTTTTTTCTATTTTAAACAAATTTTCTCCCCCAAGAGAATAACTTTACATTTTATGCCATGCGGAAAAAAATAAAATAAATAAGATTGTGGCACTCACTAGGCGTTATTTTTTTATTTACTTGTGCTAACCCCTTTCAACATCCATTTCGTTGCATAACCACCTGTGTTTCACGGCTTAATATTTTTCAAGGTTAATGCAACAAGTAATGAAATCATAAATCTTAGTAAGCACCATGATTTCTCATTTCTCTGAAATATGACATGTTTATTGTTCTTTCAGGCCATATTATCTAAGGATAATTACTAATTATAACCCTATAAAATTGTACTGGTCAGCTGCACTATCTTAGACTTTTTCAGAATATAATGGCTGAATGGCTGGGGGGGGGGGGGGGGGAGGGGGTAAAATAACATTAGTGCCTTTGTCTAGAAAATCTAGAGCTCTCATATCAAGAGCAGGCTGAAGATACAGTGAGAACTGTACTATCCAGGAGAAACTAAAGTATGGATTTTATAATACTGTAATAAATGGTTAAACTGCTTTACATACGAGAAACACATTTTAAGATTTTTACTAGTTGGTATAAAACACCAGAAAAACGAAACAACATTTTTCCAGATGTCCCCGACACATGTTGGAGATTGTCAGAAGGACAAAGGTACAATGCTGCATGTCTTCTGGGACTTTCCCGATTTGAAAATCTTCTGGGTAGAGATCACACAAATTATTCAACGTTTTACAGACTTAAACGTAAAGGAAGACCCAACATATAGGAGACATGGGCAGGGTAAGGGCATAAGATGCGTGTGGGGTCGACCTCCCGTTGCGCGGTCTGAAGGAAGACGGGCGTTCTAGGGGGTGGGAAGGGGGGACTTAGGGGGTCAAGATATTTGGCAGACGATGCTTGTTAAAGGGTAAACAGTGCCAGGGTAACCCCTGATTGTAGGATTATAGGAAGGGAAGGAATATCCTTGATGAGTTAAGGTTTAAATATGGGAGATTACATATTATGGGTTCCTTCTCTGTTATTTTTCTTGTTTAACCTAGGGGGTTGACATATATGTTAACGGTATAATAAGGTGTTATTATTGTGACTGGTTTTAACATGTATCTGCCTGCCTTTTTTTGAAAATAAAAACATGGAAATACAAGAAACTGCTTTACAATTCAAATCTTGGAGTTCAATTTTAATTGGACATATTTAAATAAGACACATATGTAGCATTACCCCCGGAGGAGCTGCTGGTTGTTTTGGGTGGTACATTTACCTCATGGCTCCTCCGAATTCCTAGGGGTGAATGATGCGTATTGAATTTGGTAGAAGTAAAGGAATAATGGGGTGATACTGCGCTGGTCTATAAAGGTGTGGAATTGATATTGATGTAGATGTTGAAACAATTCCACAAAGTATTGAAATCAGAACATATGATAAGTGCTGCTGCAGCAAAAAAATGTCAGATAAAACATCAACAGAATATAAATAAAAATTAAGCTGCGCGAACAGTGGATCAAATATGGTGATCAATATGCCAACATAGATAATATTACATATAATGCTGGTATGTGCGTGACAACCATACAAATAGTGACGATCAAAAGTTCATATGAAAGAAAACTTGAGTAAAGTGACATATGCATGAACCTAAGTGCAAAAACACATGTATTAAATCCCCCCCCAAAAAGTTCATAAAATGTTCAATCTCTGTGCAAATTCAAATGCAAGTCGCAGGAAAGTGCTGAAAATATCCCAGGAAACCGTGTCTGTATAACAGAATAGATGAAAGCCTCCACCTCCTATCTCTAATCTGCTTACCGAATTGAGTGGATCCCTAATGAAAGAGATCATGTGCACATTTGGCTCATCAGCCCTGTTGTTTCTCAGTCAATCCAGCAAAAAGATCTCCACCTCAGAATTCACAATGTAACTCTCCAACGGGTCAGTTATATCGCTGCTTCTATGACGCACAGACAATCGTGCCACACGAAGAAGAAGACCCAGAACCAATGGCGTCTGCCCCATAAATACCCCATCCCCAGCATGCACAGTGAGGTCAAACCCTCCTGATTGGCTGCTGGGAAAGAGCACCCAAACCTTGACTCCACTGCTGCCACCTGCAGCACCGGGGCTGGAAGAACACCCCAGTACAATAGAATAAGCCTGCAGCACCGGCAAGCTGAGACAGAGACCCTGTTTTACACATAACAAATTGGATCAGAGTTTAACTACACTCTGATCTCCCTCTAAATTTACCAAGTATCGGTACTATAAAGTACATATGCGCTACACATATAACATTATTCAATACATTTAAAACTGAATATTCATAATTGGGAATTTCTCTAGAACAAAAAGTTAAAGTGGGAGTAAACTCCTGCACATAATTTTTACCTATAGGCAAGCCTATAATAAGGCTTACCTATAGGTACTGTAAATATCTCCTAAATGTGCAACATTTACGAGATATTAACTGTAGATGCAACCGGTGATGTCACCGGCACATGCGCTCTGAAGAAACGGTCACCCTGGCCGTTTCCTTCAAGGTCCTGTGCCGTAAATGGCGGCTCTCCCATACACCGGTGGGAGTGACGTCATTGCGGCTCTAACCACTCACACAGCCGGAGTCCATGAACCCGGAAGTGCAGTCACATGTTGGGCTATTCTGGCAGGCAAAGCTCTGACACTTCCAGGCAGTGTTCTCACTATGATGGACTGCCATGTCTCCCATTTAAAAATTTACCTCAGGTATAATTAAAAATGTGGAGGAACTGTCCCTTTAAATTTTTATCTTACCTGTACATGTACATTTTAAGTGGCTGATTGACAACGTGTGACATTCTGGAAATTTCTGCATGTCATTTGGGCCAGTATAAAATTCGGCAGCGCTGCTTGATTCATTGCAGTTGGCTGAACACTGGACTTTATGCTACCCACCTTGCCACTCTGTTGCTGGCACTTTGGGGTTGATTTACTAAATGCAATCTGTGCACTTTGCAAAGTACAGTTGCACTCTGCAAGTGCAGTTGTTCCAGAGCTTAGTAAATGAGCAAAAGCTCTGCTGACTATCACATGCAAGCAAAAATGCTGTTTTTTTTTATTTTCCTTGGGTATTCTTTGCAAAGTGGAGCTTTACCTCATTTACTAAATTGTAACTACACTTGCAGAGTGCACAGTCTATTTGGCTTTAGTAAATCAAGGGAAGACTTTATTTATACATTTTGCTCAAGCCCTGATGAATGAGCAGTTGTTTGATGCAGTATAATGTATTTGAAGACATTTAACTTACAATTTAATATAATCTTTATATGTGTTGAATGAAAATCATTAAAGGTGCTGCGGTCACTTTTTTCTGACACAAAAAGTTGTGTTTTTATTAGTTAAAGTGGATTATAAACGATCACCTTGTAAAACAACACATTCAGTTTAAAATAGAAATGAAAGGCAAAAATTTTTGTATAGATATAAGGTTGGAATTGAAACTGCACCCTCTCGTCAGAAGGCGAAATCTCCTTTCCTCCCAAAAAGACATATCCAAACAAGTGCTGAGGTTTATAAACCAATGATCATATTTATGGTAGTTTTTTTTTCCCTTTCTCTGCTGCAAGGCTATATATAAAAAATAAAGACATAATTATGTACAAGAGTCTTTCTGTGCTGGCAGAGGTTTCAGAACACTGCCCCTAGTGGTCAGTGCACTGGTACTACCAGGATAAGGCAGTCCATGGCTCGTTTAGAGCGATTAGTAGAAAAAGAGAGATGAAAAAAAAAGCAATCTTCAAACCGATGGCTCAAATGAATGAAGGTATAGTCCGTGTCACGGGCAGCCCTGGGTACATTCAAGCGTTCCCAGATTGCGTCCTGATACCAGTCATCTCTCTTTTGTTCAATCGCGGGCATAAGAGCTGGAGGCACATAGGGATATTCCCACCCGTAGTCCACGGCCACCCTTTTCATGAGGATGCATTGCAGGCGGGCCAGTTCCGACAAGGTACGGGGGTTTCCAAGTCCTTGTAGGACGATAGCATCAGGCGCTCTCTTCAGTACAAGCAGAGGAGCGGGCAAACACGCGCCCTCCCGCAAAGGTATTGGCCTTGTTATTCTTGCGCACAGGCAGGCCTCGACCACAGCCGTGGGAGGCCTGAGCGGGGCCCATCTTGGCAATAGCGTGCCACACAGAGACCACATTGGTCAGCCCTGTCTCCGTTACAGCTTCCACCACAGGCATACACTCGTTATCATCCGCATCGCTTGCCTCCGGTGATACGGTTGGGGTAACAGCCGATGGCAGAGTCAATGTGGAAGAGATGGTCACGGTCTCCGGATCAACGATCACAACAGTTGAAGAGAGTTCCGGCCATGGGGCCTCCTCCTCCGCGGTCACTGTCCCAATAGAAATGAAAGGCAAAACATTTTTGTATAGATATAAAAAAAGCCATTATAAAATACCTTTTTAGAAGTGATTACATTCCCTCTGTTCTCAGCTGCATAAGAGCTGGGTGGAGGAGAAACCGCAGTACACCGAGCTTTCCAGTAAATGGCTAAGCAATGTCAGGATAAGTCTGATCATTGTAGGAGAGTAGGCTGCGTTGCCTAGCTAATACATTTTGCTGTGCTTTCAAAGTGTTTTTCATTAATTTCAATGGGCAGGGCGTTTTGGGAGAGCTAAATACAGCGCTCCCAAACCCGCCCCTAAGAATTTGGCAGGCTGGTTGTACCCAAGTTGAAAATGCTTACAAAAGGTGAGAGCAGACTGACCCACTTGGTGTGGTGTTTCACTGACTAGGCAGTCCTGGACCAAGCTGTATTTAATTTGCAATGTGGACTTCTGAGGCTCCGTACACACGGTCGGACAAAACCGATGAGAATGGACCGAGGTTTCATCGGTCCAAACCGACCGTGTGTATAGCCCATCGGTCCAAAATTTTAAAACATGCTTCAAAATCGAACCGATGGCCCGCTGCCCGATCGGTCCAAACCGATGGTTAGTACAGAAAGCATCAGCATAGCTAGAGAACTGACCACGGTGTGCGCTCCTGCATAGTGTGGTCAGTTTTTTATAGGAAAGCAGAGGGACTGTCAGGAACACCAGGGATTTCACACAAAGGAAGCAATACAAAAAGAACAGGATACTTTTTTTCCGACAAGTACATGGTACAGCAGACACATATAAGGAATATGAAGTGTTGGGGTAACAAACACTTTAAAAATGATGTGAGACGTGCAGCCTGCAGTCTCATGCATTATGAAGGACTGCTGGAACTTTGTCTGTCAGGGATTAGGCCAAATCTTAAGGCTTTTTGGAGCTTCTTCTCTAGGTACCTATACTTTTTACCTGCAGTAAAGTGACAGAGCCTCTTTTAATTACTATTAAGGAATTGAACAACACTCACTCATCATTGTACTGTATCTATAAAGCAGCAATGTTTGTTACCTTAGGGCAGAAAGCGTATAAGGACTACAGAATATCCCACCATCTCAGTAACATAGGGGGAGGTGTTCTGTAATCTGTAAAGCTGAAATGGGCAGGCCATAGAGCATTGTATAAGAGATAAAACTGCAGGTTGCACAGGACACAAGGCATTACTCTCTGGATCAATAGATATTTTTTGCACCTATTGAACAGATTTAACATAACCCATCAATTAGTATATTGAAAACAGTATTAAACCACAAAACAAACATTATATTGCAGCTTACCCATTCTTAAATGTGGAGACTGCTTTTTTAGGCCTTTTTCCTTTAATTATACCTGGTGATTTGGCCAGCAAGTCTGGTATTTTTTAATTCACTTTAACAGAACATGCTGTCTAGACAAAGTGACAGTTACTGGGTTGAGACTAATCATTTAACATTGCTAGGGGTGCTTACAATGGTCAGCTTTTATTTATTTATGTAAAAATGTTATCCCAAAAGGGAAAAAATGTTTTATGCAACTGCTTAAAAAAAAACTTATCAGGATTTCAGCTTTAATGGTTAGTCTAGCCCATATAAAATGATTTCATTCCACAGGTTTTCAGTGAATCGAATCCCCTGTATATCCAGTTTGTGCTGCACTGTCTCCAGCTCTGGGGTTTTAAATGGTTAAGAGCTCTGATCTCAATGGGGAATTAGAGTGAAAAAAAACTCACACTGTTCCAGTGTCTGTCTCTCTGAATTCCTACTTCTCACAGTATTCAAGCAGCTCCCTCCCTCGCCAGACAAGGATTATTGTAGTAGCTAGCTTCCCCATTATCAATATATATCAGTTATCAATACTTTAAAATAAAAAAAAAATAGAAGAAAGAGAATTTTTCACTAAAAGACCCTTACTCCTGCTAGCAAGAGTATAACATTAAGTGAAACTGACAGAGGCACATACGCAGGCTCACTGCTTCTGTGCATCTCCTTCCTTTCCCTCTTGTTCTCTGTAATCTGAACATTTAAACAGATTTCCCCAGCATCAGCTAAATATTTTTTCAACCTCAGAGGAAGGGAAAAAAAAAAAAAAAAGACTTAAAGCGGATCTCCCATGCCAATACGTTTTTTTTTTTTGGGGGGGTAGTTAAACAGCTAATATCAAGGCTTAAAGAAACTCACGTTTCTCTTGTCCAACGTTCGCTCCTCTCTCTATCTGTAATAATGACTTATATTTCTTAGTGTCTGCCGTTGCCATCTTCACTGTGGGCATTAGAATCCCACCAGCATGAACTTCCTGGTTGCGGTGATGCTGTAATCCCAGCATCCACCGCTCGATCTCGCCCATGCGCACCCAAGATCCACTTCCCCACCAAAAAAAATAAAAATGATGCGCTCATATGCATAATTACTAAACCACATGTTTTTTTTTTTTTTTTCGCTCCACTGTACCTTAGTAATCTTTTATGTTACTGGCCGCTTCCTGTATATGGATTCATCGGGTAGTGTGCGAGTAATCCGTCACTTCCTCAATGCCGCAATGTCTCCTGGGAACTTTTGTCATTGTTCCCAGGAGACATAGCGGAGGTCTGCCGCGAGTTATCCCGGGATTTAGAAAGAACTTTAAGCAAGCTCCCAGGAGACATTGCGGCATCGAGGAAGTGACGGAATACCCACACACTACCCGATGAATCCATATACAGGAAGCGGCCTGTAACAAAGGATTACTAAGGTTTGCCTGCCCCTGACAGTGACACGAGCTGGGCATCGCCGCTTAGTGAAGGATTGGCTCGGGCGGCTTGGCTGCTCTAGTCCTGCAAAGGGAACTGCGTACCTGCTGTGAAAAAAGTGCAGGAACTCCGTTCCCACGCATTCCCGCAGGACTTGAGCCCTGGGTGTCAGAAAGGAATAATAAAATGTTATCTGCCGGAGTTCTTTATTAAAATAACTGTTGACTGTCTATCATGGTGTTCTCATGATTGCCGTTTGTGACGTAGAACACGTGTGCAGCAAGTGACTTCTGATACACATCCTTTTTCTCTGTTACATTGAAACCATTGGAAGAATATGATAGTGAGGCATTTTGTGGAGGGAAAGCTTAGCAAATGCAATCTCCTGTTTATCTCTGTACAGGTCTACTTTTAAATGTTAATGGCACAACAGAAAATCATACTTTTCGTAATAGGAATCCTGCACTGGTCTGTTACCTGAGGGGTTTGTCACATGAGATTTTGAAGTCGTAAAAAATGATTTTCCCTACAGCATTACACCTTCAGAAAATAGTTTCAGCACTTAGACATAATATTCTGGTGAGCTAATGGCAGAAAATAGATAAAAAAGCTGTCTGGAACTCAGATCCATAAAAACGTCTTCATTCCTACTCTGCAGGCATATATATTATACATTGTCCACCTGTGCCCACCGTTTCTCAAATCGTTAATTGGAAACCTACTGCTGTTAGTACTGAGAACATTTTTGAGGCAAGTGCTTGCTGCCAGTCTCATAGCTTATTGCAGAAAAACTCAGGAAAAGATCAGAAATAGGAAAAAATAAAAAAACCTGAGCAATGTTGTATGCTTGTTTTTAGAGAAAGGTCACAGGTAGAGAACGTGGATGTTTTTGCAGAAAAACGGACATCTATATTCAGAGAATATTGAATAGATTTCCGTGGTTAATAGAAATGTAATCCAATATTTGTTTTCAACTGTCTGCTGTAGATTTTCAAATCTGTCATATAGAAATTATTTTTGACACTCCAGATAGAAACTGTCAATCTGTGACTAAGAGGCTCAGGGCCATAGAACATTTTTTTTTACGTTTTCTAGTAAGTGCAAATAAGCATGTGTGAGATGAATGTGTTTAAGGGGAAAAGAAAGTGTGGCCAATAAAAAATCTTACATAAATCAGAGGATGAGGGCTGCACTACTTTCAGTATTCGATCCTGGTAACAGGTGCTCATAGTGACTGGAGCTATGCAAACCACAGTGAAACAATCTGATGTCACCAGCACTCTGTTGCAAATATGCACTGATCAGCCATAACAATATGACCACCCTCCATAACCAGGCCCGGATTTACTCCCTTTGCCGCCCCAAGGCCGGGTCCTTCAATGCCACCCCCCACCAAAAAAGACCTGAAAGTCCACCATCCTGTGCCCATCATTGCCGCCTCACCATCATTGCAGTCCTACTGTGCCCTCATTGCAGCCTCCCTCACCATCATTTCTGCCTTGCTGTGCCCTCATTAAAGCCCCCCCTCACCATCATTGCAGCCCCCCACCATTACAGCCCCCCTCATCATTGCAGCCCCCCTCACCATCATTGCAGCCTTACTGTGCCAAACAATGTAGCCTCACCAGTCAGTGTGTGCATTACGCACATCAGGCATCTCCTGCTCCTGCTGTGTCACGGAGCTCACTGTGAAAAGTTTAAGCGTGCTGTGATAAAAGTCCCGCCCTCCTTCTAGACCAGCTCGTGTGATAGACAGAAGACTGCCTCTATCACACGAGCTGGTCTAGGAGGAGGGTGGGACTTTTATCACAGCGCTCCCGAACTCCCGCGTGAGTCTATGCCCGGAAGTGGGTCAAATACCTGTATTATACAGTTGTAGTCAGCGTCTTCCCTCGTGGTATGAGACAACCCTAATGACCAAGACCTGCGGTGTGCCTTGGCCTAGCTGGTCGGTACACCTGAAAGAGGGCATACCCTAGATAAGAGAATGATAATGACTGATGTCTGGAATGAAATGAAAATATGAAATGAAAAAAGGGGGACGGGAGGGTGGGTACCAGAAACCCAAGCCGACAAGGGAGCTGAAGGAGGAGGAGAGATTTATACCTCCCAGACTCCTCCTACAAATCCAGGCTAGCCTGCGGTCAGCCTTCCGACTTGTAGTCAGCGTCTTCCCTCGTGGTATGAGACAACCCTAATGACCAAGACCTGCGGTGTGCCTTGGCCTAGCTGGTCGGTACACCTGAAAGAGGGCAAAAAGACACAAATGTAGGTAAGTAAAGAACTTTATTGCATGGATACCATTTAGTCTAACAATGAGCCAAACGCCCTGCTAACCTCCGTACAGGGTTCAGGAATGTATCTACTGTAGCAGGAGGACCTCCAGCGCCCCATGTGTTTGATGATATAAGACGGGACCCCCTGCTTGGAGGCTGCGGATGCTGCCCCGATCCTAAACGAATGCCCAGAAAAGCGCTTCGGATCTAACCCTAACTTGGCCAGTAAAATTCTAATATGCGAAATGAATTGTTTCGAAGTAATTGGCCGTGTAGGAAAGGGGAGCAGCGGGCTACTTGGAGGAGCGCCTGTGAACAAACTGAAAAGCGAGTCAAGCACTTCCACCGGGCACCAAGTACTATTGGTACGGTAGTACTTGACGACAAACCCCTGTCCTGTCTGCCTAGTCTTATTATTGGGTAGCTGTAATTCAAAATGTTCAGGAAATCTGATGAGGCTCCCTCTGAGCAGAACAGGCGCCTGACCGCTGGCCTGGGATACTTCTCCGGGGCGGAGAAACCCGAAGAAGCTGAGATAGATAGCTGCTTTGAGAACCAGGCTAGGACCTGCACCAAAAGGGGAAAGAGACAGTATGTCCGACATGTCACGGAAAATCTGACCCGTAACCGGTTGCCGAGACAACTGAGACCTCCCCTGTGACCTCTGAATCCCCTTCAGCATGGCTTTCAGCGGGTGAGCCGCAAAAATAGACGGACTGTCAGGGGAGTGCAAGGACCAAAAATGCTGAAAGCCTGACAAATAAATCTTAATAGTACTGGCAGACAAACCCAAGTTACTGTGGCAATAAGCCACGAAAGACATGATGTACTTGATGTCTCTGGGGCAACTGCACGGATATACCGCCATAAACCTAAGAAACGTCTTCCAGCCCGTAGAATACGCTCTCATGGTATTCCTGGACAAGGACCTGTTGGCCAGCTCAACAGCCTGCGTCCAGAAATCATTCAATCCATGACCAGCAGCGCGAAAGGGGGGACTGGCTGCCCCGTCCGTTCTGCCACCGGATGCTGTAAGAAAAAATTAGGCATGTTTAGCCGGGATAAGGCATCCGCTGCACCATTGAGCTCCCCACTAATAAACTCCCCACGAAAATGAAATTTGTACGTCAGACCCAGCCATGTTAATCTACGCACAAACGACATGATCAGCAGAGACCCTGACCTTCCCCTATTGACAATATTAGCTGTAGCCAAATTGTCAGTAACGAAAGTGACAGTGTGGCCTGACCACCCTGGACCCCAAGTGACTGCCGCTGCCAGAATCGGGTAGATCTCGAACAAGGCTGATGTTAGAGAAAACTTCGGCAGCTGAAAAACCTCTGGGGGCCAGCGACTGGCCAGCCACTCCTGACCATAAATAGCCCCAAAGCCGACCGACGCGGCGGCATCCGAGAACACCCTGGGTGAACAATCAGACGGCTGTGGAATGAACATGGAAATGCCATTCCAGTTGCTCAGAAACCGATCCCACATGATAAGATCGGCTTGGGCATCAGCTAGAAGCCTGACAGCTGAGTCAGGATCCTGATACTGCGGGAAAAGGGCCAGCAGTCTGGACACAAAAGCCCTACCCTGAGGAATGATCCTCATGGCATGGTTCAGCATCCCTAGAAGCGACTGCAGTTCTTTCTTAGAACAGACCGGGGATCGGACAAACATCAAACATCAAACAGGCGTATCCTATCCAGCTTCTCCAGGGGTAGACTAGCCACCATAAGCTGGGAATCAAGCGTGATTCCCAGAAAAGTGATGACCTTAGTCGGCCCTTCCACCTTATGGGTGGCTAAGGGGACACTCAACTCTGAAAACAGCTCAGAGAGCACCTGCAGATCCCTGGGCGGGACCTCCGGGCGTTCCAATAGTAAAAAATCATCCAGATAATGAATCACCTTCTGACACCCCCTGCAATTACCCAAGATCCAGTGAAGAGCCTGGGCAAAGATGTCAAACAGGTAAGGACTGCTTTTTGACCCAAACATTAACCTGGTGGAAAAATAGTATTGACCACGCCATTTGATGCCGTGCCATTGCCAGAGAGTAGGACGTATCGGAAGCAGCTTGAACGCATCCGTGATGTCTGCTTTGGACAGCCAAGTGCCCCGGCCTAACTGAATGATCTGCTGGATAGCCAAATCTACCGAAGAGTACTTCAGAGAAAACTCTTCCGAAGGTATGAGCGCATTGAGGCTAGGGATATGTGAAGAATAGTGTTGAGCAGAATATGCCATATTCGATTTCGCGATATATCTCGAATATATATTCGAATATTCGAGATATATTCGCTAAATTCGAATATTCGTGATATTTTATCGAAATTAATTGATTGCGATTTTTCGCTATTGCGAATGCGAAAATAATTGCGATTTTTTAATAACTGCGGTATGAGCGCTCTGATTGGCTTAGAATATTCGTGATATTTTATCGAAATATCGCAACATGCGAATGCGATATTTATTGCGCAATTTCGAGATATGCTGGAGGAGCGCTCTGATTGGCTCAGAATATTCGTGATATTTTATCGAAATATCGCAACATGCGAATGCGATATTTATTGCGCAATTTCGAGATATGCTGGAGGAGCGCTCTGATTGGCTCAGAATATTCGTGATATTTTATCGAAATATCGCAACATGCGAATGCGATATTTATTGCGCAATTTCGAGATATGCTGGAGGAGCGCTCTGATTGGCTCACTCTGAAATCGAATATTCGAGATATTTTAACGCAATTTCACAAAATGCGAATGCGAAATTGATTGCAGATATTTCGAAAACTGCTGTAGCAGCACTCTGAAATCGAATATGTATGATATTTTAACCCAAAAACATATTGCGATTGCGATTTTTCGATCGCGCATGCGCAATAGCGCGAACAACACGCGACCATTTCCTGGAGCCTTGCCAGTTTCCAACTTATGTTCGCAGCGCAATATTACAGCAACATGGTTGGAAGCAATTTCACTAAGTCTGAGGAAAAGTTGCTGATTTGTGTAAGTATTTTGACCACTGTTATTTCATCATCTTCAACTGCATTTTATTCTAGTTTAAAAGTTAGTATATATGTTCAGATATTAGTATTTCACAAAAAATGTGTCTCCTGCTTTTACAAAACTACAAGTCCCAGCATGCCTGGACAGCTGCAGACACCCTGGTTGGCAAATGTGTATTTAGGCACTTTTCCTTGTTATTTAGCATAATGAATTTAACATTTTTTTGGACATAGGACGTATGCGAACGTCCTGACTTCAGTGTCCTCAAGGCCCAAGGACGTTCGAATACATATTGCCCTTTAGATGTTGCAGAACTACAACTTCCAGCATGCCTGGGAATGCTGGCACTTCTAGTATTGTAAGTTCTGCAGGCCCACATTTTTCAGGCCTTTATGCACGGGTCTCTAAACTGTGGCACCCTAGATGCAGCAAAAGTAAAATTCTTAGCATGCACTGACAGACCGTGGCTGATGGGAGTAGTAGTTTTGCAACAGCTGGAGGTGGACTGGTCTTGAAACCCAGAGTTAGGTAACAAACCCGTAGTGTTTTGCAACCATTCTGCCTCCAGCTGGTTATTTTCTGTTGAAAAGCCTGTGGCGTGCAAAACACAACCCAAAAACTCCACCCGGTGCAAGGAAAAATTTGCACACACCTAAAGAGTGACATCACAAAAAACTGCGACGGTTGCATACGTCAGTGGTCCTCCGAAAAGGTCCCGTCTCTGACCCCCCGGGGCGTTAGGCTCCTGACAGGGAAAAGAGTTACTGTGGTCCATACAGCCGAAGCCATATGGACCCATCTCGGTCCAAGCAGCGCAATCAACACGCGAACAACACGCGACCATTTCCTGGACCCTTGCCAGTTTCCAACTTTATGATCGCAACGCAATCGCAGAGCAAGATGGTTGGAAGTAATTTCACTGTATCTGAGGAAAAGTTGCTGATTTGTGTAAGTATTTTGACCACTGTTATTTCATTATCTTCAACTGCATTTTAGTCTAGTTTAAAAGTTAGTATATATTCATAATTATGCAAATGATAATGGCTGCTATATTTATGTAAAAAAGGTGGCGACCGAAATGGCAGTATATAAAATCTGTCATGTTACCCCTGTCATTGATTAATAAGGCGAGAATGCTTCCAATTGTTGAATAGCATACATTTATGTCATATATCCATAAGGCTGTCAACAAAAGTATTACAATATACTTTGTTCTTCATCTTGCAGAAGTTCCTGGAAACAGGATACGATGAGCTGCGGAGGCAGCAAGAAAAACAGGGAGTTATAAGCTCCCTGATTGAGGAACTAGGCGAAGAACACACTCGCATGGCGATCCTCAAAAAGTGGTCCGACCTGAAGAGGCGCCAGATGAACCGGGTCAGGCGTATCCGGAATAAATATCATCCTGGTAAGTTATTGGTCACAGTTATGTTTTTTTTTCCCTAAAGTGTATTTTGTGCGTGTACTCGAGAGAGGAGCCGGACTGCAGGAGTTGGGAGTAGGCAGGCCTCCCCCAGAGGTAATCTGCCACCTTTCTCCATGCCCCGGGTGGCAATGGCGGGTGTGAGGGGGTCCTCCCACACAGACCGTCCTACCTGCTCCGCTTCGAAGCCCCACGGGGCAGAGGGACTCCCTATAAGGGAGTGAGAGGATTTGCCCGCTCAACCAGCCCCGTTAGTCCTTCGCCTCTCTTTTTAGAGACCGCATGGTCAGAGTGCGTGCATGTTAACCCAATTGCGAGTGCGTGTGTAAGTGTGGTGGTTTTTGTGGGAGGGAGGTGGGCATACTAAGCGCAGGCTTACCTCGCATAGCACACCCACCGGGGGCCGAGCTGAGACCACCAAACTCAATTCACATGTAGCCGAGAGCGGGATCCGAACCCCTAGCTGCAGAGGTGAATGGCTTGTCAGCGCAGTGGCAATCGCGTTGAGCCAGCCCGGGTCCCTTGGGGACAGTTATGTAAGGTCATATGTAATTAATGTAAGGTCAGATGTTGTTAACCAAGACGCCATGTTGTTGTAACATATATCACCACCAGCCAAGGTATTCATAGTACTGTTGGAAAAAAACATGGGACAGCAGACAGGAACACAGAAGTTATGTGGGAACATACTTTTCCCATTGCTTTGCATGGGACTTTAAACAAAAAGCCCGACCCTCACCAATGGGGTTAGTTAAGGGATAAATTAACGATCCTATACTTTAAGTGGACGTATAGATAACATGTGACCAAGTGTTATCGAAATATCTACAGCTGTTATGAAATAACATGTATTTCCCATAGAGTTGAATGGGACTTTAAAGAAAAACCCTGACCAAGGCAAATGGGGGTGGGTATGGGTTAAACCACCAATCCTATATTTGTGGCTGACATATAAGTAACCTGTGTGCCAAGTTTCATGTAAATATCTTTAGCCGTTTGGTGGAACATACATACATACATACATGCACACACACGTTGAGTTTTATATATATAGATTCCCACTAAATTCCTGTGTTAGGCGTGGGGTTGTTATAGTAATCCTGTGTACTCCATCAAGTACTTTTTTTTAACATGAGATCGTCTGAACAAAACAAAGGAGACAAAAACAGCTCATTTTACCATGGTGGCAGCCCAGCTCACGCTCAGTCCCCTGTAGTGCCCACAAGACCCTTTAATATAACATTGTCCCATTGGTTAACTGTCTATATAAATTAATTTGTATTCATATACAATACAGTAGAGTACACAGAATTTGCATACGTCATTAGAAAACATTTTTATAATATATGAACATTGTGTTATTATAGGAGCTCCGCTACCAACTGTGCGCCCCAAGCGCACAAGGCGACAGGCCGCAGAGGAGGAGCAGGAGGAGGATGTGGAAGAGGAGGAGAGGGATGAGGAGGAGCAGCCAGGGCCATCCACATCACCACCCCCAGTTCCTGTGGAGGAGCAAGAGGAGGAGCTGCACCCCCCCCCCGAAACTTCTGGTGGAGTAGTGGGTGACGAGGAAGAGGAGCAGGATGAGACGGTTAATTATACCGTCAATCAGGAGGGTAAATATGTGCACATATATTAATAAAATTTCAACAATAAAATGTAGCTCTAAAAATGGACAGCATTTAAAGCAGGGCTGTGGAGTCGGTAGATAAATTTTTCGACTCCGACTCCTCAGTTTTATGTACTTCAGACTCCGACTCCCCGACTCCCCGACTCCCCGACTCCGACTCCTCTGTATTAATATGCGAATGTATTTTATAGATTCCTTGAGGGAAAGAAACGCAAACTACCACAGGACTACTGGCTGGGAAGCCAACAGTCTACTGTATTGCACAGTTTAAGCAAAAGACAAACACAATGAAAACAATCAAGTGACTGGATAGTAGCAGCAGGCTTAAACATCAGGAACATGATCTTTAACAGTTCAAAAATACAGACCACATTATTTGGCTGTTTTAGAACCAAAACAAAGCTTATCTATAATGAACCCAAAAAAAAAAATATGAAAAACCTAGAAATGGTTTATATTAATCTTGAAATGTAGTTCTAGGCTTAGCAAATGCAAATAAATGCAATGTAGAGTTCTAAGGAAGAGAATTGCCTCTGCCAGATCCTCTTTCATAGAGTCTCTTAAGTCAGACTTTATTATTTTTATGGCTGAAAATAATCTTTCGTAACGGTCTTTGAAATCCAAATGTTTTTTTCTTATATCCTAACAGTTCTAAAAAAGCTAGAGGTGAAACAAGCTGCCATGAAAAACCTGACGAAGAGAGTAATGGCAAATGAGCAGCAGATACTGTTTTTGATGCGCCAAAATCAACAACTGGTGCAACAACTGGCGAAAAACATGGATGAGGTGACAGAGCTTCAGAAGTTAATGTCCTAATTTTTTTTTTTTTTTTTTTTAATAAAAAATGTTATATTTTGCAAAGGTTTCATTTCTTATTGAAATTGTTAGTTTTTTAAACACATCTAACTTCACATCTAACACATCAACATCAACATCAACATCAACACATCTAGCTTAATAATAACCGAAAACATTTTATACTATTACTAGCTGAATACCCGGCGTTGCCCGGTCTTCCTATCTTAACCTTTTGGGGAGGAAAATCATAGTAATATAAATATACCCATCTTTTATATAAGGGTGTTGGTAAGGGTTAATTTAACTGTTATATATTTTTATTTGGCATATAAGTAATATGTATAGCGGGTATTATTGAAATATCTCCAGGCGTACAGAAGTTATGTGGGAACATACATTTTCCATTGATTTGCATGGGACTTTAAAAGGAAAACCCCGACCCTCACAAATGGGGGTAGTTAAGGGATAAATTAACTATCAGTGGTATCAGTGAACAGCAGTGGTAATAGGAGTATATATAGAGTGGGAATTAACTTTTTACATAGGTGTCTTGACTGAGCAGCAGCAGCAGTAGTAGTAGTAGTAGTAGATACAGAGTCATATCACTTGGGCAGGAGGTGCCATGATGAACAGCAGTGGTAATAGGAGTATATAGAGTGGGAAATTACTTTTGACATAGTTGTCTTGACTGAGCAGCAGCAGCAGCAGCAGCAGCAGTAGTAGTATTAGCAGTAGTAGTTGATACAGAGTCATATCACTTGGGCAGGAGTTGCCATGATGAACAGCAGTAGGAATAAGAGTATATAGAGTGTGAAACAACTGCTGACATAGGTGTATTGACTGAGCGGCAGCAGCAACAGCAGAAGCAGCAGTAGTAGTATTAACAGTAGTAGTTGATACAGAGTCATATCACATGGGCAGGAGTTGCCATGATGTACAGCAGTCTTAATAAGAGTATATAGAGTGTGAAATAACTGCTGACATAGGTGTATTGACTGGGCGGCAGCAGCAGCAGAAGCAGCAGTAGTAGTATTAACAGTAGTAGTTGATACAGAGTCATATCACATGGGCAGGAGTTGCCATGATGTACAGCAGTCTTAATAAGAGTATATAGAGTGTGAAATAACTGCTGACATAGGTGTATTGACTGGGCGGCAGCAGCAGCAGAAGCAGCAGTAGTAGTATTAACAGTAGTAGTTGATACAGAGTCATATCACATGGGCAGGAGTTGCCATGATGTACAGCAGTCTTAATAAGAGTATATAGAGTGTGAAATAACTGCTGACATAGGTGTATTGACTGGGCGGCAGCAGCAGCAGAAGCAGCAGTAGTAGTATTAACAGTAGTAGTTGATACAGAGTCATATCACATGGGCAGGAGTTGCCATGATGTACAGCAGTCTTAATAAGAGTATATAGAGTGTGAAATAACTGCTGACATAGGTGTATTGACTGGGCGGCAGCAGCAGCAGAAGCAGCAGTAGTAGTATTAACAGTAGTAGTTGATACAGAGTCATATCACATGGGCAGGAGTTGCCATGATGTACAGCAGTCTTAATAAGAGTATATAGAGTGTGAAATAACTGCTGACATAGGTGTATTGACTGGGCGGCAGCAGCAGCAGAAGCAGCAGTAGTAGTATTAACAGTAGTAGTTGATACAGAGTCATATCACATGGGCAGGAGTTGCCATGATGTACAGCAGTCTTAATAAGAGTATATAGAGTGTGAAATAACTGCTGACATAGGTGTATTGACTGGGCGGCAGCAGCAGCAGAAGCAGCAGTAGTAGTATTAACAGTAGTAGTTGATACAGAGTCATATCACATGGGCAGGAGTTGCCATGATGAACAGCAGTAGGAATAAGAGTATATAGAGTGTTAAACAACTGCTGACATAGGTGTATTGACTGGGCGGCAGCAGCAGCTGAAGCAGCAGTAGTAGTATTAACAGTAGTAGTTGATACAGAGTCATATCACATGGGCAGGAGTTGCCATGATGTACAGCAGTCTTAATAAGAGTATATAGAGTGTGAAATAACTGCTGACATAGGTGTATTGACTGGGCGGCAGCAGCAGCAGAAGCAGCAGTAGTAGTATTAACAGTAGTAGTTGATACAGAGTCATATCACATGGGCAGGAGGTGCCATGATGAACAGCAGTAGGAATAAGAGTATATAGAGTGTTAAACAACTGCTGACATAGGTGTATTGACTGGGCGGCAGCAGCAGCTGAAGCAGCAGTAGTAGTATTAACAGTAGTAGTTGATACAGAGTCATATCACATGGGCAGGAGTTGCCATGATGTACAGCAGTCTTAATAAGAGTATATAGGGTGTGAAATAACTGCTGACATAGGTGTATTGACTGGGCGGCAGCAGCAGCAGAAGCAGCAGTAGTAGTATTAACAGTAGTAGTTGATACAGAGTCATATCACATGGGCAGGAGTTGCCATGATGTACAGCAGTCTTAATAAGAGTATATAGAGTGTGAAATAACTGCTGACATAGGTGTATTGACTGGGCGGCAGCAGCAGCAGAAGCAGCAGTAGTAGTATTAACAGTAGTAGTTGATACAGAGTCATATCACATGGGCAGGAGTTGCCATGATGAACAGCAGTAGGAATAAGAGTATATAGAGTGTTAAACAACTGCTGACATAGGTGTATTGACTGGGCGGCAGCAGCAGCTGAAGCAGCAGTAGTAGTATTAACAGTAGTAGTTGATACAGAGTCATATCACATGGGCAGGAGTTGCCATGATGTACAGCAGTCTTAATAAGAGTATATAGAGTGTGAAATAACTGCTGACATAGGTGTATTGACTGGGCGGCAGCAGCAGCAGAAGCAGCAGTAGTAGTATTAACAGTAGTAGTTGATACAGAGTCATATCACATGGGCAGGAGGTGCCATGATGAACAGCAGTAGGAATAAGAGTATATAGAGTGTTAAACAACTGCTGACATAGGTGTATTGACTGGGCGGCAGCAGCAGCTGAAGCAGCAGTAGTAGTATTAACAGTAGTAGTTGATACAGAGTCATATCACATGGGCAGGAGTTGCCATGATGTACAGCAGTCTTAATAAGAGTATATAGGGTGTGAAATAACTGCTGACATAGGTGTATTGACTGGGCGGCAGCAGCAGCAGAAGCAGCAGTAGTAGTATTAACAGTAGTAGTTGATACAGAGTCATATCACATGGGCAGGAGTTGCCATGATGTACAGCAGTCTTAATAAGAGTATATAGAGTGTGAAATAACTGCTGACATAGGTGTATTGACTGGGCGGCAGCAGCAGCAGAAGCAGCAGTAGTAGTATTAACAGTAGTAGTTGATACAGAGTCATATCACATGGGCAGGAGTTGCCATGATGTACAGCAGTCTTAATAAGAGTATATAGAGTGTGAAATAACTGCTGACATAGGTGTATTGACTGGGCGGCAGCAGCAGCAGAAGCAGCAGTAGTAGTATTAACAGTAGTAGTTGATACAGAGTCATATCACATGGGCAGGAGGTGCCATGATGAACAGCAGTAGGAATAAGAGTATATAGAGTGTTAAACAACTGCTGACATAGGTGTATTGACTGGGCGGCAGCAGCAGCTGAAGCAGCAGTAGTAGTATTAACAGTAGTAGTTGATACAGAGTCATATCACATGGGCAGGAGTTGCCATGATGTACAGCAGTCTTAATAAGAGTATATAGAGTGTGAAATAACTGCTGACATAGGTGTATTGACTGGGCGGCAGCAGCAGCAGAAGCAGCAGTAGTAGTATTAACAGTAGTAGTTGATACAGAGTCATATCACATGGGCAGGAGGTGCCATGATGAACAGCAGTAGGAATAAGAGTATATAGAGTGTTAAACAACTGCTGACATAGGTGTATTGACTGGGCGGCAGCAGCAGCTGAAGCAGCAGTAGTAGTATTAACAGTAGTAGTTGATACAGAGTCATATCACATGGGCAGGAGTTGCCATGATGTACAGCAGTCTTAATAAGAGTATATAGGGTGTGAAATAACTGCTGACATAATTGTCTTGACTGATCCAAAGGAGTCATGGGAGAAAATCATGTGGTCAGATGAGACTATAATATAATTTTTTGATCATAATTTCACTAACCGTGTTCGGAGGAAGAATAATGATGAGTACCATGCCAAGAACGCCATCCCTAATGTGAAGCATGGGGGTGGTAGCATCATGCTTTGGTGGTGTTTTTCTGCACATGGGACAGGGTGACTGCACTGTATTAAGGAGAGGATGACCGGGGCCATGTATTGCAAGATTTTGGGCAACAACCTCCTTCCCTGAGTTAGAGCTTTGAAGATGGGTCGAGGCTGGGTCTTCCAACATGAGAATGACCCAAAGCACACAGCCAGGATAACCAAGGATTGGCTCTGTAAGGAGCATATCAAGGTTCTGGCGTGGCCTAGCCAGTCTCCAGACCTAAACCCAATAGAGAATCTTTGGAGGGAGCTCAAACTCCGTGTTTCTCAGCGATAGCCCAGAAACATGACTGATGTAGAGAAGATCTGTGTGGAGGAGTGGGCCAAAATCCCTCCTCCAGTGTGTGCAAAGCTGGTGTAAAACTACAAGAAATGTTTGACCGCTGTAATTGCAAAGAAAGCCTACTGTACCAAATATTAACATTGATTTTCTCTGATGTTGAAATAGTTATATTCAGCACTGTAAATACATCAGGTCCGGGGCTTCATCAGGGAATGCATGGCAAGGGACCCTTCAGCGCCCTGAACCGACGACGGGTGCCAGAAAGTCACCGCCGATCCAGGACTCATTCATCTTTATGAATGTGAGTCTGTCCACGGAGTCTGTGGACAGACGGGTCCTCTTGTCCGTGACCACCCCACCTGCCGCGCTGAATGTCCGCTCAGATAGTACGCTGGAGGGGGGGCAAGACAATAACTCCAGCGCATACTGAGCGAGCTCGCGGCAGGTGTCCAATCTGGCAACCCAGTACTCCATGGGGTCGTCGGTGCTCATACTGTCAGAAGCACCGACGGACGCCATGTAGTCTGCCACCATGTGGGCCAGCCGCTGGTGGTGACTGCTGCTGCTGCTGCTGGTGGTGGTACTGGGTCGCTCGGTTTGGAAGAACATCCTCATCTCTTCCATTAGGTCCCCTGCTCGGCTGCAGCTGGGTGCAGCCACCTGCTGGGTGAGATGAGGGGGGACAACTGGAGGCCGGGGAGTTGCCTGCTCCAACCGTCTGACAATGGCTGCCTGCAGTTCCTCCATCCGGTGCTGCCTCCGGCTGGCTGGGATGAACTGCTCCAGTTTCCCCTTGCACCTGGGATCCAAAAGGGTGGCCATCCAGAAATCATCCCTCGTCTTGATGGTCTTAACCCGGGGGTCCCTCCTGAGGCATCTCAGCATGTGGGCAGCCATGGGGAAGAGCACAGCCCGCTGTGACTCCTCAATGCTGGCCAGGTGAATGAGGTGCGACTCTTCATCCCTGAGGCGCTGCTGGTCAAACTCAGACATGCCCAACCCCCGGACTATCGGTGCCCCCAACACCGGCTCTCCCTCCTGACCAGGCCCTGACTCCGGGACGACACCAGCAACCACCTCCTCCTCCTCTTCATCATCATCCTCCTCCTCCTCCTCCTCGTCCTGGCCCTGGTCTCGGTGGAGCATTGCTGACTCCTCCTGCTCCACCAAGGCACTCTCCCCAGCCTCGAGCAGGCGATCTAGTGTCCTCTCCAGCATGAACAGTATTGGCAGCACGCTATTGAGGCCAATTTGCTCACTGCTGACCATCTTGGTCGCCTGCTCGAAGGAGGACAACACTTGGCAGACCTGGTTTATCTGCCCCCACTGCGCACAGGCGATGAAAGGGAGTTGTGGTGAAGCCCTCTCAGTGCCTAGTTCCATCAGGTACTCCCTCACCGCCCTTTGCTGCTCCCACAACCTCTTCAGCATGTGGAGGGTGGAGTTCCACCGCGTCACACTGTCCACAATCAGCCTGTGAAGGGGCAGATTGTACTTCCGCTGCAATTTGGACAGGGACGCGGTAGCGGTTGGGGAGCGCCTGAAGTGGCTGGCAATCCTACGCGCCTTTGCCACAATGTCACTCAACCCTGGATAAGTGCGCAGGAACTTCTGCACCACCAGGTTGAGGACATGTGCCAGACAGGGCACGTGGGTCAGACTGCCAGCACTAAGGGCGGCGAGTAGGTTGCTGCCGTTATCGCAGACAACCATACCTGCCTGGAGCCTTCGGGGTGTCAGCCACTTCTGGACCTGAGCCTGAAGTGCTTTCAGCACTTCTTCTCCAGTGTGTCTCCGGTCCCCTAAACTAACAAGCTGGAGCACGGCCTGACAGCACACGTGCCCCACACTTGAGTAGCTACGGGGGCGCTTGCTGGGAGGCTCAGCAGCTGCGGAGACAGTGGCTTGAGGGAGACCAGCAGTTCTCCCCTGGACACCCCGGGGCGGCACCACAAGATCGGTTGCCGCCGATCCCTCACCGACGCCTCGGAGGGAAACCCAATGGGCCGTGAAGCTGATGTAGCGTCCCTGCCCATGCCTGCTGGTCCAGCCATCCATTGTCAGATGAACCCTGTCGCTGACAGCGTGATCCAGCGACAGGGTTACATTCTGCACAATGTGCTGGTGTAGGGCAGGGACACCAGTCCTGGCAAAGAAATGGCGGCTGGGGACACGCCATTGGGGTTGGGCCTGCTCCAACATCTGCCTGAAGGGGTTGCTGTCAACTATGTTGAAGGGCAGCAGATGTTGGGCAATAACCCTTGCCAGGAGCCCATTGAGGGAACGCACACGTCGATCTCCAGGGGGGAAGGGAGTGGTGCGGTCAAAGGCGTCTGAAATCGACGCCTGGCGCCGGACGGCAGTGCGGGACACAGACGTGGAGGGTGCTGTGGAAGTAGAGGTCTGGCTGCCGGTACCAGTACCTCTACTAGAGGGAGCGGGGGGGCATGACCTGCTGGAAAGAGATGAAGATGTGGCAGGGGCTGCTGTACCCTGCTCACTTGTGGTGGTGGCGCTGCTACCACCACCACGCTTCATCTCGTCATACAACGCCCAGTGGTTTATCCTCAGGTGCTGGTTCAGGGCTGTGGTACCCACCCGAGCCAAACACTTCCCTCTCTTCACCCTCACTTTACAAATCCGGCAGATGGCCACGGTAGGGTTGTCTGCCACCAGGGTAAAGTAATTCCAGACAGGTGACTTCAGCACCGCCCTCCTGTCAGATGGGGTGACGTTTACTTGCACCTGCTGGGACTCGGTGCGCACAGGTGGAGCTGCCTGCTGCTGCTGCTGCTGCTGCTGCTGCTCCTCCTCCTGACACCTCCTGCTGCCATCACCAGTGGAGACCCTGACGATGGTCTCCCTGGTGGTGACCTGGCGCACCGTTTCACCAGGGTGCCTACCTTCCCCGTCGTCACTGACGTAGTGAGCCGACGCGTCAGATGGCAACCATGATGGGTCACCCTCTTCGCCCCCAGAGATGTCAGACCAAGGGCTGAAATGTGTTGGTCTGAGGGAACCACCTGACATGGAGCCTCTAGCCTGGCTCCGCTGTCCCCTCACCCACGCCTGGGTCTGACTAGGTGCTGCTGTTTCCTGCACCAAAACAGCAGCACCAGTTTGAAGGGATGTCTCTGGGATACTGCCAGCAGGTATCCCATCCTCCTCATCCATCCCTTCAAAAAGGTCCTGACCATCAGGACAGAGCTGGAGGTCTGCCTGATGCATGGCCTCCCCCAAGAGATCCCTCTCACTGTCGCTGTCGAACAGTAAGATGCTGGACTCTTGGGGGCTGGGGGGGGGGTAGTACAGGCACCGGTGTAATGGTGGTACTACTGTGAGTCGGGACCGACGACTCAGTGGCACTGCTGTGCCCCATGTAGTCCACCACTACTTGAGCCTGAGATGGCAATATCGGGCGGCTGCCCGATGGGAAGAACTCCCGGATCAGGCGTACTCCCCTTGCACCCGATCCTCTACCACTAGTAGGGGCACGAGAGGTACCCCGTGCTGGCAGCGATCCAGCACTGGGAGTAACTCCCCTACCCCTGCTGCCACGGCCACGGATGCCGCTCATTATTGCTGATATGTGTGTGGGGGGGGTAAACTTTATTGGGGGGGGGAAATGTGAACAAAATGTGTTTTTGTGTATTTTTTACAAGACAGGCACGCAGACAAAGACGTACACAGACAGCTACTAAACTATAAGAAAAGTAGTACACCAGACAAGGACTACAAAATTAAAGAAAAAAAAAAAAAGCACTAAACAAACACTAACTTTTTTTTTTTTTTTTTTTTAAACACAAAACACAGACACTAAACACACACTAAGCTAAGCTAGATGAAATAAATGTACACTAACAGTGTGTACACTTACTACACAAAATTTAACTAAACTGAACACAAAACTTAGCTTTTATAAAAGCTCTTTAGGGAAAACTAAACAAAATGTGAACTGAGATGCCTATCAAATATCACTGAACAGCGAACCTGCAAGATCTAACAGTAACACAAGATGAACAAAACTTAGCTTTTAGAAAAGCTCTTTTATAAAGCTCAGCAAAATGTGTTCTGAAATCTCTTGCAAATATCACTGAACAGCGAGGATTGCAGGATCAAACAGTAACACAAATGAAAAAAACAGCACAAAACAGCACAAAACAGCACAAAACGTAGCTTTGATAAAAGCTCTTGGGTCTATTGCTTTGAAAAAAGCAGTTGATATACTGGAAAAGATCCACTGGAATCACTAAATAGCAATGCTGGTGATGATCTAAATCAATCAAGAACAAAGACACAGGAAACCAGGAACACAGAAACAGCCTCCACACTCTATAGCCAGCTTCTGAATCTGCAATGAAATGGTGCTGGGAGTGAGCTTATATAATGTCCATGCAGGCAGGTTCCTATTGGTTGCTAACCTGTGACGAGTGTGGAAGGAGAACTCTGATTGGCTCTGATGCAAAAGGGCGGAGCAAATAATCGCGCAATATTCCTATTGCCGAATATTCGCATTGCGAATATTCGGCAATATAAAATGATCGCTTCAGCTACTCGGCCCAATGGCTCTAATCATACCAGCAATGCTTTCAGACGTCTATGGAGATCACTAGGATGTGATCTGTTTTAAAAATGAAACTGTAAAAATCGCTCTGATGCGGAAGATCGGGGCGAGGAAAGTAATCGCGCGATATTGCGTTTGCCGAATAATCGCATTGCGATCTTTCTGGAAAATTCAATGAACGCTTCAGCTACTCGGCCCAGGGTCTCTAATGATACCAGCAATGCTTTTAGACGTCGATGGAGATATCTAGGATGTGATCTGGTTCAAAAAAAAAATTGTAAAAAATCGAATATTCGGAATTGCGAATATTCACCGCGAATTTCGAAATATAGCGCGATTTCTCGAATATGCTATATTCGAGTCGAATATTCGCAATGCGAATATTCGTGAGCAACACTAGTGAAGAATGAGGCGCGGACAAATCATAGATTAACCGATATTTATTTGAAAATTTACCACAGACTACCCCAATGGGGCTGACCCTCCACATACAGAAAGGTGATGCAGAAAAAGGCCCAATTAGGAAACCCTTGGTCACTTCGGTCTGCAACAATTCGTCCACGATTGCAGGATGACTCTCTGCTGACCTCAGATTCCTACATTCGAAAGTCTCGGTGGGAAGAGTTATGAGCCCAGTGTGAAAGCCTACAGAAAACCCGTCAAGCAGGAACTGCCTGACCTCTGGGGATGGGTGATCCTTCAGATGCTCCCCCAACAAGAAAAAATGTACTTGGCCTAGTCATGATGCGTTAAGTGGCTTACCCAGACAAGCAGTTTTAGGATGGGCTCTAAAACAATTGGCGCACACATGCAAAAGTCTGCACTGGTTGTAATTGCAACTTGTGTAGTTATAATTGTTACATAACTGCGCTTTACCAAGATACCGTACAGGCCTGCCCAATTTATCTACCTGACCTGTACTGCCAGAAAAACCACCTGCTGCCTGCTTGGAGGTTCCCCCGTGACTGGCAGGTTCAGGATTTGGACACCAGGCTGTGGTATGGGCAGACGACTGGCAGCTGGCACACACGGGCGATTTTTGGTTGGCAAAATGCCTGCAAAATAGTTCCATGTCGATATTGGCCCAACATATGACAGCCTGGAACTGGGCCCATGTAGCCGCCACCTTAGCAGAAAAAGACCGATGATAGTCATAAAAAGTAAAACCCCCATACTTGTGTGCCAGATCCACCACTTTGTGTAGGTACAGATCAAACTCCTCCCTCCTACCCGGGCTGACTGAGCAGATGATGTCTCTAAAGATGCCAAAAGCCAAGACAAACTCCGGCACGCTGAGCTTGCGGTTAAGCCTGGGGTCTTTGGTTTTGAGCACCACCGATACTTCACCACAAGCAAACGATTTGTTCTCGGTGACATCCTGGGTAGCTATTAGCAGGGAGGCCAAATTAACGTCCTTCCCTTCCAAAATATCCTTTTTGATATTTGCCGGGATGAAATGGGCCGGGGACACAGAAGGTAATGCAGCCCCAGGTGACGGAGCCGCGGAAGGCAATGAGACATTACCTGGCGGGCCAGTGGTTGGCGGAAAAAGTACTGGCGGAACAGGGGCTGGCGGAGCAGGGGCTGGCGGAGCAGGGGCTGGCGGAGCAGGGGCTGGCGGAGCTGGGGCTGGTACTACCGCACCAACTGCGCGAGCTTCCATCACCTCCATCCTGCCCTGCAACTGTACCATGGATGTGGAAAGTGTATTCAACACTGCATTGATCTGAATTAAGGAGTTATGAACAGACGCGTGTTCTGCGCTGGTGGACGGCAGTGATCGGGACAGAGATGGAAACAATAGCCTGAACAGCTCCGCTTTCCTAGCCGAAGCTGCGAAAGGAATGCCCTTGCGCCGAAGCTCCGCCACAAGCCTCGGGATAGTCCAACTCCTCAATGACGGTGTGCTGCCATGCTCAGACCCCCTACGAGAGGAAGGTGGGATGAGAGAAAATTTGTCGCTCTCCGAGACGTGAGACATGACGATCTATGGGAATAGAAAAAGATACAGACAATAACACGCAACCGTACCTCCCTATGTGCCAAACTACAACCGTGTGTGACAGACCAAATAGCGCGTGAACTAAGATTAGTGACCAAAATCCTTAATGTAAGAAATGACTGAGCCCGAGAAACCTGTCGCGCCAAGACAGGCAATTAAAAACGAAAGACTCAGGGCTACAATACCCACAGACCGTGGTGGGTAAGTATGTAAGAACTGAATGATCGTGCAGTATAACGTATGGTGTACAGGCGAGAAGATTGTGGTCTACCAATCACTTAACAAACGCAAACCTCAGCCTGTACGGGTCTGAAGACGTGACAGACCCTATAATGTACTAAACCGGGCCCCTGTGGAAGAAAAAGGGGGCACATATACGAACCTTGCTTTAATAGCGTTTACAGCTGAACTCCACCTGAAACATTTACAAGAACAAGCAGTGAGGCAACTGTACGATGGTTGCGAACAGGAATGAAACGTGGGTGGAACTGACACCCCGAACAGAAACTGTGACCACGAAGGCCCGTATCCCCGCAGCCGTTGGCGAGAAATGACATATAACAATCCCAAAGACCACGACATACCGGCAGATGGATGGAAAGACATACCTAACTGCTTTGCAAGCCAGACTTATGGCAGATCACCGTGACTGACAGCCATGCGAACGCATGACCGCTTGTCCTGTCAAAGTTTGACCGACAAATGCATGACAGATTCCCATGACTGAACGCATGAAAGCAAGCCATGCCGAATTGCATGCCTAACCAACAATGACCGGCTTGCGTGACAGCCTACTGAATAGTGACAACCACCTGACGGATTAATCGTGACAAATCGCATGACGGATCTATCATGACAAAACGCCTGACGGTTTACCCAACGCATGACCGACCTACCACAATGAACGTATGACAGACTTATCATGACAAACGTATGACAGACTTTGAAACAAAACAATGACAGATTTGACATGACACAAACGCAAGACAGACTACACTGACAAACGCATGACAGGTTGCAACATGACCACGTAAGATGGCTGACACGAGATGGCATGACCGGCTGAACGAGAATCGCATGATAGGCAGCAACGATAATCGCATGGCAGGCTGCCCAAAATAACTGCCTGACGGTTCCATTCCTGACAAAGCATGCTAGATCTGGAAAATCGCATGCTGGATTAACCGAAATAACCGCATGACAGATTTAAACAGCAAACGCACGACGGCTCTACCCCTGACACATCACATGCTGGATCTACTAATGACAAATCGCATGACTGTTTGAAATGACAAATTGCATGACGGATTTAGACAGGCAAACGCATGACGGCTCTACCAATGACAAATCGCATGACAAATTGAAATGACAACTAGCATGACAGACTAAAGGCAAACACATGACTGATTACACAGGTAAATGCATGACTGATTACCATGGTAATAGGTATACATCCATGAGTATCCTGGAGAACGCAGTTTGACCCATAACACTGCTCTCCCCAGAATACCCACTCTGACATGTGCGCCCATGATTGCTGCCTAGCTCATATTCTCTGAACACAGGCTGGTAACTTAAAGCGGTAGTTCACCCCCCCCCCCGACACATTTTACCATCGAGACAGGCATTGTAGCGCGAGCTACAGTATGCCTGTCCCGATTTTTTTAACCCCGTACTCACCTTGTACTCGGACATCGTAGATTTCGGCTCCCGCGGGGAATGGGCGTGCCTATGGAGAGGGAGGATGATTGACGGCCGGCCCTGGCACGTCACTCTCCCCGAAGACAGCCGGAGTAGGTCTCGGCTCTTCACGGCGCCTGCGCACAGGCTATGCGCACGCGTCGTGAAGACCAAGCCTATTTCGGCTATTTCCGGAGAAGCGTGACGCGCCAGAGCCGGCCGTCAATCATCCTCCGTCTCCATAGGCACGCCCATTCCCCGGTATCTTCGATGGACGACTACAAGGTGAGTACGGGGGTAAAAAATTCGGGACAGGCATACTGTAGCTCGCGCTACAATGCCTGATTTTAAGGTAAAAGAAATTTTTTTTTTTTTTCGGCGATAGGGTGAACCCCCGCTTTAACTGACAGCATCCTATTAAAAATGTGTGCCACTGCAGACTGGTGGGGGGTACTGTTGTAAATTCAAACAAACCAACCGCCCCCTCCCCCCTCCCGCATACCTATTATCCTGCCACCTGCTCTCCCCCCCCCCCCTCCCCCCCCGGCCGTGAACGGCGATCCTGCTATAGTCCCTGGCCATGCAGGCGATTCCTACTATACCCCCTGTCCGTGTTCGGGCCTAGTGCTGGCGGTGCCTGCGATGGCGGTGCCCGGCGATGGCGGTGCCTGGTGCTGGCGATACTGGCAGTGTGAAGCGAACCCCCCCCCTGCCGAACGGGGCCCACGCGGGCTTAGCCATGGCGCCGGGACGCGCGCCGCCATACATTACCTGGATCCCACGAGGCGACACGCTGCTGCACGATTTCTCTGCTTTAGCAAAAATGAAACGCCGGCCGGAAATGACGTCAGGGGCGCACTGGAAGATTACCAGAAACCCAAGCCGACAAGGGAGCTGAAGGAGGAGGAGAGATTTATACCTCCCAGACTCCTCCTACAAATCCGGGCTAGCCTGCGGCCAGCCTTCCGACGTATCTGCACCCCCCTGAAAGGTGTCAAATGTGACACTGGAGGGTTCCGGAAAACAGAGGTTCACTTTTTGTGTGGACCTCCGCTTTAAATAAGCCAACATTTTGTGGCCACTCAGGGTACCTTCCTCAAGGTGACATAGTTACAACTTGCAATGAAGAATGTACAGTATATATACATAAGTGGACATACAGAACAAAACACCCACTCCCTGTGATGCCATAATGACATAATCCCCCAAAAAAACTGCTGTGTTCAAATTTTGAATATTCACAAAGACACATTACATACACAGAACAAGTGTAACACCCCTTTCACACTGGGGTGCTTTGCAGGCGCTATAACGCTAAAAATAGCGCCTGCAAAGTGCCCTGAAAGAGCCGCTGCTGTCTGAATGCTTCCACATTGGAGCGGTGCGCTAGCAGGACGGTAAAAAAAGTCCTGTTGCAGCACCTTTGGAGCGGTGAAGGATCAGTGTGTATACTGCTCTTCCACGGCTCCTGCAGTGGCCTTAACCCTTTCTCGGCTGCTGTAGGGGGGGGTAAAAGGGCCCCGCTAGCGGCCGAATACCCCCACAAATACGACGGCAAAGCGCCGCTTAATTGCCGACGCCCCAGTGTGAAAGGGGCCTAAAGACTGCCTCAGTGCCTGAAACACCACATGGGTGACAGAGTAAACCAAACATTTGGCAGTGGTCTATTGTTGCCTAGCAACCCTACACAGCTCAGTGCCCACTCCTCAATAGGAATAGTTCAAGGAATCTGACATACATGTTTTCGGGTTGGTGCATGTGAATTAATGCAGTTGGCGCATGCACAGAATACAGTATGTGCATTTGAGAAATATTCACGAATCTACAATGTGTATAGGGGCTGCTAAAATGTACAACTACCACTGTCAAAAACGGTCATGTGAGTAAATTTTGAATATAGAATGTGCAGTGAGCAGAAACAAAAAGGGAGAATAAAATTATATATAGATATATCTAGATCTATATATAGTATATACAACATAACATGCTTCATAGCATAGCCTTTAGGAAGGGGTCCTGCTTTGGCCCTGAATTGTTTGCTTACTTGACTGAAGTGACATTGTACTTACAGTATTTGAGTAGACATGTTTGCAATGGAATGCTGTTGTGATGGTTAAACAGACTAATTGAACAACCCCTTACCGTAACCATTTGTTCGTCTCACCCCTATTGTAACCTACAATAAAGACACTGACAACGACTTATTCTTGAATGGATGTAGGGGTCGACCACAGCTTTATTTTTGTTAAATTACAACATGAACTTGTTAACCTTAATCAACCTTTCAAAGGTTGCTCACCAGGGGGAAGCAACAGCCAGCCGCCAGCCTAAGCCGACGGGCATAATAGCCTTCCACCTATCATTTCCATGGCTTTATTCTCCTGTACCGCCAGCTGTGACTTAAATAAGCAATAGAAACACTCATACATATCAAAGCAAATAAAACCAGGGCCTGTCAGGCCAACGACATAACACCCGTGAAACATAAATATATCGAAATAAGCCCGCCTTTGTTTGCTGTATCCATTTTTATTGTGTTTTTTTTTTAAAAACCTGGTACTCCAGAAAATAGGGGCGAGAGGGCGGGAAGCTTTCTCCGCTGGCGCTGTCCAGGTAAGAGGAAGTGGGGAGGGGTGTCACCCCTCCTTTTAGCACCTCTGTCCCACCTAGGCCTTCCCCCCAACCGGAAAACTATTGGTCCCGTGCCAACCTATGGGACGTCCCATCTACAGTAGAGAAAGGGGGGGGGATGAGGCTCACTTAACCCTGTCATGCCACCACCTCACTTAGTCAGTGACACCTAGGCCTAATTGGCCCGGTGTCAACCAGTAATGTTGTCTGTCAGCTTACCTCTCCATGTGCTCAGATTATGAGGCCAGCCACTCTCACCTGGCTGCTTAAGTAATCTCCCCTCTAAGCATGGCTCCACCTTATGCCCTATCAGGTTTAAAGATTTAGCATGCAGACATGCAGACATGCAGATATGCAGACAGCATGAGCTTGGTGTTTATTCAGTAGCCTCCATCTTAGAACTAACCACAGATCCCCACCCCCAGATCACATGACCAAAACTGTTAACTGTTTCCTAACATGATAAGGAACTGGGTATAACAATTGAACTTGAATTATAACATAAAGCAAACACATCATTACATCAGGGAACTCTAATTTAACCTGTGCACTGCAAGCCAGCCGTGCTGATCTTGGCGTGTTCTTCAACTATCCCTATCTGCTTGTTGCTCTGACCTTCACGGATCGCGGCAAATTGCCTCTGATAGCGGCTGTTTACCACGTGATCGCTCCGTCCAATGACGGAGAGATCACATGTAAACAAACCGGCGTCATTTGATGATGCGGGTTCCTCCCTCCTCTCTCTGTACCGATCGGTACAGTGTGAGAAGAGAGAGCGGGTGTCAGCAGCGCTGTGGGCTGGATCTGTGACTATTGCAGTCACAAATCCAGCCATCCCTGCTCAGCCATCCCTGCAATACCCCTGCGCAATACTCTGCAACACCCCTGCGCAATACTCTGCAATACCCCCGCGCAATACTCTGCAATACCCCCGCGCAATACTCTGCAATACCCCCGCGCAATGCTCTGCAATACCCCCACGCAATACTCTGCAATACCCCCGTGCAATACTCTGCAATACCCCCTGTGCAATACTCTGCAATACCCCCATGCAATACTCTGCAATACCCCTGTGCAATACTCTGCAATACCCCCACACAATACTCTGCAATACCCCCGCACAATACTCTGCAATACCCCCGCACAACTCTGCAATACACCCGCACAATACTATGCAATACCCCCGCACAATACTCTGCAATACCCCTGCCAGTACTCTGCAATACCCCCGCACAATATTCTGCAATACCCCGGCACAATACTCTGCAATACCCCCTGTGCAATACTTTGCAATACCCCTGCCAGTACTCTGCAATACCCCCGCACAATATTCTGCAATAACTCCGCACAATACTCTGCAATACCCCCTGTGCAATACTCTGCAATACCCCCGCACAATACTCTGCAATACCCCTGCCAGTACTCTGCAATACCCCCGCACAATATTCTGCAATACCCCCGCACAATATTCTGCAATAACTCCGCACAATACTCTGCAATACCCCCTGTGCAATACTCTGCAATACCCCCGCACAATACTCTGTAATACCCCTGCCAGTACTCTGCAATACCCCCGCACAATATTCTGCAATACCCCCACACAATACTCTGCAATACCCCCACACAATACTCTGCAATACCCCTGCCAGTACTCTGCAATACCCCCGCACAATACTCTGCAATACCCCCGCACAATACTCTGCAATACCCTCGCACAATACTCTGCAATACCCCCGCACATAGGTGTGCGCAGCCTATTGCATTAGGGTGTGCACCCCAAAGCTCAAACACACACTACCGATCACTCACCATGTTCATTCAGAAAGGGAAGGGGCTGATAAATACATATTTACCGGCCCCTTCCCTCGCTCATCCTAAAACATCTCTGCAGCAACAGCTGGCAGGCGAGGAGAGGAGAGGAGGGAAGCCAGCGGTGATACAGAGGGAAGGAGTGGGGAGCCAGGGCTGTAGGGTGAATCTGTGCTGCACACAGTGCTGATCCTGACCTCCCTGGGGCCCTAAGCAAAATTCTGCTAAGGGGCCCTCTAACTGGTCTTCACATATATTTCTGCTTGAAAAATTTGCGTTTCATTTTGTGCACACGGCTAACGCCTGATAACACACCCAACCTGGTTATCTTTTATAGGCCAAAAAGAGCCTGGAGGTACACCGTAGAGATTATGAAGTAAAATAGGTTTCATCAATGCCAATAATCAAGCCCCCAGCATATGTCAGGGTCAGCAATAACCTTAAGTTAATGGGGTAGTTAAATGTAAAAATTCAACAGCCACAAAGAAGCCAGAGAACCATCCAAAATCTCAGTCACACATTAATAACAGGCTATGCAGTCAGGCACATTGTCCCATACCCAAAAAAAACTACAAAATGTACTAAAGCCAATTATCACCACAATAATTCAAAGAAAGCAGTAAAAGCACACAAATATCAGTAAATAATATATAAATTAAATATTTGATAAAAACGATAAGTGTAATCTGTGCATAAAGTGCACTATGCAACAAGCATAGGGGGTGTATGGGCAATGCATGGAGTGTGCAGCGAGCATGGGGGGTGTATGGGGATGCATGGAGTGGGTCACGTTAAGAGTGCAGAGCTGAGGGGTGCGTTATTTACAGGAATTTACAAAGTGCAGGATTCAGGCTTGTGCTACAGAGTGCAGGGTTATGGTGTGCGCTACACACAATGCAGGGTTCAGGAGTGCGATACGCACACATGGCATCAGAATGTCCTTTAATTTTTCAATCCATTCTTCTTGTATTGTGACACCAGCAATGATGAATGAATGAATAGATAGAGATAGGTGAATGAATGGATAGATGAAAGCGTGCATGGATAGATAGAGATAGATGGATGGATGGGTGAGTAGATTGATAGATGAGTAGATAGATAGATTAGCAGATGGATGAGTAGATGAATGGATGAGTAAATAGATAGATGAGTGAATGGATGGATAGAAGAATAACTCAGAAATCCTGCATTTTCTCCCTGTCAGAGTCTCTGTAAGAATCATATGACTTGTGCTGGCAAAGAGGACTGCAGGTGTCAGATTACAGGATAGATAAACATCTTGTTCTCTGGTAACCTTCCCCCCACCCTGGTGTGAGTGATAAATGAGCCCAAATGACCTGCAGCGCAGACACAGGCAATTAACTGAACACTCAAGGCTAGTGTACCCACGGAGCGTGGTGGGTGGTCGTATAGGCGTAGGAATGAACGTGCAACGTATGACTTATGGTATACGGGCGAGAAGATTGTGGCCAACAATCATTAAAAACGAAACCTCAGCCCGTATGGATCTGTAGACGTGACAGATCCCAAGATGCGAGTACTAGCTAACTAACCCAGGTGCAACATGACAAAGTACAATGAGACATAACCAACGAACGACAAGCACGCTATGACAGACAGACGGTATGACCGACATGCTGGGGCAGAAATGACAGAAACGTGAGACTGGGGCAGAAATGACAGAAACGTGAGACTGGAACGCTGGGCCAGAAACGCAGAGACTGGAATGCTGGGCCAGAAACGCAGAGACTGGAATGCTGGGCCAGAAACGCAGAGACTGGAACGCTGGGCCAGAAACGCGACTGGAACGCTGGGCCAGAAACGCAGAGACTGGAACGCTGGGCCAGAAACGCAGAGACTGGAACGCTGGGCCAGAAATGCTGGGCCAGAAACGCATGCCAAAAATGCATGCCTGAAAAGCTGGGCTAGAAACGCATTACAGAAATGCTGGGCCAGAAATGAAAACGCAGAGAGAGACTGAAAATGCAGAAAGAGACTGAAAACGCAGAGAGACTGAAAACGCAGAGAGACTGAACGCAGAGAGAGACTGAAACGCAGAGAGAGACTGAAAACGCAGAGAGAGACTGAAAACGCAGAGAGGATGCTAAGACGACTGCACGGCCAACATGACCCGTGGGTGGACACCCCCCCTGCCGGGCCCAAGGACTGAAACACCCCCCCCCCGCACCTACCAGGAGCTGTGACGGAAACCCCTGGGGCAGAAACGCTGTGACGGACACCCCTGGGGCAGAACGCTGTGACGGAAACCCCTGGGGCAGAAACGCTGTGACGGAAACCCCTGGGGCAGAAACGCTGTGACGGAAACCCCTGGGGCAGAAACGCTATGATGGAAACCCCTGGGGCAGAAACGCTATGACGGAAACCCTTGGGGCAGAATGCTGTGACAGAAACGCTGTGACAGAAACCCCTGCTAAGAGAAATGCATCGGCTGGAAACGTTGCGCGGCAGAAACGCAGGGGCAGACGCTATGACAGAAACGCAGGGGCAGAGACGCCGGGGCAGAGACGCCGGGGCAGAGACGCTGTGACAGAAACGCCGGGGGAGAGACGCTATGACAGAGACGCAGGGGCAGAAAACGCAGGGGCAGAAACGCAGGGGAAGAAACGCTATGACAGAAACGTAGGGGCAGAGACTCTATGACAGAAATGCAGGGGCAGAGACGCTATGACAGAAACGCAGGGGCAGAGTCAAATGCAGCAAAGTAAGGAAACTGCCAGCGTGACCCGTGGGAGGGCAGCCCCCTGTCCCCCCCCCATGCTGTCAGCTTGATCACTGGAGAAATGGGTGGACAACCCCTCCTAGGCTGCTAGCATGACCCCGGGAGATGAAGGGTGGACAGCCTCCCCCCTCATGCCAACGCGACCCTGGATGAGTGACCCCCATCACACCTGCGTGGACGGGCAGCCCTGCAAGTTCCAGTGTGCGCACGGAGGAGTAACTGGATGGATGGACAGCCCCCCCTCAGCATGAGCTCGAAACTGACAGGGAGGAGGGGCGGGCGGTGCCCACAAAAGCCGGCGTGTGCCTGGAGGAGTGGGAGGGTGGATGGATGGACGCCCCCCCCTGTGCAGCAGCATGCACCCGGAAAAGTGGTGAATGGATGGATTAATGGACGCCCCCCCCAGCCAGAGGAGTAAGTGATGGATGGATGGCCCCCCTCCCCACCAGCGGCCAAAGGAGTGCGTGGGTGGATGCAGCCCCAGGCAAGGTAGGCGTGTGGATGACCCCCCCATCTAGCGGCGGACAGCTCCCTCCATGCTGGATGGTGCCTCGGGCAAAAAAGCTGGCGGCCGAACCCCCTCCACCCGGCATGAACACCGGAAGAAGTGGCGGGTGGCTCCCTCCATGCTGGATGGAGCAATAAAGCGGGCAGATGTTCCCCCTCCCCCCGGCGTGAACACCGGGAGAAGCGGGTGGGCGGGCAGCTCACTCTACGCCGAATGGAGCCTTGGCAACGCAGGCGGAGGACCCCCGCGAGATCACCGGTAGAAGCGGGCGGGCGGCTCCCCATGCCGGATGGAGCCCCAGGAAATTAAGCGGGTGGATGGACCCCCTCCCCCGGGCAGGCGGCTCCCTCCTTGCCGGATAAAGCCCTGGCAACGTGGGTGGATGAAAGGATGAAATCCTGCGGCTGCTGCTGACTGCCCTCTGCAGGGAAGCCGGACGTGACGTGTATTGGCTGCGACAACCTGAAATGGCGCCAACACAGGACCCGACAGAGAAGGAGGCTTAAGTACTCAGCAGACTCCTCCTACAAACACAGGCTTCGGCCAGCCTTTATACATGTAGGAGAGGAATGTCAGAATTGGCCAGGGTGCTCTAGAACGCCTGATGGTGCTCCCTGCAAGTTGGGCCTCTGTATGTGGCCACGCTGTGTAAAAGTCTCACACATGTGGTATCGACATACTCGGGAGGAATAACAGAATGTGTTTTGGGGTGTAATTTGTGGTATGCATATGCTGTGTGTGAGAAATAACCTGCTAATATGAAAATTTTGTGAAAAAAATAAAATCTTGATTTTGCAAAGAATTGTGGGAAACAATTTAAAAAACTCACCATGCCTCTTTCTAAATACCTTGAAATGTCTTCTTTACAAAAAGGGGTCATTTGGGGGTATTTGTACTTTTCTGGCATGTTAGGGTCTCAAGAAATTAGATAGGCCGTCAGTACTTCAGGTGTGATCAATTTTCAGATATTGGCACCATAGCTTGTGGACTATATAACTTTCACAAAGACCAAATAATATCCACCAATTTGTACTTATTTTTACCAAAGATATGTAGCAGTATACATTTTGGACAAAATTTATGAAGAAAAATTACAAATTTGCTCAATTTTATAACAGAAACAAAGAAAAATTCATTTTTTTACAGAATTTTCAGTCTTTTTTCTTTTATAGCGCAAAAAATAAAAAACCCAACAGTGATTAAATACCACCAAATAAAAGCTCCATTTGTGGAAAAAAAAATGACAAAATTTCATATGGGTACAGTGTTGTATGACTGAGTAATTGTCATTCAAAATGTGGGAGCACCGAAAAATGAATATTGGTCTGGTTATTAAGAGGGTTTAAGTGCCCAGTGGTCAAGTGGTTAAGTGCCCTGAAATGAATCTAACAACAAAATTACACTATGGTATGGAGTGTGAATTTTGAGGCACAACATTCATTTTACTATTAAAAACATTTTATTGGTTCATATTTGTTTAAGAAAAAGTACATACATTAAAAAACTTATTGCACAACAATTTCAGGTACATCATGATAAAATACAGAATGTGAAAAAACACAATATTGGAAATTTGTTTGCATGTATTAGTCTTTACGGCTCAACGCATTTCTTGGACATTGACATTGTATAATGCAATCTAGATGAGATAAAAAATGTAAACAATCACATTATAACAGTACAGCCCTTGCATAAAGGACCTTGTCCCCACATGCTGAAATGGAAAAGGGGGGAAAAAATGACCCATCTATGGCCAGTTTAAAGGATCACTAAAGGATTTTTTTTTTTAGCTAAATAGCTTCCTTTACCTTACTGCAGTACTGGTTTCATGTCCGTATTGCTAGTTTTTGCTTTGAAGTGGCTGTAATTCTGCTGTGATCTCCACACTTCCTGGTTGTCTTTTTCCTTATAACCATCGTACTGGGAGCTTTTCACTGTAGGTCTAAGCTGTCATTACTGTGTGTCTAAAACTTAACAAAACCAATCAGATTCATTTTAAAAACAAAACACTGCCCTGAATTTGTTTGTTTTTGTTCTGTGTGTCTCTCTAGTTCACAGGAACATGAAAACAGTTTAAAAGTGAAACTAACCTACAGGCACATTATATGATTGATTTTTTATCTATTTGTAATCATTTTTAAAAGGAATCAGTTAACTATTATGTCTCTATACCCTGTAAACAGTCATTTCAGCAAAAAAAAAAAATTCCTTTAGTGACCCTTTAAGATTAGGGAAGTCTCTGCTACTATTTCAATACCCAGGTATTCATTTGTAAAGAAAAGTGAAAGCAATGTGCCATCATAAGGTGCTCAGATAGATATGTGTTTTTTGGAGGTCTTGTTTGACTATTTGATTTAGAACGCATTACAGTATTTCAATGCAGATCAAGCAAGATTATGATTTTGCTATTTTAAAGGGAAAATATAATGATTTTGAGTAAATTTTAATTTCGTTTTTTTTTTAAGTTTATGTTTTTTTTTTACTCTTTGTTTTAAAACAATAGGAATTAACTTTTTCTATTTTCTCCCCTTTGGTCTGTTCAATATACCATTGATAGTCCCCAAAAGTGTTTATCCACAACAGACTTGCTCACAGGGACAGAGCAGGTCTCTCTTATGCCCTGTACACACGATCGGTTCATCCGATGAAAACGGACCGATGGATTTTTTCATCAGATATCCGATGAATCTGACTTTCATCAGTCTTGCCTACACACCATCAGTTAAAAATCTGATCGTGTCCAACACGGTGACGTAAAACACAACCGTGTTTGTTGGAGCATTGGAGTCAGCACCCTAATAATCCGTAAATGACAAGTGGAGGAGGTTTGGAGCAGTGCTATACTTTAGTGATAATTTTTAACTATGCCATTGATGGTGTTTTGTTATATCTGTCTAATAATTCAAAAGAAAACCCATTGATCCTCCCATAAATCTAGTAAGCTTGTAAGTTCCTGTGCACTCTTATGTGTTATCCCAAAAGTCTTAGCAGCCCTACTTAGTTCTCATCTGCAAACAACAGAATATATACAATAAAGTAAATGAATATTGTCACCCTAGGATAGGAAGTATGTTGTGATCATAAGGTGAACATAGAGGGAAAAAAAAAACAGATGCAGCCCCCAACAACTAAAGACTGCCAGGCTGCAATATATTACAGGCAAGTCAAACATACCTAAATTGAAATTGGAATAGCTTACTTCAATTAGTCTCTTTTTAAACACATCATTATTTTTGTTGTTCACCTACTTTTTATCAATGTCTCTGATTGTTTCACTATTTATTTAGTAAAGATATAGCGCTTGTAATCAAACCAGACAGATTGACGAGTTGTATTGGAGCTCGTTGTGATCTGTCTTCAGCTTTAGGGTTGTAATTTTGCCTGAAATTAGTTTGATTAGTATTAGTGATTCACGGTTAGTGGAAATAGATTCAGACAGAATTTTAAGGAAAGCTGGTTCTCGGGTGTTGGTAAGTATAAAGCCTCCTCCCTTATGTTTATGGATGAAAGACACAGTGGGGCAAATCCACAAAAACGTAGCCTAACTTAACTTTTACCATTTAAGTTACACTGGCGGAAAATTTCTACCTAAGTGCCCGATCCACAAAGCACTTACCTAGAAATTTTCGGCCGTGTAACTTAAATGTCTCCGGCGCAAGGCGGTCCTCTTCTGCAGGGGGCGATGACAATTTAAATGAGGCGCGCTCCCGCGCCGGCCGTACTGCGCATGCTCGTGTCATCATTTTCCCAACGGGCAGCGCGCAAAATTACGTTACGCCGGGCTTTGTGGATTGCGACGGGACAATAAAGTTGCATCGGGTAAAAAAAAAGTTATGCGCCGAAAAATAAAATTCAAAATTTAAAAAAAATAGCGGCGATCGAAAAAAGGTCTGTTTTTACAAGGTGTAACTAGTTTACACTTTGTAAAAGCATCCCTAATTTTACGTATGCAAACGTAAACTTACGCAGAAAAAACAAAGCTGAAAAGCTTTGTGGATCTCCGTAAGTCCTCATTTGCATACGCAAAGCGGCATTTCAACGCGAAATGCCCCCAGCGGCGGATGCGGTACTGCATCCTAAGATCTGACAGTGTAAGTGTCTTACAGATGTCAGATCTTCTGCCTATCTTTGGAAAACTGCTTCTGAGGATCAGTTCCAAAGATAGGCACAGGGATACGCAGGCTGAACAGCAGTTCCACCTGCGTATCCCTTTTGAGGATTTGGCCCAGTATCCTTAGGCTTTATATGATCCCCAGAGGCAATTATGAGGAGAATAAAAAGGGGCAGGTAGTAGGAGACTTACATAGAGCACAAGTTAGGGTCATACAACAGAAGAGGTGCCATTCATGGGGTCATAACTGCCATTTGAAAATTAGCAAGTGTGCCTAAAAATTAAGATCCCATAATGTGGGATCAGGGTATGAAACAAAAAATGGTTACCACCATCCAAGTGTTGTACTTTTTTCTTCCATGCTTTCCATTTCCTCCTTTCAGCTCCATTCTTTCCCTTCTTTTCCTTCTTTCACTTCTTTTCTTCACCTCCCCCCCCTCGTTTATCTTTTCCCTCCCCCCCACCATTTTTCAATCCCTTTTTTTCCCTCTTCTTCTCCAGGCCCAGATACATCTAGTCATATACTTGTTATAAAATATATATCTTCCCCAGATATATTACCCACCCGCATAGATCCCTTATATCTGCTCCCCTGGCGGGACCCTGTGGTGTTCTGACTGCGCCCATGGCTTAGAATTCCCGGGTAAGTGACCATGCACCTATTTTCCTTCTTGTAAATGCTAAATTAAACCTCATGAAAACCATTGGGGGTTATTTACAAAAGGAAAATCAACTTTGCACTACAAGTGCACTTGGAATTGCTGTAGATCTGAGGGGAAGATCTGAAATGAGGGGAAGCTCTGCTGATTTTATCATCCGATCATGTGCATGCTAAAATGCTGTTTTTTATTTTCCTTGCATGTCCCTCTAAGATTTACAGCGACTGCACTTCCAAGTGCACTTGTAATGCAAAGTGGATTTGCCTTTCGTAAATAACCCCCAATGTATATCGATAAATGTGTGTTTGAAATATGTATTTTTTACTAAACCATTATTGCTATTTACACCTTGTTTTTTAAACATGTCATTTACCTTGTAGATTTATCCTCCTGACAAAGCAGTCCAAATGATCGCGAAACTTGTAGAGGATTATATAATTTGTTAGGAACCTCTAAACCTTGAACTCACCTTGAAGTCTACAAGTATATATATATGCTGTATTTTTTTTTCCCCCAATGTAAAAATACAATGAGGTTAACATTCTACATTTGTATTCAAATAGAAAAACTATATGTATAAACAGTATGTATAAACAGTGGTATTGACTTTTTCTCTGTTTTTATGCATTGATTCCTTGTAATCATGTACAGTACATTGTAATGAGAAAAGCGCCTAAACTAGGAGTGAGATTACCTTCCAACTGAATATCTATATGCTGATTGTTTGATCTCTTTGTGGTAAGAGTTTACCCAAGGGAGGATTTCTATCCACATCCCCCCTCTCCTTTCAGCACACGTGTGGAGATGTTGTCTTTTGGTAACAGCAAGATTTCTCCATCCTCTGGGATTAAGTGGACTGTAACTTTACTTTGATTTTTTCACATTTCCCTCATAAGTGTGATTTCACAATATGGACGATTATTAATCAGAGAGAGTGTATATGTTTATGACACATACATGTACAAGCGCTACCTGATTTATATTTATATTTACCCATCTTGTATAGATGTAAAGTACATATAGTCTTTTATATGTAAAATAAATACAATAACTTTTACTTTAAGTGTATTGTGCTCGCTGGTACCGAGATAGTAATTTTTTTCCCCATTCCAAGTGATAAACAGCTTTAGCAACTGTCTCCACTTCCCTCCTTTACATGCCATTAATTGTTGGTGGTGGGAATCCTGTGTGGAAGAGAAGATTAGGACTATGGGAGGCAAAAGGAAATGTCAATGTAAACTATCCAATCAGAGTATTACAGCAGTCTGTTCTGAATAGATAGTGGATCTGTGGGATAACACAGCACAACAGGAAGTCCTGTAAGGAAAACAGGAAGTTCAACTACAAATCCCTGTTCTGCTTTCATTGCTAAAAGTTTATCACTTAAAGGGTCACTAAAGGAATTTTTTTTTTTAGCTAAATAGCTTCCTTTACCTTACTGCAGTACTGGTTTCATGTCCTCATTGTTCGTTTTTGCTTTGAAGTAGCTGTAATTCTGCTGTGATCTCCACACTTCCTGGTTGCCTGTTTCCTTATAACCATCATACTGGGAGATTTTCACGGTGGTCTAAGCTGTCATTACTGTGTGTCTAAAACTCCTCAGAACCAATCAGATTAATTTTAAAAACAAAACACTGCCCTGGATTTGTTTGTTTTTGTTCTGTGAGTCTTCCCGACTCACCTCTCACGCGGAACTTCATGTATGTCCTTTAAAACCGAAAGTGAAACTAGAGGCACATTATATGATAGATTAAATTCAATTTTTAATCATTTTTAAAAGCAATCAGTTAACTTTTATATCTCTATACCCAATAAACAGTAATTTCGGCAAAAAAAAAAAAATTTCCTTTAGTGACCCTTTAATTGAGTATTACGTATTGAAGCCATTTTTGCGCTTATTCAGAAAATTCTAAAGGGTTTTACAGACTTTTTATCAGAGCCATTTTCAGCTTAAGACCAGGGCATTGTTGAGTGGTAATTAATAGCGACATAACTGCAATATTTATATGAGGTGATGTTTTATTGGCAAAAATTCAAACAGTGGGGGTTATTTACGAAAGGCAAATCTACCTTGCACAACAAGTGCAAACTACAAGTGCAAAGTTCACTTGGAAGTGCAGTAGCGGTAGATCTGAGGGAGACATGCAAGAAAAATAAAAAACAGCATTTTAGCTTGCACTTCATTGGATGATAAAATCAGCAGAGCTTCCCCTCATTTCAGATCTACCCTTCAGATTTACAGCAACTGCACTTCCAAGTGCCCTTTCAGTGCAGTTTCAAGTGCACTTTGCACTTGTAGTTTGCACTTGTAGTGCAAAGTGGATTTGCCTTTCATAAATAACACCTATTGTGACATATATAAACTGATGTTTGCAAGATGCATCCTTAGTGGCTTTTTCTTTATCAATTACCTGCCAAAATGTGAAGACTTTATAAAATTAAAGGTTGATTATGGCTAAGAAGCTCATTTTCCACTTTAAATTCAGTAGCCGTTTATGCTTATCTTTATCTACATATTACTTGGAACTGTGTGGCTGCTGCAATGTTCAGGTGATTGATATTTCTATTGTATGTCTTTTTGTTACTTGTAAACACCACAAAATCAAGATTACAGTTTATTAGTTGATATATTTCAGTGCCCCAGTTGTTTTTTGTATTTTACAAAGGTCAAAAAATCTATAATGAGATTATTGAGCATTGTGTTCTGCCATGATCACGCATGGCTTGCTGTGTTGCAAGGTAGACTCTGTCTCTGTAAAAATAATGAAAATGTAGACACCATTACAGCTAAGAAGAATAGCAACATGCACAATATAATTTTTTTTCCCTGAAAATGTACATACATTTCATCTTTAAAGAAGAATGTCACTCTCTTAATCAACATTCACTATTTTTAATCCATATGCTGCTAGCATTAGTAAATACAGTGCCTTGCGAAAGTATTCAGCCCCCTTGAACTTTGCGACCTTTTGCCACATTTCAGGCTTCAAACATAAAGATATAAAACTGTAATTTTTTTTTTGAAGAATCAACAACAAGTGGGACACAATCATGAAGTGGAACAAAATGTATTGGGTATTTCAAACTTTTTTAACAAATAAAAAACTGAAAAATTGGGCGTACAAAATTATTCAGCCCCCTTAAGTTAATACTTTGTAGCGCCACCTTTTGCTGCGATTACAGCTGTAAGTCGCTTGGGGTATGTCTCTATCAGTTTTGCACATCAAGAGACTGACATTTTTGCCCATTCCTCCTTGCAAAACAGCTCGAGCTCAGTGAGGTTGGATGGAGAGCGTTTGTGAACAGCAGTTTTCAGTTCTTTCCACAGATTCTCGATTGGATTCAGGTCTGGACTTTGACTTGGCCATTCTAACACCTGGATATGTTTATTTGTGAACTATTCCATTGTAGATTTTGCTTTATGTTTTGGATCATTGTCTTGTTGGAAGACAAATCTTCATCCCAGTCTCAGGTCTTTTGCAGACTCCATCAGGTTTTCTTCCAGAATGGTCCTGTATTTGGCTCCATCCATCTTCCCATCAATTTTAACCATCTTCCCTGTCCCTGCTGAAGAAAAGCAGGCCCAAACCATGATGCTGTCACCACCATGTTTGACAGTGGGGATGGTGTGTTCAGGGTGATGAGCTGTGTTGCTTTTACGCCAAACATAACGTTTTGCATTGTTGCCAAAAAGTTCGATTTTGGTTTCATCTGACCAGAGCACCTTCTTCCACATGTTTGGTGTGTCTCCCAGGTGGCTTGTGGCAAACTTTAAATGACACTTTTTATGGATATCTTTAAGAAATGGCTTTCTTCTTGCCACTCTTCCATAAAGGCCAGATTTGTGCAGTATACGACTGATTGTTGTCCTATGGACAGAGTCTCCCACCTCAGCTGTAGATCTCTGCAGTTCATCCAGAGTGATCATGGGCCTCTTGGCTGCATCTCTGATCAGTCTTCTCCTTGTATGAGCTAAAAGTTTAGAGGGACGGCCAGGTCTTCGTAGATTTGCAGTGGTCTGATACTCCTTCCATTTCAATATTATCGCTTGTACAGTGCTCCTTGGGATGTTTAAAGCTTGGGAAATCTTTTTGTATCCAAATCCGGCTTTAAACTTCTCCACAACAGTATCTCGGACCTGCCTGGTGTGTTCCTTGTTCTTCATGATGCTCTCTGCGCTTTAAACGGACCTCTGAGACTATCACAGTGCAGGTGCATTTATACGGAGACTTGATTACACACAGGTGGATTCTATTTATCATCATTAGTCATTTAGGTCAACATTGGATCATTCAGAGATCCTCACTGAACTTCTGGAGAGAGTTTGCTGCACTGAAAGTAAAGGGGCTGAATAATTTTGCACGCCCAATTTTTCAGTTTTTTATTTGTTAAAAAAGTTTGAAATATCCAATAAATTTTGTTCCACTTCATGATTGTGTCCCACTTGTTGTTGATTCTTCAAAAAAAATTACAGTTTTATATCTTTATGTTTGAAGCCTGAAATGTGGCAAAAGGTCGCAAAGTTCAAGGGGGCCGAATACTTTCGCAAGGCACTGTAGATAGGAAAGTATATCATATTTACTTGATTTACACTTTTTTTTACATTTCGTTCATTACTTCCTAGTTTCCACACCTAGACAAATGATATCATACATCCCAGGAGTCTTCCAGAGGGGAGGAGGGGTTTTCACAGCCCTCCTGCCTGCATGACTGAGCTAATGGCAGATGGATTCTGGGAATTTAATTCTGCATGAATCATTTGCCCTTACTCAAGATGACCACAGCCAGAAATGCAAGGGGTGTTTTTCAAAGTGATTTCTCAGCAAAAAAAAGGATGGAGACATGAATAGATGGTTAAGTATGAATATTAAAAATAAATTAAATTGCATATTTTTGTTTGTGGTGCCCAGATGCAGTGTAATTCCATGTTAAGAATATAATGGCTTAATTAGTGTCATCAGGCTGCAGATTTATTTCAACTATGTGCTGAAATGTATGACTTAACATGGATGTCTTTATTGATGAAATAATCAGATCCTATTGGTCACTGAAATCAAGAGATGATGGATTGCGATGGTCCGAACACCCCCCTTTTGGTTCGCACCATAACACTGCAAACAGGTAAAAACAAACATGAACATGAAAAGTCAAAAGTGATCATTTTAAAGGCTTATATGCAAGTTATTGCCATATCAAGTGTATGGGACCTGGGTACCGCCCAAGGGGACATGTATCAATGCAAAAAATGTTTTTTTAAATAACCGTTTTTTTTAGGAGCAATGTTTTTAATAATGCTTAAAGTGAAACAATAAAAATGTAATATTCCTTTAAATATCGTGCCTGAGGGGTCCCCCTAGTCTGCCTGTAAAGTGGCGCATCTTTAGAACTGTGTAGAACTGTGCCACAGCAAAATTAAATTTCTAAAGGAATTTTTTTTATTTAAACTTGCTCGCAGCTGTAATGTATTGCCGGCTCCCGGCAATAAAGAAGGAAAAATCAAGGAAAAAAACTGCGTAGGTTACCCCCAGTCCATACCAGGCACTTGGGGTCTGGTATGTATTTTAAGGGGTACTCCACGCCAACATTTTTATTAAAATTGGCGTGGGGGTCCTTCACAAAAATCCATACCAGCCCCTTATCCGAGTATGCAGCCTGGAGGTCAGGAAAGGGGGGATGAGCGAGCGCCCCCCTCCTTAACCATACCAGGCCACATGCCCTCAACATGGGGAGGGTGCATTGGGGTCCCCCGCAAAGAATTTTGTCCCCATGTTGATGGGGACAACAGCCTCTTCCCGACAACCCTGGCCATTGGTTGTCGGTATCTGTGGGCGGGGGGCTTATCGGAAGCTGGAAGCCAGCTTTAACAAGGGGGCCCTCAGATCCTGCCCCCCTAAGTGTCAAAGTAATAACCACAACAGACAGTTTTTGACAATTCCTTTATTAAAAAAGAAAGAAGAAAAAAAAAAGTGTCCAGGTATGTTCATCCATCTTCAATCACGCCGCCTGACACCGAAAAACTCTGCCTCCTTGGGAGGCCTCCCGGTGACTGCTGCCTTCTCGCTTTGACAGCTTTTATATAGGCAAGGGCGAGGCCACCTGCTGATGTAACTCTGGCCCCACCCTTGCCTCATATAACAGCTGTCAAAGCCAAGAGACAGCAATTACCGGGAGGTCTCCCAACGAGGCATAGCTTTTTAATTTTTTTCTATGTTTCGGGTCCATCAGGCTGCATGCTTGACTATGGATGTACATCGCAGGACACTTTTCTTTTTTAATAAAGGAATTGTTAAATATTGTCTGTTGTGGTTTTTTGTTTTTGACACTTTTTTGGGTGAATGGATAAGGGTACAATGTACCAGATACCCATTCACACATGGGGGGGCCAGATCTGCGAGTCCCCTTGTTAAAGGGGGCTTCCAGAATACGATAAGTCCCCCGCCTGCAGACCCTGACAACCAATGGCCAGGGTTGTCAGGAAGAAGCACCCCAAAGCACCCTCACCATGTTGAGGGCAAGTGGCCTGGTATGGTTCAGGAGAGGGGACGTTTGCTCGTCCGCTCCCTTTCCTGACCTGCCAGGCTGCTTGCTCGGATAAGGATCTGATACTGCACTATTGGAGACACTTTATATATTTGCATGTCGGTCTGGAGTTGCTGGTGATCATCACAGAGGCAACCTTTTAAAGGATTGAGGTGCAAAGCGTGTTTGATCCCTGCAGGACCTTGGTGGGAACCATTAAAAATCAATGTGGAGCCTTTTTTCCTGATGGAAATTATCATAAGTTGTGAGCAAGTTTGACCCTTTCAGGGTCTAAGAAGGAGGTGAGCAGCCATTTCACCTGGTGAAGGGAGCACTAGTCATAGATTGTTGGTTTATCTGAGAAGAACTTTTTTCTCACAGTGGAATTTGAAGTACACTCTATATAAGAAGATTTTGTGTCCCAATTAACTTTCATATATATTTGATATTGGACTTTTCTTTTTTTCAGCACATGCATTTATTGCACATTAATATTGGATTTGTTTACATTTTTTACTTGAGAAGCATTTTTTTTTCTCAGTGTAATTTGAAACACAGTCTATATAAGAAGATTTTTTGTTTCAATCAACTTTTTTGTACATTTACTATTGGATTGTATATTTATTCAGCACATGCGTTTATTGCATATTATTGCATGTATGTATTATTTGTCAGATTGCAGCAGCGCTATCACATTTTTTAAATATGGATAGTAGATATATATCCCATTGTTATTATAAAATGGCACGGGTCTCAGCATCTCCTGTAGGTCCCAGAGGGTTGCAGGCTAGAACCCTCAGCTGTGATAACTGGCATCCAGCACTAAGCCCGGGGCTAAAATTATTAGCTCCTTGGTTTCTGATGCTTTTACAATATGTGTTTCAATATGTGTTTCAACATTCTGTTTATATCAGGAGTATAATGTCATCACAAATACCATCAGGTCACTCCAGGGCTGCTGTTAGAAACCACAGGGGCGCATACAGCCAACCTGATAGACCTCCTCCCAAATAAACACAGTTTGCTATGCTTCAGTTATAAATAAACATAGTGAGTGTTTGGTACCTTCATTACATACTTACCTGACCCTTCCCCCACTCTCTATTCTGAAGGATCCTGTTGTGTGCTTGCAGTTTCTGGCAGGAAGGAGGGGAGGGAAGCCGGAGGCACTGCTGGGGTGGGGGCGGCACACAAAGGTGTCAGGGCAGCAGGGTAAAACATATGGTGCACAAGGGGGTACACATAGAAACAGTTCTTACCCAAGTTTTATTGGGAGTGCGAAGGCAGGAGACTGGTGCTCTGGCTAAGGCATACACTTTCCACAGCATAATTTCATAATGATATTAGCTGTCAACTCGGATGCTTCTTCATATAAATTCTTTTTTTGGTTACATAAGTGCTAGTACAGAATCCATAGTGCACTTTGGATTCTGTACCAGCACTTATGTACTGTAACCAATAAAGAATTTATATTAAGAAGCATCTAAGTTTACGGCTAATATCATTATGCACAGGGAGGGTGATTGGTGTGGTGGGGTGGGGGGGGGGCAATTACTGGAACTAATCCCTTGTAAGGCTCTCTATGCAGCATCGGAAAGCCAGCGGGAGGAAGAGGAGAAGTCAGCTTTCAGCTGCTGCAAAAAGAGCCATATAAGGGATCAGTTCCAGTAATTGCTCTCCCTGCTGAACCGATTGCGGGCTGGAGAGCAGTACAACAATGAGTGTCTGCAAGCAACTGTGAGGCATGGTGGAGATTCCTTGCAAGTTTGGGGCTACATTTCTGCAAATGGAGTTGGAGATTTTGTCAATATCAGTTTTGTCCTCAATGCTGAGAAATTAAGACAGATAATTATCCATAATGCCATACCATCAGGTAGGCATGGGATTGGCCCCACATTTATTCTGCAGCAGGACAATGACCCAAATAAATACAGCCAGGGATTTTTTTTTTTCAAATAATAGGTGCTGGAACTCAACCACGACCCCCTAAAACCCCTCCACCCACACACACCCTGCAAATAACATCAAATAGTGGGTGTGGTCACTCAAATTTTACGAACAGTAGGAGGATCTTAAAGGGGCATTAAATACCAGGATTGCATTTCATACAGAGTACAGAGTTCAGGGGGGTTACACACAGAGTGCAGAGCTGTCACTTGTAAACACAGAAACTGGACTTCTGTGTTTACAAGTGATTGTGGTGAGCACCCCTCCAAGGGTCTGAGCCAGAGGTGGTGGAACTGAGTTCCACCAAGTTCCCCCTGAAAAAAGCCCTGAATACAGCCAATAACATTAAGAACTGTCTTTAGCATAAAAGAACAAGGGGCCAAATCCTCAAAAATCCTGCCTAACTTATCTTTTCCCATTTAAGTTACACTGACTTAAAATTTCTACCTAAGTGCCCGATCCACAAAGCACTTACCTAGAAATTTCAGGCCGTGTAACTTAAATGTCTCCGGCGCAAGGCGGTCCTCTTCTGCAGGGGGCGATGACAATTTAAATGAGGCGCGCTCCCGCGCCGGCCGTACCGCGCAAAATTACGTTACGTCGGGCTTTGTGGATTGTGACGGGACAATAAAGTTGCGTCGGGTAAAAAAAAAGTTACGCGCCGGGAAAAAAAATTCAAAATTTAAAAAAAAACGCGGCGATCGAAAAAAAGATCTGTTTTTACAAGGTGTTACTAGTTTACACTTTGTAAAAGCAGAACTAATTTTACATATGCAAACGTAAACTTACGCAGAAAACACAAAGCTGAAAAGCTTTGTGGATCTCCGTAAGTCCTCATTTGCATACGCAAAGCGACATTTCAATGAGAAATGCCCCCAGCGGCGGATGCGGTACTGCATCCTAAGATCTGACAGTGTAAGTGTCTTACAGATGTCAGATTTTCTGCCTATCTTTGGAAAACTGCTTCTGAGGATCAGTTCCAAAGATAGGCACAGGGATACGCAGGCCGAACAGCAGTTCCGCCTGCGTATCCCTTTTGAGGATTTGGCCCAAGGAGTCCTGTGAGTGATGGTTTGGCCCCCAAAGAGCCCTGACCTCAACATCATCGCATCTGTCTGAGATTAAATGAAGAAACAGATGGATTTCAGGCAGCCTACATTCACAGAAGATCTGTGGGTAGTTCTCCAAGATGCTCGAAGCAACCTACCTGACGAGTTCCTTTAAAAACTGTGTGCAAGAATCAATGCTGTTTTGAAGGCAAAGAGTGGTCATAATAAATAATGATTTGATTTGTTCATTTACTTTCCATTTTGTGAATTTCTAAAATAAAACTAACGCTTCTATTTCTGAAAGCATTCTTAAAATGCAGCATTTGTTCACACCTGCCTAAAAAGCTTACACAGTAGTGTATATACTGTATATATCCTAAAAATGAATAAAGGGCCTGATTCCCAAAAGAGATACGCAGACTTAACTCCAGTTTTCTAAATTTACACGGCGCGTATATTTGCGCACGATCTTCAAAACGAGTTAAGCAAAGATTTCCGTATTTTCAGCCGTACTTAAATTAGTTACACCAGCGCATCCCCGGGCGCAAATTACGCTAGTCTCGCCGCTGTTTTTGATAGGCAAAGATGCAAATGAGGGAGTTATGGCGATTCTCAAAATTAAGTGTGTGCGTCGTATTTTCCGCCCTGTGCGCACCTGTTAGTTTTCCTGACTAAATTCCCACATTATAAAACCAGCCCTAATTTTACACATGCCGTGGAAGGGTTTGCTGTAGGTAGTGACTAGAGCTTAGAGCTATAGTTGAGAAGGGTCTTTTTTGAAAAATGCCAGGGCCAGCTATGATTCTGACGGCACTTGCTGCCTTACAGGCACAAAGGAGGAGGAGGGCACAGAGGAGGAGGATGAGGGCACAGGCGAGAGTTTATCGTCCACGGCGTGATCTTTTGCAAATGCCAGATTATGAGGTGTATGGCAACTACAGGTTCGATAGGGAAGCCATCCTGGAGATCACCCAACTTCTTCATGAGGATCTTATCACCCCAACCAGACGCTCCCATGCCCTGACACCTCTTCATAAAGTGATGGCAACCCTCCATTTTTTATCCAGTGGCTCATTCCAGCGTGCATCTGGAGGTCTGGCTGGGATGGTGCAGTCGACAATGAGCAGATGTGTCCATCAGGTGGTCCCTGCCATACTGCGGCGCATGACCAACCAGTTTGTGATGCCCACCCAGGAGGAGCAGCGTGTGCAAGCCATGACAGACTTCTACAGCATTGCTGGCTTCCCAAGGACCATCGGGGCGATAGACTGCACCCATGTGGCACTGCAGCCCCCCCATGAAACTGAACACCTGTTCAGAAACAGGAAAGGCTGGCATTCGATCAATGTCCAGGTGATCGTAAATGCCCATGGCCTCATCTGGCACGTTTGTGCCAAGTTTCCAGGGTCGTGCCACGACAGTTACATCCTACGGCAGACCAAGATCTACCAAGACTTGGAGCAGAATGTGTATGGAGACAGCTGGCTGATTGGTGAGTGACATTGGTGTCAGGTATGCCCCCCCCATGATGCAGACATCACAAGGGGCACATGCATGACTAATATCCTCCTGTCTTTTCCCTTACAGGTGACTCTGGATATGCGTTGGGACCCCACCTGATGACCCCCTTTAGGAACCCCCAAACACCCGGAGAACGCAAATTCAATGAGGTGCACATCCAGACCCGGGCAATAGTAGAGCGGACATTTGGCCTTCTCAAGTCCAGATTTAGATGCCTTGACAAGACTGGGGGTACACTCTTGTATTCCCCAGACTTTGTCTGCCAAATTATTGGGGCATGTTGCATCCTCCATAATTTTGCTGTGAGAAGGGGCCTGCATGTTGAGATATGTCCTGACCTAACCCCCCACCCAGGCAATCCCCCCCCCCAAACCCCTCTACCCGGTCTGCTGAGGGCCAGGCAATAAGGAGACAACTGTCTGAAGGCATCTTTGCCCAGTAAATGGACCCTAATTATCTTTTTATTTTGGCTTTCCCCAGAAAAAATCACAGAGATTATGTGACATGTAAAAATTTTCTTTGCACATAAAATGCACATTACTTATATGACAATGATAATGTTTTTTTTGGGTAGAAAACGCACAATAATTATCTCACAATGAGAATGCATGAATGCACGTCACTGTGGTCCCTAGCACAGACACATCACATGCACATCGAATTGGATTAGATCCAAGTACCCCCCCCCTTTGGTACTTGGGAGCAGTAACGCCCCGCCACGGCTCCAATTATGTCACTGTGCATTCATACACCATTCAGGAACCTAGGATGACTTCTCCCTGGTCCTGGGGATCCCTACTCCACCAAAACTGAGGGTGACACCCTTATGTTTTCAGGAATGCCACCCCCCCCCCACATTCACACATCATTCACACACATAAACCAAATCATAAGTACAGTATAAAAAAAATAAAAAATAAAAATAAAAAGTACCCCTGCAACTTAAGGATGTTGCCGAGTGCTCCTTCTGGGCTGCCCACGGGCACGGGCACGGGCATGGCCACGGCCACGGGGACGGCCACGGCCGACTGGGGGATCTTCATGGGGGGGGTCTGTGCAGGGGAGGGAGTATTTTCATGGGGGGGGGTCTGTGCAGGGAAGGGAGTATTTTCATGGGGGGGGGGTCTGTGCAGGAGAAGAAGGAGCCTCCCCTGGTGTCTGTCCTCCTGCTGGCCTTCCCTCCAAGGCAACGGCTATCCTTGTCAGACAGGAAGTAATGTCAGCCGTATTAGCCTGGCCAGCCCGGGTATTGGCCTGCACAGCCCGGGTATTGGCCTGCACAGCCTGGGTGAGGGCAGTCACCTACTGGGCCACGCCTGTTGTTGCGTTTTTCAGGTCCCACACACACGTGATGACCCCCACTGAGTTGGTGGCCACCTCACCCAGTGACTCCCTCATTGCACCCAGGCTGCGCTCCACCTTGGTTATAGATTTTTTTATTTCAGCCAGACTGCGGGTCTGCCGGACATTGTCCCTCAACAGACTGACCGGCAGACGCACCAACCCCCCCCCTGGTTTCCGGGGTCGGCCTCCTACTTGCCCCTGAGGCTTGTGGCCTTGGAGGAGGAGTTGGAGTGAGCCATGGGTGCTGCTGCATGTTGGAGGAGGGTTGGAAGGGGCCACAAATGATGGTGGCCTGACTGCTGGGCGCCTGTGGGTTTCCCTCAGGGGATGACTCAAAGGTCATATCTTGGCCCATCATGATTTGCTGCCCAATCTCAATATTGTCATCTTCCTCCCCCTCATCCTCCTCCCACTCAACATCCAAATTATGGGAGTAGGCACTCCCCTCCCATGGCGAATCCTGCCCTTCTTGGGACACTGCATCAGCCTGTCTTGGGGGTGGTGCAGCAGCCTGCCCTGATGGGCCAGCAACCTCCTGCCCTGATGGGCCAGGAACCTCCTGCCCTGATGGGGCTGCCACCTCCTGACCTGATGGGGCTGCCACCTCCTGACCTGATGGGGCTGCAACCTCCTGGGCTGATGGGGCTGCCACCTCCTGGGCTGATGGGGCTGCCACCTCCTGGGCTGATGACCCAGCAACCTCCTGGGCTGATGGGGCTGCAACCTCCTGGCCATCTGGGGAGGACACAAAACAATCACAGGTTGGTGGATCCACACACTTGGCACATCTTGGCACATCTTCCCTTCTCCCACCCACACATGCTAATCACCAGATAGAAATTCCAAAAAATTACCTGTCCTCATAAGAGGATCATTGTCAAAGCCAGGCAGGCCCACCACCTGCTGTGGGTGGAAACACTGGGCCACTGCCCATTCCTCCTCACTCATCCTGACTGGGCAGGGTCCCCCTCCTCCAGTGCCCCTGGTATGGGCATGCAGCGTTGCCAGCTTGTTCCGGGACACGCTCCTCAAGTCATTGATCTTTTTTTGAACTCCAGCAAAGGTCCTGGTCTCCCCCCCCCCGCCGCATTGATCCGATCGGTAATATTTTTAAGGATCTCCTTCCTCCTGGCCGGGGTGGTGTTGTGGCTCTCAGGGCCATGGAGAAATCGCCCATATTTAATGACGCCCTGAGCAAGTATATGCTTCTCTGCCGGTGTAAAATTTAGCTTCCTGCGCTTGGGAGCCATGACAGACAACACCCAGCAACAGGGAACTCACCCAAAAAACAAACAACAATACACACACACAACAAAGAAAATAAAAACACTCAAAAAAAAATACAGACAGCTACTATAAATTCAAAAAATAACAGGCAAAAAAGGGAAACCAAAAAAAAAACACACACCAAAAAAGACACACTTATCAAAAACAAACAGGCAAAAAAGGGAAACAAAAAACAATCACACACCAAAAAAGAAACACTTCTCAAAAACAAACAGGCAAACAATCAAAACAAAGAACAAATTAGCAAAAACAAACACCAACTATACCCTCCAACTCCACAAACACTTTTCTCACAAACAAATCTTACCAACAAACACTGACAAACGTTCAAAGCAGAAGCAACTTGCTTTAGGAAGGGAACACAGGGAAATACTTTTGCAATAGAAGTGTGTTTGACTGGGGCTATTTAGACACAGGGCGATCCTCAAACTAAGTACGCTTGGCCTTTTACCTATCTCACTGATTGCGATGACCAAAGTTTTGCACATGCGCAGTGAGGTCCAGATTCGTGCGCGCATGTGCAGTACGGCAGGCCCTTCATTTGCATGGGGTCATGGCTCATTACAATGAAGCACGCCCACTTCATTCCCACTTGCCATAACCACGCCTTACGCATTGGAACTTAGGTTAAGGATGGCGCAATTTTGTGCGGAAATGCGCTGTGGATACGGTACTTACGACACCAACTTAGGGCGCCGTAACTTAAATGACATAAGTTAGATAATCCTAAATTTACACAGGTTTTTGGGAATCAGGCCCAAAGTTCTAAAGACATTTATATTCACTATGGAGGTATCAAATGCTCAGGTAAGTGAAAGCAAAGTCATTCAAGTTTTTAGTGATTGCACACCTGTAAAAATGTTGCCTGACTTAATATTGTCGTAATATTACTCTGAGGCCCCGTACACACGATAGAATCCATCCGCGGATAAATCCAAGCAAATGGGTTTCAGCGGATAGATCCTATGGTGTGTACACTCCAGCGGATCTGTTTCCGCGGATATTTATCCGTCGACTCGCTTTTCAGCAGATCGAATATTTGCTGACATGCTAAACAAATCTATCCGCTGCGAATCTATCCGACGGACAGATCCGTTGGTTAGTACACATTATCCGCAGATAAGAACCACGCGCATGCTCAGACAAAATAAGGGGATGGGAGCACTCGTTCAGGTAAAACTCTCGTTTGTTTGTGATATGGCACATTCGTCCTTGTAACTATATAGTGTGTCGTTTATTTCCTCTTGTTTTTTCAGCGTTCTCTTGCTAGAATAAACCCGTTCTCTTGCTGATGCTATCTATTCAGATGTTTGAACTTTCTTTTTTTCCTCCACATGTCAATGTTTATATTTTTTGGTTTGTAATTTAATGTTTTTTAATTTTTTTCCCTTTTGTTTTTTGTTGTGCAATTTATGTCACCATTCTTTTTTCTTGCACATTTTTTTTTTTTTTTGTGCAATTTATGTCCCCATTCTTTTTTCTTGCACATTTTTTTTTCTTTTTTTTTTGTTGTGCAATTTATGTCCCCATTCTTTTTTCTTGCACATTTTTTTTTTCTTTTTTTTTTGTTGTGCAATTTATGTCACCATTCTTTTTTCTTGCACATTTTTTTTTCTTTTTTTTTTGTTGTGCAATTTATGTCCCCATTCTTTTTTCTTGCACATTTTTTTTCTTTTTTTTTTGTTGTGCAATTTATGTCCCTATTCTTTTTTCTTGCACATTTTTTTTTTCTTTTTTTGTTGTTGTGCAATTTATGTCACCATTCTTTTTTCTTTCACATTTTTTTTTCTTTTTTTTTGGTCAAGTTATGTCACCATTTTATTTTGGCGTGTGTTTTTCCTTTTTTGTTTTCCCAAGTTGGTACGCCAAATGTACCCCCCCCCCCCCCCCCAAGGAGTTGGTGTCCTTTCTAAATGACACATATTATTTGCTAAAATGTTTCATGCCTAATCACCACAGTAATAAAACACAATAGACAAGGTATTTCAGTAAATCAAATAACCATTTATTTTGGCCATAAACAAAAATAAATTACCGAGAACGGCAGCACTTGATGAGATAGCAACATACATGCAGACTTGTGTTCCAGACTGCACAGGCAACATAGTCAAGGAGAAAATGGCAAACCTTGAGGACCGCATACCGAGAACTAAAAAAGAACAACCACAAAAACAAAAACCAGGAGCAGCAGCAAGTGAGCCAATGGAGCCCAGGCTGTGGTAGTCCAAAAAACCTAAAGTTTTTGGGGGATCAAATGGAAGGCCGGGAATCATCTTCTCCTGTTCCTTGTAACCCTCCTTGCAGCCTGCATTGCAGCAGATCTTCCACGGACCCGTCCACGGCCCCTTGCAGGTCGGGATGATGTGGCAGCAGGAGGAGTTAGCAGGTGTTGGGCAGGATGGGCCGGGTCACTCAGCTCAGTGTCATCGGTCAGCCAGCCCTGGTGCAGCCATAAAAGCACCTGGTTCATCAGGTTCCTGGCACGCCTCTGACCATCCTCCCCCGCTTGGGACAATTCGTGGGCCACATAGGCACTGTAGGCCTCAGTGGGGTTGAGGGGGGCCCTCATTAAGGCGCTAGCCTCCCGAATCATTTGGAGGCTCTCATCCTCAACCTGCCTCCTGCGCCTCATTAGGCCTGTTTGCCTGACCCGGGGGGGAGGGACTTGCCTGCTGGTGCTGACCGTGGGCCTGGGGCCCTCCTGACTGGTGCTGGGCCCGGCCTCCTCCTCCTGGCTGCCAATGACCCCTTCCTCCTGGCTGGCAGGCATCTCAGCATCAGTAGCCGATATTTCATGGCTGCTCCCTTCTTCCTGTGTCAAAAAAAGTGACATGTTTTACAATTTGGCACAAGCAAATCACACACATTTTCATGCTCTAGACTGGTTTGTTTTATCTTACTTTAAACTTGAATAGACTCTCCTTCTGATCCCTGCACTTGGCATCCATGACCCCTATTTTTATGACCATGACTTTTATAGTCCATTTTTTGGTTTGGGATTACAATATCAACTCAATAAACAAACAAGAATTAGCAGCCCAAAAACATTTTGAAAAATACTCTACCTCATCAGAAGTGGAGAGTCGCAGATTGTCATGCCTGCCAGCCAGCCCCTCACCGTCCTCCTCCTGGCTGTGGTGATCCATGGAAGGTCTGCTGCGATGCCGGCTGGAAGGAAGGCTGGACATTGATTGCCGGCCCTCCATTTGATCCCCCAAAAACTCCAGCTCCTGGTAGTACCACAGACTTGGCTCCGTGGACTCTCTTGCTGCTGCTCCTGATCGTTGCTCCCGTAGTTCTCTTTTTGTTCGGTATGCGGCCCTCAGGTTATTCATTTTGTTCTTGACCATGTTGCCTGTGCAGCCGGGAACCCATGTCTGCATATATGTAGCTATTTCATCAAGTGCTGCCCTTCGTCGGTCCCGCCTAGAATAGTGGGGATGTTTGGAATCCCAAAGTAGGGGCATTTCCCTAAACTTTTCAATGAGCTGTGAAATGATCTCCTTTCCCACGATTGTTTCCATTTTTGAATTTCTTCTATAAATTTTATGATGAACACTGTTAAACCAAAAAAAAATAAACATGAAAAAATGCCCAGCATTCCCATTTTATTCATATGTGGCCCCAGATTGATCAAGTACTATGCAAACACAGTGTCTCCTGCAGCTAAAATGCTGGCCAGCTCTGCCCCATTGTTGTGACCAAAAATGACTTCACATGCAGACCCTTTTTCAAATAAGTTTGCTAAATACGTGTAATCTAGACCCATCCACAATTTGTTATATTTAGACCTTTCATCAAGGCACTATTTCATGTGTACTTAGCATGCCCCTCATCATTCCTGACATATAAATACACTTCCTAATAACCTCTGGCCAACCAACACAGAACAATACTTGCATGATCACAATACACCTGGCAAAAAATACAAATAGGTAGAGCATTCTTCACATCTAGATTTAAGTGATGTGTGAAAGCATTGTGAGAAGTAAATTCAGTTTTGGGGACACAAGAAACATACTAAGTTGCGTTAAAAGGCTGCAAACAACAGACAAAACCACAATCCCATGGCTCTCAAGTTTCTAGGCCTCTGCTGATCCCATGTTGTAATTTTTTACCTTATTATCTCTAGCTCCTCGTGCAGCTCAATGAAATAATCTCCGCGTAAGCAACGTAATCACGTCGGTTACCTTTTATAGACTCCGCGTGTGCGTGACACACCGCTTTTGTCTCCATTGCCATGCCCCCTAATCAATGTTAACTTAAAAAATCTGGCGTTAACTGTGTTACTGCTGTCAAATGTTCTACTAATCTCCGCGTAAGCAACGTAATCACGTAGGTTCCCTTTAACAGACTCCGCGTGTGCGTGACACACCGCTTTCGTCTCCATTGCCATGCCCCCTAATCAATGTTAACTACAAAAATCTGGCGTTAACTGTGTTACTGCTGTCAAATGTTCTACTAATCTCCGCGTAAGCAACGTAATCACGTAGGTTCCCTTTAACAGACTCCGCATGTGCGTGACACACCGCTTTCGTCTCCATTGCCATGCCCCCTAATCAATGTTAACTTCAAAAATCTGGCGTTAACTGTGTTACTGCTGTCAAATGTTCTACTAATCTCCGCGTATGCAACGTAATCACGTAGGTTCCCTTTAACAGACTTCGCGTGTGCGTGACACACCGCTTTCGTCTCCATTGCCATGCCCCCTAATCAATGTTAACTACAAAAATCTGGCGTTAACTGTGTTACTTCTGGGAAACGGGCGAATAATCTCTGCGTAACCTACGTAATCACATCTTATTCATTCTCTACACTCCGCGTATGTATGAACCGCCGCCCTCGTCCCCGCCCATGACGGGACATTTCCTGTTTTCCATGCCCCTAATCTCTGTGGGGATGAAAGATGGCGATGACAGGCGAGCATGCACAGAGCTCTCAGGCCAGAAGTGAGGGGACAGAGGCAGGAACGTCGCGATCCAGGCCAAAACGTTATAAGGCCACTAATATGTCTTTCGACAAAATGGTGGAGCTGGTAGAGATTATGCGGAGGAAGGACTATGATGGGCAATATGGCCCATACAAGACCCCCAACCGCAGGAAGGGGAAAATTATGGAGAAGGTGGCAAGGAAAATGCAGAGGATGTTTGGGATCGCCAGGTCCAAGGAGCAGCTACGGAAGCGGTGGTCCGACTTAAAGCTCCGTGAGCCACATCAACTGAAGAAAATCAAAAAAATACTCAAAAAAAGTAAGTTCTTTTTTTGTTTGAGGGGTGGGGACAATTTTATTAGTTGAATGTTTGGTCAGGTACATTTCTACATCTGTATCCTTGGCCTGGTTGTACTTCTGAACACATGTTTAAATAATTTTAGTTTTCAAAATATCATTTGCTTGGCCAACGACTGTTAATAGTAAACCTTGTTCACATCAGGTTGCTTCTCACAAATACGATGTTGGCCCAGGAACAACACACCTGGACATGCCTCTCTTGCCAAAAACATTGTTTGTAAACATTGTGTAAAAATGTATTACTCGAAAATTTAAATCCAAGAATGGGAAATGCAAACAGTGCTACTAAGCAGGTGTTTTCATATCTGTAATCCAGAGCACCTGTGTCTCCCCCAAAAGATTACACTAAAATTTGGATGGTCTCAGCTCAAAATTTGAAGGGGGGGACATCCATGTGTGTCACTTTGCTAAAAAGGGACTTAATGAGAGCTTGGCCTAGAAGTCATCCTAAAATGTAGGTTTGGGGTGATAAGACAACAAAATTCTATAAAAAAAGCCTCTAAACTTCTATGCAATGTGTGCGATTTCTGCTCTACAATATCTGTGTGCTGATGAGTATACCTTTTTTTGGTTATTCTTTCTAGGGGAAAGAAGACGACAGCATTTCGAGGAGGCAGAGAGGGCCAGACACGCCCGGGATCTGCCATCTGGCCATGTGGAGGAGGAGGATGTGGAGGAGGAGGAGGAGGAAGGAAGAGATGAGGATGTGGAGGAGGAGGTGGAAGGAAGAGATGAGGATGTGGAGGAGGAGGAGGAAGGAAGAGAGGAGGATGGAGTAATTTTAAATCTGGTAGTTGTTGAGGAGGAAGATGAAATTCAAGAAGAAGATTTTGGAGATTTTGAAGATGGTGGATTGGTGGAAGAAGAAGAAGGAGGAGTTTATGAAGATGGAGAAGTGGTGGAGGAGGAAATCGGCACAACATCAGGTCAGTGTCACCCCAGCTTGATAGGGCAAAACGGGGCTAATGTAATGCAGATATGGCACCAGGTGAGTTAAATTACCACCTTTTAATCAGCCACAGAACCTGTGTAATTAATATGTGTTCTGGTTTAAAGGGATGAGGTGGCAACCCTAGATGTATCTAGGCCGGTAAAATGGCTAATTTTATATTTTGTCCTCATTTTGTAGGGGATGAAGATGCTGTTCAGCATTTTTCTCGCGCAAGTGCGGGAATAATTATTCAGCAAGTGATGGAGTGCAGCAGTGAAATGGCGAATATGCGGCAACAGATGGTTCTCATGGAACAGAATGTGCGGAATGTAATTGTCGAGTGCTGCACCGAGCTGGACAATATGCGGCAACGAATGGTGGTTATAGAACAGAACTATAAGAACATCATTGACATGATGGGCCGTGTCAAAGACTAAACACCCCCCCGCCCATCCCCCAACCTGTTTTAATGTATGACTCAGCAACACGCCAAAATTTGAAGATGCACACACAGTGTGTCAACATGTGCTATCTGCCATCACAGAATATAGAATATCTGTGCTTTGTGGGTACAACCCCCTCCTCGATTGTCAATTAGTTTTCGAGGAAGGGTTTGCTCCCACAAAACCTAGACATTGTTCACCCATGATGGCAGATAGCACATGTCGCCATTTTAAAGTCTTTCTATGTTGTAGAACTGACATTTGGCGAATTGCACTGAATGTGTGCATCTTCAAATTTTGGCGTGTTCTTTATTTTTTGGGACGTGTTTTAATTTTTGTATTTTCAAAATGGCTTCCAATCAACAAGCCATACAAAACAGAAAAACTAAAAAAAAATTAGAAAATTAAATAAAAACCCAAAAAAATAGTTAACCAAAAAAAGATTGGTTAACACATCTATCCAAAAAATGAGATCAATCTTTTTTTTGGAGTTCCAAAAAAACAAAAAAAAAAAGTTATTAAAAATTTTTAAAAAAAAATTTCAAAAAATTCTTCTAAAATATTGAAAAAAAAAAATTAGTTTTATTGGGTGAACAAATATATTTAAAAAATGTGAGCAATATTTTCTAACAAAAATTACCCTCAAAAATAATGAAAAAATCAAAAAGGTCAAAAATCGCCACCAATTTTTAATGTAAAAAAAAACAAAAAAATTTAAGGACACCAAAAAGATTTGGTTAAGTTTACACTTGGTAAATACAATATTTGTGTGAAAAATGGTACAATTGTACAACATGGTTTGTGAACACCAATTTTTTTTTGAAAAAATGGTTTTGACCAAAAAAAAAAAAAAATGATACGAAAAAAATAAAAAAAAAATAAAAAAAAGCCTTGCAAACTAAAAAGGTTGGCATGTTTATTAATAAAAATATTCCTAAAAAAAAAAAAAGGAAAAAGCTGACAATAAAAAAATATTTTACTAAATCATTACAAGGAGTGGCTTGATTATTTAAGATGCTGAATACCCAGTTTGGAGATGAGTGAATAATGTGCAATTGTGTTTATTTACTAAAACCAGAACCCTACATTTGGCAGTAGAAGTGCACTATTTTTGTGGCTAACCAGGAAGACAGATAAAAATAGAAAAAGCAGTAATGACAAACAACTGCATAAAGTCCAATGGTCTAATTATTTATTATTTCTGTGAATATTCCTTTCTTTTGGGGGCCGAATTAGAAAGAAATATGATCTGGCATAGCAATGGCCCCCCGACCCATGAAGTACTCAACATATTTGTCGCGTACCTCACGAGCTGATTGGGTGCCAATGCCAGCGCGACCAGTGTCCAGCCCAGGGAGAGGATCTGAGAGTAGTCTTGCCTCAGAAACTCTGTCGGGTAGGTACGTCTGGGAATGCCTGCGTAAAAAGTTGTGCAAAATGCAGCAGGCAAATACAATGGTGTTCAATTTATATTCCGCCAGATGTATTGCTGTCAGGAAAAGGCGGAACCGGTTGGTGAGAATCCCAAAGGCATTCTCGACTACCCTCCGAGCTCTGGACAACCGATAATTGAACACCTTCCTCTCTAAGGTGAGGGTCCTCTGGGGAAAAGGCCGCATTAGGTGAGGTCCAAGCCCGAAAGCTTCGTCCGCTAGGAACACAAACGGAAGTCCTTCCACATTATCTTCATCTGGTGGCAGTGCCAGACCACCAGTTTGTAGACGATCGTAGAATTCTGTCTGCGAGAACACTCCCCCATCTGACAGCCGGCCGTTCTTCCCCACGTCCACATAGAGAAACTCATACTGTGCCGACACCAACGCCATCAACACAATACTATGAAAACCCTTGTAGTTATAATAGTAGGACCCCGAGTGGGGTGGGGGCACAATGCGGACGTGCTTCCCATCTATTGCTCCACCGCAGTTTGGAAAATCACAACGCTGGGCAAATTGGGAAGCCACAGACTGCCATTCCTGTGGTGTGGAGGGTAGCTGTGGGGACAAACAAATAAAGAGATTTAGTACTTTGGCACATAAACATTGCAAACAGAATACAAAAACCATCATTGTGCAACATCAACAACAGGATTCACATTTCCTACAAGCATTGTGAAGTGAGTATTTAATTCCAAAAATATAGGCCCACTTAATTAGCAGACTCCACATCCCTCTGATGATAGAGCATTAAACAATTTTCGGGGGGGAGGAGGGGGGGAGGGGCAGAGCTACAATGGATTAGCCAAAAAATCACCCAAAATTTGGCTAGGTGGGTTTGGGCCTAGGTAAGCATGCTGGACAGGTTTATGGTGGGTAAGGACAAAATATGCAGGTAGGCCCAAAACAAACATGTAAAGGTTAACAACATGCATGGGTAGAAAAGGGAACATCCCACACACAGCAGATTACAATCTCATGGTTATTAGGGAATAAAAAAAAAATTGACTTTCTCACACATTTCAAAAAAATACATTGTGATGTTAAAATTAGGGAACTTACCTTAATATACTCCTCCTGCAGAACATGTATGATGGCAGTACACGTCTCCGGTATGATGACCCCAAGCCACTGGGGAGAGATGCCTGTCGAGAACTTGAGGTCCTGCAGGCTCCTCCCAGTCGCCAGGTACCGCAACGTGGCAATAAGCCTCTGCTCGGCCGTGATGGCATTGCGCATCACAGTGTCCTGCCTCGTGATATAGGGGGACAGAAGTTCCAGCAGACGGTTGAATACGGGGTCCGTCATGCGGAGAAAATTCCTAAAATCATCAGGATTATTCTCCTGGAGTTCCCTAAGCAGAGGCATATGAGAAAACTGGTCACGCTGGCGCAACCAATTCTTGGTCCAGAAACGCCTCCTCCCACTGTTCCTGGCCAATAAACAGGTTCGCTGGACATGGCCATAAGCAATCCCATAACCAGCACCAATTCGCGAGAATCGACGCTGCTGCTCCATCATGGATTCAAACCGGCCGGCTGGTCAGTCAAGAACACACTCCAACAGAAAGCACCCCCAAATCCAGCACAACCTGCTAAGCCCGCACGACACACAGATACGAGCGCACAGTACGCGGAAACGTGCTGAAAGCCTGTGCCCGAATGCCAACTGCAAACCCGCAAGCAAACGCACTGAACCCGAGAATACCTACTGTCAAAACGCGGAGACTGAAAAGCACGAATCGGCTCTAACCAAACCTTCACTAGCACGCGGTCACACGGAACTAGCAAAAGCGGAACAGAGGGCGGCGCCGTTGACTTTGGTCTTCCCCTTTATAGTGACGTCTTACGTGGTTTACGTTGCATACGTTCTGGTTCGCGGGCGCTAGTGTGTACGTTCCAGCGGATCAACAGATAAATCCGTCGATCCGCTGAAACCGATCCGCGGATAAATTTCAGCGGATGGATTCTATCGTGTGTATGGGGCCTAACAATTTGCGCAATTTATTTTTAGTTATGCAGTGTTCATAACAGTGTAGCGAGGAAAAACGCTCTTCTAAAGTAATATGCATAATTTAGTTTGAGCTTTATCATTCTACAATGTTTTACAAAAGTTGCAGTAACGTGATATTTTAATCAGCAGACTTTGATTTTATTTTGTTAAATTTGCTACCAAACTAAAGCCCTATCTGCCCTAAACAAAACAATGTGTAATACCTTAAAGTCATTCTAAAGGTTTTAAAAAACAAACAAAAAACAAACATGTTATACTTACCTGCTCTGTGCAATGGTTTTGAGAAGTCCCGTTCCTCTTCTATCTGGGTCCCCCGCTGGTGGTCCTGGATCCTCCCCCTGCCGAGTGCCCCCAATAGCAAGCCTCTTGCTCCCGAGCCATGCTCCTGTAAATGGATATTGTACATTCACACACAGAGCATGGCACACACAGTTCTTCTCTTTAAAACTTAGGTAGGATATACATTTATATTTTTTTTCCTTCAACCAGTGGGCTAAATGAAAAAAAGATTGCCCCATCCACACATTTGATGTGGATGGGGGAATCACTCCCGCTGTGTTATTGACTTCTGTACAACTTGCCTGCCCATACATGGATAAAAATTCTGCTGGTCCCTGTTTAACCAGCCAAATTTGATCCATGCCTTTAGTCTTATAGGTGCGTAATAGAATCCAACCCTTTCTGTTTTTTTTTCTGCAAAGAAGCTCGCCACTGGTGTGGAACACTACTCTGACCAGCTTTTTATATTAAAATCTTTTGCAAATTACCATATTTATCGGCGTATACCATGCATTTTTTTGCCCTGAAATTTAGGGCAAAATCGTGGGTGCACGATATACGCCGATACCCACTTCCCGCGCTGTGTTTGAACCACTGCGCCAACATATACCGAGCGCAGTACACTCGGGTATAGTCGGGCAGGCTCGGCTCCTCTCGCGGTCACGTCCTGTGCGTCCTGTACGTCCTTTACGTGAGAGGAGCTGAGCCTGCCTGACTATACCCGAGTGTACTGAGCTCAGTATATGTCGGCGCACTGGTTCAAACACAGCGCGGGAAGCGGGGATCGAGTGGGGAGGACACCACGATGGCCACAGAAGGACGCCGGACTGGACGAGGCCGCCGATGGACACGATGGACGACGGGCACGACGCGATGGACGACGGGCAAGACACCGACAAGGGGCATCCAAACTGTAAGTATTTTTTTTCCAGGAATTTTCCTTCAAGTTCGAGGGTGCGCGCTATACGCCGGGGCGCGTTATAGCAAGATAAATACGGTAGCTAATAAACTGGAATCAGAAGAGTTGTTGTCACCTCTTTTTGTTGTAATTGCAGAGGCACAAAAACATTTTCCTTGATAAAAGATTTAGGGTCATAATCCTGCATCCTCAAAAGTTTTCACCAAATTTAGTGAAATGTAATAAAACATAACAGCACTATAAAAGTACCGTATTTATCGGCGTATAACACGCATAGGCGTATAACACACACCCTAACTTTAAGAGGGAAGTTTCGCGAAAAAAACTTTCCACAGCCCCCTGCGTATAACACGTAGGCACAGTTTACCCTCGATTTTCAGGGTAAAAAAGTGAGTGTTATACGCCAATAAATACAGTGGGCCATATTCTGAGAGAAGTTACGACGGAGTATCTCAGGATACTCCATCGTATCTCTCTTTTTTGGCCCGTGTATCTATGCGACTGATTCTTAGAATCATTTTCGCATAGATACACTTAAGATCCGCCATGTGTAAGTCACTTACACTGTCAGATCTTAATTGTAATTACGCCGCCCGCCGCTAGATGGCATTTACGTGAAGGTCTCATTTGTTTATGCAAATGAGCCTGCTACGCCGATTCCCGAACGATTTCGCGTCGCGTACCCGTCGCTAACGTCGTTTGCGTAAGCGGAAACTTACTCCTGCTATATGAGGAGTAAGTTTCCGCATGTCCCACGTAGGCCATGTTACGGATAGCGTCGGGTCCGCGTCGTGTTTTTCCGTCGGCTACGTCATTTCCCTAAGTCGTTCTTGAATACGACTTTGCGTCAATGACGCACACGTCGGTGTCATTGACGTTTTCCGCCGAGAACTGGAGCATGCGCACTGGGCTTTTTTAAGCCCGGCGCATGCGCAGTTACTTAGAATCGGGGGCGCGCTTAATTGGAATAGAAGCCGCCCCCTTGAAGATACGCGTGGCTACGCCGGGCCATTTACACTCCGCCGCCCCAAACTACGGAGCAAGTGTTTGGGGAATACAGCACTTGCTCCTGTAGTTTGGGGCGGCGGAGTGTAAATGCCTTACGCGCAGCCCGCGGGCATTTAGAGAGAATATGGGCCACTATTTAAAAGTAATTGAACAGTAGAAAACTTAAAATCCTTAATGAATCAAATGTGTGTTATTCCTATTTAATACTCCATCTGGATCTAATCTGTTCTTACGTATTCCTCTTGTTGAATGAAATTAACTTTTCTCATTTCCTTCTGGTAGGAGGGATGCAACCAGGTTTGGGCTTTGATGTGATTTCATAAATCTTCCTCAACATCTACTGCTTTGAAGATAAGATTGTACTGAGGTGTGCTTATGAGAGAAATCCCAAATTCTCTTCAAAGTTAAAAATAAATATCTCAAAAAGCAGAAGAGCATGCTTAAATAGTCATTATCTGAAACAAAATGACTGCAGACCCTGACCAGACTACTGCCTCAATAATACTTCATATTAAAGGCAATAGGCAAGACAAATGTGCTGTGAAAAAAAGTTATTTATGTTTTTCATTCCATGAGGTGCACTAAAAAAAAGGCTTTTTTTAGAGTAGCATGTCTTAATACTTGATATCACACTACATTAATGAAACTTGTGGTGTGAATGGGCTCTTAATTTAGTGTGTAGAGCGCTGTGTTTTCAGAACTGTGTATGGCTCATCAAAAGTGTAACTTAAAATACAATTTTCAATTTTGCAGTGTAATGTGAAAAGTGAGCAGATTTTTTATAAGACAAACCGAAGTCATGCAACACCATTGGAAACAAAAGCAGTACTAAAAAAGATATTCACTTAATAAATTGTGTAAATATTCACTTCAATTATCCAATCATGGGAAAAGAAAATTCTTGTTTACTTATGTAGCGCTACCCCCTAATGAGCTGGTGATTGATTTGGGATCTGCGTATTAAGTTACCTCTATGTGATGTCTGAGGCCCCGTACACACGACCAGTTTCCTCGGCAGAATTCAGCTTCCGACCGAGTTTCTGGCTGAATTCTGCCGAGAAACCCGGCCGTGTGTACACTTTCGGCCGAGGAAGCCGACGAGGACCTCGGCGAGGAAATAGAGAACATGTTCTCTATTTCCTCGTTGTTCTATGGGAGAACTCGGCCCGCCGAGGTCCTCGGCGGCTCCAGGACTGAACTGGCCGAGGAACTCGATGTGTTTGGCACGTCGAGTTCCTCGGCCGTGTGTACGGGGCCTAAGGGTGAAGGTAGTGAGTAAAGCAGTAATTGAATGTCCAGTCTGCAGGTGAAGTTTTCTGAATGCTTTATTTCTTGGTCCAACACGACCAACACATCAACTTGAGGTAAACAGGAAAGGTTGATGAAATAAAGGAACTCTGCAGTATCAGGCTTTGGATAGAGAAAAGCAATCCTGCTATTCTGTAGTTGTATCAATGCGTCGCCACTCCAGCCAGAGTGGGTGAAGTGCCTCCGAACAGACCCCTACCACAGGCCTGGCAGCCGGAGTGCCTCTTAAGTTTGCTGGGAGGAACAAGTCTCTGCCACAGACTTGGCCCTGATTGAATGTTGAGGCCTCTGCCACAGGCCTAGTGCAAGATTTAAGTTGAACAGCAGAGCGAATCCTCCCAGTAAATTACGTTAGGGTCACCGGTTGACAGTGCAAGTGTACCTGTCAATGTTCCGGTCACCAGATCCCCGATGGTTCGTTCAAGCCCTTTTGGATAACCTGCCTCCGGGCTCTTCTCAAGCCGATTCCCCACCGAACGGCATACAGTCTGGGATCTCCTCAGTAGAAGTGGGGATCCAGTAAGACACTGGGGCCCCTTGGCAGCATCAGTCGCTCCAGGCCAGGAGGGCCCAGAGTCTGGAACTCTGCATAGCGCGCGACCCCAGGCCAGGTGGCCCCACGATGTGCGCACACCCTAAAGGTGGGTGCCGCACCTGGAACCAGGAACCTGCGAAGAACCTAGAACAACGGCCTCCGCCACAGAAATACCCCTCCCCAGCATGCACAATGAGGCCCAACTCCTCTCATTGGCTGCTGGGAAGAAGCGGCTCCGCCTGGATCCCTCTGGCACCATCTGCCGTCCAGAGATGAAACCGTATCTCTGGACGCATAGACCGACCCACAGGACAGTCCAGGATTTGGCGATAGCCAAATTTACCAAAATCAAGAATGAGAGCAACATAACTCTCTCATTCTCCCACTAAATTTAACATAGCGTCCTTTTTGAAGGTAAAGGGGCGCTACACTTATTTATATGGACACAACTGGATCACTGAACCAAAAATTCACATAATTTGAATAAACATTTTCAACTACTTTAGTAAATCAACCTCTTTATATCAGATATATGCACTGCTCTCTCATCAAAGACAGAATTTCCTGAAAACAGCTGCTGCCTAACTATGGTACACATATAATGTTATTGTACTGCATGAGCATTCAGTGTGGTCATCCACAAGCATTATTATATACCTGTAGCATTACCCCCGAAGGAGCTGCTTGTTGTTTTGGGTGGCACATTTACCTCATGGCTCCTCCGAATTCCTAGGGGTGCGTATTGCATTTAGTAGAAGTAAAGGAATGTCCACAACAGGTGCTCTTTGCTGTGCTCTTTATTACCCAGCCGGGTAAAAATAATAACTTGTAGTGAGGAAAGTAAAGTTGAAGAAAAAAGAGAACAGCAGATTCAGGCGTGATGATAGGGAAACAGTCCTGCTCCCAAGCGTAACACTTTCTCTGCGCCACTCCTGCCGGACCGGGTGTAGCGTACCCGGACAGGCCTCTCTCACTGACCTGGCAGCCGGAGTATCACTCGAACGTTTGTAGGATAAAGTCTCTGCCACAGACACTCCTTGGTGAACTTTAGAGAGACACCCCTGCCACAGGCCCTCTCTGATTTGGTAGTTACAGAGATAATCCTCCTTAGACGAGTTACGCCTGGATCTCCTTCAACTTATCACCCAGGTACGGACTGACAGGTGATCAGGTAGGTGTCCTACTATTAAAAGCCAGCAGCTTCAGTATGTGTAGCTGCTGGCTTTTAATTTTTGCAGTGGGCGGACCTCCTATTTAAGGTTTCAATGAGGCATTCACATAAAAATCCTTCAGTGACATTTGATCCATATGGGATTCAATAGCATTTGCCTGACATTCCTTAGTCATATTCACTGTATTTGGAAAAGGATGAATATGCACCAAATAGGTGCAGCAGCTGGAGAACAGCAAACTCAACCTTACTTGCACATTGGGAGTACAAATTCTCTTTACCCTGCAGATGACTCTGCAAGCATAGCTCTCCATGGTGCTGAAACTGCCCTGAGCTAAAACCAAATACAGCCAGTAATGTTACAGGGAACTCCTTCCCAAAGTTCCCTATTGACCTAAAACGTAAAAAATACAAATGTGATCCCACACTGTGCAAACACCCTAAAATTATCACCATATATAACAGCTACCCAAAGTATCAATAATTTGACCATAAAATAAAAGGCATTTTATATAACCCTCATTTCCTCAAAATATGCACGTGTCACATAGGGAAATAATTCTAAAAGTTCATAAATGTCCAACTGTCAAAAGCTCACAAGTTTGCATACCCTTGGAGAATTGGTAATATACAGTATGTACCATTTTTAACATGAGTGAGCAGGCAAAACACATTTCTTTTATTTCTTATGAGATTCATTATAAACTGTGGGTCATAACAGAATGGCGCAATCATAAAACAAAACATGGCAACAGGTAAACAAATGAAACGGGTTCTGCATACCCTTGTTTCTTAATACTATGTATTGCCTCCTTTAGCATCAACAATAGGGATGAGCTTCGAGTCGAACTTATGTTCGACTCGAACATTGCCTGTTCACCGAACAACGAACAATTAGGGGTGTTCGTGGCAAATTCGAAAAGCCGCGGAACACCCTGTTAAAGTCTATGGGAGAAATCTAAAGTGTTAATTTTAAAGGCTAATATGCAAGTTATTGTCCTAAAAAGTGTTTGGGGACCTGGGTCCTGTCCCAGGAAACATGTATCAATGCAAAAAAAGTTTTAAAAACGGCAGTTTTTTCAGGAGCAGTGAATTTAATAATGCTAAAAGTGAAACAATAAAAGTGTAATATTACTTTAAATTTCGTACCTAGGGGGGGGGGGGTGTAAAGTCAGCATGTGAAAAAGCGCATGTTTCCCATACATAGAACTGTCCCTGCACAAAGTGTCATTTCTGAAAGAAAAAAAGGTATTTAAAACCGGCTTTGCGGCTCTAATGAATTTGTCGGCTCTGGCAATTCAGAGATGATTCATTCATAAAAAAAAAGCGTGGGGGGTCCCCCCAAATTCCAATAACAGGCCCTTTAGGTCTGATATGGATATTAAGGGGAACCCCGCCATCAATTAAAAAAAAATGACGTGGGGTTCCCCCCCAAATATTCATACCAGACCCTTCAGGTCTGGTGTGGATTTTAACTCCACCCCAAATTTTTTTAAAAAATGGCGTGGAGTTCTCCAAAAATCCACACCAGACCCTTATCCGAGCACGTTAACCTGGCCGGCCGCAGAAAAGAGGGGGGGACAGAGTTTGCCCCCCCTCTCCTGAACCGTACCAGGCCACATGCCCTCAACATGGGGAGGATGTCCCCATGTTGATGGGGACAAGGGCCTCATCGCCACAACCCTTGCCCGGTGGTTGTGGGGGTCTTCGGGCGGGGGGCTTATCAGAATCTGGAAGACCCCTTTAACAAAGGGGACCCCCAGATCCTGGCCCCCCCTATGTGCATTGGTAATGGGGTACACTGTACCTCTACCATTTCACGAAGGAAGTGTAAATAGTTAAAAAAAAACACACAGACACCGTAGAAAAAATTCCTTAATTAATAAAAATCCACTCTCGATGCTGCTCCCTGCTCCAACGTTGTCTTCTATCCAGCGACGGATGATCTCTCCAGCGACGGGTGATCAGCGGTCCGGTCCAGTGATGAGAAGATCCATCCGTCCAGAGCGCAGCAGACGAGCTCCACTCTCCGCTGGACACAGTCCAGCGGAATGACGCACTGGAGCTTTGACATTTCTTATATAGGGGAAGCGGCCACCCGTCACGTGACCCCGCCCCCTCTAACGCACCCTCGTACGTCACTGGGAAATACCCTGCCAGAGCCGACAATTCATTAGAGCCGCAAAGCCGGTTTTAAATGCCTTTTTTTCTTTCAGAAATGACACTTTGTGCAGGGACAGTTCTATGTACGGGAAACATGCGCCTTTTCACATGCTGACTTTACACCCCCCCCTCGGTATGAAATTTAAAGTAATATTACACTTTTATTGTTTCACTTTTAGCATTATTAAATTCACTGCTCCTGAAAAAACGGCCGTTTTTAAAACTTTTTTTGCATTGATACATGTTTCCTGGGACAGGACCCAGGTCTATGTACGGGAAACATGCGCCTTTTCACATGCTGACTTTACACCCCCCCTAGGTACGAAATTTAAAGTAATATTACACTTTTATTGTTTCACTTTTAGCATTATTAAATTCACTGCTCCTAAAAAAACGGCCGTTTTTAAAACTTTTTTTTGCATTGATACATGTTTCCTGGGACAGGATCCAGGTCCCCAAACACTTTTTAGGACAATAACTTGCATATTAGCCTTTAAAATTAACACTTTAGATTTCAAATGTTCGAGTCCCATAGACTTTAACAGGGTTCTAAAGTTCACACGAACATTTGGTGTGTTCGCCAGTTCTGATGCGAACCGAACAGGGGGGTGTTCGGCTAATCCATAATCAACAACAGCGTACAGTCTTTTGTAATAATTGTCTATGAGTACCTGAATTCTTTCAGGTGGTGTAGCTGCCCATTCATCCTGGCAAAATGCCTCCAGGTCATGCAAAGTCATTGGTTGCCTTGCATGAACCGCACGCTTGAGATCTCCCCAGAGTAGATTGATGAAATTATGGTCAGGAGACTGTGATGGCCACTCCAGAACCTTTGCCTTTTTCTGTTATAACCACTGGAGGGTCAACTTGGCCTTATGCTTAGGGTCATTGTCATGCTGGTAAGTCTAAGACTGTCTCATGCGCTGCTTTCCTACAGAAGAATGCAACTTGTCTGCCAGTATTTTCTAATAACATGCTGCATTCATCTTGCCATCAAATTAACCTTTAACCCCCTTAGCGGTAAACCCGAGCGTGACTCGGGGTGGGTTTCCAATGTTAGGATCGGTATCCCCGAGTCACGCTCGGGCTGGACGTGCAGAGTGTGCAGCAGCGCGGCTTACCTGCTCGCTAAATCCACAGGCAAGTTACTTACCTTGTCCCTGGATCCAGCGATGCATCCCCGCTGTGTGAGCGAGCGGGACCTCCTCACTCGATTCACAGTCTCCCTGTGTGCCGCCGATCTCCGTTCCCTGCGACGTTACGACGCACGGGGGCGGAGAACGGCGCCAAATTCAAAAAAGTAAACAAACACATTACATACAGTATACTGTAGTCTTATAGATTACAGTACTGTATGTAAAAAATACACACACCCCTTGTCCCTAGTGGTTTGCCCAGTGCCCTGCATGTTCTTTTATATAACAAAAACTGTTCTTTCTGCCTGCAAACTGTATATTGTCCAAAAGTGTCCCTTTATGTCAAAAATGGTTTTAGAGCAGCTAGAAAACAGCGATAATAAATTATAATCACTTGCAGAATTGTGCGATAGCGATTTGTGGGGAAATACGTCATAAAAAAATAAAAGTAATGACAGCGACAATTCTGCAACTGAGCAAATTTCAATGATTTTTAGTTGATTACATTATTGAATAATTTTTATTATAATTATAGTATTATTTGTTATAATTATTTATAATTATTTATTATATTATAATTTATAATTTTGTTTTAAAATAAAAATCATACCCCGGATGCCTACAAAACTCTTGTTTGGTCAGATTTAAGTGAGTTATTCCTAAAAATTACAGGCCTACAGTATAAAATGCCAAATTTTCTTGCAAAATAATTGTACCGCTTTTGGTACGTAATTCCAGACAGAATCATACCGCCAGGGAGGTTAATTGCCATTTTAACCTATGTGTGTCACCTTGTGTGTCTGTAGCAAGGCCAAACATTCCAGGATATGCAAACTTTTTATAGAGCCATTTGGGTGATTTCTTTAACATTATGATACCAAAAGGAGCCAAACAACTGTGATAATAAATGGCTTCATATGATCACTATCCTTAAATAAAAGACACTTTTTGGCATCATCAGTCACATTTTCTATATCGATGCCAAAATGTCACGATTTCTGCCAGGGTATGCAAACTTTTGAGCATGGTGGTATATATAATTAACTAAAAAAAGTACCCTCTATTGCTCTCAACCTTCTCCGGATCTCCAGATTACTTCCTGTTAGATGGTGGCTACATTCATTCTCAAACATCCCACTTTATGTATATACATAGCCACCCTCTCTTGCTCCCTTCCCAGGTGAATTTTGACTAATGGATTTGCATTGTGCACAGAGTAGCGCACATGACTACAACTAACCTGTACTGTTCACGCCAAACAAACGGAAGAGGTTTGGGAGCTTTCAAAGGATGCCAGAGGGAGGCAGGCAGAGCCTGGTGTACAGTACCTGGAGCAAAGGATTCCTCATCACAGGGTATCTGACAAGCAATGTGTGTATGTGCTGATGGGTGAGAGTGTGCTGTCAAGTGCTGAATGGTGCACCATTGATAGAAATAGAAAGTTGCCAGTGGCTGTATGGGTGTGTGTGTGTGACAGTGGCCTCTGTCATACCTCCCAACTTTTTGAGATGGGAATGAGGGACACCTATTAGCAAAATGATGTAGGGATAGGACACCCCTTGCTTCTCCCCTTAAAGTTGAATTATACAAAAAAAGGCCACAAGGGCTTTTTTTTACCACTACTATTCTTTTATACTGTTTTTTTAAATTTACAAATCCAGCAATTTAGATATTGGATGAAAGGATTAGCACCGGTAAACACTTTTTGAAAGATAAAAATTGCATTTTTATATACAACTGTATAGATCAGACCAAAATTAGGGACAAATGAGGAGTAAAGAGGGACAGAGGGACATTGTTGCAAATCAGGGACGATCCCTCAAAATCAGGAACAGTTGGGAGCTATGGCCCCTGCTGTCCCCCCTACTGTACATACACTCACTGACACCAGAATAATGTTTAAAATGCACTGCTCAAGGAACAGTCCCTTTAGAACTAAAAGGCTGCCCAGCTGGAACTACTAGTGGAAAGAATAGTTTAAATATGCTGCTCCTTAAAGCAGTACACAAATACTCACATATGCCCCAACAGCCTGCGAGGCCCTTCACCTGCGCCAATATCCTCTTCCTGGCTTCTTCTGGGTGCTTGATTTTGGCCATCTTAATTGGCTGGTGTGGGACGATGTCAATCCCATGCATGCGCAGAAGAGTCATATTGGCACGTTTTTTTTTCTTCTTTTTCTTTTTCCTTCCTTTTTTACTCACTACTTATTATTATTTTTTTTTTATATTTAGTGTTTTTTATTTTGTACTTTTTCTTTCCAAAATACAGTGTATTACAAAAATCCTCATATCCATACAAATGATGCATGTTACATACAACCGAAAAATCAGCTATCATGCTATATATATATATATAATATATTATCATATCTCCCCTCCCCTCCCAGCCCACCACCACCCCCCTCCCAATCCCGTCTCCCCCCCCCCCAGGTAGCTCTTATGCCATCTTGACCAAAAACAGAAAGGAAAGAAAAGAAGAAAAAAGAGAGTCAGTCGAAGTGGAAGAGGAAGCCGCCTTTTATGCAAATCTGGTTTATAGTCACTTTTTAGGGAGGGACCAAGATCAAGTACGGCTTATTTTAGTTTTTAATTGTTAAGAGATTCCTGTCTTCCATGGGTGAGGAAAGTTTCCAGTAGTACCAATCGTTTTCCTCTACGAAGGGAAACCTATACATCTCAACCAAGGTCCCCACACTTTTTCAAGCCTTTTGTGGTTTCCTTGTTTGATAAAAGCCACTCTCTCACTCTCTATCAGCCTATTTATTGTTCCGATCCAGTTCCTAGAGAGAGAGTGCGTTCTAGAGGGATTTCTAACAGGCAGGTGTTTTATTGTAGAAGAGACATTGCATATCTCTTTTGCACGAAAAAGCCAGCCTGTTTGCAATTTGTAACTTTTTGCTTTCAGTTGTGCTTGAAGTATAAAGACGGCTCATATATAAAAATGATTGTCTGATGATTGTATAAACCTTACTGCATGTTCAGAATATGCAAATGTGAAAAATGTCTGGGCACAGGTTCATTACTGCAGTCATATCTGTGAGTTCAGTCTTAATGATCAAGGACATTCACAATTTTTTTTTGTTCTTTTGAAGTTTCCCTGGACCCATGTAGTGTTCTAATGAAAAAAAAGTTGATCATCTTTAATAACCTAAAAAGAGAGAGAGAGAGAGAGAGAGAGAGAGAGAGAGAGAGAGAGAGAGAGAGAGAGAGAGAAAAAGAGAGAGAGAGAGAGAGAGAGAGAGAGAGAGAGAGAGAGAGAGAGAGAGAGAGAGAGAGAGAGAGAGAGAGAGAGAGAGAGAGAGAGAGAGAGAGAGAGAGAGAACACACCTATAATCATACATAAGCAAGTGCATACAAAGTCAGCAGCCACTATACCAAATACAATTGCTTGTTACTGCAGAGAGCTGAGCAATAAATCATGTGGATAAAACTGATAACGTAAAACAGACAGATGATCAGTTGTTTCTCAAGGATACAGAATGAAAAAGATGCATGATTCAAACAACCTTGGCCTTGTGATGATTATTGCTGTCAGATGTGGTGATTACAACCTCTCAGAAACTGTGATGTTGTGAAATTATTCACACTTTGAGGTTGATTTACTAAAGCAAATAAGCTGTTCAGTTTGAAGGGGATTTGCACTTTTCAGGGGAATTTTCCCTTAGCTTAGTGAATGTGGTGAATATCTACTTTAAAAGAATACTCAAACATGTGCCAGAGCAATAAAAAAAAGGGTATATTTTCTTGTTAAAGTGATTGTAAAGTCTCATTACAAACAAAAAAACAAACAAAAAACAAACATGTTATACTTACCTGCTCAGTGCAGTGGATTTGCACTGAGCAGCTCCTCCTCTTCTGGAGTGCCTCTTTGGCTCTCCTGGTCCCTCCCTTCTGTTGAGTGCACCCACAGCAAGCAGCTTGCTATAAAGGTACCCGAGCTGAGCCACAGCTCCCTGTGCCCATTAAGACATAGATTGGCTAACTGACTTTGATTGACAGCAGCGGCAGCTAATGGCGCCGCTGCTGTGTCTTAGCCAATCAGGAGTCCCGATTAGCCATGGGACTCGTGGACATGGCTGGATGCACCTCATTAACTAGACTAAGGGAAAATCCCCTTGCAAAGTGCAAATTCCTTTGCAAATCAACCCCAAAAGTAAGAGGAAGAATGAAGGAACAAAAAAGTGAATGGTTCTTTTGTGGGCTAAAGCAACTTTTTGGGCCCAAAGTGTCAATATTTTGTGTGGCCACCATTATTTTCCAGCATTGCCTTAACCCTCTTGGGCATGGAGTTCACCAGAGCTTCACAGGTTGCCACTGGAGTCCTCTTTCACTTCTCCATTATGACATCACAGAGATTGTGGATGTTATGCCGCGTACACACAACCGTTTTTTGGGTTCTAAAAAATTACGTTTTTTTACGTCATTCGTGTGTGGGCTTCAGAGCATTTTCCGGGTTCTAAAAAATGGCCAATTTTTTTTTCTAACATGCTCTATTTTTTCACAACGTTTTTAACGTTGACAATTTTTGGGTTGTAAAAAATGGTCGTGTGGGCTTTAACCCCCCTGGCGGTATTCCCGAGTCTGACTCGGGGTGAGATTTTCATACCAAAAGCGGTAACCCCAAGTCAGACTCGGGCTCGCCTCGCTGCAGTAGCCAAGTTACTTACCTTGTCCCCGGATCCAGTGATGCCACCGCGCTGTGTGAGCGAGCGGGACCTCGCTCGATTCACACAGCGTCCTCCTGTGCCGCCGATCTCCGTTCCCTGCGACGTTACGACGCACGGGAGCGGAGAACGGCGCCAAATTCAAAAACGTAAACAAACACATTACATACAGTATACTGTAATCTTATAGATTACAGTACTGTATGTAAAAAATACACACCCCCCTTGTCCCTAGTGGTCTGCCCAGTGTCCTACATGTACTTTTATATAATAAAAACTGTTCTTTCTGCCTGCAAACTGTAGATTGTCCAAAAGTGTCCCTTTATGTCAAAAATGGTTTTAGATCAGCTAGAAAACAGCGATAATAAATTATAATCACTTGCAGAATTGTGCGATAGTGATTTGTGGGGAAATTCGTCATAAAAAAAAAAAATAATGACAGCAACAATTCTGCAACTGAGCAAATGTCAGTGATTTTGAGTTGATTACATTATTGAATAATTTTTATTAGAATTATATTATTATTTGTTATAATTATTTATAATTATTTATTAAATTATAATTTATAATTTTGTTTTTAAAAAAAATTCATACCCGGGATGCCTACTAGTCTCTTGTTTGGTCAGATTTAAGTGAGTTATTCCTAAAAATTGCAGACCTACAGTATAAAACACCAAATTTCCTTGCAAATAATGGTACCGCTTTCAGCATCTTTTTTCTGAAAGAATCATACCGCCAGGGAGGTTAACGACGTGAAAAATCTGCGCATGCTCAGAAGCAAGTTATGAGACGGGAGCGCTTGTTCTGGTAAAACTACCGTTCGTAATGGAGTAAGCACATTCATCACGCTGTAACAGACAGAAAAGCGTGAATCGCCTTTAACTAACACGAAATCAGCTAAAGGGTGACATCATCTGAATGGAACTTCCCCTTTATAGTGCCGTCGTACATGTTGTACGTCATCGCGCTTTGCTAGAGCATTTTCACGATCGTGTATAGGCAAGGCCGTTTTAATGATCAAGTTGAAAAAAAAATAGTTTTTTCTAGAGCCTAAAAAACTTTGTTTTTTACAACCCGAAAAATGATCGTGTGTACTCGGCATTAGAGACCTTGCGCTCTTCCACCTTCCATTTGAGGAAGCCCTACAGATGATGCTCAATAGGGTTTAGGTCTGGAGACATGCTTGGCCAATCTATCACCTTTACCCTCAGCTTCTTTAGCGAGGCAGTGGTCGTCTTGGAAGTGTGTTTGGGTTTGTTATGTAGGAATACTGCCCTGCGGCCCAGTCTCCGAAGAGAGGGAATCATGTCCTGCTTTTGTATGTCACAGTACATGTTGGCATTCATGGTTAATTCAATAAACTGTAGCTCCCCAGTGCCAACAGCACTCATGCAGTCCCAGACAATGACACACCCACAACCATGCTGTAGGCAAGACATACTTGTCTTTGTACTCCTCACCTGGTTGCCGCCACACACACTCAGTGCTGGGACAAGGCCATTTGGTGCCCAGGGCGAAGATGGCAAACTGCGCCCCCCCCCCCCCGTTTTTAAGAAACGGCGGCATTTGATGGGGAAAACTGGCAGCACACTGGTGGCAATTAATGGGGCACACTGGCAGCAATTGATGGGGCAAACTGGCAGCAAACTGGCGGCAATTGATGGGGCAAACTGTCAGCAATTGATGGGCACACTGGCGGCAATTGATGGGCACACTGGCGGCAATTGATGGGCACACTGGCGGCAATTGATGGGGCAAACTGGCAGCAGAGAAGGCAAGCGTCAAAATAACACAAACATTTTTTTAAACTGCCATTTTATATTTAAAAAATGATGGTCACCTCAGTCCCCCCCCTCCCCCCCTGCCCAATACAGTCATTTACTTATTGTTTGCTAACTTTTTACAGTCTGACTACTTCAGTATTGTTCTTGTTCTTCTGTTGCTTGCAGTAGTACTAGGCACTGTAGTCTGTAGGCACTGGCAGGCTGAGGCTCCTCGTGACTTGTCCTTCCTTGCAGCAAGCGTCGACACACCTCCCTGCGCAGAGACGAGTCCTCCCCCTCTCACCTCGCCTCCGGCGTGACGTCACGCGGCGCACGCCGCTGGAATGGATGGAATCCACCAACTGAATCCTCCATAGGGGGGGGAGCGACGAGCGAGTTAAGTAAACCCACAGTGACAGGAGGAAAGGGAGCCCGGAGCCAGGAGCGCACTCGGCAGCCAGGCAATCGGCACACAATTTGTAAAGTGCCACTGCCCGCGCTGTCTATATGACGGCCGCGGCTGATTGCGCCCCCCTCCTGCATTAAATGGTAGGGCCCTGGGCACTCGTCCCTCCCGCCCTTGCCTTGTACTGGCCCTGCACACACTTGATACCATGTGAACCAAATAAGTTTATCTTGGTCTCATCAGACGACAGGACATGGTTCCAGTAATCCATGTCCTTAGTCTGCTTGTCTTCAACCAACTGTTTGCAGGCTTTCTTGTGCATCATCTTTAGAAGAGGCAGAGTGTGGCATATGGTCTGAACACTTACAGGCTGACCCCCCACCTCTTCAACCTCTGCAGCAATGCTGGCAGCACTCATACGTCAATTTCCCAAAGACAACCTCTGCATATGACGCTGAGCACCTGCACTCAACTTCTTTGGTCGATCATGGCAAGGCCTGTTCTGAGCGGAAACCGTCCTGTTATACCACTGTATGGTCTTGGCCACCGTTAGGGATGAGCCGAACACCCTCCCGGTTCGGTTCGCGGCAGAACATGCAAGCGGGCCGAAAGTTTGCGCAAACTTTCGAACACCGTTAAAGTCTATGGGACTCGAACGTCAAAAATCAAATGTGCAAATTTTAAAGGATAATAAAGTTATTGTCCTAAAAAGTGTTTGGGGACCCGGGTCCTTCCCCAGGGGACATGTATAAATGCAAAAATAAGTTTTATAAACAGACGTTTTTTCGGGAGCAGTGATTTTAATGAAAAATAAAAGTGAAATATTCCTTTAAAAATCATACCTGGGGGGTGTCTATAGTATGCCTGTAAAGTGGCGGGTGTTGGCCGTGTTTAGAACAGTCCCTACACAAAATTAAATTTCTAAAGGAATAAAAGTCATTTAAAACTGCTTGCGGCTGTAATGTAATGTTGGGTTCCGGCAATGAATATGAAAATTATTGAGAAATACAGCATGGGTTCCCCCCCCCAGCCCATTACCAGGCCCTTTGGGTCTTGTATGGATATTAAGGGGAACCCCGCACCCAAATAAAAAAAGAAAAGGCGTGGGGCCCCCAGGTCCTATATACTCCGAACAGCAGTATATAGGCGGTCCAAACAAGACAGGGACTGTAGGTTCATTCTTAAGTTGAATCTGTTTCTAATTTGGAACAGGTAAAATTTTTAAGTGTAGCTCCAGTCAAAAAAACGATTTTTAAGCTTTTTGGATAGCATAGGGAAGGGTTATCACCCCTGTAACATTTGTTTTGCTGTCTGTGCCCCTGTTCAGAGGATTTCACCTCACTTTCTGTTCCAATAACAATTGGATTTTGAAAATGTGGGGGTTATCAGGGAAACAAGGATTGGTGATAAAGCATCAGTGGGGAGACACCTTTTTCCCATATATACTTTTACAGGATGAGAATTTCCCTTCCTAGGGGTCGATTTCCTCTCACTTCCTATTGTCTCCCTCTGTTTGCAAGTAGGAGTCGTTTGTAAGTCGGATGTTTGAAAGTAGGGGACTGCTTGTATTTACTATATGGCCTGCCCTATATACTCTGCAGAAAATTGGGCCTTATGCAGTGGTGGTGGTGGCACAGTACTGTAAAGCCTCACAGATACTCTTGTTGAGTGCAGGAATGGGCCCTGCTGAGAAATATTGGATCAAAAATTGTAATTACGCACACCTGTTAAACAGGGGCAGAAAAATTGGGCCTTAGGCAGTGGTGGTACTGTAAAGACCGACAGATACTCTTGTTGAGTGCAGGAACAGGCACTGCTGAGAAATATTAGATCAAAAATTGTAATTACGTGCCCCTGTTAAACTGGGGCAAAAGAATTGGGCCTTAGGTGGTGGTGGTGGCACAACACTGTAAAGCCTCACAGATACTCTTGTTGAGCACAGGAACAGGCCCTGCTGAGAAATACTAAAACAAAAATTGTTATTACGCACCCCTGTTAAACAGGGGCAGAAAAATGTGGCCTTAGGTGGTGCCACAACACTGCGATCCCTCACTGATACTCTAGTTGAGCGCAGGAATGAGCCCTGCTGCGAAATATTACAGCAAAAATTGCAATTACATGCTCATGTTAAACAGGGGCAGAAAAATTGGGCCTTAGGCAGTGGTGGTGGTGCCACAACACTGCAACCCCTCACAGATACTCTAGTTGTGTGCAGGAACGAGCCCTGCTGCAAAATATTACAGCAAAAATTGGAATTACGCGCCCCCTGTTAAAACGGGCAGAAAAATTGGGCCTTAGGCGGTGGTGCCACAACACTGCAACCCCTCACAGATACTCTAGTTGTGCGCAGGAACGAGCCCTGCTGTGAAATATTACAGCAACATTTTTACTTACACGCTCCTGTTAAACAGGGGCAGAAAAATTGGGCCTTGGCCACTGGTGGTAGTGCCCAGAAACAGAAATGTTCTTAGAAGATATCAACATAAACATTGAGGAGGAATAGGATAGTCACTCAGCATAACAGGATAGTCACTCAGCATCAGCATAGGCAGTCTTCAAGGGATCTCACATTCATAGTCAAATTATTTGGTTACATTAGCATCAGGTGCTTGGTAGCTGGTGATCCAAGACTGATTAATTTTTATGAAGGTGAGCCGATCAACTGAGTCTGTGGACAGGTGCACTCTGTGTTCGGTTACAAAGCCTCCAGCAGCACTGAATGTGCGTTCAGATAGAACGATGGATGCAGGACAGGCCAGTAGCTCAATTGCATAGTGTGCAAGCTCTGGCCAGTGATCCAGCCTCAAGACCCAGTAAGCCAATGGATTTTCGGTTGGAAAGGTCTCTAAGTCTGATCTTGCCCCTAGGTATTCCTGCATCATGTAAAGAAGACGCTGGCGATGGTTGCTGGAACTGATCAGATCTTGGGACTGAAAAATTATCTGAACCCATCGGTCAGATGGCCACCTTCTCCACTGCTCCTTCTGTGACTGACTGAAGCCTCAGCAACACGTTGTCCAGGAGGACCAGGAAATTGTAACCTCCCAGGCTCTGGAAACACGTTGCACAAACCTTTCTGCAAGGCCTCCTGAAGATGTTTAATCCTCTGCGAAGGCTGGATAAGTTCCCGAAACCTTACCCTTGTAACGTGGATCAAGAAGGGTTGCCAGCCAGTAGTGGTCCCTCTCCTTGATACTACAAATCCAAGGATCCTTTTGCAGGCTTTGCAGGATCAGGGAGGCCATGCAGTGCAGGTTTGCTGAGGCATTCGATCCATAGCCACCTACTTCTATCCACGTACAAATCCATGGGTTTCTGGTGATTGTAAATGATCCCTTGAAGACTGCTGCTGATGCTGAGTGCTAGGCTCCACCTCCATGCTGACACAATTCTCCTCCTTGTCCTCTTCCTGTGTGAGCAGCGGGCTTCAGGAATACTGTCTGGATAAAGGGGGCCTTGAGAGGTAAGGAAGTCCTCCTATTTCTCCCTCTGTTATGCCTCAAGTGCGCTATCCATTATTCCATGCAGCATGTGCTTCAACAGGAAGACAAGAGGGACAGTATCACTGATGCATGCACTGCCACTGCTCACCATCCTCGTGGCCTCCTCAAATGGTCACAGGACAGGTGCATGCATTCTTGATCAGTAGCCACTGGAGAAAAAAAAGGCCAAGCTCCCCTGACTCTGTCCTGGTGCCATATTCACACTGGTACTCATTGATGGCCCTCTACTGCGTGTACAGCCGCTGCAGCATTGACAACTTTCAGGTCCACCTGGTGGGCATGTCACAGATGAGGTGGTTCTTGGGTAGGTTGCATTACTTTTGAAGGTCAGCCAGCCGAGCACCGGCATTAAATGACCGGCGGAAATGCCCACAGACTTTCCTGGACTGCCTCAGGAGATCCTGTAAGCCCGGGTACCTGCACAAGAACCGCTGCACCACCAAATTAAGGACGTAAGCCAAACAGGGAATATGGGTCAACTGTCCCTGTCAGAGGGTAGAGAGGAGGTTGGTGCCATTGTCACAAACCACCATTCCTGTCTGAAACTGGCCTCGCATCAACCACCTCTAAACCTGCCCCTGCAGAGCTGACATAATCTGTTGCCCAGTGCGGCTCCTGTCCCCTAAGCAGACCAACTCAAGCACTGCATGCCATCTTTTTACCTGAGTGCTTGTGTAGCCCCTAGAACGCCTACAGAGCACCGCTGGTTTCGAAGACAAATCTGCACAGGAAGAGGCCATAGAGGAAGAAGAAGAGGAGGGGGTGGAGGAGAGAGGTGTGGCAGAATCACCACTACCATAATTTTGGAGGTGTGGTGGCGGAAAAAGCTCCAACAAAACTGCACCTTAACCTGCATTCTTCCTAGCTGCCAGCAGGGTTACCCAGTGCGCCGTGAGAGAAAGGCAATGTCCCTGTCCATGCCTGCTGGACCATGAGGTCAAGACATTGCCTTCCACGTGTCGGTAGAGAGCCGGAATGGTCTTCTGAGAAAAAAAGTGGCGTTTGGGAACCTGTCACTGAGGTACCGCACATTCAACAAATTCTGGAAAAGGGGCAGAGTCTACCAGCTGAAAAGGCAGCAGTTGGAGTGCTAGCAATTTAGCCAAACTAGCATTCAGCCGCTAAGCATGTGGATGGCTGGGACCAAATTTCTTTCGACGGTTTAGCAACTGGGGTAGGAAAATTTGCCTGCTACTATTGGATGTTGGTGTACCGCTAGCAGATTGCCTGCAAGTACTTGGCTGTGACACACCTAATTCTACACCTTCATTCCTCTCAGTGCAGGTTTCTGAGAGGACTGAAGGTATAGTGGGGTTGGAGATCCCAGCTGATGAGGAGCAAGGAGAGGTCCACCTTGTTCTTTGGTGTGGGTCTTTTAAGTACTGTTGCCAACAGACTGTAGGTCGACATATGTCTGGTCAAGCATGTGGTGCCCTAGAGCAGCCAGCCAGAAAAGGTGAAGGCTTGGGAGAGTAGTCCCAGGAAATTACAGGCTGTCTTTCACCTGATCCCCCTCCCCTGCGGTGGTGTACTAGCAGTGCTGAGACCACAGGGGAGAGTGTGAGAGTGTGGCAGAATAGTCCTTCAAATGACTGTCGAAAGGAGGACATGCATTTATTCTTTACTGAAGATTTGCTATCCTCAGAGAAGTGCTGTCAAAGGTGACTGTATCGCTCACTTTCTTTCTGTGGGTTATAATAGCATTTATTTGAGAGTGAGTGCTCTACCAAGAGTTAAAGGGCCCCAAGGCTAGCAAACTGTAGCTAATCCTTCATTGGCCAGGGTATACACAGGTCTACACAGGGCCATAGTAACAGCATATGGGCAAGTCTGCACTGGAGTTTCTTGTATATTGTGCTATCCTTTGTTCTCACTAATATTTCTGTCCCAGTGTGCAATATTGAGCTAACACTGTTTATTACCTCTGTCTAACTGAACTTGTATTACAGGGCTTATTCTCTCTTTCTCTTTCAATAAAACGCATTTAGCTCTTATTGGTGTTTGTCAGGTCCAGCTACAGGGTGGGTTATCACTGGGAAGGGCAAAAGAACCCAACATCTCAGGAGCCCCTTATGGAGCCTTTTTAAATTACCCTTATTCTCATAAATTATTCTATACGTATTGTAACGTTCGGGGCTATAGCTCGGTGGGATTAAGTGCACAAACCATTCGACCTGAACATAAAAAGGCTTTTATTCATAGGTCAACAAAAAATAAGGCTTTTCTCAGCACACAAGGAAAACTATAAACAAAAAGTCCGCTTAGCTTCAGCATTAAATAAAGTCTGCTTATCTTCAGCACCAAAAAGTAAGTCAAAAACAAAACACATACAGTTCGTTGGTAGCCGGGTCTTCACCCCCTGTATTCCAAAAGTCCTCACTGTATTGTGAACAGCAGCTATCAGACTCCCAGCTTGTCCTCACAGGTGCAATCTCCACACTCCTCCACACACCTCCACCATCACTTCCTGTTTAAATGGGTGGTTCTCTGGGAGTGTTAACACCTTGTGTGCTGGCTCTTCAGTGTTTAGGAGTGGAGGCTCTTTCCCACCCAAATAGCACTTTAGAGCCTCCAGAATTCCAGGCCCCAAATTACTCTATCAAAACAGATAGAACTGCGAGCCAGTCCTCTCTGGATTAATTCTTACCTGGAATCCTTCACCCACTTTGGGTGACCCCCTGAACACTCTTCCCGCTTTTTAAAGGGACCATAGCCCAAATAGTGGTGCTGTATAGCACCCGTCCAGGACCCAACCCTGGCGTCCTGTACAGTATCTACTACTTAAAATGTAACAAAAGGGAAAAAAAAAATTTCATGTGATCCCGCTCATTGCTGATGAACATTATCAATATTGGGATCATTGTCTTTGTGGCATGTAAGAATGAGCCGAAAAAACCCCGGTTCGATTTGCACCAGAACTTGCAAACAGGCAAAAAATTAGTTCTAACATGCAAACACAGTTAAAGTCCATGGGACACGAACAGGAAAATCAAAAGTGCTAATTTTAAAGGCTTATATGCATGGTATTGTTATAAAAAGTGTTTGGGGACCTAGGTCCTGACCCAGGGGACATGTATCAATGCAAAAAAAGTTTTAAAAACTGATGTTTTTCGGGAGGAGTGATTTTAATAATGCCTAAAGTGAAACAATAAAGGTGAAAAATTCCTTTACATTTTGTACCTGGGGGGTGTCTATAGTATGCCTGTAAAGTGGGGCATTTTTCCCGTGAAGAGTTCCTGCAATAAAATGAAATTTCTAAAGAAAAAAAGTAATTTAAAACTGTTTGCGGCTATAATGAATTTTCGGGTCCTGCAATACAGATAACAGTCATTGAAAAAAAAGGCATGGGTTCCCCCCCACAATCCATTACCAGGGCCTTTGGGTCTGGTATGAATATTAAGGGGAACCGTGAACCAAAATGTAAAAAAAAATTGCGTGGGGGTCCCCCAAATTCCATACCAGGCCCTTCAGGTCTGGTATGGGTATTAAGGGGAACACTGCACCATTTTTTTTGTTAAATAGCATAGGGGTCCCCCTCAAAATCCATACCAGACCCTTCAGGTCTGGTATGGATTTTAAGGGGAACCCTGTGCCAAAAAAGAAAAAAAATGACGTGGGGGTCCCCCCAAAAATCCATACCAGACCCTTATCCGAGCACGCAACCTGGCAGGCCACAGGAAGAGGGGGGGATGAGAGAGCGCTCCCCCTCCTGAACCATACCAGGCCACATGCCCTCAACATGGGCAGGATGCTTTGGGGGTCTGTGACTGCATAGGGACTGTTCTAAACATGGGAAAAATGCGCCACTTTACAGGCATACTATATACACCCCCCCAGGTACGAAATTTAAAGGAATATTTCACTTTTATTGTTTCACTTTAAGCATTATTAAAATCACTGCTCTGGAAAAAATTGCTGTTTTTAAAACTTTTTTTGCATTGATACATGTCCCCCCGGGCAGGACCTAGGTCCCCAAACACTTTTTATGAAAGTACCATGCATATAAGCCTTTGAAATGAGCACTTTTGATTTTTCCCATAGACTTTTAAAGGGTGTTCCCGTGTTCGAACTAATTTTTTGCCGGTTCGCATGCCACAAAGACAATGATCCCAATATTGATAATGTTCATCAGCAATGAGCGTGATACATGTCCCCTGGGGCAGAACCCAGGTCCCCAAACACTTTTTATGACAATACCATGCATATAAGCCTTTAAAATTAGCACTTTTGATTTCTCCCATAGACTTTTAAAGGGTGTTCCAACGACTTTCGAATTTGCCGCGAACACCTCAAATTGTTTGCTGCTATTCGGTGAACAGGCGAACACCCGATGTTTGAGTCAAACTTACGTTCGACTCGAACATCGAGCTCATCCCTAGTGGCATGAAGACAATATGTGATTTTTGAAAATTATATTGTAAATATTGTATATCTATTCAATAGGTTTAGTTCATTACACACACAATACATTCTCCAATCTGATAACAATCTTTCAGCTGTACAATGCTGAATGTTCGTTATTATTAGAAAATAATTTGTAGACAATGAGCTGCTTTCGGCACATCATTGGACTAGTTTGTTTTCAAGCAATTATTCAGCAACTTCTTCCTGAAACTTCACTAGCTTTTAGTAAGAACACATTCATCTTTGCTCTATTGATTCTATAAGGCATATACGCAGGGTATGACATTAATGGCCTAATCTGTGTTAATAATTTAAATGTGCACACACTTAATATTTTAAGCAAAGCATTTAGTATTCTGCTTATTTTGAAACTCATTTTATGACTTCTTCTTATCCTGCAAAGTGCATCATGGTTTACGGGCAGTTAAAGAGACAATTTCATCATTATCACAATTGCTGGTTGTCAGAGTGGCTAGTACCACTGTCTGGTCCAAAATATGGACTGAATGTTCTATGATCAGCTGCTATATTGGAGTAGAAAAGAGTTCAGAATGAAAATGTATTTTTCCCTTCCTATTTTCTCAGCTACTGAAGTCTTGTGATATGAAACACACAAATCTATATTTACACCATGGATAGATGAGGAGAAATTGTAAATATCATACATCATATCAGGATTTAGGAAGATGGCTTTCTTGGCTTTACCAGCAGAATGTCCAAAATGCAGTGCCCATAACTAGTTTTTCTACATCTGAAACATAACAAAAGTAATATTTGTATACAGTGTCCTGGATTCAGAGACGGCTTACGCCGACGTATCTATTGATACGTGGGGTAAGTTCAAAGATGCGCCGTCGTATCTATGCCCCTTATTCACAAAACTAGATACGCCTGAAATATGGCTTCAGCCGATCGACGTAAGTTGCCGTACGCCGTCGTATCTTGGGTGCATATTTACGCTGGCCGAAAGGGGCGCTTCCGTAGATTTACGCGTCGAATATGCAAATGACCTAGATACGCCGATTCACGAACGTACTTGCGCCCGCTACGCCGTTTACGTAAGGCTTACGTCCGGCGTAAAGTTACCCCTGCTATATGAGGCGCAGCCAATGCAAAGTATGGACGTCGGAACAAACGTATATTTTTACATTGTTTACGTAAGTCGTACGTGAATGGGGCTGTGCGTAGGTTACGTTCACATCACAGGAATTGAGCCGGCGTATCTTAGGGCGTGGATTCAACGTGATACTGAGCATGCGCGCATGCGCCGTTCGTTCTGGGCTCCATTTACATGGGGTCACGATTCATTTCCATACAACACGCCCACTAACAGCCTACTTTGAATTACGCGGGCTTATGCCGGCCCATTTACGCTACACCGCCTTAACTTAGGGAGCAAGTGCTTTGTGAATACAGTACTTGTCTCACTAAGTTACGTCTGCTTAGCGCATATGAGATGCGGTACGCCCGACTAAAGATACACCACTGTACGTGAATCTGGCCCAGTATCTTTTTTTTTTTACCAAGCTGACTGTGCAAAGCAGATTCCACTGTACTTTCTAGTTTAAATGATAAAAAAATGCTGTGGCCAGACTTTGAATATTGAAGTATGTACATATTCTTAACAAGCTTTAAAAGAGACTTAAAGTGGATGTAAACCCTCCATACACCCAGTGAAGTGAACAGCCTTTAGATGATACACAGAGATTAACCTAATCTCCCTACATAGGTTTTATATGTATATCTGCTGTCTTTACATTTATATACTGTTTAGAAAGTTGAGATCGTGTTAGATTTTCTCTTCCTGGTTAACACAGAGTGTGATGTCTGGGCATACAGCCAAGATAGCTAAAATTGCTGATTGGAGGAAAGGCACACACCCCTCTCATCTCTCAGAGCTGTTTTGTAATAGGAGCTACTCTCTGCTACTCTATTTTAGCAACCTCCTTTGACAAAAGATTCAGGCTGCTTTTGTCTAAAAAGTAAAAAAATATGTCAGGAGTTCTCAGGCTGATAACAGAGGAACCGTTTAGAAGAGAGCTATAAGACTTAGCTCATTGAAAAGAGATAACAAATCACTGCAGATATATGTGCCCAGCTCAAATTTCATGAATCGGGTTTACATCCACTTTAATAATATGTGCATTTTTAAAACAAATGCTTGTAGGCACTAGCAGGTGTGTGCTACAGCTTCTCCGCCAGACTCCATCTTCAGTTTCCTGGTCCAGTAAACAGTTTACTGTATAGAAGCTGTGCTTGGGAATGCACCCTATTTGCTGGGAGGGTAAAGCTGGCCATACGTAGTTCAGTTTCCATACCGCTGTGTCCTTGTATTCTGACAGTGGGAGCCCAGATACGCCGCCGTAATTTAAAATGTGCGCCGTTGCATCTTTACGCCTATTCAGAAAGGCATTTATGTTTGTTTTTCTCCAAGATATCGACTAGTCTCTTACGTTGTCGTATCTTGGGTACATATTTACGCTGGCCGCTGGGGGCGCTTCCGTATATTTCCATGTCGAATATGCAAATTAGGTAGATACGTCGATTCAGAAACGTACTTGCACCCGTCGGATTTAACTACGCCGTTTACGTAAGGCGTCGGTCCGGCGTAACTTTACCCCTCATAAAGCAGGGGTAAGTCATGTTAAGGTATGGACGTCGGAAGCGTCGGAACAGCGTCGTATTTTACGTTGTTTGCATAAGTCGTACGTGAATGGGGCTGGGCTTAAGTTACGTTCACGTCGACTAAGCATTGAGCCGACGTATCTTGGGGAGTATTTGCAACGTGACTGTGAGCATGCGCGCGCATGCGCCGTTCGTTCGGCCCCTCATTTGCATGGGGTCACGGTTCATTTTAATAAAACACGCCCACTGCCAACCCACTTTGAATTACGCAGGCTTACGCCGGCCCATATACGCTACTCCACCGTAACTAAGGATGCAAATTGTTTCTGAATACGGTACTCGCCTGACTTAGTTACGGCGGCGTAGCGCATATGAAATGCGATACGCCCGCAGAAAGATACGCGATTCTTTCTGAATCCGGCCCATAGAGTCTACAAACTATGGTATATATATATATTTGAAAATTGATCAATCCTGATGTACTAACTCCCTATCTCATTTCTTGAGGTCCTAAAATGCTGGAAAAGTGCAAATATCCCCAAAATAACCCCTTTAGAAATTCCAAGGTATTAAAAAGGAGGATTGGTGATTTTTTTAAGCTGTAATAAGAACATCTTGAACACATTATTTCTCTAACACTTCATACTTACAACTACACCTCAAAAAACATTCTGCTTTTTCCCTCAGAGTATGCAGATCAGTAGCGGCCCGTCCATAGGGATGCCCGGGCGCCGCCCCCCCCTTCCTGTAGTCACAAAACCCCCCCCCAAAAAATGGGCCCTTTAAGAACTTTTATTTGGCTAAAATGTAATTTTTACATTTTAACTGCAGTGATAACGGCCATCTATAGAGGGCGCTGCAGCGCCACCCCCTCTCACAAATAACATACATCCATGCATTGTATTGCACGAATGTATGTTATTGTTGGTTGCCAGCTGCCTGGTCTATTCAGATAACCGGACATAGGGCGCCGGTTACCTGAATAACGGCAGCTGGTTGGCTGAGCGTCTCTGATAGGCTTTCCAAGTACAGCCCTAGTATCCCGGAAGGTCTATCCTCGGAACGTAAGAGGGCTGCGTTCCTTGGATAAGACTGTCGGTCGTTTCAGCCAATCAGGTTCCCTGATTCTGGTTATCAGGAACGTGATTGGCTGAAGCATCACCAAGGCGGAAGAAGACATCAAGGGAGGACATGGAAGCAGAAAGGTAAGTGCATTTTACAGGGAACAGTGGCACAGTGGCGACAATGGGCACAGAGGCGACAAAGGGCACAGTGGCATCAATTAAAGGGCACAGCACAGTCACAACAATGGGCACAGTGGCAACAATTAAAGGGGACAGCGGCGACAAAGGGCACAGTGGCATCAATTAAAGGGCACAGCACAGTGACAACAATAGGCACAGTGGAAACAATTAAAGGGCACAGCACAGTGACAACAATGGGCACAGTAGCAACAATTAAAGGGCACAGCACAGTGACAACAATGGGCACAGTGGCAAAAATTAAAGGGCACAGCACAGTGACAACAATGGGCACAGTAGCAACAATTAAAGGGCACAGCACAGTGACAACAATGGGCACAGTGGCAAAAATTAAAGGGCACAGCACAGTGACAACAATGGGCACAGTGGCAACAATTAAAGGGCACAGCACAGTGACATGCACAGTGGCAACAATGGGCACAGTGGTGATAATTGGCACAGTGGCTGCGTTTGATGGCATGGCACAGTGGTGACAATTGATGGCAGGGCACAGTGGTGACAATTGATGGCACAGTGGCTGCGTTTGATGGCATGGCACAGTGGTGACAATTGATGGCACAGCGGCTGCGTTTGATAGCATGGCACAGTGGTGAAAATTAATGGCACAGCAGCTGCGTTGTTTGATGGTATGGCACAGTGGTGACAATTGATGGCACAGTGGCTGCATTTGATAGGCACAGTGAGGCTGCAATTTTTTTTTTCGTTTGCGCCCCCCCCAAAAATTTTGAGCACCAGCCGTCACTGATGGGGATATCACATTTGTGAGACTTTTTCACAGGCTAAATGCATACAGAGCCCCAAAATTCAAGGTGTAACTTAAGGCTTTCTAGGGACATAAACTATGCATCTAATTTCCTGACTGCCTATCACAGTAAAAACACCCATAAAATGGCCACATTTTGCAATGTAAACACCCCAAGGTATTTTGATGTATTTTTCAACCAGTTGCCGCCTAGCCACAGTACATTTGCTGTGGCAGGGTGGCACCGGCAGGCTGGACCACATACTGTACATGTACAGCCAATTGTGGCACCTGGTACCAACCCACTTTAAGTGGGCGAGGGATCATGTGATCGCTATACAATCACGCAATCACAATGTCAACAAAGCTGTTATGAATGAATTTCATTCATAACAGCTGTGATTTCTATAGTGATGTTGTCATTGGCCCACAGCTATCACATGGTACTTCATAACATCCTGTACCACGTGATAGCTGTGAGCCAATCACAGCACACAATAGTAATCACAGCAGTTATGAATATAACCCATTCATGAAAATTCTCAACATTTCTGTTACAGTGATCATCGCTGTAAAAGCCATCAAGGTGTAAAAGAACTAATCTGTAATACTTTCCACTTAAAAAAAAATTGAATAAAGAATTATTTTATTTATTTATTTTTAACATACTGTCACCAGTCAGAATCCATGATCACTGACACACCAGTTATATGATGACACTGTACTGCACTGGTGACAGTATGTAAAAAAAGTGAAAAAAAAAAAAATAAGTACCGTATTTTCCGGCGTAGAAAACGACTTTTTGGATGCAAAAAAATGTATCCAAAGTCGGGGGTTGTCTTATACGCCGGTGACAGTCTCCGTCTACTGCGGGCATCCATGATTTGAAAGCCGAAGCCTTCTCATCCTCGAACGAGGGGACATTCGTGATAGGAGGAACACAGAACAGAGGCGCTGCTGGGAAAATTTGTGTTCCGCCTATCACAGGACAGTCTGAGAAGAAGGCACGGCTTTCAAATCATGGACGCTCGCAGCATACGGAGACTGTTCTGCAAAACGTGAGTGATGGCACAGTGGGGGGGAAAGTGATGGCACAGTGGGGGCACAGTGGGGGCAAGTGATGGCACTGTGGGGGCAAGTGATGGCACTGTGGGGGCAAGTGATGGCACTGTGGGGGCATGTAATGTAATGGCACAGTGGGGCATGTAATGTAATGGCACAGTGGGGCATATAATGTAATGGCACAGTGTGGCATGTAATGTAATGGCACAGTGAGATTTGAAAAAAGCCTGTTTCTGTCAGCGGTTGTTTCTGTCAGCGGTTGTTCTGGATACCCCTCAGCTTCCAGAAAGACTAGAAGGAAGGGGGCAGTCTAATATGGCGAGTATATCCCAAAACCAAAATTTTTCCTGGAAAATTAGCCCAGTCCTCTTATACGCCGGCAAATACGGTACTCCATTTTCCAAAAAAATTGTAACAAAAAAGGTAAACATCAAAAAACTTGCCATGCCTCTAACTAAATACCTTGGGCTGTCCACTGTCCAAGAAGTGGTAATTTGCATACCTCCCAACATTTCCCCCCCTCAGTTGTTAAGTGGGGGATCGTGCTATCGCGGGACGGCGAGCACTGGACATTAGAGGGTGACATCTTCTTACCTCCTCCTCCCGTGCTGCCTCCACTGGCTCGCTCCTCTTGCTGTTTGAGAAAAATTCCTCTGTCGCGGAACTGCAGGATGACAGTGTCTATGCGGGAAAGTCCTGCAGAATCCGTGCAGGTTGGGAGGTATGCATTTGGGGGGTATTTGTACTGTACTGGTATTTTAAGGGCCTCAAGAAATAAAATACAGTTGTGCTCATAAGTTTACATACCCTGGCAAAATTTATGATTTCTTGGCCATTTTTCCGAGAATATGAATGATAACACAAAAACATTTCTTTCACTCATGGTTAGTGTTTGGCTGAAGCCATTTATTATCAATCAACTGTGTTTACTCTTTTTAAATCATAATGGCAACAGAAACTACCCAAATGACCCTGATCAAAAGTTTACATACCCAAGTTCTTAATGAAGAAAAGTATACCGCTCTATAAAACAATTAATCCACGTTGCTTCCGTCCCAACAAACCAAGAGGGTGCTGGCTGTGCTCAATTAGCATGGGATGAAAGAAAAATCCTGGATCGCCGCACTCCTCAAAAAACGATGCCTTTATTCAAAACATGAAAAAACAACAAACATTCATATGGAAAAAACAGCCAAAATTCATGCAGTCAAACAAGAAGTGGACTAGGGAAAAACCTAGTCCACTTCTTGTTTGACTGCATGAATTTTGGCTGTTTTTTCCATATGAATTTTTGTTGTTTTTTCATGTTTTGAATAAAGACATCGTTTTTTGAGGAATGCGGCGATCCAGGATTTTTCTTTCATCCCAAGTTCTTAATACCGTGTATTTCCCCCTTTAACACCAATGACAGTTTGAAGTCTTTTGTGGTATTTGTGGATGAGGCTGTTTATCTTCTCAGATGGTAAAGCTGTCCATTCCTCTTGGCAAAAAAACTCCAGTTCCTGTAAATTCTTGGGCTGTCTTGCATGAACTGCACGTTTGAGATCTCCCCAGAGTGGCTCAATGGTGTTGAGGTCAAGAGACTGAGATGGCCACTCCAGAACCCTCACTTTATTCTGCTGTAGCCAATGACTGGTCGACTTGGCCTTGTGTTTTGGATCATTGTTATGTTGGAATGTCTAGCTTCCTAGCTGATGAATGCAAATGTTCCTCCAGTATTTTTTGATAACATACTGCATTCTCATTGGAATTCATGCTTCCGGCTTACTGCAAGGGGCCGAATGCATGGATTTGGGGGGAGGGGGCGCATGTGCTTCCTCAATGGACGGGCCACCCCTGCTGCATTGCATTTATTAAGATGACCATCCTCCAACTTTTGTACCCCTTTGAAACACTTGCATTGCAGTCCCAAATAGAACCCTCAGCAAATAACAGTCCAGCTTACTAAACAGTGTCTGATCTATATAAAAAATATGCCGCTTTGTACCTTATATCAGACTTCTCGAATCGCTCCTCTCTCTTGACAGCTATAGCGGGAGGGGCCGAGAATTCCCACTAATGTCAGCCGGGGAGGAGAGGATAAGAGAGAGCAGAGGAGTCACATGAACGCCAGGTGACACTCTGATGTAAGGTACAAATTGGCATATTTTTAATATAGATTAGACACTGGGAGACATATTGTTATATAACAGATGGGATGGGATGAATAGAATATTGTTTTTTTAAGGCAGCTGGGGGGGAGGGGCAGGTGGTGTCTCAAGCTGACAGGCAGGGAGGGAGGGGGGAGAGAAGGACAGAGCAGAACTGCGGATGATGGAGGCAGGTAAACTGACCATGATGTCAGGGCTCGGCAGTCATGATAAATAGTGGTCAATTTACTGGGGAGAGGGCAGAACCAGGCAGGATAAGCCAAGTTTTTTAGTTTATACAATGGGGCAAATGACACAGCACAAGCATGTGATGTTATGCATGCTTTAAGGGAACAGGATCTATTGTTTTTAGGGTAATAAACACTTTAATCTAGAACATTTGGACTGAATGGCCGTTATATCTCTAAATGCTTTCTAGTAGCTTAACTAGGCTCACTAGCATCCAGGTAATCCCTTCAAGCTTTCAATAAAATGGACAGACCTATGGCTAGCCCTTATCGACCCTAATTCTTTGCTGTGGAGCTCACCCTTTAACATACCTGATAACATACCTGATACAGATACAGATTTTGCAGCCAATAGCCTTTACAAAAAAGTGTTTAGAGGCAAAATAAGAACAAATGCCTAACCACACCCAACTCATTGATGACTACTTTTTTTTAACCCTTATAATCCCCAATAGTCCAACCCACAGTAGGACACCCTGAAGCAAACATGCTCTATTTAAATTGGAAGTGGTAAATGAAAAGAGTCAGGCCTCGTACACACGACAGAGAAACTCATCGTAAAAGAAACATTGTTTTTCTCGACGAGTTCCTTGTCAGGCTTGTCGAGAATCCTGTCAAGCTTTCTTTGCGTACACACTGTCAAGACAGAATCTCGTCGCTGCTTTTGCTAATCTCATGTTACTGCGTGTTAAGTAAAAGTTTGGTAAGAGACGAATCACGCTTTTCAGTCTGTTACAGCGTGACGAATGTGCTATCTCAATTCAGAACGGTACTTTTACCGAAGGTGCGCTGCCGTCTCGTACTTTATTCTGAGCATGCGCGGGTTTCTAAGCATACACACAAACGTGTCTCTCATTGTAAACCAGCCCGACGAGAAACACGACATACTCAACCCAACTCAATGTACTCTTTTTCTTTTAACATGTACCGTATTTGCTGGCGTATAAGGCGACTGGGCGTATAAGACGACCCCCTATTTTTCCAGGAAAATTTTTGGTTTTGGGATATACTCGCCGTATAAGTCGACCCCCTTCCTACTAGTCTGTCTGGAAGCTGAGAAGTAGCCAGAACAACCGCTGACAGGAACAACCGCTGACAGAAACAGGATTTTTTCAGCTTTTTTCAAATCTCACTGTGCCATTACATTACATGCCTCGCTGTGCCATTACATTACATTACATGCCTCACTGTGCCATTACATTACATGCCTCACTGTGCCATTACATTACATGCATCACTGTGCCATTGCCTACCTCATTGTGCCATTATACATGCCTCACTGTGCCATTGCCTGCCTCACTGTGCCATTGCCGGCCTCACTGTGCCATTGCCGACCTCAATGTGCCATTGCCTGCCTCGACGATCTCCCTACCTTATCCTGTTTGCAGAGTTTGTCAGGCTGCAGGCGTCCATTATTCAAAAGCCGCGCCTCCTTCTCAGGCTGTTCCATGACAGGTGGAACACAAATTTTGCCAGCAGAACCTCTGTTTAGTGTTCCGCCTATCGCGGATGTCCTCTCGTCCGAGGATGAGAAGGCATCCGTGATAGGCGGAACACTGAACAGAGGCTCTGCTGGGAAAATGAGTGTTCCGCCTATCACGGAACAGCCTGAGGAGGAGGTGCGGCTTTTGAATAATGGATGCCCACAGTCTGACAGACAGGTACTGGCGTATAAGACGACCCCCGAGTTTTGAGGCATTTTTTTACATACAAAAGGTTGTCTTATACGCCGGAAAATAGAAGTAAGGAAGATGCTTGCTCTTTATTTTACATCTTTTGGACTTGTTTTAAATTAAACCATTCTGGCACACTGTGAAAGATATATGTCTAAAAATTATAGATAGCCCTTGCCTTTGATCCTATACATTACCTCCTTGGGATACCTCTCCCATGAGTGACACCTATACAGATTTGCTACTGAACCCTGTGAGAGAGACACAATTGATGACGCTTCAATCAGCCAGATTACATAACACCTTAGAAAAACCTACCAAAATATGAGACCCCTTGACCTTAAGATGGAAACCCGATTTTTTTTTATTTATTTTTTTGATGTCACAATGTACAGTATAAGATTTCCTATCATTTGTGCCCAGTCTTGCCACACAGAGTTAATCCAACTCTGAGCAATCCTCTGTTATTGTTCAGTGAAATGAAACGGACTTACAGAGAAAAACCTTAGTCCATTATGCCCCCTTGCTGTGAGTGACAGGTTATTTACATATCTCATGCACTCACCTGGAGGCAGGCATTATTTTTTAATTCCCACCCCCACTCCTTTTCTGAAGTCATGTGGTTACTTTCCTGGATTTTGACTGGATGTTAGTGATCATAGCCAAATTCAGTGTAAGGGGAGTGTCGAGGAGGGCGGGGAGTCTACTGACATCATGACTTTACCCACCCACAGAGCTCCAGACAACAGATCCACCAACAGAATCTGCAGTTTTTCAGTTCTTATAACAGACAGAGTTGAAACATTTGACAGGTAAGGATACATGCAGGAGGCATGTATATCCTTATAGATCAGCACAGTAATTTAGAAAGGATGAGAGTGGGTTTACATCCACTTTAATAGTTAATGATTTCACTGCTTAACTGCACATAACTTGCATTCATAAGGCATTACCCACAGCTGGATACTTTTCCTTTCTCTCCTTTCTCATTAATCTCTCCCCCCACTCCCTACCTTTATCTACACCTTGTAACACTGAAGCATGAAACATAGTAATCTATGTATCTCTGCAAACTCAAGAAATGAAAGAGGAATTGCATTCCTTCCATCCCCCCACCAGACTTAGTTGTGTGCCAGTAGTGCTGATAGGAGATGTTTGTCTTCATCATGCCTTAACATAGGTCCCTTAGTGCATTCTGTCATGATTCTATTAACATTAACTGTTCAAGCTCTGAAGATGGGGGAGGCTTTTCCCCCTGAAAGGTATTGGATGTATTTAATGCTTTTAAACATTAAATGTGTCAAAAAAGTCCTTAATGTGAGATTAATTTTTGTATCAAGTGCTTCTCAGTACACATCTAAGGACTAACTCCATCTGACCATTTTTCTACATCCCTTTAGGACCTGCAGGTCCATTTTTACCAACTTTCCCACCTAACCGATTGAGGACCGCCGCACGACGATATATGTCGACAAAATGGCATGGCTGGGCACAAGGGTGTACATGTAAGTCCCCTTTAAGATCCCAGCTGTGGATCTTGAGCGACCCGGTCCTCTTCTCCGTGACCGTCCATGCGGGAACAGTGGACCCGATCACCGCCGGTTACCCTTTTTATATATTCGTAAGATCATCTTTCATATTATGCAAACAATTGGGCTAACTTTATTGTTTTTTAATTCAAAAAGTGTAAAAAAATTGCATTTGAAAGACTGCTGCACACATACGGTGTAACATAAAATATTACAATGATCGCTGTCATGCCTTCATTAAATAAGGCTCATAGTCTTCATTGACTTTAGTTTGTTTGAATTAAATCAATGCTGCCATCTAATGGACATTTTGTTTAACTGCACCATTTCCATTCAATTCAGTTAGTTAGAATAGCTGGTTAGTTTTGGTCCATGCAAGCCTCCGTATTTCCTTCCCAGAATGCTTTGCACCATCTTCAGGCCTTTCTTTCCATTTTTTCCTTGGAAGCAAGCACATGTCTGCTGAGTTCTATCCCACGTTAGCCATACCGATCCATCTCCGGTACGTTTATCTTTGTGTCTCTAGCTAGTTAGTTAGGGATGCTCTAATTGTGTGATTATTTACTAATTGTACTTGTTTGTATCTGTTTCAGTTTTACTCTATCTTGTACTAATAAAAGTTCATAAGGATTCTGCGCCTACTAGAATGCATTGGTATGAGAAGAGTTATCAGTGTGCCCGAATACATATCAGTCACGTGTAGTGAGGGGCATAACAATCGCCATTTTATTCTCTAGGATCTCTGCTAAAAAAAATGATATACTGTTTGGGGTTTCTAAATAATTCTCTAGCAAAAAATACTATTTTAAACTTGTAAACCAAAAGTTTGAAGGAACTTATAATGGAGGAATCAACAACGACAGTGAAACATGGCTATAAATAGATTCGCTGTGGAGACAAAACAAACGGGATCGTGCAGCAACCTTCTGATAGTTAAAAAATAATTGTATTTTAGAGTCCACAGAATTCAACATAGTTACATTTTAAATGGAAAAAAAAAGAAAAATATATACAGTATATTTACAGTCTCTAGATTTTTGAATTGCATTTTAGTTCCTCTGATCTTATTCCTATTTGCTTAACTGCTTAGAGAATCAATGCCCTTGAATAGGCAGTCAGCTGGTGAATTCAGAATTTCAGATTGGCAAACTTGTTTCAGGTAAAAGACCCTCTAAGTAGTAAAGAAATGATTAGCTTCATAACCCTGAAACTTCAAATAGTATTTATAAACAATGCTTAAAGTGTAAGTTCACCTTTAGGCCCCGTACACACGACCAGTTTCCTCGGCAGAATTCAGCTTCCGACCGAGTTTCTGGCTGAATTCTGCCGAGGAAACTGGTCGTGTGTACACTTTCGGCCGAGGAAGCCGACGAGGACCTCGGCGAGGAAATAGAGAACATGTTCTCTATTTCCTCGTTGTTCTATGGGAGCTCTCCTCCCGCCGAGGTCCTCGGCGGCTTCAGGGCTGAACTGGCCGAGGAACTCGACGTGTTTGGCACGTCGAGTTCCTCGGCCGTGTGTACGAGGCCTTACAGAAAATCTGTAAGGTAAACTTACACTGGACCACCTCCCCATCCCCTTTGATCCCGCTGTAGAGGAGTCCCGCAATTCTCAATTGTCCGGCACGGGATGTCACTTTAACGGTCCGGGGATTTGAGATCCTCCTGGTTTTCTCTCCACTGCTCCAGCGCTGACAGAACAGGCTAGGTGAATTCTGATTGGTCAACGCTGTCCATGTGATGGTGCTGACCAATTAGAATGCCTCCTATCCATACATGCTGAGAGGTACGAATAGGAGATTAAATCCTTGGATCAGTGAAGCGGCGATCCGGTGTCTGACAGTGGGGGATTGCTCCGGTACAGCGGGACCAGGGGGGATTGGGAGGGGGTCCAGTGTAAGTTCTCCTTACAGAATATCTGTATAGAAGGATTTACACTTTAAGAGCACTATAGAAAGATACAAAGTGACATTAATGTTTCTTTGCATTTACTCTTTTCCATTCATCCCTGAAAACAGAGGGAAAGGGGTTAAAAGAAGAAAACTAATACAGTCACTGAATCTAAGGATTCTTTAAGCTGCAATATATCACATTTTTGGCTTTGGGTTTATTACTGCTTTAACTATTATTTTAAAGATTTTTTTGCGTTCATTTCTATTTTTTTAACCCATTAATATTTTTTTCCACTTAGCCTTTATTTAATTGGGAATTCACTTTGCAATGCTTTGTACCAGAATCATAATTTTAAGGCAAATTTAAACCAGACAAACGATAGAATAACATATTTTGTTTTTAAATGGGAAGCCTTTGATCTGCATACAATGTCATTTAAAGCAAACTGAAATGTGTCTCTATTTAATAATTAGTAACAATGTAATTACCCTTATCAGCTCTAACTAATTATTTCCCTTCTTCCCTGAAAACACGATTAAACCCAAAAAGCAAAAGCAAACATTTATAATATTGTAGCTTACCGATTCTGAGGCCCCATACACATGATAGAATTTATCCGCAGATACGGTTCAGCGGACCGTATCCGCGGATAAATCCTCTCTAAGATTTCAGAGGATTTCAATGCGATGGCGTGTACACACCATCGCATTGAAATCCGCGCTGAAATCCTCTGCCGATGACGTGTCGCGCCGTCGCCGCTATTATGACGCGGCGACGGGCGCGACGCTGTCATATAAGGAATTCCACGCATGCGTCTATTCATTACGGCGCGTGCGGGGAATCCCTTTGGACGGATGGATCCGGTAAGTCTGTACAGACGAGCGGATCCATCCGTTGGAATGGATTCCAGCAGATAGATATTCTGTGCATGTCGACAAATATTTATCTGCTGGAAATCCATTCCAGGGGAGATTTATTTGCGGATAAATATCCGTTGGCGTGTACACACCATAGGATCTATCCGCAGAAACCCATTTGATGGGATTTATCTGCGGATAGATTCTATGGTGTGTATGGGGCCTGAGATGTAATGTCAGCATTTGTTTTCTTCTTCTATTTTCATCTGGTGATCCAGCCAGTAAGTCTGACGTTTTAAACAGAAAAGGTCTCTTGCAGTTACAAGGATGAAACTGATTATTTAACACTGTCAGGGCTGCTGAAAATGGTTAGCATTTATTTGTTTAAAATCTTTATCCCAAAATGTTTTTTTTGGTACCTGATTATAAAGTATTAACTGAGGTTTGGCTACAATTTGTTGGTGTACGTAAATCTGATAGTACAGCTAACACTCCTCTCCCCCCAGGCTGACAGTGCTGCTGTTCAAATGTACCCCCTGTGCTCCTTTATCCAGAATAGAGGCACTCTAATGCAGGAGATGTGTTATGGGACAGATCACCAGGTAAAAAAACAGAGGGGAAAAAGGATACAAGAAGAAAACTAATACAGTCACTGCATCTAAGGATTAGTAAGCTGCAATTTATTACCGCTTTAACTATTATTTTACAGTTTTTTTTTGCATTCATGTCTATCTTTTGAACCCATTGATATTTTTTTCCACTTAGCCTTTATTTATTTGAAAATAACTTTGCAATGCTTTTTGCCAGAATCATAATTTTAAGGTAAATTGAAACCAGACAAATTACAAAATAACATGTATTATTTTTATCTACAGTAAAGCTGATCATACATTATACAATTTTCGTATTCAATTTCCTTTAGATTTACCTTTAACTATGTAGTACAAGGGCCTGCTTGATTGCATACAAATTGAAAGTGTTTTGGTTTGATCTCATATTATATATTTCTGGTAAATCTAACTGAAAATTTAACAATAAAATTGTATAATGTTTGGCCAGTCTTACACAATTAAAAAAAAAAAGTATTTGTTAACCCCCCCCCCCCCTCAAAAAAAATCCTGTTTCCTTAATGTTATACAGCACAGTACATGTGATGTGTCATTTGGCCCCCTGTATTACCTGAAATACCTGGCTGATCCTGCCCGGCTATACCCTGTACACTGACCACGGCATATCACGGCTGCTGAGCCCTGACTCCGTGGTCAGTTTATGTGCCTCTGTCATCCGCTCTGCTCTCTGTCTCCTCTGTGCTCCTCTCCCTCCTCCCTCCCTGATTGTCAGCTCAGTGTCTGTGCCACTCTGCTCCCCACCCCCTCCCCTCCTGCTGCTCAAATTACATAATTCTCTCTATGTATTAATGTAATGTGCCCCGTGTCTGTGCCTTATAAAAATAATGACGTTGGATCACGTGACTGCTGATCAGAGCTCTGAAACAGGTATATTTCAGCATTATTTTTATAAGGCATAGACACGGGGCACATTACATTAATACATAGAGAGGCTTATGTAATTTTAATTTAGTGGGTTAACAAACCCTTTAAATAGCACACTGACCAAAGTAGAAAACAATGCTTATTTTGGATTATTAATAGACTATTATTATATTTCTTGTCTATAGTTACATAAAAAAAACTTTTTGCAAGATAATATCACCAAAGAAAACCTTGTTTGTCCTGAAAAACGAACAAACAATCGATATATTTATTACTTTGTTATTTTGTAAGTAATGATAATTGTTTTACTGAATAAACAGGCCCTGATGTAAAGCACTGCGCAAACTGTTGGCGCTATATAAATCCTGTATAATAATAATAATAATAATAATAATAGAAATACAAATATTCCTATAATGTATGTTTTAAAGCAGAACTAAACCCATTGATTCAGCAGGGTTTTTAAGGGTTGCTGTCAGATGTGGATAAAGATTATTGGTTACATTACATTTGTTAGTAGATGTTTTGTTGGAATTATTATCCTTGGTATTTTCCTTTTTTATTTATGTTAAAAAGGATGGTTTAGTATCATAATGCAGGAGCAATTTGGATGTAAGTTGTGAATAATATTTTTATATTGTACCATTCAGAAAATTTAAATAAAATATATAAATACATGGGTAAAAAAAAAGAAAAAGAAAAGAAACGCAAATATGCTTAGGTCTATAGGGGGTATATAGTTGTGGGAGATGGAATGGTTAGAAATATGTTGTAATGGCATATTGCATATTTCTATTCAACCAGTTTTTCTTTAACTGATCTGTAGTATGTGCTGTAAAGGCCCATAACATTTTTTTCTTGATTCATGGTCATAATAGAGAATAGATTCTAGAAATTAAGCATAAAACGTGGTAATTACAGAAAGAGGTTTTGTCTATATCTGTTGAAAAGATGCCTCTAGAGTTTAGTATCGATGACCCTGGCCAATTAGAATGATAGTCTCTAAAAGTATAGTGCTTATTGGAGACTGCTGACATTTCTTCATGATTAAGGACTGGTGCATAGTCCAATCATTAACCTTTATCCCTCACTCACTTAGAAGGACCTCATTAACACATAACTAACACAGAGTTTATTTGGACACAGGTGATTGTTCATTGAGATTTTATTTTTTAAATGTTATTATTGATCAGTTCTCTCGCCATTCATCATGATTAAAAACTCCTTAGGGGCCTATTTTTATAACTGTGGCAAACTGACTTATTCCACAATGCCTCTCTTTGAGTCTAAAACCTATAATATTTAACTGCTCATATTAATTCAGCTGGCTGCTCATTGCAACAAAGTACCCATTCGCATGATTCGGCAGCGCTATTTCACTGTCTGTCAGTGAAGAGCAGAGGAACTTGGTTCTCCCTTTATAATCTTCAGAGTACCATTGGAAACAGTCAAGCAGTACTAAGAACCTTTTAGCAGTTTTCAGGATAGATATTTGTATTTGCATGGCATGGAAGTCGTAAAGCTCCTTCCGCTAAATCAGAAATTGCGGATACAGTTTTATACTTTTGAGCCTATTCACACTATTATTTTGCAGTAACCTGGAAGTTATAAAAGATGGAAGTGCTGGCAAAGAGCAGTAGTGATGAACTGAATTGTTTTGCAAGATAAGTCTTCTATAATGTGGAAATTCTTGCACATTATGGCAAAAAAAAGTGGGTGGGGCCAAAATGTTTTTACAGCTTTGGCAGTTAATTCCACATTACAAAGCACGGCTGAATGAAGGCAAAGATCCTATAAATATGCTGAATGCATCTCCTTTAAGACATATATTTTCTTAAGCTGGCCGTACATGGATTGAAAATCAGCCAGTTCAGCAGAGTCTGGCTGAATTTCAATCCATATAGGACCAGGGAGGTTGTACAGGAGTTGATCTACTAATCGCCTACAATGCTGATTAGGGCTTCCCTGCCTCATAATATAAGATAGCTCAGCAGGGATGATTCCTCTAACCACATTGAGTGTGTGGATGGGGGAATCAAGAAAGTTTGTTTTTGTTCAACCTGCTGGTTTTAAAAAAAAAATACTGTATCATCTATGGGCTGTCTTAGACACAATGTTACAGATAAGAAGTATACTATGTAGCATATTACTTCTTATGATAGCAATGTGCTAAATTAGCTTGTGAGCAGGTCTTTTCGACTATGCCAAGTGTGTGGGCGGGGTCATTTGCACCCGTGCCCAGGGGGTACCTTTCGCACAGAGCACACTCATCAATGCCCAGGACCAGATAGAGACTGCGGACATGTGAAGAATCTAACAATAAGGCAGTTGCCCAACATAGATGCTGAAAATCCAAACAAAAGAACTTGCTGCTCCAGGTGAGATAGGAAGCCTAATGATATCACAGGTGCCTGCCTCGGCTCGCCTCCACATACGATCAACCCTGAAGAAATGGCAGCACTCCATGATCCATCAAAATTCTTATTTAATGAACGAACATCCCAAGTGTTTACAGACAGTTCAAATGGTAGACCATGGATTGCTGCCATTTCTTTAGGGTTGCCCAACATAGAGATGAGCTTTCACTGCGTGCAGAATAAAGTCTCTATGAAACGTACATATGTTGCATTGGGAGGGACACGCTGAATCTGTGCCCACTTCACAACAACTTTTCATAAGCCTCCATGCCACGGTTCACCAGCTGAATAGATTACACTGGTTTGCATACCCTGCTGACATTAGGACTTGTAAATATATTTATACTAATAATAAAAACAATTCTCTATGGATAACTAGAACGGCGGGCATTAAAGTGGGGGTTCTCCCTAAAATTTTTTTTTTTCTAGCATCTCATTCAGCATAATAGCGTGAGCTACAGTATGCCTTTATATATTTTTTTGGCGCCGTACTCACTCTGTAATCGAGTAGTAAAGTTTCAGGGGAATGGGCGTTCCTATTCAGAGGGCTCGTGATTGACGGCCGGCTATGGCGCGTCACGCTTCACGGAAATAGCCGAAATAGGTGTTTGCTCTTCACGGCGCCTGCGCAGTCAGCTCCAATGTCTGTGCGCAGGCGCCGTATAGCGCCGGGAAGAGCCGAGACCTACTCTGGCTATTTTTGTGAAGCGTGACGTGCCATAGCCGGCCGTCAATCACGAGCCCTCTGAATAGGAACGCCCATTCCCCGCGGGGAGTCTGAAATTTTACTACTCGATTAAACAGTGAGTACGGCGCCGAAAAAAAATATAAAGGCATAATGTAGCTCGCGCTACTATGCTGAATGAGATGCTATAAAGTTGTTTTTTAGGGTGAAACACCACTTTAATTAAACAGACTACTACACGAACATATCCATCTATTACAACTATAATGATGTTCATTATGCGCATGTAGCTGCTCTCCAATCAGGCAGCAAACTATCTATGCAAATAGTGGATTATATGCATTGAACATGCATGTTCATTTTATAGTCTTGTATATGTTTAAAAAGTTGAAAAAACAACATAATAATTACAGAAAATATATCTCAAAAGAAATTCTCCAAAAAAGATTAAAAGATATTAAAACATTATTAAAAATTATTAAAAATGTATAAGTGGGGTAAAATCTGGACTCAAATATATCATATAGAGTAACTAAACTGCCAGATACTCCTATATTGCCAGTCACAGAGATTATGTGTCACAGTTAGAACTAAATGACCATAATGTCTCTGCAAGTTATCTAAAACAATACGTGAAAAAGTTTTAGAGAAAGAGTATTATAGGGAAGTTTAGATACATATCTTGAAAAAATCCCTAGGTGTACTCAAGAGTTGTTAATAAAGCAATTTAAATCTAGCTCTATGTTTAACCCTCTTGGAAAAAGGCATTTTAACCACTTGAGACCCGCGCTATTAACAAAAGATGTCAACAGCGCGGCTCTCAGGTGCCAACTGGACGTCTTTGGACGTCATTTGAAGTGCATTACCCTCGCGCGCCTCTGGGGGGCGCGCAGCGGGTAAACACTGTCCCGGCGCATCGCTGGGAAGCCGGGGGATGTACCTGGCGGCCGCGATGTCCGCCGGGTACACGCGATCGTCGGTAACACAGCAGGGACGTGGAGGTCTGTGTGTAAACACAGAGCTCCACGTGCTGTCAGAGGAGAGGAGACCGATCTGTGTCTCTTGTACATAGGGACACAGCATCGGTCACCTCCCCCAGTCACCCCCCTCCCCCCACACAGTTAGAACACACCTAGGATACACATTTAACCCCTTCCTCACCCCCTAGTGTTAACCCCTTCACTGTCAGTCACATTTATACAGTAATCAGTGCATTTTTATAGCACTGATCGCTGTATAAATGTGAATGGTCCCAAATTTGTGTCAAAAGTGTCCGATACGTCCGTCGCAATATCGCAGTCCCAATAAAAATCCCAGATCGCCGCCATTACTAGTAAAAAAAAAAAAAAAAAAAAAATCATAATTCTGTCCCCTATTTTGTAGGCACTATAACTTTTGCGCAAACCAGTCGCGTATTGCGATTTTTTTTTTTTTTTTTTACAAAAACACGTCGAAAAATACGTATCGGCCTTAACTGAGAAAAAAAATAGTTTTTTTTAAAAAAAAAATGGGATATTTATTATAGCAACAAGTAAAAAATATATATATATATATTTTAAATTGTCGCTCTTTTTTTGTTTATAGCGCAAAAAATAAAAACCGCAGAGGTGATCAAATACCACCAAAATAAAGCTCTATTTGTGGGAAAAAAAGGACGTCAATTTTGTTTGGGAGCCACGTGGCACGACCGCTCAAATGTCAGTTAAAGCGACGCAGTGCCGGAAGCTGAAATTTCGCCTGGGCATGAATGGGGTTTATGTGCCCAGTAAGCAAGTGGTTAAGAGGAAAATCCATTGGGTTTCGCGTTGTGACAGATCTCTAATTCTATTGGATCCCCTCCAGGATGGATACACACAATCTATACCACAAAAGTGTGCTAAGGCAGGGTCCTGGTTGTGTTTTTCTTTGAAATGAACTGACACTCTGTAAGTATGAAATGTTTGTTATTTAGAATAAAAAAAAACAAAAAAAACCTTTGCAACCCCTTTAATGAACTGAGATGAATTAAACAGATTTACTAAAGTGTAATGTGAGCTGAAGTGAAACTGTTTTCATCTCAAATATCCAATCATGTACAAAAACATTCAGTATACGTATTTTAATAACAATCTTTATTTACACACACTTAGGCGTATTAAGCAAACACAGGTTTTCTGCATAGTTTAGCAAATGAAGCCCAGTTTTACCTTAGGATGTCAAATATGATCATGAAATGCAGCAACATGAAATAAACAAAAATATAAACGTCACATTAAAATTACTCTCACATAAACATTAAACAATAGCAATTCAATGTATGGAGCAGCCAAAATTACATTATTGTCTCGCACTAAATGAGTGCTACCGCTACCCTGAAGAAAACATTATTTTCTTCTGTTCTGAGCCCAACATATAAGGTTTGTGTGAGATAAGATCTAGTAGTTATTAATCATTATGTCAAGTTCGATTCAGATAAGAAGCATACTACAATATTATGCCCAGATGAAATATTGCATTCCACTGTTCTGAGGAAATTTATATTCAAGAATTGTCAACAGAAGAATTCTAATGATTTCGGCTGGAATTCTACTCATAATGCTGAAGGGGGAGATGACCCATAAACAACCCTTTACTATTGTTACTTAATGCGTATCTGAACCCAAAAGCAAAAATTGTATGTATTGCATCTCACCAACCCTAAAGCCCTGTACACACGGTCCATCGGTTTGTTTTCCATCGGTGAAAAAAACTAGAACGTGGGTTAAAAATTTCCTATGGATAAAAAAACGATAGAAAAAACGATCGTCTGTGTGGAACTCCATCGGTCAGAAATCCACGCATGCTCAGAATCAAGTCGACGCATAATTTTTCTCAGCACATCATTGTGTTTTACGTCACCGCGTTTGGACACGGTGGGATTTGTGACTGATGGTGTGTAGACAAGACCGATGAAAGTCAGCTTCATTGGATATCTGACGAAAAAATCCATCGGATTCGATTCCATCAGATATCCGATCGTCTTTACAGGGCATGAGAGTGATTGTAAAGTCTATTTAAAAAAACAAAACTAAAAAACAAACATGATATAGTTCCCTACTCAGTGCAATGGAATTGCCCAGAGTGGCCCTGGTCCTTCTCTTTTGGGGTCCCCTGCCCGTGCTCCTGGCTCCTTCTCTTCTCAGTGTGCCACCATATAAAGCCAATTCCTATTGTGACACAACTACAGACTCCAAGCTGCACTGCCTGCATCTGTAGACACGGACAGTATGGCTCAGTCCCACACTCTGATCCCTCATCACAGGATTAACTGTCAATGGCTCCTGTTGCCTTAGCAAATCCTGTGAGATCAGGAAGTAAGAGGAGAGAATCACTACAGACGTTCACAGAGCAATATTGAATGGAGTCTCATGTATAAGTATAAGGGTGGTAAGGGGGTAAAATTACTAGCCTTTTACTAGACATTTTTTACTTAAAAGCAGATACATTAATGTAAAAAACTGTTTAGGCTTTAGAACCACCTTAAGGCTGGGTTCACACTGATGCAAATTGGATGTGGGTTTCCTTGCATCCAATGACAGAAGACTGAAAGCGGTTTTCAATGGAGCCGGTTCACACATCTTCGAGGTGGCCGCGGAGCGTATTGCACAGGAGTCCTGTGCATCTTTGGCTCTGTTTCAGGTCCTAATTCCGGCAAAAATTTGGGCCTGATTGGTCCCTGAAACAGAGAACTGGGACGCACCGGACCCCCTGCTTTGAGCCACATACGAAGACAGTGTGAATCATTCATTTTCATTTCTTTTCTTTTTTTTCTCCTTTATTTTTACCTGGTGATCTGACCGGTCAGTCTGTCTTTTTTCAACTCTTTTTTTAACATACCAAGCTTTCCAGCATAAGTGGCAGCTAGAGGGTTAAGAGAAACCATTTAGCACTGACAGGGGTATTTACAACAGTCAGCTTTTATTCATTTATGTAAAAACTTTATCCCAAAAGGAATTAAAAAAAAAACTGCTTTGTAACTACTTAACCCCCTTGGCGGTAAACCCGAGCGTGACTCGGGGTTGGTTTTCAATGATAGGATCGGTATCCCAGAGTCACGCTCGGGGTGGACGTGCAGAGTGTGCAGCGGCGCGGCTTACCTTCTCGCTGGATCCACAGGCAAGTTACTCACCTTGTCCCTGGATCCAACGATGCCACCCCGCTGTGTGAGCGAGCGGGACCTCCTCGCTCGATTCACAGTCCCCGTGTGCCGCCGATCTCCGTTCCCTGCGACGTTACGACGCACGGGGGCGGAGAACGGCGCCAAATTCAAAAAAGTAAACAAACACTATACATACAGTATACTGTAATCTTATAGATTACAGTACTGTATGTAAAAAATACACACCCCCCTTGTCCCTAGTGGTCTGCCCAGTGCCCTGCATGTAGTTTTATATAATAAAAAATGTTCTTTCTGCCTAAAAACTGTAGATTGTCCAAAAGTGTCCCTTTATGTCAAAAATGGTTTTAGATCAGCTAGAAAACAGCGATAATAAATTATAATCACTTGCAGAAATGTGCGATATCGATTTGTGGGGAAATTCGTCATAAAAAAAATAAAATAATGACAGCGACAATTCTGCAACTGAGCACATTTCAGTGATTTTGAGTTGATTACATTATTGAATAATTTTTATTATAATTATATTATTATTTGTTATAATTATTTATAATTATTTATTATATTATAATTTATAATTTTGTTTTAAAAAAAAATCATACCCGGGATGCCTACAAGACTCTTGCTTGGTCAGATTTAAGTGAGTTATTTCTAAAAATTACAGGCCTACAGTATAAAACGCCAAATTTCCTTGCAAAATAATTGTACCGCTTTTGGTACGTAATTCCAGACAGAATCATACCGCCAGGGAGGTTAATCACTTCAATACCAACCACTTTTCCCTGCTTCCTGCCCAGGTAAATTTTCGGCTTTCATCGCTGTCACACTTTGAATGACAATTACTCGGTCCTGCAACACTGTACCCATAAGAAAATTAAAAAAAAAATCACACAGACAGAGCTTTCTTTTGGTGGTACTTGCAAACCAGCCGCCATCATTTTACTGCGGCAAGCAGGCTCATTCCTGCGGACCGTTTAAGCGGGATAACGGGCGCGCGCCTGCTGCACGTCGGGGGTGCTAATGCTTGTGGCCGGCAGTCGCGATGACCACCAGCCACGAGCGATCGCTGGAACGAGAGGCAGAAAAGGGACATGTGTGTGTAAACACACAAATTCCTGTTCTGTTCTGAGAGGAGATGCAGGTTGTGTGTTCCTACAGGCTGAGAACCACAATCTGTCATCTCCTATAGTGAGTCCCCTCCCCCCACAGTTAGAACACACATTAGGGAACACGGTTAACCCCTTGATCGCCCCCTAGTGTTAACCCCTTCACTGCCAGTAACATTCACACAGTAATCAGTGCATTTTTCTAGCACTAATCGCTGTATAAATGCCAATGTCCCAAAAATGTGTCAAAAGTGTCCAATCTGTCCACCATAATGTCGCAGTCCCGATAAAAATTGCAGATCGCCGCCATTACTAGTAAAAAAATATTAATAATAAAAATGCCATAAACCTACCCCCTATTTTGTAGACGTTGTAACTTTTGCGCAAACTAATCAATATCCGCGTTTTGCAATTTGTATTACCAAAAAATGTAGAAGAATACATATCGGCCTAAACCGAGGAAGAAATTTGCTTTTTTTTAAACAATTGGGGCTATTTATTACAGCAAAAGTACAAAATATTGTCGCTCTTTTTTTGTTTACCACTAAAAGAAAGTTCTATTTGCGGGAAGAAAAGGATGTCAATAAAGTTTAGGTACTACATCGCACGACCACGTAATTGTCAGTTAAAGCGACGCAGTGCCGTATAAAATGGCCTGGTTGAGCAGCCAATTCTTCAGGGGCTGAAGTGGTTAATCACTACTGGGTTTTTAATGTTTTGCTAAATAAACTTCTGTTATGCGATTAAATAATCTTTCTTGTTGAATTTAGGCCAAAATGTATTCTGACATATTTATTTGGTGAAAATAACCCAAATAAGTGTATATTATTTAGTCTGTAGGAAAGCTCTAAAATCCACAAACTATGTTGTATATACTGTATATATCTGAAAATGTATTAATCCTGATGATGGCCTATTTCATTTCTTGAGGCCTGAAAACATCAGCATAGTACAAATATCCCCCAAATTACCCCCTTTTTGGAAAGTAGACAGTCCAAGGTATTTAGTAAGAGGCATGCCAACATTTTTGAAGTAATTATTTTGTCACAATTATTTACAAACTGTCACCAGTGCAGTACAGCATTATCATATAACTGACTGTACTGCACTGGTGACAGTGACAGCGTTATCAATATAAGGGACACTGACTGATGGCAGAATATAAATAGGTACATTCTTCTTGTTATTGGTTGTATGAAATGCCATCACTTTATTATTTATGGTCGTTACCCTCTGACCGAGAGAGATGTGGATCACATAAACACACGACAAGACTTACAACATAAATAGACCTGAAGTGTGGCTTGGTGGTTTGGTCAGTATGCCAAGAAAAGGGGGCATACCCAAGGTAAGTAATGGGTAGTTAATTAAAGAAGGATATGCTGAGAAGTGCCCTGAAAAAGGGAAGGGCGGGAGGGTGTCGAATGCGATTGAATGCGCAGACTCACGGACATGAGGTGAGCTGGGAAGAGTCGGCCCAGTGATGTGTAGTACTGCACACTGAACCGACAAAGAGCATGTGTGAGTGGGCTGCTTAAATACCCTCCGGGCTCCTCCCATAAACTCAGGCCACCATACTGGCCTTCTTATATATAAAGTTACACTATTTACCTGCTTGTATGTCTGTATATCTTTACTCTTATAAATCAATGCTGGGTGTATTAGTACTACGGCTGTCAGTTATTTTGGGAGAGTTACTAGTTATTGTCCTAGAAAGGGATCATCTCTACATACGCTGGAGGCCTGTTCTAGGTGGAGGCACTTCCAAGCTCTGGTTCATATGGTTGCCTACAGGTTAGCACCATACTGTGTGGAGAGGGCAACTTCATATGACCCCCCCTATAACAGGGCTACAGTAGTATGCAATGCTATCATTCAATAAAAAACCTTTAAAGATATAGGCTTATATGCCATACATTATTATACTAACAAATACAGTAAAACCTTGGTTTGCGAGGATAATTCATTCCAGAAACATGCTTGTAATCCAAAGCACTTGTATATCAAAGCATTTTTTTTACAGGGTATAAAAGAGAAGAGAGACACCTCTAAGTGTAGCAATAAGTTGCTAAATGTTGTACCTTCATTAACCACTTAAGACCCGGACCATTATACAGGTAAATGACCTGGCCCCTTTTTGCGATTCGGCACTGCGTCACTTTAACTGACAATTGCGTGGTCGTGCGACGTGGCTCCCAAACAAAATTGGCGTCCTTTTTTCCCCACAAATAGAGCTTTCTTTTGGTGGTATTTGATCACCTCTGCGGTTTTTATTTTTTACGCTATAAACAAAAATATGACGACAATTTTGAAAATAAAACAATATTTTTTACTTTTTGCTATAATAAATATCCCCAAAAAATATATAAAAAAACATTTTTTTCCTCAGTTTAGGACGATACGTATTCTTCTACATATTTTTGGTTAAAAAAAATCGCAATAAGCGTTTATTGATTGGTTTGCGCAAAAGTTATAGGGTTTACAAAATTGGGGATAGTCTTATGGCATTTTGATTAATATTTTTTTTTTTACTAGTAATGGCCGTGATCATGTGTCTGCGACATTATGGCAGACACATCGGACACTTTTGACACATTTTTTGGAACATTGTCATTCACACAGCGAAAAGTACTAAAAAAATGCACTGATTACTGTGAAAATTACAATGGCAGTAAAGGGGTTAACCACTAGGGCCGCTAAGGGGTTAAAGGGGTTTTCCACCCATTTTTTAAGTTTATTAAAACTCAGCAGCTACAAAAAGTGTAGCTGCTGGCTTTTAATAAACTGACACTTACCTGCTCCACGGCTCTGTCTTCATTTCTAGTGTGGGCACCCAGCAGTGACAGCTTTCGGCTTCACGGCCGGGCACCCACTGCGCATGCGCGAGCGGCACTGCACATGCGCGAGTGGCGCAGCGCCGTCCAATTGGACAGGCGCTCGCCTGCAGGGAGGGGCTGTGAAAAGGCGATTGAGCTAATCGCCTTTTCAACCCCTCGGCGGAAGGAGGAAGTGGGACAGGAAGTCCCCTTCTCCTGAAGCCCCCACTCCCCCCCCCAAAAAAAATTACATGTGGCATGTAAGGGGGCGAGGAGTGGGGTAAGAGGAAGTTCCATTTTTAGGTGGAACTCCTCTTTAAGTGTGCCCTAAGGGAGTGATTCTTACTGTAGGGGGGGCGTGGCTGGATGTGTGACGTCACTGATCGTTGTTCCCTATAACAGGGAACAGACGATCAGTGACAAGCCACAGAGAAGAACGGGGAAGGTTTGTTTACACTCACCTCTCCCTGTTCTTCAGCTCCTGTGACCCAATCGCAGGACACCGGTCGGGTCCCCGGGTCCTGGGGTCACTAGGCTTCGGACCGGGTCGCGAACGAGCCGCTGGTGGCGAGCGCGTGCCCCACGGCTGGGCACTTAAAGGACAACATACCTGTACGTGCCTGTGCCCAGCCGTGCCATTCTGTCGATGTATATCGGCGCTAGGCGGTCCTCAAGTGGTTAAATGTAACCATATTGCTACACTTAGAGGCTCCTCTCTTCTTTTTTATACTCAGTTGTGACATGACGCTACTCTTATATCAAGACATCGCTTGTATATCAAGGCAAAATGTATTAAAAAAATTTGCTTGTCTTGCAAAACGCTCTCAAACCAAGGTTTTGTTGTATTTTTTTCTTTAAGCGTTATCATCTACTGAATAGAGTTCCTTGTTAATGTAGCACATTGCTTACAGATATACTGTATACTCCGAACCTTGCGATTACTAGTTAAAGATCTTTAGAGCTCAAGGCCAAATATAACTGAATTCATCATCAGCACATAGGAGATTTAAGGAGAAAAGTTGCTGAGAGATGCTGATGTTTGACCTGATAAAGAGTGCATGCTGTTTTGAGGGAGAAAATATGTTAAGATTTGCAGTTTGCTGTTTCTACTATTTACCACCAATTTAGATTGGAATAGGTTAGACACTTGATGTACGTAGAACTCCATGTAGATATAATAATAAAAAACATGTATTTCTGTTACATTTTAAAAAAAGTTTTTTTTTTTTTTATATATATACTGTGCACCCAGCATTCAAGTGCCTGAAACTTTCTGGATACTAGGCTAAGCTTTGACAGCATGACTGTAAATAAGAGGGGTAGAACAATGGTTTAAATTGATTCTAATGCTAAAATGAGGTAAAGCTAAAATGAGTTAAAAAAACATTTGCTGGAAATTGTCTTAAAAATTGCAGAATCTGTGGACAGCATAAAGCTTTGCCTCATTGTTGCATGATGTAATATGATAATAATTCTATATTGTCATGAGCAGTCCTGCCCCTAAAATTTGTACATGTGACATATCCTATTTTCTCACTACTCTTTTTTTTAGAATTTGTATTTTTAATTGTATTCCCTTCAATTACACAAAAAAATACATAAAAAAAGAGAAATGCGTGACAACAACTGCCTTCATCCCATTCTGCTCTCCAGCAGAATGTATCAGTGGATGGGACAAACTGCTAGAGATAATGAAAATGATTAGCTTTTATTTATTCATGCAAAACCTTTATCCCAAAGGGAAAAAATGTTTGCTGTAAATGATTATAAAGTGTGAGCTGGAGTTTGGCTACAATTTGGCAGTGGTTTTAAATCTGCTAATACATTTAATACTTCCCTGCCCCAAAGACTGATATTGCTGTTGTCTGCTATGCCTTCTGTGCTCATACATCCAGAGTGGTGTTATCCCATTACAGGGGGTGTGTTACTGGCCAGATTACCAAGTGAAAATAAAGGGAAAAAAGACAAAGAAAAATAAAACTGATTCAGCCACCACATCTAATGAGTTGTAAGCTGCCCCCCCCCCCACCAAATACTTACCTGGCTCCTCTTTTGAATCCAGGGCTGTGCCCAAGAGAAGCTCTCTCCTCACAAAACACAGTGCGAGTGCGGCCGAGTCGCCGGGACCGAGCTGATCCAGACCCAAGCCTTGCTGAATGTAGCCGAGTCCTGCCGACGCAACGAGTTTCATAGCAGGTCCCACCCTCTGGAGCCTGGGCAACGCCTATGATGGACGTCCCACTGGTCCAATGCCGGGACCGCGGGACGTGTGACATCCATTATAGACGCTGCAGACTCCAGAACGCGGGAATTACAATGTGGCCACTGCGCCACATCCCCGCTCGGCGCTCGGACGGTGGCTCTCTTCTCCTCCCCGGCTCTCCTCCCCTCACAGAATGACTGTCTGACTGCAGTAGTGCCCGCTGTGACACCGCTGAGCGGAGGTAGGTCAGAAAGCACAGTTTAATGTGTATGTAAATGTCAGTGAAGGTAGGTCAGGTCAGTGTAGGTCAGGTCAGTGTAGGTAGGTCAGTGTATGTCAGGTAGGTCAGTGTATGTAGGTCACTACCGTCAGTGTAGGTAGGTCAGTGTAGGTAGGTCACTACTGTCAGTGTAGGTAGGTCAGTGTATGTAGGTCACTGCCGTCAGTGTAGGCAGGTCACTACCGTCAGTGTAGGTAGGTCAGTGTATGTAGGTCACTACCGTCAGTGTAAGTAGGTCACTTCCGTCAGTGTAGTTAGGTCACTACCGTCAGTGTAGGTAGGTTAGTGTATGTAGGTCAGTGTAGGTAGGTCACTACCGTTGGTGTATGTAGGTCACTACCTTCAGTGTATGTAGGTCACGGGCCAGCCAAAAAAAAAGCCTGCGTCACATACACCATCCCCCCCCGCTTCTGGCCTTCGACCTCGGGCTGAAGCCACTGGTCTTTTTGCCACCTAGCAACGCCCCTGAGCCTAGAGCATCGGTGGAGGACCCTAGAAAAGAAGGTTCTGGGCCGCTCTGTGCAATAACAGCAAAACTTTTTATATTTTAAGAAAAAAAAAAGAAAAGTATCATTTGCAACCACTTTTTTTGGCAACCCAGGGATACTTTTGCTTTTAATCAGCATTCTTTCTCATTTATTTAAAATTATAAAAATGGTGGTGGTCAGTTTGGGTGTCAGAATCGAATACAAAGGTTAATAAGACAATGATGACGCTTTTATTACGATCGTGTGTACAGGGCATTACGGGATGTCTCCAACTTACAAGCCAACCTTGATGCACTGTTTAATCGAGGCAACTATGTGGCAAATGAGGTTTAATGTTGATGTAAAGTTATGCACTTGAGGGCTAAGAATATGCATGCATAATACCTACTAGGGGGAGTGTAACTGAGAGAATCCATAGTGGAGAAGAAGGATCTGGGGGATTTGGTAGAAGTAGAACATAAGCTTAATAATAGCATGCAAGGCTCTATGGTTATTACTGCGGCTGTTGCTCATTAAAAAGTTTGAGTTGCATTGCATTGAGAGTTTGGCTTATTTTTTATTTACATTCCCTCTCTTCTTAATATTGCTTGTTACATCCCATAGCAGGGTGACATGGGGAGGTCCAGGAATAGGGAAAATCGTTATCCATACTTACCGTAACACTGGTGTGGGCAGACAGCCGCCCTTTATGGGGTAAGAAAAAGGTGGTCCTGGAGTGGTCATAGAGGGTGGAGATGACCCATAATAGGCCTACATGGGGAGGATCCAGGAAAAGAAAATTAAAGTAAGTATGGATAACTATTTTCGCTAATACTGTACCTTTAATGCTAGTTTTTTACTTGTGTTTCTGTAATATTGATATGTGTGCAATATATCTTCTTACTTAGAATGAGGACTGCATTTTTTAGATGTGCCTAATCCTGTCCTTGACCATAGCCATTGAATAATTAGTAACATAATATGTTCGTTAACCCTCGTGAAAACAAAAAAAATGTACATTCTCCTCTCAGAGATACAGACCTGGCACAATGAAATCGAGAACGTTTGAGTAATGTGTGTAGTTAAGCTGTCTTTCTATATTATTGCCAGCCTGTAAGCCTTTGAACTGCTTGAAGAGGAGGCCCTCATAAAACTACAGCCCTGTGCTGACCAGGCTCTACTGCATCTTTGCTGCCCTAAAAAGCAAAGGTTTCATGTGAAATCTTTATAGCAATATTTTACCCATGAGTTTGGCAAACTAGAAGTATGGAGTATACTCGGGCCTGGATTGACCTGCCAGAGGACTGAAGGATCCTCTGGTGGGCCCCTGCCTCCTTCAAATACAGTGCTGCTGCCACTAATTGTAACTGCCCCTCTGTGTCCATGGTTCAATTGCATCCATGTAGTTTCAGAGAGGCCTGCCAAACATCACTGACCTTCAGGTTACTTGCCCTCCTCCCAGTACCAGCACTGGCCTGCCTGCAACTGCAGATATTTAAAAGCAAGCCCTCTTACCCCCTTCCTTTTCCTAGTATAACCTTCAGCTGCAGCAGGTATGACTGTAAAACTACTATGTTTCTGATGGTGCATGTATTGTGGTTGATGTGGTGTTTAAAGGTATAGGAATTTGAGAAGATCTCATATCCATGGTGCACTATTGTTCACTAGTACACTGGTTGTCTAAAGCTGGATACACACTAGACAACTTTTGTTGTTCAATTTACTTTAGATTGACCTTCAACTATGTAGTGCAGTGTAGGGCCTTCCTGATTGTTTACACCTTTTGCATCAAGCCAATTTCACTGTGTGGTTTCCTTCACATTATGCATAAATCAGAAAAAAGTTTGCGCTCAAGTTTAAGAAATGTTCTAATATTTTTGTATTAGTGAATAAGCCATCTAACTAGGCATATTAGTTATTTCTTGCAGTTCATGTTTTTTAATTAAGTGAAGATATGGTGGCAATTATTTATCATTCGTGAACTGCATATTTACAGTAGTGAACTGTGGATTGTAGTTGGAAAATGTAATTGTACTTTAGAATATAAAATCACTTTGTAGTGTATATATGGTTCCAGTATGCAGAAAGCCTTTCAATTGTTTGTATGCACTTTCATGAATCGATAATATATATTGAAATTACTGTATTTATTTTTATATACACAGTATATGAAGATGTCACAGAGATCCCATGCATACAGCTTTCCTAGGACTGTAAATTAGTATTTCACTTACAGCATCAACATTTTGCAAGAAACATTTAATGTGAATTGTGTTTGAAGAGAAATTATATAGTCTTTTCTTATTAAATGCTATTGATATGCATTTGAGAAAAAAGAGAAGCTTTAGATCAATTTGCCTTTTTTTCCTGGTTCTAATGACTTTTTCTTAACTTATGTTCTTAGAAAACTAAACTCGGCAAAGAGAATTTCAGTAGGATAAAATTTGACGGTACAGCATGTTTTCCCAAGTCACTCTGTAATGTACTGTATCTAGGACAGAGTTATTCACATGAGTTCGGAATATAAAATGATCCATGTATTTTTAAAGGTTTCTGTGCTTCACAGGAACTCTAGCATATTCCGTTTTATAGTATAGTTAATTTGCAAAACTATAATTTCATGCAGCATGATGAAATTGTAGATTAACAGACATCCGTGTGGTGAATATCAGTAACGCCAGAAGAGAAATACACTGTTATCCTATTTCAGTAGAACTAATACAAGATGGTAAAATTCAGTTTTACCTCTTGTACTTGGGACAATCAGTGATAGAACTCAGTCCAAGAAAAATCAGGAAAAGTATTACTAGTTTTTGCTTACTCATTTTAAAATGTAGTTGCAGTATAGCCAAAAGCCAACTCCCCTTGAGCCCATACATCAATCATTGCTCTGGTATTAGTCATAGAAAATTAGGGCTGCCTCACGCACATGCACTGTGTTAGACATACATTGGTCATTATTCTACTTTTGTGCTTTTGTGCAACAACTCAAATAAAAGATTTCAGAAGATTGGTACTCTGAAATATTTAGGCACTGCCTGTTTGGAGCATGGCATTCAGAGCAAATATACGTTGGTCTATAGTTTGTTTTATTCTTTAACCTTTTTTTAAATATATATATATATATTTACAGCAAAGATTGCTGCAAATATTTGGTAAGAAATACCAATATAATAGGAGAAGGAGGCTATTAAAACATTTTAGCTAATGTGACTATGGGCAATTATGCATGCACCCAGGAATATATGCCATAGCATGTGCTTTTTGGTTGTCTTCAATGTATGCCAAATGGACCATACTGAATTTGGTTTTAGGCATCCACCAAAGTCTGCAGTAAGTACAGTGATGTGTGCAACTTCCATGTTTAAAAACAACACAGCACAATATTTTGCTGTCTTGTTATTGTTAGGCAAATACTGTAGCTAAGCTACTAAGGTGCATGTTAAAACGTCAATCTGTACATATGTTAATTATGGTTTTACAACCTTCGCCTCCCATTTTCTTTTTTTCTCTTTCTTTTGAACAAAAAAGCTTTTATTGGAATACTGCTGGCAGTAAGAATCTCAGAACAATTGTTCTCATTCCGCTCTTCACAGTCGATTGTCATTCCCGCGTCAGGATAATGTACTTGTCTCCTGTTTCTATTTCTTGGAGTTTCTTCACTTTCTGTCTGACTAAATGTCCCTGGATGGAGGCTTGGATCACAGTGGCAGTCTGGTCCCGGCCTGGCCCCTCGTCCTCCTTGTATACAACTTCCTCATATAGCTGGGTGGATGAGGAGACATCTTGTAATTGTATCTTATGTTCCGCCTCCTCTAATGGGACATCTTGTTGTTCTGTCCTGTGTTGTGCCTAAACTTGCTGTTCTTCCTCTGACGGGACATCTTGTTGCTCTCTCTTGTGTTCCTCCTCTGATGTGACATTTTGAGGCTGTGCCTCATATTCCCTTTCCAGTGATACCTCTTCCCCAGTGATGTCACCACCCCTCGTCTGCCTCTCCATCTGCGCTCCGAGCCTTGTTTGAGGTCCCTCTCCTCCACCACAGCAGGCTCCATTACATCAGCAGTGAGAATACACTTGAACAGGACAGCGCTTCTGCAGGACCAGGAAGTGAACGGCGGACCTGATGACATTTCTCTCCCTTCATTGGGATTTTACATGCCTATTGTATACCACTAAAATATGAGTGGCTTTTTCTTTGTTTACATTAAATTGCGTTAAAACTACTACACCCAGAGGCGCCCTTTCCCTTGTTTTTTTTTTTTTGTATTTGATGCATCACTGGCCCCAAACTTCCATCAGTCATGTTTAACTGGTCTCCAAACAGTGCCGTCTAACAACAGATAGATTTATAGAAATTCTATCCTCTTGTGTTCTAAGACTAAAATATATATTTTCTTGTCTTAGGTATGGGTGGGGCATATAAGAATGTTGACCAGTGGTGGCTGGTGCTCAATATTTTTTTTTTGGGGGGGGGCGGCAAACCAATGCCACCCCCCACGGGAAATGGACGGGGAAGTGGCGATTAGAGACATCAAAGGCCTCCTGACCCTAGGAGGCAGATGACAAGGTTCCAGGGTAAGGCTGCTTGGTAATCCTCGCTCCGGGGCCGTTGCTTCTCCTCCCGGCTGAAACAGGAAGTGGGTCCTGAGACCCAATTTGCCGGGAGTCCTAAGACTCCCAGGCCAATCAGGTCTCAGGGCCTGCTTCCTGATTGTCCGGAAGCAGAATCAGGAAGACAATAGCAACTATTAAATTGCTATTGTCATGCAACTGGGTGGGGTCAGGGTGCTGCGCTCTGCTCCCCGAGCCCACAATTGTTTAAAACCAATTAAAGCCTCAGGCTTTAATCATGTGCTTAAAAAAAATCCCATTGAAATCCATGCGCCTGGCGCCCTGCATGTAGATTAGGGGGCGGGCACATGGATAAGGGGAGTGTTGCCCCTGCGCCTCGTATGTACAGGGCCGCCACTGGTATTTACAGGGCCGACACGACCACTATTTGAACTAGGCAACTGCCTAGGGTGCACTGGCGCCTAGGGCGCAACCTCAGCTGCAGGTTTACAAAGAACAAGGGCCCAAATTCTCAAAAGAGATACGACGGCGCATCTCCAGATACGCCGTCATATATCTGCCTAGCGCCGTCATATCTATGCGACTGATTCTTAGAATCAGTTACGCATAGATATCCATTCGATCCGACAGGCGTAAGTCTCTTACACCGTCGGATCGTAACTGCAATTTTTTTCCCCGCTAGGTGGCGCTTCCGTCGATTTCCGCGTCGAGTAAGCAAATTAGCTAGATATGCGAATTCCCGAACATACGCGCGGTGGACGCAGTAAAGTTACGACGTTTACGTTAGGCTTTTCCCGGCGGAAAGTTGCCCCTGGGTCTATGAGGTGCAGTCAATGTTAAGTATGGCCGTCGTTCCCACGTCGAAAATGTAAAAAGTTAAGTCGTTTGCGTAAGTCGTCCGTGAATGGTGCTGGACGTAATTTACGTCCACGTCAAAACCAATGACGTCCTTGCAACGTCATTTAGAGCATTGCACGGCGGGAAATTTTAGGGACGGCGCATGCGCAGTTCGTTCGGCGCAGGGATGCGCTTCATTTAAATGAAACATGCCCCCAACCCGCCGAATTTGAATTCCGCCGGGTGATTTACGCTACGCCGCCGCAACTTTACAGGCAAGTGCTTTGTGAATAAAGCACTTGCCTGAAAAACTTGCGGCGGCGTAACGTAAATCAGATACGTTACGCCCGCACAATTTTGCGGCGTTCTACCAGAATCTGGCCCAAGGCCTCTAAGTGCAAACTGTATTAATCTTTTATAAAAATGGCAACTTAAATATCAAGGTAGATACAGTAATAGGCTCATCAGAAAGGTATAAGTCCAAGATGCAGTGCAGGATTACCTGCCGAGGGGCCACCAGGGTCCGCTGCCATGCTGCGGAGTGTTTAGGAAAGCCATCCAAACACTTCCAAGATGGTGCTGGAGTGTACATGTGGCCCACAGCATCAGAGTCAGAGCAATGCATTTCAGAGCATGCACTGTCACATATATGGACAGGCGCGCTATTTCATAAGGCTGAAGATACAGAGATGAAGAGCCTCTATATATCGGGACCGGCCTGCTGACACTGAAATCATGGTATCATCATCATGGTGATATATTTGAAGTTTAATTTTTTTGTTGGGGGTGGGGGGTCTTGCCTAGGATGCAAAAGAGTCTAGCATTGGCCCTGGGTATTGACTGAGCTTGCACAACATGCTACTGCACACCAACTGACAGTGCTGCCCTGCTGTTGTTGGTTCGGAGTAGATGGTAGGTTTTGTGGAACAAACTGCGCCAGTGCAAGGCAATGCCAAATGTGAATAATCCCTTTATGCTTTGCTAACTCTGCTCCCCAAAGTTTATCTGTATACTGTAAAGGTAGATGTTTACCTAAGAAAATATTTACTACTGCCCTTGTGTCTGTCTTCCTGCCTTTTTGCTTGTCCATTTTACCACTTCCTGGGCTTTACTGTCTATGCTGCTTGTGCATCTATGCCTTCTATCCTAGGCTAGCTACCCTGTGACCCAAGGCCATCTGTCAGGCATAAATACTGTAAAATATATTACTACCTTTCAGTGGCAGCTGGTGCTCAATAGTTTGGGGGTGAGCAAACTAGCGCCAATCCCTCCCTGCGGGAGATGGACGGGAATGCTGCGAACCCCTCCCCCTCCTAAGACTCCCTGGCCAATCAGGTCTCAGTAACTGCTTCCTGATTGTCTGGGAGGAGAATCAGGAAGACAATAGCAAATATTAATTCACAATGTTTACACAAGTGGGCAAGCCCACCCTTTTTTGACGCCAATCGAAGCCTCAGGTGCTTAAAAAAATTAATAAAAAATAATTGGAATCCATGTGTCTGGCACCCTACATATATCCTAAGGCAGTCATAAACTAAAAGTTTCAGAAAATGTACCATAGTTTGTAGACACTATGGCCCAGATTCTCAAAGGACTTACGACGGCGCAGCGCCATGTGTGCCGTCGTAAGTCCTAATCTGGGCCGTCGTATCAATGCGAATCAGTTACGCATAGATATCCATTAGATCCGACAGGCGTAAGTCTCTTACACCGTCGGATCGTAACTGCAATTTTTCTTCCCCGCTAGGTGGCGCTTCCGTCGATTTCCGCGTCAAGTATGCAAATTAGCTAGATACGCGAATTCCCGAACGTACGCGCGGCCGACGCAGTAAAGTTACGACGTTTACGTTAGGCTTTTCCCGGCGTAAAGTTGCCCCTGCTATATGAGGCGCAGCCAATGTTAAGTATGGCCGTCGTTCCCGCGTCGAAAATTTAAAAACTTACGTAGTTTGCGTAAGTCGTCCGTAAATGGGGCTGGACGTAATTTACGTTCAGGTCGAAACCAATGACTTCACACTGGGATATTTTAGGGACGGCGCATGCGCAGTTCATTCGGCGCGGGGATGCGCTTCATTTAAATGAAACACGCCCCCTACCCGCCAAATTTGAATTTAGCTGGGTGTTTTACGCTACGCCGCCGCAACTTGCGGCGGCGTAGCGTAAATTACATATGTTACGCTGCCGCAGAGATACGCACGATGTACCAGAATCCACAAAGCACTTACGCAGGCGTATCTCGAGATGCGCGGCGTAAGTTTATATATACGCCGGTGTAACTATGCGCCGTATCCACAAAACTAGATACGCCTGAAATTCGGCTTTTTCCGACCAACGTAACATTTCTGCGCCGGCGCAGCGTGGGCGCATACATACGCTGGACGCACCATTGATTTGCTATTCAAATATGCAAATCAGGGAGATACGGCGATCCACGAACGGACGTGCGACTGACGCAGGCTATAAAGTTACCCCTCATAAAGCAGGGGTAAGTCAGCAGCAGACATGCACAGGTCAGCTGGAGAGCAGCTTCAGCAGCACCGTTACGGACGAGCTGAGCATCCACACTTGCAGGACAACAATCTGTATGCCAACATGCCCGGGGCATCCATGGTCATAGCTATACTACTGGCTTCACAGGCGCGTAGGTGGAGGGCACAGGAGCGGATATACCGACCGCACCTATACGTCTTTGGCATGGGGGATTCGGAGGTGTATCGCATCTTCAGATTCAGCCCTAATGCCATCCTGGAATTAGCCACAACCCTGAAAGATGACATCACCAGCCAGACACACCGCTCACATGCAGTGGAGCCACTGGTCAAGGTACTGGCAACACTCCATTTCCTTGCCAGTGGCTCGTTCCAGAGTACAAGTGGAGTTGTGTCTGGGATGGCACAATCCTCCATTAGCAGATGTGTGCACCAGGTTGTCCCCGCAATCCTCAGACGCATGTCCCACCACATCGTCAGACCCACCCAGGAGCATCTGCGGCAGAAGGCAATGCGTGATTTCTAGAGTATTGCAAGATTTCCATGCACCGTGGGGGCCATTGATTGCACACATGTGGCACTACGGCCCCCCTGTGACACAGAGCACATATACCACAATCGTAAGCACTGGCATTCCATCAACGTACAAGTGATAGCCGATGCCCAATGCCTCATATGGCACGTCCGTGCCAAACATCCAGGGTCCAGCCACGACAGCTACATATACCGTCAAAGCCCCATCCCAACAGAATTTGAACAGAACGTGTATAGGAACAGCTGGCTGGTTGGTGAGTGACATGGGTGTCAGGCATGACTGTCCGACCCCATGATGCAGACATCACGAGGGGCACATGCATGACTAACATCCTCCTGTCTTTTCCCTTCCAGGTGACTCTGCATATGCACTTGGACCCCGTCGGGGGGTACCCTGTTGTATTCCCCAAACTTTGTGTGCCAGATCATCGGTGCATGTTGCATGCTGCACAACTTCGCCGTGAGAAAGGGCCTGGAGATTGACATACGTAATGACCTGACCCCCCCTAACTGAGGCTACCCCGTCTGCTGAGGGAAGAGCAGTTAGGAGATGCCTCACAGTAGGCATATTTGCACGTTAAACACACACATTCATCATGGCACAAGGAGAATGCACGGATGCACACCACTGTGGTGGTTCCTAGCACACACCCCACATCCTCATCACATTGGATTAGCCCAAGTCCACAATGCAGGACTTGGGAGCAGCAACGCCCCGTCAAGGCTCCAATTATGTTGCTGTCCATTCATACCACATTCACACGGGTATCACATTCTGGGGATCACTTCTCCCCGACGACTGAGGGTGACATCCCTTTCCAACAGGAATGTCACCCCCACATTCAAACACCAGTCACACTGTAGCCTGCACTACTGACCGTGTGCTTGGGCTACAAAAGAAAAAAAAACTTATAACCTGAGTATAAAAAAATGAACACAAAAAACTCATAACCTGAGTATACAAAAATAAACACAAAAAAAAACATCAGCGACGCTGACGTGCCCCACGCCTGCCACAGCCCCGCCCCGGCTCCTAATGGGAGACTCATGGGGGGGTGGGAAATCAGGAGGAGGAGGAGCATCCCCTGGTCTCTCCATGGCTGGCGGCCTGCCCTCCAATGCCAGGGCGATGCGGGTGAGGCAAAGGAGGCCATGCTGTCTGCCATGCATTCCACATGCATGGCAACCTCACCCAGATGGCGGGTCCGGCGGGCCTGGTCCCTCCTTAGGTGATCCGGGAGAACATCAGACACCCCCCTAGTCTTCCTGGACACCTTCCTGTGGCCAGAAGAGGCTTGGGGCTGTGGAGAAGGGGAGACCCTTGAGGGGGAAGACCTGTTGGGGGAGGACCCGGAGGGGCTACCCCTTAAGGAGGGCTGACTGGTCCCAGCCACAGGGGGAGGCTCCACCAAAGAGAGGCTGACCTCGTTTCCACTGGTCACCATCTCCTCCTCAACCACCTCCTGAGGAGAGGTGTGGCCACTCCCCTCCACTGATGACTCTTGGCTTGCCAGGGGGTCTGACTCAGACTGATGTCCGGGGGATGGTGTTGTAGAGCCAGATGGCCCAGCACCCTCCTGCACATCTGTGGATGACACAAAACATTCACATGTTGGAGGATCCACACACTTGTCACATGTTCCCTTCCACCCCCACACATGCTACCAGATAGGAGATAAAACACACTTACGTGTCCTCAAGGCATCCTCAACGGAGTCAAAGCCCTCAACTCCCTCCACTTGATGCCTGTGGAGGCACTGGGCAACCACCTGCTCCTCAGGAGTCAACGTCAAGGTAGTTGCTGGTCCCCCTCCAGTGCCCCTGGCATGAGCCCTCATCCTCGCCATCTTACCTTTGACCAGGCGACGCAAATCATTTATTTTTTTTGAATGTCATTTGGGGTCCTGACCTCATATCCCAAGGCATTCACATCAGCCGCAATCTGCGACAGGATCTCCGTCCTCCTGGCCTTGGTGGTGTTGGCACTCTCTGCACCATGGAGGAAGACATCAAACTGGGACATGGCCCTGGTAATCACCTCCTTCTCCTGGCGAGAATAGTTCAACTTCCTCTTCTTCTCAGCAGCTGGAGTAGACATGGCTCGAAAAAAAACAGCAGCAAAGAAACCAGCAAAAGTACCTTGCTTCAGGGGGGGAAACAAGCGGATGTACTTTTGCACTCGACGGGCACATGTCTGGGCGTATTTATGCCCTGGGCGTATCTCACTGATTACGCCGGGCCTAGTTCTGAGCATGCGCAGAGAGGCGCGGAACATAGTCAGCGTCACGGCGCATGCGCCATTCGTTCGGCCCTTCATTTTCATGGGGTCACGGTTCATTTCAATGGAACACGCCCACTTCCTTCCTACTTTGAATTACGCCGGCTTACGCCTAGGAATTTACGTCGCGCCGGCGCAACGTTGGACGCAAATACTCTGAGGATACTTGCCTCTCTAAGTTGAGCTGGCGTAGCAGAAATGAGATGCGCTACGCCGGCCTATATATGCGCCGATGTACGTAGATCTGGCCCTATAACTCTTTTGCGCAAACCAATAAACCTACACATTTTTTTATCCAAGATGTGGCCGAATACATTTTGGCCTAAATGTTTGACTAAAATTGAGTTTATTGGATTTTTTTTTAACAAAAAGTAGAAAATATCATAATTTTTTTTCAAAATTTTCAGCCTTTTTTAGTTTATATCACAAAACATTTAAATCTCAGAGGTGATCAAATACCACCAAAATAAAGCTTTATTTGTGGTAAAAAAAAAGGATGCAAATTTAGTTTGGCTACAGCATTGCATGACCGCACAGTTACCAGTTAAAGCAGCGCGGTGGTAAATTGTAAAAAGTGCTCTTGTCATTAAGGGTGCAAATTCTTCTGGGGCTGAAGTGGTTAAAACAACCACACCATCTTTTTCCAGAGCAGCCTGTATTTTTCCTGAGGTTACCTGTGGGTTTTTCTTTGTATCCCGAACAGTTCCTGTGGCAATTGTGGATGAAATCTTTCTTGATCTACCTGACCATGGCTTGGTATCAAGAGATCCCCCAAATTTTACACTTCTTATTAAGTGATTGAACAGTACTGACTGGCATATTCAAGGCTTTTGATATCTTTTTATATCCTTTTCCATCTTTGTAAAGTTTCATTATATTGTTATGCAGTTATTTAGACTTTTCTTTTCAACTTCCTCATGGTTCAGTGTCTAGCCTGCTTAGTGCATCCACTTGAGAGCTAACAAAATCATTAACTATTAATACACAGACACTAATTGTGATTTAAAAAGCCACAAATGTTGGAAATTAACCTTTAATGGTCATTTTAACCTGTGTGTGACACCTTCTGTGTCTGTACCAAAGCCAAACATCCCAGGGTATGTAAAAATGTATCAGGGCCATTTGGGGGATTTCTGTTATTATGATTTAAATATGATTGTTATCCTTAAATAAAAGACATGATCAGTAATATTTTCAATACAAATGCCAAAATTTCACAATTTCTGCCAGGGTATGCAAACTTTTGAGCACAACTGTATATACAGTATATAACAATAATTAATAGGTAATTTCTTCTGTGCTAACAAAAATTCAATAAAGTGATTTGTTCCGGTCCTACTAAATCCATCAAAGTGCATGACTGTTCAAAATGCATACATCCAATGCAATATATATATATATATATATATATATATATATATATATATATATATATATATATATATATATATATATATATATATATATATATATATATATATATATATAAAATGTATATATATATATATATATATATATATATATATATATATATATACACAGAATCTCACAAAAGTGAGTACACCCCTCACATTTTTGTAAATATTTTATTATATCTTTTCATGTGACAACACTGAAGAACTGACACTTTGCTGCAATGTAAAGTAGTGAGTGTACAGCTTGTATAACAGTGTCAATTTTCTGTCCCCTCAAAATAAGAGAGGCCTTCCTCTTCTAGCTCCAATACCAGGTACGTCTCTCTCTGCTCCTCTTCGACTCTTTCTCCTCCCATTGACCCTCCCTCCTCCTGATTTTAGAGATACTCCCTCTCTTTTTGTGGCGTTGGGTGTGAGGGGTATAAGAAATATATGCGATTTCAATAGTGTCAATTAAGGGACTAAACACTCCGGAAAAGCGACGTATACTTCCTCAGGATCTGAAACGTTTAAAGATTGATATAGCATTTATCCAGGAAACACATTTTAGAGAGAAAAGCCTCCATTTACTTAGAAACAGAGCAATTCTAATAGGCTACCATCTCACTGATTCTGTTGCTAAGACAACGGGGGTGTCTATCTTGATTTCTAGTAAGATTCCATGGGCATGTACAGAATCCCTGGTGGATGCCGGGGGGCAATACCTGCTTCTGAAGGGTAAGATTGGGGGGATAGGGGTAACCCTTGCCTCTTTCTATGCCCCTAATATACAACAGGATACTTTTGTCAGGAAAGGTTTGGATAAAGCTATGGCATTTCTGGAAGGCCAGCTAATTCTGGGGGGAGATTTGAATATCCCCTTAGTCCCAGGGGAGGATACCTCTGTAGGGGTTTCAGCTGTACCTCTGGGCGTCCAGAAGGAAATTTCTAAGTCGTTATACGGAGCAAGATTAGTAGATGGTTGGTGCCTCTTTCACTCTCGAGAGAGACACTACTCTTTTTACTCAGCCCCACACAGAACATATTCCTGTATAGACTTCTTTTTTTACCCCACACAACCAACTGCATGCAATAGAGGAAGTGAATATAGGAAAGATCACCTGGTCAGATCATGTACCAATTTTTTTGAGATATAACCTTTCAGATATTCAACTCCCCGGTCCTGTGATGTGGAAACGTAATGAAAGCCTCTGTTTTGGAAGAGGTCCATAAGGAGACAACATGGTACTTTCAGATTATTAATACACCGGAATGTAACCCTGGAGTGATTTGGGAAGCCCACAAAGCAGTGATACGGGGAGTCTTGATTAAGCATGGGGCCAGAATTAAAAAAGAGAGAGAAGCAAAGTTAGTATCCCTAATGGCAGATATTCACCGCTTAAGACTTTGTATAAACAAACTCTCACCTTAGAGGTGGAACGGGGATCTTTTGACGACGCGTAGACAGGTTACAGACCTACTTCGTTATAAAGCCAAAAAAGCAATATAGGTAGGAAGAAAGCAGAGTTATGAATATGGGAATAAATGTGGCAAACAACTCATTATCTCTCTAAGACAGGGATCCTCAAACTACGGCCCTCCAGCTGTTGTAGAACTACACATCCCATGGGGCATTGTAACACACTGACATTCACAGACATGACTAGGCATGATAGGAATTGTATTTCCTGAACAACTGGAGGGCCATAGTTTGAAGACCAATGCTCTAAGAGAACAGCAATTAAGGACCTATGTTCCAATGATTATGGGAACTGAAGGTGAAAAATATATATTACCCAGAGAAATAGCACAGAGATTTTGAGATTTCTATTCATCTTTATATAATTTACATTCGAAATCAGCCATGACTAAGCACTGAATTAGTGTGAAACGCGTCAGCTGTCCCTTCCTTTGACCTGTGTTTTGTGATGCATGTCCATTTTTACTAATAAAGACAACTTTCGAAGTTCCTTTTGGAGTGCGGCTGTCCATCCCTTTTTGAAATTCTACATTTGCCTTGTGCATTGCCAGCACCTTGGTTTCCTGAGAAGTTCCTAAATTGCTTACAAGACCCACCTAGAGCGGTGACTCCCTTCCTCTGTGGTGGACGAATACTTGGCATCTTCTGGAATGCCTAGTCTGACAGCTACCGCACGGCAAGAACTGGAAACTCCAATTACATTGGAGGAAGTACAAGAACCGGTGAACTTGGCCAAAATGGGCTCCTGGTCCAGATGGCTTTACTGCCCAATATTATAAATTTCTCTTTCATATTTTAGGACCTTATTTGGTGAAAATGTACAATGGACTGGGAGACTTAGGCTTGTTTCATATGGATTCCTTGAAAGCTTTAACCACTTGCCGACCTCCTCATGTAAATATACGTCAGCAGAATGTCACGGACAGGCACATGCACGTACCTATACGTCCTCTGCTTGACGTGGGTCGGGGGTCCGATCGGGACCCCCCCCCGTACATGCGGCGGTCGGTAAGCCTCAGGGAGCGTTCCGGGACGACGGCGCGGCTATTCGTTTATAGCCGCCCCGTCGCGATCGCTCCCCGGAGCTGAAGAACGGGGAGAGCCGTGTGTAAACACGGCTTCCCCGTGCTTCACTATGGCGGCGCATCGATCGAGTGATCCCTTTTATTAGGGAGACTCGATCGATGATGTCAGTCCTACAGCCACACCCCCCTACAGTTGTAAACACACACAAAGTGAACCCTAAATGTTACAGCGCCCCTGTGTTTAACTCCCAAACTGCAACTGTCATTTTCACAATAAAGAATGCAATTTAAATGCATTTTTTGCTGTGAAAATTACAATGGTCCCAAAAATGTGTCAAAATTGTCCGAAGTGTCCGCCATAATGTCGCAGTCACGAAAAAAATCGCTGATCGCTGCCATTAGTGGTAAAAAAAAAATAAAAAAATAAAAATGCAATAAAACTATCCCCTATTTTGTAAACGCTATAAATGATTATTGCGATTTTTTTTTTACCAAAAATAGGTAGAAGAATACGTATCGGCCTAAACTGAGGAAAACATTTTTATATATGTTTTTGGGGGATATTTATTATAGCAAAAAGTAAAAAATATTGAATTTTTTTCGAAATTGTCGCTCTATTTTTGTTTATAGCGCAAAAAATAAAAACCGCAGAGGTGATCAAATACCACCAAAAGAAAGCTCTATTTGTGGGAAAAAAAGGACGCCAATTTTGTTTGGGAGACACGTCGCACGAGTGCGCAATTGTCTGTTAAAGCGACGCAGTCCCGAACTGTAAAAACCCCTTGGGTCTTTAGGCAGCATATTGGTCCGGGGCTTAAGTGGTTAATTACGATCCTACTCAACGAAGGTAAAGACCCAGCACAATGTGGAAGTTATAGACCTATATCCCTTTTAAATGCAGATTTTCAGCTCTTCTCTTAAATTTTGGCAACACGGCTCCAGCGATACTTAGGCCCCATTCACACCTGAGCATAGCGTTTTCAGGCAGAAAGTCGCACAATTTTACCGCGATTTTTGCAGCGTTTTTTACCGCGATTTTGTACAGGTCAAAAGGTCTCCAATGTGAAAAACAGAAAAACGCCCAAATCTGCCTAAAAAAGTCCCAGAACTTGTTTGAGCTTCAGGCGTTTTGGAGCTTCTGGCTTCAGGCGTTTTGGAGTGGAGATGTGATCCATCTCCATAGAGAATAATTGATTTTTTCCCCTCCAGCATTTTGTAGCTTCAGGCTTCAAGCTACAAACTGCTCAGGTGTGAACCCTCCCTGGTCCACCAAGACCAGGTAGGGTTTGTTCAGATGCGAGAAGCACGGGGCAATACAATTAGGACCTTGAACTTAATCCATGTAGCCAACACATCTAAAACTCCATGTTTATTCTTAGGGACAGATGCGGAGAAAGCTTTCAACCACTTTAATTGGCAATTTATGTTTGCAGTATTACGAGAGATAGGAATGGGAAATAATATGATTCAATGGATTTCAAGTATTTATACCCAACCGACTGCTCAGGTTAAGGTGAATGGTGTTATGTCTCAACCTTTTGGGGTAAGAATGGGACTAGACAGGGATGCCCTTTGTCCCCAATTTTATTTGCCTTGTCTCTAGAGCCCTTATTGTGTAAGATCCGATTAAATTCAGATGTTGGGGGTCTCGGCCAACGCGGATGACATGCTATTTTCACTGACTAATCCGACAATATCCTTACCAAATCTTTTGCAAGAAATAGGGACATATGGTCGCCTATCGGATTTTAAAATGAATTTATCCAAATCAGAAGCTATGGGCGTTATGATGTCTAAAGAAATACTGAGAACATTGAAGTTAAGTTATAAATTTAAATGGACTGACCAAGCCCTGAAATATTTGGGAACTTATATCGCATTAGATCTTTCACATACATATACAGTAAGTTGAAATCCATTATATGCCATCTTTTGAATGCAGCAAAATCATGTATCCCACTTACCTGGAAGCAGACACAACCCCCATCAGTAGGAATGTGGCTTAAAAGGGTAGAACAATTAAACCTTATGGAGGATTTGGTCTGGACATCCGGGCAGAAACAAGGGATAAATCTGAAAACATGGTCTCCATGGAATCTTTTTATTAATACAGAGGAGGAGAGAACCCTCATAGATGTGGATTTCAATACTTGAAAATAGAGAGGTTGTTATTAGATCTTTGGAATGGGGGTTGGACGGAGGGGGGGGGGATGGGAGAGTGTGAGGTGGGCTTTGGCCTTCTCCTTTTCTTTTTCAATTATCTTTTTCTTGCTGGGGGGATTGGTTTTGTTTATAAACTAGAAAATGCATTCCCTGAGGAAAATGCGAGTGGGAATGCTGAATTACTGAGCCCGCACCAAAGCCATTCACCATAACCACTACACTATCTTTAGGACACACAGCTCCCTCAAGAGGTTTCCCCTCCCCCCAGGTCAGTGAGGAGGAATATTGCACTGAGGTAGAAAGCTATTTATGGAAAGAAATTCCATTACAAACGCCTTTTAATTCACAGACCAATACATTAATTACGCCTCCAAACAAAACGTAATAAATCCACAACCGTACATGCGATCGATACAGCGACTTCACGGTTTGAAAGACACGGCCCTTGTGAACGCATCGATATGAAATTTATGTTGATAAACTTAAAATTGTGGCCATGCCAGCGATTTAGAAAAGAGCGTCTTTGTGTGTTTTGCAGGAAATCTTTTAAAATTTTTAACATGACGGTCAATGAGAGTGGTTTTGTCGCTCTTGTCCTTTAGAAGCTCCTGGAACTAAAACTAAAATACGTATCACAAAACTGATCACATTGCCTGAAACCAGACAAGCATACCTACGTTTTTTTGATATATAAATTGTGTATGACAAGTAGATCTTGTGGGCGTGAGAGCAATTTGTTCGCCCTTTTTTTAAAGATAATTTTTGTTTTCAAAGATCTCCACTGTAAAGGTCACATGACACACTCTAAATCCCTTCCATAGGGTTACATTATAACCGATTCCATTTTCTGAAAAAATCGCTAAACGTAAATTGCGTTTTCACAAAAACCGTAAAAGATATCAATCTGAAAAGTCATGTTTGGATAGCTGAATATTTTGTGACCGCTTTAAAGTTTGTTTGGTGTCTGTAAGTGAAAGTATGAAGGAGCTGAAACTTTTGGCAGAACGTGTGTTTTGAAGCAGGAAAAAGGATGTTCTCATTGACTTCAATGTTAAAAAAAGTGTCTAAAAGCTTAATATTTTAAAAAGTATAAATAGTACAAAAAAACTTGAAGAAGTCCCATCGTTAGCTGAACGAGATGAACATTTTAAAAGTTGAATGGTCTCAATAGCTGAAAGTATGCAGAAGTTACGCAGAGCCAAAAAACGTACGGAATAAAATTAAAATTAAGAAGAAGAACTAGAAAATGCATTTCCTGAGGAAAATGCGAGTGGGAATGCTGAATAGCTGAGCCGGCACCAAAGCCATTCACCATAACCACTACACTATCTTTAGGACACACAGCTCCTTTCTCTATCTGCAAAGTAGAGAGTATGCTGACTTCCTGGTCGCCCCTCCCCCTCAGGAGGTTTCCCCTCCCCCCAGGTCAGTGAGGAGGAATATTGCACTGAGGTGAGGAAAGCTATTTATGGAAAGAAATTCCATTACAAACGCCTTTTAATTCACAGACCAATACATGAATTACGCCTTCAAACAAAACGTAATAAATCCACAACCGTACATGCGATCGATACAGCGACTTCACCGTTTGAAAGACACGGCCCTTGTGAACGCATCGATATGAAATTTATGTTGATAAACTTAAAATTGTGGCCATGCCAGCGATTTAGAAAAGAGCGTCTTTGTGTGTTTTGCAGGAACATTTTTAAAATTTTTAACATGACGGTCAATGAGAGTGGTTTTGTCGCTCTTGTCCTTTAGAAGCTCCTGGAACTAAAACTAAAATACGTATCACAAAACTGATCACATTGCCTGAAACCAGACAAGCATACCTACGTTTTGATATATAAATTGTGTATGACAAGTAGATCTTGTGGGCGTGAGAGCAATTTGTTCCCCCTTTTTTTAAAGATAATATTTTTTGTGGATGATCTCCACTCTAAAGGTCACATGACACACTCTAAACCTGCTCCATAGGATTACATTATAACCGATAAAAAAAATCACTAAACGTAAATTGCGTTTTCACAAAAACCGTAAAAGATATCAATCTAAAAAGTCATGTTTGGATAGCTGAATATTTTGTGACCGCTGTAAAGTTTGTTTGGTGTCTGTAAGTGAAAGTATGAAGTAGCTGAAACTTTTGGCAGAACGTGTGTTTTGAAGCGGTAAAAAGCATGTTCTCATTGACTTCAATGTTAAAAAAAGTGTCTAAAAGCTTAATATTTTAAAAAGTATAAATAGTACAAAAAAACTTGAAGAAGTCCCATCGTTAGCTAAACGAGATGAACATTTTAAAAGTTGAATGGTCTCAATAGCTGAAAGTATGCAGAAGTTACGCAGAGCCAAAAAACGTACGGAATAAAATTAAAATTAAGAAGAAGAACTAGAAAATGCATTCCCTGAGGAAAATGCGAGTGGGAATGCTGAATTGCTGAGCCCGCACCAAAGCCATTCACCATAACCACTACACTATCTTTAGGACACACAGCTCCTTTCTCTATCTGCAAAGTAGAGAGTATGCTGACTTCCTGGTCGCCCCTCCCCCCTCAAGAGGTTTCCCCTCCCCCCAGGTCAGTGAGGAGGAATATTGCACTGAGGTAGAAAGCTATTTATGGAAAGAAATTCCATTACAAACGCCTTTTAATTCACAGACCAATACATTAATTACGCCTCCAAACAAAACGTAATAAATCCACAACCGTACATGCGATCGATACAGCGACTTCACCGTTTGAAAGACACGGCCCTTGTGAACGCATCGATATGAAATTTATGTTGATAAACTTAAAATTGTGGCCATGCCAGCGATTTAGAAAAGAGCGTCTTTGTGTGTTTTGCAGGAAAATTTTTTAAATTTTTAACATGGACGGTCAATGAGAGTGGTTTTGTCACTCTTGTCCTTTAGAAGCTCCTGGAACTAAAACTAAAATACGTATCACAAAACTGATCACATTGCCTGAAACCAGACAAGCATACCTACGTTTTGATATATAAATTGTGTATGACAAGTAGATCTTGTGGGCGTGAGAGCAATTTGTTCGCCCTTTTTTTAAAGATAATTTTTGTTTTCAAAGATCTCCACTCTAAAGGTCACATGACACACTCTAAACCTGCTCCATAGGATTACATTATAACCGATAAAAAAATCACTAAACGTAAATTGCGTTTTCACAAAAACCGTATAAGATATCAATCTAAAAAGTCATGTTTGGATAGCTGAATATTTTGTGACCGCTTTAAAGTTTGTTTGGTGTCTGTAAGTGAAAGTATGAAGGAGCTGAAACTTTTGGCAGAACGTGTGTTTTGAAGCAGGAAAAAGGATGTTCTCATTGACTTCAATGTTAAAAAAAAGTGTCTAAAAGCTTAATATTTTAAAAAGTATAAATAGTACAAAAAAACTTGAAGAAGTCCCATCGTTAGCTGAATGAGACGAACATTTTAAAAGTTAAATGGTCTCAATAGCTGAAAGTATGCAGAAGTTACGCAGAGCCAAAAAACGTACGGAATAAAATTAAGAAGAAGAATAATAAAAAACGAATATCAATACTGGGAATGCTTATTAAAGCATTCCCACTAATAATAAAAAACGAATATCAATACTGGGAATGCTTATTAAAGCATTCCCACTAAATATGAGAGAAAGAAAGCGTTTGACACTCTATGAATACATAGGAAAGATCCCCCAGAGCATAGCCCGAGACATATCCTGGTTATGGATCGGGGGTTGTTTTCACTTCTTTAATTTGTATCTGTGAAATTAAAAAGAGATAGTTGATTTTTTTTCTTCCCCTTTTATTTGGAAGAGAATGGCCCGGATTCACAAAGCACTTATGCCGACGTATCTTGAGATACACCGTCGTAAGTACAAATGTGTGCCGTCGTATATATGCGCCGAACCATAAACCAAGATACGCCTGAAAATAGGCTTCATCCGTCTGACGTAACTTTCCTACGCCGGTGTATCTTAGGTGCATATTTACGCTGGCGCTCCCATTGATTTTCGATTCAAATATGCAAATTAGTGAAATATGGCGATTCACAAACGTAGTTGCGGCCGGCGCATAATATACGCGGTTTGTGTAAGACTTACGTCCGGCGTAAAGTTATTCCCCATATAGGAGGCGCAACTCATGCAAAGGTATGGACCAGGGAACACAGCCGTCGTATTTTACGTCGTTTACGTAGTTCGTGAATAAGGCTGGGCATAGGTTACGTTTACGTCGTAGGCAGTGATTAGACGTATCTTAGGCAGTTGTTTCGACGTGATTCTGAGCATGCGCACTGGGATGCATCCACGCGACCGAGCATGCGCCGTACGTTATTCATATCTTTATGACGCTCAATCCATCATTTACATGGGGTCACGCCTCATTTGCATGGCTCACGCCCATTTCCACTTACGACTAAGAAACCCAGCGTAGATTTGGAGGCAAGTTCTTTGTGAATTTGGTGCTTGCCTCTCTGCGCTGCCTCGGCGTAGCATATATTCGATACGCTACGCCGGCATAAATATGCGCCGATGTATGTGAATCCGGGCCAATGAATTTAAACATATACTTGATTAGCATATAGTTATGGATACTATGTAATATATGATGTTTGTAATGCCCCATACACACGACCGGATTTTCCGTCGGCAAAACCTTGGATGGTTTTTCCGACGAAATTCCGCTCAAGCTTGGCTTGCATACACATGGTAGAAGCAGCGAATACTGCGCCAACCATAAAGTATCAAAATAGGAGCAGCCAACACAACAATCAGACAACAATTATAACAGTATAGAAATTATAAAGTGTAGCACTATATATGAAAGAAGTGGGATGACCCACTTCAGAAATATATGTAGTGATAGACAAAATAATGTGAAATTATAAGGTGTTAACCCTATATATTATACAGCGTATATAGCTATAAAAATACAAATGGTCAATTGTGAGTTAACAACAAACAACAGCAAAAATTAACGTGAACATTAATATGAATAAATATAACATATAGCCAGATTTCATGAAGAACCTAAGACCATATTTGAAATGTGCAACATATATATGCATAAAAAATGGGTGACCATAAATTGTGCAAAATGGAATATGAAATGTCCCACTATAATAAATAGGACTTGAAAAGTTCACAAGGACTTATATAAAGATCCCAAGGTTCTGTGACAACTGTCATAAAAAAAGTTCATTAATAGACATCCAAATAAGAACAGATGTCAAAGATCAACACACTACAGTAATAAATGACTCAAACAGTCTTTGAGGCAGAAGTGGTATGTAGCTGGAAATATCACCTGGGAGTGCCTTCACCTTTGGGAAGAGAAGTGAATACTCTTACCCTCCAAAGTGGACCCAGCTCACCGTGTGGTGGTGGATCACTTGCACTTATATCCACAGCGTGGACTCACGGTAGTAGGATCTGCAAATCACCTCCTCTTTCAGCTGGTAAAACTTCCGACCGGATCAGCAACTCCAAAGCAGAGACCGAGTGTGGAAAAATTAGATATCCAGGCTACGACTTCACCAGACATGAAATGCATAAAAGAAGTGAAATCCTCCACATAATGTAAATCCAAATGGTTTTGGAATTTATAAAAAAAATTTAAAAGTAGACATGTGCACAGAATTTTTTTTAGTTTTTTTTTGTTCTGTTTTGTATCGTTCCGTAGGTTCGTTTCCGTTCGTTTTTCGTAAGACGCCCTGTTTTCCTGTTCGTTCCCGTTAATTTTTCGTACGATGAGATTTTTTCGTATTCCGATCGTTTCGTATTTTCGTTACCGTTTTATTTTCGTACATGCGGGATGGTTCGTTATTCTGTTTAATTCATGTTCGTTACTTGTTAGACAATAATTTTCGTGAATTTTCGTCAATGATTTGCATTCTGTGTTTTGGATTCCTTTTTCTGTTCGTGTTTTCGGTCGTGTGTTCGTGTGACATCTATGACAATTTGTTGTGGATGTCATGTGGGCATGCGACTGAAGATACGAACAGAAAAAGGATTTTTGTCATTATGTACTTTCGTAAATATATCGCGGGATTCGCGGCACTTTCAACACGCGGCTCATCCATATTAACGATTGTTAAGCCCCATACACTTGGTCAGACTTTTTTAACAACAAACATAAAAAAGATCGTTTTCCGTTCGTTCTCAGAATTTTTTTTCGTTTTTAAACTCCATCAGAAAACCATTTTTGGGTTCAAAAGTCTGGCCAACTGATCTTCCTTCAGATGAAAATCCACAGAAAAGTTTATTTGGCTTTACTGTACTACTCAGCACAAAAGAGAAGCTGCTTTACTAACTACACTCACTGCCCATTCAAAAAAATGAAAATTACAATGAAAATTGTGGCAAGGGATTTGCATTCTGTGTTTTGGGTCCTTTTTCTTTTGGTGTTTTCGGTCGTGTGTTCGTGTGACATCTGTGGCAAAAGATTTGCATTCTGTTGAATCCAAAATACGAACAGAAAAAAGGAATTCAAAATACAGGGTGCGGGTCTTTTGTTGTCGATGTCATATGAGCATACGACTGAGGGTGCGAACAGAGAAGGGATTCAAACAAGATACAGAGTGCAAATCTTTTGTTGTGGATGTTGTGTGAACATACGGCTGAGGATACGAGCAGAGAGGGGATTCAAACAGGATACAGAATGCAAATATTTTGTTGTGGATGTCGTGTGAACATACGGCTGAGGATACGAACAGAGAAGGGATTCAAACAAGATACAGAATGCAAATCTTTTGTTGTAGGTGTCATGTGGACATGCGGCTGAGGATACGAGCAGAGAGGGGATTCAAACAGGATACAGAATGCAAATCTTTTGTTATAGATGTAATTTTCGTTCTTTTGCCGTTTTTGTTTTGTCGTATTTTCGTCAGATCGTTCGTTCGTATTTGCGGCTGTTCGTTATGCGGCTCATTCGTAATCCCGTCGTTTTCGTATTTTGGTGCTTTAATTTTTTCGTATGTACACATTATTCTGCGGGTACGAAAATGAACATTTTCGTACGAAAATAACATTCGTACGAACGGGAATGCACATATCTATTTAAAAGTTCAACACCTGAACAAATAATAAAATGACGAATATTCAATCACAAAGCATGGTATGGGCAGCTAGAGCTGGCATGTAAACCCGACGCGTTTCGTCTGAAAAAGACATCAACTGGCATACACACGATCACACCAAATTCCGACCGTCAAAGAACGCGGTGACGTACAACACGTGTGACGGCACTATAAATCGGAAATTCCATTCCAAGTCTGGCACCCTTTGGGCTCCTTTTGCTAATCTCGTGTTAGTAGAAGTTTGGTGAGACACGATTTGCGCTTTTCAGTCTTTGTGCTTTTTAGTCTTTGTGCTTTTCAGACCATTTCTGCTGTTCAGTTGGTGCTTGTGGGTTCGTATCTGTTTTTCAGTGCATGTAGTCGGTTCGTATCTGGTTTTCAGTGCGTTCTTGTCTGCTCGTTTCTGATTTTCAGGTCGCTCTTCTTAGGCCTTGCTGTTCTTCAGAGCATTCTGTTAGTTCCTGCTGACCAGCCGACCATTTTCTAGCCATGTTGTGGGTACGTACTCGTTGTAGAGTTCGTGCTGTGGTGTTGTGCTGATTGTAGATTGAGGCCTATATTGGGATAAGATTAGGAGAGTTTAGCCTGACATTAGTGTTTTTTTCTTGTATTTTGTCTTGCAGACAATATGAAACAGTTTAGGGACCCTGATTTCATGGGCAGGTTCATAGACCAGTACAGGGAGCTGAGGAATTTGTGGGAGGTTAAAAACCCCTTATATCATAATAAACCAGCCAGGAAGGCAAAGCTGGAGAAACTGCTGGAGTTAGTGAAGACGCAGGTCCCCGACGCAGACATAGAGTTTGTGGATAAGAAGATTGGTAGCTTGAGGAGCACGTATAGGAAGGAGCGTAGGAAGGTCCTGAAATCCCAAACATCAGGAGCAGCAGGAGAAGACGTGCATGTACCCAGTCTGTGGTACTACAATAGAATGTGTTTTCTGGATGACCAGATTGAAGCCAGGGAATCACTTTCCACCCTTTCCTCCACCCTTCCCTCCACCCTAGCTGAAGCTTCCGAGGACCAACCTGGGCCTTCCATCCTGGCAGAAGTGGATGATCCCAGCTTGAGTCAGATCTAGTATTTTTCTACATATTTAATGTCCTAAAATTGATGATATTAACTAGATGTTCTTATTAATAACAAATTAATGATTTAACAAAAAGTGTTTGACATATCAATAGACAGTAGTGGCCAAAAATGATTGGGACAAGAATGAAAACTGATGGGGTCAGAATGATAGTCTTTTCTATTTATTAACATTCAATTTGCAACAGTCATGAGCTGAAAATTGTGTTTAATTGATGAACCAAAAACTAAAACTGTCCCTTTTTTATACACAGGTCTGGAAAGTGGCAGGCAGGAGGTGGCAGGGGGAAGTGGCAGCCAGGAGATGGCTGGGCCCAATGGCAGCCAGGAGGTGGCCGAGCCCAGTGGCCAGACCCAATCCCAGGTGCCTCCCCTCCGCCTTCCAACAAAAAGGGCCAGGAAGGGGAGGAACGTGGATGAGGCAGCACTTGCCCTCATTCGAAATGCTCATGCTACCCTGAAAGAACCCCCCAGCATTCAAGATGGCTATGCCTGCATAATAGCAGCGAAAAGTTCGTCCATCCCCCTTTACCTTGTCCACCTCTTTCACATCCTTATGGAGATCACTAGAAAATAATTTTCAAATAATCCAAAAAAATGGAGATCTTGATTAAAAAAAGAAAAAAATTATTCAAAACATTATTATGGAGAGATGGCTTTTAAAAAATAAAGATTATTCCGGAGATCACGAGAAATAATAAAGAAATACGTTTGTCAGAACTCTGTGTGAATATCAGCAGCAAAACAGCTTCATTATTCTAGCATTATAAAGAACTAAAGAGAGCGCTGAATTAAAAGGTCACAGAATTTGCAGCGTGATGAATGTGCTATCTCCATTACAAACGCTAGTTTTACCAGACCGAGCGCTCCCATCTTGTACTTGATTCTAAACATGCGTCGTAATTTTGGAACTGCTACAGACAATCAGATTTTCCAATAGGATTTTTTTCCGTCTGAAAATTTGAGAACCAGCTCTAAATCTTTTGCTGGTGGAACTTCCGACAGCAAAAGTCAGATGGAGCATACATACGGCCGGAATTTCCATTCAAAAGCTCACATCTGACTTTTGCTGGCGGATTTTTCGATTGTGTGTATAAGAGTGTATTCTTTGCTTACTTTCAAATAAATAAAAGATTAAATATGACAAAAAAAAATTGCTGTAGATGCAGTCACAAGATGGTTACATGTGAACCAAAGTGCATTATGTAAAATAAATGATACTTTATTATAATAAAATGTATAAATAGCAACACAAACAGATAACAATTCAATACACCACCACAACAAATAAAATTGCAATGTTTTACTTCTAAAACACCACAGAAATCTGAACCACATTAACACTGCTAAACAGGCTTCCCACATTGCAGGGATAGGAAATCAAGATGCTCAAAGGCTGAGAAAAGGAAAACTGATGAAGGCACATCATAGAAAGTCTAAGGCCCTGTACACACGATCAGTTCAAACTGATGAAAACGGACTGAAGTTCAGTTTCATCGGTCCAAACCGACCGTGTGTAGGCCCCATCAGTCTGTTGTCCTTTAGTCCAAAAATTTAGAACTTGCTTTAAAAACGGACCGATAGGTCAAAACCGATGGTTAGTACGCAAAAGCATCGGTTCCAAACCTGCGCATGCTCAGAATCAAGTCGACGCATGCTTGGAAGCATTGAACTTCATTTTTTTCAGCACGTCGTTGTGTTTTACGTCACCGCGTTGGACTCGATCGGTTTTTGAACTGATGGTGTGTATGCACATCAGACCATCAATCTGCTTTATCCGTGAACCGATGAAACGGAACTTCAGTCCGTTTTCATCGGTTTGGACTGATCGCGTGTACAAGGCCTAATAAACTGCAATTTATCACATTTTTAGGGTTTAGACACTTTAAACCTTCATATGTATGCCACGAACAAAGTAAAACCTTATGAATTTATTATGTTTTGGGTTTTGTGGCAATTCTCTAGCAGAATGCCTGTAAGATAAATTCCTTTTGTATTTAGTTTCTATTCTGACACATTAAACGATTTAAAAATGTGGTCAAGTTTGAAATCTTGCAGTCTGGTTTACATCTTTTACATTTTTTTGGGGGCTTTTGCATGTTTACCAATGTATTATTCTGTTTGCTTTCTCTTTTCTTTTGTTAAATTATAAGCATGATGTAGCTGTATAGATATTTGTATGAAACTGTATCAAAGTGAATAAAATATCAAGCACCATACAATATTTATAAAATTCATGACAGATGCAATGTAAAATACCTGTTACTTCACTGCTAAATAATCTCATTTTGTTATTTTGTTTAGAAATGAAAGAAGCCAGTCTCGTAATGTTATTGATTTTTTCATTATACAATGAAATGTCTTTTTTAGAGGAAATGTTTCTATTAATATTAATATAAAATGCACTACAAAGCAATCTGAAAATGATCAAATGGGTAACATGCAGTTATAAAAGAAAATAGTTGGATACATCTGCAATACTGCATATAAATATGAACCACATCAGGACATGTCTACCTCAGGTCTAGAGCAATTTGTATATTACTGCTATAGATCTGTTTGTTCAGTGATCATGTTGCAATTATTAATATTAGAATAATACATATATTGTTTTTTTTTTCAGGGCAAACAAGATTTTCTTTCTGGTAATATTGTCCTTGAAATTTTTTTTTTGCTTGCACATGATTGGAATTCAGCAGAGCTCCACCAAGTTTCTCTATTTGGCCTCATGTACACTGCTGCTGCTAAACAGATGTTTAGAAGCAGTTTGGCATTTTTTTCAACTGCTCCTGGCCCCTCCTCTATGTTGTCTTATCAGTACATGTAGACAGGGTCATTTATAGTCGTTTCTAGGCAGTTGAGTTTAGAGGCTTTTTTTGGAAAGCAAAAAAATGAGTTTAGAGGCATTTCAAGCGCCAAACGCTGCTAAACGCTGTGATCCGCGTTTAGCAGCGTTTCGTTTACTAGCATTTTTAGTTTTTGCCTATTTAAAAATAAAAACGTGGCATGTAAACATGATATAATGGACATTTTGAATGTTGGTTATTATCTTTTAAGTTAAATTGTTCAGGAGAGGTTGTCCTTAGGCAGTTCGATTGTGGTGCGGGACTTCACAGTGGTCTTACGCTTATTGGCCAGCATAGGGTCTGGTTTGATAAATAAATTACAGTTTTAAAAATATATATAAGCACCCTCTCCCTGTGTTCACAATACAGTGCCTTGAATAAGTATTAATACCCCTTCAAATTTTCCACATTTTCTCATGTTACCACCAAAAACGTAAATGTATTTTATTGGGATTTTATATGATAGACCAACACAAAGTGGCACTTAATTGTGAAGTGGAAATTAAATTATAAATTATATAAATTTCTTTTACAAATAAATACGGTATGTGAAAAGTGTGCCGTGCATTTGTATTTAGCCACCCCGAGTCAATACTTTGTAAAACCACCTTTCGCTGCAATTACATCTGCAAGTCTTTTTGGGGATGTCTCTACCAGCTTTGTGCATCTAGAGAGTGACATTTTTGACCATTCTACTTTGCAAAATAACTCAAACTCTGTCAGATTGTATTAAGAGTGTCTGTGAACAGCAAGTATTGTCACAGATTTTCAGTTGGATTTAGGTTTGGACTTTTTCTAACACATGAATATGCTTTGATCTAAACCATTTCATTTTAGCTCTGGCTGTATGTTTAGGGTCGTTGTCCTGCTGGAAGGTGAACCTCCACTGTAGTCTCACGTCTTGCAGACTATAACAGGTTTTCTTCTAAGATTCCCCAGTATTTGGCTCCATCCATCTTCCCATCAACTCTGACCAATTTCCCTGTCCCTGCTGAAGAAAAGTATCCCCACAATATGATGCTGCCACCCCCACGTTTCATGGTGGTGATTGTGTGTTCAGTGTGATGTGCAGTGTTCGTTTTCTGCCATACATATTGTTTTAATTTTAGGCCAAAAGGGTACATTTTGGTCTCATCTGACCAGCACCTTCTTCCACAGGTTTGCTGTGTCTCCCACATGGCTTCTCGCAAACTTCAAATGGGACTTCTTATGGCTTTCTTACAACAATGGCTTTCTTCTCGTCACTCTCCCATAATAGCCAGATTTGTGGAGTTCATGAATAATAGTTGTCCAGTGGACAGATTCTCCCACCTGAACTGTGGATCTCTGCAGCTCCTCCCGAGCTACCATGGACCTCTTGGCTGCTTCCTTGATTAATGCTCTCCTTGCCCGGCCTGTCAATTTACAGTGGGAATCGAAAGTTTGGGCATCCTAGGTAAAAATGTGTATTAATGTGCATAACGAAGCCAAGGAAAGATGGAAAAATCTCCAAAAGACATCAAATTACAGATTAGACATTCTTATAATAAGTCAAACAAAGTTAGATTTTATTTCCATCATTTACACTTTCAAAATACCAGAAAACCAAAAAAATGGCGTCTGCAAAAGTTTGGGCACCCTGCAGAATTTATAACATGCACTACACCCTTTGCAAAGCTGAGACCTGCCAGTGTCATGGATTGTTCTCAATCATCGTCTGGGAAGACCAGGTGATGTCAATCTCAAAGGTTTTAAATGCCCAGACTCATCTGACCTTGCCCCAACAATCAGCACCATGGGTTCTTCTAAGCAGTTGTCTAGAAAACTGAAACTGAAAATAGTTGACACTCACAAAGCTGGAGAAGGCTAAAAGAAGATAGCAAAGCGTTTTCAGATGTCAATATCCTCTGTTCGGAATGTAATTAAGAAATAGCAGTCATCAGGAACAGTGGAAGTTAAAGCAAGATCTGGAAGACCAAGAAAAATATCAGACAGAACAGCTCGCAGGATTGTGAGAACAGCAATTCAAAACCCACGTTTGACTGCACGATCCCTCCAGAAAGATCTGGCAGACACTGGAGTTGTGGTACACTATTCCACTATAAAGAGATACTTGTACAAATATGGTCTTCATGGAAGAGTCATCAGAAGAAAACCTCTTCTACGTCCCCACCACAAAAATCAGCGTTTGAACTTTGCAAATGAACATATAGACAAGCCTGATGCATTTTGGAAACAAGTTCTGTGGACCGATGAGGTTAAAATATAACTTTATGGCTGGAATGAGCAAAGGTACGTTTGGAGAAGAAAGCACACAGAATTTAATGTAAAGAACCGCTGTCCAACTGTTATGCATGGGGGTGGATCAATCATGCTTTGGGTTTGTATTGCAGCCAGGGGCACAGGGAACATTTCACGAGTAGAAGGAAAAATGGATTCAATAAAATTTCAGCAAATTTTGGACGGTAACTTGATGCCATATGTGAAAAAGCTGAAGTTAAAGAGAGGATGGCTTCTACAAATGGATAATGATCCTAAACACACCTCAAAATCCATGGGGGATTACATCAAGAGGCGTAAACTGAAGGCTTTGCCATGGCCTTCACAATCTCCTGACCTCAACATAATTGAAACTCTATGGATAGACCTTAAAAGAGCAGTGCGTGACAGACAGCCCAGAAATCTCAAAGAACTGGAAGACTTTTGTAAGGAAGAATGGGCAAAGATACCTCAAACAAGAATTGAAATACTCTTGGCTGGCCACAAAAAGCGTTTACAAGCTGTGATACTTGCCAAAGGGGGCAGTACAAGATATTAACTCTGCAGGGTGCCCAAACTTTTGCAGACACCATTTTTTTGTTTTCTGTAATTTTGAAAGTGTAAATGATGGAAATAAAATCTAACTTTTTTTGACATATTATAAGAATGTCTAATCTGTAATTTGATGCCTTTTGGAGATTTTTCCATCTTTCCTTGGCTTCGTTATGCACATTAATACAAATTTTTACCTGGGGTGCCCAAACTTTCGATCCCACTGTAGTTGGTAGATTTTCAGTTGTGCCCTACTATTTTCATTTTCAGATGATGGTTAAAATAGTGCTCCATGAAATGTTTAAAGCCTGGGATATTTTTTTATAACCTAACCCTGCTTTAAACTTCTCCACAATTTTATCCCTGACCTGTCTGGTGTGTTCCTTGACCTTCATGATGCTGTATTTTCATTAAAGTTCTCTAACAAACCTCTGAGGGCTACAGAACAGCTGTATTTATACCGAGATTAAATAATTCATAGGTGGACTCTATTTACGAATTAGGTGACTTCTGAAGGCAATTGATTTCACTAGATTTTAGTTCAGGGTATCAGAGTGAAGGGGGCTAAACACAAATGCACGCCAGACTTTTCAGATATTTATTTGTAAAAAATGTTGAAAACCATTTATAATTTTCCTTCCACTTCACAATTATGTCCCACTTTGTGTTGGTCTATCGCAAAAAATCACAATACACTACATTTATGTTTTTGGTTGTATTATGACAAAATGTGGAAAATTGTAATGGGTATGAATACTTTGTCAAGGCACTATAAATATGAAAAATGCTGAATAATATATGTATAGCTATCTATAATACAAAAAAACTTGTATTAAATAAACTTGTGCAAACTTGCAACTATTAAAGAGGTTGTAAACCTCAAAAACAAAAAACAAACCCTGCAAGACAAAGGCATAATGAGCTAGTATGTAAATACTTAACTTAGAACGATGCCCTGGATCGTCGTCGGCCCCTCGAGTTCATTTTGGGTTCATGGCTCCGACACTGTGATTGACCGGAGCCACAATTAGATCACTCCTGTGGAAGCTGCCGTTCACGGCACTAGCAGGCTGCTCCTTCGTCAGGCTGTTCTGACATCAGCAGCAGCGCATATACTGAATATCTCCTAAACTGTGCAAGTTTAGGAGATATTCAAGGTACCACCTTTACAACCGGGGTTTACAACCACGTTAATTGTGAAATGCTTCACCTATAGAGAAATGAATGAATACCCAAAATATAAACGTCAATGAAATTATTTATGAATAAAAAAAATATATTTATATTTGTCGTGGGTTATGAGGAAAATAATAATAATAATTTAATATTTTCTGGCAGAAATATGAAAGTCCGGTAGTCCTCAAAATTGAAGTGAACTATTTCAAATGAAAACCTTCAGAGCAAAACAGATGATTTCACAGGCTGTGCAAAGCCTCCAATACATTAGCTATCTGTAAACTTTTACAAGCAGATGTTGGAACAGAGATTGGCCTGAAACAATAGGGTCTCTGGTCACAGAAACCAGAAAGACCTTTCACCTGCCCTTGTGAATGGAAAAGGAGGGCAACACACATAGATGACTAAATCTGATCACACATAGAAATTACTTGTTACTCGTAGTCTAAACCAGAGAAAATAATCCCCATTGTATCGGGGGAGTAAGATTGCCCCTAAGGAAAGCAGCCAGTATTGTCTCAGCCTCTCTCTTAGGCAATAGCAGAAGAACCCAGTTAATTACTCACCAGCAGGGCCGGTACAAGGCAGGGGCAGAAGGGTCAAGTGCCCTGGGCGCTACCATTTTGTAAAGGAGGGGGTGCGCAGCTGCAGGTGAAGTTGCCTGTGTGTCATTGCCAGCATGCCGACTGCCGTGTACGCGCCGCTCGCCACTCCTGTATCCGGGTCCGCCACCTCCCGCCCCTGCTTCCTTCCCTGTCTGCTTACTCCCCCTACGGAGGAGTCTTAGTCCCTCCCTGCCAGCGGCGTGACGTCACACCAATCACGGCCGGAGGCGAGGGGGGAGATGGAGGACTCCGAGGGCTGCGCAGGGAGCTGTGTCGGCGCTGCCTGTGATGTGACTCACAGCCTGGGAGCTAGAGAGGAGGAGCCGCCGACGAGGACGAGGAGCCTGCATGGCTCTAGCTGGAACCTGTGTCTGCTACAAAACGGACTTCTGAACTGTAAAGTAAGCAGATAATAAAATGGCTAAGTGGGGGGAGGGGGGGCTCTTGAGGGGCTGACTGAGGTGAGGTGACCAGCACTTATTAATAAAAAATGTCAGATAATTTTTTTTTTTGTGTTATTTTAAATGAGCCATGCAACCTATCAAAAGCAGCCACTGTACCCATCAAAAGCAGCCACTGTGCCCATCAAACGCAGTCACTGTGCCCATCAAATGCAGCCACTGTGCCGTCAAACGCAGCCACTGTGCCCATCACACGCAGAAACTGTGCCCATCACACGCAGCCACTGTGCCATCAATTGTCGCCACTGTGCCCATCAAAAGCAGCCACTGTGCCCATCAAAAGCAGCCACTGTGCCCATCAAACGCAGCCACTGTGCCCATCACACGCAGCCACTGTGCCAACACACGCAGCCACTGTGCCAACACACGCAGCCACTGTGCCCATCACATGCAGAAACTGTGCCCATCACACGCAGCCACTGTGCCAACACACGCAGTCACTGTGCCCATCACATGCAGAAACTGTGCCCATCACACGTAGCCACTGTGCCATCAATTGTCGCCACTGTGCCATCAAACGCAGCCACTGTGCCCATCACATGCAGAAACTGTGCCCATTACACGCAGCCACTGTGCCATCAATTGTCGCCACTGTGCCCATCAAACGCAGCCACTGTGCCAACACACGCAGCCACTGTGCCAACACACGCATCCACTGTGTCAATACACGCAGTCACTGTGCCCATCAAACGCAGTCACTGTGCCCATCAAATGCAGTCACTGTGCCATCAATTGTCGCCACTGTGCCCATCAAAAGCAGCCACTGTGCCCATCAAAAGCAGCCACTGTGCCCATCAAATGCAGCCACTGTGCCCATCACACGCAGCCACTGTGCCAACACACGCAGCCACTGTGCCAACACACGCAGCCACTGTGCCCATCACATGCAGAAACTGTGCCCATCACACGCAGCCACTGTGCCAACACACGCAGCCACTGTTCCCATCACATGCAGAAACTGTGCCCATCACACGTAGCCACTGTGCCATCAATTGTCACCACTGTACCATCAAACGCAGCCACTGTGCCCATCACATGCAGAAACTGTGCCCATTACACGCAGCCACTGTGCCATCAATTGTCGCCACTGTGCCCATCAAACGCAGCCACTGTGCCAACACACGCAGCCACTGTGTCAACACACGCAGCCACTGTGCCCATCAAACGCAGTCACTGTGCCCATCAAGTGCAGCCACTGTGCCATCAAACGCAGTCACTGTGCCGTCAAACGCAGCCACTGTGCCCATCACACGCAGAAACTGTGCCCATCACACGCAGCCACTGTGCCATCAATTATCGCCACTGTGCCCATCAAACGCAGCCACTGTGCCCATCAAACGCAGCCACTGTGCCAACACACGCAGCCACTGTGCCAACTCACGCAGCCACTGTGCCCATCAAATGCAGCCACTGTGCCATCAAACAGAGCCACTGTGCCCATCACATGCAGAAACTGTGCCCATCACACGCAGCCACTGTGCCATCAATTGTCGCCACTGTGCCCATCAAATACAGCCACTGTGCCATCAAACACAGCCACTGTAACCATCAATTGCTTCCAGTGTGCCCCATCAATTGCTGCCAGTGTGTGCCCATAAATTGGTACCAGTGTGCCCATCAATTGCCACCAGTGTGCCCCATCAATTACCGCCAGTGTGCTGCCAGTTTGCCCCATCAATTGCTGCCAGTGTGCCCATCAATTGCCGCCAGTGTGCCCATCAATTGCCGCCAGTGTGCTGCCAGTTTGCCCCATCAGTTGCCGCCAGTGTGCTGCCAGTTTGCCCCATCAAGCGTTTCTTAAAAACGGGGGGGGCGCAGTTTGCCATCTTCGCCCTGGGCACCAAATGGCCTTGTCCCAGCACTGCTCACCAGGATGGAAACATTCACAGAAATTGAAACGAATGTGAAATGACGAATACATGCATCTATCTCTGATATGGACATATCATATGATACAAGTCAGAAATATTTTAAAATACACATGATATTAAAAGTAAGAATATATGTTGACATGGGATAAATTAAAAATAATGTTTAGATTATCAATGCCATCTTAGGTCAGAGGGAACAGTATGATTATAGAATCTGTTGATCTAGAGACTTTGTTAGAAGAAAGAAATATATAAATGTATATATATGAATGTGAGTTTAAATAGAAGTGTTTTATAGAAGCTAATCAACATTATGAAAGATGTCAAATTGTGATTATAAAAGGATATGAATTAACCTGTAATTAGAGGAACACATATTCATCGAACGCATATCAAAATGATTCATGTATCCACATAAATAATTATTTTGCGTAGATTGAGAGATATAATCTGTGCATGTTTAGAAAAAACTGTTTTCAAAGATATACATTTATACAGGAATATAGAAGCATGTTATGTAGGAATCAAAAATATACTAATTGTAGGTTATATAATGCAAAGTTACCAGAGTGTGTGTATATTAGGGCTGCGCATCTTCACAGGTCTCACGATTCGATGCAATTACGATTATCAAGTCCACGATTCGATTCGATTCCGCGATGCATCACGATGCATCACCATTGCAGCGCAAGTGCGCATGCCTCTCCCCCCAAAATACTAAAGGAGATGATCAGAGACTGCAAACGTGGTACAGGAGATGATCAGAGACTGCGGACATAGTACAGGAGATGATCAGAGACTGTGGACATGCTACAGAAGATGATCAGAGACTGTGGACATGCTACAGGAGATGATCAGAGACTGTGGACATAGTACAGGAGATGATCAGAGACTGTGGACATTGTACAGGAGATGGTCGCACATGTTAAAGAACCCTAATTGGTGCACATACAGCAGTTCAATTCTACTTCAATAGTTCCCAGATTCAGTCCCAGGAAGCTGAAATCTGATGGGTAACACTGCCCGCTGAACTTTACCCACTGATTTTTTTCAGGCCCCACTCACACCTATGCAGGTGTAACAGAGCAGTTTTGTGGATCACGCTTAGGGCAGCTTGAAAAATCGCACAAAAGTTCATGATGCTTTATTATTCATAGCACACCAAAACACATGACACTTTATCACACACTTTGTGTGCATGGGGGGTGCTGTGTGTCTGAAAAAAAAAAAAAAGTTTTGCCTTGGACAATTCACTACAAATAGCATCATATAACATGTATTATGAAGGTATTCAGTGTAAAAGTCACAGCCTGCTGGTGGGCAATACAACCATTTGTTCCTGAACAATAATCTGCATTGGATAGAGAGGAGGCCATCATTACCAGAGGAGGTATAGAGTACACATAGGAGGGGGTCATATGGCAGGACAATAGGAGGTGATGGAGGAGATCACACACTGATGATGAAGCCTCCCTGACCTGTACACAAAGCTGGGACAGTCTCTCCCCTCCAAGATCCAGGCAGGAAGGAGCCGTTCACTGACAATGCCAGCTGCTGCTCTACAGTGTCTCCAGGGCGACTCAGGCGGGGCTACAGGTTCTGGCAGATCCGTAGATGTTATCACAGTACAAGCTATAGGAAAAGCTCTGTGCATAGTTAGTAGTTTACATAGCTGACAGGACCTGCCTCCTCTACAGGTCCTGGCAGATCCGTAGATGTTATCACGGTACAAGCTATAGGAAAAGCTCTGTGCATAGTTAGTAGTTTACATAGCTGACAGGACCTGCTTCCTCTAGCAGGCTGCAAGCTGTAGTGTGAATCATGGATCAATGCTGACGAGAGAAGGTAACGGAGCGCTCTCCCGGGAGGGGCGGGGACGGGGCGGGGCTAAACATCGATTATCAGGGTCTTATGCATCGGTGCCGCATCGGGGACACTCGAATCGCGATGCACCAATGCAGCGATTAAATTTGACACCCCTAGTGTATATATGAGTTGTCTACCGAGCATCATATAAAGTTACACATATTCTAAAAAATGTATATTAACGTAAAGAGATAATCTCACAATAAAAGGTGAGACACCTGGTGGTTGAAAGTAATATTACTTGAGGATCGCAAAGTCCAGAGAACAGTTAATCATTAAGTTGTCAACCAATAGAAACCAGACACTTCTTGACAGTAACTCCCATATGTGCAACCAACCTATGAGATAAGGACACATACCGGTTGGGCAGAACTTAGTATAAACTTTATAGTCTTATTGTCCGGAGGTGTACTTAGGTGAAGGAAAATTTGATGAAAGGGACGCAAGGGGCAAGAAAAAGAGAGGAAAGAAAAAGGACCCATGGAGGAATGACTCAGGACTGACTCCAATAGGCAGGGGTACCCATGCATGAAGACATATTCTTATCCCATGAAGATTCATAGAAAGCCACTGCAGCCATTTTTTAACTCTGTTTACTTGCCAGTAGGAAATAGCCATTTTGAAATGGGTAATTATGTCATTTTGATTTTATCTTGAATCTATTGTTGCTCTCTAAAGTATTGATGTTGTTCTCTAAAATACTGAAGTATTGAATATTTTGCAATTATGATTTATTCTGGTAGATTTTTCTCTAAAGAGTAAATTTTTCATTATATTTTTCTTTTTGCATAGTTCCAATTTTAGTGACAAAACAAACGTCCAATTTATTTCACATTGTTAACCACTTACTTACCTGCAGTATAGTAACGGTTGGACGTGTGAAATAGACGTTCTGTTTCAGTGTCATTTACACAAGGTTATTGAACTACATTGAGAATATATCATGGCACAAATGTCAAGTGTACTGAATGCCCATTTTGGGGGTATTATTATTGATTTTTAAGTCGTTCATGTAACGCAATTGGTATTTTAATTTCATGTAAATATTCATATTTTTGACAACCAATAAATGTAGCTATTTTGAATGATCTTACTTCTCCGTGAATAAGTTTCATATTATAGACTGTCATATAGATTGACTTGTATTAAAAAATATCTTCATTAAAATAATTCAAAATAAATACTGTGCGGGTAAAAATTACCTTAAAAGGCACAACATATATTTATATGTGAGTAAAAGTATATCTCCCCCACTCAATAAAGTCTTAAGTCCTCCGCACCAATAATTCTAATACTAAATAGTTAAATGAATGAATGATTGAATAAATAAACAAATCCGCCCCCACTGTTGTAATGATGTAAATACATGACCATCGACATGAAACTCGAGTCTGGCAGTTCGTATAGCACATTCAAATGTTAGCACAGGTCTGAAGGTGTGAGCCAGTGAAGCTGTGATTAAAAGTCCAGTTCGAAGAGTGCAATCGATTGCTTTCACAGTTGCAAAGGTGTAGCAATGATTCACAGATTTGCTTTTGTTTTTAAGTGTTCATCCTTAGATCAGTGCTCCAAACACATGTTATGTGTCCAGTCCTCCATCATCCCCCCCCCCCCCCCAAAAATGCACCAATTCAAAATGACCACTTAAACTAGCATAGATGGTGCTCATTCCTGGTATCACTCCCCTCCCAGGCTTAACAGGACAGGCTCCACACAATACATTAAATAAGGCAAAATAGGAAAACAATTATAGTGTAAAACAGTTTTATTAAAAGTAATTCAGCTTAATCACTTACAATGTACTAGTGCTTGCCCAGAAGTAAGAATAGAAGCAACATTTTTAGGAACTACTCAAAACACTTTTGTCTCTGTTTGTGCACATACAGTATCTCACAAAAGTGAGTACACCTCTCACAATTTTGCAAATAGTTTTATTATATCTTTTCATGTGACAACACTGAAAAAATGACACTTTGATATAATGTAAAGTAGTGATGTACAGCTTGTATAACAGTGTAAATTTGCTGCCCCTTCAAAATAACTCAACAAGCAGCCATTAATGTCTAAACAACAACAAAAGTGAGTACACCCCTAAGTGAAAATTTCCAAATTGGGCTCAAAGTGTCAATATTTTGTGTGGCCACCATTATTTACCAGCACTGCCTTAACCCTCTTGGGCATGGAGTTCATCAGAGCTTCACAGGTTGCCACTGAAATCCTTTTCCACTCCTCCATGATGACATCACAGGACTGGTGGATTTTAGAGACCTTGCACCCCTCCACCTTCCATTTGAGGATGTCCCACAGATGCTCAATAGAGTTTAGGTCTGGAGACATACTTGGCCAGTCCATCACCTTAACCCTCTGCTTCTTTAGCAAGGCAGTGGTCGTCTCAGAGGTCTGTTTGTGGTTGTTATCATGTTGGAATACTGCCCTGCGGCCCAGTCTCCGAAGGGAGGGGATCATGCTCTGCTTTAGTATGTAACATGTTGGCATTCATGGTTCCCTCAATAAACTGTAGCTCCCCAGTAACTCCCACCACCATGCTTGACTGTAGGCAAGACAAACTTATCTTTGTACTCCTCACCTGGTCACTCCACACACGCTTGACAACATCTGAACCGGATATGTTTATCTTGGTCTCGTCAGACCACAGGACATGGTTCCAATAATCCAGGTCCTTAGTCTGCTTGTCTTCAGCAAACTCTTTTCAGACTTTCTTGTGCATCATCTATAGAAGAGGCTTCCTTCTGGGTGTATGATCTGAGCACTGACAGGCTGACCCCACCCCTTCAATCTCTGCAGCAATGCTGGCAGCACTCATATGTCTATTTCCCAAAGACAACCTCTGCATATGATGCTGAGCACTTGCTCTCAACTACTTTGGTCGACCATGGCAAGACCTGGTCTGAGTGGAACCTGTCCTGTTAGACCGCTGTATGGTCTTGGCCACCATGCTGCCGCTTTTTTTCATGGTCTTAGCAATCTTCTTATAGCCTAGGCAATCTTTATGTAGAGCAACAATTCTTGTTTTCAGAAAAAATTACCTGGGGGTTCCCCCAAATATCCATTCCAGACCCCTTATCCGAGCACGTTAACCTGGCCGGCCTCTCCTGAACCGTACCAGGCCACATGTCCTCAACATGGGGAGGATGTCCCCATGGATGTCCCCATGTTGATGGGGACAAGGGTCTCATCCCCACATCCCTTGCATGGGGGGGGCAGGATCTGGGGGTCCCCTTTGTTAAAGGGGTCTTCCAGATTCTGATAAGCCCCCCACCCGCAGACCCCCACAACCACCGGGCAAGGGTTGTGGGGATGAGACCCTCCCCATGTTGAGGGCATGTGGCCTGGTACGGTTCAGGAGAGGGGGGGGGGCGCACTCTGTCCCTTCCTCTTTTCTGTGGCCGGCCAGGTTAAGGTGCTCGGATAAGGGGTCTGGTGTGGATTTTTGGGGGAACTCCATGCAGATTTAAAAAAAAAATTGGGGTGGAGTTCCCCTTAAAATCCACACCAGACCTAAAGAGGGTCTGGAATGGATATTTGGGGGTAACCCCACGTCATTTTTTTTAAATTGACGGCGGGGTTACCCTTAATATTCATACCAGACCTGAAGGTGATTGAATTTGGGGGGACCCTCACGCTATTTTTTTTTTTTTATTAATGAATCCTGTCTGAATTGCTGGGAGCCGACAATTCATTATAGCTGCAAGTCCGGTTTTAAATGACTTTTTTTCTTTCAGAAATGACACTTTGTGCAGAGACAGTTCTAAGTACTGGAAACATGAGCTATTTCACATGCTAACTTTACACCCCCCCTAGGTACGAAATTTTAATGTATATTATACTTTTATTAGCTGAATGCTCAGGTGTTGCATATTGAGATCGATGTGTCGCCATATCACATTGCTGCTCACAAGCACCCCTGGTATCTAGCATTTTCAAAGCAGGGCCAGCAATTGCAGCCCTCCATACTTTTCTCGTAACAGAATCACTTTAAGGGTGGCATAGAGGCTGTCATCATTATCATGGCTTCCAGACTCAGCGAGCCAATGCCATGAAACAGACATACAGAATGCCTATATTGTACATTTTATCTACATGAATATGTCTGTGGATTTCAGTTATTGCACTATAGTGAGTTCATGGCTTTACGTTTGGCTTACATTTTCAATAAATAAAATACTGTATATTAACTTGACAAGTGATAATGTGTTAGTTCACAGGCTGCAAATGCATCTGTTTAATTAAATGTCAAAAAATAAAGATCTTGCACTGTTCGTTATGGCATGCCTCCCTAAGCATAAAGCAATTATATTCTGGTTAATCATTCTTTGTAGAATGTTATCGATGTATCTGTTTCCAAGAAAAGGAATAAATAACACAACTATTTAAATATATGGGTAAGTGCCCTGGCCTTGATATTGATGGCAAAGGAGAATATGGATTAAAAAAAAAAGAATAACATGAAAAAAGTAGATAGATAGATAGTAATACAAGAAAATATACATAGATAGACCATGTTAAAATGAAATGATATACTGTATAAAATGCAAGGTAATGAATTATGCAGAGTCACAGTAGAACACATAGGCTAAGAATGATAAAATATAAAGGATGCTAATAAAAACTAGCATAGAAGGGATTCACAAGAAGAAAGAAGCATTGGTTGCTTTGATGTAGTTGAGCTAACTCTTACACATCCTTGTCTCTTCTCCTGAGGCTTTCGAGGAAACAAATGAATAAATCATGAATCAGTGAAACCATTTCAGGAAGAGTTTACCCCAAGGACACCCTGTAATCAGGGCACTTTACCTCCTCTAGGCAGTGAGACAATATACCAGCGGTATATGACAAAGAGTATAGGACCCCTGAGAATCTGCTATCACTTATGTTTATTGTTGATTTAGGAAAGATGACTGATTGTAGATTGCCTGGTATGGGCCAAGAATACTCAGAGAATAATCCATATAAGCAAGGCAGTCAAGAATACTGTTTTTATCAACATAACACAGCTTATGGAGACAAAATCCTCCCGCCGTGGCCAAATTTATTTCTAGGATCCCATAATATGTTTTCCTATATATTTGTATGAACAAGTAGTTGGAATAGCAGAGTCGATTTATGACATGATATTTTCAGTAAGCAATGAAGTAGTTAAAGCAGAGTTCCAGGCTCCTTAAAAAAATTCAAAGTCAGTAGCTACAAATACTGTAGCTGCTGACTTTTAATATTCGGACACTTACCTGTCCATGAATCCAGCAGTGTCTTCACCCAAGCGAAGTGAAACAGGCAGTGAAGTCTGTGCTATGTGAATGGCCCTGTAGCGGGGGAAGGAGGAGAGGGGCCGAATTTCCGGTTGAGTTTGCCACGTCAAGCTCAGCCGGAGGTGGGAGTGGGTACCTGTCACAACCAGGTAACGGCTCCCCCCTGAAAGGTGCCAAATGTGGCAGAGGAGGGGGAAGGAGGAGGCAAACAATCAGAGCATCCCCTTTTGGATGGAGCGACGCTATAGTTGTGATGAAAAAATATTATTGCTCTTTCTTCTTTATGTAGTACATTGCCATTAGCCTGGCTTTTTGGGAACATCATTTGCTGGACTATGCAAACCTGCAAACCAGGTATTATTTCCTATTCCCTGTAGATGCCTTACATGTCTCAGTCAGAATGGGATATAACGCTTTTTAGCACATCATGACAAGAGGATAAAGGTATACTCAACAATGCATGAGGAATCTTGCAATATTAATGTAAGATGAGTAAGAGGAAATATTAGAGGAGTAATAGGAGTAAATATTTAAATATTAAAGTGAAAAGAGTAAGATGCAATGGATTGCATACAATTCACATCTATATGTGCACAATAAAGCATGTTATAAATGTATTTTTGCATATTTTAAGCACTTACGGAAGCACCATGATGTGCATTTTTAACTAGTTTTACATTAGTTTTTTTTTTTATAAAAGATTGCATTACTATTAAAAAAGACCTACCTTTGCACGATATAATGTTTATTACCTCCTTCTAACATTTTCAGCAAAGAAAGAAAATCCCTATGCAGCTTCTCTTAGTGTGCTTGTCCAATCATGCATTAATTGACATGAGCAAGGCTGACAGGGGACTCTAGTCTATTTATAATCATTGCCTTTATAATCATTACTCTCCCCAGATCTCTTTGGGTGGTGCCTCTTTTCTGAATGTGGTTGCAATGGTAGCAATGAACCATTTTAGAGAATATAGAGTTCAAGATAAAGCATGGTTATTTCAACTAATTGGAAGAAATAGAGGTAAATTTGTTCAGTAGCCAGATTACCGTATTTATCGGCGTATATCGCGCACTTTTTTCCCCTTAAAATAAGGGGAAAATCACGGGTGCTCGATATACACCAATACCCGCTTCCCGTGCTCAGTTTGAATATACCGAGTGGAGTACACTCAGCTACATTCGGCCTGGCTTGGCTTCGCTCGTGCTCACGCATAAACGTCACAGAGCGTGAGCACGAGCGAAGCCGAGCCTGGCCGAATGTAGGCGAGTGTACTCCACTCGGTATATGTCGGTGCAGGCATTCAAACTGAGCGCGGGAAGCGGCGATTCGATGGGGAGACAGTGCGGGAGAAGCCGGGAGGACACCACCGAAGCCGCAGACGGACGCCGGACCCGACGAGGCCGCCGATGGACGCCGTGCAAGACACCAAAACTGTAAGTACTAAAACATTTTTTTACAGGAATTGCGGGTCCACATTAGGGGTGCGCGCTATATGCCGGAGTGCGCAATACCCCGAGAAAAACGGGACTTCTCTTATGCGGCGTACACACGATTGTTTTTCATGATGAGAAAAATTAAATTTTTTAAATCGGTCGTGAAAAACGGTCGTGTGTATGCTCCAGAGCATTTTTCTCAACAAGAAAAATGGCGGTTAAAAATTTAGAACCCTGCTGTATTTTTTCTCATCGTTTTTCATGTCGTTCTATTTCACGTTGTGAAAAACAATTGTGTGTAGGCTTTAATGAGGGGGAAAAAAACACACGTGCTCAGAAGCAAGTTATGAGACGGGAGCGTTTGTTCTGGTAAAACTAGCGTTTGTAATGGAGATAGCACATTCTTCACACTGTAACAGACTGAAAATCACGAAAACTGAAAAGCGTGAATCGTCTCTCACCAAACTTTTAATAACACGCGGTAACACAAAATCAGCAAAATCAGCCCAAATGGTGGCGCCATTCTAATCGAACTTCCCCTTTATAGTGCCATCGTACGTGTTGTCGCATGTGTTGTAGTACGTGTTGTACGTCACCACGCTTTGCTCGAGCATTTTTTTCACGATCGTGTATGCAAGGCAGGCTTGAGAGGAATCACGTCGAGAAAAACATTGTTTTTTTCATTGACATGAATAACGGTCGTGTGTACGCGGCATTATGCTGGCAAGTTTTACTGAGGGTGTTTTTTTTGGAATATAATAATCAAAATCCCTGTCACATATCCCAGGAGGCTGCAGGAGCGGTGGACAGAGCTGGTGCACATCAGCTGCCTGAACCTGGAAGAGGCAGGTGTCTTTTGATGACTGAGGAGGAAGAAAATGGTGACACAGTAACTGGGTTGTGACACCTGATCCACTGGACAGGTGAGAATATAAATCAGAGACAATCCAGCATAACATGTAACGGTGAAGGGCAGTTTAAAAAAAAGGGGCAAGTGAAGTTCTTCTTTAGCGCCCTTTCACACGGGGCGGATCAGTAATGATCCGTCTCCGTGTGTCCGTACAGCTCAGCGGGGATCCTTTCGTAAAATCCCTGCTGAGCTGGCAGGTCCCCGCCCTGTCTTTCCTCCGCTCTCCCCTATGGGGAATCGGATGAACACGAACCGTATGTCCGTGTTCATCCGATCCGATCCGGCAGACTGCGGATCTTTGCGGAGGCGGACAAATTATGGGTGTCAGCGGATGGTCATCCGCTGACACCCGTAATCACATAGGGACCCATGTATGTCCCGTTTTCATCCGCAACGGACGGATGAAAATGCGGACATACGGTCCATACGTGTGAAAGGGCCCTTAAGCTTAAGAAATAGATTTTTAAGAAAATCCAGGCATATTGGAATTTGGATACTTTGACTGAGTATTTTACATTCTAATGAGTAAAATGTTCCCTATATTTGATTTGTTTAATGATGGCTTAAAAGAAGCAAAAAATGACCAAAACGTTATCTGCTTTTTCTTTTTATCTCATGAGAATTTTTTATGAGTTTCTAAACAATAGAAGTGGATAAACTTCAGAAGCATATTAGCACATTGCTACATGAAATTACACTTTTGAGAGAAGTGGCTATTTTTGGAGATTTGGCTACACAATTAAATAACCAATTATATTGCTTGGAGAAAGAAGTGATCGGAGGTGTAAAGATAAAATGTTGCTGAACAAATGGGATCATGATCACGTGTATATCATGTCCATTGTTTTTTTGGAAAGAAAAGAAACTTGTCAGTTTTTCTGATACAGACACTAATATAACTAATTCTACATTAGTCATCACCAGAATCTGCTCAAAGGATAATTGCATGAGGAAAATAGTATCAATGGTGAATCCAGGATTGATCAAAGGCAAAGAGAATTAGAGAAAAGGAGGAGGACAAGATGGGTGGAGAAAATACTAAATATAAAAGAAACGTACAGTAGCAGGAGCTTAACTACTAATCATAGGGCCCCACAGCTAATTTTTAATTTAGCTTCCCTGTCTCCGTAGTACCTATCAGTGTCTACTGTGACAAATAAATACCATGGATCTTAACATAAAATATGCCTAATCTAAGTATGGATATTAGTAGAACCACCGATAGTCCACCACTGGGGTTAAACAGGGGCAGACTGACCATTCAGGCACTCGGGCACTGCCTGAGGGCCCCATGGAATTAGAGGGCCCCAAAAGGGTTGCCAGCCTCAGTAAAACCAGCGACAGTATGTATAAATCTGTGTTTTTAAAAAACCCCCAAGATTATAGCTGCCCCGCCTCTCCAGTACCTTTTCAGTGTGTGTATGTGTATTCTGTGTGTATGTATACTGTGTGTGTATATTGTGTGTCTGTGTGTGTATACTGTGTATGTATACTGTATGTGTGTATACTGTGTGGCCCCATAATCTATTGCCTGGGGGCCCCATATTCTCCTATTGCCCAGGGGCCCCATAATCTCCTATTACCCGGGGGCCCCATGAGTTGTCAGTCCACCCCTGGGGTTAAAATTTATACTTGTAGAAGTAATAATAATAATAAAAACCATAATGACTTTTTATATCATGATATTATTGTTCTTGCATGCAATTAATCTATAAGCCTAATATACATGTCTTTGAACTTTACTATCGTTAAAAAAAATTTATAGAACAAACCTCAGCTATCGTTTAAAGTGTATTTTTTCTTTTGCAGCCAAAATGGGCCTTCTTTATACAGTGCCTTGAAAAAGTATTCATACCCCATGACATTTTCCACAATTTGTCATGTTACAACTAAAAACATAAATGTATTTTATTGACATTTTTTTTTTTGTGATAGACCAACACAAAGTGGCACAAAATTGTGAAGTGGAACGAAAATGATAAATGGTTTTCAACGTTTTTTTTTTTTACAAATAAATATGTGAAAAGTGTGGCATGCATTTGTATTCAGCCCAAACCGCCCCCACCCCCCCCCCAACCCCGAGTCAATATTTTGTAGAACCACCTTTTGCTACAATTACAGCTGCAAGTCTTTTTGGGTATGTTTCTACCAGCTTTGTACATCTAGAGAAACATTTTTGCCCATTTTTCTTTGCAAAATAGCTCAAGTTCTCTGAGATTGGATAGAGAGTATCTGTGAACAGCAATTTTCAAGTCTTGCCACAGATTCTCAATTGGATTTAGGCCTGGACTTTGACTGGGCCATTCTAACACAGGAATTGATTTAAACCATTCCATTGTAGCTCTGGCTGTATGTTTAGCATTGTTGTCCTGCTGGAAGGTGAACCTCCGCCTCAGTCTCAATCTTTTGCAGACTCTAATGCCGCGTACACACGGTCGTTTTTTGTGATGAAAAAAAACGTCATTTTTAAAAACGTCATTTAAAATGACCGTGTGTGGGGAAAACGTCGTTTTATGTCTTCTGAAAAACGACAAAAAAAAAATTCGAACATGCTTCAATTTTTTATGTCGTTTTTCAAAATGTCGTTTTTTGTGTCATTTAAAATGATAGTGTGTGGGTAAAACGGCGTTTAAAACAACGTTTTTAAACCCGCGCATGCTCATAAGCAAGTTATGACGCGAGCTTGAATGGAACAGAGTGCCGCCGTACGTGCTGAACGTAACCGCGCTTTGCTAGAGCATTTTCAAAAAAGAGAGTATTGCTGTTAAAATAACTTTGTTTTAATAAATCCCGAGTTCCAATCCAGTTCCCATGCTGTATGTGCTTTTAAAAAAATACGGAGCTTCATACCTCATTTCTTAGTGTGTGTACATGCCGCTCATGTGACTGCCCGGCCTGCCTCTCTCTTCTCTTCTCTCACGTCTCAGTGTTTGTACTCTACTTACACCTTGTACACGCTCCGTGCTGACAGTTCCCTGACTTGCCTATTTGCATATTCCACTGTGTTGACTCCTAGTGTGCTGGAAGGTGCAAACGGGGAAGCCAGGTAACTGTCAGCACACAAACAGTACAGGGAACTTCACAGGGCTGTTTGTCAGCTGTGGATTCGAATCCCTCCTGACCTCTCAGCAGCAGTGTGTGTGAATGCCTGTACCCTGAAGTACACTTTTTTAAGGGAGTGAGGTTATTTTTAATTCAATGCAGATTTCCAGTAAATTTTTTGTTTATTAAAAGTCAGCAGCTACAAAAAAAAAAAAAAATGTACCTTCTGACTTTTAATAAAAAGATACTGCCCTGTCCCACAATCCAGAGACATGGCCACCCGAACCCTCCATTCTCTCCCCCACCTGTCCATGGCACTGGCAATACTACTGTGGGCATCCGGCTGTGACAGCTTGCAGCTTCACAGCCAGGTGTGCATGTCTCACTGAGCTGTCCTGCATAGCCAGGCAATTGTCTGGGACCTGTGATGTGTCCCAGAAGATTGCAGGGAGCCCAAGCGGAAGTGGGAGCTCGTCAGTAATCGTGATGCATCGCAAAATCGAATCAAAACGTTGACCAGATAATCGTAATCAAATCAAATCGTGAGACCAGTGAATATGCGCACCTCTAATATCTATAAAGTCATATAGTGGCGATTTGTCAAAGTTGACTGCAAATGTAGAAAAACATTTTATTCAGTTTTTGCTCCCCCCCCCCCATACTAACCCAGACCTCATAGCAGCTGCATTAGTTGCTATGGCTATTGTTACGCAACTGGGTGATGCCTTCTTTGGGGACAGGTTTGGAAATAAAATCTAAACGTTCTAAACCTGTGTTTGAGGAGTTCGTCCAAGGATGAAATGTGTCTACTGTTTAGAAGTTTAAATTTGTGTCCCCCCTAAACCTTTTTAACTGATTTAATCTTACTATATGCATTTTCTAGGCGCTTAATGTTTAAAAAGCATTAGTACTGTGATGCAAAGGAGACAATGATAGTAGAAAGGTAGAATCTGATTAATGTCTCATGGATACAGAGGGAGTGGGTTTTGATTTTTTTATGATATGTGTGGCATTGGGAATATATATATATATATATATATATATATAAGCCTTTCAGAATGATCCATTACATAGGGAAGCAGGTGAGCAAGCTGGAATGAGGTAGAGTATACCCATGAGGCTGAGATCAGGTGTTTGCCCTATTAATTATTGTGGACAGTTATGAATCCTTTTAAAGGTTGGTAGAACAAGAACTTACAAGAATGATGTCAAAAACATTGTTATCTGTCCACATAAAAGATGACAGTTTAAAGTGGGAGTTCACCCGAAAAACAATTTTTAACATTAAATTGAGGCTCATTTTGTCAAGGGGAATCGGGTGGTTTTTTTTAAATTGAAGCAGTACTTACCGTTTTAGAGATAGGTCTTCTCCGCCGCTTCCGGGTATGGTCTTCGGGACTGGGCGTTCCTATTTGATTGACAGGCTTCCGACAGTCGCATACATCGTGTCACGAGTAGCCGAAAGAAGCCGAACGTCGGTGCGGCTCTATACGGCGCCTGCGCACCGACGTTTGGCTACTTTTGGAATATCGTGACGCGATGTATGCGACCGTCGGAAGCCTGTCAATCAAATAGGAACGCCCAGTCCCGCAGCCCATACGCGTAAGCGGCGGAGAAGATCGATCTCTAAAACAATAAGTACTGCTTTGATTTAAAAAAAAAACACCCGATTCCCCTAGACAAAATGAGCCTCAATCTAATGTTAAAAATTACGTTTTTGGGTGAACCTCCACTTTAAGTAGTAGAAAATTAACTACCTTGAAAAGTCTTTGTGTAGATAAATCTATAATCATAAACTATCCAATAAGGGAGCATGCATGGCAGTTTTAAATGTAGAGGCATACAGAATTTAAACCTTAAGGCCTTGTACTCACGAGCAGACATGTCCGATGAAACCGGTCCGCGGACCGTTTTCATCGGACATGTCTGCCCGGGGACTTCTGTTCGATGGCTGTACACACCATCGAACAGAGGTCCGCACGTAAACAATACGCGGGGCGTGTCCGCGGTGTCGCCGCGTCGATGACGCGGTGTCGCCGCATCGATGACGCGGTGTCGCCGCGACAATGACGCGGCGACGTGGGCGGCCTGCCTTTAAAATGCTTCCACGCATGCGTCGAAGTCATTCGACGCATGCGAGGGATGGCGGGCGGCCGGACATGTACGGTAGGTCTGTACAGACGACCGTACATGTCGGGGGGACAGGTTTCCAGCGGACTGTTTTAAAGCAAGTCCAGGAAACAGTTGTCTGCTGGAAACCTGTCCGATCCGCCAGAAAATGGTCCGCTCGGGCCTACACACGGCCAAACATGTCTGCTGAAACTGGTCTGCGGACCAGTTTCAGCAGACATGTTTGGTCGTGAGTACGGGGCCTTAGACATTTCTCTGATGGCCGTAGAAATATTCAGAAAACTCCAACTATCATCCAACTACCATTATTCTGAAGGAAATGGTGTAAAAGAGGGTTTAATGTGGGAGGTTTTTTTAAAAAAAAAGAGGCAGAAATATTGGAACTTATCTAGCTAAATGAAGACCAATTGTAGCAGGAATTGGATCCTTAAAGTAGACCTAAAGGCACATTTTGTTTTCATTTTGGATAAAGTATGAGAGGGTATTACCCCCTTTTTTTGCCATCTGTGTCTCATTAGGGAGGTTTATGTTCACTTCCTCTCATATAGCCAAAAAAGGAAGTGAAAGGAAATCTTTGCAAATTAAGGGAATCCCTTGAGGCATCCACGTCACCAGAATTATTGTCCCCATTGAAAGATTTCCCTACTTTTCTGAGGTCAAACCAAAATTTGGCATTTTCTTTTACTTTCACTTTCAATAATAATGGTAAACAGGACAAATAGAGAGGGTGAATCTTCCTAACAGGGACACAGACAGCAATAAAAAACAAACAGTTGTTCCAACTCCTCTCCACTCTATCCAAAACTAAAAAAAGTGATGCTTTAAATTATCCACTTGCCACCAATCGACATACTGGTACATCGCTTGACTTCAAGTGGTTGTACCAGGATAATACCTGCAGCAGCAGGCATCATCCCAGTAATGTTATTTAGAGACAGCAGTTGGCTCGCTTGTAAGAGCAATCTGAGCGGCTAACTAGCTGCTTGATTGCTGTTGCAAGCAGTGAGAACGGACGTCCCCCTCCTGCCACCTTCCGCGGCTCGCTCGTGCTCCCACCGGGAGCCTGGAGCAACCAGTCGGCACGTCCGCTGACTGTGATTATGGGCAGCTGTGATTATAGGCACGGTGAGGCTGCGATGATGGGCATGGTAAGGCTGCAATGATGGGCACGGTAAGGCTGCAATTATGGGCACGGTCAGGCTGAAATGATGGGCACAATGAGGCTGCAATGATGGGTACAGTGAGCCTGCATTGATGGGTACAGTGAGGCTGCAATGATGGGCACTGTGAGGCTGCAATGATGGGCACAGTGAGGCTGCAATGATGGGTACAGTGAGGCTACATTGATGGGTACAGTGAGACTGCGATGATGGGCACAATGAGGCTGCACTGATGGCCAGTGTGGCTGCCGCAATGGGCACCGTGAGGCTGCAATGATGGGCACAGTGAAGCTGCATTGATGGGCACAGTGAGGCTGCATGGACTGGCATAGAGGCTGAATTGATGGGCACAGTGATGCTGCATTGATAGGCACAGTGAGGCTGTATTTGATTGGCACTTGTGAGGCTGCATTGATCTCTTGTACCATGTCTGCTGTCTCTGACCATCTCCTGTATCATGTCTACATATCTTACCAACTTTAGTATCATTTCCTCAGTCTCTAACCATCTCCTGTACCATGCCCACAGCCTCTGACATCTCCTGTACCATGCCCACAGCCTCTGACATCTCCTGTACCATACCTGCAGCCTCTGACATCTTGACATCATTTGTACCATGCCCACAGCCTCTGACATCTCCTATACCATACCCACAGCCTCTGACACCTTGACATCTCCTGTACCATGCCCATAGCCTCTGACATCTCCTGTACCATGCTCGCAGCCTCTGTCATCTTGACATCTTCTGTACCATGCCCACAGACTCTGACATCTCCTGTACCTTGACCACAACCTCTGGCATCTTGACATCTTCTGTACGATGCCCACAGCCTCTGACATCTTGCCATCTTCTGTACCATACCCACAGCCTCTGACATCTTGCCATCTTCTGTACCATGCCCACAGCCTTAGACATCTCCTGTACCATGCCCGCAGCCTCCGACATCTCCTGTACCATGAGCTGATGAAGAAAATAAAAGAGCAGTTGTTAGGTGGAGGCAGGGTAGGCTTCTCTGAAGAGAAACATTTTCAGGGGGTCGCCTAAAAGTAGATAGATTTGGAGATTGGGGTAGGGTATTCCAGGGGATGGGAGAGGCTCGGGAGAAGTCCTGGAGGAGAATATGGGAGAAAGTGATGAGGGTGCTAGAGAGCAGGAGGTCTTAGGTGGAACGGGGTCAGGAGGAGGCAGGACTGTGTTGAGCAGAGCGGAGACAATTATAATTGGAGCGAGGAGGATACCCCGAGTGGTCTATTCGAAGTCTAACTACACCACAGCACACGCCATCTGCCCCAGGAGAGGCTGAATTTCTAGGTGGTCAACCGATTATCCATACCAGTCAGTGGAGGAGGAATTATCCCGCCTAGTGGGTCATCAGGAATAGGCATTTACTGCAATATATGCCTTGTACCCCAGCAGGGGTGAGGCGCTTTAGCGAGTGCAAACACGAGAGGGGAGCACGGAAAAGTCACATATATAAATTTGACACTTGAATCCATGATAGACTGTCACTATTTTTGATTTTTCACCAGTTACTTTGGGAGTTTATTTTAATATATGGACAATTGTTTTATGTTTTTATTATTTTGAATTATTTATGTGTTTACATATTTACCATTCATTAATTTTTTCACTGTTTTTTGCTTGATTTACACATTGTTGCAGCCGCTACACAGCATCCATTATACAGATAGCCTCCTACATGTGCTTGGGAAATTGTGTTGTTTTAGTACACATTTATATTAGCCACACTGCTTTCGGGGGATTTGTTCCCTTGTAGCACTTTGAACTTTTAACCTTTCTCCTTATTTATATTTCATTATTTGATGTTTGCAGAACACTTTCCCTTCTTTTAATTTTATATACATTTTGTGACTTCACCTTGGTAAAGTTTGCTATAGGGAGGCAGCAGTTCATACGATTCCTAAGCGTGGGATTCCTAATTAGTTTTATGAAAAGGATGATTAGGTTGGTATTTTAAGACTCGTGACGTAGCTTTTCAGTTTTGAACAAGTTGAGTTTGAGGAAGTGGTGTGACATCCAGACAGACATGTCTGTTAGCAAGTTAGTGACACACGTGAGGTGATGGAGTGAGTTGAGGGGTGGAGAGATAGATTTGGGTTGTCGTCAGCATAGTAATGATATTGAAAGCCGCCTGACCCAGGTAAGAGGTGTAGTTTGAAAATAAGAGAGGGCCAAGAACAGAACCTTGGGGGCTCCCCGACAGAGAAGGGAAGAGGAGAGGAAGAAGTAGAACTGTAAGTGACACTGAAGGTGCATTGGGATAGGTAGGATGAGATCCACCGAAGAGCGCAATCACAGAGACTGGGGGAGTAAAGTTTTTTGAGGAGGAGGGGGTGGTCAACCGTATCAAAGGCAGCCAAAAGGTCCAGAAGTAGGAGTACAGAATAGTATCCTCTGTTTTTTGTGGTTAGTACGTCATTTGTGAGTTTTAGAAGAGCAGTTTCTGTGGAATGTTGGAGGTCAAAATCCAGACTGAAGGGGATCAAGAAGGTTATTCTTCATGAGGTGGTCACTCAGTTGGTTGTAGACCAGGCATTCAAGGAGGAAAAGGGGAGCAAGAAAATAGGACGTAGATTGTTAGGGTCTAAGGATGCCTTTTTAAGTATGGGGGTGACCAGTGCATGTTTTGGAGCGTTGGGGAAGATGCCAGAAGAGAGAACGAGATTGAAGTTGTGGGTTAGAGAGTGTAGGATAGAGTCAGAGGGTGACCATAACATTTGAGAGGGAATAGGGTCCTGGGGACAGGTGGTTAGGTGTGCAATAGAAATGAGTTTAACAACTTTGTCTATAGGAGCAGGTTTGAATAGACTAAACCAGTAGATAGAGCAAAAATTAAAGCCACTAGTAGTGCAGTTGCTCAATTATTTACGTGATGCAAAGCAATTGATGAATAAAGTAAAAGATTTAATGGAATAATGATGATATTTGGCTTACTTGTGACGTTCAAAGTGTATATACCTCCATTCCAAAGAAATTAGGGTTCATAGCAGTCTCTGTTTATTTTCATGGGAACTGAGGGGCGCCATACTGAGTGCAGTATAAATCATATATTTAATCAGAACAACTGTTTATTCTGATCACTATAGTTAATATTCTGCAGCACATAAAAAAAAGTTGTTATGAAGGTATTTGACTATTTACTTGATCGCAATTTATTTCGATGTAAGTGGCTACCTCCCAGAAGTGCGTTACTACAATTAGAGCTATAATTCTCTAGTCCTGGTGAACCCATATATAGCCTGGTGGGGTGGTCCCAAACCTTTGGGGGAAACAACACATTTAAATTGCTATTTTTTTTTTTTTTACACCTTAGATAGCTGATTTCTGCAGAGGTGTAGGCAGGTACCTACAAGGGGAAATGTGCTACAGCAAGTTAACTTAGATGGCCCAGGCAGAAAAGTTAAAGGGTCACTAAAGGAAAAACATTTTTTTGCTGAAATTACTGTTTACAGGGTATAGATACATAAAAGTTAACTGATTCCTTTTAAAAATTATTAAAAATAGATAAAAAATCAATCATATAATGTGCCTGCAGTTTCAATTTCGTTTTTAAACTGGTTTTATGTTTCTGTGAAGTAAAGAGACCCACAGAACAAAAACAAACACATTCAGGGCAGTGTTTTGTTTTTAAAATGAATCTGATTGGTTCTGAGGAGTTTTAGACACACAGCTTGGACCACAGTGAAAAGCTGCCATGAGATTTTTTCATAAGGAGCCAGACAAGCAGGAAGTGTGGAGATCAGAGCAGAATTACAGCAACTTCAAAGCAAAAACGAACAATGAGGACATGAAACCAGTACTGCAGTAAGGTAAAGGAAGGTATTTAGCTAAAAAAAAAAATCCTTTAGTGATCCTTTAAGTGTTTGCTACCAGTTTCCCAGGCTTTTTGGGTCCTGCCTTCTTCCCTGGTTGATATATATACAGGTGGAAGGCCAGTCTAAGAGACTGGTCTGTTGAGAAATATCGCATGGGAGCCAGAGGCTCCATGTCACCTGGAAGGATGTAACTTTCGTCTGCACCCCAAGGGAATCACCAATTATGTATCAGAACAATAAACTCCTGCGTTCAGATGTGGTGCTTAAGGATGACAGGACTAGCCTCTTGGCTAATCTTGTAGGTATAATGCACAACCGTCTTTCTGCCCTCTCAGGACTATAGCTATCCTTAGGCAAACTTTAAAACACATAAGAGAGGGTGCACGACCTAGCGCATTAACTTATTTTTTTTTAAATAAATTAGTAGCAAGTAAACACTCACAAACACATGTCAAGCATAGGCATATCTAAAAATGTAATGAAACTGCCTCCAAATCCACCATGATCCACTGATGGTATGGGAAGACCTCAAAGCTGACATGTTTCGAGGGTAAAGCCCTCTTCTTTAGATCCAAAACCTTTGTTTATTTAATAAAATTGAGTTGTGGTAATGCTCTAGGTCGGTGCACCCTTTCTTATGTGTTTTATAATCACCAGTTATACCTTTCAGGTATGCCTGGGCAGCCACAAAATAGTTAGTTAGGAAATGGACTGGGATGTACTTTAACGCTGTAATGTTCCTGAAGTATTTTCAGTAAAGTTCTTGATCTGTTCTTGAGCCTGGTTTGAAGTTATTCAAAGGGATGCATGGTGGCAAATGGCGTATCAGAAGAACAGGGCCTGTAAAGCACACATGGGGTATGAAGCCAGGACCACTATGAAAGGTTAATGCAGCAGGAGAGTTGCAAAGCAGTTGCTATGGGTAACCAAGAATTGGTAACAAATGTCTAGCAGCTGGTCACGAAGTGTAGTATCTGGCGAAAGTGACAGGTCCCCCGGTAGCAAATGGGTCGGTGCTCTGATTTCCTCCCTAGAAGTCAGTTGCCCCAAAGAACAGAGACCCCATCTACCTAGCCACATAGTATAGGATAGCTGAAGGAGTTAAAGATGAGCACATTTGAGGTCCGCACTAGTGTTTAGCAGGACCCTAATCTGTCACTGGACTTAGGATGGCAGAGGTACGCTGGACTGGTGGAGAGGGCTCAGCAGTGGCATTCCCAAATGCAACATAAACTGGGGAAAGTGTGTAATAACATGGGACAGCACATTTACAGAGGGACTCTGTACATTTGCCTACTGTACACAGTGTACAGTTCATCTCTAAGCTGGGGTACTGCCTTAACGTTAACTTTCACATGAACGCAGCCCCGCCTGGTCCACGGCATTGATGATCATGCACATGTGCAAAAGGTATCCCCACATGTAGGGTGAGTAGGCCCCGCGCACAGAGGCACTTAATGATTTGTCAGCTTTTTAGATAATTAAAATGACAATAAATTAAACCTTAATTAGTAACTTGAAAAATAAGTTATCTACTTTTTTGTATTTAAGAGGAGAAAAGGGTTTTGTTTGATTAGACTTTTCCTGTTTGAAAAAAATACCTGCAGACTCAGGACATTGTAGACACTTAATTAAAAAGATCCTTGTGGGACAATTCATTAGACTACATAGGATTTGTACTAATGAGGATAAGGTAAAATGAAGGCTAAGATAATGTGTGACAGATTTTTGAAAAGAGGTTATTCCAGGTCTATTTTGAATATAGATTATAACACATCAAAATAAAATTGGAAGGAGTTATTAAAAGATAAACAAAGATGTAAGAAAAAAGATAGCAATGTAATTTCTCTACCGAATACAGTTTTGAATACAAAAAAGTGCTGTTGAGAGATATCTGCTGGTACGCTCAAACGGTATGATTTATTCTGACATTTAAAAAAGGGATATTATAAGACTGACAGTACAAACAAATGGCAACCACCCCAACCTATAACTGGCCTCTGCAGCAAGAAGCACATAGAAGGGCAATGTATGTCAAAAAACAACAAAGATAAATTCCCAGCTCACTTACCAGCTAGCCTGCAACAAACCAAATTGTTCTATTTAACAGTTCACGTTAAAACCAGGGGTTTAGTTTGCACACATTTGCAAATTTATTCATAAGCTGAAGGGCCACTTCACAGCACCCCAGTGTACTGCAATCCTAAGGCCGCGTACACACAATCGGTTAAACCGATGAGAACGGTCTGATGGACCGTTTTCATCGGTCCAAACCAATCGTGTGTGGGCCCCATCGGTTATTTATCCATAGGTTAAAAAAAGCAATCTTGTTTTAAATTTAACCGATGGATACCTAACAGATAGAAAAAAAACGATCGTTTGTAGGCACGTCCATCGGTTAAAAATCCACGCATGCTCAGAATCAAGTCGATGCATGCTTGGAAGCATTGAGCTTCGTTTTTCTCAGCACGTCGTTGTGTTTTATGTCACCGCGTTCTGACACGATCGTTTTTTTTACCAATGGTGTGTAGGCACGACTGACCATCAGACCGTTTTCATCGGATGGACCAATCGTGTGTACAGGGCTTAACTCCCAATTAACAAGAGAAAAAAGTTTGGGACTTTAGATGAGGCATATAACAGACCATTGGATAAAAATGTATAAACAGATTTATTGTCAAAGGAGTAAACCTAGCACATAATAGTATACATGAAAAATTTACATGCAAATCTATAACGGTACCCAAGTTATGTAAAAAGTATCAAAGAGTATTTATTTATGATAAAAATTGCACATGTATACATATAGAAAGACATACAGAACACACAAAAGCTGCACTTAAAAATATAAACAAAACCATCTAATGTTACTCCTTGAATACAGATTCTTGATGGCTTCCCATTAGTAGAGCACAGTGATTTGCTGTAATTTCGACGAAGTTTGTGTTTCGCAGGAAGTAACCTGCTTCTTCAGGAAAAGTTTTAGCAAGAACACTAAAAATGGAATGGTACATATGTCAGTTACAACTTCTTTTTTGAACAATAAATATACTGGGTTAACAGCTGTCATTACATACCTCATGGTTAATAGTCCAAAACGTCAAAATAGAAACACATTGAATGGTCCTCCTACAAATGGTCATTGTCACCCATATATGCCACAGGACGGTCCTCCTCGTTTTCCAAGATAGTTGTTAGTTCCAATGTAATGTAATTGGAACTAAGGGCCAGATTCACGTAGGGCAGCGGCGGCGTAACGTATCGTAGATACGTTACACCGCCGCAATTTTTCATCGCAAGTGCCTGATTCACCAAGCACTTGCGATGAAAACTACGCCGGCGGCCTCCGGCGCAAGGCGGGCCAATTCAAATGGGTGTGTGCCATTTAAATTAGGCGCGCTCCCGCGCCGGACCTACTGCGCATGCTCCGTTTCTTAACTCCCGCCGTGCTTTGCGCGCCGTGATGTCATTTTTTCGAACGGCGACGCGCGTAGAGTAATTCCGTATTCCCGGACGGCTTACGCAAACGAAGTTATTTTTTACATTTCGACGTGAGAACGACGGCCATACTTTAGACAGCAATACGTTTGCTGACTAAAGTTAGGGCACCTAAAACGACGACTAACTTTGCGACGGGAAACTAGACTAGCGGCGATGTAGCGAACGCGAAAATCCGTCGTGAATAGCCGTAACTCCTAATTTGCATACCCAACGCTGGTTTACGACGCGAGCTCCCCCCAGCGGCGGCCGCGGTACTGCATCCTAAGATCCGACAGTGTAAAACAATTACACCTGTCGGATCTTACGGATATCTATGCGTAACTGATTCTATGAATCAGTCGCATAGATAGAAACAGAGATACGACGGCGTATCAGGAGATACGCCGTCGTATCTCCTTCGTGAATCTGGCCCTAAGTATCTGTAAATGTATCATTAAGGTATCATGTAACCATCTGTAATGACAGTATGTGTAATCTTATTGCACGTATTAAAGTATATTGGGTTAATTGGGTAAGCATTAAGGGATTGTGGTGTAAAATGATAATGTTTCAATAATTATAATTATATATCAGACAGGAGGCTCATATCTTATGCATTATCTTTCCTTTAATAATGCCCACAGCAGAAATACAACTTTAGTGAATTTCAATAATAAAAGAACTTTTAAAACAAACTACAAGTCCCAGCAGCCCCTTGGGCATACCAGCCAATCACGTGGCCTCTGCTAGTATATAAGGGGCTGCCCCTTTAATCACTTCCTCTTTCTTTCTGCTCACAGCAAGAAACCAGATAAGTACTATTTAAAGAAGTACTATTTATAGATTTATTTATAGATTGTATTTAATATTTTGCTGGGATTCGTGGACTGGGACTTGTTCCCTCCACGCTTCCCATCCACAATTTATGTACTGTCCATATTTATGTACTGTACTCATTCCCTTTTTTTATTTGTAATTTTGTTCTATTTATCATATGTCTGAGGATGGAAAAAGGTAGTAAATTACTACTGTTTAAAAGCGTTCAAACGCTCCGTTTGCTGCGTTTTTCAGAAAAACCTTCTGCTACTGTCTCTTCCCCCTAAAGTTTTCTCTCCGCAGGCAGCGCCATTTTTACTAACTTGGCGCCTTCCCTCACCTCCTCACACTCTCCGCGTGCTTCCCCTCAGACAGTCTCGTCCCTGGGGGGGGGCGTGTCGAGCAAGCCCCACGCTTCTCCTATCAGCGCTCCGTACGCTGCGGGGGGCGTGCCCGGCGGACCCCCGCTCCAGCCTATCAGTACGCAGGAGACGTAATCTCGCGAGATTACGCCCTCCTGAGCGGGGAAGTTCCTATCTTTCGCCGCTGCTCCAGTGTGGAGTGAGTCGGCTGAACGGTAGGACGCCCCTATAGTGCCTCTGCGGTCCCATATAAAAAATCGGATTAATACCATTAACCCCTTCCGCCGGTTAGGTACCCTGATAGATACTCATAGTATCTGTTCTACCGCTGGGGATATAATTTCATCCACCCCTAATACCATACTGTACTTCTCAGCTGCATTAGAGATCCTATCATGGCTGATGAAGAATGTAATGAGTTCCCTACCATGCCATGTGAGGGAGATATTACCCCCCATAACCCTATTTTCCTTACTGCTGCCCAGATACAGGAGTTAATCAATCACTCAGTGCAAATAGCCATGGCTTCCGCCCCTGTGCCACACCTGGCTGCACCTGTCATGCCTGGACCCCCAGGCCGTGGTGAACCGCCCACAAAAAAGGGCAAAGCGACACACAAACGCAAGCATGTTCCCACAACATACGACTCCCCGGCAGGGGAAGTAAATAATGTGCCCCAGGCAGCACCCAACCCGGTCTGCCGACCCACTACCCTCCCAGACTCTCACCGACCCCTGAGCCTCTGGGAGCAGCAAAAGCAGAGGCAAAAGTCCGCTAGACGGACCAAACCAGATTTCTTTGTGGACACGTCAGATTCGTCCACAGAATCTGAGGCGTCAGACGCCTACGAGTCTGATGAAGATACTGATTATGAGGGTAGTGGGCATATGGCGCCACCTGACAACGCCACCCCTGTAACCCAGGGCAAAACTATCTTAGATGCCAGGGGAGAACCCTTCTTCGACCCAGAAGGGATTTCTCACCCCCGCTCTGGCGAATGGGCCCCCCTCCCGGAGGTTGCCCAGTATATCCAGTACTGGGCCCGTAGGTCCGTGGATAAAAATAATCGCAGTAAACTGAGGGCTGAGTGGACCGAATCCTCGACCTGTTTGGCCCAGTCACCAAAATCCTAAACATTGCCGAACAGGCCTCCTCCAAGGAGACCCCGGTCGACCTGGACCAACTTAGAGGTTGGGCCCAGAGAACAGTGTGTCTGTTGGGCTGCGCCAATACCATTTGTTCCACGGAGCGTCGCCGCTCCATCCTGATGAGGCTGGACCCTCAACTGTCTCACCTCGCAGACTCAGAACCGGGCCCTTCAGCCGAAGGTATGCTCTTTGGCGATTCCCTTATTAAGGACATTAAAAAGATGGTAGGACTGTACACAAGTCTGGACAAGGCCCAGTCATCCCTAAAAAAGGCAGGGTCAGCCAAAATTTTTCCTAGGGCCGGCAGAAACAGGGGCCGTTCTGCCGGTCGCTATTCCGCAGGCAGGCAGTACTATAGAGCTCCCGCTCAGTATAGCCAGGCTCCACAATCATACCCAATCCCAGTGGCACAACCAGCTCCCTTCTTCCCACCACGCGGACGTCCCTGGAGAGGACGCGGAGGGAGAGGCTACCCCCGCTCAAGACCTACTACCGGTGAGTGTCACACACCCGAATTCTTTTCACATTCTCTTGGGGGGAAGGTTGAGACATTTTATCCACGCCTGGTCTGCGATTACGGCAGACGCCTGGATACTCAACACGGTGGCGGGATATCAGATAGAACTGTACTCCTTGCCAGAAATGAATGTAATGCCTCAACCCATCAAATTCTCAAACCAAAACTCAACACTCATAGACCTAGAACTTCAGGCCCTTCTTACCAAACAGGCCGTGATAGAGGTGGACCCTGTCTCCCCAGGGTTTCTCAGCAACCTTTTTCTAGTCAGAAAAAAGGATGGCGGATTTCGCCCCGTTATAAATCTAAGGACCCTCAATCAACATGTCGTCTACCGACATTTCAAGATGGAGGGGATCCACTATCTGAGAGACCTGTTACGCCCCGAGGACTGGCTAGTAAAGGTGGACTTGAAGGACGCCTACCTCACAGTCCCCATTCATCCTGCTTCCCAACACCTTCTGCGCTTCCTTTGGAGAGACAGGCTGTGGCAATTCACTTGCCTCCCCTTCGGACTCTCCTCCGCCCCATGGTGCTTCACCAAGTTGCTGAAGCCGGTGGTGGCGGCCTTACGGAGCAGAGGCGTTCGGTTAATCATATACCTAGACGACCTCCTCATAATGGCCCGATCTCACCATCAAGCGATGATTCATGCCGCCTGGACCGTCAACTTGCTCCAGGGGCTAGGTTTCGTCATAAACCACGAGAAGTCCATCTTGACTCCTTCACAAGAGATGGAGTTTTTGGGGTTCTCAGTGGACACCAAACACTCTATACTTCGCTTACCCAAAGCCAAACTAGCTACTATCCGCAAGGAGATTCGTTCCGTATTGTACAAACGGCGAGTATCCTTACGCGGTTTGGCCCGATTAGTAGGACTTTTATTGGCCTCAATTCAGGCCATCTTCCCGGCTCCCCTCCATTACCGAGCCCTTCAGAGACTCAAAGCGCTCCACCTGCGACAGGGTCTTCGCTATGCAGACGAAGTGCCTCTGGATGCAGAAACAGTAGTGGAATTGCGTTGGTGGCTGAGTCACGCCATCGATTGGAACGGGAAGACCATTTTCAGCTCCAATCCGGATTACATTATAGAATCGGATGCGAGTCGGCACGGCTGGGGGGCTCGCTGCGGAACATCCACCACAGGAGGGACCTGGTCCGCAGAGGAGTCTCTACTTCATATCAATGCGTTGGAACTCATGGCGGCCTTTTTCGCCCTCAAGAGTCTCCTTCCGAACGCCTCCAATTGTTGCGTATTACTGCGGATGGACAACGTAACCGCAGTCCAATACGTCAACCGCCTAGGAGGTTCCAGATCCAAGGCTCTGGCGAATCTAGCAAAGGAGTTTTGGCACTTCTGTCTGGAACGCAACGTCGTTCCCCTGGCGGAATACATTCCGGGTACCTCGAACTTGATCGCGGACTGGAATTCCAGATACCTCACAGATTCCAGCGATTGGCGGCTGGATCGGACGGTGTTCCTTTCTCTAGTTCGGTTGTGGGGTCCCTTTTCCATGGACCTGTTCGCATCCCGCCTCAATTGTCAACTTCCTCGCTTTTACAGCTGGAGGCCGGACCCCGAAGCCCTGGCAATAGATGCCCTTCGCCAGACCTGGCCACGAGGGACACACTATGCGTTCCCTCCCTTCTCCATGATCCTCAGATTTCTCTTACAGGTGGCAAACCTAGGGGCTTCAGTCGTGCTGGTTACTCCCTGGTGGCCAACACAACCGTGGTTTCCCCTTCTCCTGGGAATGACTGTCGATCTTCCCAGGCTGCTTCCCCGTGTCCCCCATCTCCTTTCCAACCCTGCAGGAGAACCCCACCCTCTGGTCGTGGATCACAACCTTCATCTCCTCGCTTGGCTGATTTCAGGGTGTCAGGCGCAAATAGCGACCTTTCACGAACAGCTAGGGACCTCCTCGCCCTGGCCTGGGCCCCCGGGACTAGATCGGCATACCGATCGGCCTGGGGAACCTGGGTACGTTGGTGTGATCAACGGGAAATTGATCCCGTTCACGCACCTGTAGCAATGGTTGCTAACTATCTGGCGGATTCTTTTGCATCCGGGAGATCTTATAGCTCCATTAACGTGTATCGCTCTGCGATTTCGGCCTACCACTCCCCGGTAGATTCCCTTCCAGTGGGTAAACACCCCGTGGTGTGCCGTCTCTTGCGAGGCGTTAGGTTCCAACGCCCTCCTCGCCCCAGATATCAAAGCACCTGGGACGTATCTAGAGTATTGAACATGTTTACTACATGGGACGACAACGACGCTCTTCCGCTGAAACTGTTGTCCTTTAAGCTTACGGTCCTTTTATGCCTTGTCTCCATCAAGCGCATATCCGATGTCAGAGCCCTGGACATATCCAGACGCCAATTCTCACCTCAAGGCGTGCAGTTCTCGGTAGTTCGTAGAACAAAAACAGGGATACAATCTGTATTCTATCCTTTTTTCCCATCGCATCCACGTTTATGCGTGGTTCGCTGTTTACAAGCGTATGAGTTACAGACGGCCCCGCTTCGGTCTCCGTCTCTACCCCAACTCCTTATTTCCTACGTCGGCCCACACCTTCCGGTTTCCTCGGCCACTCTGGCCCGGTGGGTTAGATCCACCATGGACTTGGCTGGGATTGACGTTACCCGATTTGGCGCACACTCTTCCAGGGGTGCCATGGCTACGAAGGTGATCACCTCGGGAGGATCGCTTTCGGATCTTCTGAGAGCGGCGGACTGGTCTTCCGAAACCACCTTCCGCCAATTCTACTTTAGACCGGAGGAACACGTATCTATGTCGGTTCTGTGACTTGGCTATTAGTTAGACTTATATTTTGTTATCACTGTATTTATATCCATGTATGACTTTGAACTTGCATAAGATATGAGCCTCCTGTCTGATATATAAATTGAGATTTTCCTAGCTTGTGACGGAAAATATTAGTTATATGAAGACAGGAGGCGAGTATCTTCCCTCCCGACCCAACCCTATCATGGTCTTTATTCTCATATTGTTCCAGGTTATTGATGACCGCAGCACGCGAGCCACAGGCTGAGAAGTTTTCCGGAGGGATCTCCTTTGTTGTCCCCGTTGGGACCTCTACCTACTCGACTCACCGAACCCAAATCGTTGATGGTCAGAAGACTAGTTGGAGTTAAAGTCGCGGTTTCAAGTCCTTATCAGTTTCGCTCCAAGAAAGAGGAAGTGATTAAAGGGGCAGCCCCTTATATACTAGCAGAGGCCACGTGATTGGCTGGTATGCCCAAGGGGCTGCTGGGACTTGTAGTTTGTTTTAAAAGTTCTTTTATTATTGAAATTCACTAAAGTTGTATTTCTGCTGTGGGCATTATTAAAGGAAAGATAATGCATAAGATACTCGCCTCCTGTCTTCATATAACTAATATTTTCCGTCACAAGCTAGGAAAATCTCAATTTATCTGGTCAAATCATTGTTCCAATGTACAGTCCATGTCAGCAAAGGGTTATACCACACCTCATATCACCAATCCTATGTTAGTGGAACTACCCCCCCTATATTATCAGCTCACCATCCCACCACCCAACTAACATTACATTTATCTGTCCCTAAAAATTGATCAATGAACACTTACCCATAGTCAAATCGTATAGTGTGCACCTAGTGATATATAAGTTGTTGTAATAGGTAGGTAAAGAGCTTCCCATCATGTCGTTCCTCAGATCAGCATGGAGTGTAATAGCTTCTGATCTGATTCCAGTCAAAAGGGCCATTAAGTAAGGCACAGGGGCAGGGAAACTCATCTGGTACTGCTAAAACCTGAGTGGCATCATCAACTTGCATCTGGCAAGGCGACTATGCCCTCCCAGTGTGTGGTCATTTCAGGTATTTCAAATTTGGAAGGGACATGGTGGGCCTGATTTACTATGCTCTGTGCGCTGCGCTGGTTCATGCGTTAATTAGTACTCCGGGTGGAGGCTTAATTGGGCGCATGAACCAGCGTAGCAGCCGGCGCATTGAATGTAATATGTAAAGCCGCGCCGAACTCCCTATAGAAGTCTATGGGAGAAATCAAAAGTGTTCATTTTAAAGGCTAATCTGCAAGTTTTGTCCTAAAAAGTGTTTGGGGACCTCAGTCCTGTCCCAGGGAACATGTATCAATGCTTTTTTTATTTTTTAAAACGGCCGTTTTTTCGGGAGCAGTGAAATTAATAATTCTTAAAGTGAAACAATAAAAGTGAAATATTCCTTTAAATTTCGTACCTAGGGGGGGTGTAATGTCAGCATGTGAAATAGCGCATTTTTCCCGCACTTAGAACTTCCCCTGCACAAAGTGACATTCAGAAGGAAAAAAGTCATTTAAAAATTCACACGCGGCTATAATGAATTGTCGGCTCTGACAATTCTAAAGGGATTCATTCATAAAACAAACAAAAAAATGTGTAGGGGTTCCCCCAAATTAAATTACCAGGCCCTTCAGGTCTGGAATGGATATTAAGGGGAACCCCGCCGTAAAAACCCCCAAAAAAAAGACGTGCGGTTCCCGGCAAATATCCATTCCAGGCCCTTCAGGTCTGGTGTGGATTTTAAGGGGAACTCCACCCCAAATTGAAAAAAAAAATGGCGTGGAGTCCCCCTAAAAATCCACACCAGACCCTTATCCGAGCACGTTGACCTGGCCGGCCGCAGAAAAGAGGGGGGGACAGAGTGCGGCCTCCCCCTCTCCTGAACCGCACCAGGCCACATGCCCTCAACATGGGGAGGATGTCCCCATGTTGATGGGGACAAGGGTCTCATCCCCACAACCCTTGCCCGGTGGTTGTGGGGGTATGCGGGCGGGAGGTTTATCAGAATCTGGAAGACCCCTTTAACAAAGGGGACCCCCAGATCCTGACCCCCCCCCTGTGTGAAATGGTAATGGGGTACATTGTACCTCTACCATTTCACCCCAAAAAAAATGTCAAAGTGTTAAAAATGACAGTAGCCGGTTTTTGACAAATCTTTTAATAAAATCTTCTTTTCTTCTTTCCTTCGGGTTTCTTCCGCTGCTTCTTTCTTCTCGTCCACATCTTGCCCGACGTCTTCTTCTATCTTCTCCGTCCGTCCTTCAGCCTTCTGGTCACGCATCTTGCCCGTTGTCTTGTCCTGTCTTCTTCTCCGTGCGTCCGCCTCCTCGTCCGCATCTTGGGTCTTCTGCGGTCTTCTTCTCGGTCCGCCAGCCTTCTCGTCCGCATCTTGTGTCTTCTCCGGACCCAGCGTTTGAATTGTAATTGGCCGCCGTGTTCCCGCTCCTGGGACCCGCCCCCCTCTGACGCCACAAGTAAACTCCTTAGAAGGTCATGTGCGTCAGAGGGGGGCGGGGTCACAGAGCGTCACACAGCGGGGGAATTCAATTTCAATCGCGCCGCCCGGAGAAGAAGTTCCCGCCGTGTCACACTCATGTGACCCCGCCCCCCTCTGACGCACATGACCTTCTAAGGAGTTTACTTGTGGCGTCAGAGGGGGGCGGGTCCCAGGAGCGGGAAAACGGCGGCCAAATCAAATTCAAACGCTGGGTCCGGGGACGAGAAGGCTGGCGGACCGAGAAGAAGACCGGAGAAGACCCAAGATGCGGACGAGGAGGCGGAAGGACGGAGAAGAAGACAGGACAAGACAACGGGCAAGATGCGTGACCAGAAGGCTGAAGGACGGACGGAGAAGATAGAAGAAGACGTCGGGCAAGATGTGGACGAGAAGAAAGAAGCAGCGGAAGAAACCCGAAGGAAAGAAGAAAAGAAGATTTTATTAAAAGATTTGTCAAAAACCGGCTACTGTCATTTTTAACACTTTGACATTTTTTTTGGGGTGAAATGGTAGAGGTACAATGTACCCCATTACCATTTCACATAGGGGGGGGGCCAGGATCTGGGGGTCCCCTTTGTTAAAGGGGTCTTCCAGATTCTGATAAGCCCCCCGCCCGCATACCCCCACAACCACCGGGCAAGGGTTGTGGGGATGAGACCCTTGTCCCCATCAACATGGGGACATCCTCCCCATGTTGAGGGCATGTGGCCTGGTGCGGTTCAGGAGAGGGGGGGGGGGCCGCACTCTGTCCCCCCTCTTTTCTGCGGCCGGCCAGGTCAACGTGCTCGGATAAGGGTCTGGTGTGGATTTTTTAGGGGGACTCCACGCCATTTTTTTTTCAATTTGGGGTGGAGTTCCCCTTAAAATCCACACCAGACCTGAAGGGTCTGGTATGGATATTTGGGGGGACCCCACGCCATTTTTTGGGTTTTTTTTTTACGGCGGGGTTCCCCTTAATATCCATTCCAGACCTGAAGGGCCTGGTAATTTAATTTGGAGGGACCCCCTTTTTTTTTTTTTTTTTTTTTTTTAATGAGCAATGACTCTATTCTTTATAGCCATGAGTACTTTAACCACTTGCCCACCGGGTTAATTCTGGCACTTCTCTCCTTCATGTGAAAATCACAATTTTTTTGCTCGAAAATTAATCAGAACCCCCAAACATTATATATTTTTTTTTAGCAGACATCCTAGGGAATAAAATGGCAGTCATTGCAATACTTTTTGTCACACCGTATTTGCGCAGCGGTCTTACAAGCGCACTTTTTTTGGATAAAAATCACTTTTTTGAATTAAAAAATAAGACAACAATACATTTTGCCCAATTTTTTTATATATTGTGAAAGATAATGTTACGCCGAGTAAAATGATAACCAACATGTCACGCTTAAAAATTGCGCCCGCTCGTGGCATGGCGTCAAACTTTTACCCTTTAAAAATCTCGATAGGCGACGTTTAAAAAATTCTACAGGTTGCATTTTTTGAGTTGCAGAGTAGGTCTAGGGCTAGAATTGTTGCTCTCACTCTAACGATCGCGGCGATACCTCACTTGTGTGGTTTGAATACCGTTTTCATATGCGGGCGCTACTCGCGTATGCGTTTGCTTCTGTGCGCGAGCTCGTCGGGACGGGGCGCTTTAAAAATTTTTTTTTGGGTTTTCTTATTTATTTTTATTTAGTTTTATAATTTTTTACACTGAAATTAAAAAAAAATAAAAAATGATCAGTTTTCTTCCTATTACAAGGAATGTAAACATCCCTTGTAATAGGACTAGTGTGTGACAGGTCCTCTTTATGGAGAGAGGCGGGGTCAATAAGGCTGGAAAGCATGGTATTGAAAAAAAAAAATAAAAGATCTCATGCTTTCAGCTGCAATCATGTTCGTTCACCACAGTGGTGTAGTGTATAGCACTTTGACCTAGCAGCAAAAGAGTCGTTGGTTCGAATCCCGCCCGTGACAGCATCTGCATAGAGTTTGCATGTTCTCCCTGTGCCTGCGTGGGTTTCCTCCCACAATATAAAAACACGCTGTAAATCGGATCTGGTCTAAATAAGCCCTAATATGCAGTAGTATATTTAGGTTTGGTTCTGCCCTAGGCCTGACTACATATCTGCACCTCCTAATAGAAAAATGACCCACCCCTTCCTGTCAAGGTCACACCCTGTTTTTGTATAACCCCGCCCAGTAATTTTCAGGGGACCCACACACTAGTTCTGGGGGGGCACTGGATTCCCTTAACCACTTCCATACCAGGCACTTACGCACCTTCCCGCCCAAGCCAATTTTCAGCTTTCAACACTGTCGCACTTTGAATGGCAATTGCGCGGTCATACAACACTGTACCCAAACAAAATTGGCGTCCTTTTTTCCCCACAAATAGAGCTTTCTTTTGTTGTTATTTGATCACCTCTGCGTTTTTTTTTTGCGCAACAACTAAAAAAAGACTGCAAATTTTGAAACAAAAAAACGTTTTTATTTTTTTAGGTTAATTTTTTTGTAAATAAGTTTTTCTCTTTCAATTACGGGCACTGATATGGCGGCACTGATGGGCACCGATGAGATGGCACTGATGGACATCGATGAGGTAGTACTGACGGGCACAGATGAGGTGGCATTGATTGGCGGCGCTGCTATGCGGCACTGATGGGCACTCATAGGCGGCACTGATGGGCACTCATGGGCGGCACAGATGGGCGGCACTTATGGGTGGCACTGATGGATACTTATGGGTGGCACAGGTGGGCACTGATAGGTGGGCACTGTGCATGGATGGGCACTGTGGGGTGGCACTGATGGACACTGTGGGGTGGCACTGATTTTCCCAGTCAGTGCCCATTTGTGGGCACTGATTGGCATCTTTTTTCTTATTTTTTATTGCTTTTTGTTTTTTTGTTCTTTTTTGTTTTTGTTTTTGCACACCCTGGTGGTCCAGGGTGGGCATCCCTGGTGGTCCAGTGTGGTGATCCGAGGGGGGGCTGCGCTGATAAACAATCAGCGCGAACGCCTCCTGTCAGGAGAGCCGCCGATCGGCTCTCATATACTCGCGTCTGTCAGACGCGAGTGAGGAAGAGCCATCGATGGCTCTTCCTGTTTACATCGTGATCAGCCGTGATTGGACACGGCTGATCACGTGGTAAAGAGTCTCCGTCTCCGTGAGAGACTCTTTACCGAGATCGGAGATGCAGGGTGTCAGACTGACACCCCGATTAACCGATCGCCGCGCTGCGTGCCCCCACAGGCGCGTGCGGCATGAAATCCTGCAGGACGTCCTGTCAGGATTGTGTAACCACTTCCCGGACGTAAATCGGCCATAGGCTGGGCGGGAAGTGGTTAATTTGCATAGTTTTTCTCTCACTTCCTGTTTGGCTATGGGGCAGGAAGTGAAGGCAAATCTCCCCAATTGGACACAGATAATACAAAATAAACTGACAGGGCCTATAACCCTCCCTCACTCTATCCAAAATTAAAGAAAATAAAACTTGTTGATTATAGTTCTTGTCAGGGCGGACTGACCATTGAGTCACTCGGGCACTGCCCGAGGGCCCCATGCCACTAGGGGGCCCCATCCGGGTTGCCAGGCTCAGTAAAACCAGGGACAGTATGTAAAAATCTGTGTTTTTTTTACATCTGTCCCTGATATGTCCGAAAATGACATGCTTTTAATGTGAATATCCCAAGATTTTAGCTGCCCGCCTCTGCACTACCTCCTGGCATGGTGGTCATCTGTAAGCCAGAGGGGCCCCATAATCTTCTATTGCCCAGGGGCCACATGAGTTGTCAGTCCGCCCCTGGTTCTAGTTTAAGCACAAATTTCATAGAGTTTTATTGAGAGCCCTAAGAAAATATAACCATGCCACTAGGCCAGGATAGAGCGTTGCTAATATGTAGGAATGTGTGCGTTAGAGCACCCCACCCAATGTTAACTAAAAAATTATTAATTTGCAAATAAGTATTATCTGCTCATTTTTTGGGGATGTCTGCACCCCTGATAGTGACAACATTTGTGAGGTGTCTTCACCCTTTCTAATTCATTCACTTCCTGTCACATAGCCAAACAGGAAGTGAGGGTAAAACCTTACTAATATCTTTTCTTGGGGACACAGAGATCAATCTAAATAGTTTCCCATTATGTAAATTGCACTCTAGCATTTTGCTGTGTACACCCCAAATTATTAGGGATCTTGGACTTTGGGGTCCATTGACTAAAGGCAAATCCACTTTGCACTACAAGTGCAAAGCAAGGAAGAAAGAAAACAAAACAACTTTGCTTCTACAGGATTGGATGTTAAAACCATCAGTGCTTCCTCTCTGATTTTCAGCAACTATGCTTGTACTGCAGAGTGGCTTTGCCTTTACTAAACCCCAAACTAAATAATCATTTGGGGCAGGGATCCTCAAACTACGGCCCTCCAGCTGTTTTAGAACTACACATCCCATGAGGCCTTGTAATGCACTGACATTCACAGACATGACTAGGCATGATGGGAATTGTAGTTCCTGAACAACTGGAGGGCCGTAGTTTGAAGACCCATGATTTGGGGTGTACACAGCAGTGCTGGAGTGCAATTTGCTTAATGGGGACACTAGTTAGATTGACCTGTGTCCCCAAGAAATGACACTGGTAGGGTTTTAACCTCACTTCCTGTTCAGCTGTGTGACAGGAAGTGAAGCCAATTTTAAGAAAAGGGACACAAAGCTCAACACAAAAATAAAAAAACACAAAGCAGGGGTTCTAACACTCACTTGGCTTCCCTCAAACACCCACAATTTGAATAGGATTGCCTTGCGCTAGATTTAAGCACAGTGCTGTAAATCAGCACATCAAGCCTGTCCACCAATAGCAAACCCCCCCCCCCCCCCCCCCCAGGCCATGTTTGCAGGTTTTCCTTCATCTTGCACATGTGCTTTAAAATACAGTCTGGACAGCAATTCTTGATAAGAGAAATCCCCAAAACATGTCCTGTCGGGGGTACTTGAGGGCTGAGGACCACTGCAGAATAAATAAAATACTTACCAGTTTTTGTCTTTAAAGTCATGGAGAATAAACATGGCACACATTTCATGATTACACACCAGGAAAGAAGCTTAGACAAAAATCACACATAATTTGTTAGGCCCAAACCTAGTTCAGCTGCAGCTGTCAACATATGTAGCATGAAAAAGTAACAAAAGACAAACTTAACAATTTTAAAGTAATTTTTATTGGTCAACAAAACAAGGAAAGCAAAAAAAAGACAAACAAACAAAAATACATTTCAAAATTCTAAATATCCATAGCTTTACACATTTTTCATAAAATAAGGCCACATAGACAAATACATCAAAGTGAACATCATTTAAAAATAAACCAAAACCATTGGCAAAATAAAACAAAACCCATGCAACAAACCACATTTGTGTTTAGCAACAGCATTTCTGCCAGCCTGCCCCTTCTGAGGGCAGCTGAGGACTGATCGATCCAAGCTTTTTATAACAGTGCTAGTAATGAAGCAATTGAAATCACATGAACAAATTGCAGTCTCTAGTTTGGGTGAGCTTGTAATTGGGCACACCTGCAATTAATCCAAACCACGCTCTATGAGCATCCAATGAGTGTTTTTCACCTTTTAAAAAGAAAGGATATTTTTTTTCTAAGTGTTTGAGCATGCTCAGTTCATCACACATGTAGGAACCAAGCTGCAATGGAATGAGAGCTTTTTTTTTTTTGTTTCCCCTGATCTGATGCTTTCCAGCCTGAAGGGGAGGTGTTAAAGACAGAAGTAAACACGCACATTTAATAATCTATTTGTGTGAAAAAAAAGGTTGCCAATTTTGTTTGGGAGCCACGTCGCACGACTGCGCAATTGTCAGTTAAAGCGACGCCGTGCCGAATCACAAAAACTTGCCCGGTCATTGACCAGAAATATGGTCCGGGCTCAAGTGGTTAAAAATTAACAAAACACAAAAGTGAGCCCAATTTTTGGGGATAATGTGAAAGATGATGTTAAACTGAGTAAATAGATACCTTACATGTCACGCTTTACTATTGGAAACACTCCTGCAATGGGGCCAAAATGAATTCCGTGAATATCCCCATAGGCGACCTTTTCTTTTTTTTCCAGGTTACCAGTTTATAGTTACAAAGAAGGTCTAGTGGTAAAAGTATTACTCTCGCTCTAACGCACGCGTCAATACCTCACATGTGTGGTTTGAACGATGTTTATATATGTGGGCGGGACTTGCGTAAGTCCCGCCCACATATGTAAAATTTATTTTTACTTTTTGCTATAATAAATATCCCCAAAAATATATATTCAAAAAACTAAAAAAAACCCTCAGTTTAGGCCGATACGTATTCTACATCTTTTTGGTTCCAAAAAATCGCAAATAGCGTTTAGTGTTTGGTTTTTGCAAAAGTTATAGCGTCTACAAATTTTTTTTTTTTGTTGTTTTAACTAGTTATTGGGGCGATCAGCGATTTTTTATCGGTACTGCGACATTATGGCGGACACATCGAACACTTTTTTGGAACCATTGGCATTTTTCTAGCGATCAGTGCTGTAAAAAATGCATTGCTTACTCAAAAAATGCCACTGGCAGGGAAGGGGTTAACAATAGGTGCGAGGGAGGGGTTAAATATGTTCCCTGGGTGTGTTCTAACTGTAGGGGGGGGGACTGACATGTGTAAATGACAGATCGCTGTTCATGAAGGGGAACTCCAGACCCCCCCAAAAAAAAAATAAGGTGGGTTCCCTCCAGGTGCATACCAGGCTCTTAGGCTTGGTCTGGAACATAAGGGGTTAAACCCGCGCAAAAAAAATAGCGTGGGGTCCCCCCCAAGCCCTTATCCCAGGCACGCAGTCTGGTCAGACAGGAATGGGGGTGGGGACGAGCGAGCGCCCCCCTCCCTCCTGAGCCATACCAGACCACATGCCCTCAACATGGGGGAGTGTGTGCTGTGGGGGAGGGGGGCACTGCCCCCCCACCCCAAAGCACTCTTGCCCCCATGTCGATAGGGACAAGAGCCTCTTCCCGACAACCCTGGCCGTTGGTTGTCGGGGTATGCGGGCGGAGAGCTTATCAGAATCTGAGAGACCCCTTTAATAAAGGGGTCCCCAGATTCCGGCCCCCCCACCCTATGTGAATGAGTATGGGGTACATCGTACCTCTACCCATTCACATGGGGGAAATGTAAAGTAAAAAAAACACACCACACAGAATAAAATATTTTATTAATCTGCTCCGGAGCCCCCCCTTTCTTCTTTAGCTCTCTTAGAAGGGGGGGTTTCTTCTCTCCCGATCTTCCGCCGGGACCCTGGGCTTCGGTGATTTCTGCCGGGGGAGGGCGCCATCCCTCGGTCCTCTCCGGAGCCTTCCGCCGGATGCCCCCACCCCATTTAAGCTCTTTTTCATTAGGGAGGGGCATCCGGACTTCGGGGTCTTCTGCCGGGGGATGGCGCCTATCCCCCGGTCTTTCCGGTGCCTTCCGCCAGGGTTCCGGTCTTCCTGATCTTCTGCCGGGGGTGCGCCAACTCCCCGGTCTTTTCTCTTCTGTCTTCTCTGCTCCCTCTTCTGCCTGGCTCCCCCGCGGAGCCATGGCTTTCTTCCGTCTTCTTTCTTCTCTCTTCCTTCTTCTGCCTGTCTCCTCCGGAGCCCAGGGCTTGTCTCCGCTGTCTTCTTCCTTCTCTTCCATTCGATGTTGACACGACGAGGTTCCGCGCTGACATGCCATGTCAGCGGCGGGCATGGACTTATATAGGGTAATGCCACCATGTGACCTCAACCCATGTGACATCACATTCCTGGGCATGATGGGATGTGATGTCACATGGGTTGAGGTCACATGGTGGCATTACCCTATATAAGTCCATGCCCGCCGCTGACACGGCATGTCAGCGCGGAACCTCGTCGTGTCAACATCGAATGGAAGAGAAGGGAGAAGACAGCGGAGACAAGCCCTGGGCTCCCGGAGGAGACAGGCAGAAGAAGGAAGAGAGAAGAAAGAAGACGGAAGAAAGCCCTGGCTCCGCGGGGGAGCCAGGCAGAAGAGGGAGCAGAGAAGACAGAAGAGAAAAGACCGGGGAGTTGGCGCACCCCCGGCAGAAGACCAGGAAGACCGGAACCCTGGCGGAAGGCACCGGAAAGACCGGGGATAGGCGCCATCCCCCGCAGAAGACCCGAAGTCCGGATGCCCTCCCTAATGAAAAAGAGCTTAAATGGGGTGGGGGCATCCGGCGGAAGGCTCCGGAGAGGACCGAGGGATGGCGCCCTCCCCCGGCAGAAATCACCGAAGCCCAGGGTCCCGGCGGAAGATCGGGAGAGAAGAAACCCCCCCTTCTAAGAGAGCTAAAGAAGAAAGGGGGGCTCCGGAGCAGATTAATAAAATATTTTATTCTGTGTGGTGTGTTTTTTTTACTTTACATTTCCCCCATGTGAATGGGTAGAGGTACGATGTACCCCATTACTCATTCACATAGGGTGGGGGGGCCGGAATCTGGGGGCCCCCTTATTAAAGGGAGCTCGCAGATTCCGATTAGCCCCGCCCGCATACCCCGACAACCAATGGCAAGGGTTGTCGGGAAGAGGCTCTTGTCCCTATCGACATGGGGACAAGAGTGCTGTGGGGTGGGGGGGCAGTGCCCCCCCTCCCCCCACAGCACACACTCCCCCATGTTGAGGGCATGCGGTCTGGTACGGCTCAGGAGGGGGGGGCCGCTCGCTCGTCCCTCCCCCATTCCTGTCCGGGCCAGACTGCATGCTTGGGATGAGGGCTTGGTTTGGATTGGGGGGGACCCCCGCGCCGAATCGGCGCGGGTTTAACCCTCACGTTCCGGACCAAGCCTAAGAGCCTAATGTAGCCCTGAAGGGGGACCCCGCGCGATTTCAAGTTTGAAATTTGGCGCCGAGTTCCCCTTCAGGGCTGAAACAGCTCGGAGATTCCCGTGCGCCGCGTCACGCAGCGCATCACGGGTACGCCGCTTGGCATTTACCAAGATTTTCACGGCGTACTGACAAGGCCGCACGGGAATCCCTGACTTTTCTCTCTGCGCATGCCCAGTATGCAAATGAACCTCCCGAGGTTCAGGCGCACTGTGCAAGCGTACGGGGATCTGTTTTCAAAAAAACACTTTCCCTTTCAATTCGGCCCGCCAAACACTTTAAAACACATGTCACTTCACTTCCCCTGCATCCCCCCCCCCCCCCCCCTAATAAACCCCCCCCCCAACCCCCCCCATTTACAGTTTAATGTGCCGTGCGCCAGGTCTGTACTGGTGCACAATGCACCCTCTCCTGGGCGCACGGAGCACATTAGTAACTAGGGAAATACACTGCACTAGCAGCGTATTTCTTTAGTAAATGGCCAAACGGCTGCTACTCCTGCTTTTACTCCATGAGTCATGGAGTAAAGGCTTGGTAAATCAGGCCCGGTATGTTACTCAGCATGAAAAGAACAACCCACATGTTGTAGATCACATGATCCATTTTGTCAGGTTACTACACACACCCTCCACACGTGTGGTCATTTCAAGTACTACATGCTTAGAAGATACATAATACATGGCTAAACATGAAAGAAACATCCCATATAAGATTGCACAGGGATCATAGCATGTTAACTCCCTGTTGACATCTACCATTACTGTACATCTTTAATAAATAATAATAATCCCCCTGTAGCATTCCCTTAGTTATAAAATACCTACCCATATGGCCCCTCAGACTGTATGACTCATTGTATTTGTTACAAATAGGGAAACAGAGTAAAGGGCCTGTCTATGAGCAATCAGGAGAAAATAACCAGTTGCTTACATATTGAGGACCATGTATACAATTGTTCAGCCATATAAACAAGCCAAAAAACAGAAACACAACCCGCCACAACATATAGACACATATCTTCCTGTTGATTTTTTAACAAACTAGCACCTGTCAGTTTTCCTGACCACTGACACCCCAGTCATATGATGAATGTGTACTGCTCTGGTGACAGTATGTAAAAAGAAAAAAAGGTTGTGAAAAAAAAATGCAAATTCTATTTAATTACTATTTTTTTTGTAAAAAATTGTGACAAAACGTACAACTGTACAACTCCAAAAAATCATCATGTCTCCTACTAATCACCTTAGATTGTCTACTTTCCAAAAATTGGTTATTTTGGGGGTATTTGTACTGTCTAGGCATTTTATGGCCTCAAGCACTGAACAATTTTCAAATATATATATATATATACTGTATTATATGTGTAGTGCCCTGCTCCTGTTGAACAGGCGCTGCTTTAAATTTAATGGGGGTCTGAGCTTTTATGATTAAGGCCAATTCAGCCTCTGTTCTAGCCATGACTGTGTTGTTTTTAGCTGTAGTTTCTAGCATGTCTACAGTCTCTAGTAACTCTTCACACTGTGGGTGCACCAGACTGACCCAGCAGGGGTCATGTATGACTTCCTTTGGGTCCAAATGGCTTACCAAAATCTTGATAAAGCTCAATGCCTCAATGCCAGACACTGAACCCCTTAAAATGGCCACTGGGAGCTTATTACAGAAGGCAAGTAAGTCCTCTGTAAAGTTCTCTTAGCACCATCACACAATCACTGTGCTTACTTCTGCCACTAATCAGCAAATAAATGGGTGATCTGCAGATTGCTGTCTCACACTCATAATTGTCACCACCACTCAACATGACAACAGCAGCTGCCACAAAGGTGCACCCTCCTACAGAACCAAAACAGCTTGAAAAAAATGTCTCAGGATTGGTGGGCAATTGTTGCCAAATGAAAACTAAAATAAGTGTTTTTCTTAAAGTGAAATTCCTTCCTATTATTGGGTTAAATAAAGTGCAATAGTACTTATAACTAGTAATGGCACAGTGCTCACAAGGCAATAAGGAAAGGGAGAGGAGCAAACAAATTTGCTGCGCCCACCTATGGGGACTGGGCAGATTACAGGTTAAATGACAGTTATGTTTTAAAGTTTTGAATACCAAATTTTTTAAAATATTATTGGCTAAAAGGCTAGTCACATGCTAATAGGGCATGAGCTAGCCCTTATATAAGGATTTAAAGCTGCATAGGAGAAGCAGACAGCGGCGGAATCAACAGAAGAAGAAGGAACATCCGCCCTCCCTCCCATCGTCGAGGCCCTTATTATGTGTTTGGTCCTTTTCTCATCAAGAGATATTGAACTATTTGAATGAATGAATGAATGAAAACTTATATAGCGCAAACACATGCGAACTTAATCGCCTATTTATAGTATTAACTTGAGCTGTCATGGCTGAGTTAAAATGATAGTTTATTGTTTATTATAAGTTGGTAAATAAATATATTACCAATAATAAAGGGCCTGGCCATTCAAATCCATTGTTTAAATATATATTTTTTAATATTAATATATTAGTTTATTATTGATTATTATTGTAATTGTAACTATTCTATATACGGTCCCATATAAAATAAAAACCAGCACAATTAATAAACTGAATAAACCTATGTGAAAAAAGTGCTCCTTAACCACTTAAGACCTGGACCATTACGTAGGTAAAGGACCTGGCCAGTTTTTTCAATTCGTCACTGAGTCGCTTTAACTGACAATTACGCGGTCGTGCGATGTGGCTCCCAAACAAAATTGATGTTCTTTTTTTTCCCACAAATAGAGCTTTCTTTTGGTGGTATTTGATCACCTCTGTGGTTTTTATTTTTTGTGCTATAAACAAAAATAGAGTGACAATTTTGCTATAATAAATACCCCAAAAAAGATATAAAAAAATATTTTTTTCTCAGTTTAGGCCGATACGTATTTTTCTACCTATTTTTGGTAAAAAAAAATCACAATAAGAGTTTATTGATTGGTTGCTCAAAATCTATAGCATTTACAAAATAGGGGATAGTTTTATGGCATTTTTTAATAATATTTTTTTTTTACTACTAATGGCTGCGATGAGCGATTTTTTTTTCGTCACTGCGACATTATTTATGGCTGACACATCGGACAATTTTGACACATTTTTGGGACCATTGCCATTTTCACAGCGAAAAGTGCCATTAAAATGCATTGTTTACTGTGAAAATGACAATTGCAGTTTAAGAGTTAACCACTAGGGGGCGCTGTAGGGGTTATGTGTGACCTCATATGTGTTTCTAACTGTAGGGGGCGAGGCTGGATGTGTGACGTCACTGATCGCCTTTCCCTATATCAGGGAATCAGACGATCAGTGACATTGCCACTGTGAAAAATGGGGAAGGTGTGTTTACACACACCTGTCCCCGTTCTTCAGCTGCTGTGACCGATTGCGGGACACGTGCCAAGTCACTGAGACTCGGGTGATCACAGATCCGTGTAAGGGGCCGGTTTACCACGTGATTAGCTGTCAGCCAATGACAGCTGATCACGTGATGTAAACAAAGGATCTGTATTCGTTTTTTTCTCCTCATGCTGACAGCGTGAGGAGAAAAAAATGCAGATCACCAGCTTGTGTGCAAGGGACATCGGTCCGAAGAGCAATTCTGCCTCATCTGTGCATACATACCCCCTGCCAGTGCCACCTGCCATTGCCACCTGCCAGTGCCCACCAGTGCCACCTATCAATGCCCACGAGTGCCACCTATCAATGCCCATGTAACGGTCACCACCGTTTTACGACCTTTTATCACATCCACGACAGCTTATCGACACTCCAACCGTGCAACAGACATCAGACATCCCATTTCCCCAGAATCAAGACGAGACACGCAGCTCTGTACTTGTTTCCAAATGTAATGACAACTTTAATGGCTTCTTTCAGTCTTATATACAGTACAAGGCATTAAAGGAACAATCAACTCCCCACCACACATCACACCGTGGGGCTTCAATCAACATTCTTTGAGCTAATTACTAACATTCTTTCATTAACAGCATAACAACAAAACACCATCACTCACAATGATCTCTTGCCAATCCACATCCCTAGACAGACGCTCTGTCTCCGACAAGTACATTCCACACATAAACAGTATTTAGCATACATATTAGAGGTCTGGGAGCAGACCTGGATTAACACCTTTACACAAGGACAATGGAATGTCTCCAGGCCCTGACTCAATTAGCATGTCACTAGTCAGGGCTAATCATAGAAATGAGTCATAGAATATTCTTTGCAGGCATTAAGGAATATACTGTAAATCACTGTCCACGCCAAAACAATCAACATGTGTACCTGTCAGGGAATTGGCGTGAAAGTACTGGCAATCCTGCCAGTAGAACAAATGGCCGAGGCACTGTCAGGGAAATGGCCGTGGAAGTACTGGCAATCTTGCCAGTAGAACAAATGGCCGAAGGCACTGTCAGGAAATGGCCGTGGAAGTACTGGCAGTCTTGCCAGTAGAACTAATGGCCACCAGAGACACATCATGTGACAGGAAGATCCTCCTCCTGCTGGCCTATAAATGGCTGCCACTGTCTTATCCAAATTGCTGGATTGTCGTCAGCTTCTGTGTCTGTTTACCTTGTAACTCTGACTTGATCTCTGCTTTTGGCCTGACCTGTGATCCCCGATGATCTCCTCGCTCTGACCTTGGCTTGGGCTGACTATTCTTCGATCCACTGGCCCACTGTTTATGACCCGGCTTGCTCTTGTTTGCTCTTGGACTGTCTCCCGGAATATGACCTTCTGGCCTGGCTTTGAACCCTGCTCCTGAGGGTTTATCCTGCATACGACTACTCCAGACCAGGGGAGCGCTGCACTTAGCCGCAGGGGCACCCTCTCTGCCACTCGCCTCACATCAGAGATGTGGACAGTACAATCCAGCCAATGTCTGAGGCCGGCCAGATGATGCGTCCCCGTTAGAGGCTAGGTGTCAACAGGCCACTACTCTGACCCAAGCAATCCAGACACTACAAGAGGGATACCTCCAGCTGGAGGATAGGCTGCAACACCTGTCAGAACCATCTGCTTCTGCGGACCCAGTTCCAGCTTCTACCAGCTCCACCCACGCACATTCCTCTGTGGCTCCTACAATGGTGTTCCCTCCTCCAGAACCCTGAGTTCCCATCCCTGAACGATTTTCCGGGGATCGGAAAAAGTTTAGATCCTTCAAGAATGCCTGCCTATTGTATCTAGCATTACAGCCCCGGACTTTTGCTTTAGAAACTGTTAAGGTCGGGTTCCTCATCTCCCTGCTGTCCGATGAACCACAGACCTGGGCCCACAGTTTATGGGAGCAAAAGAGTCCAGTCATTAACACAGTGGACACATTCCTGGCAGCTATGGCACAACTCTATGAGGACCCCCAGCGTACAGCCACCGCCGAAGCCGCTCTGCATTCATTACAGCAGGGTAGTCAACCAGTGGAGGACTATACCGTCAACTTCCGTCGGTGGTCTGCAGACACAGGCTGGAATGAGGCAGCCCTCAAACACCAGTTTCGCTTAGGACTTTCCGAGTCTCTCAAAGATGAGCTGGCCAGGATTGGGGTCCCCACTACACTTGAGGATCTTATCCAGTTATCCATCCAGCTGGACCGACGTCTACAGGAGAGACAGTCCGAACGAACTCAGCCCTCCAGGCCTGCCATGGTGCCGCCTAAGGTTTCCCCTTCTCCAGTGCCTGTGCCCACCAGTACCTCTACCCCAGTTCCTAGACAAGTCGGCCTGCTACGTTCCACGTTAACCCCGGATGAAAGGCATCATCATATGCAATCTAGGCTCTGCCTCTACTGTGGAGGTTGCAGACATTTTTTGTGTAACTGCCCCAGAAGACCCAAGAAGCCACTTTCCTACCCTTCGGTGTATTTCCAGGTCTCTGGAGCTTCTCCTGCACACCTAGTTCTCCCCATCACACTGCAGTTTGGAAAAGAGGAGATCCGACTACAGGCCATAATAGATTCTGGAGCATGCAGCTGCTTTGTGACTTGAACCTGGCGAGAAACCTAGTGCCCCTTCTCCACAAGAAACGGGGGCTGGAAGTTCGGCCTGGCAGATGGCACATTGCCTAGTTCTGGCCTTGTTACCCAAGAGACCATCCCTCTCCTTATAACCACTCCTGATGGTCATCAGGAATTTCATACGTTTTGACGCTCTAAATTCGCCTATGTGCCCAGTTATCTTAGGAATTCCGTGGCTCCAAGCCACAACCCTCAGATCAATTGGATCAAGAAGGAAGTCCCTGTTCACTCACGCTCTCCTATTGCCAGCAGCATTGCCTCATTCTGAACCCAGAGGAGCGCTACCAGTTGCTTGACAGTCCACCCTGTATCTATCACTACCAGAATGTACCCCAGGCATACCAAGAATTCCTGGATGTCTTTGATAAAAGAAAAGCCGATGTCCTACCACCACATCGGCCATATGACTGTCCGATAGAATTACTTCCAGGGGCCGAGATTCCATTTTGACGAATATCCCTCTCTCGGAAATGGAATTTAGGAACTCTGCGACAATACATCGATGAAAACTTGGCTAAATGGCTTCATCAGATCCTCATCCTTTCCTGCCGTGCCGGCATTTTCTTTGTCGAAAAGAAGGACAAGACTTTAAGACCATGCGTGACTATAGGGAGCTAAATAAAATCACCATAAAAAAACGCTACCCTCTGCCATTAGTTCCTGAACTTTTCCAGAGATTCCGTACGGCCCAAGTATTTACCAAACTCGACCTCAGGGGTGCCTATAACCTTGGTTTGTATCCGTGAGGGCGAAGAATGGAAGACAGCATTCAGACGAGATTCGGACACTTCGGAGTATCTCGTGATGCCCTTTGGGCTCTGTAACGCTCCGGCAACATTTCAGCACTTTGTAAATGATATTTTTCGGGAATATCTTGACTACTTCATCATCATCTACCTGGATGACATCCTCATATTTTCGGATACTCTGGAGCTTCACCGGACACATGTAAAAACAGTGCTGCTTACCCTAAGAAAACACGGACTTTATGTGAATAGCGGAAAAGTGTGACTTTGAAAATAAATCAATACAATTCCTAGGATCTGATCATCTCCACTGGCGGTATAGCTATGGATCCACAGAAAGTGCAGGCAATCCTGGATTGGCCAACTCCATCGGATAAGAATGGGGTTACAAAGGTTTGTGGGCTTTGCAAACTTCTATAGAAGATTTATAAAGAACTTTCTTCCATATCTCACCCATAACCCAGGTAACCCGCTTACATAATGCGCTTCCAGTGGCCCTCTGAAGCACAAACTGCTTTCGAGAGACTGAAGTCATTGTTTACCTCTGCACCCATTCTTCAACATCCTGATCCTGCCTTGCCATACATCTTGGAGGTCGATGCCTCAGAAGTAGCCACAGGGGCAGTCCTTTCACAGCGCCAGGGACCCAAGTCTTTGCTTCACCCCGTGGCCTTCTCCTCACGAAAAATGAGCCAGCCGAGAGGAACTATGATGTAGGTGATCGCAAACTCTTGGCCATTAAAACAGCCTTTGAGGAGTGGAGATACCTTCTTGAGGGGTCTGCTCACCCCATAATGATATTTACAGATCACAGGAACCTCGAATACCTCCGCACTGCCAACGCCTGAGACCCCCGTCAGCTCGCTGGGCTCTGTTCTTTTCAAGGTTTAACTTCCACATTACCTACCCGCCCTGGCTTCAAGAACGAAAGGCTGATGCCCTATCCCGAATGTTCCCCAATACTCCAGAGAGACGATATCTAGCACAATCCTGTCACCCTCAGAACTTTCTTTTTGATCCAACCCGATCTAAGATCTTCCCTTGAACAGGCTTCCCTCCAATGCCAGGAACCAGAAGCATCTCTCTCTAAGAAACCATGGGGGGTATCTCTGGCATCAGGACAAGATCTTTGTTCCGCAACAAGCCCGAATTCAGGTCCTAAAGACATTGCATGACCACCAACTCGCTGGCCACTTCGAGTGCGGAAAACTATGACCTTATCCACGATCCTTCTGGTGGCCTACCTTGAAATCTGACTGTAAGGAGTTTGTTAGCTCCTGTACTACTTGCCAGCATAATAAAGGGTCCAACGTCAGGTCTTGAGGTTTGTTACGTCCATTGCCAGTGCCAGAACAACCATGAGAAATATATCCATGGACTTTATAGTAGAGCTGCCCCCATCCGAAGAATTTACAACAATACTGGTAGTTGTGGATCGCCTATCCAAACTGGCGCACTTCTTGCCCATGGCAGGAACCCTTCTGCTGCAGAGACGGACAAAAATTTCGTAAGGGAGATAGTCAGACTTCATGGCCTTCCTGACAGCATTGTGTCTGATAGAGGGGTACAATTCACCTCCCAATTCTGGAGAGAGCTCTGCAAAGCACTATCAATTGAAGTGTGCCTGTCCTCAGCATATCACCCCCAAAGCAACGGTCAAACTGAAAGGACTAACCAGACCTTAGAACAATACTTGCGTTGCTTCTGTTCCTTCTCCCCAGGACGACTGGATATCTTTACTCCTTGTGCAGAGTTCGCTTACAACAATTCAGTACACTCTACCACCAATCAATCTCCGTTTTGGGCAACTATGGTTTCCATCCTTCATTTCTACCTAACATCATTCCGGAAGCCTCAGTCCCAGCAGTTCAAGGACCCATGCAGAAAGCGCAAGAGGACTACAAGAAACAATATGACAAGAAGAGGGGAGAGAGTCCTAGTTTTGAGGTTGGAGATAGGGTCTGGCTCTCTTCAGCAATCTCCGGCTCCCTTGTCCCTCCCGGAAATTGGGTCCAAGATTTATCGGCCCATTTGAAATTAAACGAAAAATCAACCCAGTAGCGTTTGAACTGTTACTACCAAGTTCATATAAAGTGCATCCTGTGTTTCACGTGTCTCTCTTAAATCTGTTGTTTCTAGTCCTTTTCCAGGAAGAGAAGAAGTCCCTCCGCCTCCAGTCTCAGTGGGAGATGAAAACCGAATTTGAGGTAGAATCCATCCTGGACTGTCGCAAGAGAGGTAGGACTATTCAATTTCTTATTAAATGGAAGGGTTACTCAGCAGAAGATAATTCTTGGGAACCTGCAGGCAATATCACTGCTCTAGACTTCTTCAGAGATTTTGTGCCGATACCCTGAAATATGGGCCCGGTTGGGCATCCGGAGGCTGCCCCTTGGGGGGGGGCACTGTCAGGGGAAATGGCCATGGAAGTACTGGCAATCTTGCCAGTAGAACAAATGGCCGAGGCACTGTCAGGGAAATGGCCATGGAAGTACTGGCAATCTTGCCAGTAGAACAAATGGCCGAAGGCACTGTCAGGGAAATGGCCGTGGAAGTACTGGCAGTCTTGCCAGTAGAACTAATGGCCACCAGAGACACATCATGTGACAGGAAGATCCTCCTCATGCTGGCCTATAAAAGGCTGCCACTGTCTCATCCAAATTGCTGGATTGTCGTCAGCTTCCTGTGTCTGTTTACCTTGTAACTCCTGACTTGATCTCTGCTTTTGGCCAGACCTGTGATCCGATTATCTCCTCGCTCTGACCTTGGCTTGGCTGACTATTCTTCGATCCACTGCCCACTGTTTATGACCCGGCTTGCTCTTGTTTGCTCTTGGACTGTCTCCCGGTATATGACCTACTCCGGACTTCTTGTTGCACGGCTACTGACATCACTACCAGCGCACCCCAGCTACATTCTGCTTAACAGCCTGTTGCAGCATTACTGCAACTTGTGCACCTTTGGGCACCGTATCCCCTGTATCACTCCCAGGGGAGCGCTGCACTTAGCCGCAAGGGGCGCCCCTCTCTGCCACTCGGCCTCACATCAGAGACGTGACAACTTGAAATAAAAATTATGGATGACTTGCTGAATATGTTGCACAGCTTAATTATGCATGTACATTTAACACATGTATTTACTACATATCATGATTGATAATGTTTTGTTTACCATTTGCACCTGTTGAAACAATAAACACAAATAACTATCTTAATAAGTACTTCTTGTTGTTGCTGTTCACTGACAAAGACCACCCAGTTTGTATTTTATTTTATTGTTTCCAAAGTTGGCCTAACATCAACGTAATCTTCTAGTAGGATATTATTGAAGAGAAAATTTCTCCGACAAAGCTTGTCAAGCATTGGCAAAGCTTCAGTCATTGCCTTTGTTATAAAGACACTATGCCATTAGGTTGTCAAGTAAAATAAATATAAAATTGGTAATTGTAATATACATAATTGCTGCAATTTGGAGTAACCATTTGAAACTGTTATTATTATTAACTAAATATAAGTAAGGCAGGTCAATTAGCCATACCTCTGACACCATAATAAAATGCGAGGGGAACAAACACAAGTAGAACCAGATAATCTCTACAGTATTATATACTGTATCTGAACACCGAAATGTCAGTGTGTTTGCTCCTTGTGTTTAGGATAGAAAATACCATGACAGTCATCACAGGGTTCTGCCCAGTTATAAGTAGCCAAGGCCTCCTTAGTTCATAGTTCTTCTGATTCCCACAGACAGCAGGTGTATCAACACTCACTGCACAAACAGAGCCCTATCAGAAGCAAAGCATCTCTCTTCATCATCTCAGCACATAATAAAGAATGTCCAGTTGGGTTTAGATAAATAAATCTCAGTCTTTACTCCACAAATATGGTAATGGCCTTAAGTTAAATAAATTAAAACATTCATTATGTTTTCAGGCAAAACACTTCCTTCTTACTTGGTGAACAGAACAACTTTCTTTTTTACCATATTCCAGTGTTCAGTCTGTTCTCAGAAATTGGGTGCATGCAGGAGCTTTGGTGTGTTTTCTGAAAGCACACTAAAACCATGGGACATAATATAAGCCTATGGGAAAATGCAGCTAACCCACATGAAAACCATGGCTTAGTGTCGGGAACCATGAATCAGACAGAGACAGAAAATGCAGTAAAAATCACACCTTTTAATATAGTGGTACAAATAGTAAACATAGTCAAAACATAGCCAGGGTTTCGATATTCAAAGCGGGTAGTCAGTGCAAGCCAGTGAATCAGGAAGCCAGAGATCAGCTTAGTCAGAGACAGCAAACAGGATCAGGAACCAGAAAGGATGCCGGGAAAGTCTTTAACAGGAACACAGCAGAGAAGCTTAAGATATGTTATCCAAGGCAAAGGCATGGAAGAAACTAACCAGGCAGTTTAAATAGCCAAAAGGGGCTGGCTGATGAGCAGGAAATGATCACCAGGTGAGGCACTGCGGAGCGATGAGTGCTGGCAATTAACCGTCATGCTGAGCACTAAGAAGGAAGGGCTGAGCCAAGCCCTGACAATTAGCTGTACTTTTCCCAAAGCACAGATGGCAATGTGAGGCCACTTTTACATCGTATGGATGGCCGGGCACGTGTGTCACTCTTACCTGGAAAAGAGATGCACCAGGGTGCAGTAAGGGAAGATGGCGCTTTGGGCAATGTTCTGCTGGGAAACCTTGGTCCTGCTGACTAAGTACATCCCAAAATACAAACAATATTCCCTGATGACAGTGGACAGATGCCACCTTGCACCTTACAGGACTTAAAAGATCGGCTACTGATAGCTTGGTGCCAGAAACCACAGTATACCTTAAGAGGTCTAGTGACATCCATGCTGCTGAGTCATGGTTGTTTTGGCAGCAAAAGGGGGGATGATTTGGAGGTAAGAGGGGGAGTACTACTCAATATTACATTTTTGATGTGTGTGTGTGTGTATATATATATATATATATATATATATATATATATATATATATATATAATTTTAACATCAATTGTTTGTGCCCATCATTGCTGCTGCTGTACTTAGTAGAACATTATAGAACATTATGTTCCATTCAATGTTATGCATTTCAGAGTATGCAGTTTTACAAATTCATATACTGTATAAAAATGAGGAGCTAAACACACACATTAATTATGTCACAATAAGAATGCATAAATGCACACCACTGTGGTCCCTAGCACAGACATATCACATGCACATCTAATTGGATTAGATCCAAGTACCCCCCCCCCCATTGGAACTTGGGAGCAGTAACGCCACGCCACGGCTCCAATTCTGTTACTGTGCATTCATACACCATTCAGAACCTGGGATCACTTCTCCCTGGTCCTGGGGATCCCTTCTCCACCAAAACTGAGGGTGACACCCTTATTTAATCAGGAATGCCACCCCCCCACATTCACACATCATTCACACACATAAACCAAATCATAAGTACAGTATACAAAACAAAATCATAAAAAAACAAAAAAAAAAAAACAAATCAAAAGTACCCCTGCAAATTAATTTCGGCGGCGTTTGCTCCATCTGGGCTGCCCACGGGCATGGACACGGGCACAGGCACGGCCACGGCCAACTGGAGAATCTTCATGGGGGGGTGTTAGCAGGGGAGGGAGTATCTTAATGAGGGGGTGGGTGAGCAGGGGAAGGAGGAGCCTCCCCTGGTGTCTGTCCTCCTGCTGGCCTGCCCTCCAAGGCCACTGCTATCCTTGTCAGACAGACAGTGACGGCAGCCGTATTGGCCTGGCCAGCCCGGGTATTGTCCTGGCCAGCCCGGGTATTGTCCTGGACAGCCCGGGTATTGTCCTGCACAGCCTGGGTCAGGGCAGTCACTTCCTGGGCCACGCCTGTTGTGGCGGTCTTCAGGTCCCACAAACATGTGATGACCGCCAATGAGTTGGTGGCCACATCACCGAGTGACTCCTTCATTACACCCAGGCTGTGCTCCATCTGGGTCAGAGTGACTTTTATCTGACCCAGAGTGCGGGTCTGCCGGGCATTGTCCTTCTGAAGACTGGCCGGCAGACGCTCGGCCACCCCCCTGGTCTCCTGGGTCGACATCCTGCCTGCCCCTGAGGCTTGTGGCCTGGGAGGAGGGGGGAGAGTGACCCTTGTGGGTTGCGGCCTGTTGGGGGAGGAGTGGGAGGGGCTACCCCTGATGGTGGCCTGACTGCTGGCAGCCTCTGGGGTAGGCTCTGGGGTAGCCTCAGGGGTAGCCTCAAGTGTAGCCTCAAGGGTATCCTCAAAGGTCATCATATCAGAGGCCAAAAGGACTTCCCGGCCAATTTGAAGATCTTCTTCCTCCACCCCCTCATCCTCCTCCCCCTCATCCTCCTCCCCCTCAACCTCCTCATGAGGGGAGGTTTGGCCACTCCCCTCCCCTGGGGAATCCTCAGCAGCTTCTTGTCCTTGGGGTGGTGCAGCAGCCTGGTCTGATGGGCCAGCAACCTCCTGGCCTGATGGGCCTGCAATCTCCTGGTCATCTGTGGAGGACACAAAACGATCACAGGTTTGAGGATCCACACACTTGGCACATCTTCCCTTCCCCCACCCACACATGCTAATCACCAGATAGAAAAACCAAAAACTTACCTGGCCCCACAGGAACACCTGTCTGATATCCACGCAGGCCCACCACCTGCTCTGGCTGGAAACACCGGGCCACTGCCCATTCCTCCTCACTCAGACGGATGGGGCAGGGTCCCCCTCCTCCAGTGCCCCTGGCATGGGCATTGATCTTAGCCACCTTGTTCCGGACCACGCTCTTTAGATCGTTTATCTTTTTTTGTATGCCAGCGGGGGTCCTCGTCTCCCCCCCCCGCCGCATTGATCTGATCCGTAACCTTTTTTATTATCGCCTTCCTCTGGGCCGGGGAGGTGCAGGCCCAGGGGTTACAAGCCCATGTAAATAGCGCCCATATAGGACGATGGACCTAGCAAGGATTTGCTTCTCAACCTGATTAAAATTGAGCTTCCTGCACTTGGGTGCCATCACAGACACCACTCAGCAACAAGAAACTCACAGGACAAACAAACAAAAATACACACACAACAAACAAACAAAAACACTCACAGAAGAAACACACAAAAAGCAAAACACACAAGCAGACAGCTACTACAAATTCAAAAACAAACACGCAAAAAACAAACACAAAATACAATCAGAAAAAAACAAACACAATATACAATAAAAAAAAAAAAATACACACAGAAAAAAACAAACAGAACATACACTTAGCAGAAACAAACAACAACTACTATCTAATACTCCTCCAAAACTTCTCTATCACACACAACTCACCAACAAACACCGACAAACATTCAGAGCAGAAGCAACTTGCTCTAGGAAGGGTAACACAGGGAAATACTTTTGCAAGGGAAGTGTGTTTGACTGGGGCTATTTATACACAGGGCGATCCTCAAACTAGGGCCTAGTACACACGAGAGGATTTATCCGCGGATACGGTCCACCGGACCGTTTCCGCGGATAAATCTTCTCGAGGATTTGCGAGGATTTGGATCCGATGGAGTGTACTCACCATCGGATCGAAATCCGCGCCGAAATCCCCTCGCGATGACGTGTCGCACCGTCGCCGCAATGATGACGCGGCGACCTGCGCGGCGCTGTCATATAAGGAATTCCACGCATGCGTCGAATCATTACGACGCATGCGGGGGATCCCTTCGGACGGATTGATCCGGTGAGTCTGTACAGACCAGCGGATCAATCCGTTGGGATGGATTCAAGCGGATAGATTTGAAAGCATGTCTTCAAATTTCTATCCGCTTGAAATCCATCCCAGGGGATAAAAATCAGCGGAAACAGATCCGCTGGATTGTACACACCAGGGGATCTATCCGCTGGAGCCGGTCCGCTGATCAATTCCAGCGGATGGATCCTCTCGTGTGTACGGGGCCTAAGTATGCTTGGCCTTTTACCTATCTCACTGATTGCGCCGAGCAAAGTTCTGCACATGCCCAGGGAGAAGCAGATTCGTGCGCGCATGCGCAGTACGGCCGGCCCTTCATTTGCATGGGGTCACGGCTCATTACAATGAAGCACGCCCACTTCCTTCCCACTTGCAATAACCCCGCCTTACGCCTCGGAATATAAGTTACGCAAGCGCAATTTTGTGCGCAAATGCGCTGTGGATACGGCAATTACGACACCAACTTAGGGCGCCGTAACTTAAATGACATAAGTTTTGAGTAACTTAATTTGCGGTGCTGGCTGTGGATCTGGCCCAATCTGTCTATATCCATCAGCAAGGAAGAGGCTTCTCATTCTCTAAATGTAACAAAGAATGTTTTACCAGCTTTCAATGTTTCCCGGTCTAATGTTTTACACTGGAAAGTGTGTGGTTGTAAATGTTCAATCTTAGAACCAAAGTGCGGTAATCGTTTTTTTGGAAATTGTGTGGCCCCCAAACTACAAGATAAACTTTATTTTAAAGTGCATTGACAGACCAAAACTGTTTCTTTTATTATGCCGCATACACACCATCACTTTATGTGATGAAAAAAACTTCATTTTCTGTGAAGTAAAAAATGACCTTTTTGAAACTTCAATTTTCAAAGACGAAGTTGCCTACACACCATCGTTTTTCTCACAATGTTCTAGCAAAGCGAGGTTACGTTCCACCACGTTTTTCCATTGAAGCTCGCTTCATAACTAGCTTCTGGGCATGCGCGGGTGTAAAAACTTATTTTTAAACAACGTTTTTGGCTACACACGGTCAATTTCTGTGAAGTAAAAAACGATGTTTTGAAAAACGACACATAAAATTGAAGCATGCTTCAATTTTTTTTGGTGGTTTTTTACAAGCCATAAAATTACGTTTTCCCCCACACACGGTCAATTAAAGTGACGTTTTTAAAAACGTCGTTTTTTTTTCATCACATTAAGCTTTACTGCTAAATATTTGATAAGATTAAGTTTTATATGTGTGGTAAATTGTAATTGTATGATCCCACCACTCATCTCACAGTAAGGCCTCGTACAGACGGGCAAACATGTACGATGAAAACGGTCCGCCAGACCGTTTTCAGCGGACATGCCCACCCGGAGATTTCTGTATGATGGCTGTACACACCATCATACAGAAATCTGCGCGTACGCGGCGACGAGGCCGCGCCGTCGCCGCGACGATGACGCGGCGACATGCGCGGCCCTGGCAGTTCAATGCTTCTACGCATGCGTCAAAGTCATTCGATGCATGCGAGGGATGGCGGCCACTCGGACATGTACGGTAAGTCTGTACAGACGAACGAACATGTCCGACGGACAGGATTCCAGCGGGCATGTTTCTAAGCAAGTTTAGAAACATTTGCCCGCTCGAAAACGGTCTGGCGGGCAAATGTACGCTGAAATCCTGTCCGCTCGGCTGTACAGACGACCGAACATGTCTGCTGAAACTGGTCCGCGGTTTAAAGTTATAAAAGCTCCAAAACTTTTGGAAGATAGGAATAAACAGCTTCAAATGGAAAGAGTAAAGTTTCTAAAACAGTTCAGAAGTCTAAACCATAGGTTTTGTAAATAATTGGGGCAGCAGAAAGTGACACTGTGAACCTCCTATAAAAAGCTTTGGAAAAGCTGCGATAATGGTGTTGGAGTCTTGTTTTTCAGAAAAATAAAGAAATGTAAGCACCATTCTTGACATATATATATATATATATATATATATATATATATATATATATATATATAGGCCCGGATTCACGTAGAGCGGCGCATTTTTAAACCGCCGACGTAAGATAGATAGGCTAGACCAGTATTCACAAAGCACTTGCTCCGTAAGTTGCGCCGGCGTAACGTAAATTGGCCGGCATAAGCCCGCCTAATTCAAAGTAGGAAGGTAGTGGGCGTGATCTATTAAAATGAAGCGTGACCCCATGTAAATGAAGGGCCGAACGAACGGCGCATACGCATGCTCAGAATCACGTATAATTTACGCACTAAGATACGATGGCTCAACGCCTATGACGTGAACGTAACCTACGCCCAGCCCTATTCACGTACTACTTACGTAAACTACGTAAAATACGACAGCTGTTCTGACGTCCATACCTTTGCATTGGCTGCGCCTACTATTTGGTGGTTTATCTTTACGCCGGACGTACGCCTTACGTAAACGGCGTATACTCATGCGACGGGCGCAAGTACGTTCGTGAATCGGCGTATCTTGGTCATTTGCATATTCAACGCGTAAATCAATGGAAACGCCCCTTGCGGCCAGTGTAAATATGCGCCCAAGATACGCCGGCGTAGGAAACTTACGTTGGTGGGATGGAGCCACATTTCAGGCGTATCTTCTACTAAGAATCAGGCGCATAGATACGACGGCGCATCTGTTCACTTACGCTGCGTATCTCAAGATACGTCAGCGTAAGTGTCTGTGAATCCGGGCCATACTGTATATATGTGTTTGTGTGTGTGTGTGTGTATATATATATATATATATATATATATATATATATATATATATATATTATATTTTTTCTTATTCATTAAAGCGGTGTTCCAGACACAAATTTTTGTTAAAGTCAGCAGATATAAACACTGTAGCTACTGTCTTTTTAATAAGGACACTTATCTGTCCTGGGAGCCCACAATGTCGGCCCCCCGAGGGCGATCCATCCATCGAATCGGTTGCAGACGCCACCTTTGTAACTAAGGGAAACCTGCAGTGGAGCCTTGAGGCTTCATGGCCCATTTCCTACTGCGCATTCAGAAGGCAGCAGGGAAGCAGGAGGAAATTACACCCTGGCCAGGTAGGACGGAAGAACACTCAGTACTTCATAAAAGGTAAGAAACAAAAAAATAATAATGATCCAAAAATGAGTGGTGGAGGGGTGGTATTTCTTTTAAGATAACGTTGTAAAAGTGAGTGGAACCTCGCTTTAAGTACATTTGAAAAGTTGCAACAAAGAGGTGGTGCTACTATAAGCAATTGTCCAATAGCAGCTATAGTTAAAATACCAGTTTGTATTGCTAGACAGAAATTTGGATGCTTGAGAGGGGGGATATATCATCCCTTCTCCCCAACCTGCAGCTTAAACTGTGGATTTACAGTCTGCCCCAGAAAACATGATGGTGGTGCTAGGCTTTCCTATTACCAAACCTGGCATGCTTTTTAAACAAGACTTCATGACTTGATGTATCCTGAAACAAATAAATGTTTGTAGTTAACTAATACAATAAATATATAAATTAGTCATAACATTTAAACAGTTGTTACACTTTACTATGATGTTTTTGCAGTTTAGGGAAAAGTCCGAATTGAGTGAAGCATTTTCATTTAGGGGATCTATATTTTAAAATGATTTAGCATGTGTCTTCTTAGGGTTGACTTGCAAGTTTACTGCTTGGATTACATCTCGCTTCTCAAAGGCCCCTTTTACACTATTGCATTTTTGACTCCCTTTTCCAGTGCGACAAAAGTGCATGAGAACAATCCCCCATTAAATCCCATGTAACTGTTTACACTGCAGGTATGCTGCGCTTTCAAAAGTCTTGCATTCTGCATCTTTCAGTGAAGTTTTTCAAAAGCTGTATATTGCACAACTAATTACGTTTTATCATTTTTGTTTCTTTATTCCTAAAAGCAACATTTGTTAAGTAAATGTTCATTACCAAACACAGGCTAAAATAAGTTGACACAGTACTAAATATTTTATGTGTGCTTAGGTTTTCAGGTTTTATTGCAAAGTATTTTCAGTTGAGACTTAAGACAGTGTATGCACTTTCTCTAATATATCTTTCTTATGAAGCCAACGCTTTTAGTGGACCTGTAAGTAACTTTGTAAAGCTGGCCATACAGTACATGGATCGAAATTCTGTTTAGCAGGAACCAGATGATTTTTGATCCATGTTTGGACAGGCTGGTTGTTAGACATTTTATTTTCAAACCTAGCTGCACAGATGCTAGGAGATGCCATGATTTACATGAGTTTGTAAGCTCTAATGCCGCGTACAGACGGTCATTTTTTGTGATGAAATAAAATGACATTTTTAAAAATGTCAATTAAAATGATCGTGTGTGGGCAAAATGTCATTTTATGTCTTCTGAAAAATGACAAAAAAAAAATTCGAACATGCTCGAATTTTTTGTGTCGTTTTTCAAAATGTCATTTTTTGTGTCAATGAAAATGATAGTGTGTGGGCAAAACGACGTTTTTAAACCCGCACATGCCCAGAAGCAAGTTTTGAGACGGGAGGTAAAACTACCATTCATAATGGAGTAAGCACATTCATCACGCTGTAACAGACAAAAAAGCACGAATCATCTTTTACTAACAAGTAACCAGCTAAAAGCAGCCTCAAGGCGAATAGAACTTCCCCTTTAGAGTGCCGTCACTTTGTTCATCATTTTTCAAAATGATGGTGTGTATGCTACATCGTTTTTGAAAATGAAGTTTTTTCGTTTTTTTTCATCACTTCAAACGTCATTTTTTTTTCATCACAAAAAATGACCGTCTGTATGCGGCATAAGGATTTGTGTTAACAAAGATGTCACCATTATATTTTTTATCAGTTCTCTTTTTTTACCTCTTGATGCCCGTGCTATAGCTAAAAGACAGGAGGACATGTACAGGATGCGTGCGGCTTGCTCTGTGATCAGCAAGTCTATGAGCCCCTTACCATGTGATCAGCTGTCAGTCAATGACAGCTGATCACGTGATGTAAATAGAACCGGGTAATGTTCTTTTTTTCCCTTACGCTAGCGTGAGAAAAAAAAAAAGAAGAAGCAGATTACTGTTTGGAGTAAATGGGACATCGGTCCTGCACACTCCAGACCCACTGCTGCTAAGCAGTGCCTACCAGTACCTCCTACCAGTGCCCACCAGTGCCACCTACCAGCGCATATCATCACTGCTAATTAGTGCCCACCAGTGCCACCTGCCAGTGCCACCTATCAATGCAACCTATCGGTGTCACCTACCAGTGCCCATCAGTGCCACCTACCAGTGTCCATCAGTGCCACCTATCAGTGCCCATCTGTGCCACCTATTAGTGCCACTTATCGGTGCCCATCAGTGCCCATCAGTGCCACTCAACAGTTTGGCATAACCGCGCAATTGTCATTCAAAGAGTGACAGCGCTGAAAACTGAAAATTGGCCTGGGCAGGAAGGGGGTTTAAGCAAGTGATTACATTTCTGTTTTATTATATTTTTTTTTGCAAGGTTTTTTTTTGTAGTGGATGGTTGCTACTAGTTACTAACATCCACCATATCACCCTGCTGCCAGACCTTAATATATCACTCTCAGAGACAATGAACAGTCATTTTGTTTGTTTTGTTTTCGTTTATTTGGGGGATATAACTTGGTTGGGGAAAGGGGATATGGGGTGCCCATAGAACAGATACTTTGCCATCATGGTTAAGATTTGGTTAAATTGAACTGAGCTTTGAAAAACTGATGGACTCTAACATTCACAGTCACTTCCCCTGCATAACCCATGCAGACTGTTGCTCCTCCTCTGCATCAGCTCCTGCAGACTTTTACTCCCAGGACTTCTCTCCTCCTGCACAAACTTCATTGTGACATGTTAGTCTTTCCTCCCCATCATCTTTCTATTATACCAGGGATTACTGTGAATAATCCCAGGTGCTGACTGAATTGCTGAACTTGCTGGCTTATTAATAGGCCAGGGTAATAGGCATGTGGCCTGCAGTACCCCTTCTTGGCAGCCTAGTTGTTTAGCAGCTTGAATTAGTTGGTGGACTACTGATCCCAACTAGCACGAGTTGCAAATCCTACACCCGCAGGCAACATTGATTTGACACAGAACCCCACAGTCTCTCCTCTGGCCTCACACCCAGCTCCCCTGGCATGCCTCCTCCAGAAAAAATCTCTAAATAGCTTCCTTTACCTTAGTCCTCCTTCACTTACCTCATACTTTGATTTGCTATTAAATGTCCTTATTTCTTCTGAGAAATCCTCACTTCCTGTTCTTCTGTCTGTAACTACACAAAGTAATGCAAGGCTTTCTCCCTGGTGTGGAGAAAGCCTCTTGAGGGGGAGGGGGCACACAGGCAAGTCAGGACACTCTCTACTTTGCAGATAGAGAAAGGAGCTGTGTGTTAGTGCGAGTCCTAACACTCCTGCTCGGAGTCTCAGGGCGCGGAGTCTAAGATCCAGCTGGTATTCACCAGAGCTTCTAGTCGTGAGGATGGCCTTAGCTGCAACTGAATCCAGGTCGTGGCCCCCAGGGTCCCCTAGGTCGCGCTCCGTAGGGAGAGAGGGGAAGCAGCCACTCAGGACACAAGAGATAGTGAAGGGTTAAGCCAAGGTCGGGGCGACAAGCAGACAAGGATAAACAAGGGAAAGGCCAAGGGTCAGGGTCAGAGGCAAACAAGAGTAGTCGGGGACAAGCCAAGATCGGTAAACAGAGATAAACGTAGCACATTTAAAAGCAAAATCGAAGGATGAGGTAAGTGAAGGGGGACTACACTAAGGTAAAGGAAGATGTAACGGTATGGCCCGTGGGACCCAGAGGCTCGTGAAGGATGTGGGGTACTCCTGTGTCAGCTTCATCAATGACTATTGTGTCTAGGGTCATCCTATGTCCACTAGGGGCATAGGATGACTGAGAAATGATATCTTGAATTACATGAGATTGGACATTAATGATAATTCATAATGTATTGCAGGATATCTTGAAATATTACTGGTTGTTGATTCTAAACTCAACAGGTTAATTGAAAGATGTTATCACCTCCAGCTACCTGGGTATAGTGTATGATAAAAGCTTGCTGTGATTGCATTCTATTGTCTATTGTGCTAATTGACACTGTATTGTGTGAAAGTCTATTGATGATAATATGTGATGTGAATTAGCACCCTCTAAAGGTCAGACGTCTGTCTTATGTTTACTAAAGGAATGTGTATTGAATAGCAGGTGAGATAAGCTGAAGTCATAACGTCTGCCTTGTCAGCTATAGTAATTAACTCATGTAGATTTGGTGCCAGAGAGTCTACCCAAGAAATGTGTATTGGAGGCTTGTTAGCACCCATTGTATGATGCTGTGGGTGGACTGTGTCATTGTCCCTTTGATTACTGCAGCATGCTTTCAACTGTATAAAAAGAGCCTACGTTTACCATTAAAGGGTCATTCTGTTTGGAACCAGAGAAAAGAGCTGTGTGTGTCTCGTTCTTCTGGGGGAAATCCAATGGGTCCTGTCTGCTGGATTGTGGAGTGTCGATAAGCTGTCATGGGTTGGTGGAATGGAATATCGTAACGGCGTTAACCCCTGACCGTTACAGAAGATATTTAGTTTTTATTTTACAACCCCTTTAACCAGACATGCGTTCCAATCGCTTCTCCAGGCCCTCTGTTCCAGGACACCTCTTCCATGACCATGTAAGGATGAGGCTCCCTCCCAGCTCCCGGGCTCCCCCGCCATGGGGGATGGGCCTCCTGCTGCGATCTAGCACTCCACTCTCCACGTCTCCCAGTTGACAACTCCCCTCCAGTCGGCTGGACCTGAGCTTATGAAGAGGGCCTGCCCCCCTGACAATTCCAATTGGGGATTGGTAAGGCTCCTCACATGAGCTCCCTGTCACTCCAATTCCCAGCCCTGCCCCTCTTCCAGAACATTCTCCCCGGAAGCAGTTGAGGCACCCAAGAACTGAAGCACAGGTGGTCACACCCACTGCTACACTAACCACTCCCTGCCCCCAGATCAAAACAAATAGGCCTAGACTGAAGCATAGGTCTGCCTAAATTTACCTGCCTGGCAGCTACCACACCAAAAATCCTCACCTCCAGCACTTACCTATGGTAGAGGGTGCTACATCTTTTTAAACTGTGACCAGAACAATACTGTACAATGTTACCATAGGAACACTGTACTACTCTGGGGAGGTGATCAGTATTTTTTTTTACATCACAATCGCTTATAAAAGTGATATTCACTATTCTAAGCAACCGTTTTTACTGAATGAAATCAATTCATTTAGTGTGTGTTGTTGTAATTTGCTGTAATTGGCCACAGCTAATCACATGGTACAAATGAGCTGTGATTGGCCCTGTCTATAGCATGTGATTACTGTGACCAATCACAGCAAGCAACACAATAGTAGACAATTAATGGCATGAATGGAAGCCATCCATTGTGTACAATTGTCATGTAATCTGCTGTTATTCGTCACATTTGTCACATGATACTGGCAGCGACCCAGTATAGTGATCTATCATTAACTGCGTCCAGTCATATGGCATCCACCCGAAACTAAAGCGGTCCCATCCAGGCTGTCATTTGTCCATAGTCTGGGCCGGAACTGGTTAAAATGCGTTAGAGTAATGCAGGTCTTGCAGTTAAAAGGTAAATTCTTTGGAAACAATCTCCACGGTACGTACAAGTTAGGATATGCATTACTTTCCTTTGCCAGGACATCTCATCCAACATCAGTGCCTGACCTCACAAATGCACTTCTGGAAGAATGGTCATACATTCCCATAGACACACCCCTAAACCTTGTGGACAGCCTTCCTAGAAGGGTTGAAGCTGTTATAGCTGCACAGGGTGGGCCAACTCAATATTGAACCCTACAGACTAACACTGGGATGGCATTAAAGTTTATGGCCCAGATTCTTAAAGGACTTACGACGGCGCAGCGCCATGTACGCCGTCATAAGTCCTAATCCGACCCGTCGTATCTATGCGTCTTATTCTTAGAATCAGTTACGCATAGATATCCATTAGATCCGACAGGCGTAAGTCTCTTACGCCGTTGGATCTTAACTGCACATTTTTTGACCGCTAGGTGGCGCTTCAGTCGAATTCCGCGTTGAGTATGCAAATTAGCTAGATACGCAAATTCCCAAACGTACGCGCGGCCGATGCAGTAAAGTTACGACGTTTACGTTAGGCTTTTCCCGGCATACAGTTGCCCCTGCTATATGAGGCGCAGCCAATGTTAAGTATGGCCGTCGTTCCTGCGTCAAATTTGAAAAAGTTACGTCGTTTGCGTAAGTCGTCCGTGAATGGGGCTGGACGTCCTTTACGTTCACATCGAAACCAATGACGTCCTTGCGGCGTACTTTGGAGCAATGCACACTGGGAAATTCCACGGACGGCGCATACGCCGTTCCGCAAAAACGTCAATCACGTCGGGTCACAGTAGTTTAACATAAAACACGCCCCCCCTTCCACATTTGAATTAGGCGGGCTTACGCCGGCCGATTTACGCTACGCCGCCGCAACTTACGGAGCAAGTGCTTTGAGAATACAGCACTTGCCCGTGTAAGTTGCGGCGGCGTAACGTAAATCGGATACGTTACGCCGCAGCAGAGATACGCCCATTGTACAAGAATCTGGGCCTATGTGCGTATAAAGACAGGTGTCCCAATACTTTTGTTAATATAGTGTATGTTGGTAACACTGTACATATCATTGTAACTACTTAGTGTATCTAGGTAGATTATACCTTGTTTTTTTTTTCCAGGACCGATTGGGTTTTTATTTGGTGGGAAATGTTATTGGATATTTACCGTTTTTTTTCTTATTATGAAAGGAAAACCAAAATAGTAAACATAAAATAATTTTTTATAATTTTAGTTTAATTACCATGACCCTCCACCAAAAAACCTTCAAAATAAATTCTTCAACTCCTGATGATCGCCACAAATGCCACATATGTGTGTGTGTGTGTGTGATACATTATTTTTACCCATAGTAGGGCCAAGAAACATGCTGACAATGACACTAACACTAACCGATCTTGGTTTGATCAGATGCCTTAAAGAGGACCTGTCATTACCCATGCTATCACAAGGGATACTATATTGTCCATGCTTTGCGATAGCAATAAAACTGGTAAAAGAAATAATAATAAATAATATTATAAGAAAATTAAAGTCTCAGTGGCCATCAGTGCAGCATATCATTGACCATCAGTGCAGCATATCATTGACCATCAGTGCAGCATATCAGTATCCATCAATGCAGCCTATCATTGACCATACGTGCAGCCTCATCAGGGAACAATCAGGACAATTTACCGGCTGGATGACACAGAGTGGGGATCTCCCACTAAGACCCGGCTTGTATTTGAATAGCCACCGCTGCCAAATGAAGTCCTGCCTCTTAGACTGGCTACTCCAATAGACAGCACACTGGTCCAATGCCGGTCCAGGAGGCGGGACTTTGTTTGACAGGGGCTATTCATATACAAGCCACGTCTCAGTAGGAGATCCCCGCTCTGTTTCATCCAGCTGCCTGATCTTTCTGACAGTTTCCTGGCTGATTGTTTCTGACAGAAGTGGTGTGGCCTTTTGTATATGACATGAGAGCGGCCGGGGGCCCCCCTCCGGGCCGCTCTGATGGCAACACTATTTCTGCCAGAAGCGATCAGCCAGGAAACTGTCAGCCCAGTCTGGCTGCGTGTACAGACACTTTGCTCCAGTGAAGAGGGGGCCCTTGCCCCCCCCATGCGGACGCTGTCCCCCATGCGGATGCTGTCTTCAGTGCGCTCTTATGAACCCAAACCAAATAGGCAAATAGACCCGCCCAGCTTAAACACCAGCAGGGACCTTGATGAATGGTGCATTTAGCAGCCGGCCCTCATGGGCAGAGCCTCCCAGACAGGGATCTCCTCTTTGCAGGACTGGACCCAGGCTCCCACACTGTCCCAGGCTCTCCAGCCACTTACTGGACACACCTCTGTCAGAGGATAAACCGCAGAAGAACTGGCATATTTGGCAATGTTGGCAATGTTGTGTACGGGTGCTTTGGTGTGAGCCTGCATGCATGCACGTGCACATGCACAGTCGCACATGCCTGGATGCGATGACGCACGCAAAGCGTGGCAGGTTCTGGCACCCAGTGGCCTATTTAAAGACAGCAGTCTGGCTCACAAGTTGCTGGATGACTGTCAGCCCCCTGTATCCTGTGCTGTGTTGCTGTATTCTTGGATTTCCTGTTGCCGACCCGGCTTGCCCTTTGACCTGTTCTGGCTTCTCTACTGGCTCTCTTGGTTCACACTAACTTTGCTTGCTTAATCTTGACTACGCTTCTGTTCCTGACTGACCTCCTGTGTATGACCATGGTATTCCCTCCTGACATTGCTTCCTGTTACACTCATCTGTCAAGATCTACCTGTACATCTAGAGTGTCACATGCCCTGCTGATATCTCTGCACGGTCAATACTCCATCTGCACACCCAGAGTGTCATCTGCCTTGCTGACATTGCTGCATGGTCATGTCTCCCTCTGGTGCCTCATCTACTCTGATCTTCAGGCAACTACACAGCTGACAACCCATGCTTCTTTTGCCAATGCTTCCTATTGCGGTACATGTGCTCTGTCTCATGTGGGGGCTGCAGTGCCACATGTGTGCAATCAATGGCCCCGATGGTGCGTGGGAATCCTGCAATTTTGTAAAAATCTGTAATTGTGTTCATTCGCTGGACCTCCTGGGAGGGTTTGATGATTTGATTGGCCATGCGTCTCAGGATTGCAGGGGCAACCTGGTGCACACATCTGCTAATGGAGGATTGTGACATCCCAGCCACAACTCCACTTGTGCGCTGAAAAGAGCCAGTGGCCAGGAAATGCAGTGTTGCCAGTACCTTGATCAGTGGCTGCACTGCATGTGAGCGGTGTGTTGGGCTGGTGAGATCATCCTGCAGGATTGTTGTTATTTCCATGATGGCTTCACGGCTGAATCTGAAGGTGCGATACACCTCAGAATCACACATGCCAAACACATCTAGGCGTCTGCGGTATACCCTCTCCTGTGCCCTCCTCCTCCTCCTCTGTTCCCTCCTCCTTCTTTGCGCCTCTAAAGTAACTAGTATAGTTATGAGTATGGATGCCCCTGGCATGTTGGCAGACAGATTGTAGTCCGGCAAGTGTGTGTGCTCAGCTCTTCCTTAATGGTGTTGCTTTAGCTGACCTTTACACGGCTGGAGCAAAGTTACAGCACCTTTTATAAAGTGTAAAATTACTCCGGGAAACTAACAGATGCGCACAGGGCTTAGCCTACGCCGCACACACCTAATTTTGTGGATCGCCTTATCTCCCTCATTTGCATCTTTGCCTAGCAAAACAATGGTGTGTCTAGCGTATTTTGCGCTCGAAGAAGCGCCGGTGTAATTTTTTTAGGTAGGACGAAAAAAAATAGTTTTCAGGCGTATTTCGTTTTGAGGATCAGGCACAAAAATACGCGCGGCGCAAATTTCAATTACGCCGCGCAACTCGAGATACGTCGGCGTAAGTCCTTTGTGAATCTGGCCCTAAATGCCTATGTTGGGCAATTATGTCCTTAACTTTTATGGGCAGTTTTCCTTATTTTTCCCATATTAGATAACCACATTTTCACTTTGACAAATGGGAAGTGTGGTGGATAAAAAGAATAAAATCATTACATTCTGATAGGTTAAACAAAGATTATGATTTACATCTATTTTTATGACAATGTGTATTTCTGTATATTTTTTTAGGGGATTTCAGCGGCTACAGACGATTCCTGGGATACATTGTTCTTGATTCTGCAGTTATGATTGATGTGCGGATACATTAATACAACATATCACCAAGGTTGAAATGTCTTGATACAATGAATCTGTGTTGTACAGGGGTGAGATACTTTTAGTCATATTTTTGATACTATTTTTTATATGAACACTAGCTGGAGGAAGAGTCCGTGCTGTTTCACCGAGTGGCTTACATTGTACAGTTGTATTCAATTGAGCTGCTTGTTTGGCTTAATGTGATATTAAAGTCTTGTTTTTTTTAAAATAACAAACATGTTAGAGTCGGTTCACATAGCAGCGGCATGACTTCGGGGGCGACTCTGCAAGTTGTCCTGAGGACGACTTCAGAGGTGATTTGCAAAACGACTTCTGTATAGAAGTCAATGCAGGTCGCCCGAGCCGCCCCCAAAGTCGTACAGGAACCTTTTTCCAAGTCGGAGCGACTTGCGTCGCTCCTATTAGAACGGTTCCCATTGCATTGAATGGGACACGACACGTCAGGCGGCTGAGCCGCCTGTCGTGTCGCCCCAGTGTGAACCGGGTCTTATACTTGCATGCTCTGTTGCAGTGATTTTGCACATAGCAGCCCAGATCCTCCTCTTTCCCAAACTGGGAAAGCCCTGGCATACACCAGTCACTGTTGCGTTCACGTGTCTCCCTCACAGGGTGTGGGCTTTCCCAGTTTGGGACATGCGTCTTCAGCTCCGGCTCCGGGTACTGCGGTTTGCCACTGGTTCTATCTCCCTGACCTTCCACAGCTCTCGAGGGTGAGATTAGCTTGGTGGCATGGGTGACAGTGTATGCATTCATTCTTACGGACAGTTTTTTTAATCTTTTTTATAAGTATAAGGCCCCGTACTCACAACCAAACATGTCTGCTGAAACTGGTCCGCGGACCATTTTCAGCAGACATGTTTGGCCGTGTGTAGGCCCGAGCGGACCATTTTGGGACGGATCGGACAGGTTTCCAGTGGACAACTGTTTCCTGGACTTGCTTTAAAACAGTCCGCTGGAAACCTGTCCGGCCGGACATGTACGGTCGTCTGTACAGACCTACCGTACATGTCCTGCCGCCCGCCATCCCTCGCATGCGTCGAATGACTTTGACGCATGCATGGAAGCCTTTTAAAGGCAGGCCACCCACGTCGCCGCGTCATTGTCGCGGCGACACCGCGTCATCGACGCGGCGACACCGCGGACACGCCCCACGTATTGTTTACGCGCGGACCTCTGTTCGATGGTGTGTACGGCCATCGAACAGAAGTCCCCGGGCAGTCCCCGGGCAGACATGTCCGATGAAAACGGTCCGCGGACCGGTTTCATCGGACATGTCTGCTCGTGAGTACTCGGCCTTAGGTATCATACCCATTTGTTTCTATACTCATTTATATGCATTTTTTTATTTTTGAAAAAGAGTGATTCATACCAGCCAACAGGTCAGGAGCATTTCATCATCCACATCTATCCGTGCTTCTCCCGAAGAAGCGAGACTCCTCTCGCAAATCGCATCGAGACTTAGTTTAGTCATCCTAGACTACTGACAGTCATCATCTGTATGACATAATCAGATCTCATGGAAAGGTCTATGACAAAAATGCAATATTGATTTGACATTTAATATGTGGTTTCTTTTCTGTATCAATTGTTGTTTTTAAATGTTTGTTAAATAAATCATTTATACTTTTTACTTGAGGTGTGCTTTTTAAAAGTCCCAAGGGCATTTTTGTTTTTTGTTGTGTGCATACTATTGGGGACTGAGCATCACCTTCACCCATATTGGGCTAGCTCGATTTCATCTTTAACAGACTTAAACATCTGTTCATGTGTAGTATAAACTATGCAGAATATGTTTTGTATTTCTTCCTAGTTTTGAAAGCAGTCATAGAGTGCATTTTACGGAAACAATAAAAGGCTTATTTCGTAAGACAACACAAAGAGTAATGAGATCATTTAACATGTGGTAGCTTATAGCATCCCATTTCTAATTACTGCACTCAGCCTATTGGAAAGTAAAAGAGAAAAGTCCTCCAATCCAGCCAATTTTGATGGGATTGGGGAAATAGTTGTGCTTGCCTGAGGGTACTAGTCCCAATTTCTGCCCTCCACGTACTAGTCCTTATTTCTGCCACAAGTTGCTGCCAGAGACAATGGCTGAAATTCTGAGGAATCACACGCCCATTAAAAAGCAGGGCTAGTTGCTTTTTCCATGGCCTACATCCATCCCCTCTATCTTCTCTTGTGCCTGTGTCTCGCATTGATTTTTTAAAGACTGTAAAGGCTTGTACACACTATAAGGAAATTGGGCGAACAAAGAATTTTCGTACCATTTTCGTATAGTGTGTACTCAACTTTCGTCTCAGGTATCAAAGGGTGCAAAGCCATCTCATCTGATTCAATAGGGTTGTTTCCAGTGTCTGAAAACAGATCAAGCTCAGATTGAATACAATCATGTCTTTCTAAAGATGACTGTAGCTTAGAAGAGGAATCAGCACCTTTCTTAGTAAAAATCCAGAGTATATGAATCATTGTTCAATTTTACAATTCAGATTACCTTCTTCTTTTTTCCTTCATCCCCAGTCACTTGACAGACTGAGGATTCAAGCTGGCAAGGTCTCTTAAGAGTCATTGTTATTCTTCTTGTTATTCTTCTCCCAGGCCTATCTGCGTCATCCCCCTGTCCATCAAACGGGTCTGCAGGCGGAGCTATGATGAGATCCGAAGGTGGGCCTGAAGTGACGCTGGCTGAAGGTGGATCTGTAGGAGGCAAAAGTAAGCTTCACCCAAAACAAATAGCCGAAGGGGCAGGGAAGCGACAGGAAGATATCCCGTGCTCCACAGGAGGGAGAGAAACATAATGCCGTGAATCAGACGATGGAGTTGACATCGATAGAGACAGGCAGCAATGCATCCAGGCATCCCCATCATTGGCGGCGGCACGATGCATCATCCTGCGCAGTAAGGACCCCATAACGACAGGTACGGACAAGTTATCTTATGTCTTCTTCTCTCTGTCTGCCTGTCAATGACGCATTTCTTTTCTTTTTTAAAGGTACCCGCTCATGACCGCAAATCGTTAATTGTTTGACTGTCAGATCAACTGCCAATCATGTAAGTATATACATTTTTATTTTTTAAACTTTATTTAATTTATTTAACTGTCTGTCCTGATCTCATAGGTGGTGGGATGGGGACATTCTGCCCCATCTTTTACCTTTAATACAGTGTTACTGACTAGATCACCAGGTGAAAACAGAAGGTAAAAAAATAAAATAAATTAATGCAGCCACTACATCTAATGATTAATAAGCTGTAATATAATTAATGTATAGTTTTGGTTTAATGCCACTTTAATTTTGTGTTTACATGTTGGAAATCATTTTGCCTGTTAATTTTTACTTTCTGTGTTAAGTATGAAAAATAGTTTAGAAATGCCATATTGATTTAATACAATCGATGTGTTGAGTACTCTTTGTAATTTCTCCTTTGTTAGCTGCAGTTCTGTGCAATAGAGCGAACACTTGTATACTACTCAATAGAGTCACGCACTTTGATGTACTGAGTGGTGCAGCATTTTTATCTCAATCTTGTAGTTTGAATCCTGAAAGACACTACTGTATATTGGCTGTCACATCTAAATCTTTTCATGCCTAAAGAGATGGTTAACATCTCCCTATGATCAAACAGACCCTAGCATTTGAACACTTAAGGTAGGAATCACTAGTCACAGACATTAGATAGTGGTTAGTTGGTAAGAAATAATGCATTATTTTAAATATATTTCATAGGTTTAACTTAATACAACTGCAGCCTGAATAAATCAGTAGGCAGCCACTGCCTTCTGCTCGCTAGACATTACAGACATGCCACAACAACTATGTCTTTCATTTAATCTCTCATGTTTTTTCATTGCCCAACATTCACATAAATGTAGCGCTACCCCCGGAGGAGCCGCTGATTAGAATTGGGATTGGCGTATTTAAGTTACCTCTTTACTGTGTCTAGGGGTTATGGTAGTGTTGAGAGCAATAACAGAATGTATAGGACCGTTGGTTGACATTTTCAAATGCTTTATTTTCCAGGTCAAACACGACCAACATGTAAACTTGAAGTAGACAGGACAGGTTGGTGAAGGAAGAGCAACTTCACAGTATCAGGCTATGGATAGTAAAGGCAGTCCTGCCCTTTAGTAATGGTATTTGTATTCGTTGCCACTCCCGCCGGAGTGGGTGAAGTGCCCCTGGACAAGCCTCTCCCACAGGCCTGGCAGCCAGAGCGCCACTTAAAGACTTGGCTCTATTTAAATTAAGATATTAGGTGAGACCTCTGCCACAGGCCTAGTGCTGAAAGTGTGAACAGTAGAGTGAATCCTCCCAGTATGTCCTTTTGGGGTTACCGACTGACAGGTTGAATGTGACCTGTCAGTATCCGGTCACCCAGATCCCCGATGGTTCGTTCAAGCCTTGTTGGGTCACCTGCCTCCAGGTTCTCCTCAGATCGATTCCCCACCGAACAGCACTCAGCTTAGGATCTTCTCAATAGAAGAGGGGACCCAGTAAGTCACTGAGGCCCCTTTGCAGCATCTGTTGCTCCGGGCTATGAGAGCCCAGAGTCAGGAACTCTGCGTAGCATGCGACCCCGGTCTGGTAGGCCATAGTGGTGGGGCCCGTGATGTGCGCACACCCTGAAGGTGGGCGCCGCACCTGGAACCAGGAACCCGCAAAGAACCCTGAACAATGGCCTCCGCCACAGAAATACCCCTCCCCAGCATGCCCCACAAGGGAAAACTCCTCCAATTGGCTGCTGGGAAGAATTGGCTCTGCCTGGACCCCTCTGGCGCCACCTGCCGCCCAGAGATGAGACTGCATCTCTGGGGCACAGACCGACCCACAGGACAATCCAGATTTGGCAACAGCCAAATTTAACAAATCAAAAGAATGAGAGCAACATAACTCTCTCATTCTCCCACAAAATTTACAAATAGCACCTGTACGAAAGTACACAGGCGCTACATAAACATGAATAAATAGAGAACTCTGCGCTATGATAATATAAAATACATTAAGGAAGCTGCTCCCCTAAAGCGGTGTGAAAACAACCTTAGCAATGTGGGGGGTGTATATGTAAAATGGTGAGACCTGATTGTTAGAATATCATTGGCTGCTTGAAACCAATGTACATCAAACATGTGGGTCAAAAGGGAACAAGGGGGTGGGGATTTTGGTGGGGACTTTTTCACGGCACTGATAGGAAAGAGGGGGGTGTATAATAATAAGGGGATACTAGTAGTACATGAAAACAAGGGAAAAAATTGTGCTTATCTAAATCTAAAAGTGAGCAGCTACCCAGCAATGTGACAAAAATTGAAAAGGTGATGTGGATATACATGTAGCGCTAGTGGTAATATGTAACACTCAGGCTAAATGAGTGACTGAAACAAGTAATGAAAATATAAAATCCATATATGTGAAATATATAAAGTATTAAGTGACAAAAATGTCCATCAATGTAAGACGTAGAAAAACGCTGCATGGATCATCATGGAACACACAATATCCCTTCCGAATGGGTAAAGTAGATGAAATACTCTTACGGGATCCAGAGGATCTACCTGTCAGCGACAACAGATCGTAAAAACATGAGAGCTCCCAGACGGATCGATTCGGCTTGTCTGACGACACACACTCAGCCTGGTAAGAACCCGAACGTCCTGGACTGGAGAACTCTTGATAGGTGAAAGGTGATCCAAAAGGAAGGAATAGGCCCAAACAAAAACAAAAAAGAAAGGGGGGGGGCCCCTTTCTTCCAAAAGATGACACACGGTATGATAAACAAAACACCCACAAGGAGTGTGACAAAGCACAATGATGAAGCTCCAAAAAAACTTTAAATCCAGCAAGTCATGCAAAGAGAAAAAGAAAAACAGTGCTCCATAGTGCAGGTCAAAAATGATGACATGGGTTTTATTGTAATAAAACCAATAGGATAATGACATAAAAGTGATCACAAAATATGATAAAAAATTAAATAAAAGCAATATGGAGAGTAGGCGTACCAAGTCCTACACGTTTCGTCTGAAGGGACTTCAACTGGGGCATCTGGAGCATCTGGCGCATCTGATGCCCCAGTTGAAGTCACTTCGAACGAAACGCATAGGGCTTGGTTCGCCTACTCTCCATATTGCTTTTATTTTATTTTTTATCATATTTTGTGATCACTTTTATGTCATTATCCTATTGGTTTTATTACAATAAAACCCATGTCATCATTTTTGTCCCGCACTATGGAGCACTGCTTTTCTTTTTCTCTTTGCATGACTTGCTGGATTTAAAGTTTTTTTGGAGCTTCATCATTGTGCTTTGTCACACTCCTTTTGGGTGTTTTGTTTGTCATACCATTCGACATCTTTTGGAAGCAAGGGGTCCCCCCCCCCCTTCCTTTTTTTTGTTTGGGCCTATTCCTTCCTTTTGGATCACCTATCAAGAGTTCTCCAGTCCAGGACGTTTGGGTTCCTACCAGGCTGAGTGTGTGGTCAGACAAGCCGAATCGATCCGTCTGGGAGCTCTCATGCTTTTACGATCTGCAGGTAGATCCTCTGGATTCGGTAAGAGTATTTCATATATATATATATACTTTACCCAGTCGGAAGGGATATTGTGTGTTCCATGATGATCCATGCAGCGTTTTTCTACGTCTTACATTGATGGACATTTTTGTCACTTAATACTTTATATATTTCACATATATGGATTTTATATTTTCATTACTTGTTTCAGTCACTCATTTAGCCTGAGTGTTTCATATTACCACTAGCGCTACATTTATATCCACGATGCTTATACTGTAGTAGGTGATAAATAAATTCCAAATTCTAGCTTGAAACAATATGTTAACTATAAGGTCAACAATACAATAGTGATTTAAAGTGCAAGTGCTTATATGATAACAACATCAAAATAAGCGCAAACAGGTCCAAAAAATGCAGCAATGGTCACTAAATGATAAGCAATTGGTAAGTCCATGCATCAAATGGTTAACTTGAGAGTAGACACCATCACCATAGAACAGATATCAAACTGGCGACACTGACGACACTAGCTTCCTGACGACATCAATAGATGAAACGTACGTCGACAGAAGTCATGCATTAACCTGTGTAGTGCCATGCTGTCATCAGTCATGTTTTGGCCCTTGAAAATTGGGCCAAATTGTCAGTATTTGTGAAGTGAGATAATACATTATGGTTTTTTTTGTCAGGTAAGATCTGAGGCTGTCTCTAATTGGGATCTACAAGAATCTGCGTTTTTAAAATGTAGCCAGCCTGCCCAGATTTTATAATAAGTGATAAGCTGGATAGGTAAAATGATCAGACATAGAGTAACTGTTATTTGCAGTTTACTAAACAGGTGCAATGTTAGAAGCAATAATGCAATATAGGTCCAGGATGGCAGAAAACATGCATAAAGTGCAATATAATAAAAAAAGTGTTTTACGATGGTAAAGAACCAGCATAAACTTCAGAATCTGATTATAAAAGCTGCCCAAACATGGGCTCCTCATAGCGACGTCTCTGTGACAATCAGGGTAAAAATTGGCTGCATAGCATAGTTCTTTATGAATCTATAACAACAGAGAGTCAAGCTGAGTAAAACAGTTAGGAAAAAAAGTCACGTGCATTCATCCTTATAAACAGTGTCCCTCACAATGAAGTCCAGGGTAGCCCTAGTAACATAGGTGAACATCTGAGGGAGCCAAGGCTAAAGAAGAAAGATCCCCCCACTGCAACTGGAGTACTTGTCTAGCAATCTGGGAGGGGCTCCCAACACTAGTTAGGTCTCCTGTATAAGCTATTAGGTTCAGGTCTCACACTTGGCTGTGAATCACTTGCCCAACAACCTTTGCCTCATTAGGTATGGCCTCTTTGACCTATTGATGGAGGAAAGCTGAGAAATTTAAATTCCATGGGCATGTCCAGGAACCCAGAGATCGACAGATTGTATTATAGGGGGCCTTCACTATTACGCGGTCAGACTATTTGCTGCATTTATGAGGTGGGGTATAACTGATTTCTTATATTTAGGAATGGGCAAGGATTTATTGTAGAATAATAGAACTCAGATATGCTGCAGATAAGTCATGGCAGTAATCGTTGTTATTAAATGAACAATCTGCACCCAAAAAGTTTTTTTTAGTGCCCTGGGCCAGCCCACACCACAAGCACAATAAAGAGGCCAAGAAGTGCTATCTACTTGGTCATACATGGTCTCTGTACCATTGGTCTAAGTGCTTAAAATGACTGCCTGTAATATTATTGGTGATAAGAGAGGTATATGTGAAGAGAAACATTTTGGAGTTGTTTTCTGCAGAAAGCATATGAAATAGTTCCTGTTCCCAATGAAAAATTATTCTGGGGGATTACCATGAGCCACTGCAAGTAACAGCTTTGTAAAGTAATGAGATACCCTGGGAGGACCCAGTGGTAGGTAAGAATATATTTTCTATTGTACTGAAATGTCTAAATGTTGCAGTGGATTTGGAAGTCTTTTAGTAAAAATACGGAGTTGGAATTATCTCAAAAGGTAGCTTCGCTTATGAAAGACCCTACATATTTAGTTATTTTATTTAGAAACGTGGAGACTGGCTTATGAAATATTTATGTGCATCCTCTTATATACAGCTTTGATTGTCAAGCCTCGTACACACGGCCGAGGAACTCGACGGGCGAAACACATCGTTTTCCTCGTTGAGTTCCTTGTCAGGCTGTCGAGGAACTCGACAAGCCAATTTTCTCCATTCCCGTCAAGGAAATAGAGAACATGCTCTCTTTTTGGCTCGTCGAGTTTCTCGACAGTTTCCTCGACGAAAATGTACACACGACTGGTTTCCTCGGCAAAAAAATATCTCCCAGCAAGTTTCTTGCTGGTTTTTGCAGGGAATCTCGGTCGTGTGTACGAGGCCTCAGCCAAGAAATACCAAAGTAAGTTAAAAAGGTGGTAAGTATAAATCTTTACTTGGCAACTATGCAAAATTGTAGTAGTGTAAAGTGGCCTTTTGTTCTGCCCATGAAGAGCAGAGCAATAGGATTACCGTATTTTTCGGACTATAAGACGCAGAGACTTTTTTCCCCATATATATGGGCGAAAAAAGTGTGTCTTATAGTCCGAATATGGAAAGTACAGCCCCCCCCCGTCACCGCCGTTTAACATACCGTATAGCAGGCAGGCAGCCGAGCCATCAGCGGCCTCACGGCGATACGGCGGATTGCGGCGGCATAGATGGACTGTGTACGGTAATGGCTGCATGTCTGCATGGGAAGCGGGCTACGGAGAAGAAGCCCCAGGATGCATTGCGCCATGTTCAGTGCACGGAGCTACGCCCACACGGCGTCACCACGTATTGCTCCGTGCACTCAGTGATCTCCTGAGTCAGCTGACCCCTGAGTCAGCTAACCATACTGGTGTAAAATCATTGGTTGCTTCCTCACATCAGCATCTGTAACCCATACGGAATACAGCAAAGAAATACAGTACAGTGGCATTAATAAAAAAAATTATTTTTTACAGTAATATGGAATTTACAGTAACTGGTAACACTGACCAGGTTCCCAGCTCAGCCACCCAGTTTATTAAATATTTCAGTACATATTTGGGTCAGAATCTTTTTTTTCTAATTTTTCTCCTCTAAAATCTAGGTGCGTCTTATGGTCAGATGCGTCTTATGGTCTGAAAAACGGTACTTTAGTGCTACACATACTTACCATTCTTCTGCAGCTCTGTTTAGCTGGTTGCAGAGAGAATTATTTCTTAAACTTCACATGCAAGTGCTGAGTTTCTGAGTGACCAGTTACTAATCACCAGTACTGTTACATAGAAGTAAGTAAAGTGATAAAAATAAAAAAAAGAAGTAAGTGAAGTGATTACCTTTCTACCCAGAGCTACAAGGCATTTTTATTTTCTCCCAGCAGAAGACCTGAGTGACTTAGGACTTAGGAGCAAGGACAAGGGGTGTATGTACTAATTGTACTATTAAAGTAAACCTTTTGCTTTGCCACATATGGGCATACACCAGGTTCATTTAAAACCTGAATACAGTATACAGATTATTTAAAAAGCCCCATAGTGACTGGTTCTCTTCAACATTTTCTTGTATCTGAAAGCTCTATTATGTGTATCAGTACAGGATTCCAGTCACTTTTAAATATTAAGATTATATGTAAATTTGCTCAGTGGATCTCAGATCTATTATAATGGTGTTTCTTCTAGGCAGGTCCTGGGTATACACTTTAATACATAAAATACATTTTCATGTTTGTGCAAAATGTTCCTACAATAAATAGCCCCAAGAAAGGTTATTTTATCTGTACAAATCACACACATTTCTTGCCGTATCTCTGGCTGAAGGACTATACATATAAATAACACAGACAGAGACAATTTGTTGGTATTATAGGTAGTACAGATAATGGAAACTTATTGGCATGGTGCATACGCTGAAACTGAATTTGCAGATGTAGAACATCTATTATTGGCATATTAAAAATTGAAGATAGCACCGGTAAGCAACCTACAAACATGGAAATATCAAAGTGAGCAGATTTTATATTAAAATAAGTAAGAATTGCTGGCACAATTGAAAAATAATAGTGTTTGGCTTATGTAAAGAATCTGTGTCAGGAAGCACAATAAAACAAATAAAGTAACCTTATGCCCTAAATAAGATTACCTCTTATAAAAAATAAATCACAATCCATTTGTTATTAAAAGCCATATTGAACTACTCAGATATTCAAAATCTTATTTTTTTTTCTTTTTATATACAGTGCTTAACTATTTCTAAGAATACTTCTGTCTTACTTGTATACCATTGTGACAATTTTGAATCTATACACTTAGATTGTTAAAGCCTTTGTATGACCCAACCACTGTACATATAGTGGACACTTTAAAGTGATACTGAACACACACTGTTTGATTTACATTGTCCCCTTCTATTTCTGTATGTGGCACTCTAATTATTTTAATATATATAAAGAAAGCTAAGTTGTCCTAATCAATATACAGTTGCCACATGACCTAGCTCCTTCCCAGCCTGTCTGTAGGGAAACAGGAGGAGGAGGAGGAGCTTCTAATCCTCTGCTGTTGGTCATATGTTAAAAAAAACAGACTTTGGAATACAGAGTACAAATAAATACAAAATTTCAATAAAACTGTTTAAATTGGCATACAAATATATATTTGAAATTTGATCTGCATTATTTTGTGGAAATAACAGCGTGGTGGGCAGATTTCTGCCAGTTACAGGCTGTGTCATGCCCCTCCAGCCTGTGTCTTATTATAAGAGGGAGGTGAAGCCTCCATTTATCTACATGTATTATCCCACCCGCCCATTGTGTTTAGCTGGTTAGAGGGCATGGAGGAGGAGGGAGGGAGTGGGCTGTCATTTATCACTGTGTATATACCCACATTTGGTGACTCACAGCTGAAGTCGGGACATGAACAGAAGGTGGACATAGAGAGCAGCAGGATCAACCAGTTTTTTTTATAGTGACTGAGTGAGTATGAACAGCATGTAATACTGCATTTATTGATATTTTTGTATGATGTGGGTTAGTGACACTTTTAACTATAGTGCATATTGCAATCCATGGAATTTGCTCTGTGGTGTGTAAAGTAGTATTATCATGAAGCTGATTTTGCTAAGAAGAGTCAGCTTTTTAATGTTTTCATGCAAAATTTACATAACTTTCATCCAAGATTCAAACATTTTCCTAATTTATTCCAATTATAAAATAGGTGAATCTTGGGTGAAAAAATATATAAATAGACCACATTGTATACTTCTATATTTTTCTTAGGTTTTTATTTAGTTTTTCTTGTATTTGTGTGGTATTTAATTGGACACAGACTAGGTTGACATTATTCCTTTGAGCTCACCACAAATTTTGCAATCTATCTGTCAAAAAACGATGTATTTGTAATATCTTGTCTGATTGGCAACATGTTAATTGGATAGTTTAGGTAGTTCTCTTTTTACATTGTTTTATCATCTAAAGGAGATTGTACAAACATTGCAAGTTCGATTATAATGTCAGTGTTAAGTAAATCAGTCTTCTTAAAGGGATTGTAAACCCTCACCTTGTAAAACAACCTTAACAAAAATTAAAGGAAAAACAATTGTGTATAGATATAAAAAACATTTAAACACCTTTTTTTCCTCTTTTTATAAGCACTGTTCCCAGCTGCAATAAAAGCTAGTGGAGGATAAACAGCAGTACACTGATCTTCCCAAAGATAGACTGGGAGGGGGGTGTTAGGACAAGGTCATATCATTGGAGGAGAGCACACTGAGTTCCAGGTACAGGCAGAATATGGTGTGTTCTCCTGCTTAGTGTGTTTAGATTTTTTTTATAAAAAGTTACCTTGTGTGCTATTGCTGCCCTGTGTATTACCATGTATGACCAGGGCATTCTCTGACCCAACTTTCTCCTTGCTGTGATTATGTACGCTGGACCCTTATCTACACGCGAATGTGACCTAGTTTGTCTAGACCTCCTTCTGCCTAACCCTCCTTTGATATCAGAGTCCTCTGTTACTACTTAGCCTGCTCTGACCTGCTACTCCTACACACCAGTCGTTGCTGCCCTATGGACATATGTGGTAGTGCACCACAAGTGCACTACAAGTAGCAGCAAGCTGTGGTATATGCTATTTATTACTGAACTAACTGCATACAGTATTTCGCTCATCTGAACTGTTTCACTGCCCGCTATACTCCTGCCCTGACAGACCATTACAATTAAAGGGGAAGACAACCTAATAGGATTATAAACAAGCTCGGATGTATGCCTAATAACTTGGCTGTTTACACAGAAATTGGGACCCAGCTCATTAGGTTGAAATCTCCTCCTACTATAACCACGTGGCAATACTTCTGACACCTGAACTAAAGAATCCTTTCCTTGATCAACATTGGCAACTGTATGGGGTTCGTAACTTTGAAAACAGCTACAAATTAGATTATTATTAATTATAAAAACATCCTTGGCGTGGCTGCTGAAACACAGAGGGTGAAAATCATAATTTGTAATTGCAGGGTGACCCCCAGGTCTGGACCTTTAGCGTGAAACTAAACTATCCAGGCCCTGCTAATAATAGATGCCTTGTTTGAGGCCCTGACCTTGCTATGTGATGAGATTATGTTGCTGCTGAGTAGGCCCCTGCGTATCTTACATCAATGGGCCAACTTTGCTTAGGGTATACAGTTCAGAGTTTTGCGACTTGAGCCCCAGAATATGTCTGGAATCATGCAGCACCCTGCAGACAATCTGAATGGGTATTTCTGAGGCTATTAAAGATGCTTTGGTCTCTATCCCTGCCCAGCTGCACTAGAGGAAACCATGAAATTATCCATCAGAAATGACTGGCGCTAACAGGGGAGGAGACAGGAATGTGGCACAGCTGAGGCCTAATCTGTACTTTCCTTGACACCCAATTCCTCCACTTCCAATGCACGTCTGAATGGGAACTTTTACAGCTAGGTTCAATCCATTTATCTGCTCACTGTCGTGACATGAGACTTTGTTTTTATTGTAGCCTTAGGGGTCCTGTGCTTTGCATTTGGCCCTACTCGAGGGACCCTGGACAATTGTGAAAAAGTCACCCTCCCTAGGTCATGAAAAGGACAAGCGCTTAACGATCCCCACTGGTTATCTACTACGGGACTGGGTCTCATGAGCCACTGGCCTTTGTGGATTTCGGAGCCACTGGAAAATCTCTTGAAAAAGAACTCTGAAAAACACATGCTCTAGACTAGTCTAGAGTGTTCTGTCCGCCTGATTTCTGTGGATAATCAGTCTCTCTCACAAAACCAAGTGCTACAGGCCACTAACCCTTTCCAGCTATAACTGGAACTTTCACATTCAGAGAAGATTTCTTGTCATGTCATTAATTCCTCACCCCACACCTTTGATTTCAGGTCTTGGTATCCTGTCTTTACACTGCACACACATCCTCTCCAGGCAAAGCCTGAAAGGCAAAAGAGATTCCAGAAAGTTCCCCCAAATATGTATGCCAATTCCCCAACATGCATTTGAATTTGCCAGAGTTTAGTGAATGAGGTGAAGTTCTGTTGGCTTCCACATCCAATCATGTGCAAGCAAAAATAATTTTTTTGTTTATTTTCCCTGTATGTGATTATTCTTTTCAAAGTGAAATTTCATCACATTTACAAAGGTATGGAAAGAATTCCCTTGCAAAATTAAAAAAAACGTTTAGTAAATCAACCCCTATATTTTATTTACTTATAGCAGGAACACCATTAGTGCTGAAAGTGTATAGGAAGAGCATGGTTTCTCTAAGTACCCAGAATTACTATGAGTAAAGTCATTTTTTTTCATGGTTTTAACACAATACATATATTTTTTGATTAAGTGGAAGCAGATATTCATAACTGTTTTCATGCTAATTTGTCATAGAAGCATCAACTGACTTGCTCTAATTACTTATATACATTTTGCCGCTAAGATAAATTCATGTGAATTATCTTTACTAAACGTACTCTGCCAGAACTAATCTTGATTTATGGGATAGGCATATTTTAAATAATGGAGACTATTAAATATCCTGTGTATTTACAGAATTGTTGACACTATTTTCTGGGTCAAAACTCAAGAACAATGTTGTTCTTTCATGTTCCAGAATCCAGCATCTCTGAAATTTAAGGGTTTATGAAATTTTTAGCATGCGAATATGAGATAATTTTCTTCTGCTCGTCAAACGGCAGTTCTGCACAAAAAATTAAACTGTGTGGGATTCATGTCATGTCCAGTAAATATCAGTGACAACATTATCATGTGTATAGTTTTTACTGTTGTACTTTTTCCAATTTAGCACTGTAGAGACAAAATTATTTACTTTTACCTCACTTATCTTCTGCTGTGCTAAATCACATCACTATCTTTCTCTATACTCTTCTAACTTTAATTAAATATATATTTTGCATGGAAACTGTGAAGGAGTGAATTTATCAAAACTGGAGCAGATCGAATCTTGGCATCTAATCAGCTTCTACCTTCTGTTTGTTCAGTTAAGCTTTGAAAATGAAAGATAATCGCTGATTGGTTGCCAAGCACACTGCTGCAGATTCTGTCTGCCTAGTTCTATAATGAGGTTGAGCCCAGGCAAGGTGTGTAGGGGGGATACAATCAGAAAGGGCACTTGCCCTGGCCACAGGGCAAGAGTGTGGAGAATGGCACATTAAGGCCGTGATAGCTTTTAGAAAATTTTAATCCCCCCCCCCCCCACCACCAGGAGCAGTGTAATGTGAGAAGGAGAGCGGGCAGGGCTAAGAACACAGTTTATTTTATTTTCAGCGGCTTGGGGGCAGCGGTGGAGGCGGAGGAAGGAGACATTGGTGGAAGAAGTGAAGAAAGAAGACATTGGTGGAGGAAGTGGAGAAAGAAGACATTGTGATTGACGTTGGAGCTTTGAAATTTCTGTTTCAATATTTTTATTATGTTTCAAAAGAGTATGACAAGCCCATAGTGTGCCCACACAGGGGCAACATTGAACAGGCACATACAAAAAACAATGTATGTACGTAGAATGATTAACATAACTGTAAACTGTTACCAGGATCCAAAAGGGCCAGGTTAGAGGTAAGGTAAGTATCACACGCTATACTGTATTGTCCCCTAAGGAAAATCAGTCTTTGTCTATAGCCTTCATATTAGGAGTGAAGAGGAAAAGAAAGACAAGAGGAGGAAGAAAAAGAGAAAGAAGAAAAAGAGAGAGGGCCCTAGGAGAGGGTGAGTTCCACAGACATGGGACCTTGCACAAGCGCACTTACAGTCGACCATAGCTAGTCTGTGGCAGATCAGGCACGAATAGGTTATCCAAGGGTCCTACACTTTCAGAAGAAAAGGAGAGATAAAATCCAGCTGCACAATTGCAAATAATGGAAATATTCCTGCCTAGGGATATCGTTGTGCCTCTCGGAGGGCCTCCCATGATGGAAATTAGCATATAGTTAAAAAATGTTGCACACCGGTAAAGCCATTGGAGGTTCACCAAGAGAAGGAACTAGGTTGTTCCAGCCCCGGCAGGAAAAGGTGGGTTGTTAACGATCAGGTAAAAGAGCGATGAAGGTTGAAAAAGTCACACAATTTCAAGCCATGAAGCATAAGAGGGCTTAGTGCCAGGGGGCGTAAATTATGAGGAAGCCAAAGCAACACCTTGTAGAGAAATCGGGTGCAGTTAGGTAGTTCCAGGAGCACCCACAATGGGATGTCACAACAGTGGCATGTAACATAGATAATTGAGAAATCTGGGCTGCCAAATAATATTTGACCATGTTAAGGGCTTCCCAGACCACCTTAAACCTATGGGTATAGAACGTTGATCTGGTACTCTGGGCATTTATGAGCCCATATGAACTGGAGGAATCTGTTCTGTAAAAAGATGGACGTGTATTAGGGAGGGTCTGAAAGAAATAAAGAACTTTTGGCAAGATAGTCATTTAACTGCATGGATACGCCTATCCATCGAGAGAGAGGGGGAATTACCAAGGATGGAGAAAAAAGGTCAAGGAGCACAGCAAGAGATAGTAGTTTGCCATAAACAAGATGGAATAGGAGGAAGTAGAGTTTAGTCCCCAAGTAATCTTTGAGTGGGGTACCCAGTGATAGGAAATTGTGTCTGTAAATGTGTGACCAGGTCAGCAGGGGAGCGTGATATTCAGAGCCGTTGTTTTGGAAGAGATTGATATGGAGTCCAGAGGTGCTGAGGAAATGATCCATATCGTCCTGCAAGTTGGGAAGAGCAGTAATAGATTAGTGAGGACCAGGAGGACATCGTCCACATAAATTTGCCTTGTAATGGTTGCCTGCATCAGAAACACAAGATACTGTACATATCGGGATTATCCCGGAGTGGCCATGGCCATTGGTTCTAATGCAAGAATGAAGAGTGCTGGTGACAGTGGACGGCCCTTCCACGTACCCTGGAAAATCAGAAAAAGGCGAGGAGAGAACCCCGGCATATTTAACAGAAGCCATGGGGGACGTATGTAGGGCTTTAATCCAGGCCAAAAAGTCACTGTCAAATCCCCACTGCGTAGAGTGCAAATTCTAAATAATCTCAGAAAAGCGAATTGAACGCCTTGTGTATGTCAAAAAACAATAAAAAGGCCCGGTATCTTACGTTACGTAAAATATGGATTAAATGAATAACCTTGCGGATATTGTTCTCCTGCCTGCCTGGGACGAAGTCCACCGGGTCTCTGTGCATGAGAGTTTGGAGATATTTTTTGACACGGGTGCTGAGGACCTTCCCCAGAATCCTCAGATCCACATTCAACAAAGAGATGGATCTGAACACCTCAGAGGTCTCGTCGGTTGTTTTAGTAATCATAGTGATATAAGCTTTAAGGGATTTGGGGAGGCCCGAGAACCTTGTTTTCAATGAGTTAAAATATGGCAGTGAGGTGGGGAGTCAGGAGGGTAGAAAGCTTCTTATAATAGAGTCCTGAAAACCCATCTGGTCCAGGGGCCTTGGAGGGCCTTTAGCAACTTAATGACCCGGGAAATCTCATCCTCAGAAATATCTGCGTTCCAGGGAGGTACGACATTTCAATACAAGACTGTCACCATCACTTGTTTTTTGTAACACTAACTGCTTTTTTTTGGTAAATTGTGTAGGGGTACAATATACCCTATACTCATTTACATAGGGGGGCGGAAGTGTGGGGGCCCTATTTTATTAAAGGGGCTTACGGATTCTGAAAAAACCGCAGGCCCGGCAGACCCCCACAAACTAGCTGCCCAGAATGGGGACAAGGTGCTTTGGGGTGAGGATGCAGAGTCCCCCCTGCCCAAAGCACCCCCCCATGTTGAGGGCATATGTAGAGTTTCAAAAGGGATGGACAGCCGCACTCCAAGAAACTTCATAAGCCATGACTAAGCACTGAAAATAGTGTGAAACGCGTCAACTGTCCCTTTCTTTTGCTGTGTTTTGTGATGCATGCCCATTTTTACCAGATAAAAGACAAACCTTTGAAGTTTCCTTGGAGTGCGGCTGTCCATCCCTTTTGATACTCTTACATTTGCTTTGTGCATTGCCAGCACCTTGGTTTCCTGAGAGTTCCTTAATTACATACAAGATCCACCTGGAGCGGTGACTCCATTCCATGTTGAGGGCAAGTGGTCTGGTATGGTTCAGGAGGGGCTGCATGCTCAGATAAGAGTCTGGTAATGGATTTGTGGGACCCCCATGCCATTATTTTTGGTGTGGGGGCCCCCCGCCAAATCCATACCAGACTCAAAGGGCCTGGTATGGATTTGGGGGGGGACCCTACACCCTTTTTTCTCAATTTCTTTAGCTGATGACTCATCAAGTGTTAAGGACGCGGCGACCAGCTTCCCGGCCTGCTCCTTAGCAACAAGCTATATATACAGTGTTTTTAAAGTGACATAAAAAAACACAAAAATGAAAAATGCATGAAATATGCATGAAAAATGCATGCAAAACACATGCCTGAAAAAAAACATCAACTGCAACCGCATAGATGATATCCTAGATGTAAGCCTTGGCAGAAAACTGCAGGAGAGCTTTTGGCCGAGAATCCCGGCCATGTATATGCTCCCTAGCAGTTTTCCCGACAGGAATACTGCTGGAAAAAAATTGAGAACCCGCTCTCTATTTTCCCGTCGGGATTCCCGGCAGAGTGTTTCCTGCCGAGAGAACCCGGTCGTCTGTATGCTTACCTGAAGGGGAAATAATTTGACTCATGCGCGTTAGCATAGAACTATTTTAGCCGGCTTGTCATAGTCTTTGACGTCAATGCATTCTTGCCATTCAAAAGAATGGCAGGTCTTTTTTGTGTGGCCGTGTGTATACATGGCTTTTCAAGGCAAGCTAGACAGGAATCTCGTCGGATAAACTGACGTTTTTCAAACAGACGGGATTCCTGGCCTTGTGTACATGGCTTAAGAGGGTATTTCCCTCACATTACAAAGATAACCTCTCACTTTATTAAGAATCCTCTACTAAGTCTACAAGACAGGAGTTGAAAAAGACATCTCCCTAATTAGACGGAGAGCTGTTGCTGTAACTGCTTAAACATTGTTAGCTGAAGTTTATTGTTAATTTGTAAGTCAAATCCTTGACTAGTGCATCTAAAGGCCTGGTAAACACGATCAGATTTTCCATGGACAAAGCGTAGGACTTTTGTTCGAAGGGCGTTCGCCATGAACTTGTCTTGCATACAAATGGCAAATAATTGTCGGCCAACAAACACAAAACGATGTGGTTTTTCATCTCTTTAGCGCCACCCTTTGGGCAACTTCTGCTAATGTTGTGTTATAGTTTGCATTGCTTTTGGGCATGCGTGTTTGTACTTTGGAGTTTTGTCCGAAGGACTTGTGTGCACACTATCGGATAATCTGACAACACACATTTGTTGGCGGAAAATTTTAAAGCAGCTATCCTACATTTGTTGGTGGAAAATCCGACAACAATTTGTCTGATGGAGCATACAAACAGTCAAATTTTCTGACAACAGCCTGCCATCACACAATTCCAGTCGGAAATCCGATCGTGTGTATGGGCCTTTATCTGTCCACACACAGAAACATTTTTTTCTGTTCTGCCAATAGATTTCTTCATTCATACTACATGGCGGAGATGGACAGTTCTCCAGCTGAAGGTATAGTAATTTGACAGCCAGCCTCTGTCAGTGTTCAAAATTTTCATATAGTACCAACATCTGATTAGATGCAGTCACTGTTCGGCTGCCAACTTCCCATCCAGCTCCTTCTATTTTTTTATCAAGGGATTTTGGCAGGAGGTGACCCCACTAACAAAATGTGCTCCATGTAAGTTAAGTTCAACAACTACCCTCTCCCAAATTGACAATGCTGCAATCCAAACATTTTTCTGTGGCTTCGGCCAGGTGGAGTGAAAATGCCCCAAGACAGGATGTTTGTTACTGGCAAGATCACAATGTAAAAATAAAGGAAAAAAAGCATTGGTAAGTTGTAATATATGACATTTTTGTTTTTTAGTTTAATACACTTTAAATTTGGCTTTACCATTAAATCAAACTCAATAATGCATTTAGCTTAGTAGAATTTATTTTTTGCAAACATTTCAGCAAAGCATAAAATCTCAGTTTATCCATACCTAGGTCCTGGAAACGTTGTATGTGTTTATATTACCTATACTACCCACCCTTGATTGTTATAATAATTATCTTTGTGGGTTGGACAATGGGAAAAAAATCTATATTGAGAGGCGTTTGTTCATTGCTAACTAATAAGCCAGTGAACCCTGACTATAACCATGGCTATCTAATTATGTTTATGGTCGTTACCCTCTGACTGAGAGAGATGTGGATCACATAAACACGCGACAAGACTTACAACATAATAGACCTGAAGTGTTCCTTGGTGGTCTGGTCAGTATGCAAGAAAAGGGGGCATACCCAAGGTAAGTAATGGTAGTTAATTGAAGAAGGATATGCTGACAAGTGCCCTGAAAAAGGGAAGGGCGGGAGGGTGTCGAATGCGATTGAATGCGCAGACTCACGGACATGAGGGTGAGCTGTGAAGAGTCGGCCCAGTAAAGTGTAGTACCCGCATACTGAATCGAAAAGAGCACGTGTGAGTGGGCTGCTTAAAGCGGGGTTACCATCACATTTTTTAATTTTAAAATATCTGCTTTCATCTATCGTTCTATACGTCTCTATGGTGTCACTTACTATTTTAAAATGTCCCGCTGTTCCGTAGAGTTATTCTAAAGGAACACTTTATATCTTGGCCTCTTGAACGTTCTCATTTTGCTGTGGGCATTGTGAAGCCCACAAGCAGTTGCCTTCCTGGGAATAGTCGGGATGACGCGTCAGAACGAAACACTCGTCCCGCCCCAATCTTGCGCATGCGCAAGACTGCTGCAGCGCAGTGCCGTCAACGACTTGGGTTGCCATCACAACGAGCGTCGGCTGCGAAGTGTACGCCGTTGTGATGGCAACCCATCATCAACAACAAGCCGAGACCGTCACACAGCATTAGTATACAGGATTGCCATTTCATCATTTGTTTATTTATGTATTGCTAAATTTTATTAAAAAAAATATTTATTTAATGAAGTTTGATCGTATATTTTAATTTATTATTGACTACATTTAGTTAGTTTCTCTCCCATTGTGTATTTCTATATAATTATGATTATATGTTATAAATTTTTTTTATAACATATAATTAGAATTTATATAGAAATATATATAATATATATATATATATATATATATATATATATATATATATAATATATATATATATATATATATATATATATTTTCTTTATAAATTCTAATTATATGTTATAAAAAAAAAAAATTATAACATATAATCAGAATTTATATATATATATATATATATATATATATATATACACACACACATAATAGTGACCGCCCCATTGTCATGGCAAAATAAGCTTACAGACAATAGAAGGACACCATTCAAGAGTGAAGGTAAAGAAGTTAGCAGAGCTTCATTCGTGAGGTAAGTTTAAAAAATAGTTATACCTGGCATAATTTTTTTTGGTTTAATCTCTTTGCAACAAAACTATATTTTTTTATATGTATATAAGGTTTGTTATAATTTAGTTTTTTTTTATATCAGTAAAAATTAGTGATCTTTCAATATTTTAAATTTTGTATTATGCAATGTTAAAAATAAAGATTTTTATTTAAATTATTCAAACTTTAATTAAATATGTCTACTTCCTCTTTCTCTATCTCTCTTACTCTGTGTGTGTGTGTGAGTGAGCATATATATATTTATATATATATATATTTTATATTAAAATTTTATAAGTAAATATATATATGTGTATTTTTTTTAAACCAAATTAATATATATTACTATAATATTCTAAAGGTTTATATTTAATACAACTTGCACATATATATCTCTCTCTCCCTATATATATATATTTATATATATATATATATATATATATATATATATATATATATACTAGCTGAATACCCGGCGTGCCCGGTCTTCCTATCTTAACCTTTTGGGGAGGAAAATCATAGTAATATAAATATACCCATCTTTTATATAAGGGTGTAGGTAAGGGTTAATTTAACTGTCATATATTTTTATTTGGCATATAAGTAATATGTGTACCACTGGTATTATTGAAATATCTCCAGGCGTACAGAAGTTATGTGGGAACATACATTTCCCATTGATTTGCATGGGACTTTAAACAAAAACCCCGACCCTCACAAATGGGGGTAGTTAAGGGATAAATTAACTATCCTATAGTTTAAGTGGACATATAAGTAACATGTGACCAAGTGTTATCGAAATATCTACAGCCGTTTGGAAGTTATGAAGTAACATGTATTGGGGGTGGGTAAGGGTTAAACCACCTATCCTATGTTTGTTGCTGACATATAAGTAACATGTGTGCCAAGTTTCATGTTAATATCTTTAGCCGTTTGGACGTGATGCTGGAACATACATACACACACACGTTGAGTTTTATATATATAGAATATATATATATATATTACATTACATTTTTTAAATGTCATAAATAACATCAGAATTATTTTTTTTTCTAATGCTATCAACTAGTATTAAAACTTTTTAGTTTTGTTTTTTCTTATGTCTAGGTTTTAGACTAGCAGCTGTTTTTTGCTATATTTTAAAGAAACAATGTTACACTTTCTTGTATAAACTCTATGGTTATCTCATTATTAATAATAACATATGTAACACTAATTATGTTTTTTTCTGTTAATTGTTATATTTTATTTAATAAATATATATAAAAAATAGAGGAGAGGCGAGAAAAGGAGAGAAGAGAAAAAGAAAGAGGAAACAGAAATTGAGTGGTAGAAGAGGAGAGGCAAAGGGAGAGGAGAGAAGAGGCTAGAGAAAGGCAGAATAGAGGAGAGAGAGAAAGAGCAATGGAGCGGTAGAAGAGGAGAGGAGAGAGAAAATGAGTGGTAGGAGAGGATAGAGAAAAGGAGAGAAGAGAGAAAGGGAGTGATAGGAGAGGAAAGAGAAAAAGGAGAGGAGAGAGAAAGAGAGTGGTTGTAGAGGAGAGGAGAGTGAAAGATAAAGTATAAGAAAGAAAAAGCGAGAAGAGAGCAGAGACATAGGGAGAGTAGAAAGAAAGAAAGTGAGTGGTAGGAGGAGAGGTAAAGGGAGATCGCATAAGAGGGGAGAGAAAAGGACAAGAGAGGAGAGAGAAATAGGAATGGAGTGGTAGGATAGGAGAGAGAAAAGGGGGGTGCTATGACAGGAGAAGAGAGGATAGAGAAAGGGAGTGAAAAAGAGTTTGTGTAGAGAGGAGAGAGAGTGAAAGAGAGAGTAGAGGAGAGAGACAAAGATAGTAGCGGAAAGAGAACGGGAAAGATGAGAGAAAGGGAGGAGGAGAGGAGAAGAGAGAAAAGGTAAGAAGAAAAAGAAAGTGAGTGGTAGGAGATGTCAGGGAAAGGGAGGGTAGAGGAGAGAGAAGAGAAAGGTAGAAGATAGTAGAGAGAAAGAGCAATGGAGTGGTAGTAGAGGAGAGAAGAGGAGGGAGAAAATCAGTGGTAGGGAGGAAGAGAGAAAAATAAAGAACAGAGAAAGGGATTGGTAGTAGAGGAGAGGAGAGATAAAGGTAGTGGTAGGAGAGGAGAGAGAGAAAGGGAGTGGTATGAGAGGAGAGGAGAGAGAAAGAGTGGTTGGAGTGGAGAGCAGAAAATACACAAAATGGAGTTGGAGGAGAGGAGCGAGAACAGATTTTGGTGTACAGGAGAGGAGAGGAGTTTGAAGGAAGACTGATGGAGGTGAAGGTAGGTTAGGGGATATTGAAGGAAGGGTAGAGCAGCATTTGAAGGAAGGGGGGTGAAAGACTAGTATTGTAGGGGAAGGGAAGTACTATAAAGGGGAAAGGAGAAAGGAGTAATGATTAATTTGAAGAAAGGTGGAGAGGAGGGTGACAAGGGAGGTGGAGAGGAGGGTGGCAAGGGAGGTGGAGAGGAGGGTGGCAAGGGAGGTGAAGAGGGTGGCAAGGGAGGTGGAGAAGAGGGTGGCAAGGGAGGTGGAGAGGATGGTTGCAAGGGCGGTGGAGTGGAGGGTGGCAAGGGAGGTGTAGAGGAGGGTAGGAAGGGAGGTAGAGAGGAGGTTAGGGGGAGGAATGAGTTAGGAATTGGGGGGGATGGCAGGGAGGAGGGTGTTTATAGATTGGAAGGGGAGGGGGGGACAAGGCATAGTGGAGGGCGAGGGGGAGGGTAGTTTAACCACTTGCTTACTGGGCACATAAACCCCCTTCGTGCCCAGGCGAAATTTCAGCTTCCGGCACTGCGTCGCTTTAACTGACAATTGCGCGGTCGTGCGACGTGGCTCCCAAACAAAATTGGCGTCCTTTTTTCCCCACAAATAGAGCTTTATTTTGGTGGTATTTGATCACCTCTGCAGTTTTTATTTTTTGCGCTATAAACAAAAAAAGAGCGACAATTTTAAAAAATATATTTTTTTTTACTTGTTGCTATAATAAATATCCAATTTTTTTTAAAAAAACTATTTTTTTCTCAGTTAAGGCCGATACGTATTTTTCGACGAATTTTTATAAAAAAAAAAAAAAAATCGCAATAAGCGACTGGTTTGCGCAAAAGTTATAGTGCCTACAAAATGGGGGATAGATTTATGTGTTTTTTTTATTTTTTTTTTTTACTTGTAATGGCGGCGATTTGCGATTTTTTTGTCAGGGCTGCGATATTGCGACGGACGTATCGGACACTTTTGACACAATTTTGGGACCATTCACATTTATACAGCGATCAGTGCTATAAAAATGCACTAATTACTGTATAAATGTGACTGGCAGTGAAGGGGTTAACACTAGGGGGTGAGGAAGGGGTTAAATGTATTCCCTCATTGTGTTCTTACTGTGTGGGGGGAGGGGACTGACTGGGGGAGGTGACCGATGCTGTGTCCCTATGTAAAGGGACACAGATCGGTCTCCTCTCTCCCTCACAGCACGTGGAGCTCTGTGTTTACACACAGAGCTCCACGTCCTGCTGTGTTACCGACGATCGCGAGTGTCTGGCGGACATCGCGGCCGCCAGGCACTCGAATCGGCTCCCGAGCAATGCACCGGGCACGTTGTTTCCCCGCTGCGCGCCCCCAGCGGCGCGCACAGGGAACAACAACAGCAGGACGTCCATGGACGTCCACCCGGCACTTGAGAGCCGCGCTGTGGACGTCTTTCGACCATAGCGTGGATCTCAAGTGGTTAAGGAAGGGTAAGGGGGAGGGTGAAGATAGATTAGGAAGGGGAGAGGGGTTTGCGTAAGGTTTATAGAGGGGTGGGGAGACAATGTAATTTAAAGGTATGTTAAGGGGGGTGTTTGATATAGTGAGGGTGGAAAAAAAGGGGGGTGTAGTGGAGGGGGAATGTTGGGCAGAAGCAACGAACGAAAAAACGCTGGCAGTGGGGAAGGGTTAGGGGAAGGAAGATGATTTTGAAATGGGAAGGAGAGTAAATTATTTTAGGGAGGAGAGAATTGATAGGGATTACAGAGTAGATTAGTAAATTGAGAGCAAATGTAGTTGGTGGGTGGAAGGTGGGTTGGAGGACAAAGAGAGCATGGAGAGAAGTGGATGGTCTGATGGATGAATTTTTTGAAGGATGGATGGATGTCATAATTACTGTTTGGTGAGTATCCTATTGCAAGGCAGAATAATGGTGTAGCGAAGGACATGTTGGATTATTGAAATACAGTAAGGCATTTAAAAAAAATCAAAATAACATGTAGTTACTTACAATTGCTGTAACTACTGTTTTGCTGTATTTTTTCCTCCGACGGTTGAAAAGAAACTTTAATCTGTAATTTAAATTTTATTATTAAAAAAAAAATAAGTAAAATAACATCACAACTAATAATTTAATCCGATAAAAATATAAATACACTAAAAACTAAGGGCCAGATTCACATACATTTGCGGCCGTGTAACGTAACTCGTTTACGTTACACCACCGCAAGTTTACAGTTTTAGTGCCCGATCCACAAAGCACTTACCCGGAAACTTGCGGCGGTGTATCGTAAATACGTCCGGCGCAAGGCGTTCCAATTCGAATGGGCGAGTACAATTTAAATTAGGCGCGCTCCCGCGCCGGACATACTGCACATGCTCCGTTTCGTAACTCCCGCCGTGCTTTGCGTGAAGTGACATCATTTTTTCCAACGGCGATTTTCGTAGCGTACTTCTGTATTCCCGGACGTGTTACGCAAACAACGTTAATTTTTAAATTTCGACGCGGGAACGACGGCCATATTTTTTTACAGCAATACGATTGCTGTGTAAAGTTAGGGCAGGTCAAACGACGACTAAAATTGCGACGGGAAACTAGAGTAGCGGCGACGTAGCGAACGCGAAAAACCATCGTGGATCGCCGTAACTGCTAATTTGCATACCCGACGCTGGTTTACGATGCAAACTCCCCCCAGCGGCGGCCGCGGTATTGCATCCTAAGATCCGACAGTGTAAAACAATTACACCTGTCGGATCTTATGGATATCTATGCGTAACTGATTCTATGAATCAGTCGCATAGATACTCTGAGAGATACGACGGAGTATCTGAGATACTCCGTCGTATCTCGACTGTGAATCTGGCCCTAAGGGAGAATATATAATTATTTTAAATATAAAAAATATAAAAAAATATAAATATATAAAATACACAACAAAAGTTAGGGGAATACAATTAAAATAAATAAATACATTTCTAAACAAAACAAAAAAATATTTGACTAAAAAATAATTAAATGAGAAAAAAATAGGACATTTAATAAAAAAATTTAAAATAAACGTCAGGCTACAATGCTGTGCAGTTCGAAAAATACAGGCAAGAATCACATATCAGCTACTACATACTCTTATAGTCGGGCTAGATTCACATAGATTAGCGGATCTTTAGATCCGCGTAATCTATGTGATTTACGATCCGCCGGCGCACTTTTGCGAGGCTAGTGCAGTATTCACAAAGCACTTACCTCCAAACTTGCGCCGGCGGATCGTAACTCCCCCGGCGGAATTCAAATTCCGCGGCAAGGGGGAGTGTACAATTTAAATCAGGCGCGGTCCCGCGCCGATTTTACTGCGCATGCGCCGCCGGCGATATTTCCCTGTGCGCATGCTCCAAATGACGTCGCTAGGACGTCATTGTTTTCGGCGGCAACGTAAATTCCGGCCATCCGTATTCCCAAACCGACTTACGCAATCGACGTAAAAATGTAAAACTCGGCGCGGGAACGCCGGCCGTACTTAACATTAGGTACCCCTCATATAGCAGGGGTAACTATCCGCCGGAAAAAGCCGAACGCAAACGACGTAAAAAAAAAGCGAGGGGCGGGCGTTCGTTTCTGAATGGACGTATCTCCTCATTTGCATATTCGTTTTGAGTAAAACACGAAACGCCACTTAGCGGACAGCGGAAGATTGCAGCCTAAGATCCGATGGTGTAAGTCATTTACACCAGTCGGATCTAAGGGAGATCTATGCGTAACTGATTCTTATGAATCAGTCGCATAGATCCGACCGTCGGAACTCAGAGATACGACGGCGTATCAGGAGATACGACGGCGTATCAGGAGATACGACGGCGTATCAGGAGATACGCCGTCGTATCTCTTTGTGAATCTGGCCCCAGGAGTCCAAGTCCTCTCGATGCAGGGCACGATGGTGGCAAATCAAACAGCAGAGTCTGTGCGCTCGTTCTCCAGTGCAGGCTGCTGTAAATCTCATTGTGTACTGACGATGAAAACAAAGGGCTGTGCCAGTTTTGTCCAGGAGTCCAAGTCCTCTCGATGCAGGGAACGAAGGAGGCAATTCAAACAGCAGAGTCTGTGTGCTCGTTCTCCGGTGCAGGCTGCTATAAATCTCGGTGTGTACTGAGGATGAAAACAAAGGGCTATGCCAGTTTTGAAAATGGTGCCGAGATATTCAGGGAATCACGTCACTTCCGGTCTAGTAGTAACGCGATTCTTGCACAGGGGAGGCACAGGGGAGGCGCACGGCATCATGAGTCATCATTTCCCAGGAGCATTAGCGCTGTTAGGAGCCGAGGGAGCTGACGTCAGGATCCTCGGTGAATAGGAAGGCAGATTTCGTGGGACCACATAGCAACAGGCATTTCAAGGTGAGTAAAAACATTTTTTTTCTTTTTAAGGTCTAAGCTACATTTTAAAGCGAAATTATATTTTTGATGGAACCTCCACTTTAAATACCCTCCGGGCTCCTCCCATAAACTCAGGCCACCATACTGGCCTTCTTATTTATGGTCGTTACCTTCTGACCGAGAGAGATGTGGATCACATAAACACGCGACAAGACTTACAACATAAATAGAACTGAAGTATGCCTTGGTGGTCTGGTCAGTATGCCAAAAGGGGGAAAAAGACTCAGATAGGGAAATAGCTTTTATAGATTTCTTGTATTTATTGAGCCAGCTTGGTAAAGGCTTGTGCCATTTCTTCCTGAGGATTTGAGATGTATGTGGCAAAACAAGGAGACTTCCATCAGCCTGATATCTTGATTATGTGGTCTGGTACTTCCTGTTGGGAGGCAGCTGAGGCTGCTCTAATTCGGAAAGAATGTCCAGGGAACTGATTGGGGTTTGAAGCCCAAGTTACTTAGGAGGATTCTGACATGCTTGACACACTGGCTGCCACTCAGGGAGCTGGTTTAGAAAGGGTAGCAACGAGCTACCATCAGATTGGCTGGGTAGATGGAGCAGTAGTCGGTCGAGCACCGTCACTGGGCGTCAGGCGATGTTAGTCTGAAACAGGTTGATGTCAACCCCCCCGGGGCTGGTTTGTTGCGTTTGCAGACTGTGAGAGTGTAGTGGTTGGAAAGCGAGTCCGGTGGCGTTGGAGCAGTGTCTGACTGCCGGAGCCGCTGACTGTAAATTCACTAGGTCGTAGGGAACCGTAGAGGGCCTGGTAGATGGCTGTTTGGGTGACTAGGCTGGGCAAAGCCCTAAACAGGGAACGAGTAAGGATTTCAGACATGTCCCTAAAGAGGGCACTCTTGAAAGGTAGGCACTTGCCACTGACTACAGGTTGGTGCTTATGTATGTCCTGTAGGAGGGACTTCACTACATGGGCTTGAGAATAGTGACGGTTTACTGGGGTCCTGCAGGGACAGGAAATGCTGGATGCCATCTAGATATGGCGTAATAGTATTGTGAGAAAGGGTCAGCTGCATGTGGCAATACGGTATGAAGGCTAGGACATGTCTAACGTTGCCTATTGCTGCTATGGGGCAAGGGGCCAAAAATGTGCGGTTAGTGTTCCAAGCAGTGCGATAGTCCTTCAGTGTGTTGTGTGCCAAGGAATGGTTAATAAGCTGGGTTGCGTTGGTGAGATGCGACTTCAGTCCATCGTCAGCAATGACCATGGTGGGACAGGGATAGTTGTTGGGTCGGCTCCAGGCTCTTGCTGGAAAAAACAAAGTAAGGTAGGAATGGAACAGCGCATCAGCTGCGATTTTGCATTGCATGGAATATGTCTACATAAGATATTAACTGGTGACGGAGTGACAGCTGCGCGAGCCTGCGCAGGAAGGACGTGAAGGGTAGTGACTTAGATCTACCTAATTGATTATGTCGGCTGTGGCCTGATTGTCTGTGGTGAAGAACACTGTCTGTCCTGTTCAAGTGTGGCCCCAGACCTGGGCAGCTGCCACGATTGGGTACAGCACGAGGTGTGATGAAGACTGGGTGAAGCAGAAATTTAAGATAATTTCTGGGGGCCAAGGTTTGGAGAACCAGTGGCGGCCGAAAAATGGCCGCAAAAGCCTGTGGTGGCTCGGCTGACACTGCGGGATAAAGATTGAAATGCTGTTCTATCAGGTGGGGAAGTTGTCCCACATAGCTAAGTCTGCTACTTATGCTTCGTCTAGTTTAAGAACTTGGATGCAATCGCTGACCAACGTGTACTCGCTGACCAACGTGTACTCGCAGACCAATGTGCACTCGCTGACCAATGTGCCCTCGCTGACCAATGTGCACTCGCCGACCAACGTGCACTCGCAGACCAACGTGCCCTCGCTGACCAACGTGCATTCGCTGACCAACGTGCATTCGCTGGTCCTGGATGAAAACCTGAACTAACCTCAGGGAAAAAGACAGAGAAAAGATGAGTGGCCCCCGTGCCACTGAAGATGAATGGCCAACTGGGTGCCACTGTGTGTTTGTGTGGCTGATTGTTTGTCACTGAGTTGTGTTTGCAAGTTTAGTTTGTATTCGGGTTTGCACGTAGGTGCGTGACGCAAAGTGTTTTATATTACTGCAGACAATATTGTGTGGTTGCAAGGGTGTCAGTGAGTGTCAGGTTGCTGGGACGATATTGTGTGGTTGCAAGGGCCTCGATGAGTATGAAGGTTTGTTTTGAGACAGCATTGCATGGTTGCAAGGGTCTCAGTCTGGTTTGCTGAGACATTATTGCGTGGTTGCAAGGGTCTCAGTCTGGTTTGCTGAGACGATATTGTGTGGTTGCAAAGGTCTCGATGATTATGAGGTTTGTTTTGAGATGGCATTGTGTGGTTGCAAGGGTCTCAACAAGTGAGGGGTTACTGAGACGATATTGTGTTTTGCAATGGTCTCAAATGAGTGTCGGGCTGCTGAGACGACTTTGTATGGCTGCAAGGGTCTGAACGGGTGTCAAGTTGCTGAGACGATATTGCGTTTGCAATGGTCTCTAATGAGTGTCAGGTTGCTACTAAGACGACTTTGTATGGTTGCAAAGGTCTGAACGGGGGACAGGTTGCTGAGACGAGATTGTGTGGTTGCAAAGGTCTAGACGAGTGTGAGGTAGCTAAGATGATATTACATTTTGCAAGGGTCTCAAATGAGTGTCAAGTTGCTGAGACAATATTCCCTGACTTTTTTTTTTTTCTTTTTTACAATATTATTTTATTATTATTTTTTTCACAAAGTATTACAGGGGTTTTACCCTATACACAACAGATACATTTATGTGGAGACTATCTACATATACTAATATAATACTTTACATCATAAAAAAAAACTAAAAAGATCTGGGGGATAAAGAAAAAAGGAAAATAGGAGGGGAAAAAATTATGAAAACATTAATAATTATAATCACTCCAATATGGCTAAACAGTGGTAGGGCTCCCTTTAACCCAGATTAGAAACTCAGCTGACTGTCTAAACTTGGACCAAACGGACCATGTTCAAGAGAACTGTTCTTCTCTCCCCACTTCCGGTGCCAGCATACCCTCTAAATCTTTAGTAGAGTCCATTTCAATTGCCCATTCCCCCAGAGAAGGTACCGTTGTCGATTTCCAGTGTCGTGGGATAACTGCTCTGGCTGCAGCGAGGAAGTGTATAAGCACATCCTCTTTTGCTGTCTTTAAAGACCCTGGAATCATGGTTAGGAGAGCCACCCTGGGTGATGCGTGGGTATTTATATCCACTAGTTTTCCATATAAGTCAAAGATATGTTTCCAGAACCTTCTCACCGGGGGACACTCCCACCAGATATGGAACATATTTCCCCTTGACTTATGGCAACTCCAACAGATATCAGATATATCCTGGTTAATTTGATGCATAATAGACGGACACCTGTACCATCTGCTCATCAATTTATATTCCTTTTTTTTTTAAACGACTGTGAATGAAACGCTGGTAAACATGAGTTACCGCGTCTGGCAGTGTTTACAAGCTGTTACAGGCATTGGCGTTTCGAATGCCTCTGAACATCCGTATGAAACCATTTTTTTTTTCGGGAAGGTTTCTAAACTCAACTGCCTAGAAACGACTATAAATGATCCTGTGTACATGTACTGATAAGATAACATAGAGGAGAGATCAGAGGCGGCTGAAAAACACCCAACTGTTCCTAAACGTCCGTTTACCAACAGCAGTGTACATGAGGCCTAAGATGATTTGTCTGGCTGCAAGGGTCTCAATGAATGCCAGGTTGCTGGGGATAGACTGTGTTGTCACAAAGGTCTTTGACGAGTGGGAGGTTGCTCGAGACGGTATTGTGTGATTGCAAGGGTCTCAATGAGTGTGGGGCTGCTGAGACATTATTTCGTTTTCAAGGGTATCAACAAGGGTGTCAGGCTGCTGAGATGATTTTCGTAGTTGCAAGGGTCTTGAGGAGTGTGGGGCTGCTGAGACGGTATTGCATTTGCAAGGGTCTCAACAAGGGTGTCAGACTGCTGAGACGGCATTGCGTGGTTGCAAAGGTCTCAATGAGTGTGGGGCTGCTGAGACGGTATTGCGTTTGCAAGAGTCTCAACAAGGGTGTCAGGCTGCTGAGGCGATTTTGCGTGGTTGCAATAATCTCAACAGGTGTCAGGTTGCTGGGCCGAGATTGCGTGGTGACAGCGTTTTTTTTTTTTTTTTGCGTTTTAAAAATTTTTTTCTTTGCGTTTTTTTTTTTTTTTGCGTTTTTATATATAATTTTTTTTCGTTGTTGTTTTTTTTTAGTTTTGTAAGGGTCATGTGTTACAAGGTCTTAACAAGGGTGTCAGGCCGCTGAGATGATTTGCATGGTTGCAAGGTCTCAATCAATAAGAATTGGGTTACTGAGAAAGGATAGGAACACCTGGTTTGTTTGTACCTTTAAGCGAGCAGTATAAGTTAGAAGGACTACGTCCGTTTGATTCGTAGGTTCCGTAGGGGCCACTAACGAATGATATGGGAGACAACGAATGGTAGCAAATTGATAGGACATAAAGAATGTAATAACAAATCTTACTTGCGACAGTGGGCCATGCAAGTGAGTTTGCGGCGGACTGTGGCTGGAGTAAAACATATCGGGAAGGTGTAGCGTGATGCCGTGCATGGGGAAAAACAATGAGGTTTGGTGTAGAAAATAGAACGTGAGAAGTGCGTACGAATAAGTTGTAAGCTCCACTGCGGGACACCACGAGTGGCCACGCATTTGACATGACAAACAAGGTAACGAATCCTACCTGGGACAGTGAACGTGCGACTGGGTTTGCTTTGGACTGGAGTGGGTGTGCAACACATCCGAAAAGTGTGGTGTGGCGCCATGCATGACGCACAGGCAATAACTTTGGTAAATAAATGAGAGAGAAGAACCATGTACAAACAATTCGTAAGTTCCGCTGCAGGAACTAAAGCACACGGCATGGGGGAAACAACAAATGGCAACGGTAGAAAGTATGCAATGTATCCGATACAAATCGGTTATAAAGAGAAATGACTGATACAAAACGGTTGTAAAATGCATGGAATGAATCCGATACGAATTGGTAGTAAGGAGTATTGAACGAATCTGATACAAATTGGTTGTAGAGTGTATGCTACCCCTTGCTTTGAAACCGAACACCTACCAACCACCCATCCCCGCAGGCTAATCAAGTGCAGACAAGGCACCCGGTGGGTCTAATTAGCACCTCAATCTACCAAAGAACCCATACAAACAATACATGCTAATCTCCAAATGGATGAGACAGCAACCATGGACAGTGAATTTTATAACCAGTGAACCTGTGGCGAGTGATATCAGACAACGACTGACAGTGGCTCGGAGGCTTGGATTTACAAATGAATCGTATGTTTGGCAGGAGGAAGTTACAAATGTACCAAGCCTGTGCCTAATGATGTTGGAACATGAGCAACAATAACTCAGAGGCAAATTTTTTACAAAAGGGATGCAGGATAGGAAGCATAACGAATTGCAAGATTGCACATGATACGAAAAGGTTTGAATACTACCTGCGGGAACCGCCGACAAAGACCATGAACGGAGAAGCCGCAATGCGCTTGCGATGTCGAATGCGATTGAATGCACAGACTCCGGACATGAGGTGAGCTGGGAAGAGTCGGCCCAGTGAAGTGTAGTACCGCACACTGAACCGACAAAGAGCATGTGTGAGTGGGCTGCTTAAATACCCTCCGGGCTCCTCCCATAAACTCAGGCCACCATATTGGCCTTCTTATATAACAAGTAGAGCACTCTCCAAATGTGTATTTTTAACCTTTTATTATAGCAAATATTTTGTATAAATGCAAAAGATTTTCTAAAAAAAGTTTTTCACTATTGCGAGTGGGTGTTTGCACTTACTCTGTACGTGTTATTGCCTGGTTTGGTTAACCTGTAGTTGCTAGTGAAGTGTGTGTGTGGTCTGGAAAAGTTTTTGTGTCAGTCCACTTGAGTGCAGAGTGTACTGATGGAAGGTTTAAGGAGAAGGGCTTCTCACAAGCCTGTAAGTTGTGATGGCAGCTTGAATATTAGTGTGTGAGGGTCTGTTCCCACTGACCTGCACAGTAATATACAGGGTTTTACTGTGCAGGTACCTGTCAGTAGAAGGTTGGGAAATTGGCCATGCAAGTGAGTTTGCGGCGGACTGTGGCTGGAGTAAAACATATCGGGAAGGTGTAGCGTGATGCCGTGCATGGGGAAAAACAATGAGGTTTGGTGTAGAAAATAGAACGCGAGAAGTGCGTACGAATAAGTTGTAAGCTCCACTGCGGGACACCACGAGTGGCCACGCATTTGACATGACAAACAAGGTAACGAATCCTACCTGGGACAGTGAACGTGCGACTGGGTTTGCTTTGGACTGGAGTGGGTGTGCAACACATCCGAAAAGTGTGGTGTGGCGCCATGCATGACGCACAGGCAATAACTTTGGTAAATAAATGAGAGAGAAGAACCATGTACAAACAATTCGTAAGTTCCGCTGCAGGAACTAAAGCACACGGCATGGGGGAAACAACAAATGGCAACGGTAGAAAGTATGCAATGTATCCGATACAAATCGGTTATAAAGAGAAATGACTGATACAAAACGGTTGTAAAATGCATGGAATGAATCCGATACGAATCGGTAGTAAGGAGTATTGAACGAATCTGATACAAATTGGTTGTAGAGTGTATGCTACCCCTTGCTTTGAAACCGAACACCTACCAACCACCCATCCCCGCAGGCTAATCAAGTGCAGACAAGGCACCCGGTGGGTCTAATTAGCACCTCAATCTACCAAAGAACCCATACAAACAATACATGCTAATCTCCAAATGGATGAGACAGCAACCATGGACAGTGAATTTTATAACCAGTGAACCTGTGGCGAGTGATATCAGACAACGACTGACAGTGGCTCGGAGGCTTGGATTTACAAATGAATCGTATGTTTGGCAGGAGGAAGTTACAAATGTACCAAGCCTGTGCCTAATGATGTTGGAACATGAGCAACAATAACTCAGAGGCAAATTTTTTACAAAAGGGATGCAGGATAGGAAGCATAACGAATTGCAAGATTGCACATGATACGAAAAGGTTTGAATACTACCTGCGGGAACCGCCGACGAAGACCATGAACGGAGAAGCCGCAATGCGCTTGCGATGTCGAATGCGATTGAATGCACAGACTCCGGACATGAGGTGAGCTGGGAAGAGTCGGCCCAGTGAAGTGTAGTACCGCACACTGAACCGACAAAGAGCATGTGTGAGTGGGCTGCTTAAATACCCTCCGGGCTCCTCCCATAAACTCAGGCCACCATATTGGCCTTCTTATATAACAAGTAGAGCACTCTCCAAATGTGTATTTTTAACCTTTTATTATAGCAAATATTTTGTATAAATGCAAAAGATTTTCTAAAAAAAGTTTTTCCCTATTTGTTAAGAGCTTTGAAAATAATGACAGGATTGTCTGGCTTTTTAAATAACACCAGCTTACGAAGGGGTCTGTCAAATAACAAAAGGAAAAAACTCAGACAGATGAAAAAGCAGCATATGCTTCACTGGATTTATGCAACAGACTAGTCAACATGTCAGTTTCCACTCATTTGATTTTATCTGATAGAAAATGGCTGCCTTTTTACAATCCCACACTATGCTCTTCCACTAGTTCTACTGGTACGATAATTTTTTTTACATCTGCTGCTTCACTTGCATACACCTGCCTGTGTCCTGAGGGATTCTAATTTACTCTTGCTTGCATCCCCTTCCCTTTTACATTTTAAGATCAAAAAACGAGGTCAAGGAGAACTATGCTCAGCAAACATATATGGAATTATTACAGTACAGGTCAGTCTTACTTCTAACAGGCAGCTTTGCCAAAGATGTGCCTGTGCTTCAAAGAGCTAGCTCCTGTTGAATGATTTGTTATGACTCATGCCTGCTGGCTGTTTTTGTCACAGTTTCTTTAGATAAAGGTACCAAATGCGTACAATAAATCACTAATGGTCTTAGCTACGCACATCGCATTCTGTTTGTGCAGTAGGCAAAGCTCTCTATGTTTGCAACTGTATTAACTTTATTTTACGATTTGTCCTAGGCAAGTTTTATAATTTAGCAGATAATGCAGATAAGCTTGCACATTAATATCACTTAGAGCTCAGATATAGTATTCACTGTGCCCTGGAATGTCATGCTGTAAGGCATGAGTATATAGGTCGTGAACAAATTTTCATAAACACCTTTTTAGAACCACAGTACAAGTCTGTCATTAACTAGTCAGGGCACAGTTAATTCTGAATATATGTAGAAAAAAGGGGTGGAGATAAGGGCCGTCTAATGTGAGCCACCCTCACTGCGCGTAGCTGGAGAATAAATGTGAACACTAGTGATATTTATAAAATAAATGAATAAATTAATAAATATGCAAGAGCTGCTGCTTTAAAAATTATAGAATCCAAAATAGTTAATATGCAAATACAGTGATACCTATTATAAATAAGGTGCCAAATGTGATATTAAACAGCGCTCAAAAAAATAGGTGAAAATGTAAATCAACAAGTATAATATTGGTACAGTGACATAGTGAAAAATAAATAAATAATCCACCCTCTAAGTGAGTCAATATATAAGAGTCCAAAAATCCGTGCAAAAATCGCATCAAAAAATACCCCATGAAGAAATCATTTCGATGAAACATGTCGGGGAGTGATTACTGAAGTCACAACCGCACACCTAACTTTCTAAGCTTGAACGTGGAATGGTCTAATCTGCCACCAGCTCAATTACCTAAGCAGCAGCTCCAGTACACCTGCACAAGGGCTGTGAGTAACACTTGGGCTATTCGTTGGTCCGCTGTGACCACTAGTTCACCTGGAGGATATCTTTATTTTTTGTTTTACACCGTGTCAGTTTTTGGATTTATACACTGCTTGTAACAAGAGTTACCTTTGTGAGTGCATTCTTTGGGAGATTTGTAGTGTGTTATTAAAAGTTGTGTTACAGTATCACACTATTGTGCTCTCTTTTTCTTATTTGCATATGGCTGTTATCTTGGAGTTTTCTTTTTGCTTCGGATCTCCATCTGTTTAACTGAATGCTCCACTCTATATGAAAATAAGGAGTTCTATCAACTAAACTGAGGGGGTCAGTTAACAAGCCTGTGTGCCTAAACACGAAAGTGTCAGGCCATTTGTTGCGGTGAGTTTGCATTTCTGATGGGTGGTGGAAGCACGCAGTCACTGTGGTGTGGTGAAAGCACTTATTGAAGATCGGGAAGGATTTTTTCTTTTCCTTTGCTCTCCATTTATGAACTATTTATATATATTTTTTTGTTCACTTAGACAGTTCATGGACTTTATTTGCCAACCTGGTATTTTTTGATGCGATTTTTGCACGGATTTTTGGACACTTATATATTGACTCACTTAGAGGGTGGATTATTTATTTATTTTTCACTATGTCACTGTACCAATATTATATTTGTTGATTTACATTTTCACCTATTTTTTGGAGCGCTGTTTAATATCACATTTGGCACCTTATTTATAATAGGTATCACTGTATTTGCATATTAACTATTTTGAATTCTGAATATATATATATATATATATATATATATATTCTATCGGCTTTGTGCAGACCAGTCAATTTCCTCCACCCCAAACTCCCCATGTCTTTATGGACCTTGCTTTGTGCATCGGTCCAAACCATTTCGTGGAGGAGGCATTATGGTGTTGGGTTGTTTTTCAGGGGTTGGGCTTGTGGACAGCCTTCTCAGAAGAGTTGAAGCTGCAAAGTGTGGGCCAACTCAATATTGATCCCTATGGACTAAGACTGGGATGCCATTAAAGTTCATGTGCATGTAAAGGCAGGCGTCACAATACTTTTGACAATATATATATATATATATATATATATATATATATATATATATATATATATATATATATATAAATATAGATGGACATATTAACAATAAAGTGTTGAAGGGTCGCCAAATGTTTAATTTGTATAACTTTACAGCAAGGGGTAACTTTATCATCACTTCATGTAAGAAGAACGTCACCAGCACACCATGGATCTCCAATGTGGGTCCAAAGCTTTATTCAAGAATCACATTGTTATAGCAAAAGCAATGTCTCGGATCAGGTCACATGCCGGATGAAGGGGTCCTGCGAGGGTCCAAAATGTTGCTTTTGCTATAACAATGTGATCGCGAATACAGCTTTAGACCCACATTGGAGATCCACAGTGTGCTGTTGACGCTCTTCTACCTTGACTAGCTTCAGTTCCAGCCGGTGGCCCCTACAGCACCTATCTATATACACAGCCATTATCCAGGAACAGGTGCGTTGGATTGTGCATTGGTATCTCTTAGACAAATGTGTGCATATGAAATCTACAAAGTTCTAAAAAGTTTGATAATCCATAACTCCCATACTGTACAGTGCACAATTATAAAACTTTTTGCAAGAGCCTGGTTGCACTGAGATGATATGTTTAAACTCCAAACAAATATGCCAGCTTTATGGCAGAATATCGTAAAGTAATAATAACTTGGGTCTTTATATTTTGGTACTGATTCTGCTAGCTGTAAAGCATCAGTAATTTCTACGCATAACAGAATGGCAATTGAGAGTATTACTCCTACTTTAGTTTCAAACTCATAACCCAGCTTGGTTATGGGTTTTTGAAGGTTACCCAAATCTTACCTGTGCCAATTCGGTAAGAAGCAGCAGCAATTAAACAGGTTAGTAGGGTGGCAATTCATCTCCAAACTACACAGTTGAGATCTGCAATCAAATCTGAGGGGTCTCATCTATGTTGGGGATATGATCTGCATATTCCATCCCTACATTTTCTGTATGTTTTGCTGTACGTTTTATTTTTGGTACTGCTTACGTGGTATTTTATTTTAACTTCTGTTTGTTGTAACTTCCTATGCATTGCATGAGCAGGATATTAAATGTGTAATTAATAACTGTTTTTAATTTCTCTAATATAGTGTTTCTCAACCTTTTTTAATTAAAGGCACCCTTTAAAATGATAGACAATCTCAGGGCACCCTTTAAAATTATCTCGAGGCACCCTATTCTAAAATGTAAAAACTATTCTAATAGCATTACATAATGAAGCCAAATCCACATGTAGTACACCCAACGTTAGGTGTGATTTATTCTTCCAAAGTAAATACACTTTTGCACACTGGTACTGACTAGTATTCCAATGTTTCTCTTCTCCCTCAATTTTAATCCATCAGTCAGCTAATGTCACCCCTTTTCTGAGAAAGAGGGGCACATGAGGGTCAAACAAGGATTCTGGGGAGGCAACAGACATCCTCCTTATAAACTGATTATGTAATTGGTTGTTAGAATGCCAGTGTCTAGAAAGTCATAATGGCGAATAATGAAAACCTGTGGCTTTGTGTAACTAAAAATCAGGCTTCATCCACCTGCTGGCTTGTATACAATGATTTGATCAAGTTTTTTACATTTTGCCAAGGCACCCCTGAAGGAGCCTCGATGCACCACAGGGTGCCTAGGCACCCTGGCTGAAAAAGGCTGCTCTAAAGAAAGCATATTTCTAAAGATATTGCGAGTGGGTGTTTGCACTTACTCTGTACGTGTTATTGCCTGGTTTGGTTAACCTGTAGTTGCTAGTGAAGTGTGTGTGTGGTCTGGAAAAGTTTTTGTGTCAGTCCACTTGAGTGCAGAGTGTACTGATGGAAGGTTTAAGGAGAAGGGCTTCTCACAAGCCTGTAAGTTGTGATGGCAGCTTGAATATTAGTGTGTGAGGGTCTGTTCCCACTGACCTGCACAGTAATATACAGGGTTTTACTGTGCAGGTACCTGTCAGTAGAAGGTTGGGAAATTGGTAGTGTGATGTGCCTTTAAGCACTGTTTGCTTTTATTTTTATTTTAACTATTACATTTCATTAATTTCTATGCATCACAACTTAGCTGTGAATATACTGTGGTGTTGTGGTGAGATTTGTTGCAAAGAAAGTGTCATGTGTGTTTTTTCATGCATTATGGTTCTCTGGCGGGACATTCATAATAAATGGGCTACATTAACCCCCCTGGCGGTATTCCCGATTCTGACTCGGGGTTAGATTTTTGTGCTAGGATCGGTAACCCCCGAGTCAGACTCGGGCTCGCCTCGCTGGATCCACAGGCAGTGTTTACTTACCTTGCCCCTGGATCCAGCGATGCCACCGCGCTGTGTGAGCGAGCGGGACCTCGCTCGATTCACACAGCGTCCTCCTGTGCCGCCGATCTCCGTTCCCTGCGACGTTACAACGCACAGGAGCGGAGAACGGCGCCAAATTCAAAAACGTAAACAAACACATTACATACAGTATACTGTAATCTTATAGATTACAGTACTGTATGTAAAAATTACACACCCCCTTGTCCCTAGTGGTCTCCCCAGTGCCCTGCATGTTCTTTTATATAATAAAACTGTTCTTTCTGCCTGCAAACTGTAGCTTGTCCATAGCAACCAAAAGTGTCTTTTTATGTCAAAAATGGTTTTAGAGCAGCTAGAAAACAGCGATAATAAATTATAATCACTTGCAGAATTGTGTGATAGCGATTTGTGGGGAAATTCGTCATAAAAAAATAAAAGTAATGACAGCGACAATTCTGCAACTGAGCAAATTTCAGTGATTTTGAGTTGATTACATTATTGAATCATTTTTATTATAATTATATTATTATTTGTTATAATTATTTATAATTATTTATTATATTATAATTTATAATTTTGTTTTTAAAAAAAATTTCATACCCGGATGCCTACAAGACTCTTGTTTGGTCAGATTTAAGTGAGTTATTCCTAAAAATTACAGGCCTACAGTAAAAAACGCCAAATTTCCTTGCAAATAATGGTACCACTTTCAGCACCTTTTTTCTGAAAGAATCATGCCGCCAGGGAGGTTAACACAACAAATGTAGGCACATGAAGTAACAAATGTAACACACTACAAAAGTCAGCTTAAGACCCCTTTCACACTGAGGAGTTTTTCAGGTGGGTTAGCGCTAAAAATAGTGCCAAAATACCGCCTGGAAAAACTCCTGCCCTGCAGTCTCAATGTGAAAGCCCGTGGGCTTTCACACTGAGACGATGCGCTGGGGGGACTGCTCCAAAAGTCCTGCCAGCAGCATCTTTGGAGCGGTGAGAGGAGCGGTGTGTTTACCGCTCCTCCACCGCTCCTTCCCATTGAAAACAATGGGACACAGCGGTAATACCAACGGCAATGCGCCTCTGCAGAGCTGTTTTACCCCTTTTTCGGCCGCTAACGGCCGAATACCGCGGCAATTCCGATGGTATAGCGCCCGGTGTGAAAGGGGCTTTAGTGTAAATTGACCCTAAAGTAGAACTATAGTGAAATTGAAAAAAAAAATGCAAATGAATCTTAATGAAATTAAGCAAACAGAATACATTCCTTTTGAGTGGAATTTTCATTTTCTATACCTGGTGATCCTTATAATGCTTGGGACTTCCTTCAACAGCGTGGTAATGCTAAGTCCCCTTCAGTGAAATCATTGCAGCGTTCTTAACATTTTTACTGCTATAAATCCTTCTCTTTCCCAGATAACAAGCAATTGAGCAGCAAATGTGAAAATGACTTGCTAAGCTATTGCTAGACCTGCCAGGCTTCACAAGTTATTTGCACAATTGCAGTCCGCATTGCATGACTCCAGATCTACTTTCTTTGCAAACATTCTGCAATTTCTGGTTCAGTTATGCTGTGCAATAGTCATCCCGGCAAAGTGGTCACTGTGGCTGAATTTTGAAAAGTGTTAACTAGAACTTGTGCTTCAAGTGCTCTGCAAGTGTACAACTTGCCCAGTAAAAATGTGCAGCGAGTTAACAAGACTTACAATTTAAAGTGACACTAAACCTTTGTGTTTTATTTTTTTTAAATAACAAACATGTCATTCTTACCACCACTGTGCAGTTTGTTTTGCACAGAGTGGTCCCTATCCTTCTCTTCTGGGGTCCCCTGGCGGCACTCGCATCGGATAACCATCATAACCCCCTAGGAGCGCGCTCCTGAGTCCAGCATTTGTGTCCATATACACGAATGTCAGACTCGGCCCCACCTCCCGACGTTTGCGTCATTGGATTTGATTGACAGCAGCAGAAGCCAATGGCTGCGCTGCTATCAATATATCCAATCAAGAGCCGGGGCCCTGTGCAAGGAGGGAGAGCACGTCTCCGCCGAGGGAATGAAGGGGCTCAGGTAAATAAAATGGGAGGGGCTGGGGGGGCGGTGCCCCTGCCTACATTTTTTTCACCTTAATGCATAGGATGCATTAAAGTGAAAAAACACGAGGGTTTACAACCCCTTTAACACTGCCACACATTTGTGGCAAGTTATCTTTGCTATCTGGATTAATGCCAATCAGCTCTTGCAATGCCCATCTTCTCCCTCGGGCATTGTGTTTGACAGCAGTAGAGGCAATTAGAAAAAAAATGCTTATTGAAGGACTTTAACTGCTTTGTGGAATAAAACATTGATCAGAATAAAATAGAGGTTACAAATCAATAACTGAAAAAAGTTAGAAATACGATTCACCCTGCTCCTTCCCTGCATTTTATGGCTCTGTATAAAGTTTGATTTTAAGAGAGACTGATACAAATGATAAATATACTCCAGTCCTAGGATGTGAAACCCTCTAAGTCTCATGCCACGTACACACGATCGGTTCATCCGATGAAAACGGACCGATGGATTTTTTCATCAGATATCCGATGAAGCTGACTTTCCTCAGTCTTGCCTACACACCATCAGTTAAAAATCCAATTGTGTCCAACGCGGTGACGTAAAACACAACAACGTGCAGAGAAAAATGAAGTTCAATGCTTCCGAGCATGCGTCGACTTGATTCTGAGCATGCATAGATTTTTGACCGATGGATTTCCCCACAGACGTTTTTTTTTTATTGTTTTTTTTAACTATCAGAAAATTTTAAAACAGGTTCTATTTTTTTTCACCGATGGGAAAAAACTGATAGGGCCCACACACGATCGGTTCGTCCGATGAAAACGGTCAATCGGACCGTTTTCATCAGACGAACCAATCGTGTGTACAGGGCATTAGTTATTGTAATGCTGGCAGATGTTCTTCCTTGTGCTGTACACTACATAATGCAGACTGTTTGGCTATGATACGGTCCCATACACCAAGTATAGGGAGAAGCTACTGCTGCTCTTTCTTTAGAATGCTCAAAATACTCTGCAAAATCTGTGACATGGTTAAAATCTGTATGAAGGGGCCGTCGACCTCGCCAGAGCTTCTTACCCCCCCAACTGTCCCCCCTCATCCCTTTACCCCTCTATTCCTTTCTGACACCTTTGGTGTCACCCACTCCATCCCCTTTTCCTTTTTAGATAAAATTCCTTCGGTTTGCATAATCTTCTGGTACCGCTCTTGGGAAACCAGGACCGAGAGCCCCATCATCTTGACATTGATCACTACTTTATAATGGCTTGGTACCTGCCGATGGGGGTTAAGTCTGCTTCACCCTGCAGGGTGTCGCACTTTTCCCCTAACGTTCACATTTAATGGCTCACATGTGTCCGGTAAATCTAACCTTCTTCCTGGTTTGGAGGTTCCCCCTGTTTTTCAGATGGAATTGCAGGTCATAGCTGTTGTGGAGTCTTTAGACCACAGTTTCCTGCTCCACCACAACACTGTAAGGGGTCCTCTACCGGTTATATCATTAATGTACGTAGACCTAATGGACTTGTTATAATTTTTGCCTTTTACTATTTGATGTAGGCTGACATTTGTGATACCATACTATTTTGTACACTCTGCTTACCTTAAATAAAGATTTAAAATCTGTATAAAAAGTTTGTTCAATAAAAAATATATATAATAAAAATGAAACATCAGTTGAAAATCTGTATATGTAACAAAATACAATTAAAGGTGATCCTAGACCGTTCTGACTTTCCTAGAATTCATTTCTCTCAATACTTGAACAACATGGTAAATGTAGCAAACCCAAACAATATTATCTGCACATATAGTTAAAGCATTAATGCTTGTAAGAAACTCAAAAAATATATATTTTTTTTTTTATATCAGCTCATTATCATTCGAGTCAGCAAAAGACTGAGATTTTTGCGAAGAAGCACTGCTGAAGCTTCTAAAAGTCTTTTATTGCTGCTTTTCCAATTCAATCTACTTACTTTACAGTTCACTGCATTTGTATTCACAATTTACAGTCACAGAGAGACTCAATTGTAGTTTGAGTTAACCCACTACTTAGATATTGCTTCAGTTCTGGAAAAAATAAGCACTTTTCTTAACCGTAAAATTCATTCAAGCGGACTTTATTTTTTCCAATTCAGATATTTAGTAATCCCATGGATACATGTAATTCAGGTGATCACATTTTCCCAATATAGAAAAGCTAAAATAAACCCTACATGCATAAGTGTGTGCTAAACGAAATCCCTGGACAGATTTCACACATCCAAGAATTTTAATCTACTTACAAAGTACATTCAAAGTGTATTGCCACCTTCTGGGCAAAAAATATATTTAGAACCACTACTGGGATATAAATCATTACCATATACATGCATTTAACTTTTCCAGATTGTTTCTATTGTTCTCTATGTCAAATTTTTTAACTCAATTTAAAGCTGAAACTTAGTTACATTTTTTTAATCAGCACAAGGTACTTACTTTGAATAAGAAGTATGCCGTGTGATGTTGGCTGTTTTTTTAATTTAAATCTTTAGTTCTCTGAATCCCCTGCATACCCCAGCAGCAGTAATCTCCCAGTAATATGGAGGTTAATATAAGTTGCTGGACTGGACATAGGCACTCATGCTTGCCCTTTCTGCCCCCCTTTTTCATTCATAAAAGCTGTACTATAGCTTTCCGAATTGAAAAGCCCTCTATGAATGTAGGACATTTCATTTATCCAACCATCCAACCATCCAACCATCCAACCAACCATCCATGCTCATCATTGATAAAAACTATAGTACAGCTTCTATGAATAGAAAAGTGGGGCGGAAAGAGCTGACATAGTCAGCATGAGTGGCCATGGCAGGTCCAATGCCTCATATTACCCCCCACAGCACCAAAAGATCACAGCTGTGGGTGTCAGAGGTCTGAATTTTTAACAACTTAAGGCAACGCTTTTTTTTTGTTTTAGATAGAGTGGAGATAGATTAGAATGCTTGTCAGTTTTCATTGCTGTCTGTGCCCCCGTTGAGGAGATTTAATTGAAATTAAAAGAAAAAAACACATTTTGGGTTGTCCTCAGAAAAGTAATAGAGGGGGAATCTTCCAATGTGGACATAGGTAGTGTCCCAGGAATTCCCTTCATTTGTAGGGATTTCCTCTTCCCTTCCGGTTTGGCTATGGGACAGGAAGTGAAGGGAAATCTCTGCAATGGGACACAGATGGTGCAAATAAAATCTGACAGGGATTATAGCCTTCCCTTGCTCTATCCAAAAAAAATAAAAAAATGTTTTGGTTATAGTTCTACTTGAAACAAAGAGAACAGCCAGCAGCACAATGGACACCTCTTATTCAATGCAAGTATCATTATTGTTCCAATAAAAAAAAAAATAACTACACATGCTTTAAAAAAGTGATTCAATATTAGAAGTTTTGACCTCTCCTCTTCCAGGAGGTAATTGGGCATAAATACTAAGTTGAAATTTGAGAATCATGCAATAAATAGTGTAAGTGTTCAAGGAGTGTGGGTGATTTGCCACAGGGATTGATAAGCTGTGTGATCAGTGAGTTAGAACTAATGCCCTGTACACTCAATCGGTTCATCCGATGAAAACGGTCTGATGGATTTTTTCATCAGATATGCGATGAAGCTGACTTTCATCAGTTGTGCCTACACACCATCGGTTAAAAAAACGATTGTGTCAGAACGCGGTCACGTACACCATGTACGACGGCACTATAAAGGGGAAGGTCAAATCCAATTGCGCCACCCTTGGGGCTGCTTTTGCTCATTTTGTGTTACCGCATGTTAGTAAAAGTTTGGTTAGAGCCGATTCGCGCTTTTCAGTCTCCGTGCTTTTCAGATTGTTTTCTGGTGTTCAGTTCGTGCTTGTAGGTTCGTATCTGTCTTTCAGTGCTTGCAGTCAGGTCATATCTGTTTTGCAGTGCGTTCCTGTCCGCTCGTTTTCTGGTTTTCAGGTCGTTCTTTATAGGCCTTGCTGTTCCTAGTTGCGTTCTGTTTAAAGTGCGTTCTGACCAGCCGACCAGTTTGAAGCCATGTTGGAAGTACGTTCTCAATCTCGAGTTCGTGATATTACCTGATCTGCGGCCGTGAACAGGGGGCGAGGAGGAGTTCATGGGCCAAGAATTGGTTGCGCCAGCGTGAATCCAGGAGAATAACCTTGATGATTTCAGGGACTTTCTTCATATGACGGACCCCGTTTTTCACCGTCTGTTGGATATTTTGTCCCCCTATATCACAAAACAGGACACTGTGATGCGCCAAGCCATCACTGCCGAGCAGAGGCTCATTGCCACGTTGAGGTACCTGGCGACTGGGAGAAGCCTGCAGGACCTCAAGTTCTCAACAGGCATCTCCCCCCAGGCGCTTGGGATCATCATCCCCGAGACGTGTTCTGCCATAATCCAAGTAATGCAGAAGGACTATATTAAGGTAAGTTTTCTCCTTTAACATCACAATCTATGTCTTTAACCACTTAAGCCCCGGACCAATACGCTGTCTAAAGACCCAAGGTGTTTTTACAATTTGGCAATGCGCTGCTTTAACTGGTAATTGCGCGGTCATGCAATGTTGTACCGAAACGAAACTTGCGTCCTTTTCTTCCCACAAATAGAGCTTTATTTTGATGGTATTTGATCGCCTCTGCGATTTTTATTTTTTGCGATATAAACGCAAAAAGACCGTAAATTTTGAAAAAAAATGATTTTTCTTATAACAAAAAGTAAAAAAAATCGAATAAACTAAATTTTAGTCAAACATTTAGGCCAAAATGTATTCAGCCACATGTCTTTAGTAAAAAAAATCGCAATAAGCATATATTTATTGGTTTTCGCAAAAGTTATAGCGTCTACAAACTAGGGTACATTTTCTGGAATTTACACAGCTTTTATTTTATGACTGCCTATCTCATTTCTTGAGGTGCTAAAATGGCAGGGCAGTACAAACCCCCCCCAAATGACCCCATTTTGGAAAGTAGACACCCCAAGGAAACTGCTGAGAGGCATGTTGAGTCCATTGAATATTTAATTTTTTTGTCCCAAGTGATTGAATAATGACGAAAAAAAAAAAAAAAAAAAATGTTTACAAAAAGTTGTCACTAAATGATATATTTCTCACACATGCCATGGTTATATGTGGAATTGCACCCCAAAATACATTCTGCTGCTTCTCCTGAGTACGGGGATACCACATGTGTGGGACTTTTTGGGAGCCTAGCCGCATACGGGGCCCCAAAACCCAAGCACCGCCTTCAGCATTTCTAAAGGCACAAATTTTTGATTTCACTCCTCACTACCTATCAAGGTTTCGAAGGCCATAAAATGCCAAAATAGCAAAAAAAAAAACCAAATGACCCCATTTTGGAAAGTAGACACCCTAAGCTATTTGCTGAGAGGCATGTCGAGTCCATGGAATATTTTATATTTTGACACAAGTTGCGGGAATATGACAAACTGATTTTTTTTTGCACAAAGTTGTCACTAAATGATATATTGCTCACACATGCCATAGTTATATGTGGAATTGCACCCCAAAATACATTCTGCTGCTTCTCCCGAGTACGGGGATACCACATATGTGGGACTTTTTGTGAGCCTAGCCGCATACGGGGCCCCGAAAACAAAGCACCGCCTTCAAGATTTCTAAGGGCATACATTTTTGATTTCACTCCTCACTACCTATCACTACCTATTACAGTTTTGAAGGCCATAAAATGCCAAGATGTCACACAACCCCCCCAAATGACCCCATTTTGGAAAGAAGACACCCCAAGCTATTTGCTGAGAGGCATGTTGAGTCCATGGAATATTTAATTTTATGGCCCCAAGTGATTGAATAATGACCAAAAAAAAAAAAAAAAGAATTTTTACAAAACGTTGTCACTAAATGATATATTTCTCACATATGCCATGGGCATATGTGGAATTGCACCCCAAAATACATTCTGCTGCTTCTCCTGAGTACGGGGATACCACATGTGTGGGACTTTTTGGGAGCCTAGCCGCGTACGGGACCCCGAAAACCAATCACCGCCTTCAGGATTTCTAAGGGCATAAATTTTTGATTTCACTCCTCACTACCTATCACAGTTTCGAAGGCAATAAAATGCCAAAACAGCACAAAACCCCCCCAAATGACCCCATTTTGGAAAGTAGACACCCCAAGCTATTTGCTGAGAGGCATGTTGAGTCCATGGAATATTTAATTTTTTTGCCCCAAGTCACTGAATAATGACCAAAAAAAAAAAAATACAAAACGTTGTCACTAAATGATATATTTCTCACACATGCCACGGTTATATGTGGAATTGCACCCCAAAATACATTCTGCTGCTTCTCCTGAGTACGGGGATACCACATGTGTGGGACTTTTTGGGAGCCTAGCCGCGTACGGGACCCCGAAAACCAATCACCGCCTTCAGGATTTCTAAGGGCATAAATTTTTGATTTCACTCCTCACTACCTATCACAGTTTCGAAGGCAATAAAATGCCAAAACAGCACAAAACCCCCCCAAATGACCCCATTTTGGAAAGTAGACACCCCAAGCTATTTGCTGAGAGGCATGTTGAGTCCATGGAATATTTAATTTTTTTGCACCAAGTCACTGAATAATGACCAAAAAAAAAAAAATACAAAACGTTGTCACTAAATGATATATTTCTCACACATGCCACGGTTATATGTGGAATTGCACCCCAAAATACATTCTGCTGCTTCTCCTGAGTACGGGGATACCACATGTGTGGGACTTTTTTGGAGCCTAGCCGCGTACGGGGCCCCGAAAACCAAGCACTGCCTTCAAGATTTGTGTGAGTGAAATCAAAAAATTATGTCCTTAGAAATCTTGAAGGCGGTGCTTGGTTTTCGGGGTCTCATACGCGGCTAGGCTCCCAAAAAGTCCCACACATGTGGTATCCCCGTACTCAGGAGAAGTAGCAGAATGTATTTTGGGGTGCAATTCCACATATAACCATGGCATGTGTGAGAAATATATCATTTAGTGACAATGTTTTGTACATTTTTTTATTTTAATTTTTTTTGGTCATGATTCAATCACTTGGGGCAAAAAAATTAAATATTCCATGGACTCAACATGCCTCTCAGCAAATAGCTTGGGGTGTCTACTTTCCAAAATGGGGTCATTTGGGGGTTTTTTGTGCTATTTTGGCATTTTATGGCCTTCGAAACTGTGATAGGTAGTGAGGAGTGAAATCAAAAATTTGCGCCCTTAGAAATGCTGAAGGCGGTGCTTGGTTTTCGGGGTCCCGTACGCGGCTAGGCTCCCAAAAAGTCCCAAACATGTGGTATCCCCGTACTCAGGAGAAGCAGCAGAATGTATTTTAGGGTGCAACTCCACATATAACCATGGCATGTGTGAGCAATATATCATTTAGTGACACATTTTTCTTTTTTTTTTTTTTTTTCTCATTATTCAATCACTTTGGACAAAAAAAAAAAAAATCAATGGACTCAACATGCCTCTCAGCAGTTTCCTTGGGGTGTCTTCTTTCCAAAATGGGGTCATTTGGTTTTTTTTTGTGCTATTTTGGCATTTTATGGCCTTCGAAACTGTGATAGGTAGTGAGGAGTGAAATCAAAAATTTACACCCTTAGAAAGCCTGAAGGCGGTGATTGGTTTTTGGGGTCCCGTACGCGGCTAGGCTCCCAAAAAGTCTCACACATGTGGTATCCCCGTACTCAGGAGAAGCAGCAGAATGCATTTTGGGGTGTAATTCCACATATGCCCATGGCATGTTTGAGCAATATATCATTTAGTGACAACTTTGCGCAAAAAAATATATATATATATATATATATTTATATTTCCCGCAACTTGGGTCAAAATCTAAAATATTCCATGGACTTAAGATGCCTCTCAGCAAATAGCTTGGGGTGTCTACTTTCCAAAATGGGGTCATTTGGGGGGGTTTTCAATTGTCCTGGCATTTTATGCACAACAATTAGAAGCTTATGTCACACATCACCCACTCTTCTAACCACTTGAAGAAAAAGCCCTTTCTGACACTGTTTGTTTACATAAAAACATATTATTTTTTTGCAAGAAAGTAAAGTTGAACCCCCAAACATTATATATTTTTTTAAAGCAAAGGCCCTACAGATTAAAATGGTGGGTGTTGCAAAAAAAATTTCCACACAGTATTTGCGCAGCGTTTTTTCAAACGCATTTTTTGGGGAAAAAATACACTTTTTTTTATTTTAAAGCACTAAAACACACTATATTGCCCAAATTATTGATGAAATAAAAATTATGATCTTAGGCCGAGTACATGGATACCAAACACGACATACTTTAAAATTGCGCACAAACGCGCAGTGGCGACAAACTACATACATTTTTAAAAGCCTTTAAAAGCCTTTACAGGTTACCACATTAGATTTACAGAGTAGGTCTACTGCTAAAATGACTGCCCTCGATCTGCCCTTCGCGGTGATACCTCACATGCATGGTGCAATTGCTGTTTACATATGACTCCAGACCGATGCTTGCGTTCGTCTTTGCGCAAGAGCAGGGGGGGACAGGGATGCTTTTTTTTATTTTTTTATTTTTTTATATATTTATTTCGCTTTTTTTATTTTATTTGTTAACTGTTCCTTCCATTTATTTATTTTTTTACCATTTTTATTGTTATCTCAGGGAATGTAAATATCCCTTATGATAGCAATAGTTAGTGACAGGTACTCTTTTTTTTTTTTAAATGGGGTCTATTAGACCCTAAATCTTTCCTCTGCCCTCAAAGCATCTGACCACACCAAGATCGGTGTGATAAAATGCTTTCCCATATTCTCAATGGCGCCGTTTATATCTGGGGGGGGGACATTCCCTCCCACTGAATGTAAAAGCAGTCTAGAGGCTAATTAGCCGCTAGGACTGCTTTTACATGAAAGCCGACCGCTGGCTGAAAAGAATGATACCAAGATGATGCCTAAACCCGCAGGCATCATTCTGGTATAACCATTCAAAGTCCTGCAACATACCAGTACGTTGATGGTTCTTGTTGGACATGTATTGTAATCTTTTTTTTTTTCATGCAGTCTGTTGGCTGAACAAAAAAAAGATTGATCGGTGGGTATGCCCACCATTAGAATACCTCCCTTCATCCACCCACTTCTAATGATGGGCATACATGCACCATTTATATATGCCGAAGCATGGGGGCATCCTCCCGCAAAAAAGTTATGCCGCGTACGGTCGGACTTTTCTATGCCGCGTACACACGGTCGGACTTTTCTATGCCGTGTACACATGGTCAGACTTTTCCACAGGAAAGCCTCCGTAGGAATGTCAACCGTATGTACGCGGCATTAGGAGCAAAATCGCTCCTCCGCCCCTAATGCCCCCATGCTCCGGCATATATGCTCTTTTTTGAACTGTAGTGGTGAAATCACCTCCTACAGCATTGGAGTCGCGGCTTTATATATCGTGGGAGCAAACGCTGTTGCTGTCACGCTAAATAAATCCGCACTGCAACTGAATGGCGTACCTGCTAAGCAAATGATGGTTAACATTAAAACAAAGTAACATTCCAGTATAACAGTAAGATCATACCATACCTGCAAAGCAAATACCTATAAAAAAACATAGTAAAAAATAAAACATTTTTTAACGCAACCTGTGCCTAAAATATATATATGCCAAAGCATGGGGGCATCCTCCCGCAAAAAAGTTATGCCGCGTACGGTCGGACTTTTCTATGCCGCGTACACACGGTCGAACTTTTCTATGCCGTGTACACATGGTCAGACTTTTCCACGGGAAAGCCTCCGTAGGAATGTCAACCGTATGTACGCGGCATTAGGAGCAAAATCGCTCCTCCGCCCCTGCTGCCCGCATGCTTCGGCATATATGCTCTTTTTTTTAACTGTGGTGGTGAAATCACCTCCTACAGCACTGGAGTCGCGGCTTTATATATCGTGGGAGCAAACGCTGTTGCTGTCAAGATAAATAAGTCCGCGCAACAGCTGAATGGCGTACCTGAAAACAGTAAAATAAATTACATACCTGAAAAGCAAGCATGAAAAAACATAACAACAATAAAACTTTGCAGAATAGAATACAGTAAAAAAGAGCAGAACAATAGAGAGAGAATAGAGAGGGAGAGAACAATAAAACAACAACTATTTTTGGTTTTTTTATTTTATATTTTTTTGTGTGTTTTTATTTTTTACTTTTTTTTTTTTTTTTTAACACTTTTTTTTGTAACTGTGAACTGTAACTTCAACTTTTCGGTTCCAGGTTTGGGTCTCTCAAAATGCGATGGCATCTTGGGAGACCCTGTGTGAGTGTGCCTAGCCTGTGAAATGTTTCACCCTACACTAATAATTAACGTGTGTGTGGAAGCGTTCAAAACATTCACCAATACAAAGACCAGGATTGCCAGGACATTTGGGACAAAAATAACGGGTGTCACGCCTAAATCCGCGCTTGGTACAGACACGACATTTTCTTTGGGGGGTTCGTTGGGTAGGGGTACTCGGGAGGACATAAGAAAAATGCCTCTCATGCAGTCGGCTTACTGCATTTGGTAGGAGATGGTGAGGTACAATACCGCCTGGATACAGGAGTTCTGTGATGATATCCCTCTGGAATTGAAGGAAGGATTCATTCCGTCCTGAAGCTCTGTATACGACATGAGCATTCAGTAGAGCCAATTGAAATAAATGTAGAGACACTTTTTTGTACCAGCGTCTTGTCTTACGGGCAATATGATACGGCGCCATTAACTGGTCGTTGAGGTCCACCCCTCCCATGTTTTGGTTATATTCGTGGACACAGAGGGGTTTCTCCACAACACCAGTCGCCGTACGAATTTGGACTGTCGTGTCTGCGTGAAGGGTGGTAAGAACGAAAACATTCCTATTGTCCCGCCACTTCACAGCGAGCAAATTTTTACATCTGCAGCAGGCTCTCGCCCCCGGCCTAACACGGGCATCTACAAGCCGCTGGGGGAAGCCCCGGCGATTAGGTCGCACGGTGCCACATGCTCCAATCTGTTGATCAAATAAGTGGCTAAAAAGTGGCACGCTGCTGTAAAAATTGTCCACATACAAATGGTACCCCTTTCCGAATAAGGGTGACACCAAGTCCCAAACAATCTTGCCAGCGCTCCCCATGTAATCTGGGCATCCTTCCGGCTCTACCTGACTATCTTTTCCCTCGTAAACCCTAAAGCTCCATGTGTAGCCTGTGGCCCTGTCACAGAGCTTATAGAGCTTGACCCCGTATCTGGAACGCTTGCTGGGAAGGTACTGTTTGAAAGACAAGCGGCCAGCAAATTTAATCAGGGACTCATCAACGCATACAACCTGCTGGGGATTAAACAAGGCTGCAAAACGTTCGTTGAAATGGTTTACGAGGGGCCGAATTTTGTAGAGCCGGTCAAATTCAGGGTCTCCACGTGGACGACAAAGTGCATTGTCACTGAAATGCAGGAACCGCAGGATCGCCTCGTATCGTTTCCTGGCCATGTGAGCAGAGAAAATGTACATATGGTCAATGGGATGTGTGGACCAATACATCCGCAATGACGGAAATTTGTGTATGCCCATGTTGAGGGTAAGGCCCAGAAAGGTCTTAAATTCGGAAACCTCGAGAGGTTTCCATTGTTTGGCAAGGCGAGACTGGGGGTTAGCGGCGATGTAAGTACCAGCATATAAATTAGTCTGGTCCACAATAGATCTATAGAGATCTTCCGTGAAATACAGCGAATAAAAATCAAGTGACGTAAAGTTCGCTGTATCCACCTGAATACCGGGTTGGCCAGTGAATGGGGGAAGTACAGGTGCTGTAGAAGTGGTGGGGACCCAATCAGGATAGGCAAATTCTACAGGAAGGGCACTATGGGCACGACGGGCCTGTCTCTGTCTTCTTCTTGGTGGCAGCGGGACACTACTTGTGCTTGCCACATCGCCAGCTTCAACTGCACTTATGGGACTCGCCACGTCACCAAGTGTTACTGCAGTGCTGCATAAACGACCAGGGTGTACTAGGCCGCTGGTGCTTGCCAATTCACCAGAAGGAATAGCGGCGCTAGTACTGGATCTCTGCTCCATACGAGGGTCCTGCGGTTCTTGCTGCTCAACAACATCAGAATGGGATCGGGTACGCCTGGCCTTAGCAGGGACCTCAACTTCGTCGTGCGAGCTATCTGACATGGAGCCGCTGTCGTAAATGGGTTCATATTCTGAGCCAGAATCTGTCAGATGCGTGACCTCCTCCTCTTCACTATCTGACATGCACATGAACTCCAAGGCCTGCTTATCATTGTACCTTCGGTTTGCCATTTTGGACTCTAAATTTAGTGGTACAATGGTAAGGATTCACAGGTAAAAAAAGCACCTGACTATAGAAAAGCAAATGTAGAAAACGCTTCAAAAAAAACTGTAAGCGATCGCAGGGATCAGGCCTGTCTCTGCGAACGCTGCAGTTATGTGTCTTGTGTTTTGTAAGTGACAGTGATCGATCGATACTGCACTTGGGTGGGTTGGGCTGGGCAGAGGGGGAAAACGCAGGTGCTAGCGGGTATCTGGGCTGATTCCGCTAACAATGCGTTTTTGGGTACCCTAAACTGCTGGGTACGCTAGTATAGATCTGATCAGATCAGGTATCGATCCGTTCAGATCCTATACCACTAAGGGGGGTGTATGCTTAGCGAGTGGGTGTAAGCGGTACTGGCTCTAACCTAACGCTGCCTGGGGCGACGCAGACCCTGACTGGCGCTAAAATTAAATTTATATCACCCGCCGGGTGATCAGGGGGTTAAACCTATTGGGTTATATACGGCGGGTGCTCTGATGCTATAAACAGCAAACTAACCAACCAGCGTCAACCGTAACACTTATACGGTGATCACTGGTGAAAGGGTTAACTAGGGGGAAATCAGGGGGTTAAAACCTTTATTCGGTAATATATGGGGGTACCTAACGCTTTCTAAAAACCTGGTGGCGAACCTAAAATAACTAAATAACTAACTGGCTAACCACGTCACCAGTGACACTTATACAGTGATCAGTGGTGAAAGGGTTAACTCTAGGGGCAATCAGGGGTTAAAACCTTTATTTATGGGGGTACCTAACGCTATATAAACCTGGCGGCGAACCTCAAAAAAAACTAACTGCCTAGCGGCAACAGTGACACTAATACAGCGATCAGAAACCGATCGCTTAGTGACACTGGCAATAGGGGTGAAAGGGTTAACTCTAGGGGCAATCAGGGGTTAAAACCTTTATTTATGGGGGTACCTAACGCTATATAAACCTGGCGGCGAACCTCAAAAAAAACTAACTGCCTAGCGGCAACAGTGACACTAATACAGCGATCAGAAACCGATCGCTTAGTGACACTGGCAATAGGGGTGAAAGGGTTAACTCTAGGGGCAATCAGGGGTTAAAACCTTTATTTATGGGGGTACCTAACGCTATATAAACCTGGCGGCGAACCTCAAAAAAAACTAACTGCCTAGCGGCAACAGTGACACTAATACAGCGATCAGAAACCGATCGCTTAGTGACACTGGCAATAGGGGTGAAAGGGTTAACTTTAGGGGCAATCAGGGGTTAAACCTTTATTGGGGGGGGGGTAGGGGGCTACCCTGGACCTAAAGGGGCCTAAACCTAACTGCCCTGACACTTTTTTCTGTCACACTGACACTAAAAGCAGTGATCAGAAAATAAATGATCACTGCAATCAGTGACACTGTGACAGGGGGTGATCTGGGGGTGCTGGGGGGGGTGATCGGGGGGGGTTATGTGCCTATGTGTGCTGTGTCAGTGTGCTGTTGGTGCAACTCACAGTACTGACGTCTTCTCTCCTCTGGAACCGGACGAAAAGACCGCCAGAGGGGAGAAAACGTCACTTCCTCCCTGCCTGTGTTTACAGTTACACAGGCAGGGAGGGCTCAGGTGCAATCTGATTCGCCGAGGGAGATCGAGAGGGGACGGCTGGAAACCAATAGCCGCCCCCTCCTCCCGGACCTCCCGTACACCGTTCCCGGCCCTCGCATGTACCGGAGGGGGTCCCGATCGGACCCCCGAACCCAGGTAAGGCGGGGACGTACCTATACGCCCATGTGCCTGTACGTGCCATATTGTGGACGTATATGTACATGCGGGGGTCGGGAAGTGGTTAATGTATGCTAATGTCTTGTATTTCTTTCATCATTCCCTAATTACCATGATTGTAATATACTGTGAATGTCCCTTTTGTCCCCATGCATGCTGTAAGCTTTTAAGGCTCATTTTTTGGCCTACATGCATATTTCCCTTCACTAACCTCTCCAGCATGCTATCCTTGGCCCAAACATACCTAGCCTCGTCTGTTTCAAACTTGTTTTTTGTCCGCTCCATCGTAGTTCGCCCCCCCCCCCCCCTTAAAATGTGTCCCAATGTTTTGTTTCTCATTCCATTTTGGCAGAGTGTTGTTTTTTACAGGGCCCAAACTCAGCTAGAACCCCCCTTAAAATGTTTAATGGGCCATCAGAGGGGTGAGGAGTCTGATAAGTCGGCCTATTTTATTTTTTGTTTGAAATACTCACTCAATTAAATGTTATACTGATGTTGGACAAGGATGTCTTTTTGTAATCTGATTGCAATGTTTATGTGCAAAAGTACTATTTTTTTTGTTTGACTCCACAGTTTCCTTCCACGCAACAGGAATGACAGACTGTGGCATCCCATTTTGCCCAGCGGTGGGACTTCCCTAACTGCGGAGGGGCAATTGATGGAAAACACGTCCGCATAGTGCCGCCACCCCGTTCGGGGTCCTACTATTATAATTATAAAGGTTTTAATAGTATTGTGTTGATGGCGGTGGTGTCGGCACAGTATGAATTAATGTATGTGGACGTGGGGGAGAATGTCAGATGCCTCCCCCCATGAGTCTCCCCTGAGGGCCCGTGGCTGTGCCCGTGGCCGGCCCAGGCGTAGCTCACCCCGCCGCCATTGAGATTTTGGGTGTACTTTTTTTTTTCTGAATTTTTATTGTGATTTTTTTTTTTTTGTGTGTGTGAATGATGTATGAATGTGGGGGTGACATTCCTGGTGAAAAAGGGTGTCACCCTCAGTTTTGGTGGATTAGGGATCCCCAGGACCAGGGAGAAGTGATCCCAGGTCCGTGTGAAAGGTGTATGAATGCACAGTGACATAATTGGAGCTGTGGCGTGGCGTTACTGCTCCCTAATCCCATGTGGTTTTCTAGGGTCCAATCCAATTAGATGTGCATGTGATGTGTCTGTGCTAGGGACCACAGTGGGTGTGCATGCATGCATTCTCATTGTGCCATGATTAATGTGTGTGTTTACTGTGCAAAGATGCATTCTGCGAGGCGTCTCCTGACTGCTGTTCCCTCAGAAGAGGGGGTACCCTTGGTTACTAAAGTCACTAGTATAGTTATGAGCATGGATGCCCCTGGCATGGTGGCATGCAGATTGTAGTCCGGCAAGTGTGTGTGCTCAGCTCTTCCTTAATGATGTTGCTTTAGCTGACCTTTACACGGCTGGAGCAAAGTTAGGGCACCTTTTATAAAGTGTAACTTTACTCCGGGAAACTAACAGATGCGCACAGGGCGTAGCCTACGCCGCACACACTTAATTTTGTGGATCGCCTTATCTCCCTCATTTGCATCTTTGCCTAGCAAAACAATGGTGTGTCTAGCGTATTTTGCGCTCAAAGAAGCGCCGGTGTAATTGTTTTAGGTAGGACGGAAAAAAATGGTTTTCAGGCATATTTCGTTTTGAGGATCAGGCGCAAAAATACGCGCGTCTCTAGATACGTCGGCGTAAGTGCTTTGTGAATCTGGCCCCATAAGCCTTCAATGACAGATTCTTTTTTTTTTTTTTTCAGACTCAACCCGGTAGCGAAACAGCGAGACATGCTCACGGTAACTCCGCCCTTCACGTCTCCTCTGTGGTCTCGCATCATTTGTGGTTTATCAATTTATTTGCTTTTTTTTTTTTTTTTAACCTTTAAATAATCGTTTTTTTTTTTTCAGTTCATATTCTTTTCTTTCAACTATTTACCAAAGTAAATCACTTTTAGATGAACAATTTTCATTATGACCCTCTTTACATAGAGAAAAGATCCCGCCCCTGGTTTACTACTCTTTCATCTTTTGTTCCCCCCCCCACCTCCCTTCGGTTCTGTCTGTCCCTGTTTAGGTTTGAATTCTCTTTTTATATCTAAATCTCACCTGTCTATTTCTATCATTGCCTGTGTGAATTTTTCTGACGTTTTAAAAGCTTTCCATTTCTCCCAGACTGTTCTGCTTCTGGTCTCACCACCCATTTCTCCACGTCCCAGATATTCCATTTCTGATATATAATATAATGGAAGGCCTCTGTGGATGTAGCCAGTTTTTTGGGATTAAACCCTTTGTTGCATTCAGCAGCACCGGAACCAAAGTCGATCCATATTGTTTTTTTGACCTATCCGTTCCGTGGAACAAACAGGTCAAAGGGTTTCGTGGGATCTTTTCACCTGTAATTTCTTCTATATATTCTAGGATCTCTGTCCAGTCACTCTCTCCAGAGACGTGTCCTTCCCACTGAGTACAGGTTCCTGGGCTTCACAAAGATGGCCGCGCCGTATCCATATAATAGCCAGGGATATCAACAGAAAAAAACTCCCATAGTGAAGTAATTCCCAACAGGGATATGTTTATTCAAACAATAGATTTAAAATTGTAGTCCAAACATGGAAAATTCAAAATAAAAATAAAATTCAGCAACATGTGGTGACGAGCAGCGATGTTTACAGACGAGATGCCGCGTCACTTCCGGTTACGTCCAAAATGCCTTACGCGTTGCGTCACGGCACGTGACTTCATCAGAGGCTGGGGATTGGTTAGACTGGCTCCCATTAAATAGAGCCAAAAAGCGGAAATTGAATTCGGCCATTTTGAGTGCTGGATGCCCTTAAAGCGCACCGCAGCCATTTTAAGTGTGGGAAACACTACAGTGACCTGACCGATTAGTTTGGGCAAGCATGTCCAGTGGGATACTGGACAGCAGTGGACAGAAAAACGAACTATGCTGGATCGCCTGATGCAAGGACTGAACCATCACTGTGTATATTAACAATGATAATTGCCAGTGAATTTGACAAAACATTGTATTACAGAGCGTATATGAACGCAGCTGTATATGGATATTATGTGGATGATTAAGTCAGGGAAGATTTTTTTACCATCGAATATAAAAATATATATATAAAATTCATATGCATATTAAAAAAATTAAAATATAAATGGGATGTATATAAATAGATAAAATATATAATACTACGTGGTATAAAATATATGTTACTACGTGGTGTAGAGTATATACACATAAACTTATATGTACCATCCGTAGAATAGCGAACACTAAATTATGCTGGGTATAAACAGTGTTGGCATAATTTAAAATATTAAAACTAATCCACCCTCGCCCCAAAGTGGCTTGATCAGGCATAAGACACGGGCTGGGTGGAAAAAGGCTAAAAAAAGCAAGACTAAACCGAAGTGCAGCTTCATCTCATCAGTTAACATCTTATCAGTTAACAATAAATGAAACTTCAATGACAAAGTTAAAAATTACTAATGAAGCAGTTGACATCAAAGTCCACATTTAACCCATCGGGCACCAGTGTATGTAACGTGTGTATCCATAAAGATTCCTTTTGACTAATGGTTCTCACTAGATGTGCCCCTCTCCATGGTTTGTTAAACTTATCAATGGCCCAAAATGACAAGTGACGTGGGTTTCTATTGTGGACCTGATCAAAATGTCTGCTAACATTATGTTTGTCATGACCTTTTAATATGTTCTTAATATGTTCTTTAATTCGAACCATCAATGGTCTTTTGGTTCTCCCTACATATTGTAGATTGCATGTGCACTGTAATACGTATACCACACCTTCCGTATGGCAACTAGTAAAGTCTTTAATCGGATAACTTATATTAGTATGGGTACCCAAAAATTCAGTCCTCTTGAGTTGAGGACCTTTTGTGTGTAAGCACGCAAAGCAATACTTGCAAGGAAAAAAACCTTTTTTATTAAAAAAAGTATAGCCACTCCTAGGAGGCGGGTCAACTACATTTTTGACCAACATGTCCCGAACTGTAGGAGCTCTTTTATAGACAATTTTAGGTTTGGCAGGCAGAATCTTCTTTAAATATTTGTCTGCAGTTAGTATATGCCAATGTTTCCTAAAAAGTTTTTCCACATCCTTATGTTGGATACTGTAGTCCAAAACAATAACTGGTGCTTCCAAATTATGTTGAGGTCTCATACTGCCTTGTAGCATAATCTTCCTGTCTAGCCCAGCAACTGTTTCAATTTGTTGCTGAATAAAGTGTTCCGAATATCCTTTCTTTTGAAATCTTTCCCCAATGAACCGAGCTTGAGACAAGAAATCAGTGTCCCTAGTGCAATTTCGTCTAATACGGACAAGTTGTCCTTTTGGAATATTCAATAGCCACGATTTGTAATGGCAACTTTTCAGTGATAAATAACTGTTTGTGTCTACACTTTTAAAGTGGGTTTTAGTGATCAGCTGTTTCTTCATTATTGTAATGTCTAAATCTAAGAAATTCACTGTTTTATCACTAATGTTCACCACCAATTTGATATTTTGATCATTTTTGTTCAAGCCTGTAAAGAATTCTTCCAGAGTATTCCTGGATCCATTCCAAACAATCAGCACATCGTCAATGTACCTTTTGTACAGAGACAATTCAGGTGGGGTATTCAAATATACTGCTTCTTCTTCCCACTGTGCCATAAACGCATTAGCCACCGAAGGGGCAAATTTGGCCCCCATGGCAATGCCCGTCTTTTGGTTGTAATATGTTTGGTTATACCAAAAATAGTTGGATTTCAGGCAGAACTCCAGGCATTTAATAAGGAACTTGCGTTGCTTGCAGATTAAGGTGGTATCATTTCTTAAAAGCCATTTAGTTGCACTGCAAGCTTGGTGATGTTTCACAATAGTGTATAAAGAAGACACGTCAGCAGTGGCAAGTATTGTATTGCCTTCTGAAACTGGTATTTCTTCCAATATTTGCAGGACATGTTTTGTGTCTCTCAAATAGGACTTGGTCTGCTGAACCGCCGATTGCAAGAAATGGTCCAAATATTGGCCCATCCTTGCAGTCAGGGAATCAATCCCATTAACGATTGGCCTGCGCGGAGGGTTGATTTTATCCTTGTGTAATTTCGGGATGGTATAGATGACAGGAATTCTGCACGTTTCTGGAAGCAGAAACATCGCCTCTTTTTTTATTTAAGATGTCTTTTTTCTTGCCTAAATGGATCAGTTGTTTTAATTGCGATTTGTAATTGGCGATGGGGTTAGATGGTAATTTTATGTATGTGTCCTCATCTTGAAGTTGTCCAAGGAGTTCTTGATGGTATTGCTCCTTGGATTGGACCACAACACCTCCCCCTTTGTCCGCCGGACGAATCACTATGTCCTTACGTTTTTTTAGGCTTTGTATCCCTCTTTTGATATGAGGGGGATCAGAAACTTTCTTTAGTTTCAGATCATCCAAATCTTGGAGCACTAATTTTTTAAAAACATCTATATGTTGTCCATTACCAACCTGAGGGTTGAACACAGAATTGTTTCGAAGCGTGCTGTGTTGTATAGTATCAACATCTAAGGATGTGGATAATTGATATTTGGCTGGATTTCCTAGAAAGTATTTTTTAATGTTAACTTTCCTAATGTACTTTTGGATATTGATATACGTATCGAACTTATTTACATTTTTTACAGGTGCATGTTTAAGACCCCCTTCCAACACCACCAATTCATCAGTGGATAATGTCTTTCCGCTTATGTTGAAGACCCCCTCCCCTTTTCCACTCTCTTTCTTTTGGGATCTCTTTCCCACTCTGCAACCGCGTTTTCTTCTGGAGTGCGGGTTGCTTTTTTCCTCCTTTGATCTTCTTGGGGACCTGTGTGGTTCTTGAGTGTTCCTTCGGGGTGATTGATCCACTTGAGTGTATCTCCTTGGGGATCGATACACTTCTTGAGGGTGTCTCCTTGGGGAATGATCTCTCCGATCTCTGTCTAAAAAAGACCTTTGGGAGTCATGGTTATATTGATGTGTTGGATATTGATGTTCCTGATAGTGTCTTAGGGGCTCATAATGATTGTAGGTACGAATGGGACTCCGTGGCGGGTGATTGTAATATTGGGAATAATATGGTGGAGGATTGGGTGGCGGTACATGATATACCGGACCTCTATTGTCCCTATATTCTCTCTCCGAATTCCGACGGTTCCAATTAGATTTATTAAATGTTTTTTTAAAAGGTTTCTTCGATTTATTTTTATGAGGTGTACGATGGTTGGAGTCTTCCCTATTTTTTTGATGATTTTGTAGTTCCTGTTCAGATTTTGTGCCTACTGGTACTTTACTTTGCCCACCCATATATTTAATGGGTCTAATTAAGTAGGATCCTGGATTTGTACTTCCTTCTCAGGTGTGGAATATGTAGATGTAGGTGGCAAGGTAGTAGTCTTAGCCTGCCACTTGAACACCTGATCCGCTGTGTAATCCGAAATGTCACGCTGATATTTTTTAATTTTCCTTTTTTGAACTTCCGCATCTTTGCTTGCTAAAGTGTTATTTAATTGAGTCGCTAATTTTTTTAAATCAGCTGAATCCTTAAACGGCTCCAGTTTAAGTTTGGTATCTTCTATTATGGCATCAATCGTGTGTACCCTTTTCTGTTTGCGTTTTAGAAGAAAATGAATTGCTTCCAAACTCTTATCATTAAAAAAATGAAACCATTCATCTATAGATTGTTTGTCCAGGAGGCCATCATTGGAGGGAACATCCCATCTTAGCCTCCTGGGGACAATTTTCTCCTTTATATATCTGTCAAAAGTATGGATATCCCACCACAGATTGACCTTTCTTTCCATATTATGGGCCAAAATCCTAAATTGGCTATTGAGGTCTGTATCTCTGTGGTGGTTATTGACATTAAAAACCTCATCTAAGTTCACCTGACGGTGTTCCATATAGGAAAGTGCTTCCATGACAGCTGCTTTAGTGGTGTTAGAGTAAACGTGATATGCAACAAAGAAAGGGGGGAACTAAAGCGCTGGTCAATACTAACAAAGTGGGGGTGAAAAAATATGCAAACAAACTAAATGAAAATTAATGCAGCTCAAATCTGAATTGTGCTAACAACAAATAAAGGGAATGAATAAAGAAAGTGATGAGCGCAAAAATATGAATAAATGGTGCAAAACCCACATCAACAATGTGAATAATGAGTGACAATATTAAACAGTGGAAGAGATCCTCCAAAATGGAGGGCCTGACATGAACACACAAAAAACCACTAAATGGGTGGGGTGTGCAATCAATAATCAGAGTAAACAGTGTCCAATAAACGCTAATAAACGTTGGTAAATAAAATGTCCAAAATAGCAAAACAATTATGGTGATTCCTGAGTGAAATAAAGAAGCAATATGCTGTGACTCTTGTGCAATGATGGAAACATCCACACGACAGGTGGGCTCACAATGCGCTTACCTCCCCCATACAGGGTAATCAGCCTTGGAAATCCTCAAATGGAAAGCCTGCAGTTCGATCTCCTCTCCCAATGGATGGTCTGCGGTGTCTAGGCACTCTCTCCAGAGACGTGTCCTTCCCACTGAGTACAGGTTCCTGGGGTTCACAAAGATGGCCGCGCCGCATCCATATAATAGCCAGGGATATCAACAGAAAAAAACTCCCATAGTGAAGTAATTCCCAACAGGGATATGTTTATTCAAACAATAGATTTAAAATTGTAGTCCAAACATGGAAAATTCAAAATAAAAATAAAATTCAGCAACATGTGGTGACGAGCAGCGATGTTTACAGACGAGATGCCGCGTCACTTCCGGTTACGTCCAAAATGCCTTACGCGTTGCGTCACGGCACGTGACTTCATCAGAGGCTGGGGATTGGTTAGACTGGCTCCCATTAAATAGAGCCAAAAAGCGGAAATTGAATTCGGCCATTTTGAGTGCTGGATGCCCTTAAAGCGCACCGCGGCCATTTTAAGTGTGGGAAACACTACAGTGACCTGACCGATTAGTTTGGGCAAGCATGTCCAGTGGGATACTGGACAGCAGTGGACAGAAAAACGAACTATGCTGGATTGCCTGATGCAAGGACTGAACCATCACTGTGTATATTAACAATAATAATTGCCAGTGAATTTGACAAAACATTGTATTACAGAGCGTATATGAACGCAGCTGTATATGGATATTATGTGGATGATTAAGTCAGGGAAGATTTTTTTACCATCGAATATAAAAATATATATATAAAATTCATATGCATATTAAAAAAATTAAAATATAAATGGTATGTATATAAATAGATAAAATATATAATACTACGTGGTATAAAATATATGTTACTACGTGGTGTAGAGTATATACACATAAACTTATATGTACCATCCGTAGAATAGCGAACACTAAATTATGCTGGGTATAAACAGTGTTGGCATAATTTAAAATATTAAAACTAATCCACCCTCGCCCCAAAGTGGCTTGATCAGGCATAAGACACGGGCTGGGTGGAAAAAGGCTAAAAAAAGCAAGACTAAACCGAAGTGCAGCTTCATCTCATCAGTTAACATCTTATCAGTTAACAATAAATGAAACTTCAATGACAAAGTTAAAAATTACTAATGAAGCAGTTGACATCAAAGTCCACATTTAACCCATCGGGCACCAGTGTATGTAACGTGTGTATCCATAAAGATTCCTTTTGACTAATGGTTCTCACTAGATGTGCCCCTCTCCATGGTTTGTTAAACTTATCAATGGCCCAAAATGACAAGTGACGTGGGTTTCTATTGTGGACCTGATCAAAATGTCTGCTAACACCAACAACAAAATTTAAATAAGTTCGATACGTATATCAATATCCAAAAGTACATTAGGAAAGTTAACATTAAAAAATACTTTCTAGGAAATCCAGCCAAATATCAATTATCCACATCCTTAGATGTTGATACTATACAACACAGCACGCTTCGAAACAATTCTGTGTTCAACCCTCAGGTTGGTAATGGACAACATATAGATGTTTTTAAAAAATTAGTGCTCCAAGATTTGGATGATCTGAAACTAAAGAAAGTTTCTGATCCCCCTCATATCAAAAGAGGGATACAAAGCCTAAAAAAACGTAAGGACATAGTGATTCGTCCGGCGGACAAAGGGGGAGGTGTTGTGGTCCAATCCAAGGAGCAATACCATCAAGAACTCCTTGGACAACTTCAAGATGAGGACACATACATAAAATTACCATCTAACCCCATCGCCAATTACAAATCGCAATTAAAACAACTGATCCATTTAGGCAAGAAAAAAGACATCTTAAATAAAAAAGAGGCGATGTTTCTGCTTCCAGAAACGTGCAGAATTCCTGTCATCTATACCATCCCGAAATTACACAAGGATAAAATCAACCCTCCGGGCAGGCCAATCATTAATGGGATTGATTCCCTGACTGCAAGGATGGGCCAATATTTGGACCATTTCTTGCAATCGGCGGTTCAGCAGACCAAGTCCTATTTGAGAGACACAAAACATGCCCTGCAAATATTGGAAGAAATACCAGTTTCAGAAGGCAATACAATACTTGCCACTGCTGACGTGTCTTCTTTATACACTATTGTGAAACATCACCAAGCTTGCAGTGCAACTAAATGGCTTTTAAGAAATTATACCACCTTAATCTGCAAGCAACGCAAGTTCCTTATTAAATGCCTGGAGTTCTGCCTGAAATCCAACTATTTTTGGTATAACCAAACATATTACAACCAAAAGACGGGCATTGCCATGGGGGCCAAATTTGCCCCTTCGGTGGCTAATGCGTTTATGGCACAGTGGGAAGAAGAAGCAGTATATTTGAATACCCCACCTGAATTGTCTCTGTACAAAAGGTACATTGACGATGTGCTGATTGTTTGGAATGGATCCAGGAATACTCTGGAAGAATTCTTTACAGGCTTGAACAAAAATGATCAAAATATCAAATTGGTGGTGAACATTAGTGATAAAACAGTGAATTTCTTAGATTTAGACATTACAATTAGGGTTGTCCAGATACCGATACCAGTATCGGTATCGGGACCGATACCGAGTATTTGCGGGAGTACTCGTACTCGCGCAAATACCCCCGATACCTAAATAGAATACTTCCCCCCCCCTTCCCCCCCCCGCCGCTGCCGCCGCATCGAGGGACATGGCTAGAGGGACATTGCTGCATATGTGAGGGACATGGCTAGAGGGACATTGCTGCATATGTGAGGGACATGGCTAGAGGGACATTGCTGCATATGTGAGGGACATTGCTGCATATGCGAGGGACATGGCTGCATATGTGGGGGACATGGCTGCATATGGGGGGGACATGGCTGCATTTGGGGACACATTTAAAAAAAGTATCGGTATTCGGTATCGGCGACTACTTGAAAAAAAGTATCGGTACTTGTACTCGGTCCTAAAAAAGTGGTATCGGGACAACCCAAATTACAATAATGAAGAAACAGCTGATCACTAAAACCCACTTTAAAAGTGTAGACACGAACAGTTATTTATCACTGAAAAGTTGCCATTACAAATCGTGGCTATTGAATATTCCAAAAGGACAACTTGTCCGTATTAGACGAAATTGCACTAGGGACACTGATTTCTTGTCTCAAGCTCGGTTCATTGGGGAAAGATTTCAAAAGAAAGGATATTCGGAACACTTTATTCAGCAACAAATTGAAACAGTTGCTGGGCTAGACAGGAAGATTATGCTACAAGGCAGTATGAGACCTCAACATAATTTGGAAGCACCAGTTATTGTTTTGGACTACAGTATCCAACATAAGGATGTGGAAAAACTTTTTAGGAAACATTGGCATATACTAACTGCAGACAAATATTTAAAGAAGATTCTGCCTGCCAAACCTAAAATTGTCTATAAAAGAGCTCCTACAGTTCGGGACATGTTGGTCAAAAATGTAGTTGACCCGCCTCCTAGGAGTGGCTATACTTTTTTTAATAAAAAAGTTTTTTTTCCTTGCAAGTATTGCTTTGCGTGCTTACACACAAAAGGTCCTCAACTCAAGAGGACTGAATTTTTGGGTACCCATACTAATATAAGTTATCCGATTAAAGACTTTATTAGTTGCCATACGGAAGGTGTGGTATACGTATTACAGTGCACATGCAATCTACAATATGTAGGGAGAACCAAAAGACCATTGATGGTTTGAATTAAAGAACATATTAAGAACATATTAAAAGGTCATGACAAACATAATGTTAGCAGACATTTTGATCAGGTCCACAATAGAAACCCACGTCACTTGTCATTTTGGGCCATTGATAAGTTTAACAAACCATGGAGAGGGGCACATCTAGTGAGAACCATTAGTCAAAAGGAATCTTTATGGATACACACGTTACATACACTGGTGCCCGATGGGTTAAATGTGGACTTTGATGTCAACTGCTTCATTAGTAATTTTTAACTTTGTCATTGAAGTTTCATTTATTGTTAACTGATAAGATGTTAACTGATGAGATGAAGCTGCACTTCGGTTTAGTCTTGCTTTTTTTAGCCTTTTTCCACCCAGCCCGTGTCTTATGCCTGATCAAGCCACTTTGGGGCGAGGGTGGATTAGTTTTAATATTTTAAATTATGCCAACACTGTTTATACCCAGCATAATTTAGTGTTCACTATTCTACGGATGGTACATATAAGTTTATGTGTATATACTCTACACCACGTAGTAACATATATTTTATACCACGTAGTATTTTATCTATTTATATACATCCCATTTATATTTTAATTTTTTTAATATGCATATGAATTTTATATATATATTTTTATATTCGATGGTAAAAAAATCTTCCCTGACTTAATCATCCACATAATATCCATATACAGCTGCGTTCATATACGCTCTGTAATACAATGTTTTGTCAAATTCACTGGCAATTATCATTGTTAATATACACAGTGATGGTTCAGTCCTTGCATCAGGCGATCCAGCATAGTTCGTTTTTCTGTCCACTGCTGTCCAGTATCCCACTGGACATGCTTGCCCAAACTAATCGGTCAGGTCACTGTAGTGTTTCCCACACTTAAAATGGCCCGCGGTGCGCTTTAAGGGCATCCAGCACTCAAAATGGCCGAATTCAATTTCCGCTTTTTGGCTCTATTTAATGGGAGCCAGTCTAACCAATCCCCAGCCTCTGATGAAGTCACGTGCCGTGACGCAACGCGTAAGGCATTTTGGACGTAACCGGAAAAGACGCGGCATCTCGTCTGTAAACATCGCTGCTCGTCACCACATGTTGCTGAATTTTATTTTTATTTTGAATTTTCCATGTTTGGACTACAATTTTAAATCTATTGTTTGAATAAACATATCCCTGTTGGGAATTACTTCACTATGGGAGTTTTTTTCTGTTGATATCCCTGGCTATTATATGGATACGGCGCGGCCATCTTTGTGAAGCCCAGGAACCTGTACTCAGTGGGAAGGACACGTCTCTGGAGAGAGTGCCTAGACACCGCAGACCATCCATTGGGAGAGGAGATCGAACTGCAGGCTTTCCATTTGAGGATTTCCAAGGCTGATTACCCTGTATGGGGGAGGTAAGCGCATTGTGAGCCCACCTGTCGTGTGGATGTTTCCATCATTGCACAAGAGTCACAGCATATTGCTTCTTTATTTCACTCAGGAATCACCATAATTGTTTTGCTATTTTGGACATTTTATTTACCAACGTTTATTAGCGTTTATTGGACACTGTTTACTCTGATTATTGATTGCACACCCCACCCATTTAGTGTTTTTTTGTGTGTTCATGTCAGGCCCTCCATTTTGGAGGATCTCTTCCACTGTTTAATATTGTCACTCATTATTCACATTGTTGATGTGGGTTTTGCACCATTTATTCATATTTTTGCGCTCATCACTTTCTTTATTCATTCCCTTTATTTGTTGTTAGCACAATTCAGATTTGAGCTGCATTAATTTTCATTTAGTTTGTTTGCATATTTTTTCACCCCCACTTTGTTAGTATTGACCAGCGCTTTAGTTCCCCCCTTTCTCTGTCCAGTACTCTTGTATTCTCGGGCAGTCCCACCAAACATGGACAGTAGTTCCTACTTGATTACATTCCCTCCAACACAGCGCAGAGTTATTTGGATGTATTTTGTTCATCCTCTCAGGGGTCAAGTGCCAACGAACCATACATTTATAATTTATCTCAATTGTGGTGATGTCAGTAGCATAGTTCAAACACAGCACCTATCATTTTTGAGTCCTCTAGGTTTTTCCCAATGTCTTGTCCCCACTTTCCTACGCATGTCAATGTTCCCTTCGTCTCTAAGTCAGTTAATATCCCATATATTACCGCAATTCCATGTTTTAATGGTTTTCCCATGGAACATAGTTTTTCTATTGAATTTAATGTTGTATCATCTCTTATTGGCTGTGATAAGGTGCTCACAAAATGTTTTAATTGAAAGTATTCCCAATCACTGATATATTGGACCCCTGCCTGTGTTTGAAGATCGTTTCTTGACCTTATTTTCCCTTGTGTGACCACTTCCCCTAATTTTTTAGTGCCCAGATGCCTTCCCATTCGTGTCTTGTTACCTGGTGGAAAAAAAATTGTGCCAGCTAATGGGATTAATGGGGAGTTATATTCCCATTTTTCCCGCCTATATAATGTGTCCCATACTTTAAATACATTCTTTGTTATGCTGTGAGTGTCCGTGCCCATTTTTCGAAATTTAGGTGGGATCCAAACATTCTTACTTAATTGTGTCAAACTTTTTATGCCTTCCATCTGTGCCCACTTCTTTTTAGTGTATATATTTGTCCATTCAGCTAACCTTGCTAAAATTACGGCCTGGTAATATCTTTTTTTATTTTTTGAGCGCCAATCCCCCGTTTTTTTTTTTACGACTTAGAATACTATAATTTACTCTGGCCTTTTTGCCCTGCCAAATATATTTCAAGATTATAGTTTTTATTATCTTGAAAAAGTTTTGTGGAATTCTTATGGGGAGCATTTGGAACTTGTAAATTATTTTCGGTAAAATCATAATTTTAAATGCATTGATCCTACCTACCCAAGAGATCGGTCTCTGCTAGATTTTTCAGGTCCTGCTTTGGGATATAATTGGCCACATATAGTTTTTCTACTCTAGGTGTTATCTTTATTCCTATGTATGTTAGTGTTTTTTTCTCCCAAATAAAGGGAAATTCTTGTTGTAAGTCTTTTTCTTCTTTTACATCTATTCCCAAGTTCAGAATTACCGTTTTTATAGGATTAATTTTAAAATGAGAAAGTTCCCCATATTTTTTTATTTCTGTCATTACGTTGGGAAGAGAGAGTCGAGGCTTGGTCACATATAGAAGTATGTTGTCTGCGTACGCCGCAACATTGTGTTCTCCCACTCCCACTCTCACCCCCCCTATAACCGGAATATTCCGTATCCTGTCCAATAATGGTTCCAACAATATTACATACAAGAGGGGCGAGAGCGGGCAACCCTGTCTAGTTCCGTTCATCATTTCAAACTCAGATGACACACTCCTATTGACCTTCACCCTTGCCGTCGGGTAATTATATAGGTTTTCCACCCATTTCATGTATCTAGGTCCCAATCCTATAGTTCGCAAAGTTTCCATCATAAACCCCCAGTCGACTCTGTCAAAAGCTTTTTCAGCATCTATTGACATGAGTACGACTGGGGGTTTCTTTTTTCCATCCTCCTGTAAGAGCAGTAGAGTTCTTAGACTATTATCCCTCCCTTCTCTCCCTATTACGAATCCCGTCTGATCTGTGTTTATTAAGTCCGGCATAAGTGCCTTTATCCTCGTTGCCAGTATTTTTGCATAAACCTTGATATCAGTATTTAATAAAGCTATTGGTCAAAAATTGGAACAAAGAGTGCCATCTTTTCCCTTTTTAGGAATAATTGAAATATTGGCGAGGAGGGGTTCTTTCCTTATTTCTTCCATTTCTCCCAGTCTATTAAAATAGTTGCATAGCTCTGGGACCAAGAATTCTTTACATTTTTTATAGTACTTGATCGGGAACCCGTCCGGGCCTGGACTCTTACCTCCAGCTGTTTCTTGGATGGCTTTATAGATTTCCCCCTGCGCTATTGGGTCGTCTAGGAGTTCGAAATTTTCTTGTGACAGTTTTGGTAAATTAAGTTCCTCTAAGTATTCCTTAATTTTTATTTTCCTAGATTCTTTCTGCTCCTGAGTTTCTCCTTTTCTAATGGAATACAATGCACAATAAAAGGTCTGAAAGGCCTCTGCAATTTCAGAGGTCTTGTATTTTATCTGCCCAACTTGGTTTTTTATTTTTTCAGTATAATTTATGGTTTTTTTTCCTTAGATAATCTAGCAAGGTATTTCCCCAGTTTATTTCCCCATTTGTATCTTTCTTTTGCTCCATTCTTAAATATGTTTCTGGTTTCAAGTTCCATCAGATCTCTAAGTTGGGCCCTTTTTATCACTATTTTCTGATGTATTTCACTTTCTCCTTGGTTTTTATGCTTTTATTCAAGGTCTTGTAACTCCCTTATTATATTTTTTCTGCTTGCTTCTCTTGCCTTTTTTTCCCTGCCCCTATAGAAATTAACTTACCCCTAATGCAAGCCTTATGGGCTTCCCATACTATCGCAGAACTGACGTCCGGTGTATTATTTGTCAAGAAATATTGCTCAATCTCTTTTTTTACTATATCACTTACTTCTATGTCGTCTATCAGATCTTCGTTTAAATTCCACCACCCTTTTCTTTGTTCTATATCATTGAAACGTATTCTAACTATTACCTGGGGGTGGTCAGAGATTGAGATAATACCTATTGAGGTTTTATTTACATATTCCAATACCCTGTGATCTACCATTAGATAATCTAATCTTGAGTATGTGTCGTGCACAGCTGAGTGATGTGTATAGTCCCTTTTATTGGGATATGCAATTCTCCACGAGTCTATTAATGACAGATTCAACCTTAATTTGGATTTTCGGACGAATGCATTTTTTTTAACGAAAAACAAAATGAATAAGACTGAATTTCGGGAGTAACTAAATACATTTATTTTTCGGACGAAAACGAAATTACGAAACAAAATATTTCAGTGTGCACATGTCTAGTCGAGAATGCCTTCGGGATAATGGCCGCCAGTTCCTCCTGTTCCTGACAGCCATCCACATGGCGGAATATAAACTGAACACCATAGTATTTTGCTGCTGCATACTGCATAATTTTCTGCGCAGACAATCAGTTTCCTATCTTTCAAATCTTGGGCCTGAGGCCTGGACACTGGCCTTACTGGCTTGGCCCCCCAAACTGCTCGAGATGTACGTCAAAAATACATGGAGTGCTTCACGGGTTGGGGGGCCATCACTATGCCAGAGCACATCAAATTTTTTATATACCAAAAAAATAAACACCAAATTTGATCTTTGAAAAAACAGTTTTGTCATTCTTGCCTGTGTTTCTTTTATCTGTCTCCCTGGTTCTCATAGAGCTCTTGTAGTGCCAAACGTATTTTTCTGTTTTAGTAAATAACCACAATTGTCACAGTAATCACTCACTTTTAAATGTACAAACTGGTATTGAGCATAGAAAGAAGAAGCCACACATTTTTTTTTGGGGGGGGGGGGGGGTTTATTCTGTGCACAACTTAACATTTTCTTGTAGAAAAAAACGTTTTTTTCGGCCTAAAACCAGGCATGTTTAAAACAAGCTAATATCTACAAACAATGGAAGTTCAACCTTATTAGAAACACATGAGATGGGGTGATGTCATCCCTGAATAAGCCAAAATTTGAAGATGCACACATTTTGTGCTGCAAAATGGGGATTTCTATCCTGATCCCATGCCAAATGTCAACATGTGCTATCTGCCATCATGGGGAATCAATGGATGTGTTTTGGGGGTGCACACCCTTCCTCTCACCTACTTGAGTAGCGAGGAAGGGGTTGCACCCACAAAGCACAGACATAGATATCCTGTGATGGCAGATAGCACATGTTGACACACTGTGTGCATCTTCAAATTTTGGCTTGTGGACTATCCAATGCAAACTTGGGCACAGAACACAACATAGAAAAATGGTGGGGGGGGGGGGCATTCTACTATTCGCCCCAACATGTCAATGATGTTTTTATAGGAAGGGGTGAGTGGCAGCCAGGAGGAGGCTGGGCCAAGTGGCAGTCAGCAGGTGCCCAGGCCCAGTGGGAGCACTGAATCAAAGGTGCCTCCCCTCCAGATGAGACCAAAAAGACCAAAGCGCATGTCCCAGTTGGAGGAGGAGTCTCTGCAGGTTATTAGGGACACAGCTGCGATCATGAAAGCCCCCTTAGCCCTGTAGAGGGCTACAGCTGCTACCTGGCAGACCAACTGCAAAAAATGGAGGAGGGTAAATGGGCCCTGGCTGGAGATATTTTTGCCACTGTGATTCAGAGGGGAAGAAGGGGCCTGCTGACTGAGACCACACACCTCAGTGACCTGGCCCATCCTTCTCCTCCTCCTTCTCCTTCTCCTCCTGCTGCCACATTCTCACCACCAGCACCACAGCCTGCAAGGGGGCGTGGAGGGAGCCGGGAAAGGAACGCTGCAGGGAGCTGTGGAAGGAAGGTTTCAAGGAAGACCAGAAAGTGATTCCCTGGCTTCAAGCTGATCTGTCAGAAAACGGAGGTTGGAGTACCACAGCTTGGGGACATGTATGATATCTGCTGCTGCTCCTGATTTCGGTGATTTGGGGACCAGATTGTGATGCCAATTAGAGGGACTCCTCAGGTTATTTATTTTGTTGTTTATCATGGTGGAATCTGCATTTGGGGTCCAAAGTCTGCATATATTTGGCTGATTGTTTAATTGTTGCCCTTTATCTTTAATTTTTTTTGACCAGAATAAATGGACATTTAATTTAAGTTAAATACTTGTCTATGTGTTTTTCTGGTGAATAGCCATAAAACATTTCATAAATACAATGTGTAATTAACAAAGGACACAACCTCCTTGGGGGGGGGGGGGGCTGGGAGAGAATGTTGTTGTGATAACTTATAAAAAAAAGTCAAAACCAAAAAAAAGGAGATGTGGAGTAAAGAAAATTATTATGGAGATCTGGCTTTTAAAAAAAAATAAAAAATAAAAACATTATTCATGAGATCACAAGCAAAAAATAAAAGAAGTCAGTATGTGAGAACTCTGTCTAAATAACATAAGCAAAACAACGTCTTTATTCTAGCATTAGAACAAAGAAATAAATGCTCTGCATTAAACGATGCAAGATTTTGAAAAATTTTGAATGTGCCATCTCCATAACGAATACTAGTTTTACCAGAACGAGTGCTCCCGTCTCCTAATTTAGTCTGAGCATGCGTGGATTTTTAACCGATGGACGTGCCCACAGACGATCGTTTTTTTTCTATCGTTTTTTTAACCATCAGATAATTTTAAAACAAGTTCCTAGTTTTTTCACCGATGGATAAAAAAAAACGATGGGTCCCACACACGATCGGTTTGTCTGATGAAAACGGTCCATCAGACCGTATTCATCAGACGAACCGATCGCGTGTACGCGGCTTAAGGCTTCATACATAGCATAACCTGTTAGTACCAAAAGATATGGGTTGATTTACTGAAAGACAATAGACAGTTTACTTTGCTGGGGAAGTTACACGTTGCAAAATAATTCTCCCAGGGGATTAGTGAATGAGGTGAAGCTCTGTTGATTTCTGTCATCCAATCATACCCAAGAAAAAATTCTGTTTATGTATTTTCCTTTCAGGTGATTAGGCATTTTTTTGCAAAGAAAATCTTCACCACATCCGCTCTGGGGCAAATTCCCCTAAAAAGTGAAACTTCCTTTGCAAACTGAACAGCCTATTTGCTTTTCAGCATCTATGTGATGAAAAATACTGGCTTGACTGTATCCTCTGAAGATACCCTACCCCCACCCCTCCCCATGCTGTTCCTATTCTAAACAGTTTTAGAATCCCATAGTAAAATAATGTTTGATTTATTTCCAGAGCAGATGCAAGTAAGGTTCTGCAATAGGAATTGATAAAATCCTTAGATGCTTCAGGGATATTGTTAACAGAGCTGGAATTTTCCAAATAGAAAACCTGTGCAGATCAAAGAACAATGATTCTTTGCTTTTTCTGTTCTTGATTTCTGGAGGGATGAAAAACTTGAGCATTGTATGTAAATGAAGACTTTCAGTTATAAATTGCAGCATGCTGTTTTCTGGGCAACAACTTCCAATTTAGATAAGTTCTTGTCAGCTTTTTCCCAATAGTGTGTGCATTTCACTATTTTGTTTATGAACATCATATTTGATGAAGCTATTGTAAAATGTGAAACATGTTGGGGTTTGTTTGCTATGGAATATGCGTAATTAAATATGATTTATGGCTCATTTGCACCATAATACATGTTACAACATTTGTGATGATACCCATTATCGGAACACACTTTATACAATATGTGTATGGAGGAAATGTGTTGCCATTTAGAGTTAATTGCATCCTATCACACATCTACAGTGCACTGGTATATACTTATATATACTTGTAGTGCTATTGCTGAAGGAGCCGCTTGGTAATTTGGGTTTACCTCTGTTCTATGTGTAGCGCTACCCCCTCAGGAGCCACTGGTTGTTGTTGGGATCAGCCTATTAAGTTACCTCTCAGTGTTGTCTAGAGGTGTAGTTGATGAGTAGAGTAGTGACCGAATGACCAGTCAATCAAAGAAGGTTTTCAAATGCTTTATTTTCGGCCCAACATAGCCAACATCAACATGGAGGTAAGGAGAAACGGTTGATGAAGCGATAGAGAACTTTGCAGTATCAGGCCTGGATATGAAAGGAGCAATCCTGCTCTCAACAGCACAGTAGTAGTCATTACAGTTCGTCGCCACTCCAGCCAGAGTGGGTGAAGCGCCCCCGGACAGACTCCTGCCACGAGCCTGGCAGCCGAAGTGTCACTTTAGATTGCTGGGAGGAACAGGCCTCTGCCACAGGCCTGGCTCTAGGGACCTCTGCCATGTGCCTAGTACTTAAATGAGCTGAACAATTTTGAGCGAATCCTCCCAGTAGATTAAGTATGAAAGTTACTGTAAGCACTCAAAAGAACACAAGTATAGGTACCTTTAACTTGGCTGTGAATTAGCACCAGGCAATAGACAGTGGCAAATGAACACAATGGCCCGGATTCACGTAGCACTTACGCCAACGTATCTCGAGATACGCTGCGTAAGTGTAAATGTGCGCCGTCGTATCTGTGCGCCATGCCCACAGAACTAGATACGCCTGAAAATAGGCTTCCTACGACCGACGTAAGTTTCCTACGCCGTCGTATCATGGGCGCATATTTACCCTGGCCGCAAGGGTAAATATGCCATTGATTTACGATTTGAATATGCAAATGAGTGAGATACGCCGATATACGCAGTTTACATAAGGCTTACGTCCGGCGTATAGTTATTCCCCATCTATGAGGCGCAACTCATGCAAAGGTATGGACCAGGGAACAGCCGGCGTATTTTACGTCGTTTATGTAGTAGTACGTGAATAGGGATGGGCGTAGGTTACGTTCATGTCGTAGGCAGTGATTCGACGTATCTTAAGGAGTATTTCCGACGTGATTCTGAGCATGTGCACTGGGATGCGTCCACCGGACGGCGCATGCGCATCATTTGCATGGGGTCACGCTTCATTTAAATAAATCACGCCCACTTCCACCTACTTTGAATTAGGCCAGCTTACGCCTACGAATTTACGTTACGCCGGCGCAACGTTGGGAGCATTTGCTTTGTGAATCCCATGCTTGCCTCTCTGCGTTGCGTCGGCGTAGCGTAAAAGATATATGCGCCGATGTATGTGAATTTGGGCCATTGTATTGGTATACTGTCGGTTACAATAAATGGTGGTTTGGCATAAATTAACATACAAAAAGAAGGTTCAGACACTGGGGTTGATTTACTAAAATTGCAGAGTGCAAAATTTGGTGCATCTGTGCATGGTAGCCAATCGGCTTCTTAATTCAGCTTGTTAAGTTAAGCGTTCAGCAAAAAAACTGAAAACCTATTGGTTTTTATGCAGAGTTGCACCAGATTTTGCACTCTCCAGTTTTAGTAAATCAACCCCACAGACAGTCCACTAGACAGTATATTCACTATGCCACGATAACTTAGAATAGAGTTATGTACCACTAGACTGGAATCAACACATACATTAGCAAAGTCCGCAATAAACAGTGCATATAAGCATCCTAACTCTTCAGCCAGTTAGCATTGGGCCCAGTTGTACTGTTAATGCACATAAGAATAGTTCCAGTCAAGCCTGCAGGCAGCAATATGGCTAATAGATGGCTGTATAGTCAGCTCCTAAATGGCTCAGTCCCTCTAGCAGCAGCTAGTAAATCCCCACAACAGAAGCTCACCAGACCCAGCTCACCATCTGGTCACAAACAATGATTTGCTCATTCTCTGCCCTGCACCAGGTGACTCTGGCTATTGACACTTTCAAACTTAGCACTCTGGATACCACTCCAAATACGATGGAAATGGTGCACCCCAGGCAGAGATATGCACTCTCTGGGCTCCCTCATGACAAGAGGAAGCTTTGTCCTATACAGCCTTGAAAAATGCAGCTTCCCCCTCCTTTTTCTGCAGGGTCTGGTGGTAGATGTAGTTTGGGCCCCATTACTTTCAGTAAGGCAGCGCTCCCAAGGGTATATGTCCCATGATCCTCCTCTAGCCTTTCACGATTGGTCCCTCTGCTGCTTTCCAGGAGGGAGGGGGATCAAGCAAACACAGAACTGTTCAGAATCCGCACAACAGGGAAGCTCAGGGTGAGAGGCAGCTGCTGCAAACACAGACCTCTGTTACACAGATCCTTGGTAGGATTGAGGGGTTGGCATCGACACAGCCAGCAAGGCATATTTTCCCATAATTACTGTGGCTGGACTAATCATGACCCAACCAGAAGTACAGGACTGTATCACAGACTGTGTTTGATTGACCAGTCTAAAAGGGTCTAAATTGCTTTAAGATATATGAATTCATAGTACAGGGATTGTCATTCACACAATTAAAATTTTTGTATATTGTCCAGGGAAATTGTAGAAATGTAATTGCAAAATGGTAACTTGCATATATAGTGTGAATTACAATAGTATCATTTGCCTCCTCTGCTTTGCAATCCTCTTCAAAGTAGAGAGGGGTGTGTGTGTTTGAAAACCATGTGTGCTGTATACAGATAGGGACTTTTGGTGAGATGCTGTAACATTCTATTTTAAGGGCAACACCTTTCAATAAAGCTGAATTCTATAATGATTGATTTATACTCTTCTGTCTGCTTGCAGCACATATGGTAATACACATGTCTATACATGTGTATTACCATATGTGCTGCATGCACACAAAAGAGCACAAATCAATCATTATAGAATGGGTGAATAAGCCCTTATGGTTTCCCTTTTGGCTTTCACACTAAACTGCAGTGCATTGATCTGAACCAGTATAAAGACGCTAGTCCATCCAGTTCAAATTGTGTGGGCGTGTGTGTGCGCTCATGTCAAAAATCATATCCCATATCCCTTTATGATGTTCTCGCTAAGATGCCCATCTAAGTGTGTTTTAAAACTATCCATACTTCCTGCTGACACCACCGATTGTGGAAGTGAGTTACACATCCTTACCGCCCTGACACTGAAAAACCCCCTACGCAGTTTAAGATTAAAGTGGAGTTCCACCCATAAATATAACATTACATCAGTAGTTTTAAAAAAATGTCATTAGTCCTTTAAGAAAAAAAAAAGTTTTTTTAGATGCCTTCAAAGTGTTGTTGCTAGGCAGAATAGTTAATCTTCCCTCTTCCTGCACCTAGGTGCTTAAGCTTCCTAACCTACACTGCACAGACTCCTGGGAATGTAGTGGGTGTAACTTTCCAGGAGTCTGTGCACTCCCCAGTCTCGAAGAATCATGTGACTTGGACAGTACAGGTGCTGAAACCTATTACACTGCTTGTGCAGCACTGAGCATGTGCGAGATCTGCAAGGCTGAAATCCAGGAAGTCATACAGTCTGGCTTCATGATGCCCACACTTAAGATGGCCCCAGTCAATTTCTATTTTATAAAGTGTCTAAATGCTGTAACAACCTAACAAAACGGACCTTAGTTTACAGACTAACTTTACTAGAATACATTAAGCTTGTGTATTACAGAGGTATTTATATTTAAAAAGTGAAATTGTGGCCGGAACTCCGGAAATCTTCTCTCAAGCGTCTCTTCTCCAGGGAGATGTTTGGTGACCAGACTGGACAGCATACACCAGGTGGCTAAACTAGATCTTTATAAAATGGCAGGATTATTGTTTTATCTCTTGAGTAAATACCCTTTTTTATGCGTGCCAATATTCAGCTTGCTTTACTTGCTGTAGCTTTGCATTGCATGCCCTTGCCAAGGCTGTCATGTACTAGGACCCCCCGGTTTATTTTTAAATCCTGAACTCCCCCAGAGGTTCTCCCCCTAGTGAGTTACTTGCATTGATATTTCTAGCCACCAAATGCATCACTCTACTCTTTTCAACATTATACCTCATTTGCCATGTAGTTTCCCACCTCTTTATTTTATTGATGTCTTCTTATACAGTTTCTATATCCTGCGGTGAAGTTATTACTCTGCTTAGCTTTGTGTCGACAGCAAACATAATTGGTTCCAGGACAGAATCTGGGGGTACCCCACTTACCATTCTGAGTACACGCTATTTATTACCACCCTTTGGATGTTCTCTTGTAACCAATTATATATCCTTGTACAAACTCTATGGTCTATGCCTACAGACCTCAGTTCGTAAATTAAAGGTTTATGGGGGACTGCTTCGAATGCTTTTGCAAAATCCTGGTACACCACACCCACAGGTCTTACCTTATCTAAATGGTAGCCCACTTCCTCATAGAATGTTAACAGGTTATGACCCTTTTGTAAAACCATGCTGATTACTAGAGATGGGGCAAACACCCCTCTGTTCGGTTTGCAGCAGAACTCCCAAACAGGGGAAAAGTTCTAACCTGAACGGCGAACCTCATTGAAGTCTATGGGAGCCGAACAGGAAAAATCTAAATTGCCCATTTTGAAGGCTTATATGCAAGTAATTGGCCTTAAAGGAGTTGTAATGGTATTTTTTTCCCCTAAATAGCTTCCTTTACCTTAGTGCAGTCCTCCTTAACTTACCTAATCCTTTGATTTTGCTTTTAAATGTCCTTATTTCTTCTGAGAAATCCTCACTTCCTGTTCTTCTGTCTGTAACTACACACCGTAATGCGAGGCTTTCTCCCTGGTGTGGAGAAAGCCTCTTGAGGGGGAGGGGCGATCACTTTACAACCAAAAAAAAGCTCTATTTGTAGAAAAAAAGAATTTGGGGGTACAGCGTTGCACGGCCATGCAATTGTCAGTTAAAGAAACGCAGTGCCGTATTGCAAACAAATGGCCTGTTCATGAAGGGAGAGCAGATCATCATTACAGAGACCCTGCTGCTACAGTATTTCATGCCTATCAAGATATTAATATCAAGCTGATGCTTACATATACAGTAGGTGTATGGTAATGTGAATTGTTAGTGTTTGCAGAGGACCTTGAATGACATCAGAATTGGGAAGGGGGAGCAGCTGTGTGCATGTCATTGCAAAGCAACACTTTTGAATACGCTGCCAGAGATAAAAACAAAAAAAGTCTGTTTTCAGCTCAATGTGGCAAAGAATGTGAAAACAAATGGAGCTTTCTTATGTACAGTGCCTTAATAAAGTATTCATACCCCTTGAAATGTTCCACATTTTGTCAAATTACAACCAAAAACGTAAATGTATTTTATTGGGATTTTATGTGATAGACCAACGCCAAGTGGGACATAATTAGAAAGTGGAAGGGAAATGACAAATGGTTTTAATTTTTTTTTACAAATAAATATGTGAAAAGTGTGGCGTGCATTTGTATTCAATCATTCAAACCCCCCCCCCCCCCCATACTTTGTAGAACCACATTTCACTGCAATTACAGCTGCAAGTCTTTTTGGGGATGTCTCTACAAGCTTTGCACATCTAGAGAGTAAAATTTTTGCCCGTTCTTTGCAAAATAGCTCAAGCAATTTTCAAGTCTTGCCACAGATTCTCAATTGGATTTAGGTCTGGACTTTGACTGGGCAATTCACATGAATATGCTTTGATCTAAACCATTCCATTGTAGCTCTGGCTGTATGTTTATGGTCGTTGTCCTGCTGGAAGCTGAACCGCCACAGTCTCAAGTCTTTTGCAGACTCTAACAGGTTTTCTTCTAAGATTGCCCTGGATTTGGCTCCATCCTCTTACCAGCATCTGTGTCCCTGCTGAGGATGATGTGTTCGGGGTGATGTGCAGTGTTAATTTTCCGCCACACATAGCATTTTGCTTTTAGGTCAAAAGTTAAATCTGCTTCCACATGTTTGCTGAGTTCCCCACATGGCTTCTCACAAACTGCAAACAGGACTTCTCATGGCTTTCTTTTAACAATGGCTTTCTTTTAACAATGGTGTTCTCCTTGCCACTTCCATAAAGGCCAGATTTGTGGAGAGCACGACTGAAGCCACACTCGGTTTACTCGGCAAGAACCAGCAAGAAAACTGCTTGCAGAGCTTTCTTGCCGAGTAAACCTTGCGTGTGTATGACGCTTTCAGGTTTTTCCTCAAGAAAACTGCCTAAAATCTTGACGAGAAAAATAGAGAACCTGCTCTTTATTTTCTCGTCGTGATTCTCGGCAGTGTTTTCCTGCCGAGAAACCAGAGAGTGTGTATACTTACCTGTCGCCGTGGAAACCTGGGCATGCTCGAAATGACTTTGACGCATGCACAGTAGTTTCCTAGGGTGCAGCAAGATGGTGACGACGTCACCGCGTTCATGCCTTCCAAAAGAACCGCGGTTATTTTGAAAGGAGTGTCTGTACACTCGGGCGGCAAGAGATTGCTGCCAAGAATCTCGTCAGGAAAAACAACGTTTTTTTTCTGACGAGATTCTGGCCCGTGTGTACAGGGTTTAATAGTTGTCCTGTGGACAGATTCTCCTACCTGAGCTGTGGCTCTCTGCAGCTCCTCCAGAGTTACCATGGGCCTCTTGGTTGCTTCTCTGATTAATGCTCTCCTTGCCCAGCCTGTCAGTTTAGGTGGGCGGCCATGTTTTAGTAGGTTTTCAGTTGTGCCATATTCTTTTAATTTTTGGATGATGGCTTGAACAGTGCTCTGTGAGATGTTCAAAGCTTGGAATATTTTTAAAAAAACCTAACCATGCCTTAAACTTCTCCACAACTTTATCCCTGACCTATCTGATGTGTTCCCTGGCCTTCATGATGCTGTTTGTTTACGGAGATTCTCTAACAAACCTCTGAGGGCTTCACAGGACAGATGTATTTATACTGAGATTAAATTACACACAGGTTTACTCTATTTACTAATTGGGTGACTTCTTAAGGCAATGCGTTCCAATAGGTTTTAGTTTGGGATATCAGAGTAAAGGGGGCTTAATACAAATATTTATTTGTAAAAAAAAAATGAAAACCATTTATCATTTTCATTCCACTTCACAATTATATGCCACTTTGTGTTGGTCTATCATATAAAATCCCAATAAAATACATTTAAGTTTTTGGTTGTAACATGACAAAATGTGAAACATTTTTCAAGGGATATAAATAAATTTTCAAGGCACTGTAAGTACAACTTATTCTTATATAAGTACACTAATTTAACATGCTTCTATACTGTCAGTGTCTCTTTAAAGCAGGCCTGTGCTTTGCTCATGCAGAACAAAACCGGTTCAGCTACCTGCCTTCCTTCCCAGTTGCATATACTCACCCTCTTAAACTCATCTGGTGTTTGTTTGCATGCGACTAACCCCCTTCATCCATGTGACAGCAATGGTTCCAAAATGTTCCAAAATGCAACACAGGGCTTTCTCTGTTTACTGGTGATGAGCTCTTGATTCAGTCTAAACACAGTTTTGGACCAAACTTTGCCTGTTTGGGTGTTCATCTAAGCACCAAACTTTTAGCAATCTCAGTGAAAGCCAAAAATCAAATATAGTAGCAATTTTTTCTTTTTCTTTTTGTGTTTTTAGTGACAACTTTCTCTGTCAATTGTTGTTAAGGAAGCAGAGGGTGCCAGCACCCACGGCATACTTAACAAACAGTGACGTCACCCAGCCCCATCCATTTGCTGCCCAGGAATCTCTGGCCATGTAAACTAAGGGGCAGGAAAAGCTTTGACATCACCAACTAAATATGGCAATACTTGGGCAATGACATTGACCAAAATATGGCCCTGTCTATATTAGGCAATGAAATTTCTGAGTCTACTCTGCCCCTTTGTTGACATTTGGCAGCAGAGGCTGGAGCCATCATTCGCATTGACTGTAGCAATGGGATCGGATATGTCTAGTTTTTTTTTTTTGGCGAGTCATCTGTCATTGTTCATCATGATTGACATGGATATGTATCACTGGGTGACGTGGGCTGCAGTTGCAATGCTTTGCTTAATAGCCATGGCATGAATTATACCGACTGTTGCTTTTGTCAGGCATAGTGCCCACCAATTGTGATCCATTTACGTGAATGGGGGTGCTTGTGTGCGGATAAAATGGTTACAGCAGGTGGTGAGGAGGTGATACAATGCCTGCTCATGGTCTGTTAAATGCTCTCTGAAGAGTGATACAAACATGGATCATTCTTCAGAGAGCATCACACATGTAAATGAGGCCTTGTGGCGACACCGGGACTAGTGTGGTAGTAATTGGGGACACTATGACTGGTTGCACTGGCCTGGTAACATTGTACTGCTGTGACAATGATCAGAGACAATGGCTGGCTAAACTGGCATACAGTGATATTAGAGCAGCCAGCCATTGTACATGATCATCGCCACATCAGTACAGCAGTACAATGCCACCATTTTTTTTAAATACTGTACTGCTGTTGCTATTGATCAGAGACACTGGTTGTTGCGCTGGCATACAGTGTCATCAGTGCAGTCAGTCTCTGATCACCAGACAGCAGGGCAGTACAATGTCACCATAGTGTGTGAGTGGAGAATGTATAGGTACCTCCTCCCAAATTGATGAAGATCCTGAAAGGCCGTTTACATGCAGTTTCAGGGAGGTGGTTAGTGAAACAATTCTTCTGGAAAATATTATTGTTTTACATCTTGCTTGTAACCATTAACTTGCGGATGGATTCTGTGTTACTGTGTTACATCATGGTCGGCGTTCATTGAACTGGGAATTGACTCAGGAATAATCCTTTTCCAAATTCTGATGTTTCGAAATATGATGACATCCACTAAAGTTTTAGACATCTCAGGTAAGAATTTGTAATCCATGGAAAACAAGGTGAAATAATTAACATAAAACACCAACTACAACATTAACAAAGGGTTAATTTTGATCATATGAACATGCAAGATTGCAAATGGTAGTTCTTTTTAGCCAGTAACTGAAGCTCCATGCTATTTATCACATGCTGTGGAGACTTTCTTTATACATGTGATTGTAAAGTAACAAATTTAGCCAGCAGGTGGCATTCTAAGCTAATTTTCACATGCATCTGAGTAGTGCCTGCATAGTAGTGAATAAACTGAACACCCCCTGTTCAGTTCGCACCAGAAATCCCAAACAGAGAAAAAGTTCAGCTTAGAACCATGAATTCTATTAAAGTCAATGGGACCCAAATATGAAAAATCAAAAGTCCCCATTTTGAAGGCTCATATCCAAGTAATTTGCCATAAAAAGGGTCTGGGACCAGAGTACCTGGGGGACATGTGTAGCACCCTCTACCTTCAGGTAGGTGCTAGAATATGATTTTTCTAGTTATAACTGTCAGCGCAGGTAAAGTTAGGCTTCAGGCTAGGCCAGGCATGTCCAAAGTCCGGCCCCCCTGTTGATTTAATATCCCCCCCTGGGGATTTGGATATATATATTGTTTGTGGCCCCCCAGGGCCACAAAAGATATATACTGTATTTATTGGCACTGCCTTGGAGGGGACAGGGAGGGGGCAGGACGAGCGCCATCAGATTACATGAAGAGAATCTCCTGTTTACTCAGGAGCGTCTCTATTGGAAGTCCCGTCTCCTGGGATGCCATTGGACAACTGTTCTGTCTATCATAGGAGGCGGGGACTTTGTAATAAAGAGGCCACAGAGTAAACAAGAGATTCTCCTGTTTGTAATCTGTCGGCACACTCATCCCGCCCCCTCCCTCTGCCCTCCGAGGCTGCAGATGGGCATCGTTCAGGCTGCACTGATGGCAATGGTAGGGCTGCATTCATGGCACATGTGAGGCTGCATTTATGGCACATGTGAGGCTGCATTGGTTGCAATGGTAAGGCTGCATTGGTTTCAATGGTAAGGCTGCATTGATTGCAATGGTAAGGCTGCATTTATGGCACATGTGAGGCTGCATTTATGGCACATGTGAGGCTGCATTTATGGCACATGCGAGGCTGCATTTAGGCACATGTGAGGCTGCATTGGTTGCAATGGTAAGGCTGCATTGGTTGCAATGGTAAGGCTGCATTCATGGCAATGGTGAGGCAGCATTCATGGCAATGGTCAGCCTGTGCGTATTATATGCCGATAAATACGGTATATCCAAATAACACGCCCAAGCTCAGCCTTAGTCCTAAGCAGCACTCTGGGATTCGTTGGGGCCACAAAATAAATATATACAGTATATCCAAATAACACGCCAGAGCTCATATATTCACCACACACAGCCACAAAGGCAAGAGAATTCTTGTTGGGCAGTGTAGTAGTGCTCAGACGAACACACTTAGACCAAATTTTAATGGTTCAAAGAATGTCAGGCAAAATAGTCGGCCCTCAAGCATGTTCACTTAATCAAATCTGGCCCTCTTTGAAAAAAGTTTGGACACCCCTGGGCTAGGCCTACTTGTTTTGATCTGGGGACAGGGAGTGGTTAGTGTAGCAGTGGGTGTGGCCACCTGTGCTCTAGTTCTGAGACGCCTCCCCTGTCTCTGGGAAGATTGTTCTGGAGAAAGAGGCAGGGCCTTGGACTGGAGTGGCAGGCAGCTCATGTGGGAGCCCTGACTAATCCCCACTTGGTATTAGCAGGGGGCGGGCCTCCTATATAAGCTGAGGTAACATACTATTGGGAGCAGTTGTCAGCCAGGAGAACTGGATGATGGAGTATTAGACAGTGGCTGGGGCCCTATCCCCATCTTGGGGGGGGGGGGGGTGAGACCCGGCGGAGGAGCCCGTGAGAGGGGCTGGAGGCGGTTGGAACGTAAGTCCGGATAAATTCCTCCATCATTGATTCGGGGTAGGAAAAGGTCGGTGAGTGTACAACAGTGGAGTGCTGAGGCATGCCAGGAAGTCTGTGAGGGAACTTAGTCCATACACGGTCATGAAAGTCCTCATCATTACACGGTCATTGATCCTGGATCAGAGGAGAGACTGTGGGGAAGTATGTCAAATCGATGTCGCCTGAGGGCATGGGCGTCCGCTGAATTTTTTTCAGGGAGGGGCGCTTCGGCAGCAGCGATACACAGTCGCATTTAGCCCTTTCTTCAAACGCTAGCGGGGGTTAAACGTGCCCCACTAGCGGCCGAATAGCGCAGCTAAAACGATGGTAAAGCGCCACTTTTTAGCGGCCAGCTGGCAGTTTGAAATAGCTTGAGATAATTCATCTTCACTCCATGCCCATATAAATATAGCCTAGAGAATGTACAGACCCCCGTTCAGCACAGGTGGACCCTCCTCCCCCCACCCCATTCAGTACCTCAGATCAGCCATCAGTGCGGCACAGGCACAGCAGGTTGCCTCCCCCTGTGTACACATAAACACTGGCGGGGGAGGTAGCTTCACTCTGCTCACTGTGCCTGTGTGACATCTGGCCAGGGACTGCTCAGACAGCCGGCAGCCGCAAAACTCTTCAATACCTTCTCGATTTTCCAGGGGGGGTCAATTGCCCCCCCTTGCCCTATGGAGCGGACGCCCATGCCTGAGGGCGCAGGATTTGCAAGTTGGGTTATCTGGGATCAGTAGTCCATCAACCAGTACAAGCTGTTAAACTACTAGGCCACATGCGGAGGGGTACTGCAGGCCTCTGGCCTAGTAACTACACAGTCAAGTACCTCCAAGTACAACTAATTACAGCCAGCAATCTGGTATTATTCAGAGTGGTCCCTTTTGTCATATTGAAGATGATGGGACGGAATCAAATAGTTTTATAGTGCAAGTTAAGTGCAGAAGGAGAGAAGTCCTGGGAGCAACAGTCTGCAGGAGCTAGTGCATAAGAGTAATAGTCTGCATGGTGATATGCAGGGGAAAAGACTGTAAAATGTTAGAAGTACATCAGTTCTTCAAGGCTAATCTAAATAACCAATGTTCACTAAATATAATGGCAAAGCAACATGTTCTATGTGCATCCCATCTCCTCCTTACCCCATCCAAGTTATATCCCCCAATAAACAAAAACAAAACAACGCAAATGACTGTTCAATGTCTCTGAGGTGAAATATGAAGGTCTGGCAGCAGGATTATATGGTGGATGTTAGTTACTAGTAGCAACCAACCGCTACACATGTATCAATGCAATTTTTTTTAAAACTTATGTTTTAAAAGGAGCAGTGATTTTAATGATGCTTAACCGCTTGCCAACTGCCTAACACAGATATACGTCGGCAGAATAGCACGGGCAGGCAAAGCAATGTATATATACGTTGCTTTGAATCCTGCCCCCTAGCGATGTCCGCTGGTGTCCTGCGATCGGGTCACAGAATGGCAGAACGGGGGGATGCTTTGTAAACAAGGCATCTCCCTGTTCTTCCTGGTGACATGTCACTAATCGTCTGCTTCCTCTCATCGGAAGCAGCGATCAGTGACGTGTCACACGTAGCCACGCCCCCTAACAGTTATAATTACTCCCTAGGACACACTTAACCTCTTCCCGCCTCCTAGTGGTTAACCCCTTCACTGCCAGTCACATTTATACAGTAATCAGTGCATTTTTATAGCACTGTTCGCTGTATAAATGTGAATGGTCCCAAAATAATGTTAGAAGTGTCCAATGTGTCCGCCATAATGTCGCAGTCACAAAAAAAATTGGAGATCACCGCCATAACAAGTAAAAATAAATAAATAATAAAAATGCCATAAAACCAGGTGCTGTGCTCACAGAGCGCTTACCTTAAGGCAGGTATATGCAGACTTCTATGAGTGTGGGTAGGTCCAGGGATGGTTCCTCCACATAGATTCCCAGCTACTGTCTGTCTCCACAGGTACAGATAGCCTCACAAGTTCTCTCCTCGATTTGAGCCCCAGTAAAATCAAAAGAGACACTCCATAGTGAAGTACAGCAAGGGATTTTTAATAAATAAAGCTGTAGAAACTTACATCAAAGTAAAAACAAAGCAGCAGTGACAGTGGTGTTCAGGCTCTTCCTATTTCCTGGTCCATCAGATCCTTACCGGTTACGCCCCATCACGTGGCTTCATCAGAGGTAATTTTATTGCACATTATTGTCACTTATCACTTATTTTGTTATACATTAGTGGTTTTATTATCTATATTATTTATTTATTGGACTGTATGCGCTGATCACTCTTTTATCAATATCACTACAGGTATTTATTTACTTACTCACCCATATAGATTTAGCAGCATATTTAAATTTATTTTTCATTCACGGTTATTCTACACTTAAGTGGCGGCGCGGTAGCACTATTCATATATAATCAATATACGCTTATTGCGATTTTTTTCCCCAAAAAAATATGTAGAAGAATACATATCTGCCTAAACTGAGAAAAAAAATCTGTTTTTAAAAAAAATTGGGAATATTTATTATAGCACAGAGTACAAAATGTTGCCTTTTTTTCAAAATTGGCGCTCTATTTTTGTTTATAGCTCAAAAAATAAAAACCACAGAGGTAATTAAATACCACCAAAAGAAAGCTCTATTTGTGGGAAAAAAAGGACGTCAATTTTGTTTGGGAGCCACGTCACACGACTGCGCAATTGTCAGTTAAAGCAACGCAGTGCGGAATTGCAAAAAGTGGCCTGGTCTTTGGCCAGCCAAATGGTCCGGGGCTAAAGTGGTTAAAGTGGACCAATAAAACATTTAAAATTCCTTTAAACATAGTTCCTGGGGGTCCCCTTAGTTTGCCTGTAAAGTGGCACATCTGTACCATGTATAGAACCTGCTGCAGCAAAACTGACATTTCTAAAGAAAAGAAAGCTATAATTAAATGGACTTTGGTGCTTAAAACCACTGCTCCTTAAAAAAACAATACTTTAAAATGCAATTTTGTTTAAAAAAATTAAAATATTGTTTTTAAAGGAGCAGTGATTTTTATGATGCTTAAACTGAAACAATAAAAATGAATAAAAACCTTTAAATATAGTGCCCCCGGATCCGCCATGTGAATGTGTATGGGGTTCATTGTCCCCCCAACTCATTCACCAAAAAAGTATCAAAAATAAATAACAACAAGAGGCAGTTTTTGACAATTCCTTTATAAAAAAATAAAAATAAACAATGTCCCCTGGTGTAGATTCATCGTCAATCATGATGCACGCCGCACCTGTGGACCTGGAAAAAAAAAAAACGTTGCTTTGTCTTGAGCCTCCAGTCTAACCTGTGTTCCTGTGAACCTGCATTTTGATTCCAGTTGCTGACCCGGCTTGTACTGACTACCCACTGGACTCTGTCTGCACTGACCTTGGCTTGTCCTCTGACTTGTGCTCCTGTATGTTCCAGTGGCTTCTGTTTTACTTATTGGTTCTAGCCCTAGCTTGTTCTTTGAGCACTCTTCTGCCTGTGCCCCTGTACCTAATCCATCCTGCATGTGCCTGCTTGACTCTGCTACTTGCCTGCTTTCACGGGTACCCGCTGATCTTGCTAACGTACAGTTTGCTAACAGCAATGGTTTTATCTGCCCATTGTCGCCAGTACCAGTCTATTTTAGTCCGCTATCCAGATGCCTGCCAGTCTGCCTACTTTACTGAATACCCCTGATGACTTCACCTATCCAGTGTTGCTCTGCTGCTAGCAAGACTAATTAAAGGCACTCGTGCCAATATGCACTCCTGCACCTTCTGTTTACACTACCAGGGGCCCCGAATCAGAGGTGTAAGAGAGGACTTGCTCATCATATCAAGCTCTGCTACCATGTGATAACCTTGTAGGGCATTTATCAAGCAAATAAGCAAAACATTTAAACACAAATCTGGCTGCTCATCAGTTAACAAAAATATATGTGAGTCTGTAATCCTGGGCAACCAACTGTAATAAATTTCAACAGGTCTGAGAAATATGAACCACAGGTCTGAGAAATATGAACCACAGGTCTGAGAAAGATGAACCACAGGTCTGAAACAGGTACAGTGCACATTAGTTGTGGTCATGTACACTGCTTTATGCACATTACAAATCCCATCGATCATATTCCCCAGTCCATCTCAAGAGCAAGAAAGAGAGCTTGGCTACATTCCTACATACTGTGGGGCTATGGAGAACAAAGCTACTTTCCAACAGGAAGTTGGATCAAAACAGCAACAAAAAAAAAGGGATTTGGAAATTTGGAGTAGGCTGAGCAATAGAATGTACTTTTTTGAGTTAAGAATACAGGGCCAGATCCACAAAGCAGATGTGCCGACTTAACTCGAGATACGCGGCGTAATTGAAATTTGCGCCACGCGTATTTTTGCGCCTGATCCTCAAAACGAGTTACGCCTGAAATCTACTTATTTCCGTCCTACCTAAAAAAATTACACCGGCGCTTCTCCGAGCGCAAAATACGCTAGACACACCGCTGTTTTGATAGGCAATGATGCAAATGAGGGAGATAAGGCGATCCACAAAATTAAGTGTGTGCGGCATAAAAGCAGCCCTAAATTTACACATGCCGTGTAAATGTCAGCTAAAGCAACACCATTAAGGAAGAGCTGAGCACACACACTTGCAGGACAACAATCTGTATGCCAACATGCCAGGGGCATCCATGCGCATATCTATACTAGTGACTTAAGTAACCCAGGGTACCCCCTCTTCTGAGGGAACAGCAGTCAGGAGACGCCTCCCAGAATGCATCTTTGCACAGTAAACACACACATTAATTATGTCACAATGAGAATGCATGAATGCACACCACTGTGGTCCCTAGCACAGACACATGACATGCACATCTAATTGGATTAGATCCAAGTACCCCCCAATGGTACTTGGGAGCAGTAACACCCCGCCACGGCTCCAATTATGTCACTGTGCATTCATACACCATTCACATGGAGCTGGGATCACTTCTCCCTGGTCCTGGGGACCCTACTCCACCAAAACTGAGGGTGACACCCTTATTTAATCAGGAATGCCCACCCCCACATTCATTCATCATTCACACACATAAACCAAATCATAAATACAGTATAATTAAAAAAATAATAAAAACAAAAAATCAAAAGTGACCCCAAAACTTAATTTCGGCGGTGGGAGCTTCGCCTGGGCCTGCCACGGGCACGGCCAACCAGGGGAGGCTCCTGGGGGGGGTGAAGCAGGGGAAGGAGGAGCCTCCCCTGGTGACTGTCCTGTTGCTGGCCTGCCCTCCAAGGCCACTGCTATCCTATTCAGGCACACAGTCATGGCAGCCGTATTGGCCTGGACAGCCCGGGTGTTGTCCTGCACAGCCTGGGTCAGGGCACACACCTCCTGGGCCACGCCTGTTGTGGCGGTCTGCAGCTCGCAAATGCAGGTTATGACCGCCGCGGAGTTTGTGGCCACATCACTGAGTGAGTCCTTCATTCTGCCCAGGCTGTGCTTCATCTGGGTCATTGTCTGTTTTATCTGAGCCAGATTGCGGGTCTGCCGGGCATTGTCCCTCTGCAGACTGCCCGGCAGACGCTCGGCCACCCCCCTGGTCTCCTGGGTGGCCATCCTGGCTGGAGCTGAGGCTTGAGGCGTGGGAGGAGGGGAGAGAGAGACCCTTGTGGGGGAGGCCTGTTGGGGGAGGAGTGGGAGGGGCTACCCCTGATGGTGGCCTGACTGCTGCCAGCCTCAGGGGTAGCCTCAGGGGTAGCCTCATGGGTAAACAAATCAGAGGCCAAAAGGACTTCCCTGCCAATCTGCATATCTTCTTCCTCAGCCTCCACCCCCTCATCCTCCTCCCCCTCAACCTCCTCATGAGGGGAGGTGTGGCCACTCCCCTCCCCTGGGGACTCCTGCCCTTCTTGGGACTCCTCAGCAGCCTCATGTCCTGGGGATGGTGCAGCAGCCTGGCCTGATGGGCCAGCAATCTCCTGGCCTGATGGGCCTGCAATCTCCTGGCCATCTGTGGAGGACACAAAACAATCACAGGTTTGAGGATCCACACATTTGGCACATCTTCCCTTCCCCCACCCACACATGCTAATCACCAGATAGAAAAACCCAAAACGTACCTGTCCTCACAGGAACATCTGATTGATAGCCATGCAGGCCCACCACCTGCTGTGGGTGGAAACAAACACGCAAACACGCAAAAAACAAACAGAAAATACACTCAGAAAAAAAAAAGAAAATACACTCAGAAAAAAAACAAACAGAAAAAACACTTAGGAAAAAACAACTACAACTACACTCTACTACTCCTCCAAAACTTTTATCTCACACACAACTCACCAACACACACCAACAAACGACAGAGCAGAAGCAACTTGCTCTAGGAAGGGTAACACAGGGAAGTGTGTTTGTCTGGGGCTATTTATACACAGGGCGATCCTCAAACTAAGTACGCTTGGCCTTTTTCCTATCTCACTGATTGCGCCGAGCAAAGTTCTGCACATGCCCAGTGAGGAGCAGATTCGTGCGCGCATGCGCAGTACGGCCGGACCTTTATTTGCATGGGGTCACGGCTCATTACAATGAAGCACGCCCACTTCCTTCCCACTTGCAAAAACCCTGCCTTACGTCTCGGAATTTAAGTTACACTTGCGCAATTTTGGACGCAAATGCGCTGTGGATACGGCACTTTACGACACAAAATTAGGGCGCCGTAACTTAAATGACATAAGTTTTGAGTAACTTAATTAGCGCCGCTGTTTGTGGATCTGGCCCACATAGTTTAATAATATTTTTTTAAAATCAGAGTTTAGTGTTACTTTAAATCTATCTCAGATCTCCCTTACTGCTCCTGTTTACTATTGCCTAGCTGTGGAACACATTTTATAATCTCTGTCTGTGTGTTATCAACTATTTATGTAATTCATTTTTTTAAATTGTTTACATTTTTCCTAATTTTTAACCTATATTATCAGTTGTGTCAACATGACCTGTTTATATAACAGAATCTAACAAGGCTCTTTTTCAGTATAAATGATTCATTCCATTTATTAAAAACATATATATGCAGCCAGTTAAAATATATAATGTATGGGCCACTCCTAGTTTGAAGCCAGTGAAATTGTAAAAGATAACCCAGACCTTGCTCCTTCAGAACCCTTCTGCTTTTGTAGAAATTAAAGTTAAAGGATTATTTTTGGCAGTTTTATTATCTGTATGCTGTACTTCAAAGATATCTTCTGATAGCAGTCACAGAACAAGTCTGAAAATCACATCAAATGTTATGATTAAATACATGAGCAGACAATATGCAATATTTTTTTTTTTTTTATAGTATAAAGCATTTTTGCCAAGAATAGATACTATTAACATAAAACCACCTTGAACTAACCTCTTAAACGTGTATATTTGGGCAAAATAATAATAAAAAAAAAAACATATTTAGCACATTTATTCAAAACATTGCCAGTACAGAAAAATACCTGTTTATCCTGTTAGAAATCCAGTAAGCTTCTAATGTATTGTGTACTACTACCTCTGCTGCGCTGAAATTCCAAGCAGTATTATCAGTAGGGATGAGCCGAACACCCCCCGTTCGGTTCGCACCAGAACCTGCGAACATACCAAAAGTTTGTGTGAACTTTAGAACCCCATTAAAGTCTATGGGACTCGAATGTTTGAAATCTAAAGTGCTAATTTTAAAGGCTAATATGCAAGTTATTGTCCTAAAAAGTGTTTGGGGACCCGGGTCCTGCCCCTATAGAAGTATTAGGGGGGGGGGGTACCCCTGTGCCCCATATAGACAGGCCACCACTGGTTAAATCAATCAGGCTAGAAATAATTAAAATATAATGTGGAAATTAATGTATGATTTTAAAGAGTATCTATGTAAAATCATATATTAACCACTTAAGGACCGCCGCCTGTACATATATGTCGTCAGAATGGCACGGCTGGGCAGATGGACGTACCGGCACAACCTGTACATCTACCCAGTCGTGGGTCGCAGGCGTGCGCCCGCGGCGCGCGCCTGTGACCCGGTCCGAAGCTCTGGGACCGCGGGACCCGCGGACCCGATCGCTGCTGGGGTCCCGCGATCGGTCCCCGGAACTGAAGAACGGGGAGAGCCGCGTGTAAACACGGCTTCCCCGTGCTTCACTGTGGCGGCTGCATCGATCGTGTCATCCCCTTTATAGGGAGACACAATCGATGACATCACTCCTACAGCCACACCCCCCTACAGTTGTAAACACACACTAGGTGAAACATAACCCCTTCAGCGCCCCCTGTGGTTAACTCCCAAACTGCAACCGTCATTTCCACAATAAACAATGCATTTTAAATGCATTTTTTGCTGTGAAAATTACAATGGTCCCAAAAATGTGTCAAAATTGTCCGAAGTGTCCGTCATAATGTCACAGTCATGAAAAAAATCGCTGATCGCCGGCATTAGTAGTAAAAAAAAAATTATGTTGTTAGTTTGTATGTTGATTTTATGTTGTATTTATTGTACTGTTTGGAAAAAAAAATAATAAAAGGACACTACTTCTTAAAAAAAAAACCGTAGTAAAAAAAAAAATTCATAAAAATGCAATAAAACTATCCCCTCTTTTGTAAACACTATAAATTTTGCGCAAACCAATCGTTAAAGGCTTATTGCGTATCGGCCTAAACTGAGGAGAAAAAAATTGTTTTTTATATCTTTTTGGGGGATATTTATTATAGCAAAAAGTAAAAAATATTGTTTTTTTTTTCAAAATTGTCGCTCTATTTTTGTTTATAGCACAAAAAATAAAAACCGCAGAGGTGATCAAATACCACCAAAAGAAAGCTCTATTTGTGGGAAAAAAATGATGCTAATTTTGTTTGGGAGCCACGTCGCACGGCTGCACAATTGTCAGTTAAAGCGATGCAGTGCCGAATCGCAAAAAGGGGCCTGGTCCTTTACCTGCATTTTGGTTCGGGGCTTAAGTGGTTAAATTCCATTTTGAATTGTATATATTTCTAGTCCACTCTTATTAATGTGAATAATCTTAAAGTTTATAAACTTACTTTGTGAAGATCTCCACACATTTACTTCCTGGAATTTTGTGACATCTATTCACTATGCCTGTCAAGAGTCGGTGGTAGTGAGTCCTTGTAGATTGCCAACCCGGGGTTACCCAGGGCGCAGAGTCCAGGCCACTGCCTGCTTCTTCACCAGAGCCCCTAATGGTGGGCATGGACTTACAGCAAGCTGAAACCGGGTTCACCCAGCTGAGGATGAGGAGACCAATTGGGTGTGCAGAGTATAAGCAGCAGTAACAGAAAATCCAGAAGCCAAGCCAAGGTCAGGGCGGATAGCAAACAAGCATTGGAGGTAAACAAAGCTGGGGTCGGTACATGGGTAGTCAGGCACAGAATACACAAGTGACAAGCGAACGGAAGCTCAGAAAACTTTGAAGTTGCTCAGGCAAGGTGGGTTACACTGAGCACATCTTATATAGGCAAGCAAACTAGGAGGTGGTCCAGCAAGTGATGGATGGGAAGGAAATAAAAACCCACAGGATTGCCTTTAGGAAATCAATGCCAATGTGAGAGTAGCTTCTTCTTCACCCTTGTGATTTTGTGTACTGCTCTACAATAGGAATGAGCAGAGGTTTTGTGAAAACTACATCTCAAAACGATTAGTTAAATAAAAAGTAGCTAAAGTTGTGTGAGAATCTAAACTTTTCTTGATCTTGACTCCACCCTTTCCTCCTCTTAAGTGTTATTTTTGGCCATAAAAATGCTGACTTGCATATAACTTCAGCTTATATCTCTGGATTTGCTGATGGTTTTGTCATGCATCTGCATGTTTCCATCATATTCTCAGTTTGCCCAGATTTTTGAAAAGTTTATTTTAAACTGAGAATAAACCGAGAACTACAAATGATCTTGAAACAGGCTATAAGATAATCACACATGATCAATTTATGACTTATCTTCAGCTTTAATAATAATATTTGAATAGACACCTTTGCTGTTTAGAATGGATAGGTTAGTGTAACAAATTACCTTCATGTATTTACTGTCAATGCACGTAATGAATGCTATTAATATTAGCCAGGTTTCTAATAATAAGCTATCTTTCAAAGAATATTAATGTGGTCTATAGAATGTCATTGATCTTTCATACATTAGTGAGATATGATAGATGAATGCCTAATAGGGCTTTCAGATGATGTACAGAAGGTTTAATCTACATGAGAGAGACCAGCAGATGTTCATTTCTGGACGTATTACTAATCTGTTTTATTGTAACCATCAAAATATGCCATTATAATGATAACAAAGCCTTAGAGACATACAGTTAATTAGAAGGGCATCTCTTTGATCCCTATCCTTTACGGGAACTGTTCTAAATCAGTCCTTAATTATTAAAGTTATCAGCAATGTGTTATACGGGGCCTAACAGGCTGAATTAGCACGTGAAAAAATATCACTTAGCTTATGTTTCTGATGTATTTGAGTCTATTTCTACCATGTGTTTACATGCAGACCCAGATGGTTGACACAATTTTTCCATGCATAATACATAGATTTTTATTGAAATGCACCAGTCCCATTGGAAAGTGCAATAAAAGAAAAGGTTTGTAAAGGGCATAAAATGAACAATCATTTTCTTTCAGAAACTAATGAAGTAGTAATGTATGCAATAAACAAATGGGCAACTGACTCAACAATTATTATAATAAATAAAACGACCTATCTCAGAAATGTTTTCTTCCTCCATTTATTCATTTATATAATACAGAAGATGGTTTACAGAAACTGAAGCATACATCTGTGATATCAAGAATTTTTCAGTGAACCATTTAAACTTAGGCCCCGTACACACGACCGGATCTATCCGCTGGGATTTATCCGCGGATCAGTTCCAGCGGATAGATCCGGTCGTGTGTAGGCCCGAGCGGACAATTTACGGCGGACATTTGTCCAGCCGACGGATTCCCAGCGGATAAAAATTTCTTAGCATGCTAAGAAATCTATCCGCTGGAATCCTGTCCCTCGGACTTATCCGGTCGTCTGTACAGACTCACCGGATAAGTCTGTCCGATCCCCATCCCTCGCATCGGATAACCCCTCGTCTGTACGAGGCCTTAGAGTTTATAGTATCTTTACTGGCATATCGGCAGCTGTATTGGAGAGATCATTAAACAAACATTTACATTATGGCTTTTAAATGGGATTGTTTCTATGTATTTGTAATGTTAAAATTCATATCAACACTAATGTTGAGGTACCTGTATATGCACTGGTGTCAGCGCCTATGCATACGTACAATTGTTCACCCGATAAGCAGACGAATGTCAAAACCATTGTGGATGAGTGGGATGCTGTGACTGCGGTAGCCTGTTGTCACGATCTCTGTGAGTGGGCATAGTCGTTATCGATGACACTCGGGATAACGATCCTACACAGAGGTGGAGTATTTCCCCGCCCTCCCTGGGTATATAAAGTCGTTTTGCGTGGCCACGCCCTCTGAAGACATAATGACGAAACGTCAGGATGTGACCACGCGACTCATCTGTCAATCATAGCGAGCGTCATCCGGGACTCATAGAATCAGGCGGTTTGCTATGAACTTCTGTCGTAAGTGAGCTGATGCAGAGTTATGTGAGACAAGCTGTTATTAACCAACCTATCTAGTAAGCATTTCATGTATGCGGGGGGTGTTTTTTTTTTTTATATATAAAAATGTTACACTATGAAAAGCATCCCCTTGTATACTTACATGTTCATACTGCCATACTGAACCATTCCTGACAAGGGTCACTGTACATCCAGAGAGGGGTCATTGCTTTTTCCTGAGAGGATTTTACAGGCACCATTTTACTCACCTGCTGGTAAGAAGATAAACAAAAGGGTGTTCACGAGGTGGAAGTTATATATTCATTCCATATCACCAGTTTGGATTAGAAGCACCTACAAACGCCAGTCTCTGACTACATGAACTTTATTTTAATTCATATTATCTGATTAAAAGAGTGTGGTGTGAGGTACTACTTCTTGCATGCTGTTTTTTACACATTATTGGATACTTCTATTGGAATGTCACTGATATTTCATAGAGAAGTATGATTTTTTCCTAAACTGCAATATATGAAATATTATACTTTGAATTCTTATAGATATTCATTATAAGCGCTGTTAATGCTTTTATTTTTTTTATTTAAGCATATTTTTTATTAACATTAAACAAACATTCAGGCAGATTTAGACTTTTTGATATTTTTTTTTTCAAAATCTGTATTTTGTTCATTAAGGGCAGTTAGTTAGTCAGTTTCTTTGAACTTTATGTTTCCCACTCTGTTTTCAATTATTTTTCAGTTTCTGCTGTCTTCAGCAATGTTTAACGTATTTCTGCTGGGGTTTAAGGAATCTACTCATTAAACTAAAGAGAGCTTAAATTCCCTGCTAATATGATTGAAATTCGGTGATAATTTTATTCATGTTCTTCCCTTTTTTATACAGTTTGCAATTCAATGAATTTGTCTGTTGACATGTTTTTCTTTATTTTTTTCCCACAATTTATTGTGCAAAAAAAATTGACAATCAAGAAATATTAACCAAATAAGCCCCGGACCAAAATGCAGGTAAAGGACCAGGCCCCTTTTTGCGATTCGGCACTGCGTCGCTTTAACTGTCAATTGCGCGGTCATGCGACGTGGCTCCCAAACAAAATTGGTATCCTTTTTTCCCACAAATAGAGCTTTCTTTTGGTGGTATTTGATCACCTCTGCGGTTTTTATTTTTTGCGCTATAAACAAAAATAGAACGACAATTTTGAAAAAAAATTCAATATTTTTTACTTTTTGCTATAATAAATATCCCCCAAAAATATATATAAAAATATTTTTTTTGCTCAGTTTAGGCCGATATGTATTCTTCTACATATTTTTGGTAAAAAAAATCGCAATAAGCATTTATCGGTTGGTTTGCGCAAAATTTATAGCGTTTACAAAATAGGGGATAGTTTTATTGCATTTTTATTAAAAAACGATTTTTTACTACTAATGGCGGCGATCAGCGATTTTTTTTTTGTGACTGCGACATTATGGCGGACACTTCGGACAATTTTGACACATTTTTGGGACCATTGTCATTTTCACAGCAAAAAATGCATTTAAAATGCATTGTTTAACCCCCTATGAGCAGTGGTGCTCCTCAGCCATGGACACAAGAGGAGGTATATCTTTAATTTACTCAGCTTTGGCTGAGCCTCTGGAGAAAGCGCTCTACATGACGGGCTGGAATCGTGACCTTGATCTCGATTGGTCATTAGAACGGTGGCATTCTAATTTGGTTCGTTCCTTCAAGGGCATTTTGAATGTGTCGCTTGTTGAAGCGAGTCTCAAGGTCATGACCCGCTGGTACTTGGTCCCTACCCATATTGCCAAATTTTACCCGCAATCCTCCCCCTTGTGTTTTAGGGGTTGTGGGCTTACTGGCTCTTTCCTTCACATACTGTGGGAATGCCCTAGAATCCAATCCTTTTGGCATAAAATCTTCCACCTTATCAGAAAACTCATGGGAGTGGGGGTTGCTCATGATCCCACTATTGCCTTACTCAACAAACCTATCCCTAAAATCTCCAAAAGCACACAGGCGCTGATATTTTTTATCTTATTGGGAGCCAAGATGACTATTACCAAGGCCTGGAAGTCCCCATCAGTCTCTTTTTTAATGGCCAAAAGAAAAATTTCCTGGATAATGGCTAATGAGAGGATTTCCAACATTATCCTAGACACTGTAGATGGTTTCAAGCTAATCTGGGAACCTTGGGCTTCATTTGTTGGAGTCCTCCTCTGATTCTTTGCGTTCGCTCATGAATCCTCTGCATATTAGGCCTTCCGTGTGTCTCCTGTCTCCTGGCTTTCTGTCCTTCTTTCTCCTATCTGTTCTCTTTTCTTTTACCTTCTTTCTCCCTACTGCTCTACTTTATTAGTCTATTTAATTTAGCTATCGAAACAGTTATGGACCTTAAAGGTCCTTTAGGCATTTTTTTCCTTTGATTGAATACCGTTTTGCTTGTCGTATTAAGGGTCTACTGTGTGTCATTTGCGGAACCGGAAGTGATTAGGGTAATCCCTTCTCTTCTAGCCCCTATGTTTTGATGATCCTTATGATCTGTTCGAGTTGGTCCTAGACCAGAGCTTCGTACAATTTAGCATGCCTATCCATGTTCCTGATGCTTTATATGGGGCGAATGTTATTTTGGGGGGGTCCTAGGCCGCCCACTCCCGGGGCAGTGTGATCCCTTTTGGGGCTCGGGGGGAGGGTGGGATGGGAGTTCCAGCCATCTTAGTATGATATAACTGTACTTGATCTTTGATGCTGTTATGGATCTGACTATTTAATGTTTTATTTTGCTCTGGTCGTATTTTGCCTTTCTTTGTATCATTGCAAAATTCTCAATAAAAACTATTATAAAACAAAATGCATTGTTTATTGTGGAAATGACAGTTGCAGTTTGGGAGTTAACCACAAGGGGGCTCTGAAGGAGTTATGTTTCACCTAGTGTGTGTTTACAACTGTAAGGGGGTGTGGCTTTAGGAGTGACATCATCAATTGTGTCTCCCTATAAAGGGGATCACATGATCGATGCAGCCGCCACAGTGTAGCACGGGGAAGCCGTGTTTACAAGCGGCTCTCCCTGTTCTTCAGCTCCGGGGACCGATCGCGGGACCCCAGCGGCAATCGGGTCCACGAGTCCCGCGGCCCCGGTCACGGAGCTTCGGACCGGGTTGCTGGCGCACCCCGCTGGAGCGCGCCCGCGACCCACGGCTGGGTAGATGTACAGGACGTACCGGCATGTACATCTGCCCAGCCGTGCCATTCTGCTGACGTATATTTACAGGAGGCGGTCCTTAAGTGGTTAAAAATAAACAGCGGTTGTTTTACAGGTTTTAATTTACAATATATACACTCAGCAGCCACTTTATTAGGTACACCTGTTTAATTGCTTGGTAACAAAAATTGCTAACCAGCCAATTATATGATAGCGACTGAATGCATCTAGACGTGGTTAAGACAACTTGCTGAAGTTCAAAGCAAGCATCAGAATGGGGAAGAAAGGGGATTTAAGTGACTTTGAACGTAGTATGGTTGTTGGTGCCAGATGGGCTGGTCTGAGTATTTTAAAAAACGCTGATCTATTGGAATTTTCATGCACAAGCATCTCTAGGGTTTACAGAGCATGGTTTGAAAAAGAGAAAATATCCAGCAAGCGGCAGTTGTGTGGACGAAAATGCCTTGTTGATGTCAGATGTCATTGCAGAATGAACAGATTGGTTCAAGATGATAAAAAGGCAACAGTAACAAATAACCACGTGTTACAACCAAGGTATGCAGAATACCATCTCTAAATGTACAACACATCAAACCATGAAGCAGATGGGCTACAGTAGCAGAAGCCCACTCCTGTCAGCTACGAACAATTTGCACAGGCTTCCCAAAATTAGACAATAGAAAATTGTAAAAACATTGCTTGGTCTGATGAGTCTGGATTTCAGCTGTGAAATTCAGATGGTAGGGTCAGATGAAAGCATCATGCCTTGTATCAACGGTTCAGCCTGGTGGAGTATTGTTGCTGACCATTTCCATCCCTACAGTTCTGAGTTCACTGTACTCCAATGGCCTCCACAGTCATAAACTTGTGTGAGGACCTTGTTTACCTTCACAGGGATGACCAGCCCTGAGGGCACACTGTCTGCATTAGGTCCATGCATCCACACTCACACAGATGTGAAATTGGAAGTAGTGGCTGTGTCCATGCAACATTACATCGCAACTGACATGAATGGGACTACTTGCATGGGAATGCACAGAACACTTGTGAATTCTTGTGCAGGTAAACATTGCCCTCTCACAAGTGTATGCTTTATTACGCTGGTGTGAATGACGCCTAAATGGTCAGTAACGCCCCTTTCACACTTATGCGACTTCAAAGTTGCGCGATTTTACCGCGATTTTAACAAGACAGTCTTATGACTGTGGATCCGACTTTGCCCCACGACTTGAAGTATGACTTCAATGAGCAGGGACGCGACTTTGATCCCCCAATAATTAGGGGGAACTCCACGCAAATATTTTTAGAGAAAAAAACCCGACATGGGTTCCCCCTTCATTGGCATTCCGGGCCCATCGGTCTTATAAGGGTTTTAAGGGGAACCCTCACAGAAAAAACAGCGTGGGGTCTCCCCAAAATCCATCGTACCCCTACCCATTCACCTGGAGCAAAGAAGTGTCAAGAAAGTGTCAAGAAAAAAAAACACACTACACAGGGTTTTAAAGTAATTTATTAGGCAGCTCCGGGGGTCTTCTTCCGACTTCGGGGGTCTTCTTCCAACTCCAGGGGTCTCTTCCAACTCTCCTCTCTCTTCTCCCGCTCTCCGGTGCCTTCTCCGTGCTCTCCATTTCTTTCTGCCTTCTGCCGGGCTCCTCTGCTATTTTCTTCCAGCTCTTTTACTAGCAGGGGCTCGGTCATCTTCTTCCCTTTTCTCTTGTTCCGATGTTGACACAACGATCTCTCCCACTGTAATGCTGTGCATTGAGCCATATACTTCTGTTACTACCTGCAAGTTTAGTGCGCTTTCTGAAAGCGCACCAAAACTGCTAAATTCAGGAGTTTTGGTGCACTTTCAAAAAGTGCACCACACCTGCAGAATTTAATAGAAGTCTATGGCAAAGTGCAGCTAACCTGTAGAAAAGCCACAAGTGCAGTGCGGGTAAATCGGTAGCTTATCAGTGTGAAAGCAGCCTTAGGCCTCTTTCACACTATCTGTCTGAACAGGTCCACCTGTCCATTTTCCAGGGGGACCCAATCGGACCCTCTTTTCACCTCTATGGAGCCGCAGGTATAAATGGACTATCCGTTTACACCCACCTTCCTCCAATCCGATTCGAGAAAAAAAACAAAAAAAAGGTGATCGGTTCCCTTCCGTCTGAGTGGATTAGACCGGAGGGCCAATAGAGTAGAGCGGGCTGTGTCCATGTCTGCTCTACATTTGCAGAGTGGATACGGATCTGTCATCTGCCTGCTCCGCTGAATTGTGGCCCGGGACTGGTTACCAAGTTATTTAACCACTTCCGTACTGTAGGACGTCATATGACGTCCTGGACTTCAGTGGGGGATATCTGAATGATGCCTGCAGCTACTACAGGTATCATTAAGATATCCTTGTTTTCAGGCGGCGATTCTGTGCACCATAAGAACGATCATAGCGGCGGGAGGAAACACCATCCGGTGCTTCTCCGGGCTCTCCCGTGCCATCGGAGGCCCGAAGAACGAAATGGCTGCTGCCGAATGAAGAGCATAGAGATTTCCGGTGAACAGATGGTCACTGGTCATCTCTATGACTGTCGGAGGCCCGGGCGTTATGACATCCCGCCCAGGTTCCCAGAAGTAAACAAAGACTCAATTGCGGCTGAAAGCATGAGATCGGTGAATTTTTTTCCCGATCTCATGCTTTCCAGCCTGGAGAAGAGATGCAGGGTCTTATTGACCCCGCATCTCTCCATAAAGAGAACCTGTCACACACTATTCCTATTACAAGGGATGTTTACATTCCTTGTAATAGGAATAAAAGTGAACCAATTTTTTTTTAAAAAGTGTAAAAATAAACAAAATTAAGTAAAAAATAAATAAATAAATAACTTAAAACACTCCTGTCCCCAGTAGCTCGCGCTCAGATGTTGCATGTAAGTCCCGCCCACAATCGCCATTCAAACCACACATGTGAGGTATCGCCGCGTGCGTTAGAGCGAGAGCAATAATTCCAGCTCTAGACCTCCTCTGTAACTCTAAACTGGTAACCTGTAAAAAAAATTAAAGCATCGCCTATGGAGATTTTTAAGTACAGAAGTTCATTTTTCACATTATACATAGAAATTGGGCTAACTTTACTGTTTTGTTATTTTTTGATTCATAAAACCATTTTTTTCCCAAAAATAGGCGTTTGAAAAATGATTGCGCAAATACCCTGCGAGATAAAAAGTTGCATTGACCGCTAATTTATACCCTAGGGCAGTGGTGTCCAAACTGCGGACCGGGGGCCGAATGTGGCCCTTTGCTTTCCTTTATCTGGCCCTTGAAGCATATCCCTCCCATTGATATGAGACAGTATTCTGACAATTTACATCAACAGTGGGACACCATTTCTCCCACTGATACCAACAATGAGGCACTATTCTTCCCACTAATACCAAATGTGGCAATGTTTATTTCCATTGATGCCAGGAACATTTCCACTTCTGCTGGCCACAGTCCGGCCCCCCAAAGGTCTGAAGGGCAATAAACTGGCCCCTTGTTTCAAAAGTTTGGAGACCCCTGCCCTAGGGTGTCTGTTAAAAAAATATATATAATGTTTGAGGGTTCTGAGTAATTTTCTAGCAAAGAAATTATGATTTTTACATGGAGGAGAAAAGTGCCAGAATAGTGGAAGTAGTTAAATGGCCCTTGCTCTTTAAAAGGTTGGGCACCCCTGGTATAGACCAATGCTCCATTCCTGTCTCCCAGTTTTTCTCCTGCATTAGCACCCTGTCACATAGGCTTCCGATGGAGACTACAAGAGACCTTTTCAACACACATTACATGGTCCATCAGAAAACGCACCCTGAGAAATGCCATATAGCCATCACTGCAAAGAATACAAACATGTGAAAAGGAGTATTTAGCAGAAAAAACTGTCAAATGTTTATCATGTAGAGTGCTTTAGTCAACAAAATGTCATTCAGTCGGGATATAAATCTACTTAGTCTATCTATATTTAAATGTGTGAGCTTTTAACTCTATATGTTGTATGTAGCCTAGCTGGGTAGTATTACTTTTTTTTATCTCAAGACATACATAAAGTAGAATAATGCATCAAACACAGTACTATTACTCTTAAACCTAACAAATAGGTACAATTTTAATTCTAGACATTAGAACTTTGTGTTGTCTTAACACGATCTACATATTAGGCATCTTTGAAATAAGTGATTACCTAAACTGATTTACTTTTGTCCCCTTTTGACCATCTTTTGACCACCTAGTTAACGTCGAGCAATTTTTGTATATTTAGATACACAATATTTATTAGCGCACTATTTGTGAAACATTGTAACCAAAGTGTCCGATTAAGCTTTGTATGGTGTAATAAGTCACTCCAAGAAAAGCAAAAAAACTGTACTGTATTAATATTTTATCCATCAACGTTTCTGTTCAAGCATTTCCATCAAAATAAGCACTTAACATAAAAAAGTGATGTGGCAGCAAAACAAAGTTGAAATTACTTTTAAATTGTCAAGCTAGTCCTCGGGTCACAGATCAGAATGTTTCCATAAGCACTGATACTCCTCTTATGTGAAAAAGATGTCAACAGACTTATTGGATTTTGTAAGCAATGCAGAAACAGGATCCCTGTGCTCATTACATTATATTTTACCATTAATGCAAAATATAGTATTTTCTGGACTATTCACAAGTTTAGCAAAATATCGAATCTTTAGAAATTCTGTAGTCATAGAAAAATAAATTATTTATTTTATTTACAATATTCTTTTTTTAAGAATATTCATTCTGATAACTTAGTGCAAATAAGAAAAAAAAAATGGGGAAGAAAGCCGGTTGCAAAAAACAGTGAGATATGTTGTAAAGTATAACAAATACTGTATTTATCGGCATATAACACGCACAGGTGTATAAAATGTACCTTCATTTTAAGAGGGAAGTTTCAGGATTTTTTTTTTTTTTATTTTAAATAAAGAACCTTGACGCAAAATACTGTAGGGGTCAGTGCCCATCAATGGAGCCTCATTATTGCCCATCTGCAGCCTCACCATTGCCCATCAATGCAGCTTGATCAATGCCCATCTGTAGCCTCACAATTCGCCATCAATGCCAGCATAGGGGATGACACTTCCTATTACAGAGGCCGCTGAATAAACAGGAGATTCTCGCTGTATGTAATCTGACAGCGCTCGTCTAGCCCCCCTCCCTGTTCTATATGAAGCAGCCCAAATTGCAGTATCAGTGTAAAACACGCACACACTATTTGCAACCGATTTTCAGGGTGAAAAAGTGAGTGTTATACACCAATAAATACAGTAATACTAGGAATATGCAGTGCTTGTAAAAGCAACAAATAAAGTCCATGAATTAGTGAATCAATAATAGCCCAAAATTTGTCTCAAACAAAAATTCAACAAAAAAACATCCAGAAAATAGTTCATAAGATTGTGCAGAATCAAATGTTCAGAAAGTGTAAGTGTGAAAAAATCCACCATGTAATCCACAACCCAGTGTAAGACCTGGGACTATCAGAGTTGAAGGACTTTATTACGGAGTCAAATGCACTCAGTGTAATATATCAGCATGAATCCAGGATCACATATCCTTTCTGGAAAATAAATTGTCTAGTGCATCAAACGATTCTCTGTGGATGTAGGGAGAAGGGTGCATTGTGGATATAAATGGAAGAAAAAATCCACACAGTATAAATCCATAGAAAAAAAAAACACTTTAATGTTGCCGTTGTCACGCTGTTTACTGTTTTACAGACTCATCTATTTCCATGTATGGATTGTTTTTGTGCTTGTTGCCTTTATTCTTTTACAATTATTATTGTGATCCTGGATTCATGCTGATATATTACACTGAGTGCATTTGACTCCATAATAGAGTCCTGCAACTCTGGTAAGAGTCCATCTTACACTGGGTAGTGGATCACGTAGTGGATGTTGCTCACTTATACTTTCTGAACATTTTATTCTGCAGACATGTGCACAACAAATAATTTTTTTTTTGTTTTGTTTCGTCTCGTTCCGTAGATTAGTAAAGATTCGTAATTTCGTAAGACGCAAGTTTTCCTATTCGGACCTGTTCATATTTTCGTAACAGTTTTATTTTCGTTTATACTGAATGATTCGTAATTCTGTCTAATTTATTTTCGTTGATTCGAAATTCATAATTTTGTTAGATACTAATTTTCGTTTAACGGATTCGTAATTTTGTACTTTCGTAAATACATCGAAACACGCGGCTAATCCATAATAAGATAGACTTTCTCTTAAGCCCCGTACACACGGTCTGACTTTTTGCCAACAAACTTCAAAATGAGCGTTTTCCAAAAAATCCGACCGTGTGTACACTCCATCGGACAAACCTTTTCGGTTTTAAAAGTCCGGCCAACTCCCTTCGGACAAAAATCCACGGAAAAGTTTGTTTGGAGTCCGATCGTGTGTACGAGGCTTTACACTGTCCAATGTGACTCAGCATAAAAGAGATAAGCTGAACGATATGAGTACACAAATTTACGAACAGACAAAGAAGCAGATTTACAAAACACTAACATGAAAATACGAACATACGAATGAAAATACGAACAGACAAAGGATTTAAAATACGGAATGCAAATTGTTCGTTATAGATGTCATTTTCGTTCTTTTGCTGTTTCGGTGTTTCGTATTTTAGTAAGATTGTCCAATCGTACGTTCGTATTTTCGCTTGTTCGTTATTTTAATTATTCGTAATTCCGTAATTTTCGTATTTTGGTTCTTTCAGCTTTTCAGATGTTCGAATTGATCCGAATGTACGAATACTAACAAAGGCCTCGTACACACGACCGAGTTTCTCGGCAAAAACCAGCAAGAAACTTGCTGGGAGATATTTTTTTGCCGAGGAAACCGGTCGTGTGTACATTTTCGTCGAGGAAACTGTCAAAAAACTTGACAAGCCAAAAAGAGAGCAAGTTCTCTATTTCCTCTACGGGAATGGAGAAACTTGCCTTGTCGAGTTCCTCGACAGCCTAACAAGGAACTCGACGAGGAAAACTATGTGTTTCGCCCGTTGAGTTTCTCGGTCGTGTGTACGAGGCTAAATTCGTACGAAAATCCATTCATTACGAACGGGAACACACATGTCCACTATCTAAACTCCAAAAGAGTTCCTCAGAATATCTGATGGAAAAACTCAGATGGGCATACATACGGTCGAAATTTCCGATGGAAAAAGACAGTCGAACTTTTTCCATTGGAAATTCCGATCGTGTGTACGGGGCTTTAGGCTTCATTCATACTAGTGTGTATAAATCTGGGGTGCAAAAGCAGGATCTAGCCATTAGAAGATGATACATTAAAAAATGCTTACGTCACTTGCATATACAGTAGATACGTTAAGATGTGTTCGCATCCATACTGTATTTAGATCAGTACAATTCTTCTTCTTTTAGCTCTGTTTATCATGCTGCTCCTTGCTCTGGAGAGATGTGTGATAGTTGGTTATCTGCTGATTATCTAGCTATGTCAGATATAAAGAACCCCAGTCTTCATCTGATCAATCACATTACTTTCTCGTGCTGTTGAGGTGTAGGAGAAGGCTATAGTAATCGGAGGAAAAAAGATACAGACAGCACTAGTGGGCCGACTCTTTACTGTCAGGCCTCGTACACACGAGGCCTGACAGTAAAGTTTTCCTCGATAGAATCCATCAAGAAACTTGGTGGGAGAGCTTTTTTGCCGAGGAAAACGATCGTGTGTACGTTTTTCATCGAGGAAACTGTCGAGGAACTTGACAAGGAAAAAAGATAACAAGTTCTCTTTTTCCTCGACGGGAGTCTCAATTTCCTCGTCGGGCTGGTTTTCGACGAGAAACGCGAGCGTGTGTATGCTAAGAAACCCGCGCATGCTCAGAATAAAGTATGAGACGGGAGCGCACCTTCGGTAAAAGTAGCGTTTGTAATGGAGATAACACATTTTTCACGCTGTAACAGACTGAAAAGTGCAAATCGTCTCTTACCAAACTTTTACTTAACACGCAGTAACATGAGATTAGCAAAAGCAGCCCCAAGGGTTGTGCAAGTGGAATCCAACTTCCCCTGCCATTGTATGTGTTTTACGTCACCGCGTTTGAGAACGAGGAGATTTGGTCTTGACCGTGTGTACGCAAAGCAAGCTTGTCGAGTTCCTCGACAAGTCTAACAAGGAACTTGTCGAGGAAAACTATGTGTCTTTTCTGACGAGTTCCTCGGTCGTGTGTACGAGGCCTCACAGTGACTCATACCCAGATTTACCCATAATTTTATTTAGTTTTCCATCTCCACCTTTGATGGCCTCCTGGAGATACTGCTATTATGACTAACCTGGTTAAATACTAACATGCCTAGTGTGTCTGCAGAGGAATGACTCCTGGTCACACTGGTTTATTCTCATCAGAGTTACCTGCATGTATTTATCCAACCTATAACTGGTTAGTATGTTATTTCCCACATAATCTCTATGATATTGTGTAGTATAGGATTTAGTGACTGTAGTATATAGCTGGAAAACTGTGCCACACCTCATGTTGTGTTACTACAAGTCCCATTATGTCCGAGAGTCATGTGTGTGGCTCTCAGGGTTTTGCAATGACTACTTGGACTTGTAATTAAACAACACCTGCAATAACACACATACGAGTATATGTTTTTGGCTACCTAATTTTTTTTGGTAGTTCTCGTATGTGCGCATACACTATGAATGTTGCTGCCCCACATGGTATCATACATTGTATTTCTTGAGTTTATTAGCGCTACATTTTTTGTTTACTATATACCGGTTTTGTTTGTTTCTATGTAGCAGCTTATTCATTTCATTCGGAGTTAGCGCAGTTTTTTCTTTATTTTCTATATGTGGTGTGTATTAGCTAGATTCAGGTAGCCCTGCGCAAGTACTGTATTCTCAAAGTACTTGCCTCCTAACTTACGGCGGAGTAGCGTAAATGCGGCGGGCGCAAGCGCGCCTAATTCAAAATAGGCTGAGGGGGCGTGTTTTATGATAATTTCATTTGACCTGACGTGATTGATGTTTTTTTGGAACGATGCATGCGCCGTCCGCCTACATTTCCCAGTGAGCATTGCGGCAACGTACACCTCACGGGCCTATTGATTTCGACGTGGATGTAAATGACGTAAATCCCTATTCACGGACGGCTTACGCAAACGACGTAAAATTTTCGAATTTCGAAGCGGGAACAGCGGCCATACTTTAACATTCCTATTCCAACTATTTGATTTAATAACTTTAGGCCTGATAAAGCGTTACGTAAACGGCGTATCTGTACTGCGTCGGCCGGGCGTACGTTCGTGAATAGGCGTATATAGTGATTTACATATTCTATGCCGACCGCAATGGAAGCGCCACCTAGCGGCCAGCCTAAATATTGCACCCTATGATAGGACGGCGCAAGCCGTCGTATCTTAGATAGGTTTAAGTGTATCTCTGTTTGAGAATACACTTAAACTTAGGTCGGCGCAGATTCCGAGTTAGGTCGGCATATCTACTGATACGCTGACCTAGCTCTATGTGAATCTAGCTATTTGTGTATTTACCCTGTAAACTGTAACATTTTAATTTGATTGTTGATTTTACTTTGTTTCTGGTTCCTTTGGCTGAACAGACTTTTTTGATTTGACACTTTTGATTGATTTAATTTGAACACAAACATATGGGAGTGTGATTAGTGCCAGCTGCTGAAAATACTGTTTGGATTTATACAAAGTAGATTATCTTTGGTAAATATCTCTGATAGCTTGCAAGACTTTTTCCTTGGTTTAGACTTTTGTGTCTTGCCACCAATACTTCCTGAAGCCTCGTACACACGACCGAGGAACTCGACGGGCGAAACACATTGTTTCCCTCGTCGAGTTCCTTGTTAGGCTGTCGAGGAACTCGACAAGGCAAGTTTCTCCATTCCCGTAGAGGAAAAAGAAGCCATGCTCTCTTTTTGGCTCGACGGGATGCTCGACAGTTTCCTTGTCGAAAAATGTACACACGACCGGTTTCCTCTGCAAAAAAAAAAATCCCAGCAAGTTTCTTGCTGGTTTTTGCCGAGAAACTCGGTCGTGTGTACGAGGCCTAAGGGTGTGTGAGCACATTGTCCCTGGTTACCATGGAAAATTGTCTGTTGTTGGAGAAGCTTTGTGAGGTTATAATAACAGACCCAACAGAAAAGTTTTAGAAAGAGTTGGTAAAAGAATATTGGGAGAAGACACAGTTTCTTTTTTTATTTTCTTCACTCTGTGGTGCTTACCGAACTGCAATGATTGGCATCACACGGCAACAATAACAATTTTGCAAGCATATTGTTTGGGTATGCCATACACTATACAGTTTTCATACCAAAGCGTGATAGTATGTTTAATTGTGGAATGAACTTTAAAGCACAACCTTATTCCAAAAATGACCAACCCACCACCCCCTCTTCAATTCTAATAGCAAGTTTTTTTTTTTTGGGGGGGGGGGGTGCATTCCTTGCTGCCATTCTGGCCTTGGCCACAATGACATGCAACCTTGAAAAATGTGGTCACATATGGGCACTGCATGTCAGGTAAGACACTAAATTTTCCACAAATAAGATAAACACTAGACATTGACAGGTTATATGCAAACATATTTACTATTCTTTTTCTTTCTTTTTTTGCATTACAAAAGGATTTTCCCAAATTTCACAAAATGGGGATAGGGCCTGGTAGAAGGCTCAAGGAGGGGTTTGGCAGAAGACATAGATAAACTAGGTTGCTAAGGGTTGGAGGGAATGAGGGGGATAAGATTGGTACTGATGCATAGGAGCCATAGGAGGGACCCTAATTGTACCTGGCTATGGAGGATGGGATGAAAGAAAAATCCTGGATCGCCGCACTCCTCAAAAAATGATGTCTTTATTGAAAACATGAAAAAAAAAAAAATCTCATGCAGTCAAACAAGAAGTGGACTAGGAAAAAAGAGCTGACATGTTTCGCACCATGTGATGCTTACTCGTGAGCTACGAGTAAGCATCACATGATGAGAAACATGTCAGCTCTTTTTTCCTAGTCCACTTCTTGTTTGACTGCATGAATTTTTGTTGTTTTTTCATGTTTTCAATAAAGACATCGTTTTTTGAGGAGTGCGGCGATCCAGGATTTTTCTTTCATCCCATGCTAATTGAGCACAGCCAGCACCCTCTTGGTTTGTTGGTACGGAAGCAACGGAGATTAATTGTTTTATAGAACGGTATACTTTTCTTGGCTATGGAGGAGGTGAAAACAAATGACTAAATGTAGGAGGTGGGTGGCATGGTCTCCAATTGCATCCATAGATGTTGAAGGTCTTTCAGGAGAGTGGACCTTCTGGCCACAAGATAGGTGTAAATATTCAACCTGGCCTGCATTTCTTGTTCTTCCGAGAGACCTACCATCATCAATGATAGAAGACTGCCCGATCATTGATGTTGTTAGTGCTTGGATCGAATGTTGATAGGCCGGTTATGTATCACCACCAGCACCCAAATGATCTGTTGATTCACTGATCGTGCTGTGGATTTCTGCCAATGTGTCTGACAAAGTTCTGGCACTGCAGGTACCAGGGTTCTCTCATCCTTTGCTGCAGAACACTAAGAAAAGAGAACACCAGATTTAGATTCTAGGAGTAAGGTAGATGCATACATTTGCATGAGTGATGAATAACATACTGTAGCTGAGTAACTTGATAGTGGTGTGGACAAGGAGCATGCTGGTAGGAGGAGAAAGCATGCTATAAGTAGTAGTCACTTACCTGCATGGGATGAGCCCATGATGGCCTGGAGTGGAGAAAGAGGATTTACATAATTTACTTCAGAGACTAAGGACTAAGGACATATTGTGCTGAAAAGAAATCATTGTACAAAATTAATGATAATATGCGATGCATACTAGCCCGCTATGCAGTTCATTTGCAGGCTTTGCAGGGAGCAAAAGAGGAAGTAAAACCCATCAGGGTTTACTTCCTCTTTAAGTTCAGGATATGGGATAGGTCAAAGGTTAGGATTAGCTCAAATAAATGCTGCCAAGAAATAAACACAGACACTGTCATTACTCCTCCCAAAATTGCTACTTGCCTGGTTGCCATTGCTGACCCTTTTCTTCAATAGTGACCAGAAAAGCGTACAGAGAAGTACCTTTTACTTTCCAAATCTGCATATCTGAATTAACGTGACAGAGAGATAGCAATTTCATAAAATGTCTCAAAAATGGCACATACATGCTTCTCTTAAGATAGGCTTTCTTTAAATTCTAAGAAAAAAAAGTATTTAATATAAAAATCATTTATGAGTAAAACTTTCTTTTTTATCAAAGTAGGCATCAGCTGATGACTCAGAGACTGTTGCTTAGATACTATTACATATCAGAAAAATCAGAAAGCAAGAGTACATTGTCAAACTTTATTTAAAGTGAATCTTCACTCAAAAGTGAAAGCACTGCCCAATCGCCTCCCTATCCCTGTGTAGCACCCTCTACTGTAGGTATGTGCTAAAATAAGATTTTTGCTAGAGAAATTGTCAGTGCAGGTAAATTTAGGCAGACCTATGCTTCAGGCTAGGCCTGCTTGTTTTTATCCGGGGGCAGGGAATGGTTAGTATAGCAGTGGGTGTGACCACCTGTGCTCTAGTTCTGAGGCGCCTCCCCTGCTTCCAGGGAGATTGTTCTGGAATAGGGGCAGGGCCTAAGACTGGAGTGGCAGGCAGCTCATGTGAGGAGCCCTAACCAATCCCCACTTGGTATTGGCAGGGGGCAGGCCAAATAAGCTGAAGTCACATGCCACTGGGGGCAGTTGTCAGCCGGGAGAAGTGGAGAATGGAGTACTAGGCAGCAGCAGGAGGCCATCCCCATCTGGAGCCTGGGAGAGCTAAGAGGGAGCTTCTTCCTTACACGGTCATGAAGTCTTCATCTTTACACAGTCATAGATGAAGATTCCTGGAACAAAGGGGGCTGGAGAAGCTGTCGGATCCTATATCCAGTTAACGTTCTCCATCCTTGAATCAGGGAAGGAAAAGGTCAGTGAGTAGATCGCAATGGATTTCATGCCAGAGGACCTGGGTGTGAGAACAGAGGAGAGACTGTAGAGAGACTGTGGGGAGTGTGTCAAGTCGCTGCGGCCTGCGAGCAGGATTTGAAAGCCGGACTAGCTGAGAGCAGTAGTTCACCAACCAGCATGTGCTGCCGGGGAGAGGAACTGCAGACCTCTGGCCTAGTTACAGCACCTGATTACAGCCAGCAAGCTGGGATTATCCAGAGTGATCCCTTTTTGTCATAATGAAGATGATGGGAAGGGATCTAATAGTTTTACAGTGGAAGTTATGTGCAGGAGGAGAGAAGTCCTGGGAGCAACAGTCTGCCGGAGTTAATGCAGAGGAGGAGGAGCAAGTCTGCATGGTGTTATGCAGGGGAAAAGACTGAAAATGTTAGAAGTACATCAGTTCTTCAAGGCTTAACCACTTTACCAATCTTCACTAAATATGATGGCAAAGCAACATGTTCTATAGGCATCCCATATCTTCCTTACCCCAGTTATATCCCCCAATAAACAAAAACAAAACAAAGCAAATGACTGTTCATTGTCTCTGAGGTAATAGATGAAAGTCTGGCAGCAAGGTGATATGGTGGATGTTAGTTACTAGTAGCAACCAAGCACTACACCCGTCTCTAATACATTTGAGGTTTTTTTTTCTTCCATGTACCCACTACCATTTCCTCAGTTCTCATCTAGGTGAAAGTGACATCACTTGTCCTGCCCTCTTCTCATCTTGTAGCCTCCTGGAACATGTCACACATCTCAGGAGGCTGTAGGACCAGTGTCACTATGCCATGTGATCTCCCAAAATCTCCCAAATCCAAGATGGCGCCACCGGGGACCAGCAGCGATGGGAACACAGCGCTGGACTTCAGGTACCTGATTTTTAAAAAGTTAGTAGCTACATTACAACGTATCTGTAGCTGCTGAACTTTAAATGGATGACATTCCTCTATAATGCAGTGGATAACCAGACTGCACAACCTTCTGCAATGCAAGAAGAGATTTCACCACTTGCAGCGTGGAGGTCCCTTCCAATATACCAAGTACGCAGGAACATGTATTGTATGTATTGTATAAATTGTACGTACGTATGTATGTATGTATATATGTATTGTATAAATATATTGTCTGCTGAGTTTACAGTAGTTTTCAATATTCTACATGTGAGCTACCAGAGACAACAATCCAGAAAAAAAGTATTTACCAGCTTACATTTGGCCATTAAAGGAGAAGTATGGCCAAAGCTCTTTTGACTATGCTTCTACTCTTTATCACAGGAGTGCACTTAGTTCTGCAATTTTGCTCAGTATATGAAGAAATGCAACTGCATAGAGTTTCACAGTCAGATTCTTACTTCACAGTTGTCCAGAATACACATAGTACAGTTATATTCTAGAGTAGTTTCCTATATAGCTTTTTTATAATTCTGACACTAGAACCACTGTAACTCACATAGCGAGTCAGAAATGATGTTTGAATAGTATTAGTGCTCTGAGCATATAAAAGCTGATTTGTGATTGATTGTCAGTGACTATTCCTGCACTAGTTTTTGAACTATCTTTGGACTTTATTAAACTTTGAATTAAAGGGTCACTAAAGGAAATTGTTTTTTTTAGCTAAATAGCTTCCTTTACCTTACTGCAGTCCTGGTTTCATGTCCTCATTGTTTGTTTTTGCTTTGATGTTGCTGTAATTCCTCTCTGTTCTGGACACTTCCTGGTTGTTTGTTTCCTGATCACCACAGTACTGGGAGATTTCTCACTGTGGTGACTAATCAAGGAGGTGTGTCTAAAACCCCTCAGCACCAATCCAGTTTTGTTTTGCAAAACCTTCACTGCCCTCTATTGGCTCTTTGTCTCTGTACATCAGAGAACCAGGAAACAACAGCAAAAATGAAACTAAACTGTAGGTACATTATATGATTGTTTTTTTTATCTATTTTTAATCATTTTTAAAAGGAATCAGTTAACTATTATGTCTCTATACCCTGTAAACAGTAATTTCAGCAAAAACATGTTTTTCCTTTAGTGACCCTTTAACTTGGAAAGTCATATGCACATGCTGTAATTGATAATAATAACCACTTGCCGAGTTTTTCTGCCACAGTGCCAGCCAGCTGCACAGAATTATGTATAAATATATGATTCTGCATTTTCCATGTAGGAGGTGCTCTCCCGCCCACATGGCTGTGCTGTCACTGGCTCTAGCACATGCCGATCAGTGGCTTCTGGCCAATGATTTATGACCAGGACCTGACGATCGTTGGAGTGAGGGATAGGAGAAGGCTTTGTGTATGTAAACAACGCAAAGCTCTCTTCTGACAGTGGCGAATAGCACCAAAAGAAAGCTTTATTTATGTGGAAGAAAATTATATAAATTACATATATATATATATATATATATATATATATATATATATATATATATATATATATATATATATATATATTTATATATATATATACACCACTCAAAAAAAAATAAAGGAACACTTTTGAATCAGAACTCATGGGATATTGATCTGGTCAGTAGCAGAGGGGGAGGGGTGTATACAGAGGGGGTTGTTAATCAGTTTCAGTTGCTTTGCTGTTAATTGAAATTAACAACAGGGCAACAATGAGACAACCTTCAAAACAGGAATGGTTTTTCAGGTGGAGGTGTCTGACATTTTTTTTCCCTACTCATCTTTCTGACTCTTTTTCACTAGTTTTGCATTTGGCTAGGGTCAGCGTCACTACTGGTAGCACAAGGCAATACTTGGACCCTATAAAGGTTGCACAGGCAGTCCAACTCCTCCAGGATGGCACATCAATACGTGGCATTGCCAGAAGGTTTGCTGTGTCTCCCAACACAGTCTCAAGGGCATGGAGGAGATTCCAGGAGACAGGCGGAGAGATGGACAGAGCCGTAGAAGGTCCTTAACCCATCAGCAGGATCGGTATCTGCTTCTTTGTTCAAGGAGGAACAGGATGAGCACTGCCAGAGCCCTACAAAATTAACTCCAGCAGGCTACTGGTGTGAATGTCTCTGACCAAACAATCAGAAACAGACTTCATGGGGGTGGCCTAAGGGCCTGACGTCCTCTAGTGTGCTCTGTGATCACTGCTGGACAATGTGGAGCTTGATTGGCATTTTCCATTGAACACCAGAATTGTCAGGTCTGCCACTGGTGGCCCATGCTTTTCACAGACGAGAGTAGGTTCACCCTAAGCATATGTGACAGACGTGAAAGGGTCTGGAGAAGCCGCAGGGAACTTATGCTGCCTGTAACATCTTTCAGCATGACCGGTTTGGTGGTGGGTCAGTGATGGTCTGGGGAGGCATTTCCATGGAGGGACGCACAGACCTCTACAGGCTACACAATGGCACCATGACTGTCATTAGGTATCGGGATGAAATCCTTGGACCCATTGTCAGACCCTACGCTGGTGCAGTGGGTCCTGGGTTCCTCCTGGTGCCTGGCCTCATGTGGCAAGAGCATGCAGCCAGTTCCTGGAGGATGAAGAAATTGATACCATTGAATGGTCTCCACACTCACTTGACCTAAATCCAAAAGAACACCTCTGGGGCATTATGTTTTGGTCCATCCGGTGCCACCAGGTTGCACCTCAGTCTGTTTAGGAGCTCAGTAATGCCCTGGTCCAGATCTAGGAGGAAATCCCCCAGGACACCATCCATCGTCTCATTAGGAGCATGCCCTGATGTTGTCAGGCATGCATACAAGCACTTGGGGGCCATAGAGATGTGCCATCCTTTCATTCCTAACACATTACCCAGTCCATATCAGTATAGATATCCAGCATGAGATTTTTGCCCGTTGAGATCTGATATGTTTTCATAGTGTTCGTTTATTTTTTTTGAGCAGTGTATACATATATATATGTATATATAAATGATATACATTTTGTTTGCGTTGCATGACCGCACAATTGCCAGTGAAAGTAGCGCAGTGCCAAATAGCAAAAAATGGCCTGGTCATGAAGGGCGTATAATATCTTGCATTAAATGAAGAAATCTTATTTCTTGATGCAGTGTACAGTGTAAACTAAGCTGTGTTCAACCTTTATTGGGTTACTTGTGAGTATAGCTATAAAAAAAAAAGTGGGTGCATCACTAAATTTCGTGCATAAATCATACTAAAATCAAAATTCAAATACGCCGCGATCATAAACAGCAGAAACACTCACACAAAAATGTGTACATATCATCATTTTTTCATGGACTGAGAAGGTTTCATAGGATATAACTACGCAGGAGGTTGATTAACTTTTCACAGGTCTGGGGACACTTTATACTGTATATGTATTGTATTGGACACTAGACATGATACTGGGGGGCGATTTACTAAAACTGGAGAGTGCAAAATCTGGTACACCTGTGCATGGTAGCCAATCAGCTTCTGACTTCAGCTTGTTCAATTAAAGAGGTGGTTCACCCTCATTTTACACATTCTGTCTAATCAAATGCTATGCCTAGACAGTAACCAAACCATTTTTTTACGTGCTCCTTACCCCTTTTTCAGCCGCCGTTTGTGACCTGTCACTCAAAATCCCCCGCGGGGAATGGGCGTGTAAGTCCTTTTCTCCCTGTCCTGTCAATCTACTTCTTACACTCCTCCGGAGACGCGCTGTGCTCTATTTGCGCGAGACAACGGGGCGTGAGCTTGTTACGCTGGCCGTTGTTATGGCAACCATGTAGTGTTGACGGCGACGCTCGCCGTCAACACTGCACATGCGCGGGATCGAGCGGTAATTGCTGGGAGGCCAGCATTCACGGTATCCCGGAAGAAGACCCTGTCGGCTTCAAAGTGCCCACAGGTAAGATGGAAACGTCCATCGGATGAAAATCTAAAATATCCTTTCCACGGTTACACCGATTATGCGGGCTGAAGGAGTGGGACACCCAGGCAGTGCATTAGTACAGGTAAGCCCTGACGATTAATCAAAAAAAAAAAAGGGATATACCGCGGAACCCCCGCTTTAAGCTTTGGCAATAAAACCTGGAAGCTGATTGGTTTCTATGCAGAGCTACACCAGATTTTGCACTCTCCAGTTTTAGTAAATCAACCCCATTGAGATCTTAATTATATTGAGGTCACTTTAATAGCTCTGCAGATTTGATCTTATCACATATGGCAAATTCGTTCAAAGACATGTGAGTATTTATATGCTGTTTATGATCACTAGGAGGAATATTTACATTTTGATTTTAGTATGATTAGTATGCACTATATTTTGTGATTATATTGATAGATAAATTCCAGTCAAGTCACGTAGATTACTTTCTACCCACCCGGTCCACAGAATATCAACATGAACATCAGAGCAGGAGTAACAATGCGGACAAGGGATCTTTGTAGTGTGATTTATTTGGCTAATTACAAGTCAATAGAAGGATAATAAGGAGGCACAAAGAAAAATGATGAAGTGTGAAGTGCATAAATATCAATCGAATTTCATGTTTCCTTATTTTATAGCAGTCAGAAGAATGAAAAAGGCTTGCTGATTAAGTATTTTTCCATCAGTGCCCTTCCTACATACCTCATTGCCTTGTAAAGAACCAGTAGAGCAGTCCATTACTACAAGAAAATCTTTCAAAGGTTTTCAGTACTTGTCAAGTGTGTGTATGTCTGTCTGCGAGAACAGTGGGGCACTTTTCTTTTCTTTCAGAAACCTCACGCTCACTGCTGATTGCACAGTTATTGGTCTGACTCAGCACAGAGAGAGGTTACCTGCAGGTTAGTAGCTGTATTAGTGACAATAGGGCATGATGAGCCACTGCTCTGTGTGCCCATTCACATGCTGCTGTCTCAGCCAATGAGGAGGGAGAGCCGAGGCCAGGGCTCAAGTCCTGCGGGAACGCGTGGGAATGGAGTTCCTGCACTTTTTTCACAGCAGGAACTCAGGTCCCTTTGCAGGACTAGAGCAGCCGAGAACAGCCGAGCCGCCCGAGCCAATCCTTCATTAAGCGGCGATGCCCAGCTCGAGTCACTGTCAGGGGCAGGCGAACCTTAGTAATCCTTTATGTTACTGGCCGCTTCCTGTATAGAGACATTGCGGAGGCCTGCCGCAAGTTATCGCGGGATTTAGAAAGAACTTGCTTCTTTCTAAATCCCGCCATAACTCGAGCAGACCTCCGCAATGTCTCCTGGGAACAATGACAAAAGCTCCCAGGAGATATTGCGGCATCGAGGAAGTGACGGAATACCCGCACACTACCCGATGAATCCATAAACAGGAAGCAGCCAGTAACAAAGAAATTTGTGGGAGTTCCCACACTTTTTTCCCCAGGACATGACCCCTGGCCGAGGCTCTCTTGCACATCACTGGATCAAGATGAGGCTCAGGTAAGTTTTAGGGGGGCTGGGGGTTCTGCTGCACACAGAAGGTTTTGAACCTTCATGGATAGAATACATGAAGCTGAAAATCCTTGAGGCTTTACAACCACTATAGGCCCGAGTGACTGCCAAATATTGTTTATGCACCCTCTGTTACTCTGCTTTGCTACTTGGTAACATAATCTCTATTTAGTAAGATACTCTTCAAAACTCTTTAGTAAGAGCAATAAAAGTGCTTTCACAACTGTGTGAAATGATTAATATAATAGAATTCAGTTGTGCCTAAAGTTGTTGCTGCTTGATCCTGACATCGTAGACCTCTTAACTGATCACCTGACCTACCTGGATGGACCTTGTAGACAGGGAAGATGTGCATCTGTGTCAGTGTAGTGATGTCAATACATTGTGTTGGTTGTTGAAATTTAAAACAGACCAATAATATGAGTGTAACCCCCTCTATGCCAGTGCCTGTTGTGGTCTGATCACTAGAGGATACTGAGGAAATGTCTCCTGCCTGAAGTAGACTGATGACATGAACTCAGCCTAGTCAAAATCACATGGCTGGAGCTCAGGGATTCATGTTAAAATGATAAAAGGTACTGTTCATTTTTAAAAAATATATTTCAAACATGTCAAGATTTTACTCATACAGACTTGGCAAGATACTGAAAGGTTCACTTTAATAATTTTAGATCTAAAATTGCAATTACAAGGGACACTGAATAGTAATAAAACATTTTACACCCACATTGTAAAGACTACGCAGTTGATTAGATCCATTATGTTGTCAAAAGATGCGTCACAAAATAACTTCAGAAGCTTAAATAACCTTGCTTAAACTTTCTTGAAAACAAAACATACGTATTTTTGTTTTTATCCAGTAAGCTTCTACAGAGTACTTGCGCAAATTACCCACTTATAAGTTTCAAATCAAAGAAAAGTTTTTCCTACAATGTAGCTTGAATGACTGTGGGCCAGATTCTCAAAGAATCGGCATTGGCGTAGTGTAAGCCATTTACACCACGCCACCGCAACTTACTGGAGCAAGTGCCGTATTCTTCTAATTTGCGGTTGCGTAGTGTAAATGGCCCGGCGTATGGCCGTGTAATTCAAAGGGGGCGGCTTGTATTCAAATTAAGCGCGCCCCCGCGCCGATCGAACTGCGCATGCGCCGGGCGGAAAAAGAGCCCAGTGCGCATGCTCCAGCTCACGACGGAAAACGTCAATGACGCCGACGTGAGCATCATTGACGTAAAGTCGTATTCCCGGACGACTTAGTAAAATGACGTAACCGACGGAAAAAGACGATGCTGACCCGACGCCATACTTAACATGGCATACGGCGGACTGGCGTAAGGTTACCCCTCATATAGCAGGGGTAACCTTACGCTTACGGAAACGACGTAAACGACGACTACGCGGCGCAAATTCGTTCAGAAATCGGTGTATCAGGCTCATTTGCATAGTCAAATGAAAACTGAACGTAAACGCCACCTAGCGGCCAGCGTCGAATTACATCTGATATCCGACGGTGTAAGTGACTTACACCTGTCGGATCTTGGCCGTATCTATGCGAAAATGATTCTAGGAATCACTCGCATAGATACCCGGGCCAAAAAACAGAGATACGACGGTGTTTCCTGAGATACACCGTCGTAACTCTTTTGACAATCTGGCCCATTATGTATTTATGGATACTATTGTGACCAATAATTCCGCATACACGCGGTCGGAATTTCCGATGGAAAAAGTCAGATGGGAGCTTTTCATTGGATATTCCGACCATGTGTGTGCCCCATCGGACTTTTTCCCACTGAAAAAATTTCTATCAGAAAATCTGTTTGTCTGTATGGAATTCCGACGGGAAAAAAACACGCATGCTCAGAAATAATTTGACGCATGCTCAGAAGCATTGGACTTTTTTTCTCGCCTCGCCGTAGTGTTGTACGTCATCGTGTTTTAAACGCTCGAAAATTCAGAGAACTTTTGTGTGACCATGTGTATGCAAGCCAAGCTTGAGCGGAATTCCGTCGGTCAAAACCATCCAACTTTTTTCTGACGAAAATTCCACTCGTGTGTACAGGGCATAAGTGTTCCAAGTTCCAGGGGAAAATGCTAAGTTCAATCTTGTTGAAGTCTTGAGAAGCAATGTGGCAAACTCCTAGGAACCAGCAATGTGTTTTTTTTTTTTTCATAATATAGTATTCTATAGTATAGTAAAGTATCAGCTGAGGCTGTGTTATGGATAGTCCTGGTAAGTAGGGATAAGGTTTAATCAGCTTAGTAGATTGTAAAAAGAGCTGGCTGTATTCCTGAATGAACACAATATAACTGGATATTAACATTTTTAGGTAATAATACCTAATTAAAAAAAAAAACTTCTGTGTCACGGATGCGTCCCCTCACCCCTCTTATACTTACCGGAGCCCCAATGTGATCCAGTGCTGTGCATGAGAGCTGTGGCTTTCCTGGCTTTGTTCCTCCTCTCTGGGCAGATTAATAGAAGCGGGAGCCATTGGCTTCTGCTCCTGTCAATCACCTCCAGTGACGAGGGAGCAGGGGGGGGGGGGTGCGATTCCCACTGTCTTTGTCAATACATGCAGCAGCAGGCTTTGCAAGCAAGCCCACGCGAGTGCCCCCATGGGAATCAGTTTCCTATTGGGGACACCAGCAAGAGAGGAGGAGCTAGGAGCGCTGGTGGGGGACCTGAGAGGAGGAGGATCAGGGCTGTCCTGTGCAAGTTTTTTGCACAGAGCAGGTAAGTGTGACATGTTTGTTATTTAAAACAATTAATAAATACATCCTTTAACGCAGCAGTGCCAACTATACAGACACACACACACACACACACACACACACACACACACGCAGTATACACATACTGTAATCACATACTTTACACATGCATACTGTTCATATACACTGTGCATACACCATACACACAATTTACACACACATACTGTGCACACAATCACATAGAGCTCCTTTACAATTGCATTACACTCTGAAGAGTGATCTGCGGTAGATGGGTTTTCAGAGAGTGACATAGTCATCTACCTCCACCCCCATGTTGCGACTTTGTGAAAATAGTGCAGAGTGCGGGGTTAAAAGTATATACAGTCCAGCACACAGCACACCCTATTTTACTGTCATTTTACCACCACTCTTAATGCTTAACACAGCATTACCAACGATGCACACAAACATACACACACACACACAATATACACATATGCACACACTATACACATACTATACACATGCAAACAGTTTTTTTTAGACTGTACACACACCACTGTACACATATTATACACAATATATACATTCACTGTACACGCACATACTTTGCATATAATCACATAGGTAGGGTGACTAGACATCCCCAGTTTCTGGGGACAGTCCCCGGATTGAGGACACTGTCCCCGGACCAAGTCTGTCCCCGGTTTTGTCCCCGGATTGGATTTGAACAGGGGCTGGGGCAATTTAAAAATGGCCATTAAAAGCCCCAAAAATTAGTCGACAAGCGTTTACCTGACAGCAAACAACTTTGTATTCTGTGGCTGGAGGTACATTAAGCTATTCACCGGATACAGAAGTACGTGTCAGGGCCATTACAGGCCCCAAAAATTAGCCCACAGGCTTTCACCTGACAGCAAACAACCTTGTATTCTGCGGCTGGTGGTACATTAGGCATTCACCGGATACAGAAGTAAGTGTCTGCCATTACAGGCCCCAAAAATTAGCACACGGCCACAGGCGTTCACTGGACAGCAAACAACTTTCTATTCTGTGGCTGGTGGTACATTAGGCATTCAACGGATACAGAAGTAAGTGTCGGCCATTACAGGCCCCAAAAATTAGCCCACAGCCACAGGCGTTCACCGGACAGCAAACAACTTTGTATTCTGTGGCTGGTGGTACATTAGGCATTCACCGGATACAGAATAAAGTGTCGGCCAGTACAGGCCCAAAAAATTAGCCCACAGGCGTTCACCAGAATTTGAATGAAACATGGTCTACTGGTCACATGTGTTAAATTCCTCCGAGATCCATGCTTCATTCATTTTTATAAATGTGAGGTAGTCAACACTGTTGTGAGCTAGGCGAGTGCGCTTATCGGTCACGACCCCCCCTCCTGCGCTGAACGTCCTTTTGGACAGGACACTGGACGAGGGGAAAGACAACAGTTCCATTGCAAATTGTGCAAGCTCTGGTCAGAGGTCAAGCCTGCCTACCCAGTAGTCCAGGGGTTCATCACTTCTCAGTGCGTCCACATCGGCCGTTAACCCGATGTAGTCGGACACCTGTCAGTCTAGGCATTCCCTGATGCTGGATCCGTAGGACAGCTGTCGATGGGTCGGCTGAAAGAATGATCGCATATCATTAGTGACTAAGACATCTTCAAACCGCCCTCTTCTTGCAGGCGCTGTTGGATTGGTACCCAAAACTGTTTCTCTGTGAGTGGAAATTCCCCTGCCAGTGGACGCAAAAGCAGAATGCAGCATTTCTCAAAGCAAGGCCTGGAAGTGCTGCATTCTGATAGCCCTCTGTGATAGTGGTAACATTTCCGCCATGTTTTGTTTGTACCGGGGGTCTAAGTACGTTGCCACCCAGTACTGGTCCTTGCCCTTTATGCTTTTTATACAGGGGTCCCTCTTAAAACACCAGAGCATGAAGGCCCCCATTTGCACTAAACTGAAAGCGCTGTACTGGCCTGGCTCCTGCTCATCATCCAGGATAATGTCGTCCTCGTTCTCCTCCCCCCATCCACGGACAACACCAGGGATCCCAGAAAGGTTTAAAGCATGCTCTTCTTGCTCCTCCTCCTCCGCCCCGGCACCATCCTCCTCTGAATCCTCTTCAGACTCCCGTTGTTGACTTGTCTCAGGTGGAGTAGCCCCCCTGGGAATTCATCCAGCATTGCGACTTCCTCATCTTCCTGCTCCTGCTCCTCGACGGCTTGATCAATGATACAACCCAATGCACGCTCCAGAAAGATGGCGTAAGGTACGATGTCACTGATGGCACCCTGGCTGCAACTGACAAGTTTGGTGATCTCATCAAATGTCCGCAAAAGTCTGCATGAGTCGCGCATGAGCAGCCACTGGCGCGGTGCAAAAAAACCAAGCTCCCCATAACCTGTCCTGCCGCAGAGTTCGTACAGGTAGTCGTTAACTGCACGTTTCTGCTGGAGCAGCCTATCAAGCATATACAATGTTGAGTTCCATCACGTCGGTCAGTCACAAATAAGATGTCTGACGACCAGGTTGTGTCGCCGCTGAATGTCAGCAAGGCGAGCAATGGCCGTGTAAGATCTTCTGAAATGGGCCGAGATTTTCCTGGCCTGCCGCAAGACTTCCTGGAGCCCAGGGTATGTGGCAACGAATCGCTGCACGACCAAGTTCAGGACGTGTGCCATGCATGGTACATATGTAATTTTGCCCTGTTTCAGTGTGCTCAGCAGATTGGCACCGTTGTCGCACACCACTTTACCAACTGTCAAATTGAGCGGTGTTAACGACTGATCTGCCTGTGAACGCAAAGCTGAAAGGAGTGCAGGACCAGTGTGGCTCTTGTCTTCCAGAGCCCTACCCCTAAGTGAGAAGTGGCACAAGGTGCGTTCGATTACGTCAAAGGAAGCACCAGATTTGGTTGAGTGGCTCGCCACCAACACCACCACCACCATATACCCTCCGCTTGAGTCACAGGAATTATTTTCCGATCCATCAGAAGACATTTCGGATGTGCAGCCATTCTTGGCATTTGATCAGAAAGATGAAAAATGAAGTTCAATGCTTCCGAGCATGCGTCGACTTGATTCTGAGCATGCATGGATTTTTAACCGATGGATGTGCCCACAGACGATCGTTTTTTTCTATCATTTTTTTAACCATCAGATCATTTTAAAACAAGTTCCTCGTTTTTTCACCGATGGATAAAAAAACGATGGTGCCCACACACGATCGGTTCGTCTGATGAAAACCGTCCATCAGACCGTTTTCATCAGAAGAACCGATCGCGTGTACGCGGCATTACAGTGCAATATAACCAACATGAATACTGGAGATAGATCTCCACAGCAAGCGACCTTTACAACACTTCTGTTTGAGGGGTGGATGGGACTTAATGACGTTACATACTCTGATGATATGTTGCTTTGTTCATGTAAAAATGCCCCTTTGTGGAACCTATATTACTTTTCACAATGTGGTTTGTCTTGCTGTCTGATGTAAAGGAAATTGAAAAAAAATAATAATTGTATTATTTTATCTGCATTGACTCATACAATTTGGGGACATTCTACTGCTTATGTGGAAACATTGCAATATTGTAAGATCTTTATAGGAAAACTTGAATCAAGTAGTATTGTGGTGGTTTTCACTGATGGAACTACTTTTTTCAGTATATTCAGTCTGAACTGCCTTTTTTTAAGGAAATTTACATTTTCCGTTAACATTGGAGGATTCTTGCAGTAAGGATACTCATCTAATTAAATTTTCTTGGAATCCCGGGTTGAAGCTTACGCTCTAACTGCGTGGGTCTCATTACCAGTGATTGTGCCTCTTTATTCTAGGTCAGCTGGACCAAATTTAAGTTTTTTTTTGTTTAATTGTGTCTTTATTGAAGTTATTTTAGAATAGTGGGAACAGAAGATTGACACAATAAGGAGTAACACAATGTACTCAAGTATAATAGACTATAATGAGGCATATTATAACAGCGGTTGTATGATTCTAAAAGAGCAAAATCTGTAATCCTGGAAGCAGAAATGGTAAAATATCATAATCACCATAATAATCATCTTTGGATGGAAAAAAATTGGTCCATTGTAAATAAGATTTCTTACATAAATAATTTTTTTCAATAAAAAAATTCTGGCTTCAAAACAAGAAAAAACCTAGCTAGCTTAAGTAAATAAAAATAGTCTGTAAGGGTAGTTGAGAAGGTAGTAGGAAGAGTTATCAAGATAGAAAAAATAAACAAAAGTAAGGAAGGAAGAAAGGAAGCCTTCCACAGGATTATAAGGTCGTTATACAGCATGCAAACCTATGGTTTGTGTCCTCCTATTGGTATGAGACCCCAAGCATAGCTAAAATCTAAATTATTTAAATAATGTTTCAAGTATAGCTAAAGAAAAAGTTTTTTTTTTTAGTTTTGGATAAAGTTTTGGATAAAGTGGGGAAGCATTAGAACTCCTAAAAATGCTTACACAGCCACCACTAATTACTAAATATAGGCCCGGATTCAGAAAGAGTTTACGTCGGCGTATCTATTGATACGCCGCGTAAATTCTAGAATGCGCCAGCGTATCTTCTTTCTGTATTCAGAAAGTAAGATACGCCGAAATTTGGCTAAGATACGACTGACGTAAGTCTCTTACACCGTCTTATCTTAGTTGCATATTTACGCTGGCCGCTAGGTGGCGCTTCCGGAGATCTACTCGTAGAATATGTAAATTAGGTAGATACGCCGATTCAGAAACGTATGTCCGCCCGGTGCTTTTTTTTACATAGTTTACGTAAGGCTTTTTCGGGCGTAAAGTTACCCCTGCTATATGAGGCGTAGCCAATGTTAAGTATGGACATTGGGCCAGCGTCAAATTTTGCTTAGTTTACGTCGTTTGCGTAAGTCGTTCGCGAATAGGGCTTTGCGTAAGTTACGTTCACATCGAAACCAATGAGGCTTTGCGGCGTAATTTGGAGCATGCGCACTGGGATACGTCCACGGACGGCGCATGCGCCGTTAGTAAAAAACGTCATTTACGTGGGGTCACCATTCATTAACATACAACACGCCCACTACCTGGATAATTTGTATTACGTGGTCTTACGCCGGACCACATACGATACGGCGCCGTAACTTAGGGCGCAGGTTCTTTCTGAATACAAAATCTTCCTCACTAAGTTACGGCGGTGTATCTGAGATACGCTACGCCCTCACAAAGTTACGCCGGGCTTTATGAATCCGGGCCATAAAGTTTATTTATTATTTAGGTTTTTACTTCTTAGGCCTCGTACACACGACCGAGGAACTCGTCGTAAATGAAACGTCGTCTTCCTCGACGAGTTCCTTGTTAGGCTTGTCGAGAATCTTGACAAGCTTTCTTTGCGTACACACTGTCAAGACAAAATCTCGTCGTTCTCAAACGCGGTGACGTATAACACGTACGACGGCACTATAAAGGGGAAGTTTGATTCCACTGGCGCCACCCTTCTGTGCGGGTTTCTAAGCATACACACGAATGTGTTTCTCGACGAAAACCAGCCTGACGAGGAACACAACGAGGAAATTGAGACTTCCGACGAGGAAAGTCGACAGTTTTCTCGATGAAAAACATACACATGACCGTTTTCCTCGGCAAAAAAGCTCTGCCACCAAGTTTCTTGATGGATTCTGTCGAGGAAAACAGTCGTGTGTACGAGGCCTAAGAAATCCAATACACTCGAAAAAAGGCTTACACAGCCACCACTAATTACTAATCATAAAGTTTATTTGTTATTGATCAATAAAGTTATATTAAAGGATCACTAAAGGAATTTTTTTTTTTAGCTAAATAGCTGCCTTTACCTTACTGCAGTACTGGTTTCATGTCCTCATTGTTTGTTTTTGCTTTGAAGTTGCTGTAATTCTGCTGTGATCTCCACACTTCCTGCTTGTCTGGCTCCTTATGAAAAATCTCATGGCAGCTTTTCACTGTGGTCCAAGCTGTGTGTCTAAAACTCCTCAGAACCAATCAGATTCATTTTAAAAACAAAACACTGCCCTGGATTTGTTTGTTTTTGTTCTGTGGGTCTCTTTACTTCACAGAAACATGAAACCAGTTTAAAAACGAAAGTGAAACTGCAGGCACATTATATGATTGAATTTAATCTATTTTTAATCATTTTTAAAATAAATCAGTTAACTTTTATGTCTCTATACCCTGTAAACAGTCATTTCAGAAAGAAAATTCCTTTAGTGACCCTTTAAATGCAGGTTTTTTCATTTTTTTTAATTAAAACAAACATGTTATACTTACCTGCTCTGAGCAGCCCCGATCCTCCTCTTCTCAGGGCTTCCCCCTCCTGCCAAGTGCCGCCATAGCATACAGCTTGCTATTGGGCACCCTAGCCGCTGCTCTGTGTGTCCATTCACACACAGAGTGTGGCTCGGCCCTGCCTCTTCTCTCTCCTCATTAGCTCACTGGATTTGATTGACATTAGTGGGAGCCAATGGCTCTCTAGTTCAGGTAAGTATTATGGGGGTCTGTTGCACACAGAAGTTTTTTTACCTATAGAATGCAAGAAAGTAAAAATCCTGAGCCTTTGCAATCACTTTAACCACTTCCGGACCGCCCATTGTCATTTTACGTGGCTACTTTGAAGAGGGATATCGTTGTTATGGCAGCAGCTAGCTACCATCACCTTGGTATTCTCTTCAAGAGCGGGCAGTCTGCTTCAAGATAAAAGTGGTCTCTGCAGCGGATTCACTGTGAAATCACTTTTATCAGCGGCGGGAAGGGGCACCCCCTCCCACCGCTCTCCCGTGTCCTCCACCGCTTACCGGAGCTACTGAACGTTGAATGACTGTTTTTTTCCCCCTTCATTTGGAAATATGAATGATTTGTCACTCTTGCACTAGATGTAACATCTTGAGGACTACCTGGTGTAGATACAGTAGTATCAACTCTTCTGTCACATACATAAATCATTGCAAACGTCTATCCCTTCTAATAATCATAGAATCTCTTGACACCATTGTGATATCACCCATTACCATCCAAGGGAAACCTCTGGCGATCAGTAGGCAATTTAAAACCCTGGATTTCATTAAAGCTGTATTGTGATATCACATTTTACCTACCAGCCTTTCACCACATGTCATCAAAATGTACACTAGATGCCACTTTACACTATATTCAATACAGAAGATTACTTGTAGTCCACAGTAATTACCAGAAGCTTAAATATTCTCAATAGCAGTGATCAAATTCCATAGTGCATGTGCAGCACTATTGATTTGACAAAATTCTTTATCTTTACATTTATATGGAGAGAGGGAAGACATAAGCATGACAGTGAGTTCAGTGCTGCTGTGTCTGCTGACCTTTTATGATGCTTCTTATAATCATGTGTAGTGGTACCCCTGTAAGGGCTGCTAAGCATTGTTGTCCGTCTGTCACCCTGCCCAGTCAGGCACACAGTTCTCATTCACCATCTGGCAGAAAACCAGTCCTTGAATTTGTTTTTGTTTTTTATTGAGGGGTATTAAACTTAGATGGGGTAAGGGAGTATGGGATGCCCACTTGATTGAAGAAAGTATACATGACACAATTATATACACTTCCTGTATATACTCCAGTGGCGGCTGGTGCTCAAAATTTTTGGGGGGGGCGCAAACGAAAAAAAAAAAATTGCAGCCTCACTGAGCCCATCACATGCAGCCACTGTGCCATCAAACGCAGCCACTGTGCCATGCCACCAAATGCAGCCACTGTGCCATCAATTGTCACCACTGTGCCATGCCATCAAACACAGCAACTGTGCCATCAATTGTCACCACTGTGCCATGCCATTAAACGCAGCCACTGTGCCATCAATTGTCACCACTGTGCCATGCCATCAAACGCAGCCACTGTGCCATCAATTGTCACCACTGTGCCATGCCATCAAACACAGCAACTGTGCCATCAATTGTCACCACTGTGCCATGCCATCAAACACAGCAACTGTGCCATCAATTGTCACCACTGTGCCATGCCATCAAACAGCAACTGTGCCATCAATTGTCACCACTGTGCCATGCCATCAAACGCAGCCACTGTGCCATCAATTGTCACCACTGTGCCATGCCATCAAACGCAGCCACTGTGCCATCAATTGTCACCACTGTGCCATGCCATCAAACGCAACCACTGTGCCATCAATTGTCACCACTGTGCCATGCCATCAAACGCAGCCACTGTGCCATCAATTGTCACCACTGTGCCATGCAACACAGCAACTGTGCCATCAATTGTCACCACTGTGCCATGCCATCAAACGCAGCCACTGTGCCATCAATTGTCACCACTGTGCCATACCATCAAACGCAGCCACTGTGCCCCATGATGCCACTGTGCCCATTGTCACCACTGTGCCCCATGATGCCACTGTGCCCATTGTCACCACTGTGCCCCATGATGCCACTGTGCCCATTGTCACTCACCACTGTGCCCCATGATGCCACTGTGCCAATTGTCACCTCTGTGCCCTTTGTCACCACTGTGCCCCATGATGCCACTGTGCCAATTGTCACCTCTGTGCCCTTTGTCACCACTGTGCCCCATGATGTCACTGTGCCCCTTTCCCTGTAAAAAGCACTTACCTGAGGATTCCATGTGCTCCCTCGATGTCTTCTGCCGCTGTGGTGAAGCTTCAGCCAATCAGGTTCCTGATAACTAGAATCCGGGAACCTGATTGGTTGAAACGGCGTTTGTCTTATGCAAGGAGTGCAGATTGCCTGCGCTCCGAGTATAGACAGCTGAGAGCCGGAGAAAAGCCTATCAGAGCCGCTGGCTTTGATAGGCAGTTCCCCTCAGCCAACCAGCTGCCGCTATTCGGGTAACCGGCGTCCCGCATCCGGTTATCTGAATAGACCAGGCAGCGCTGGCAACCAGCAATAACATACATTCGTGCATTTATGCACGAATGTGTGTTATTTGCGAGAGGGGGTGGCGCTGCAGCGCCCTCTATAGACGGCCGCCAGAACTGCGGCTAAAATGTCAAAATGACATTTTAGCCGAATAAAAGTTCTTAAAGGTCCCGTTTTTTTTTTTGTTTTTTTTTTGTGACTGTGGGAGGGGGGGCGGCGCCCGTGCGTCCCTATGGACGGGCCGCCTCTATGCTTCAGCTCCAGCACATCCCTTGTTGCAAACTATCTCTACTCAACACCTCCAGCACATCACTCGATTGTTATTCCAAGACCAGCTAGCACTATTTTTTAGGCCTGATATTGGCTCAGCCAGGCCTTAGCAAATGCAATTTGCAGGCAGGAACTCCTCTGGTGTAGCAAAAATATGTAGGTAGTCCTGGTGCTTATTGTCCTCATGGCTACTGATCCCAGCACCACCTCTTCAGGCCCTGCCAGCCCTCCAGGCTGCAGCTGCCTCTCTCCACTGCCTGTGCCACCACAGTCCACTCCACTAGCTCTGCACCCATCCCAGACTGAAATATCCCAGCCCTCTCTGGCATGCCTTCCAATCCTTCCCTGTGTGTCACTCACCAGCCCTCTTGGCTGCGACCTGTTGATCATCCCTGGAGACTTGGCCTGGCAGTGCTCTACTGCTGTCCTTTACTTGTTCCCATGCCTCCTGTCCAAGACACCTCTATGTGTTCTTGGAAGTTCCTGTCTGCACCCGAGCCCAAACCAAAGTCACCCTCCCCAGACTGGGGAGATCCCTCAAGGCCACGACAGTCTAGTACTCCATCTCCAGCTTCCTCCCAAACAACTCCCCCCAGCTGGGCTGACCCTGGGTATTTAAGGAGGCCTGCCCCCTCCTAATCCAAGTTAAGGATCAGTCAGGGCTCCTCAGAATACCCCAGGCCAGAAGATGCTAGAATATTCTGTAAAAAAGTGGGAGGTCTTGGTGATGCTGCCTGTGAGTGACCAGCTTTGCCTGAGTCATTCAACCCTGACCCAGAATAAAAAACACACAGGCTTGGCTGCCAGCCAAGCCTGACAATTTACCTATCCTGTACAAAAAAATCCTACTCATTATCTAGCAACCTAAAGGGTGCTACACACGGAACCCTGCTGTGATGTCCACTGTTAACATTCAGCTGACAACAGAGTGACAGAGTAAGTATGCATACACATATACTGTATGTCTCTTAGCTTTTGATGTCTTAGGACTACATTGATTAACTGTTAAATCTTAAAACAAAGATCGCAGGAACAAAAATAATATATAAGATATCTCCTCTCCAGAATTTCAAAACATGATTTCTTTAAAATGCTGAGAAATAGGTCACAGAACTATAGTTCATCTTGCAGGTCAATGGCAAGATGTCACTATTCAAACAATCCTCCTGAGTTCTCAGGAGTAAATCTGAGTCCACTTTCACATTAGTCCTCTGTCCTACTAGCAGATCTCAGTCTTCTGCCTGACCAGGCTCCCGGTACAGAAAGGTCTTTATTCACAAGATCAAAGCAGGGCTCCTCCTTCCAAATATGAGTGTACTTCAACTCAAGGCTCATCAGAGCATTCATTTTGCAAGTGTAGGGACCCTAAGCAGGAGTGTACCTATACCAAATGTAGTACTGTCGGGCTGTAGTCAGAATTAGGGTGACCAGATTTTTAAACTACCATTAAGGGACACCCCCCCTTCCCAAAAATCAGCTTGTGCTGTAACGAATCACAGCACAGTAATTGGACACAAGAGGTGGGATTTATGATTTCTCCAATCACAAGTAGGGGGCGGGGATTGTGCTCCTCCAGGCATTCCCGGCCAGGACAAGTACTGTCAGTGAATAAAGCAGTAATGCGGTGGCCGTTTTGGGGGGCATCAGATTGGCCTGGGGGCTGCCAGTGTCAGTTTCATTTCGGGATACTGTATTGTCCTGGAAAGAAGGTGCCCGGGACAGACCTGAAAAATACGGGACTGTCCCGGGCAATCCGGGACACTTGGTCACCCTAGTCAGCATATGTCTCATTGATATTTCTGCTTTCTATGAAATTTAAACCACTAGGAGGATTATTGTCAGTGGTTCATACTGGGAGAGAGTATAAATATTTGAGACAACCTTCTGGAAGCTACCTTGTCTGGGGAGGACATACTGGGCTGGATTCAGCTACCTGAGCGTATCTGTCCGGCCTGCGTAACGTATCTCCGCTCTAACTTTGGGCGCGAGTTCTTTATTTAGAAAGAACTTGCGCCCTTAGTTACGGCGGCATAACGTATGTGTTGTTGCGTAAGGCCGCGTAATTCAAATGGGGATGTAGGGGGCGTGTTTTATTTAAATGTGTCTTGACTCCGCGTTTTTTAGGTTTTGTTTGAACGGCGCATGCGCCGTCCGTAAAATATCCCAGTGTGCATTGCTCTAAATGACGTCGCAAGGACGTCATTGGTTTCGACGTGACCGTAAATTACGTTCAGCCGTATTCGTGAACGACTTACGCAAACAACGTAAAATTTCAAAACTCGGCGTGGGAACGACGGCCATACTTAACATTAGCAACCCCTCATATAGCAGGGGTAACTATACGCCGGAAAAAGCCGAACGCAAACGACGTAAAAAAAAAAGTTTGTTTCTGAATCGGCATAAATCCTCATTTGCATATTCCTTGCGTAAAAATACGGAAGCGCCACCTAGCGGCCAGCCTGGAATTGCAGTCTAAGATCCGACGGTGTAAGACACTTACACCTGTCGGATCTTAGGGATATCTATGCGTAACTGATTCTCTGAATCAGTCGCATAGATACGACCGGCGGAACTCAGAGATACGACGGTGTATCAGGAGATACGCCGTCGTATCTCTTTCTGAATCCGGCCCACTGTATGTTCAACTCTTCTATATCCTACCAGGCCTGCATTTGCAGAAGAAATAGGAATTTAGGAGTCTACACTACCTTGCCAAAGGGACTACCTGGAAGAAGTGAAGCTGGAATCTGGAGTTAGAGCACCAGAAAGGAACTTTGGGCCAGATTCACGAACAATTATGGCGGCGTAACGTATCCCCTTTACGTTACTCCGCCGCAAGTTTTCGCCATAAGTGCTTGATTCACAAAGCACTAGCGTGTAAACTTGCGGCGGCGTAGCGTAAAGCCGTCCGGCGCAAGCCCGCCTAATTCAAATGGGGCGTGTACCATTTAAATTAGGCGCGTTCCGAACGTTCTGCGCATGCTCCGTTAGGAAATTTCCTGCCATGCTTTGCGCGAAATTACGGCGCCCCGATGTGTTTTTTGAACGGCGACGTGCGTTACGTCCTTTCGTGTTCCCGGATGTCTTACGCCAAAAAAAAATTGAAATTCGACTCAGGAACGACGGCCATACTTTAACCACTTGCCGTCGCCGCACCGTCATTATACGTCCACAAGGTGGCTCTCCTAGGCGAGACCACGTAAATGGACGTCCTACCTCTTAGCCGCCACTAGGGGCGCACGCGCGCCGCCGGTGGCGCGCGCGCGCGCCCCCCGCTCGCCCCCGACTCCCGTGCGTGTGCCCGGCGGGCGCGATCGCCGCCGGGCACACGCGATCGCTCGGTACAGAGCGGGGAACGGGAGCTGTGTGTGTAAACACACAGCTCTCGTTCCTGTCAGCAGGGGAAATGCTGATTTTCTGTTCATACAATGTATGAACAGAAAATCAGTGTTTCCCCTAGTGAGGCCACCCCCCCCCCCCACAGTAAGAACACACCCAGGCATACTTAACCCCTTCCCCGCCCCCTAGTGTTAACCCCTTCACTGCCAGTGGCATTTTTATAGTAATCTAATGCATTTTTATAGCACTGATCGCTATAAAAATGCCAATGGTCCCAAAAATGTGTCAAAAATGTCCGAAGTGTCCGCCATAATGTCGCAATACCGAAAAAAAAATCGCTGATCGCCGCCATTACTAGTAAAAAAAATATTAATAAAAATGCCATAAAAATACCCCCTATTTTGTAAACGCTATAACTTTTGCGCAAACCAATCAATAAACGCTTATTGCGATTTTTTTTACGAAAAATATGTAGAAGAATACGTATCGGCCTAAACTGAGGAAAAAAAATGTTTTTTTATATATTTTTGGGGGATATTTATTACAGCAAAAAGTAAAAAATATTCATTTTTTTCAAAATTGTCGCTCTATTTTTGTTTATAGCGCAAAAAATAAAAAACGCAGAGGTGATCAAATACCACCAAAAGAAAGCTCTATTTGTGGGAAAAAAAGGACGCCAATTTTGTTTGGGAGCCACGTCGCACGACCGCGCAATTGTCTGTTAAAGCGACGCAGTCCCGAATCGCAAAAAGTACTCTGGTCTTTGGGCAGCAATATGGTCCGGGGGGTAAGTGGTTAACATGGCTGGTCTAAATCTAAGCCATGAAATAGCAGGCTTAAGTTTGCGACGGAAAAAACCGACTAGCGACGAAGTAAGAGAATGCGGCGAACGCGCGTACCTTCGTGGATCGCCATAAACAGCTAATTTGCATACCCGACGCGGAAAACGACGCAAACTCCACCCAGCGGTCGCCGAAGTATTGCATTCTAAGATCCGAAGGCGTGCGAAGCCGTACGCCTGTCGGATCTTAGCCAAAAGCCGTCGTATCTTTGTTTGTGAATTACAAATAAAGATACGACGCGGCAAATTTGATAGCAGATACTCCTGCGTACTTTTTCTGTGAATCTGGCCCTTTGTCTGCTGGAGAGTGTTCTAACAAGAAAAGCATTTTTTTAGAACATTGCAGTCAAAAACAATTAAGTACAATCCATGATATTTTTTTTATTTGAACTAACATCCAAATTTTCAAGACAAGCTTTCAGGATGTAAAAGTTAATTACCATTGCTATTTATTTTTGTTTATGGTTTTTCCCTCAGAGATTGTCTCACTTGAAATTCTGCTACAAGTCTATGTATTAGTACTGCTTGCACCTTTGAAGAAGGAGGAAACACCCCGAAAGCTTGTTACACAAAGTAGCTGCTATCATATGTACAGTTTTACTAACATGTGTCAATTTTGCAAAACTGGGTCTGGGCTTTAAGGTTTGTATTAGCCTCAATCATAAAGGTGTTAAAATTGTTAGTTGAAGAGAGCATAGTTTACTTCTTGCACTCTTGATAAGAAACCATGTACCAACATCTCCTACAAACATACAAAAGATACATAAAACCTAATAAAAAAAATCAGACCATATACATATATCCACCACAATTAAAATTACATCAATTTTATTATTATTTTTTTTATTAGTTTATCAACTGTTTAAAAACATACATAATCAATAAAATGACAATTAACAAGGTTCATTCGCTGTGTACATTTGATGTCATAGACCTCTCCTATACATCCGTTATAGACAGCCTTATAATTGACATAGTAAAGGTGTATACAGTATATGTAAATATATTAACTTGCGCTAGAAGTGAAAATACGTACGTTGCAGCTGCTGTACTCAAAGTGCTAACACTTGGACAAATGAAAACTAAAAATAAATTACAGCACTCACAAAATAAATGTAACATATGAAAACGTCCATGTAGATTGAGCAGATGTTCTCCAGGTAATAAAGTGCAAAAGTGATTCATACTTCAAGGTGCATCACACACCCCTCCTGTGTCCCCACTCACCAAAACAAATGGACCCCTGGCTTTTCAGTCTAGGAGTCAATCAAGCTTGAATGATGGCCATGAATGGTATATCACAGGAGGATCCTCCAAAATTCTTCCCCAATCGTGATGATCATGAGTGAATAGTGGCACCAAAAGTAAGGAAAGACTGATAGTGAAATACAGTAAAAAAAAAATGCTTTATTGTGTAAGGTGGATAGGTACTTACAAACAGAAGGAATTCATATCACATAAGGTATTGCACTGATAACAACCAGGAAATGCCGCATCCAGCCTGCGTTCTACAGAAATTGGAAGTGACGTCTCTGGACTCAAACACTGGAAATTACGTCAACGCGCCTCGTCCTTCCACAAGGCGTCATTAATGAAATTTATTTTGTGAGTGCTGTAATTTATTTTTATTTTTTATAATTGGCATAAATACATCAAACATTTTAATTGTCTCATCTTGGCTGAAGAGAGGATCTCTCAGCGTGTTTTCCAAATATGTGTCTCAAAGAGTATTGGCTAATTAAAAAAGCAGGGGTGGGAGCCTTCATGGATCATGCAGACGCCCTATTAGACCATGTGTGTTTTTCAAAATGTCCACCTGGTGTCACCTGGGTGCACAAAAAAAAGTGTGCCTACCCAGGTGGACATTTTGAAAGATACACAAAGCATTGAGAGATCCCCACACTGGTTAAGACAGCCGGGAGCTGTTTGTGAACAAAGTGGCCTAGGATTATTCATTCCAATTTTCTAATTGGCTCCCACTAAGCTGTTTTTTTAAGCCCCACCCACCAGGAATAATACTTTTGTTGTAAGGAGACCCACGTAGAGGAGAGAGGTGAGCTGGGGATCCATGAGCAGAGTAGCCAGTATTGTGACAAGACAGTTGCAGTGAAGCCCACAGGTGTTGGAATATGAGACTGCTGAAGCCCACTTGGAAATACAGTCACTGTAGATCTGGGGGCAACATGCAAGGAAAATAAAAAACAGCATTTTTAGCTTGCACATGATTGGATGATAAAATCAGCAGAGCTTCCCCTCATTTCAGAATTTCCACCTCAGATCTACAGCGACTGCACTTCCAAGTGCACTTTCAGTGCACTTGTAGTGCAAAGTGTATTTGCCTTTAGTAAATCAACCCCACTGTGTTACTTACAGAGTGGAGCTGAGCTGGGACTGCTGCTAGAAGAAGAAAACTGCATGACTGTTGTTAATGGTTCTGCTGCATGCTGGGAGCCTAAGAGGCGAGCTGCATTTAGGGATGAGTGTTGATTCCAGTGTTCCAGCTGTTCCTGGTTTCCTGCTGTTCCAGTGTCATGTTGCATTAAGACTCAATAGCTACTGGGAGGAAGCTACATTTATCACCCATCGCTAAACCATCAGGAATGGTTTTTCTGCTTGCTTTACCTGGACTGTAGGATCAAAAATACCTTCAGAAGAGAACAGCACTCCACCAAACACTAAAGGCCCAAACATCAGCAGGACTGAGTTCAGATTTACTGGCCACTGATTAAGTAGGCTGTACTATTATTGTTGAGGGCAGTTTTACTATTGTATAGATATTGGTCATTCCCTCATGTTAGCCTAGTGCATTTTTAGTGATATTATTTTCATAGCCAGCTGTGAGGAAAACAACAAGTTACATTGGAAGTCAGTTTCACAAGTCAAACTGTATTTGTTCTGCTATTATACATCTGTTCAACCACCCCTTCCTTTTTCAGGACTTTAAGGCCTCATGCACACTGGACGTTAAAATAACGTTATAAAAACGGCAGTAGCTTTGCAGTGAGTTTTTCAACTTTTTTCCAATAGCGTTTTTAGTGTTTTTCTTAGCGTTTTTAACACTTTGGCATTTTTTAGCGTTTTATTTTTTAAGATTTTTTTTTCCAATGGATCAAAAATTTGAAAAAACACTGGTGAGCGACATTTGTGAGTGTTGATCTGTGTTTATCGACGTTTATTAGCGTTAGAGCGTTCTTACAGCTGGAAACGTCTCTCAGAACCCACTAGTTTTATTGTTTTTTTTTACTGCTCAAAACGCCACCGCCCAAAACTACAGATAACAGCCTATGTGTGCATGGACACATAGGATAATAAGATGGAGAGTTTAATGACTGTAGAAAAAATGTCTACAGCCAAAAACAGCTGCTGTAAAAACTTCAAAAAACATCCAGTGTGCACGAGGCCTTAATACCTTAAGCGGTATTCTCGGCAAAAAACAGCAAGAAAACTGCTTCTTGCCAAGAAAACTGTTCGTGTGTAAGAGGCTTTCAGGTTTCTCGTCTGGAAATTTGGCCAGAATCTCGACGAGAAAAAAAGAGAACCCGCTCTCTTTTTTCTCCTCGAGATTCTTGTCGGCCTGTTTCCCGAAGAAAAACCCGAGAGTGTGTATACTTACCTGTCGCCGTGGAAACCCGCGCATGCTCGAAATGACTTAGACTCATGCGCGGTAGCTTCCATGGCATAGGTAGGGTGAAGCAAGATGGCAGAGACGGCATTGAATGTGACGAGCGCATGCTCGTCGTACGCGATGACGTCACCACGTTCTTGCCTTTCAAGAGAACCGTGGTTCTTTTGAAAGGTCAGTGTGTACACTCGGGCGGCAAGAGATTATTTCCAAGAACTCGTCAGGGAAAACAACAGGTTTTTCCTGACGTCATTCTTGCCCGTGTGTACAGGGCCTTACTGTTAATAAAGCTAATTTACCTATGTTACTTGGGTCCAGGTACAAAGTGGAGCAGGGCAGGAAAATCTACACAATCCAGTGGCCCTTCCAGAGTTAGCCTTATGCCCTGTACACACGATCGGTTCATCCGATGAAAACGGTCTGATGGATTTTTTCATCAGATATCCGATGAATCCGACTTTCATCAGTCTTGCCTACACACCATCAGTTAAAAAAAAAACGATTGTGTCAGAATGCGGTGATGTAAAACACAACGACGTGCTGAGAAAAGTTCAATGCTTCCGAGCATGCGTCGACTTGATTCTGAGCATGCGTTGATTTTTAACCGATGGATTTCCCCACAGACGATCGTTTTTTTTAATCGTTTTTTTAACCATCAGATCATTTTAAAACAGGTTCTAAGTTTTTTCACCGATGGGAAAAAAACTGATGGGGCCCACACACGATCGGTTCGTCTGATGTAAACGGTCCATTAGACCGTTTTCATCAGACAAACCGATCCTGTGTATGCGGCATCAGATTCACCTTTTTTTATTACATATTGCGATATCCTAGTACAATTTTGATCACTAAAACAAGAAGATGTTCTTTGTAAAAGAGGTGCATTTAGCCAAAGTTTGTGTCTTGGGGGCCAAATTGTAAGTGCCTATAGGCTGTAGTAATGGCAATATGTCCCTTGATCTACTGCTATTGACTAGATGTCGTACTATTCCTTCAGGATTTTAACAACTTTCAAAATCTTGAGGTAATTTGGTGCACAAGCCATCAGTTACCAGGGAGGACACACCCTAGATCTAGTTTTCCATTCAAATCATATTGGTGTGACAATTTGTATGGGTTGTCGCCACATCATTTATCTTTCAATCACCTGCCAGTCTACAAAAAAACCTTCTCCTTTAAAGACAAATAAAATCTGAGAAATCATATGCAAACATAGATTCTCAGGGTGTGCTGCACAGCCCAAGGTGCCCTGATAACTAAGATAAACATAATAGTTATATAATATGCAACAATCTCCATGGCTTTTTGAAACCACTGTAGCTATAGAACAACTGGGCTGTTAAAGGCCCTTTGAAGGAAGGGGCACAAACTGGAGAAACAATGGAACAAATTTTACAAAAAGGAACAAAAATCTTTATGCATTAAAAAAATAAAATATATATTGTTTTACAAAAAACTAACAACTGTTAAAGAGAAACCATCTCTTCTATATCTAAATCATTTGCAACTCAACCTGTCCTTAAAGCGGGGGTTCACCCTTAGAGGGCACTTAACCCCCTTAGATTCCTGCTCGTTTTTACTAGGGGGATCGGCTATTTATTTTAAAATATGTGCAGTACTTACCCGTTTACGAGATGCATCCTCTCCGTCGCTTCCGGGTATGGGCTTCGGGAATGGGCGTTCCTTCTTGATTGACAGGCTTCCGAGAGGCTTCCGACGGTCGCATCCATCGCGTCACGATTTTCCGAAAGAAGCCGAACGTCGGTGCGCAGGCGCAGTATAGAGCCGCACCGACGTTCGGCTTCTTTCGGCTACGAGTGACACGATGGATGCGACCGTCGGAAGCCTCTCGGAAGGCTGTCAATCAAGAAGGAACGCCCGCTCCCGAAGACCCATACCCGGAAGCGACGGAAGAAGATGCAGCTCGAAAACGGGTAAGTACTGCTCATATTTTAAAATAAATAGCCGATTCCCCTAGTAAAAACGAGCAGGAAGCTAAGGGGAGAAAAACATTTTTTTTACAAATGGGTGAACCCCCGCTTTAATAACTATTCTCAAAAAAACAATGTTAAGTATTTTTTATTACCTTGCTATGAGCATTTAATCATTCAGACTATTATAACAATTACATCAAAAATATATGGAGCCAGGAAAGAGATTTATTCAGTGTTTCGATGGACAGTCTTATATAGAGAGACTGAAGAAGAAATTGCAGAGAATTGTACATTTCATACCTATCAATCAGGATTTAGGAAAGATACATAATTATTTCTAATTCATGTAATGAATGATATACTTGAGAAATCAAGAATGACTGTTCTGTCCCTATTTTCCTTCAGCATTCGATCACGGATTACGAATTAAAGTGGTAGTAAAGTCTTTACTACCACTTTTACCTACAGGTAAGCCTATAATAAGGCTTACCTGTAGGTATAAAGAATATCTCCTAAACCTGTACGGTTTAGGAGATATTCCCCTCGCAATGCACCGCTGATTGCAGCGGCGCATGCGCAGCGGGGATCCTCGGCTAAAGACGCGGGAGCCGCCGGACATTGCGCGGGAGTGACGACATCGCCGCTCCAGCCAATCACAGCGCTGGAGCGGCGATACCCGGAATACACGCCGAGGCAAGATGACATCTCGCTCGGCGTGGACCAGGTAAGTTCTCTACACCGCGGTGCATACTAGCTCATTATGCCTTTTGCCTTTCATGTGTAAAAAAAAATAAAGAAACAGCTTTAAACAGCTCTAGAGCTGGTTCCAACAACTTTTACTGCCACATCTTACAATGTTCAAGTGTATTTTTAGGAGATATAGAATAAGAAAGGGTTAAAACAACTGTCAAGCCCCCATACACACTATGGCCCAGATTCACAAAGCACTTACGCCGACGTATCTACAGATACACTGCGTAAATGCAAATATGCGCCGTCGTATCTATGCGCCGGACTCAGAAACCAAGATACGCCTGAAAGATACGGCATAAATATGCGCCGATGTATGTGAATCCGGGCCATAGTGTGTATGGGGCTTTAGGGTATTTTTTGCTGCTTGTGTCTCACCTCCTGGTAGATTTCCCTTCATTTACTGTCCTGGAGATGCAAAAAAATCAAGAGGAAATGTCCCCAATGTGACAAGAATTCCTATCATAGAAAGTTGTCATCAGAACATTTATCCTCAATAGAAGATTTCCTTTCACCTCTCATTCTGTTGACAGCTGTAAAATTGTGTATTTTCCTTCACTTTCTGTCTTAGTGACCTTGTGCACCAGATAGAGGGTCAGATATCCCTGATGGATCCCACGCAGCAAAAAAAAAATGACAGAGGGTCTATCCAAAACTTGCAGTACTGTTGTAAAAATAGTCTGCTACCATGAGCTAACCAACAATTTATATGCAGATGATACACACAACTGTATCTATCTTTTTGAGGCAGAACTCTAAGGCCTTGTACACACGACCGAACATGTCCGCTGAAACTGGTCCGCAGACCAGTTTCCGCAGACATGTCCGACCGTGTGTAGGGCCTAGCAGACACTTTTCCGGCCTAGCGGACAGGTTTCCAGCTGACAAAAGTTTCTTAGCATGCTAAGAAACTTGTCCACTGGAAACCTGTCCGTCGGACATGTCCGCTGGTTAGTACGTCTAACCAGCGGACCAAAATCCCACGCATGCGTCGAATTGATTCGATGCATGCGTGGAAGCATTGCACTTCCGCGTTAGAGAACGTCGGTGTCTTCTAAGTCACCGCGTTCTCTGTCCGCGGGGATTTTGGTCTGATGGTGTGTACACACATCAGACCAAAAGCTCCCAGCAGACATGTCTGATGAAAACAGTCCGCGGACCGTTTTCATCGGACATGTCTGCTCGTGTGTACAAGGCCTAACATGTAAAAGATTAAAGTATACTGACCTAGCACATTACCATAAATACACTTTATTGTGTAAAATCAATGGCTGCATTCACAGTAGATCTATATAAGGCATGTCAAAGGCCTGACTGATCAAAGAATACCCAACTGATACTGTGGCTAGCTCTGCAGGATGTATGACAAGCCAAATCTGCATTAATTTGTTAATGTAAAAAAGTTATATCAACTGTAACATAAGAAAATTAGTGCCTGGGTAACCCGGATTGTACCTCTGGTTTTATCTGTATATTGTGCCTGTCACTCTGTTTTTCAGCATTAGGCTGATACAAACAAAAATATTAGGAAAATGATTTGTCTTTATTTTCCTCTATCTATTTTACGTTTCAGAATGGCATAAGACTTTCTATAGTACCTCAAGGACCAGATTTTCATCACTGGACTAAGTGGGAGCTGTTAATAGCCCCTCTGCTAGAGTCACCTACAGTATTTAATACATTTCCCTTTTTTCCCCCAGTCCTTACATGGTCTAAACCAGTAATGGTAAACCTTGGCACCCCTCATGCACTCTACACTGTATTTGAGCATCATGGGAAATGTAGTTCCAAAACATCTGGTTTGCCAAGGTTCCCCCCTTCACCGGCCTAGACTACTGTATACAATTTAAAAAGTTAGTAAACAACTTTAAATGAGATGACTACTTCTACGCATGAGTGTCACTATATTTATTATAAAAAATCTTTAATGTCTGCATTTTTTATTCCATTTACTTTGAAATAAAAGTGGCTGGAATTTTTTTTTGTTTCATGGTGTCTTATGTGAAAGAGGTGCTGCAGTTGCTGGTGGACCCCTTCTCCTGGTGGAGACATAATGGCTATATTTTCACATGGAATGCAATGCGTCCAGCCTGTGTTCTGTGAGGAGAAGTGCAGCTCATGGAAATGAAAGTGTGCGATAGAAAAAACAACTTGGGGGAGTTGTGCTGAAAAATAAATTCTATTGATTCTAACAACCCCTAATAAGAATTTTACCTGCTTTGGAAGTTTGAATGTGATTGGTGATACAGGAAACAGAACCATCTATACACTGTTACGAGTGGGAGACAATGGGTGTGAGGTAGCCGGATGTTGGATGTACGACCTTTCCCTGGATAAAGATCTAGGCTGATACGGGCATTCTGTGACCCTCTGTAAAACGGGGGGTCATGACGATCTGGTAAGGAGACATCTGTTACACTTGGCGGTGGAACTCACACACAGAAGATGGTGGATGGATTTTAAGAATAAGCCCATAGTTATGAACACTGGTGGACTTTTATTCATGAACTGCTAAGCTGAGATTTGCTAAGCTATTTAGCGCGATTCTATTTTTATCTATCGTGGCTAGATTGCCATATCTAAGACCTCATTTTATCATCCTCACCTTGAGAAAATGTTCAGCTAAAATGCATCTCTTGGAGGAAACGGGACATAATGTGCCAGGTGGAGAAGTAATAGAAGTTTTTTAGGGGGCGAAAAATGCATGTGGTGGTCCAATTTTTTTTGTTATCTAAAAAAAGTTATGGCGACTGTAACATAGGAAAATTAGTGACTGGGGAACTCATATTGTGCATTGGTTTAGTCTGTACATTGGCACTATCACTTTTCCAGTACAATAGTCAGCAGTGAAATAATGCAATTAAAAAAAGGTACTGCAAATACACTGAAAAATAGAATATACATTACATGACAATATTAAAACAGGTACAGTATTCTCATCCTCAGGATAGTTCCCTTGCTGTACACATTGATTTACTAGCTAGATTATCCCAAAAATAAATGCTAAATCAAGATGACTCAGCAAAAACTCAAACTTTAACCTTCAGTCTTCCAGATTAGACAGTCCCTCCAGTATAAAAATATTCAGCCAACGTAATTATAAAAATAATGCATTTCCAGGAAGAGCTCCAAGTCTCTATGAATCAAAGAAATCCAAGATACAGAAATAATTAAACAGACTATAAATAGTTACCATAAATAGATATCATCTGAAAGGAAGGTTGTATAGTTTTTAGCAAGGGAAATGAAGAAAATACATACAGATACGTAATCTTCCTCCGCTCCCCACCCAGTAGTAGTCAGGGCCCGGAGAGTAAGACTTCACAGGCTCTGATGGCAACGGGCAGAGAGTCGCTAATTGCCGCCATTACTACTAAAAAAAAAAACATGTCCCCGGATTTAATTTTAAAAATCTGGTCACCTTATTGTATGTAGCCTCCATATCATAAGTCATATCATTTAACAAACCTCCATCCTATAAGTGAAAGGCCAAAAGACCATGTTGAGGCATTACATTTTATTAGATATGCAGGAAAATATATTATTTTGTTTGTTAGTACATGATTGCTTTACCATTTGAAAATAAGTGTTTTCTGGCACTTTTTGTTTACATGTAGCAATCAGTATTCTTTGCTAGCCTCGAACATTATATATTGTTTTAAAGCAGAGGCCTTAGAGAGAATAAATTGGTGGATTTTGCTAATTTTTATTTCACACAGTAATTGTGCAGCAATTTTTCAAACGCATTTTTTTGGGGGGAAAAACACTTTTTTGAATTTAAATGCAAAAAAAATCACAATACATAACCTAATTTTTTTGAAAAATATAAAAGATGATGTTACACTGAGTAAATAGATACCAAATGTGTCACACATTAAAACAAATGAGGTAAATTTTACTTTTCGTAGTTGGCAATTTAAAGGCCTTAACAGGTTACCACCCTAGATTTACACAGGAGGACTGGTGATAGAATTACTGCCGATGATCTGCCGTTCACGGTGATACCTCACATGTGTGGAACGATTTGCTGTTTGCATATGTGAGGGACACACGCATGTGCTTTCTTTTGTGCGCAAGCACGGGAGGGGGCGGGGCATCTTAATTTTTTTTTTTTTTTTACACTGTCATTTTATATTTAGCTTCTTAATCACTTTTATTGCTGTCAGAAAGAAATGTAAAAATCCTTTGTGACAGCAGTATGCATTTGACAGGTACTCTTTATGGAGAAATCTGGGGTCTATAAGACCCCCAGATGCCTCCTCTGCCCTTAAAAGCATTTGATCACACCAAGATCAATGTGATCAAATGCGTTTGATTCTTTTAAATGGTGCCGTTTTCATCTGGGTAAACTGGAAGTGATGTAAGGTCGTTGCTTCTGGGTTACTATATCATAGAGCCTAACAAAGCCAATCCAGCCTTTGTTCGGCCCTGTGATTAGCAGGCAGAAGAGCCAGCTGATCGATCGGGACTCCTGGTGGGAGGTGTTAGGAGGGGGTTGTCCCCTCTCGCTGCTTAAAAAAGCAATCCCGCGACTAGTTAGCCACTGGAATTTCTTTTGCAAGAGAGCCGACCATCAGCTCTAAAAAATGGTACTGGGGTAATGTCTGCAGCTGCAAGTATCATCCCGATATATAACCACTTGAAGTCCAGTGACTTACCACGTACATGACTGGTCGGCAAGCATAGGCGTGCGCACAGGGTGGGCCAGGTGTGCCTGGGCCTACCCTAATCCCCCTGTAGAATGATGCAGATTCAGCCCTGATAACCCCCAATGGCAGCTACAGAGAAAGGGACTGGGAAATCTCTGTCCCGTTCGCTGCTATTTTACCAATTCCCCTCAATGGGGCTCCTAACACATTGTAAAAAAATAATATTTTTTGTTTTTATTGTTTTATTTTGTCATTTTTTGTCAATTTTTTTAAAATATTTTTTCATAATTAAAAAAAAAGTAAAATAACATAATAAAATAATAAAAATAGAAAACTACTAACACCAATCTCATTCCTACTAACAAAATTCACTGCTCTACTGCGCATGTATGTTTGAACTTTGGGGTGCACACCCTAATGCAATAGGCTGCACACACCTATGTCGGCAAGTGATTAGTGTAAATGTGGATTCAAACCTGCACCATTAAAGTCTGTTTCTATCTCTTCTGGTTTATAGTTTCATAGTACGCTTCTTGATTTGCTGCATTGCCAACATGTCTTGTGAAAGCCTTCTCAGTGGTGGAGGTGTTCCAACCTCTTTAACTACTAGCCACCCGGCGGCCGACTATATATGGCCGCAAGGTGGCTCTAATCTGCCGGGAGGCCGTGTTTTTACGGCCTCCGGCCGCGTCACACAGGTGCCGATGCGCGTGCCTGGCAGTCACGATGTCCGCCAAGCACCTGCGATCGGCAGTTACAGAGCCAGGGACGTGGATCTGTGTGTGTAAACACACAGATCCACGTCCTGTTAGGGAGAGGAGACAGATGGTGTGTCCCTTGTACATAGGGACAACCATCGGTCACCTCCCCCAGTCAGTATCCTCCCCCCACAGTAAGAATCACTCCCAGGGTAACCCCTTCCTCGCCCCCTAGTGTTAACCCCTTCCCTGCCAGTCATATTTATACAGTAATCAGTGCATATTTATAGCACGGTTCACTGTATAAATGTGAATGGTCCCAAAATTGTGTCAAAAGTGTCTGATGCGTCCGTCGTAATATCGCAGTTGTGAAAAAAAAAATATAAAAACAAGTAATAATTCTATCCCCTATTTTGTAGGCGTTATAATGTTTGCGCAAACCAATTACTATACGCTCATTGCGATTTTTTTTACCAAAAATATGTAGAAGAATACGTATCGGACTAAACTGAAAAAAAAAATATATATATTTTTTTTTAAATGGGATATTATAGCAAAAAGTAAAAAATTAAGAATAAAGGGGTAGTGCTGCGCTATGAATGGGGAATGGGGTAACGTGCAAAGGAAGTGTGGCAAATCCTTATATATGGAAAAGAATATACTCTGACTAGTGGTCATAGGTAACAATAATAAAGAATGGTAGTGGTAAATTCTAATAAGTAAATAACATCAAAATAAATGTGCTACAATGCAGCCAAGGCTAGCTGCCAAAATGTGAAGTATTACAAAGTGACAGTGCAAGTGTCATATAAAGTGGTAAAAAATGTACTGATACACAATAGGTTGTACAACGTGGCAAGTATAACACACAACGGTGATTGTAATAGACTAGATTAAATGTCCATGCAGCAGATAACTGTAAACGGAACAACAGGCAAATTCCAAAGTAAAAGTGCTGGTGTAGATGCCAAAGTGACGTGAAGAAAGGTTGATTTCAGGTGTTTTCTTCAGAAAAAGTGAGGATGTCCCCTTACCTTACTGCTGTAAGGTAACAGCATAAAGACCCAGGTACACTTTTCTGGTCATGTCCACATACGTTATCATCCAAATGGGCTGTAATGGGAAGGGTAGATCCCTCTCGATAGTCACATCCAAACAGGGACAGTGACTCGCATCCAGGGAGATAAAAAGTGCCAATAGTGTAGTATCGTTTAAAAAAAAGAGTTTATTCAAACAAAATAAAACACTGGGTACTCACATTGTTGTGATAAAAAACAGGCATATAAAAACAGGGCGTTCGGGAGCCAGAAGGCGGGGTCTAGCTGCACAGTCATGCTGCACTAGAGCTCCGCTCTGTGGGGAAAGAAAACCGCAAATAATTGATTTTAATAGAGCTGCAAACGAACAGAAAACGATGTGTCGAGTTCCCAGGAGGTGAGGAGAACCATTTTATTGAAATATGGTGCTGGGGGGTGCCAGAAATAAGGGTAAATCCAACCCTAATAGCACGGCCCAGCAGATGAAGGGCTCTGTAAAAAAGGCGGCATTCTCCTCAGCCACCTCAGCTACCTCAGAGTCTAATACTAAGGGGAAAGGCAAGCAAGGCTTGTTAAAGGGAATGAAATCCGCAGCTTCTCTGAGGAACATGGACACGGATAGTGAGGAGGAGGACTTGTCTAATACCCCACAAATAGCTACATTAAGTAAGACAGTCCCCTCAGAGCTCCTAAGTCAATTCGAGAAAATGCTGAATAAAGCGCTAAAGCGCACCTCAGAGCAAATCACCACTAGTCTAACTAAGGAAATAAGAGACTTGGGCTGCCGCACAGAGACTTTAGAGGCAAAAATGGACGAAATTGAAATTTATACTCAAGATTGCCAATCAGAACTAGATGCGCTTAAAGAGGAGAACTTGGTACTTCATAGCAAACTAGAAGATTTTGAGAACCGCGCCAGGAGATCGAATTTGAGATTCAGGGGAATTCCTGAGACGGTCCTGGACCTTTCAGGTACCATTCTAGCACTGTGTCAGGAGCTAGTGCCGGGACTGCCTGTAGAACGCCTGGAATTTGATAGAATACATAGGGCATTAGCCCCAAAAAAATCTGAGGGACCCCCCAGGGATATCATTGCAAAATTCCACTACTACAGAACAAAAGAGCAGGTTCTGGAAGCAGCCAGAGAGAAGAGCAGTTTAACATTCCAGGGAAACAATTTCCAGATATTCGCCGATCTATCGCAACTGACAATTACCAAACGGCGTGCAATGAAACCCCTTTTAGTGGAATTACAACAGCGAAACATAAAGTACCAATGGGGATTTCCCTTCTCCCTCAGATTTACATTCCAGGGCTCAAAGATAGTGTGCAGATCACCTGATCAATTACACCAAGCTTTAATTGATCTGAAGCTCATTGATCACAGTATCACACACAACTCCTCCCGCAGAAGATCAGCATCAACATCTTCCCGCAATGGCATCATTCAACCTGAAAAGAACAATGGAACTCATCACACAAACAAACGAGGAAGATTTGTGTCTCAACCCCAAGACCAAGAGGATACCATGGACTGACCACCTTCCAGAGGACCTCATGAATTTCTTCTTCCCCTGGTCACAAGAACACTTCACAAGAAAATATGTACAGATTGCATGGATTGAGAACTTGATGTTTTTTATTTTTATTTTTATTTTTTTTATTTTTTTTTACTCTTATTTTTAATTTCTACTTTTAAATTTTTCTCTTTTGACCCAATTTTATTCTCATTTTCACCGCTTATTGCGATTCTTATTTTTCATTTTTTACCTTGCACTCCTACCTTTATCACATTCTTACTTCTTTCCATTTTTTTTCCACTTTCCCCCCCACTTTTTATTTCCTCACCTCCTCCTCACCTCAGGGTGGGGAGGAGGGGGGGGAGGAAACGACAAGGCCTGCCTCTTCATTCGCAGGGTCCCTCAGACTTATGACATCCCACACCATTTAATTACACCCCGGGTACCTAAGAGACACCTCTAAAACCCATTCTCTTATCCTCCTCTAGTTATAATATCCAAAGTTGCTTCACCACATTACACCACCTGGTGCACTAGTAGCCCAGTCAGCGTCCAGGCGCAAGGCGAGTTTTGGTGTGTAGAATCTGCATTGTTTTAATGGTCAATAGGTAGATACCCAATCTGACATATATCTGATCAATAGAAGCCTAATCTTACCCAAACTATTGGACCTACTTGAGGAATTTTTTAGGCTAATGAATTCTACAATCTCTTTATTTAATTAATTAAGGATAGTTAACCCCCTCTCATATCTCTCGCCTAAACAACAGAAGGCGAGTAGTTAGTGTTATCCTGTTCGAAATGTTATTAACAGCTTAGTTGAGAAAAAACACCTCAGACGGTGTTTACTTGAACATATTTACAGCGGTTTTCCACCGCACGGAACCAACCTGTGCTCCACCATGATCTCCTCAGTTCCCCGCAAGATTAAGCGGGGGATTGATGGGATCCCCTTTTCCCCTGACGGGGGTAGTCCATCCCCGCCACGGGTAAACCTAACAAACTTTATTGGTTTATTGTTGACTGTTTATTTACTAATTTTTTCTGTGTTTCCCTTCCTTTTCAAGGTTGAATACCCCAGAGACCCCTTTTCCTTTTCTTTCCCCAAGTCTGCAGGGATTGGGCTGGCCAGATGTCCTCCAGTTTATCACGGTAAGATGTACAGAGAAGTAAAGCTACCATGGCACCATTGAATATATTGTCGTTAAATGTACAGGGATTGAATGTGCCACAGAAAAGAACCAAGGCCTTCAGAACATTTCAGGCCAAAAAAGCCCATATTGTTTGCCTACAGGAAACTCACTTTACTACGAACACGACTCCTAGATTTTTTAACCCCTCCTATCCACAAGTCTATTCAGCCTCTGCTTCAGTCAAAAAAAGGGGAACCCTTATCGCTTTTCATCGCACCACACCATTCACTCTAAAAACGGAAATCAAAGATCCAGAGGGCAGATACATACTATTAACAGGCCAAGTGTTAGATACGGAGATCACGATAGTATCTTATTATGCTCCTAATCTAAACCCGTTACCCTTCTTATCGCATCTTTTCCAAATAATTAATTCACATAAAATAGGGACTCTCCTCATCTGCGGAGACTCCAACCAAGTCCTTCTTCCATTCTTAGATAAAACCCCCTATGTCACACCTAAACACCAAGCTAAATGGACCCTTCCCAACTTATTAGCCAAATACAATTTAGTAGACACGTGGAGAGAACACAATCCCACAAAACGTAACTACACATACTTTTCAAACCCACACCAATCCTTCAGCCGAATTGATCATATTTTTGTGACAATCGGTATGGTCCCTGAAATACTATATTCAAATATAATACCCATCCCTTGGTCAGATCACAATGCGGTGTACACCACAATGGCATCAACCATTCCGAAAAACCATGATCCCACTTGGTATCTTCCTGAAATTATACTCAAACACCCTGCCCATTGCCAATTGATTGAACAAGCTCTAAAAGACTATCTAGAACTCAATGCAAGCCCTGAAATATCCCCACTTACATTATGGGAAGCACATAAGCCAGTCCTCAGAGGAGCATTCCAGCGGCAAATAGGGATCTTAAAAAAGGAGCGAGCACTGATGGCAAGAAAATTGGAAACAGAATTCAACTTAGCATTTCTGGCCCTACAAAACTGCCAAACTCAAACTAATAGAACTCGGCTGGACAAAGCACGTCTGGAATACGACTTGTTCTTAACCGATTCGGCGAATAGAACACTTAATAGATCTAGACATGCTTTCTACAAGCAAGCTAATAAACCAGGGACATATTTAGCTAGAGCGCTAAACACACTCAATAAGACTTTTAAACCCATAAAGTTAAAAATTGCCAACAGGGTTCTCTCCAGCAACCCACTTAAAATAGTTCAAAAGTTTAGCTCACATCTAAAACAACTCTACTCAGAAACTACTGTATTTGACGAATCTAAAGCTGACTCCTTTTTTGCACAAATTAATCTTCCACAAATAAGTCAATCACAGAAAGAACAGTTGGAAGAACCAATTACCCAAGAGGATGTAGCTTTAGCCATTCGGGAACTCAAAATTAACAAAAGACCGGGACCTGACGGGTTCTCGGCAAACTACCTCAAAACTTTTACTGAGTTACTTTCACCCAGACTGGCAGAGGCATTTAACAACTTACTAGAGCAAAAAACCTTCAGACCTGAAACGTTGCTAGCAACGGTTTGTATGATTCCCAAACCACATTCGGATGATACACTTTGTAGCAATTATCGTCCCATATCTATGCTGAACATAGATATAAAACTATTAGGTAAAATACTAGCTACCCGCCTTAACAATTTTATCGGTACTCTAATCAATCGAGATCAAGTAGGTTTCATGCCATCCAGACAAGCGGGCGATAATATACGCAGGGCATGCCTCTTGGCCAACATAGCAAAGAAAAGGGGTATACCGGCGTGTTTTCTCTCTCTGGACATCAAACAAGCTTTTGATTCTGTTTCCTGGGCGTATTTAAAATATACTCTACAGAAATGGGGCTTTGGCCCTAATTTCACTAATTGGATTATGGAACTTTATAATAACCCTAAAGCTTATGTTAAATACGCAGGATATAAGTCTGACACATTTGATATCAGAAGAGGAACACGTCAGGGCTGCCCGTTATCCCCGTTATTATTTGCCCTCCTTATCGAACCGCTTGCTCAGAAAATCAGATCAGACCCCACTATCCTAGGTATAGAATTAGGAGGTCATAAACATAAATTATGCCTATTTGCGGATGACATTCTTTTATTTCTTTCTTCCCCGCAAGTAACTGGCCCTAATCTCATCCCAATACTTGATAGATTCGCGACGTTCTCAGGTCTAGCCATTAATCCCAAGAAATGTGTAGCACTAAACATATCCCTCTCAAGACTAGAATTAAGTGCAGCCACAGTAGGTCTTCCATTTACATGGTCGGATAAGAGCATCCCGTACTTAGGAACACACGTAACGGCTGATACATCTGATTTATTCTCTTATAATTATCCCCCTCTTCTTAAACAGATAACAAACTTACTCAAATCCTGGTCCCAGCTCCCATTATCCTGGTTAGGTAGGATCAACGCAGTTAAGATGACAATATTACCAAAATTGTTGTATCTTTTTAGAGTGCTCCCGAGTCCAATACCGGCTTACTTTCTGAGGATAATACAAAACAGAATGACGACCTTTATATGGGGCACATCTAGGCCCAGAATAAAGGCGAAAATCTTGCATCTCCCCAAAACTCAAGGAGGGTTAGGATATCCAAATTTTACAAACTACTATAGGGCAACGCAAATTTCAACCTTGGCCAAATATCATGCAAAAAAGGAAACACCTCTCTGGGTAGCGATTGAGGCAACCGAGTGTGATCCCATCCCTCCAGCTAACTTACTATGGATTCTTCCCAAGCTACGCGGGAAAATCTGCAATCCAATTATTAAACATTCTCTCTCACTATGGGATAGCTATAAATCCAAGTATTCACTGGTGTCCCCTCTCAACCCACTGCTTTCTTTTTATAAAAACCCAACATTTTATCCGGCATGGATCTTCCCTAACACATTCAAGGAATGGGTAAGGAAAGACTGTATATATGTCTATAAATTTTTGGATTCATCGGGTATCATGCCCTTCCCGACAGTATGTAAAAAATACGGTATACCTCAATCAGAATTGTTTCGATACCTCCAAATAAAAAATTTTGTGGAAACACATCTGACCTCTTCGGCTCTGAAAAACCAGATGTCACCTTTTGAAAGTATATGTAAAGATAATCCGCATGTAAGAGGTACAATTTCGGTTCTGTACTTGCAGTCACTATCCCACAATAACACAACAAAGCTTCCTTATGTTCAGAAATGGGAGAGTGACCTGGGTATAGAACTTAATACCTCGGATTGGAATCAAATATGGTGAAACACTAAATCGGCTTCCTCGAATATAATAGCATTGGAAGCGGGCTATAAGGTATTAATGAGATGGTACCTGGTGCCAAGCAGAATAGCTAAATATGCACCAAACTGCACCGGACATTGCTATAGGGGTTGCATCACCGAAGGTACATATTTTCATACTTGGTGGACGTGTCCAATAGTACAGAAATTCTGGGATAAGATTTTCAAGATGGTAAATGCGGTGACTAAATTGAGAATACTTCCAGACCCTAAATTGGCACTACTGAATTTAAAGCCCATCTAACACACACGCACTTCAAGCTACTAACACAACTCTTTACGGCAGCCAAACAAACCATAGCAAAAGCTTGGAAAACTCCAATTTTATCAACGACGGAAACAAAAAATAGAATGAATATTGCTATGACACACGCCAAAATGGAAGCGTTAGAAACGGACACGATCGCCAACTTTGAAAAAATATGGAACCCTTGGATACAATATGCTATACCAGAAAATTTTAATAAAGGTGTAATGATGCCATGGTAGCTTTCCTATACAAAAATAACCGTTGTACATTTCATGCTTTGACGACGGATCCTAGCCCATCCCTGCAGACTTCCTTACCTGACCCCCCCCCCCCCCATTTTCCTTCCTCTTCTTCCCTTCTTCCTTTTCCTGATCTGATACTGCATAAGGTAGTACCCTCGTGTATCTACCGTTAACTTTGAAAAGGTAGCACATTTTAGAAATGTAAAGTTGATAGGTAGTAAGGTTACATTAAATAAGGACGTATTATCTTTGATATATTATCCACTAGCCACTAGGACAAGTTGTAAGGATTACATATTTGGCTATGTTAACTACTTAAACTCTTCCTGCGATAGTACACAGAACATGGCTAAAATATTCCCGTTTATTGTTGTTTAAGAAAGATGATACTGTTAGTCAATCTTATGTTATAATAACCACCTGATTACTGTAACGAATGTATGCTTCATGTACAATTTATTCTTGCATTTAATAAAGATATTCTTGACAAGGAAAAACAGGGCGTTCGCCGACGTCACCTCCGGTACCTCTAGGTGGACACTTTGTATCACTCATACGCGCATTCGTCACTTCTCGTGACTTCTTCAGGAGTCAGGGGACATCCTCACTTTTTCTGAAGAAAACACCTGAAATCAACCTTTCTTCACGTCACTTTGGCATCTATACCAGCACTTTTACTTTGGAATTTGCCTGTTGTTCCGTTTACAGTTATCTGCTGCATGGACATTTAATCTAGTCTATTACAATCACCGTTGTGTGTTATACTTGGCACGTTGTACACCTTATTGTGTATCAGTACATTTTTTACTACTTTATATGACACTTGCACTGTCACTTTGTAATACTTCACATTTTGGCAGCTAGCCTTGGCTGCATTGTAGCACATTTATTTTGATGTTATTTACCTATTAGAATTTACCACTACCATTCTTTATTATTGTTACCTATGACCACTAGTCAGAGTATATTTTTTTCCATATATAAGGATTTGCCACACTTCCTTTGCACGTTACACCATTCACCATTCATAGCGCAGCACTACCCCTTTATTCTTCATTTGTTCCTGGTTTGATACACCATCAAGTGCAGTGCTTTTAAATGTCCTTATTTCTTCTGAGAAATGCTCACTTTTTGTTCTTCTGTCTGTAACTCAACACCGTAATGCAAGGCTTTCTCCCTGGTGTGGAGAAAGCCTCTTGAGGGGGGAGAGGGCGAGCAGGAATGTCAGGATGCCCACTAACACACAGCTCCTTTCTCTATCTGCAAAGTAGATAGCGTCCTGACTTGCCTGCTCGCCCCCTCAAGAGGCTTTCTCCACACCAGGGAGAAAGCCTCGCATTATGGTGTTGAGTTACAGACAGAAGAACAGGAAGTGAGCATTTTTTAAAAGAAATAAGGACATGTAAAAGCAAAATCGAAGGATTAGGTAAGTGAAGGAGGACTGCACTAAGGTAAAGGAAGCTATTTAGGGAAAAATAATCTTTTACAACCCCTTTAAGCTAATGCAAGACAAATTAACAGATAATTGCCTTTTATTACATTCTGTATTGTATGTGTCCTAAATGTCCTAAGACTTTATACATTGTCTGGAGGGCCAGCTTTTTATCACTGAAGCATGTGGAAACATAAGCTTTGGTGCTGTTATTAACCTGAAAATGTTTAGGTATTCTGCCAGTATAACCAGAATCTGGAAGTGTGGAATTCTGGGTTGGGTTTGGTAGAATTAATTTCTGACATTTTATTTTTTATTTTTTTGGAGGGGGGGGGGGTTGATTGAGCAAATTATAATATACAATACAGTGGCATCACTAGGGTTGGTGTCACTGGTGTGGAAAACCACCCTCCACCAACTATAGTCCCCCCTCCCTCAGTACAGACCTCCCTCCACTAACAACAGACCCCTCTCCCACAGTATAGAACCCCTCCCTCTCTATAGACCCCCTCCTTCATTATAACCCCCCCTCCATCATGTTCCTTCCATCTCTGGTTGAATTCTGTCATGAAATCGGCTTCTTTGAAGGCCTCCATTATTTCTGCAAGTCAAGCCACTACTACTAATAAGCTTTAACACCATATCTAGCCCACAAACTCATCCACTGTTCACTATAATAAGAACAAAAATACAGTTACGTACCGTCATATGAAACGATCGTGACTTCCGCCTTCTTCCACAGACTCTGAACGCCGCTTTCAAACACGTCGGATCCCTTTTTACACTACGCGCGCGTGACGCTCCGCACGATACCCCGCCCCTGACGTTCGGTCTCGTCCTTTCCCCGCCCCTTCTCTCTCGTTTTGTGAAGAAGAATTATGGATGAGATGAGCAATATGTAAAAGCAGAAAAATAAAACCAGCCCGTACAGAGCTTGTGAATAGTCCTGCAGCAGCGCTGCAAACCCCTGGTTTGATGTATAAGCTGTGTGGGATGACCAGATCAGAAGTAGCAACAGTATGTGCTCCAATCACCAATACGGAATTCACCACGTGGGGGGATATGGGGTCCCCTTTCGGGAAAACACTCACCAGATGGTTACTTTAAAACAGCATTTCAGTGTAACTCGTCACTGTCAGATGGTGGATTGAAACAGTATACCACTCTATCTCCTTGATCACCGCATAGATTTTCACTCTCCAGGTATTGGCAGTTACAGAACCAGGCGGAGGAACCAGGCGGAGGTACAAAGCCTCAAACATGGCCTTCCAGGAAATGGTGGAAATGGTCAGCATATTAAGGAGGGAGGACTATGATGCCAAACATGGCCCGCACAGGCATCCCAACAAAGTGAAGGCCGCAAAAATGGAGAAAGTGATCAGGAGGCTCCATGAGAAATTTGGGGAACGCAGGACCAAAGAGCAACTGCGAAAAAGATGGTCAGACCTCAAGTTGAGAGAGCCCGAGCAACTGGAGAGGATAAAAAGAGTCATTAGAAGAAGAAGTAAGTAATTTTCATGTGTAATCATTATTTGGGTGTGTTCTTTGTGCCATGTGGTTTTTCTTTCAGGTTGAACTGAATTGTGTTATTATGATTGTGGGCACAATATTTGGTCGTCGATCTTTGTGAGAAATGGCATCATGCCTAGTTTGCATGGGCAAATGGGAGTTAAAACACTGTATCAGACAAAAAGATCGTCTTTTCATTATCTTTGATCGAACGAACGACGACTCCTACGACCAATTATTGGACCCACAAACATGAAAGTTGTGCCATATTTTTGGGTTGAGGTGACATCAATTGTGGAATTCATGTAGATGTGTTCCTAACTATATTTAAAGAATAAATAATACCTTAATATACAGAAAAAGGAGAGTCTGCTCAGCAGTTGGTTCCACATGTGGACTCAGTAGCACAATTCTTTGTCACAAGAACAACCTATGTAGGGTGTCACACAGAGGTGAGCTGATCCAGTGGATACTTGGTTAGCTTACATGTAGAAAACTACACCAAATCTCCAAAGAATTTAAAGTGCATTGGGAATGGCTAAAATACTGTTTTCTGGTTTTAGAAGTGTTTTTAAAACCAACAATAGTCCCATAATTTTTAGAAAAAACATATTTTATTTTTCTTTCAGGCCTCTATAATCTTTTAAGCTCATGTTTACCTTTTCTTCAATCTCGTAGGGCACAATGAATCAGCAAGGCAGGAGGCCGAACAAACCCAAGCCACATCCCCGAGTGATGTTGAAGAAGGGGAACCTGCCACAACATCCGGTAAAGTATCATATACCACAGCTTCAGGTAATGTAGATGTAGGCCTACATAATTTTAATACATGTTTTGGTCCCACATTTCAGGAACAAGTCGTGCTGGTGAGGGACTTGACACATATAGTGCCCAGCTCTTGATTGCAGAAGTGTTGTCGTGCAGGGCACAGGTAGAAGACATCCGTCTTGCATCAAGAGAGATTCATGAGAAAGCAAAAAGGCTGGAACGTCAGCTCAAAAATGTGATTGATGTTCTGGGGAGGGTTTGATTTTGTGTTTTTTAAGGTTTGATTTTTGTTTGATTATGTTTTTTCAAAACCTAGATTTTATATTTGTATAAATGAAAAAAATAAAATAAAAATAAAAACCTAGATTTTATATTTGTAAATGAAAAAAAAATTGATTTTATCTCTGTTAAACAATAAACATATTTGCAAGATCAAACATGTGTGGCTAGTTCTTTGTATCAACGCTGACTAATAAAATAATTCATGTATATTTGGGGTGGTAAGATTGACAATGATGGGTATTTAGTACATCCAAAACACATGGCTCTATGAGAACCGATGAAAAAGCTACAATACACAAAACGAAAAATTAATTAAAATAACAAACAAATTAGACTGTTTATTGCAGAAAATAAAAGATTTTAACTAGCCAAGATCTGGCATTGGAATGGCCCCCTCCCCATAAAATAATCCACAAAGGCTTGCCGCACTGCACGTGCGCTTTGGGGGGCCAAGCCTGTATGGCTAGCCTCACGGGCCGCCTCCGGAGCTATATCAACTGCCTCATCAGGCAATACAGTTAAATAGTTGGACGAATGTCTTTGGAGAAAATTATGTAGAATGCAGAAACATAGTATTATGTGGTTCCATTTGTATTCGGCCAGGTTTATGGCAGTCAAGAACAATCGGAATCGGCTGGCCATGATGCCAAATGCATTTTCTACCACCCGTCTGCCTCTGGCCAGCCGATAATTAAAAACCCTCCTCTCAGGGGGTGCGTTGGGGAAATGGCCTCATGAGGTGGGGACCCAAACCAAAAGTCTTCGTTCTCATCCGAAGGTGGCAATCCTAGGTCCTCCGACTGAAGCTGTTGGGCGAACTCGGTCTCAGCAAAGACCCTGCCGTCTGACATCCAGACATTTTTCCCAACATCCACGTACAGAAAATCGTAATTGGCAGACACCACCACCATCAGCACAACGCTGTGGAACCCCTTGTAGTTGAAATAATGGGATCCGGAATGGGGTGGGGGCACGATGCGGACGTGCTTGCCATCAATGGCTCCTCCGCAGTTTGGAAAGTTCCAACGCTGGGAGAAGTCCGCTGCCACAGTCTGCCATTCCTGTGGCGTGGTGGGGAACTGTAGAGAAAAAGAAACAAAAAATAAATTCAAACAAACATTGCTAACAGAATATCACAAAACATTCGGGGATCCTAAAAATAATAAAAAAAAAAAAATTCAAGTATTATTTTAAGAGACATAAATAATAAGGGATCACTAAGCAGATTAATCACCACCTCTGATGTGGAAAATAAAAGCTTAGGTGGCGGGGGGACCCGAGATGAGTTGCTGACCTCAAAAACCACCCCCGCCCCCAAAAAATTTGAATTATACAATTAGAAAAAAATACATAAAAAATTGGAGGGGGGGGGGTTGGGCGTGGACTACAATGGAGGCCACAAATAAAGGGGGATATAGGGACACACAAAATGCAGCACTACAATGGAGGCCACAAAAAGGGGGATATAGGGACACACAAAATGCAGCACTACAATGGAGGCCACCAAAAAAGGGGGATATAGGGACTAGGCTAGGTGTGTTTGGCCACAAAATAGAATGCTGGACAGGTTGGCTATATAAAAGATGCATGTAGGCCCAAACTTAAAAAAATAAATACAGCATACATGGAGACAAAGGGAACATTCACAGCATATTACAAACAGGTTAGTTAGGGAGTGTTTGGAAAAATAAAAAAAAAACATGCAATAAATACATAGTTTGTGCATTGAAAGGACACCACTTACCTTACCATAGTCCTCCTGCAGAACCTGAATTATGGCAGAACAGGTCTCCGGGATTATGAGGCCCAGAGCCTGGGGGGAGATGCCCGTCGAGAACTTCAAGTCCTGCAGACTTCTCCCTGTTGCCAGGTACCACAACGTAGCAACTAGCCACTGCTCAGCAGTGATGGCTTCCCATATAACGGTGTCCTGCCTGGTGATATAAGGCGACACCGAAGCCAAAAGCTGCTGAAATACGGGGTCAGACATCCTGAGAAAATTCCTGAAATCATCAGGGTTGTTTTCTCGGATCTCCTGCAGCAGAGGCATATGAGAGAACTGGTCCCTGCGAAGAAACCAGTTCTTGATCCACAACCTCCTCCTCACCCTGTTCATGGACCATTGCCGGGATGCAGCACACATCCGAACAACAAGCACAGTACGATCTCGGCGACGAGAACGTACCCGCAACATGGCTAGAAAACGGTCGTCAAATCAGATCGGACTAGAAAAACGCCCTGAAGAACAGAAAGGCCTCTGAAGAACGACCTGCAAAACAGGAACGTGCACACAAGAACGCACTGCCAAAACAAATATGTCCTGAATACAAGCACTGTAAGACAGATCCGGCCCCAAAAGCCCAAACTGTACGACAGAAAACGAAATTTAAAGCACGAAGACTGAAAAGTGCGAATCGTCTTTCACAAAACTTTTACTAACACGCAGCAACACGATATCAGCAAAAGAGGCCGTCTTCCGCATGGAAATTACCCTTTATAGTGCCGTCGTACGTGCTGTAACCGCGCTTTGCTCAAGCTTTTGGAAAAAACGATTGTGTGTATGCTACGTCGTTTTTTAAAATGAAGTTTGAAAAATTTTGTTTTTTTTCATGATAAAAAACAACTTTTTTTTCATCACAAAAAACGACCGTCTGTACGCGGCATTAGGAAATGTCTGTGACACTCTGCCACACAGAGAGGAAGGTGACAGAGTTTAAAATAGGGCAATTTTCTTCAAAGAGGCATAGATTCCTAAGTTCTTATTTAGAGCATTTAGAGAATCAGCTTAACAATTCTTAAATATCATAATGAATAAAGGGAAAAACTGCACAAGAAAAATATTTAAAGAAATAGATATTACAAAGCATAGACAATAAGCAACATCAAATTCAATGGAGATAAAAATTAAAAGTACTTACCTGTGCAGAGTCCAATTCATTCAGACTATGTCTGATTCTGACATTGACCCTATGCCGCGTACACACGATCATTTTTCGGCATGAAAAAACGTTGTTTTTAAAAAATGTTATTTAAAATGATCGTGTGTGGGCTTCACATCTTTTTTTTCGAGTAAGCACATTCATCACGCTGTAACAGACAGAAAAGCGCAAATCATCTTTTACTAACATGGAATCAGCTAAAGCAGCCCCAAGGGTGGCGTTATCCGCATGGAACTTCCCCTTTATAGCGCCGTCATACGTGTTGTACGTCACCGCGCTTTGCTAGAGCATTTTTTTAAAACGATGGTGTGTGGGCAATGTCGTTTTAACTACTTGCCGACCTGCCGCCGTCATTCTACGGCGGCAGTTTGGCTCTCCTGTGCGAGAGCCCGTCATACTACGTCGGCTCTCTCGCAGGCTACCAGGGGCGCATGCGCGCCCCCCGCTCGCCACCGACTCCCGCACACGCGATCGCTCGTTACAGAGTGGGGACCGGGAGCTGTGTGTGTAAACACACAGCTCCCGGTCCTGTCAGGGGGGGAAATGCTGATCCCCTGTTCATACAATGTATGAACATAAGATTAGTGATTTCCCCTAGTGAGGCCACCCCCCCACAGTAAGAACACACCCAGGGACATACTTAACCCCTTCCCCGCCCCCTAGTGTTAACCCCTTCACTGCCAGTGGCATTTTATAGTAATCCAATGCATTTTTATAGCACTGATCGCTATAAAAATGCCAATGGTCCCAAAAATGTGTCCAAAGTGTCCGCCATAATGTCGCAGTACCAAAAAAAAATCGCTGATCGCCGCCATGACTAGTAAAAAAAAATTATTAATAAAAATGCCATACACATACCCCCTATTTTGTAAACGCTATAACTTTTGCGCAAACCAATCAATAAACGCTTATTGCGATTATTTTTAACAAAAAATATGTAGAAGAATACGTATCGGCCTAAACTGAGGAAAAAATATGTTTTTTTATATATTTTTGGGGGATATTTATTACAGCAAAAAGTTAAAAAATATTCATTTTTTCCCAAATTGTCGCTCTATTTTTGTTTATAGCGCAAAAACTAAAAACCACAGTTGATCAAATACCACCAAAAAAAAGCTCTATTTGTGGGAAAAAAAGGACGCCAATTTTGTTTGGGAGTCACGTCGCACGACCGCGCAATTGTCAGTTAAAGCGACGCAGTGCCGAATCGCAAAAAGTACTCTGGTCTTTCACCAGCAATATGGACCGGGGGTTAAGTGGTTAATGATGAAGTTGGAAAAATGCTGAAAAATTATCGTGTGTACGCGGCTTTGGAACGGACTCTCAGAATTTAGACATTGGAGTTAATTTACTAAAACTGGAGAGTGCAAAATCTGGTGCAGATCTGCATAGAAACCAATTTGTTTTCAGGTTTCTTTTTTTTTGTCAAAGCTTAAGAAGTAGATTGGTTTCTATGCACAGCTGCACCAGATTTTGCACTCTCCAGATTTAGCAAACAATAATAGCTAACAATAGCACACAATAACTCCATTGTGTCATTTAAAGCTTGAGAGCTGTCAGCTTCCAATTGCAGAAGATTTTCTAGACCCTCTAAAGACTGTCACTGAGCCATTTCTTACCAATAAAGAGATCTGGAGCATCTAAAGCATGTATGATATTTCAGCAGACACTCCCTCTCATGTCACTTTTATAACTTTATCAATATTTGCAGTTGAAAATTTTTATGGTCTGACAACCCACAAATGTAGGGGAATTCACTACAGTTCTGGTCTGGTGGTGTGCCCTTCTCAAAATGGCCTGCGTCAGTTGAAAAAAAAACAGCTGCTTTTTTTTGGTAGCTCTACCAACATGTACAGCAGATTCAGACAGTTCTTATAAGAGCTAACTTTACAAAAAGGCGCCATTACTGACCAAATAAAAAAATACATTCAAATGAATTACCTTTAGTTTGTAGATATTGAAACTGGATGAAATTAAGACCAGCTCTAAGTGAGCGTACAGAAACAAGCAGAGTGCCTGTCTTTGTATGACGTGTAACAGAGCAACATATTTGGTTGTTAGGAATGGTTTCAGCTTTACAGCCATAGGCCTCGTACACACGTCCGAGAAACTCTACAGAATCCATCAAGAAACTTGGTGGGAGAGCTTTTTTTCCAAGGAAACCCGTCGTGTGTACGTTTTTCATCGAGGAAACTGTCGAGGAACTCGACGAGGAAAAAGGAGAACAAGTTCTCTTTTTCCTCGACGGGAGTCTCAACTTCCTTGTTGTGTTCCTCGTCGGACTGGTTTTCGATGAGAAGCGCGAGCGTGTGTATGCTAAGAAACCCACGCATGCTCAGAATAAAGTATGAGACGGGAGTAAAAGTAGCATTTGTAATGGAGATACAGTAGGTGAACCCGATTTTGTGTCAATCTCGCTCTCTTTCTCGGCGAGATTGAGCACCTACGAGCCCCATCGCGGGAGCCAGCGCCGAGCTGGCTTGCCGCGATGGAGACAGAGCCGTCATAGAAGCGACGGGAGATCCGACTTGGATTCCCGCCAATTCTACACGTGTGCAGCGTTTGCTATGAATCCTGAGGGGGAAGTCCCCGCCGGATTTTAAATAAAAATCCGGCATGGGTCCCCCCCTCAGGAGCATACCGGGCCCTTAGGTCTGTTATGGGTTGTAAGGAGAGCCCCCCTACGCCGAAAAAAACGGCGTAGGGGGTCCCCCTACGATCCATACCAGACCCGTATCCAAAGCACGCTACCCGGCCAGCCAGGAAGGGAGTGGGGACGAGCGAGTGCCCCCCCCCCCCTCCTGAGCCGTACCAGGCTGCATGCCCTCAACATGGGGGGGTTGGGTGCTCTGGGGCAGGGGGGCGCACTGCGGCCCCCCCACCTCAGAGCACCCTGTCCCCATGTTGATGAGGACAGGGCCCCTTCCCGACAACCCTGGCCGTTGGTTGTCGGGGTATGCGGGCGGGAGGCTTATCGGAATCTGGGAGCCCCCTTTAATAAGGGGGCCCCCAGATACCGGCCCCCCACCCTAAGTGAATGAGTATGGGGTACATCGTACCCCTACCCATTCACCTGCAAGAAAAGTGGTAAAAACACAAATAAACCACACAGTGTATTAAAATATTTTATTAGTCTGCTCCGGAGGCCGCCCCCTGTCTTCTTTATTAGCTCTTTTACCAGGGGGGGCTTCTTCTTTGACGTCTTCGGGTGGGTGGGGGCCGCCGTCTGGGGGTAGGTATCACATGGGTAGGTACAGAGCATGATGGGACTGTGAGGCCTATATAGGTCCGATGCAAGGCGCGCATCCGTCATTTCAGCGAGGAGGACCGGCGAGTCAACATCGGGAGAAGAAGAGAAGTGAAGAACATGACGTCACAGCGCGGAAGAAGAACTCACAGCACGGAAGAAGACGTACAGCACGGAAGAAGGGACCGGACTGCGAGACGAAGAACCGGGGTGCGACGAGTCAACAGCGGAGAGCGGCGAGACCCCCCGGATAGCGGAGAAGACCCGTCGGGATAGCGTAAGAAGAAGAGCCCCGCCGAAGACGCCGGAGGAAACCCGCCGGGGGGGTGGGGGCTTTTTTAAAAGCCACCCCCCCCCCGGCGGTGGAAGAGAACCAGACGGCGGCCCCCACCCACCCGAAGACGTCAAAGAAGAAGCCCCCCCTGGTAAAAGAGCTAATAAAGAAGACAGGGGGCGGCCTCCGGAGCAGACTAATAAAATATTTTAATACACTGTGTGGTTTATTTGTGTTTTTACCACTTTTCTTGCAGGTGAATGGGTAGGGGTACGATGTACCCCATACTCATTCACTTAGGGTGGGGGGCCGGTATCTGGGGGCCCCCTTATTAAAGGGGGCTCCCAGATTCCGATAAGCCTCCCGCCCGCATACCCCGACAACCAACGGCCAGGGTTGTCGGGAAGGGGCCCTGTCCTCATCAACATGGGGACAGGGTGCTCTGAGGTGGGGGGGCCGCAGTGCGCCCCCCTGCCCCAGAGCACCCAACCCCCCCATGTTGAGGGCATGCAGCCTGGTACGGCTCAGGAGGGGGGGGGGGGCGCTCGCTCGTCCCCACTCCCTTCCTGGCTGGCCGGGTAGCGTGCTTTGGATACGGGTCTGGTATGGATCGTAGGGGGACCCCCTATGCCGTTTTTTTCGGCGTAGGGGGGCTCTCCTTACAACCCATAACAGACCTAAGGGCCCGGTATGCTCCTGAGGGGGGGACCCATGCCGGATTTTTATTTAAAATCCGGCGGGGACTTCCCCCTCAGGATTCATAGCAAACGCCGCACACGTGTAGAATTGGCGGGAATCCAAGTCGGATCTCCCGTCGCTTCTATGACGCGCTTGCTGGGATGTGCTGTCACTATTCCAGTGAGTGCAAGATGTCGGCGAGATCTCGGCACCATGTCGCCGAGTATCAGCGCGACGCTGTCGTGCTAAAAGAACAATATCACAAACACCTACTGTAACACATTTTTCACGCTGTAACAGACTGAAAAGTGCAAATCGTCTCTTACCAAACTTTTACTTAACACGCAGTAACATGAGATTAGCAAAAGCAGCCCCATGAGTTGTGCCAGTGGAATCGAACTTCCCCTGCCATTGTATGTGTTGTACGTCACCACATTTGAGAACGAGGAGATTTTGTCTTGACGTGTGTACGCAAAGCAAGCTTGTCGAGTTCCTCAACAAGCCCAACAAGGAACTCGTCGAGGAAAATTATGTGTCTTTTCCGACGAGTTCCTCGGTCATGTGTACGAGGCCTCATGCTAACAGATATCCATTCCTGGCCATCACATGAAACTTCCCTCCTCAGCTGCTTCACACCCCCTCCAGGCAAACATCCCTCCCTAGTGATCTCACCTGCCACCCTTATTTAGAGCTGCACTATCTAAAAAGTGATTACAATAAATACATTTTTAATTAATATAGGTCCAAAAAGTGAATATAGTGCAACAAAAAGCATGAAAGTCCACGTGAATAAGCAGAAAAATTATTCTCAGAAAGTTCAAAGATATATGTAAAAAGGGTGGAGAGTTGGGACTTTAAATGAGATGCGTTTTTAGCAGTATGCGATATATAGTATATATATGGAATATAAAAAATGGTTCCATAATGACCAGGCTCAAAATTACCAACCAAAAAAGCACTAAACCAAATTAATCTGTCTAACTGTATGTAATTAAAAACAGAGGTTTAGTTGCATGTATTTGCAAATACCTGGTAAGCTGCAGGCCAAGCGTCAAGGCACTCTGTGTAACTGCAGTCCTAGCTATGATTTTAAAAGCCTCCTAAAGAGGAGCACAGGCGTGGCTAAACAATAGATAGGGGGCAGGTGGTAGCCTAAACCTGCCCCTACCTATAGTTGGTCTGGTAAAATAGAGCACTGGAAAGACCAAAAACAGGAGTGGAACCAATACATGCCTACCAAACCAAAATACCACCAAACTAGGTGCGGACCACATCAAACTGGGTCAGCTAGTCAAAAAATTACAATGCATGATTCAGTGCCATACTCATTTCAGTGCCATCACTTGCCCCCCACTGTGCCATCACTTTCCCCCACTGTGCCAACAGTGCCATCACTCATGTTTTGCTGATTCTGACTTCCAGGCCGGTGACAGTCTCCGTCTGCTGCGAGCGTCCGTGATTTGAAAGCCGCGCCTTCTCCTCAGACTTTCCTGTGATAGGCGGAACACAAATTTTCCCAGCAGCGGCTCTGTTCTGTGTTCCGCCTATCACGGATGTCCTCTCGTCCGAGGATGAGAAGGCATCTGTGATAGGGTGAACACAGAACAGAGGCGCTGCTGGGAAGATTTGTGTTCCGCCTATCACAGGACACTCTGAGGAGAAGGAGCGGCTTTTAAATCATGGACGCTCGCAGCAGACGGAGACTGTCACCGGCGTATAAGACGACCCCCGACTTTGGATGCATTTTTTTGCATCCAAAAAGTCGTCTTATATGCCGGAAAATACGGTAATCATGCCAATGGTGCAGCAGAAACATATAGCACAGTGAGGAAGGTTTGTGGTCCAGGATTAAGGGACAGCCACGGTTGTGGAATGCCGGCCACCCGCATATTGGAAGCAGTACGGCCGCTTTATGGGGGCGCTAGACTAATTTGCCTAACAGTGTAGCGCAAGCTGGCGGGGACACTTTTCGTGGTGCCCCCCTGCAAAGTGCTGCCCTAGGCCTGGGTCTTGTTGGCCTAGGCCAGGATACATCGTTGCTCCACCCACAATATTTGCTATTACCACCTACCCTCCAAACTCCTCTTCTGCACATACTGGAATATCCACTATAATACTCTTCACACCATCATTCCTGCACATACTGCCGGCTGTTATACAATCCACATTACTTCCTACACATATTGCGTTACTTCATACCCTCCAAACCTCTCTCCTGCACATACTGCCTGCCGTCATACTCTCTGCACTCATCAACTTCATATCTTACCCACTAAAAAAGTTATTCAACATTATTTGTTGAATATTAAACCTCCCCTATTCTAGAATGGGCACACTTTTGCCAATAGCAATAACTGCATTTCTATTGCAAATTCCTCAATGCTTTACTATATCATGAATTATTATTTCAGGTTTAATAGCTCATTTGTTAGTTGTGGCTGTCTACAAGAATATATTTATTGTATACTAAATTAAAATTAATTTAAGGAATTGCCGTGAAATAAGCACTTTTTAGACTTTTCTTCTGTGATGCATCTTCATTTGATTTATTCCCTGCATAACAGAAGTATTTATAGATAAAATCACACTTACAAGCAACAACTACCGTCTAATGCATATAGGATATCAATGTTTTAATTAATAAGTAGCAGATGGATATGGACACAAATCTGGGGGAAAAATCATAGTGTGAAGCATCTCCGGATTCCAAGAAAACCTTTTCATTCAATGGGTGGTATTATGAATGTTACACACTCATACAACGGCATTAGCATTATGTAATGGCATTCTTCCCTCTACATTAAGGTGATGTACCTTAAATGGTGTGTGGTAACTCCTCCAGGCATTTTGCTTCACAGGCTGTCACAAGGTATCTGACAACCACATATTTTATCACACACAAAGCACATCAGGCACATAAAACAAGACACTGATATGACAGCTGAATAAAAAATTTTAATCATTTAGTATTTAAAAAAAAAGAAACAGGGAAGTATAGATCTTCTACTGTATTTCTATTCATATTGAAGACCAAAGTATTTTAAGGTGCTGGGAAAGGAAGGGTGGGTGGATGTGTGGGTACAGGGTTATCAAAGCTGCTGCAGGTATAAAGTGCAGGTACATTTATTAAAAAGTCTGCACATAGGTATGTGTACACAACATGTACACAGTCTTTCTCTTAGTAGTTCACCACTGTGCTCTTCTGGAAAGCATTTTAGCAAACATTATTGCTTTTGTTTTGTGGATATTCATGCAGACCTTGATAGCTTTTTCAAACACTGATTTGGTTCTTTCCACCTGGGCTGCGGCCTGAGTGGATGTGTGTGGAGCAGCAGCCGAGGTGTAGGCCTGAAGTGTGTAAAGGGGCACAGAGCTATTTTTAGGCATTTTGCCAAGGCACCCCATAAGAAACCTGAAGGCACCCTGGTTGAAAAGGGCTGGGTTAAAGGGCTAGATATCCAGTAAACCATGTTATAAATGTAGCGCCTATGTACTTTATAGTACTGGTGCTAGTTAAATTTAAGGGTAGATCAGAGTGTAGTTAAACTCTGATCCAGATTGTTAGTAGCAAAATGCGGTCTCTGTCTCAGCTTGGCTGTGCTGTGAGCCCATTCTGCTGTGCTGGGGTGTTCTTCCAGCCCCGGTGCTGCAGGTGGCAGCAGTGGAGTCAAGGTTTTGGTGCTCTTTCCCAGCAGCCAATCACAAGGGTTTGTCCTTGCTGTGCATGCTGGGAGGGGTATTTATGGGGCAAACGCCATTGGTTCTGGGTCTTCTTTGTCCAGTGTGGCACCCACCTTTAGGGTGGCCACATCACGGCGCCCCGGCCTTATGGCCTACCTGGCCGGGGGCGTGCATGCCCCCGGCCCAATAACTTGAATTACCTTGCTCCCACTATGCCTCACAACCCACCATATTCAGAATGATGTAAGCTATCTCTGGCCCTGGATGTTCTCCTTAGATCAAAGGACCTTGCTACATGTGCTTTCACAATTATGTGCAAAATGTGTTGGCAACTATGTGACAAATTTAGGGAGGGTGTTACCCTTGCCAATTTAAAGTAGTACTATAGGCATATCTTAATTTTGGATAGATTTAGGGAGGGTTATAACCCTTGTATGTGTTGGCATCTGTGACCTATTGGGGAGATTTCTCTTTACTTCATATCCCATAGTCAAAAGAGAAAGTGAGAGGAAATCCTTGCAAATTGAGGGAATTCCTTTGGGACTGAAAATGAGAAAATTTGGGAGTTCTGTTACTTCTACTTTCAATGATAATGGAAAACAGAACAAATAGAGAGGGTTAATCTCCCTAACACCAGCATGGACAGTAACAAAAAAACTGACAGGTGCTCTAATCCAATGTTTCTCAACTCCAGTCCTTGAGTACCCCCAACAGGTCATGTATTTTCAGGCTTTCCATTATTTTTCACAGGTGATTTGATCAGTTTCACTGCCTTAGTAATTACCACAGCCGCTTCATCTGAGGGAAATCCTGAAAACATGACCTGTTGGGGGTACTGGAGGGCTGGAGTTGAGAAACATTGCTCTAATCCATCTCCACTCTGTCCAAAACAGAAAAAAAACAGTGACCTACCGTATGTAAGGTATTATATTGTATAAGCTATAGGGATTATTTAGTAATAATCTGCAAAGAATAACAGTGATGTAACAAATACATTAAACAATTGTCACTAAGAAAGTGATATCAAATCCAACATTTTATCGCATCTTTCTTACCCAGAAATTTTGCGAGTAACAGCACTTCCTAATGCAGACTGACAACAAGGCAATGTTTTGAAATTAGGCAGGTAAATAGACAACTGAAGTAGTGTGCACAGTAGGCTGATAATTCTGCTAATAATTGCAAGGCATAATCTTAGTATTGTCAGAGGCAAGAGGAAGTACTGAAAAGTTGATTTTGGGTTTACACACACTACATACAGATTGCAGATATCAAAACAGCGACATATATTCTATTAGTATCAGTTGCCATTGAAAATTAGGTATACACTAGCTAGTGTAACGTACCCAGAAGGTAAGAATTTATAGAGTCATTTATTCATTCATTATTCACTAAGAGGCAGTTTCTAGCCATCTATCCCATATTTTGTGGTATTTTTGCGGGCATACTCTGTAAATGTGTAGGACTTTTTTCAGTTTAGGCCAATATTAATGGCCGCATTCCAGTGTTGTACAGTTAGAGGCGATTCTCTGAGCCAGACATTAACAGTCTGGCCATAAAGAGTGATTTTGTAAAACGATATGAAGATGTTTATGCTATTCTGAGGTGGAAAGGAGGCCCAGCAATCACTCAAGCACTGTTTGGGGCATAGGGACAGTGGAGAGCCATGTGGTCATGCAGGAATTGTACCACCTGTGTCCAGTGACCACATTAGATGGTAAAAAGTGCTATCAAGTTTACCGCATCTGGGACATGCTGGATTGTAATTTGGCCTATATTTGGACAATCGGATAGGTGTCAGATAGGACCTATGTAAAATATACAGATGAGTGAGGTGGTTGGAAAGCTTGGGAGACACTAACTTGCAGGATTCTAACACCTCATCCTATTCCTCATCCTCCAGCTCTCGGACATCCAACAACCACCCACCCACCGTGACTTTAATTGGTAAGCCAAATTGGTGGCAGCCAGCAATAGGAGATAGTTATAAAATGTGGAAATCAGCTTTTTAGGGTCCGACCACATAATTACCTCTACTAGGTACAGTGATTCAAGACTGAAAATAAAGCCACCAAACCGAGTATGAAGAGCGTGACGAAGTGGGAGATAGCGAAAAAAACATGTGGTTAGGTAGGCCAAAACTAGTTTTGAGTTCCTGAATTGATTTAACCATGCCGTTAGAAATGACATGTGAAATATAAATGGCCACCCAAGTAATCCAGATCCCATAATCAGGCAGCAACAATATTTCAGGTAAACATGGGTTGTCCCACAGGGGAGTGTGGGCAAGCAACCGGGAGACATTCGTATGTTACATGGATAGGCTCCAGATTTTGCTATGATGGTATAGCATACACCCTCGGTTGGCCACGTGGGTAGGATCCTGAGAAATGTTCATGAGAGACTGGAAGACGTGATAAGCTAAGTGGGCGGTACTTTGGCACACTAAGGTAACATATCTATCTTGATCTGACATTTCAGAATAAAAAAGTGGTAGTGTTGAGAGGCTATATAGTAGAGGTGTAGGTCGGGTAGGGCTTTGCCACTCAGATTCGTGGAGTATTTCAGGGTTGCCCAAAATAAATGTATTAAGAATAGATTCCATGGACTTGAAGATTCGGGGGGGGGGGGGGGATATATATAATGGGACGTGCCAAAAGATGTATAAGAGCCTAGGGATTAAGATAATTTTCACTAAATTAATGCACCCTCATTCACCCAGTGTTTACATACATACCCAGTGTTGTGCCTACGCAGTCTATTCCCATTGTTTTCTTTGATACCACCTGAGCCTTTCCTGCTTTGGGAGACAGCCCAATAAGACATCAACTGCTGAAAAATGGCAAACACAAGTTACCAATGGAATTGTGGCAGGTCATGGCAATAGTAAGGCTTATGAACAAAGCTCACAGAAGCTGGTCAGTAATTGCAATAAAGCACACCTTTCAAAGTGAAACACATCCATTATAAAAGTACACCTCAGCAATGCTGGTGTACTGTACAGGAAATCAGTAATGACGTGCAAAGTTTTTTTCCACATTATATATAGAAAGGTTCCTATAAGGCAAGGATTTTCAGTGTACTGGAGATTACAGGAAACCGCAAAAGCCATTTTAGGTATTATTAAGCAGGAAATAGATGCATAAACAATGTTAAAAGTTATAGCTGGCAGATTGTTGCAACTTCGATGAATGTCTGACATCATTGTCTATAAACACAGCCTAATACTACTGGCATGACCACACAGACAGACATCCATCATAATTATTTTTACTTAACTATCTGCACAATTGTAATTAAATTAACTTGTGCAAATTGTATGTCCCATTTCATTATTTCGAAATCAGCTGAAATGCAAAATTTAGAAAATTTCATTATCTGGTATTGTAGTCACCATTTAAGGTCAGAACTGGATTACTATTTATGGGTAATTAATTTTAAAGTGGAAAAACTGTAATTATGTAGAGTAATTAGTTCCTATTTAATTAGATGGGTTCAATAACTATGTACAAGCAACCAAATATAAGCATTACACTGCATGCCATAAAATGTAGAAAAAGACATATTAATTGTCAGTATCTAACCTATTGCGGCAATATCCAGAAATAAATTCTCTTTTCACTGCTTTGCTATGATATGGAAAAACTGAATTTCAAAGGACACTGAGACACTTTCATTTTGCTCCTAGATGGATTGGGGTTAGAATTATATAAAAAAGAGTTATATGTTCTCAATCCAAAGTTTAGTTAATATTCTCTAGTTCTGCGGACCCGAATATCACACAAAAATCACAATGTTCTAGAAACTCAAATCCCACACTTTAAAACATCTAAAAATATTTGACCCTCTGGATTGTTGGCACATTTGAAGAAAAAAGGTTCAGCTTTAAAATGGCTAAAAATAGTGCTGGAAAGCTTCATAAGAAACTTTCAAATGCCAAACATCTGGGGTGTAGTTAACTCCTATAAACAAAACATTAACCAATATAATTCAATATCACCTTGTTATTCTAAACACCCACCTTACATGTTTTTGAACAAATTTTTAAGCAATAAAATCTTTTATAAATTATGAAGATGCCAATATATTGGTACAGTGACAGAAAAGGACTCTTAAGTATCAGGCTTTGAACTATCTACCCCAGGGGTGTCAAACTCAATTTCATTGTGGGTTGCCTCAGCATTATGGTTGTACTCAAAAGGGCCAGTTGTATCTGTAAGATTAGATGTCCAACGCATCCCCTCCCCTTACATTAGATGTCAAGAGCCGTCCTACCATCAGAAGTTGTGTCCCCCACTCTCCCTTACATCACATCACAGTGCACCCCCTTACCTTATGCTGTTGCTGGGAAGAAGCTGGATGTATTGCTTGAAAGCAGAAAGTAGGGGTCTGGAGGAGGACCAGAGAAGGGCTGGAGCTCTCCTGGTGCGAGGGCCACATGAAATGGCCTGGAGGGCCTTGTGTTTGACACCTGTGATCTACCCCAATGCCATGTACACAGTAGAGGAAGTAGTAATCATCGCTACTCTGCTTTAGCCTATTCAGTTTTCAGTTGAAACCAACCAATTCTTTCCAATGAGCCTTGGATGTGCTTACTGCACATGTTCCCTTAGGGCTAGTTTACACTTGCTTCAAAACATGGCTTTTTCATTGATTGCTATACTTCAGATCCTTATTTCAAAAACAGGCTAACATCCATCCCATTGTTCATACCCAACAGCATCCTAGTATTTAACGTGTGTATCCACCACACCTCCCATTGGAGCAGGGTGCGATGGGTATCCCCCTCTCTTGTAGACCATTTGACATGTTCTAAGTATCAGGGTTACCTCCATGCACTGTCTTGAAATGTTTAGATACATTTGAAATATTTTTGGCATTTGGATTGGCAATGTCATTATAGTGTTCACCCTGGTTCGTAGGTGGCGAATGGTGCAACCCACGTACTGTATCTGACAAGCACTACATTCCACTACATAAACCACTGATTTAGAGCTGCAGTTAATAAAATGAGAGTGTAGGTAGGTTTTATCTGCATATAGAATGGGAAGGCATTTTTTGACAATTGCTACAATTTTATTATATTGTTTAGAGTAAGTAGTAACAAAATGCATTTTATTTCTGTTGCAACGGGGCTGTCTTTTCATACTAGGGCTCTCTGCATTTTTTAGCATGCTACCTCTATCCTTTTTCTCTGCCTTGATCCTGCCATTATCAATCAAATGTTTTTTTGTATCCTCGCCTCATTAGTCTTTCTGAGACTACAGTGCATTCTTTCTCATAATCTTCAAGATCAGAGCAGTTCTTTCTCACACAAACTCCCCCACTGGTAGTGTATGTAGAGGTATGAAAGGGGTGACAACTTGTAGCATGCAAAAGTGAATTGTCAGTACATTGTTTTCTGAAGGTTTTTCTGGTTACCCTGCTACTGCCATTGTGTCCTGTAAGTGTTATATCCAAATAATCAATACTGACAGAGTGAAAGTGATGACTGAACTCCAAATTCAAATGGTTATTATTAAGATACTGAATAAAATAATCTATCATAGAGACCGGTCCAATCCACACCAAGGCCAGGTCATCACTGTAGCGACATTACCAGTTAATGTACACTCTGATAGGATTATTGTGATGATGTGTGAAAAGAAAGACCTCTTCCCACACCCCATATAAATGTGCCAATGAGGGAAAAAATTTAGCCCCCATCGAGGCACCTTGGCATTGTATGTAAGAGGATGAATTACACATGAAATAATTATTTTTCAATAGAAACTCAATGGACAAAAATAGAAAATCATTTTAGTGCCCTCAGTCCTTAGCAATTTAACTAGTTCCGCCCGCCCCGCCGATCAAGAGATGGCGGGGTGGTGCGGCTCTCGTTTTGGGACGCCGTCATAAGACGGTGTCCCAGAACGGCCGATCTCACACGCCCATGGGGACATGGCACGACCCCAATCTCTGTAAAGAGCCGCGGCTCTTTGACCATGTGATCGGCTGTGTCCAATCACAGCCGGTCACATGTAAACACGGAGGTGTCGGTAATCAGCTCTCCTTGCCTCACACTGACAGAGCGTGTGGCGAGAAGAGCTGATCAGTGGCATCTCCTCACAGGAGGACATCTAGGAATGTAATCAGGGCACTGATCATCAGTGCCATGATTACTGTATAGAAATTTAGTGTCACCAATCCGTGTCCACCATTGCCCACCAGTGGCAGAAATCAGTACCCATCAATGCCCACAAGTGCCACCAGTGCCCATTAGCGATGCCAGTCAGTGCCGCCTATCAGTGCTGCCCATCAATGCCCATCACTGCTGTTTATCAATGCCCATCAGTGTTGTCCATCAGTGCCACCAAATCAATGCCCATCAGTGCCCATCAGTACCGCCTATCCATGCCCCCTTTCAGTGCCCACCTGTGCCACCTAACAGTGTCCATAAGTGCCGCCTATCAGTGACTACCAGTGCTGCGTATTAGTGCCCATCAGTGCCACCTAACAGTGCCCATCAATGCTGCCTATCAGTGCTCATCAGTGCCACATATCAGTGCCACCTATCAGTGTCCATAAGTGCAGCATATTTGTGCCTCCTCATCAGTGCCTTCTAATCAGTGCCCATAAGTGCCGCCCCATCAGTGCCCAAAAGTGCCACCTCATCAATGCCTACCAGTTCTGCCTATCAGTGCCAATCAGTGCCGCCTCATCAGCACACATCAGTGAAGGTGAAAAATTACTTAGTTACAAAATTTACTGACAGAAACTAAATAAAAAACATATTTCTTTCAACATTTTTGGTCTTCTTTTTTGTAAAAAGTAAAAAACCCAGCAGTGATTAAATACCACCAAAAGGAAGCTCTATTTGTGTGAAAGAAAATTATAAAAAAAAAATTGGGTATAGTGTTACATGAACGTGCAATTGTCATTCAAAGTGCGACAGCGCTGAAAGCTGAAAAATGGCCTGGGCAGGAAGGGGGTGTAAGTGCCCTGTAGACAAGGGGTTACAGAATTACCCTTTGTTCCTCATCATACCTAAACTCTTCATGTAGGAATGCCATTTTAAATACTTTAAACAATTTCCCATTTGCTTTTGGTGTCTTTATTTCACGATACATGTTAACAATCCACAAGAATTTTGAACTGTGATCCAGTCATTCAAATGTCTTATAACTAGCAAATCAAAAATGCACATTAAAATAATTTGTATGTGGCATATCTACCTGTAAAGACCCAATACTGTCACAGACTTTAAAAGCCAGAGATGAGCTTAAAAAGGATAAATAGCATTTTCTAAATGTTTCCTTATCATCATGCCTAAAAGTAAACATTTTATAAACATGTTCTCTTTTATTTTTGTCAAGTTCATATAAAATAAAATGTTTGTAAAATATTTGATATTCTTATATCAAATCGGCAAGTTGAACTTTAGGTTCCTTTTTTATTGTTTCTTATGTATATCAGTTTGTCTTTACTACTCAGGGTTTCCTAATCCTGAAAGAATCTGCATCTAAGAAAACAAACACATATAGAAAGAAACAGATACAAATAAAATGATGTCTCAAACCTTGTGTCAACAAAGCATTCAGTAAAATAAATACAATAAACCTCCTTGAGTTGTAAAGCAGTGATACAGTCACCACCCCATTTTATTTTGGGGCCTGATTTATTATTATAATTTTAAGATTATTGTGATGTTTGTTTTTATGCTGGTTCACTAATAAATACTGCACCATGAGATTTTTTCTTCTTTGTCATGGGTGACTTATTATTACGGATGGGATATGCTGAGCTGTTTTTTCCATGAGAAATAAAACGTCCTGGTCATGATCTATGCACTTGGATATATTCTGAAGAGGGTCATGTGTTTCGCATAGAGGGGATAAGTGCAAGCTAATGATGAGTACATACCTCTGATGACCTGGATCTTATCATATGCAATATTTGCTGTTCTATTCATTGAACAGCAACTACAGTATATCTGGTGAGTGTGTTTTTCTGACATCTGGTGAAGGTTGTACTGGGTAATTGAAGCACTAGAGGAGGGAGATCACCTACATCATATCACTTGATATTTCTTTAAAAGAACTATTCTGTGTTTGATTGTTTCGTAAATTTTCAATGTTGGACTCACTATCATAACACTTCAGGTGTTTGGGGTTTTTGATATTGTGCTGAGTGCTGTAATTTTTCTTTGTTATTATTGTCACAGTGTTTTATTTTTTTTTGAGGGTATAAGGGGCAAATTTTATTTAGACAAATCAATGCAAGAAGGTGAGACAGCCTCTAGGTTAACATGCCAAATTATTTGTATATCTGTTCAGCTATGCTTGTGATTCACATACCCTGTCATACTGCACAACCGGGCAGGTGATAACACTAGTTATTGGTTCCGTTTTGCAGCTGCCAATATTGTTTTTGCACCTTTATCTGTCCAATGAGGACAATGGGGTTCATTCACTAACGGTAAAAAAAAAAATCATGTTTTCTATGCAAAGTACATTTTTATTTGAGCTTATCACTTTATTATCACCATTCACTTGTGTATTTATTTATTTATGTACATTTAGATTGAGCAGCTTTTTTTGTCATATTCCATTTTCACTCACTGAGTTCACTTGGAGGCGCGAGAGCCCTTTATTTAATTTTTTTCACATTATACACACCTACTTCATGGATGTGTTTACCTTCATGGACCACATAAACGTGAACCTAGATGAGATATTTAATAAGAACCTCAAACCCAAAGACACAGACCTAGAAAGCCTGGTTAGAAAACTAGGACATCATTTAGAAAAGAAAGTTAATCTCTGGTGGGACATTAACACTTTTGACAGATACATTGGGGACCAGATTGTTCCCAGAAGACTTAGGTGTGACATTCCACCCAATGATGCACTTTCAGACAAGGATTCCATGGATGAATGTCTCAAATTCTTCAATGGTTTCTCCTAAAACGGAAACAGAAGAAAGCGAGATTAGTTGATAAATTAATTGAAGAGACTAAAACGAAATTGGAACCATACAAAGAATCCTCTGTATTCAATGTACTAGCCTCCCAACTTAATAAAGATTTAGTAACTAAAGATTTAGAAATGCAACAAAGGAAAATGAAAAAATATCAACGTGACATCTCAGATTACAAACTTGATCAAGATTTAAATGGCAAACTAAAATAGAAAAACCTCAACCACCATCTACTTATTCTACCCCAGAAAGAGAGGTTAAAATCTAAGAACCTCCCCAAACCACCCACACCACCAAACAAGATTATTATGTGGGTGAACACAGACACCAACAAGAATATAGAGGAAATGGAACACAGTGATACCAAACTGTTTAAAAAACCTTATAACAACAGAAGAAACTCTGAAAGAGATTATGGAGACAATAGGGGACACCCACAGCATTATGAACAATATAGAAGGCTGGAAAGGAGCCCCCCACCTCTCCATAATAGGTTTGAACCCATCAGACATTACCAAGAACCTCAACCCTACTACTACCAAAACCACTACGATCAGCCCACGCAAAGATCTTTTTTAGACAGAGAGAGGAGAGATTATACTCCCAGAAGAGACCACAGAGACAATTATCGGTCACCCAGAAGGAGGTATCAGGAACCACCCAGGACACGAGGAAACAAACCCCAGAGCACCGATCAAGGGCTACACCCGAAAGATGAAATTTCAGTCCTGGACAATGGTCTTAAACATGCCCCAGCCAAAAGCCTTAGCAAATTTGACACCTTTATAGGGATTCAGAAGTACATTCGAAAAGTGAACATCAAGAAATACATGATCAGTAACCCTATAAATACACACACCAATAAGTCAAATTTAGCTAACACAGTGCAACATAGCAATCTATGGAATAATTCCGTTTTTAATCCCCAAGTACATGATAATCATTTTATTGATGTATTAAAAAAAATGGTGTTACAAGATTTGGACACACTAGTAGTCAAAAAAGCCTCTAACCCTATCCACATCAAGAATGTGATACAATCCCTAACGAAACAATCTGATATTGTAATCCGACCAGCCGATAAAGGCAGGGGAGTGGTTGTACAATCTAAGGAACAATACCAGACAGAAATCAACAGGCAACTACAAGATAAGGATACCTACACTAAACTGTTGGGCAACCCCACAAACCAATTTAAGAAAGAACTAGAAAAACTTGTCCATTTAGGTGTAAAGAAAGAAATACTAAATAAAAAGGAATCACAATACCTAGTCCCAGAAATGTGTAGAATACCCATTATCTATACAGTTCCCAAAATACACAAAGACAAAATCAACCCACTTGGGAGACCCATAGTAAATGGGATTGAATCATTGACATCAAGATTGGAAGAATACCTGGATAGATTTATACAACCAGCAGTTCAACAAACAAAAGCATACCTTAAGGATACCAAGCATGTATTACAGCTATTAGAAGACACTCCAGCATTGAAAGGTAGAACGTTACTAGCCACAGCAGATGTATCGTCCCTATATACCATAGTACAACACCACCATGCCTGTAGCGCCACCAAATGGCTTCTAAAAGAATACACCACCCTGATTTGTAAACAAAGAAAGTTCCTGATTAAATGTATAGAATTCTGCCTCAAACACAATTATTTTTGGCATGACCAAACGTACTTTAAGCAGATAACAGGAATTGCCATGGGAGCAAAATTTGCTCCCAGTGTGGCAAATGCATTTATGGCTCAGTGGGATGAAGGTTCAGTGTATTCTGATATACCAGTGGAACTCACACTGTACAAAAGGTATATCGATGACGAACTTATAGTCTGGAATGACTGTAAGCAATCACTGGAATAATTTCTATCGAAACTAAACCAGAATGACAAGAATATCACACTCACATGGAACATCAGTGATCAGTGTGTCAACTTTCTAGATTTAGATATTTCAATAATGGAGAATAAATTGGTAACCAAAACACACTTCAAGAATATTGATACCAATAGTTACTCATACATGAAAATCTGTCACCACAAAACATGGCTATTTAACATACCTAAAGGACAATTAACAAGAATTAAAAGGAACTGCACGTATGAAGAGGATTTCAAACTACAAGCCACATTCATTGGGAAAAGATTCAAAGACAAGGGGTATTCAGAGGACTTTATTCGAAAACAGATTGATAAGGTATCCAAAATGGACAGGAATATTATGCTACAAGGATCCAAGATTAAACGGCACAATATGGAGGCCCCAATGATTATCTTAGACTACGATGTACAACACCGGAAGGTTGAAAAACTAATAAATAAACACTGGCACATACTAAAAGTGACAGACATCTAAAAAGTATACTACCAGATAAACCCAACATAGTCTACAAAAGAGCTCCGACGCTGAGAGACTTAGTGGTCAAAAACGTGGTAGAACCTCCACCCAAAAGTGGATACAATTTATTTTCTAGCAAAGGATTTGTCCCGTGTAAATATTGCTATGCATGCCGGCATTCAAAAAGACCTCAAACAAAAAGAGTAGATTTTACCTCCACAAAAACTGGGCAAACGTTTACTACCAAGGACTTTATTAGCTTCCATACGGAGAGGGTGGTTTATGTACTGCAGTGTACCTGCAATTTTGCAGTATGTAGGGCGAACAGAAAGACCCCTCATGGTTAGAATCAGGGAACACATCCAGAACATCAAAAAAGGCTTCCCTAAGCACAATGTAAGCAAACATTTTGCACAATTTCATAACAAAGACCCCAGACATCTATTCTTCTGGGGTATAGAGAAATACAAAAAAACACGGAGGGGGGCACACATGGTGAGATCCATAAGCCAAAAGGAGTCCAGAGGGATCCATAGCCTACAAACAATGGTACCTGATGGTATGAATGTGGAATTCAACCTTAACTGTTTTCTTTAAATAATGTTTAATCTTTGTTATAATGATTTTAAGTTCTTTAGCTTCTTTTTAACACACATATATCATTTCTAGATTTTAAAATATAATTATTTTATATATATTGGTATCCAATTTTTTTCACTGTTCCAAGATGCTCCATTTTTTTCAAGCTACTGTACTTTTATTTATTTTGAAGCATCCTGATCCAGTCAATACTTACATGTACAACATTTATCTTGAAAGTAGCTGCTAGTATGTCAACACAGCAACAGATTTGCTTCATATATTGATGTACATTTGTGTATTTTACGTTTCTGGATGAGATACTTTGCCATTGCCCACTGTTCTAATGGCGCCATCCTGGATGGAGATTTCGACTCCATTAGGATGGCCGTCGGAAATGTGCACAATGTCAGTATGGTCAATCACCACAGAGAGTCATGTTAATGAATACTAACCAACAAAATGGCCGCCCCCTGTACGGAGACATGAACTCCGGCAAGATGGCTGCCGTGTTACTTCTGCTATGTATAGATAAAAGACAAGTCTTTTAGCCTATCCGTCACCTCTGGGACGGAAGCATTACTAACTACACCAGGAAGCACTGTGTGGACTGTTCATCCATTTTTTTTTCTTTTGTAAGCAGCGTTTTACTTTTACTTTAATTAAACTGTACATTGCATACTTCACCATGGAAAGTCTATCTTATTTATCCTGAGCACTACTGATGACCACCTAGAGGATCCAGTCTACACCTTTGGACGCCAGGAGGAACCCGATCTGTGGGAGCCACACAGCAAACATCTATTACCATCGCAAGCAGAGATCTTTATACTTAAGGAGATTTTATCACTGCAGGAAGGTAAGCGCTCTGTGAGCTCACTGTTTTTGAAGAATTGTCTAGAAGACCACAGGAAGAACATCTTTTATTCACGAAGATTACTCACTGTATGGGACATTTGTGTCATGTTTTTCAACATATGTTTTAGCCTGTAGCTTAATAGGCTATTCACATAGCACTTGGCTGTGTCCATTTGCTTATTCATTTGCGCTTATCACTTTATTATCACCATTCACTTGTGTATTTTTTTTATTCTTTTATGTACATTTAGTTCGAGCAGCATTTTTTCTCATATTCCATTTTCACTCACTGGGCCAGATTCATGAACAATGGTGCAGATTTGCACCGGCGTGGTGCATCATTTTTAGACTACACCGGTCCAGCGCGGAGAGGCAGTTAGGTGATTCAAGAAACTTTTTTTGTCTACGATGCCCCAGCGGGGCGGATTTTAGACGGCGTAAGGCGGGGTAAGGCCAACTGGGAGTCACCCTATGCTAATGAAGTGCCGACCGTGGCGCAGGGGTCACGCCGGGGCACATCTTAGACCGCACATGCTCAGTGACATCCAGGGGTAAATGCCCCAATCTGCACATGCTCAGAACTGCGCCCTGGCGTGATCCCTGAGCTACGCCGACCCACTACCAAAGCCCAGTCCATGAATCAGCCCAGACTTCCGCCCTGCAGGTGCAAATGTACTGAAGCTTTTTTTTTTCTAAGCTAGGTCGTTTGCATTGTGGTGGGGCAGTTATGGCTGATGAGGAATCCTCAGGTGGGCGGATGACCAATTTCAGCCCAGAGGAGAGGGCTGTAATTATTGAGGGCCTCTCCCAACATGGGGACCGCCTCTATGTGTTGTCCAGCAAGTGTTGTTGCTCAGTTCGTTTGTAACGCTGCTGCTTTAGCTGCTCTCCAGCTGACCTCTGCAAGTTTGGTGCAAAGTTACCCCTGCTTTTATGAGGTGTAACTTTGCACCGGAAATTTCAGCTCCGCTCACCGGGAGTAGCCTGCGCCGGTCAAGCTTAAGTTGATGAATCGGCCCAAAAACCTCATTTGCATATTTAAAAACAAAAACCATGGCTGTGCCAGATCCGACCAGCGTAAATCTGCGCCAACGCCGCGCCGGCGTGGAAAGGTTACACCGAGGCGATGAAGTCTATTTGGAGGCGTAATCTGGTTCTCTGGGTAAGGCGCAGCGATCCGCCGGCGCAAATCTGCACTTACGCCGTGCATCTACCAAAAAAACGGTGTAAGTGCTTCATGAATCTGGCCCACTGAGTTCACTTGGAGGCGTGAGAGACCTTTATTTAATTTCATGCACAGGACCACCAGCACAATTGGTTATCAAAAATGGGCTTGTGTGTTTGAAATCCCACATGCCTAATCCCACCAGGAAACCGACACTGCACACAGCTAATTACAGGCAGTGAGACATTTCCCGGTTCCTGGCGAGATGGGGCATGGGGGATTTCAAACACATCCGAGCCCATTTTTAATGGTTGTAGACAGTTGATCACCTGGATCACAGCCCGATCGGCATGTCAACAGAGAAGGTTATACAGCATTACTGCTGCAAGGTGACCAGCTGGGGGCTCAGCTCTCTACAACCAATAGTAGCAGCCTTCCCCTGCATGTACCCACAATGTCACCAGCACTAGATTCTAGTAGACTACCGCCACTGTCAAGAAGACAGACGCCAGACCATCGCTGTCAATAGCAGGGCAGGACAGCAAGAGTAGGCTGGGGAATCCAACAGTGGCAGAACGCCAGGGCTCGGTTGCAAGTGCAACCTTTGCAACACTGGTAGTTTTCCCACTGCTTTGGACCCTTATATTTTCCTGGTGTGCTGGTGACATATCTCTTGTTTTCTGCCTCTCTTCTGGATCTCAGAACCAGCTGTCCTACTCAGTGTTAGTCATTCGTCCACATGATTCCAGACTGCACATGTATGTTTCATTACCTGGACTTCATCATTGGCATGTTACGTCTGAGGTCTCTTATGAAGTTCAATGTATCAAACGAGGTTTAGAGACATAGAGATGCACACGCGGCCAGCCTTGTGATTCAGGCAATCATGTTGACAACACAGCCAGGTCCTGTACTCCGAGACCTTTTTCCAGACTTACTGTAGTTGAGCATTACAGCCTGGTCAAGCCCCCCTTCAAACTTGTAATGAGACAGTGAAAGATCAGTAGCTTATTGATGAGCTCATAATTCTGCTCTCTACCCCTGTCACCAATGATTACATGTGCAATTGAGCAGAACTTGATTGACCCATAATACATCACTTCCAAATTTCAGTCTGACTGCTGCTGTGCATGGATCAAAGGAAGCTATTTTAAAGAGACGTTTTGATATTTTGAATAAATCAACAATTTGATTTATTATTTAATTTCTGCCTGGAGTTCAACTTTACATTTTAAAATTCTGGTAACTATATATCCCTACGAATATGCAAAATGTGTTTTTTGCTTAAAAAAACAATGTCCTTGTGGAAATGCTAGTCAAGAACCCTTAAATAACCATCATTTAAAATTATTCATTAGTACATTTTTTAACAAATGTCATCACAAATTCTATGCAATAATACTTGTCAAACAATTACATTTTTTCTGGCCAAGGACACATGAAAGGCTTTTTTATCACTTTATGAAATAGTCAGCATGGGCTCTCATTATTTCCTAATCAGGTAATTGTTTCAGTGAAAAGTGGGGCAGTAATGAATCTTCTTTGTAAAGTGGTATGGCCTACATAATGAGGAGAACCTCTCCATCACTTTACCCTAAGGTACAGTAGAGAATCTGTCAGCTGCAATATTAATCCTATGCAAAGTGCCCTGTGTGCTGTGTAACTGGGCAAAATACAGCGGTTTTTAAAAGATATGATGTGCTCATGAAGGAACTTAGACAATCTTTCACACACTTTGAAAAAGAAGACATGTCTGTTAAGGCCTTATATGACATACAACAGCAAATAATTTTCTTTCACCATTTTACATTTTTTTATATAGTATGAAATGTTACCACTTCACAAAGACTTTCTAGAGCAAGAGTTTTAAGCTATCTTCCAAACAATAGGTGTTTTAACCCCTTTGCTGTCATAGACATAAGGCTTACATTGGAACAAGGCCGCTTCCTGCTAGCCCTGTTAGTAAACTTTGCAATAATGGAAATCCCACTTTTGCTAGAAGCTTAAATAACAGAAGTGTTTCTCAGTCACTGCTCATAGCTATTCATCAGCAGATACAATGGCTCCATCAATGCTGGTTCCCTCACTGTTCCTCCCTGATATGCACGCACTGTCTGTGTCCCCTCCAGTCACTGTTACTCTCTACTACAGGCATGTCCAAAGTCAGGCCCGGGGGCCAAATGCGGCCCCCCTGTTGATTTAATTTGGCCCCCCTGGGGATTTGGATATATATATTCTCTGTGGCCCCCAGGGCCACAAAAGATATATACTGTATTTATTGGCGCTGCCTTGGAGGGGACGGGGAGGGGGCAGGACGAGCGCCGTCTCTATTGGAAGTCCCGTCTCCTGGGATGCCATTGGACGACTGTTCTGTCTATCATAGGAGGGGGACTTTGTATTAAAGAGGCCACAGGGTAAACAAGACATTCTCCTGTTTGTAATCTGTTGGCACTCGTCCCGCCCCCTCCCTCTGCCCTCCGAGGCTGCAGATGGGCATCGTTCAGGCTGCACTGATGGCAATGGTAAGGCTGCATTTATGGCACATGTGAGGCTGCATTATTTGCAATGGTGAGGTTGCAATGGTAAGGCTGCATTGGTTGCAATGGTAAGGCTGCATTCATGGCAATTGTAAGGCTGCATTCATGGTAATGGTGAGGCTGCATTCATGGCAATGGTAAGCCTGTGCGTGTTATACGCCGATAAATACGGTATATACAAATAACATGCCCAAGCTCATTCTTAGTCCTAAGCAGCGCTCTGGGATTCGTTGGGGCCACAAATAAAATATATACAGTATATCCAAATAACACGCTCAAGCTCATCTCTTCACCACACACAGCCACAAAGGCAGGAGAATTCTTGTTGGGCCGTGTATTAGCGCTCGGACGAACACACTTAGGCAGAATTTTAATGGTTCAAAGAATGTCAGGCAAAATAGTCGGCCCTCACGCATGTTCACTTAATCAAATCTGGCCCTCTACGAAAAAAGTTTGGACACCCCTGTGTACTCCAACCCTCCAGTGTCCCTCAATTCCCCCTGTGAGCTCTAGTTTCCCCCTTGTCTTACAATCCCACTCCATGCCCTCAATATAACAGAGGCTCATTCCCACCTGAATCATATTCTCCTCCTTACCCCCACCACCCCTCAGCAGCTTTGGGGATACAGGGAGAGTATTGGATTTTCACGATAGTGAGTGGTAGGTCATTTAAAATACTTTTCATGTTTACTGACCGAATGAATACACACTGGAATGTTCTGTATTGAGCATCCTGTGTTTATTCATAGATGGCAAAGTAAACGTCAGTCATGTGTTTCACCTGATTGTGAGCAGGGACTGGCTGAGATTCAAACCATGTATGGGCAGGCTGATTGTACCCAAGTTGCTCAATCAATCAACTTGGGTGCAACCAGCCTGTCAGATTTTTCACAATAGCTTCATGGGAGGTATTCCCTCATTAACGCTGATGGGGGAATAGAGCGATTTAATGAATTAATTTAATACATAAAAAAACAGAAATTATCCCCCCACTCCACACACAGATTACATACACTCAGATTGTCATATTGCATGTAATGTGTGTTGGTGTACTGCAGTGCACCAACACACTAAGAGCCCATTCACAGCGGAAGGCACATGTTATGGTACGCATAAATTGCATGCTGATGTCTGTTATATCTGTTGTTTGGGTTATGGCACCGGCGAAAAATATAGAAATAAAAACAATAATAGTGCTAAGTCTGCTGCAGTTATAGTTTTGCCCCACCAGGTGGTGCAATTGAGTGAAAATTATAAGTGTTCGTACATATAACATGTACTACTGCGCTGACTTCAAAATACTTAAATCACCTGTACAGTGTGATTGGACTTCAAGTACCAATCAAAAAACATAAAATATGCAAATATTACCAAATTTAACGTGCAGTCTCTAAATTGTGGTATACTCACATCAGTGAGTCAATCTATAACTTCTGGACCCCCTTATTAACTAGTGACCCTATTGCGCAAACTCAATCAATATCAAAAGCGCCAATGCGCTAGCAATAAGACAATATATATATGTGATATAAATAATAAATAAAAAATAAAGAAACAAAAAATTGTGATAATAATAAAAGTCCATTATAATCGTGCACTGATGCAATATCTTCAGAATATGCTTCCAAAAGTGAAGAAATGGTGCCTTGCCGTAAAAATTTGTGACTTTTCCACCCTTATTTAAAGTGTCACCACCACCTTCTATTCTACTATGCGCTCACCAGATCCGAAAGGGTATACAGCATGTAATCATATGTTGATATACATTCCCACTGCTGGTTCAGGGCTCTTGCGCTCCAACTCCTCATGGGGTCTTTGGGCTCCCAAAAAAGAAAAACCCCATATGGTGCAGTATGTTTTTTTAAAGACGATTTATTTATAAACATAAAAGAATGGTTCACTCACATGCTCGTGTGCCCAAGCCGGCACTAGCCTGTCCAGCGTTACTGCTTAGTCCTTGGCGTGCGCTCCAAGCCTCAGCCGTTGTGAGTTTCAGCGGGCGGAAGTGCCTGTGCAATGCCGTGGAGGAGGTGTGAGTCATGTGACGTGTGACGTATTCACGGAAGAGAATTACCCATGAGCCTCGACGCGTTTCGCATGTACGCATGCGTCATCAGGAAGCTATGGGTATGCTCTTCTTGTTACTATTTATACACCGAATCATGTTATGCTTAATTGTTTAATTACTCGCTACCGGAAGTGGTTTCGCCAGTACCGGATGTACCGCTGTCGCCATTTTGGTAGTGGTAAACAGTAACTATGGACAAACTTTACATATATATAAAACCTCTATTTATGATAAAACATTTTATTTGAAGTTTAAAATTTAAATCTTAAAATCAGGAATCCTGGATGTATAATACAAAATGAATGAAATAATGTGCTAATACCATACCAACAGTAAGGAATGAGCACTCTTATCCAGGATTCCTAATTTTACAATTTAAATTTTAAACTTCAAATAAAATGTTTTATCATAAATAGAGGTTTTATATATATGTAAAGTTTGTCCATAGTTACTGTTTACCACTACCAAAATGGTGACAGCGGTACATCCGGTACTGGCGAAACCACTTCCGGTAGCGAGTAATTAAACAATTAAGCATAACATGATTCGGTGTATAAATAGTAACAAGAATACATGTTCATGATTCTGAACTAACCACTGGTATGTCTATATATACTAACCAATACCAGGCAATCCACTTGTGCCCTGCCAAATGTCACATTGACAAATGATCAATATCCAGTTGTTCTATACTATTATATTTTCTTACCAACTATTACCATTTAATTTCTTTATTGTCAAAACTTCTGAATACTGAACTCTTTGTGAACTAACAAATCATCAAGCGCAAAGTCGACCAACAAGATAAGCATGATACATGCATATCCATCCTAAACACACCTAACCCTCCCACCGTCCATCCCCCACCAAGCCAGTGTTCAGCCCCACCATCTATTATTGACACCCCATTTGATCTTGCAGAGTGGATAATCATTGCATTTTCCTCTCATTTCACTAACTTGTTTATTGCATTAAAATTCATATTTACTTGAGTGTCAATATATGATAGGTCTGAACACCACGTGTCCGGATCACGTTTCCTGTTAAATGTTTGTCCCTGTCTTGTCTTCTAATTCTTAGTGTTTATTCGTAATTTTTAAGGTAGCCACATTCAACATATCCTTATGGCAACCTAATACCCATTATGTAACTTGTAATATTTAATGCTTATCTTTCATATTTTTGATACAAATAAATTTATTCAAATATATCTTTGTCTTTTCCATTGATCACTACAGTGTTGCCTATAGTAATCCCTTTAAGCCTTACTGGCTGATTTCCCTCCTTTTTCTCCATCCCCTCATCCTTCCTTCTAATTTCCCTTCCCCGCATTCATTCTATTTATTTTGTTAGTAACAAGAAGAGCCTACCCATAGCTTCCTGATGACGCATGCGTACATGCGAAACGCCCATGGTTATTCTAAAGAATGACAGACTAAAAAATATATATATATGTATATATATTAATGGAAATGAAAATAAATGAGAATGAAGAAAATAAAAATAAAAATAAAAAAAATAAAAATAAAAATAAAAATAAATAAATAAAATAAAAATAAAAATAAAAATGTATTTAATAAAAATACGAAAAAATATATATAAGATTATTTTTATTTTTATTTTTATTTTCATTTTCTTCATTCTCATTTATTTTCATTTCCATTAATATATATACATATATATTTTTTTTTAGTCTGTCATTCTTTAGAATAACCATGGGTGTATAATACAAAATGAATGAAATAATGTGCTAATACCATTATACATTTCCTAGTATTGTAATGCACTGCATATGATAAAATGTATACATGCCTACATAATTGTATCCCAATACCCATTAACACAGCACACACATGGCACTACAGATTGGGTATGATAACAATGTGTAGTAGGCATGAGGCAAACCTCCATATTTTTAGCATGAGATGCTTTTTTACAGTTTTGTGTATCTTTAATTTTCACCATTTTGCAAAATGACACAAATACAAATTTACAAATATTTGTAATTTATTAACTCAATACAGTTTTATATTTTTTATTTATTAGGAATTTTGAAAGTTATGTTGTGTTAATGTATTTTTAGCAAAAATATGGTTAAAAATCAGTAGCAATGTCTACGGTGCCTTGAAAAAGTATTCACACCCCTTAAAATTTTCCACATTTTGTAATGTTACAACCAAAAACATAAATATATTTTATTGGGATTTTATGTGATAGACCAACACAACGTGGCACATGATTGTGAAGTGGAAGGATTTTTTTTTACAAAGAAATATTATTATGACTTTTGTTATGCCTTATGAAAACACAATAAAATATTCAAACACAAAAGTGTGTTTTAAGCATTTTTATTCAGCCCCCCTGAGTCAACACTTTATAGAACCACCTTTCGCTGCAATTACAGCTGCAAGTCTTTTTGGATATGTCTCTACCAGCTTTGCACATCTAGAGAGTGAAATGTTTGACCATTCATCTTTGCAAAATAGCTCAAGCTCTGTCAGATTGGATGGAGAATGTCTGTGAACAGCAATGTTCAAGTCTTGCCAAAGATTCTCAATTGGATTTAGGTCTGGGCTTTGACTGGGCCATTCTAAAACATGAATATGGTTTGATCTAAATCATTCGATTGCAGCTCTAGCTGTATGTTTAGGGTCTTCATTCTGCTAGAAGGTGAACGTTCACTCCAGTCTCAAGTCTTTGCAGACTCGGACAGGTTTTCTTCTAAGATTGCACTGTATTTGGCTCCATCCATCTTCTTATCAACTCTGACCAGCTTCCCTGTCCCTGCTGAAGAAAAGCATCCCCACAAAATGATGCTGCAAACCACGTTTCATGGTGGGGATGGTGTGTTCAGGGTGATGTGCAGTGTTAGTTTTCTGCCACATATATCGTTTTGCCTTTAGGCCAAAAAGTAAAATTTTGATCTCATCTGATCGGAGCAACATCGCTGTACATCAATAGGAACACTAATGTAACTGTGTATGTTTTAGATGTTTTTTATAACATAATATATAATATGTATTGATATTTGCTTAATATGATAAAATATGCACACACAAGTATACTAAACATATGTATTAACCTTTTTATCTCCTAGTTATCTGTATCTCTTTCTGTGTAAACCATGTTACTCATGCATTATGTGTCAATTACTTATAGAATCTATGCGATATCCTACTGTGCTAGGCTACTGTGCAACGAAACAGAATTGTCCTCGAAACGCATAGGCCACATTACTACAATCACTTGGGATTTGCACACCCCGAACTCAAAACTTCAAGACTGTAATTCATTTATACTTGATTTCTATTTTTAGAGTGTACTGCCATTTGGCAGGAAAATAAAATGTATTTATTTTTCTATAAATCGAAGTATCTATTCGATTTCTTACACTCCTCAGAGGCACAACCAAAGTCCCACCCCCATTCTACTTTTTTTAAACGTAGTTGCATACTCATAGGGGATGGTGCCTCTGTAGGAGTATTTGTTATTCCACGCTTACCCCAACCCGTACATATGTAACTATGTCACCTCACTTCCAGTGTGTCATGATCACTTAGTGCCCCTGTTCCTCATTCCAACAACTGGGTGTTGGATGTTGCTTTCTTCCCTGTCTGTGTTCACCTGTTAGATAATTGATCTGCTCAGTCACCTGATATAAGCAAACTGAAACACTCTATCCCTTGCTTGTGATAGAGATGGACTTATCTGCACTGTTCTAGCTCAAGTCTCCTGTTAGTCTGCCTTGCTTGTTGTTGGATCCCCTGTGTTTGACCTGGATTGGACTAGACCAGTGGCGGCTGGTGCTCAAAATTTTTGGGGGGGGCGCAAAGGAAAAAAAAAAATTGCAGTCTCACTGTGCCCAAATGCAGCCACTGTTACATGCCATCAAATGCAGCCACTGTGCCATCAATTTGCACCACTGTGCCATGCCATCAAATGCAGCCACTGTGCCATCAATTTGCACCACTGTGCCATGCCATCAAATGCAGCCACTGTGCCATCAATTCGCACCACTGTGCCATGCCATTAAACGCAGTCACTGTGCCATCCATTGTCACCACTGTGCCATGCCATTAAACGCAGCCACTGTGCCATCAATTCGCACCACTGTGCCATGCCATTAAACGCAGTCACTGTGCCATGCCATCAAATGCAGTCACTGTGCCATCAATTCGCACCACTGTGCCATGCCATCAAATGCAGTCACTGTGCCATCAATTTGCACCACTGTGCCATGCCATTAAACGCAGTCACTGTGCCATCCATTGTCACCACTGTGCCATGCCATTAAACACAGCCACTGTGCCATACATTGTCACCACTGTGCCATGCCATTAAACGCAGTCACTGTGCCATCCATTGTCACCACTGTGCCATGCCATTAAATGCAGCCACTGTGCCATACATTGTCACCACTGTGCCATGCCATTAAACGCAGCCACTGTGCCATCCATTGTCACCACTGTGCCATCCATTGTCACCACTGTGCCATACATTGTCACCACTGTGCCATGCCATTAAACGCAGCCACTGTGCCATCCATTGTCGCCACTGTGCCATCCATTGTCACCACTGTGCCATCCATTGTCACCACTGTACCATGCCATTAAACGCAGCCACTGTGCCATACATTGTCACCACTGTGCCATACATTGTCACCACTGTGCCATGCCATTAAACGCAGCCACTGTGCCCTTTAATGGTCGCCGCTGTGCCAATTGTCCCCACTGTGCCCTGTAAATTGCTTTCTCCCCCCCCCCCCGGCACTTACCTTTACTGGTTTTAGGCATCCATGTCCCACGATGTCTTCTCGATGTCTTCTTATCCCGCCCTCGATGACTGACAGGCGTCTCAGCCAATCAGGTTACAGGTAGCCAGAACCGGCCAACCTGATTGGCTGAGTTGCCTGTCATCTTATTCGAGGGGCGTACAGTCTGTGCGCTCCGAGAATAAGCTTCCGGGACCCGAGGGCTGTATTGGGAAAGCCTATCAGAGCTGTTGGCTTTGATAGACATTTCCGTACAGCCAACCAGCTGGCGTTATTCAGATGGCTGGACATGAGCGCCGACCATCTGAATAACAGCGGCAGCGGCGAAAATAACATAGATTCGTGCAATGCATGAATCTATGTTATTTGACTTAGTGGCGGTAAAAGCCAGAGGGGGCGGCGCTCCAGCGCCCTCTATGGACGAACCGCCACTGGACTAGACTATCCCCTGAACTCAGCCTGCTATTTTACCTGGAACAGATACTGCCTTTACCTGAACTGTCTTTGAACCACGCTGTCTTCTAACTGCAAGTAATGTTTTGTTTGCTCTGTTTGCTTCTGTTCGGGTGTGCTGGCCAGGCACTATAGCATTGTGTTTAAGTCCTGGAGGCAACCAAGTACCGGTAGTTCTGCTTGCCTCAAGGGAAAAGGTGGTGCTATAGGTGAATCGCACAGTAGCCAGCTATAGTGTCTGACCACCTATGTTGGGATAGATGTGACATTTGTGACACAGTGACACAATGAGACATCTCCCTAATACAAGAACGTCTCTCCATATGTTCCTGAGCCTCTCCATTCCCGAGGCTTCTTACTTTGTCATTTATTGTAGGGGTTTATATATTTTTTTCACAAACAGTTAAAGGAACAGTTCACTACTAAGTTTACTTATCAAAGTGATTGAGTACACTTTTTTGAGTGGTTGCAACAGTTCCACACCTGTTTACTAACATTCATTTTTTATTTTATTTTTTATATTATTTACTTGAGTTTTTGATTATTATTTTACCACTAATTTTACTGACAATATTGTAGACTGCTTTCCTTTAACTTTTTTTTGTTTAAATAATTATTTTCTAATTAAAATGCAATGTTGAACAATTAATTACAAGGGGGAATACAACTCAATTTAATGAACTAAGGCAACTAATCCTCAAGCAGTTAACTTTATCCTTTGCATTTGTAGCCTGATAAATTAAAATCTACTTTGTTTTAAAAGGCAAAAATATAACATGTAGGAAAAAAAGACATAATACTGTAAAGTCAAAAAAAATCTATGACTTTCAACATTGCAGAAGGTTAACTCGCTGTAAAATGATGTAAATTGCAAGAGATGTAACTCTGTGGGGATATTAAATGATTAATTATCATGTTACATGTGACATGTTTCCCATAAATAACCATATGTATAATTGGAAAGATTTTCCAGAAAATGGGTTATGGTTACCTTGTTTTTAAAAAGATTTTGATAAGATCACCTTGCAACTTTTAACTGACATTCAAAGACTGGATAGCTGTATGCTTACATACTTTTTAAACGTCAGTGTTAATCCATATGCTGCAATGCTTCTAAATAGAGATCAGTGAATAAATGATAAACATGATGAGAAACATTTGTTTTGTTTCATTTCGGATTCGTTTTGTTTCAAACGTCCGGGGCTGTCCGATCAGTTTTCCGGGCAGATGTGATCGGACCCTGTATTGTCCTCTATGGTGCGGCAGATGTCAGTGTGACCGTGTCCTCTCTGCATGGCAGAGCAGACACGGTCCTGTCATCTGTCTGCTCAGCGGGGATCAGCAGAGAGATCCCCCGCTGAGCAAGCGGATTCCGCATACCGGAGGTGCCTGTGTGAAAAGGGCCTAAGGTAATAATTTAGTTTTGCATTTGTTATGTTAGAATGATTTGTTTTCGAAATGTGTTTTGTGTATTTGAGTTTCTTTTGTATGTTCTGATTTTTTTGTATATTTGTTGTTTTGAACCAGTGCATATTTTGGAAGTTATTTATCGAAGCTTGGCTATATTACTTTGAACGTGTTATGTGTTTTAAATTCAATAAATTAATTACATTTTGTAATTCATTTGTTATTTTTGAGAAGTTTTTCAGTAAAATAAAACAGGATGAAAGACGCATGAAAAATGGATACCTTTAAATCCTATGGAAATCTTTAAACTGTTCCACTGCAAAAATGCGTATGCATATTTGCTGTGCTTTTTCCAGATTTTTTCTCTGGTGCATTGCATTTTTGTTGCATTTGCATTGCGTTTTCCCTGGTAGGTAGGTTGTGTTTTTGATGTGTTTTTGCCCTGGTTTTTATTCATTTCAATGGAGAGGTGAATTTTTTATATGTTTTTTTTGCTGCACCAAACATGCACCAAAAATGCAGCAAGCAGGACTTTTTAAAAATGCAACTGAAATGCAACAGACCAGTATGAATTTCCATGGGATTTAATGGGGTGCTTTTTCATGCATTTTTCTTCTGCTGTTTTAACTGAAAAACTGATCATTGTGAAAGAGCCTTAAAAGTCCCGCTTGCAACATTTTTGTTGCATGTTTGGTGTGGTAAAACTTCACCAAAAATGCACCTCTTTTGAAATGAATGGAAACCATCTGGAAAACAAAACACACCTGTGGGAAGTGCTTTGTTCAGTCACATGTCCAGGGGGGAGAAATGCAATGCAAACATGGAAAAACACATAAAAAATGCATCAAAAATGCAATGCACAGCAGTAAAAATACGTCAAAAATGCAGCAACAACATATGTATGCATTGCCACGTTTTTGCACTGGAGCAGTGTGAAAGCAGCCAAATGGCGTTTACACACAATCGGAAATTCCGACAACAAATGTGAGATTTTGGTCGGAAACTCCGACCATGTGTAGGCTCCATCGGACATTTTCTGTCGGAATTTCCGACAGCAAAAATTTGAGAGCTGGTTCTCAAATTTTCCGACAATTCCGATCGTCTGTATGTAATTCTGACGCACAAAAATCCTACCCATGCTCGAAATCAATTTGACGCATGCTTGGAATCATTGAACTTCATTTTTCTCGATGTTCGGAATTTCCACCAAAATGTGTGTGACCGTGTGTCGGAAATTCCGATCGTGTGTACGTGGCATAAGTAAGAATCGTCATCTTATTTCAAGTTTGAAGGTTTTTTACCTTAATGCATTCTATGCATAAAAGTAAACAACCTACTTTGTGCTGCCCCCCCCTCCACAGCCCCCCCAATTCTCGCTTGAGACTCCTCTCGATCCTGCTATCTGCACGGCAGTCTCTGCTGTCCCAGGTCTCTCTCTCCTCATTTGCAGCCAGTGAACCAATGAGAAAAGAGCAGGGTCAAGCCATGGCTCTATGTGTCTTATGGATGCATAGAGCAGGGCTTGAGAGCGAGCATGCACCAGTGCCTCCATAGCAAGTGGCTTGCTATTGGGGGCACTCGTCAAGGGAGAAGATCCAGGAGTGCCAGTGTTGGACCCAAGAAGAAGAGGATTGGGACTGCTATGTGCAAAACCATTGCATAGAGCAAGTAAGAATAACATGTTTGTTTTTTTGTTTTTAAAAATAAACCTTTAGGCCCAGATTCTCATACATTAGCACTGCTCCTGGGCAGCGTAATGTATGAGCTCTACGTTACACTGCCGCAGGTCTACAGGTTTAAATCCTGATTCTCAGAACACTTACCTGTAAACTTGCGGCGGTGTAGCGTTAGATTGCTCGGCGCAAGCCCGCCCAATTCAAATGGGGCGGGCACCATTTAAATTAGGCGCGCTCCCGCGCCGAGCGTACTGCGCATGCTCCGTCGGGTAAATTACCCGACGTGCATTGCGCTAAATGACGTCGCCCCGACGTTATTTGCCTAGATGTATACGTAAATGGCGTCCAGCGCCATTCACGGACGTCTTACGCAAACAACGTAATTTTTATTCAATTCGACGCGGGAACGACGGCCATAGTTAACATTGGTTGCGCCTGCTAATTAGCAGGGGCAACCTTACGCGTCGGGTACGCTACGCAAACGACGTTAATTCGCTGCGTCGACCTCGCGTATGTTCGGGAATCGCCGTACTTACCTCATTTGCATAGACGACGGGGAAAAGCGACGATGCGACACCTAGCGGTGGGAAAAAAAATTACTTTTAAGATCTGACAGCGTAACAGCCTTACGCTTGTCAGATCTAATGGGTACCTATGCGCAACTGATTCTGAGAATCAGTCGCAAAGATACCCGGGGCCAGATGAGGTGTTACGACGGCGCTAATGGTGTTGCGCCGTCGTAACGCCTTTGAGAATCTGGCCCATAATATCACTACCACTTTTCTTGTTCAAATATTTTATTGACAATAAGCTATTGACTATTCAGCCGTTGAAAAAAAAAATTGGCTTTAAATATCCAATTTAATAACACATGAGTTTTTTGGGGGGTTACTTGATGCCATTATTTTAGTGGTATTTTTAGGTATTCCTATTTGTGGAGAGGGATGTGAGCACAGAAGTTTATATGCGAAAGATAATTTTTTTGGCGCTTATCCTTCTCCCATTTTTCCCATTATTTTTATACATCTATTGATTGGCAGTTGGTGATGTCCACTCTGCCTGAAATTCATATGGCATATCGGGATCCATATGGTTGAGTTTCATACCCCATGAGGATCTTTATAATAGGGGTATTGCATTGAGCAAGATTGACCAGAGTATGATTTGCCAATTTTTTATATTATCAATTTTTTTAATATGTATTTACTGTTTATGTCATGCAACAGATACAGTGGTGTATGATGACTATGCTATAGGATTATATGTGAGTACAGGGAGGCTTGTTTCATTTCTTGCCCTTCGTTAATGGTAAGAAATCCAAGGCTTAAACCTTCTTGGATAGATTTCCTTTCCATCAGTTAAGAAGGCGGGGTTGCGGCTGTTTCCGGACTCACAACGAGGCTGCACCATTCCATCTGTTTTTAAATGCGGTGATTCAGAACGCTGCCTGTTTCCCGTGACCACGTCCCCATCGAGACGAAACATTGGGAGGCGACGTTCTGACGTCACCGCGTCAAGTGATCAGACCCGGAAGATACGGGCTGCGTGTTCGGGGAGCCCGGCTGGCTTCTCTTTTTTATACGCTTCATGTTTACAGATTTGATGTAAGTGTACATCTTTTTACTCTTTAATAAATACTCATGGTGTACTGTATGGTGTACTGTACTATACAGTACTGGTGTACTGTTTGAGGTAATCCATCAGTGAGATTGTCCCGCTCTGGAGATACGTTTCAAGGATACCACCAGTTTATGCTGTATATGCTGTATATGCTGTATATGATCTCCTATAATCAAGAGAACATATATTTTCGGTAAGAGGCAGTGTGTGATCGTGGTGGAGGTGCTTCTATCATCACTTTTCTTTAGGAAGTTTATGGAACACTTTTCACTTGGGAGACCACTCAATGTGAACACTTTTTGGTTTTGGACTTTATTGTGGAATATGGTCAACCCATAACTGTGCTCTAGATCTTTTTTATATATGTTTGTAGTTCACATTGTGTTCATTCTTGTCACTTTGTTTTTCATATTATTTGCGCTGGTTTCAGTGCATCTTAATAATAGGCACATTTAGCACAACTTTTTTCTTTGTATATTTGTCTTAATGTTGTATAACATTTTTTAGTCGCAGCTTTTTTACATTTATATATATTTTTTGAACAAGCGCAGTATTTTTTCCATTACTGTAAAGAAGACCTACATGTGGTATGAATATATACAATTTAGCCCCAGAAAAGGAAGTCATAATCAAACAAACAAAGTTTATGGACTGGGTCACAGCCCACAAAGATGGGTAAGGAAAATATTGGTATGACATTTAAGTGCATAATGATTGCATAGTACTGAGTTTAAGGAAGTGAGAACCCTCAGAGAGGTGGAAAACTGGATAGAAAGAGAGATAGGAAAATAGGTCTGGAATGTCAGTGGGCGGGGTAGTATAGAAAGGTTAAACAGAAAATATAGAAATATTGGGGGGGGGGGAGGGGTTGGAGGTAAGAGAAAGGTTCTGGGGATGGGGTTACAGATATATATTAGAGTGGCTCTGATGTCATATTTTTGGGGAGCTCAAGGCTCCTAGGGCTAGGGATCATTAAAGATTTGGATATTTTTTATAACCTAACCCTGACTTGTACTCCTCAACAACTTTGAACCTTACTTGTTCGGAGAATTAATTGGTCTTCATGGCAGTGTTTGGTTAGTGGTGCCTCTTTCTTAGGTGTTGCAGCCCCTGGGGACTTTCAAAAAGGTGTGTATATGTAATGACAGACCATGATTGCACACAGGTGGACATCATTTCACTAATTATGTGACTTCTGAAGTAATTGGTTGCACCAGAGCTTTTTATGGGCTTCATAACAAAGGGGGTGAATACATATGCACATGCCAATTATTCGTTTTTTATTTCTGAAAAATAGTTTTATGTACATATTTTTAAAATTTTACTTCACCAACTTAGACTATTGTGTTCTGATACATCACATATAATTCAGATAAAAAAAAAACATTGAACTAAATGCTGTAATATAACAAAACAGGTAAAAAGCCAAGGGGGTGAATACTTTTGCAAAACACTGTACCTGACATGAATGGGACTGCCTGCATGTGGATGCACTGAACACCAGTGCACTCTCATGCCCATGGGGACAAACATGGCCCTCGCATAGGTGTAAGCTTAAATGTGCCCATGTGAACAAGGCCTAAAAGTAACATACTGTACATATATACTGTACATCAATACAGGCATCTGACAGGCTGAGGGAGGCATTAATGACAGGGGTCAGTGTGTACAAGGATAGGGTAAAATAGTAGAGGGAGCCGTGTATTTTGAAGGTCAGTGTATACAGGGGGTAGTATATAGAGGGGGGCAGTGTATAGAGAGGGGGGCAGTGTATAGAGAGGGGGTCAATTTAATTTATGATAATTCCCTGGTTGTGTTTATTTGTTGTCTAATCAGACTAAAAAGCTACACCCAATATTTAGCATATTTTAGCCACTTTTGGTCTCCCTGGCACGGGCCCTAGTGCATTACTTTGCCCAGGGGGCCTATGATGCTATTAAGATGACCTATTAGATAAGGTTATAATACCCTGTTAGAAAGTAAACTCTAGGGCCTTGTCCAAACTGATGAAAATGGACTGAAGGCTGAAGTCTGATGGACTGATGGACTGATGGTCTGATGGTCTGATGTGCCTACACACCTTCAGTTCAAAATCCGATCGAGTCCAACGCGGTGACGTAAAACACAACGACGTGCTAAAAAAACGAAGTTCAATGCTTCCAAGCATGCGTCGACATGATTCTGAGCATGCGCAGGTTTTGAACAAAACTTTGGTCTGAAGGACAAAAGTCTGATGGGCCATACACACGGTAGGTTTGGACGAATGAAACTGAACTTCAGTCCGTTTTCATCAGTTTGGACTGATCGTGTGTACAGGGCCTAGGTCACGTCTCTCAGTCCCAATCAGCTTAGGTGGATGCAATTTCACAGCAATCAACAAAGAAGTAACAAAGAAGTAACAGTATATTTAGTATATTTTCCACCTACAACTTTAAAAATAATATTTTGTATCAGCATTATGCTTAAAATCAAAACACTTGCTTTAACACTTGTCTGCATTATATGGTACTGAGGAACAGACAAAGGGACTTATCAATTTTCTGGGGAGAAGCTCATACTTGAGCTTTTTTTATGCTATCCCATTGGGACCCTGTCTGCTCGGTCCTGGGTGTCCTTTGGGGTCCTGGGTGTTCTTTGCATCTATGTGCTTTCCATTTGATGACCATTATATCTATGAATTCCAAAGTTCACCTGCAAAGACTTAGGATGGGCATTACGTATCAGGGGCATATTTCAGAAGTTTATAGATAGGCTGTATACAGTTTAGGAAATAACCTTGTGTTATGCACATTTTCTAACTAATTCAAGTACTAAAGTCTTCTCCAGAAGCTGTGTAGGTATTCTGTAATGAGTATCCACTACTCTAGCACCAATGAGCATATATTGTTGGATAACACAAAATTGCTAACACCAAAAAATTCTTATCATGTGCATAAATCACCAATTAATGAATAGCGTGAAACTAATCAACATAAGTGCTCTATCTGCAATAAACAATGACATAAAGAAACAAAAATTACTAGTCCGTCCCTTGAAAATATTAAACAGTGACATAAAAAGAAAAAGTAAAAAGTAGATAATCCAAGATGAATATAAGGAAAAATCCATAAGTGGTATAACTAATTGAACACCTGTGCACACTCCAAATGACTGTATTCTCGTGATCCCACATAGGTCCAGTGTGAGTCCGCCACCATTTGTCAAATAATCTGCTTACCAGATCCAAAGGTCCTAATGGACCAGATACAGCATATAAAGATCCAGCAGGATACTGATAACAACTGTGTCTGCAGTATGGCAAAAGTCAAATGGGCTCCAAATGCAAATCACTCATTGACAATTCGGTCATGTAATGCCGCGTACACACCATCGTTTTCTGCGATGGAAAAAAACGTCATTTTCAAAAACGTCAATTTAATTGACCGTGTGTGGGCAAAAACGTCGTTTTATGTCTTCTAAAAAACGACAGAAAAAAATTGAAGCATGCTTCAATTTTATGTGTCGTTTTTGGCCGACGTCGTTTTCTGTGTTCTAAACATTGACCGTGTGTACGTAAAAACGTCGATTTAAGCCCGCGCATGCTCAGAAGCAAGTTAGGAGACGGCAGCGCTCATTCATGTAAAACGACTGTTCAGAATGGAATCAGCACATTCGTTAAGGTGTTTTTCAGCTTATAGACAAGAAAACGAAATTTAAAGCACAGTCACTGAAAATCACGAATCGTATCTCACCAAACTTTTACTAACACGCAGCAACACGATATCAGCAAAAGAGGCCGTCTTCCGCATGGAAACGACCCTTTATAGTGACGTCGTGCGTGATTGACGGAACTGCGCTGTGCTAGAGCGTTGTGAAAAAGCGATGGTGTGTATGCTACGTCGTTGTTCAAATTGAAGTTTGAAAAATGACGTTTTTTTAAAGCACATAAAGCGTCGCATTTTTCCATCGCAGAAAACGATGGTGTGTACGCGGCATAAGGAAGGAGAAGCCTCACATAGCGTAAAATCAGGGTGATTTATTGGTAAAGAATAAAAGTATACAACTCACATTTTTGTACACATAAACAAGCCTTGATCCTGTAGCGCCGGCCGGACGCTAACAGGCAAACCCGTCCGTTTAGAGATTCAGCATGCCGTTCGCTCCGCCCAACGCGTTTCGTGATAGGTCACTTCGTCTTGTGCCCTCTGCAGGGGTGGGGGGAACAGTGGAAGGAACGCTGGAGGGAGCGGTGGAGGGAAGGGTGGAAGGAAGACTGGAAGGTGATTATCTGGCCTCGATCTGATCGTCCAGAAAACAGAGGTGTTTATAGTACCACAGCTTGGGCTCCTGTACTTCATCTGCTGCTGCTCCTGACCTCCGAGAAGCACGGACCTGTATCACACGCTTCTTGTAAGCATTCCTCATGTTATTGATTTTATTGCTTATCATGGTGGAAGTTAGCTCTGGTATCCAGGTCTGCATATAAGTGACCTTCGAACATTCTTGCTAGAATAGGATGGATTTCTGATTTCCCACAGGTTTTTAAAGTTCAATATTTGTTGATGAATCACATCATATTCTCGGGGTAAAAAATCCTCTGCCAGGGCCCGTTGTCGCTCATCCATTTTTTGCAGCTGGTCAGCAAGGTAGATGCTGTAGCCCTCAACAGGGTTAAGGGGGCCCTCATGATGGAAGCTGCCTCCCTAATGACCTTCAGACACTCTTCCTCCAGCTGGGACATGCGCCTCTGTCTTTTTTTGGTTTGTTTACAAAAAAATATGATCTGGCATAGCAATGGCCCCCCTACCAGTGAAGTACTCCACGTATAGATCACAAGCATCTCAAGCAGTTCGGGGGGTCAATCCAGTACGGCCAGTGTCCAGGCCAGTCAGGTTCTCAGATGATTGTCTGGCCTCAGGCCAAATGTTTGAAAGGTAGGTCTCTGAATGCCTGCGCAAATAATTATGAAAAATGCAGCAGGTAAAATGACAGTGTTCAGTTTATAGTCCACCATGTGGATGGCTGTCTGCAACAGGCGGAATAGTCTGGCCATTATCCCGAAGGTATTCTCGACAACCCTCCGGGCTCTGGCAAGCCGGTAATTCCAAACCCTCCTCTCCGGGGTGAGAGTCCTCTGGGGAAAAGGCATCATGAGATGTGGTCCAAGCCCGAAAGCTACATCCGCGTCAAAAAACACAAAAGGGAGTGCCTCCACATTGTCTTCATCCCGTGGCAGGGCCAGGCCACCAGTCTGGAGATGGTGGGCAAACTCCATCTGCGCAAAAGACTCCACCGTCGGACATCCGGCCGTTCTTCCCCACGTCCACATACAAAAACTCGTACTGTGCCGACACCATCAACACAATACTATGAAAACCTTTGTAGTTGAAATAGTATGACCCCGAACAGGGTGGCGCACTATGCAAACGTGTTTCCCATCTATTGCCTCTCCACAGTTAGAGTCCTACCGCTGGGCCAATTGGGAAGCCACAGTCTGCCATTCCTGTGGCGTGGGAGGAAGCTGTGGAGTCAAACAAAAATAAAAATGATTACTTTGTCACAAAAACAATGCAATCACAAAACAAAAGACATCCTTGTCCAACATCAGTATAACATTTATTAATGGAGTGCTCGAACTAAAATAGGCCCAGTTATCAGACTCCTCACCCCTCTGATGGGCCATTAAACATTTTAAGGGGGGGTGTTTCTAGCTGAGTTTGGGCCCAGAAAAATAAACCCTCTAGCACTCTGCCAAAATGGAAGGAGAGAAAAAACATTGGGACACATTTTAAGGGGGGGGGGGACAGAACTACAATGGAGCAGACGAAAAAAAGGAAACAGACTAGGCTAGGTGTGTTTGGGCCTAGGATAGCATGCTGGACAGGTTAGTGAACGAAAATATGCATGTAGGCAAAAAAAGAAGCATTCAAAAATGATAACATGAATGGGGACATTCACAGCATATTACAATCATGGTAATTAGGAAATGATGCAAGAAATACAAGACATTAGCATACATTTAAGACACATATAGATTGTGATGTGAAAGGAGACAACTTACCTTAATATAGACCTTCTGAATCACTTGTATGATGGAAGAACACTTAAAGCAGAAAGCAAACAAGTACAGCAAGGCCTGAAAAGAACAAACTGAAAAACAGAAATCGAGCGGACAGGGACGCACTGCAAAACAGATACGACCTGACTGCAAGCACTGAAAAACAGATACGAACCCACAAGCACAAACTGAACCCGAGAAAACGATCTGCAAAGCATGGAGACTGAAACGCGCGAATCGGCTCGAACCAAACTTTTACTAACACGCGGTAACACGGAATCAGCAAGAGCAGCCCCAAAGGTGGCGCCATTGGATATGACCTTCCCCTTTATAGTTCCGTCGTACGTGGTTTACATGACCGTGTTCTGACATGATTGGTTATTTAACCGATGGTGTGTGGGAGCGACGGACCATCAGTCAGCTTCATCGGTTAACCGATGACAACGGTCCATCAGACCGTTCTCATCGGATGGACTGATCGTGTGTACAAGGCTTTAGAGTTTTGAATTGTATTCATTCGTTGGGTAATAGGAAACCAGTGGAGGGATTGGCAGAGGGGGTGGCGGACACTGAATGGTTGGTAAGATGGATGAGTCTGGCAGCAGCATTCATGACAGATTGAAGAGGGGATAGCCTGGGGAGAGGTAGGCCAATGAGGAGGGAGTTACAATAGTCGAGGCAAGAGATAACAAAGGAGTGAATAGATTGTTTAGTTGTTACAACAGATAAAAGGGGGCATATTTTGGAGATGTTACGGAGGTGAAGTCTGCAAGATTTGGTCAGTGATTGGATTTGCACTGTAGGGACAGGTCAGAGTCCAGGATTGCACCTAGCAACCTGGCATGATGGGAGGGGCTGATGGTTGTATTATTCATCTTGATGGAAAAGTCAGAGGAGGAGGCTCGGCAGGAGGAAATAATATGAGCTCAGTTTTAGAAAGATTGAGTTTGAGGAATTGGTGTGACATCCATGCTAATATGTCAGTTAGTAAGATGGTTGATAATTTGTAATGAATCCTTATAAACATTTGGTCTACATAAATGTGAGTTTTTTAACTAAAATTGCACTAAATTGTACTAAACATGCAGTGCTTAAGCATTTAAATAATGTATTCAATTTCTGGTGAGAGTCTAAAGAGTCTAAAAACTCAATCATGTCTTTCTTTTGAAAGAAGTTTCAAACCCTTTGTCCTCCTTAAAATTCAATTTTTTTGATATTATACTTCTCTGACACCCCCCCCCCCCATCCCATATAATGAATGTTAGCATGCCAATGAATGTGTTGTGTGCAAAGAGAGTAGAGACTGAGTTAGCAGCATGCCTTTTTTTAAGTAGGCTATGTAGAAAGCATCTCATGCCGCGTACACACAACCATTTTTTTCAACCCTCTTCTTGTCAAGCCTGCCTTGCCTACACACGATCGTGAAAAAAAAATGCTCTAGCAAAGAGTGGTGACGTACAACACGTACGACGGCACTCTAAAGGGGAAGTTCCATCCGGATGGCGCCACCCTTGGGGCTGCTTTTGCTGATTTTGTGTTAGTAAAAGTTTGGTGAGAGACGATTCATGCTTTTCAGTCTTCGTGCTTTTCAGTCTGTTACAGCGTGACTAATGTGCTATCTCTATTACGAACGCTAGTTTTATCAGAACGAGCGCTCCCGTCTCATAACTTGCTTCTGAGCATGTGCATTTTTGTTCACATCGTTAAAGCATCCATACGACCGTTTTTCACGACGTGAAAAACTACGCGAAAAAACAGAGCATGTTCTAAATTTTTAATGGCCATATTTCACGTCATGAAAAATGTAATTTTTCACATCATGAAAAACAGTCGTGTGTTTTGGTTAAATTTCATTTTTCAAAATTAAAGATTGCAGGGAGACAGTTGAAGGATTATGGAGATATCCGTAGGTTTTATAGAAATCTATTAAAAGAGATTAGATCTCTCATTCACAAACATAGACCTTCAACAAAGCAGCCTGAATTCACTGCAAATGCTGATTGCCCATCCCAGTGCTGACTCACAAGCTTACAATGCCTTCACATTTTTATTTATACAAAAAAAAATTCCTTCATATTATATTATGGAGGAAACAAACATAAAGAGAAGCATGGATATTTTCATGCTCATGAAAAATAAAATAAATAAAAATATGTACTTACCGTATTTATCGGCGTATACCGCACACTTTTTCCCCCTGAAAATAGGGGGGAAATCATGGGTGCGCGTTATACGCCGATAGTGTACCTTGGGCTCGGAGGGGAAGGAGGGGGACGAGCGCTGCCGAGTGCCGCCGAGCACCGCCGGAATTTACGAGCCGTTTTTCCTGTTTACTCGGCTCTAACGTCAAACACACAGTCCCGCTTTCACCACCGGCATTGGACCAGTGTTCTATCAATCACAGGAGCTGGTCCAATGCTGATGGCGGAGGCGGGACTGTGTATCCTCCCGCGATCCGTACCCGGAAGTGACCACTGTGCTTCACGGAACGCTGTCTCCCTCTCCACAGCACCGGAGGAATACGATCTCCCACCGCCGCTAACAGAGGCAGGGACAACAGCGACCCCAGTCCACCACCATCTGGACCAACAGAGCACCCACAGTGAGTGACACTTTTGGATTACTGGAGATGGGCACATAGACTGGAGATGGTCACATAGACTGGAGATGGGCACATAGGCTGCATTTAGGCTGGAGATGGGCACATAGGCTGCATGTAGGCACAGATTAGGCTGCATTGAGGCTGCAGATGGACACTGACCACAAAATTTAAAAAAACATTTTTTTCCTGAAACTCCCCTCTGAAATTGGGGTGCGCGTTATACGCCGATGCGCGTTATACGCGGATAAATATGATGGGAGTTTGAGGAAAATAAAATAATAGTTGCTTACTTGTCAGCACATATTTAAACACATGAGTCTATGGTGCTGCTTTAAAATAGTCTTAGTTTGGCACCCCCAGAAAAGGGTTCAAATTGAAAATGCCTCCTGGGAATGAGAACCATAGGTCTGTGCTAAAGTTATCACTTTAATGCATTCCTATCCAGTAGCACATACTTAATTTCTTTCAGAGTTAAAAAAAAACCTGTTACAAAATAGAGTTACACCTAAATTGTTGTTATATATGTTCAGCAACATATCCTATAAAGTATGTTATGCAAAAGATCATTTTGGAAAGTCTGATTTTGCTGTAGTCTATGCTGTATCTTTTTTTTTTGTTATTTTTATCCAGTAAAAACGGGTGATTAGTGTGGATCTCTATCCCTGATCCTCTTTCTCTTCCCCATATCATACTTTTTACTATTACTACACTTCCTATTACACTCACCAAAATGTAGTCAATGAACTCTTGACAACAAACTTATATAGAAAAGTAAAACAATGATCCAGAGAAGAGTATTTTGTGCCTTCTTGAACGGGTCCTGTTGGATGGCCCGCATCTCCTAGCATATCCACAGAAAAAGTAATGACTTTCTAAAACCAATTGTTTAGAATCCTGAGTCATAGCCTAGCCTTGGTTTGCAAAATTATGCTAACAATTCTCTGCAAATGTTAGCCTTTATAGATAATGGTTTAACACTTGCCGACTGCCTAACGCACTTATACGTCGGCAGAATGGCATGGACACCGGCGGACTCGATGTTCGCCAGTGTCCCGCGATTGTGTCACAGAGAGGCAGAAAAGGGGGATGCCTTTGTAAACAAGGCATCTCCCTGTTCTGCCTAGTGACAGGACATTGATCTTCTGCTTCCTGTATTCGGGAGAAGTGATCAGTGTCGTGTCACATGTAGCCCAGCCCCCTCATAGTTAGAATCACTCCCTAGGACACACTTAAGCCCTTCCTTGCCCCCTACTGGTTAACCCCTTCACTGCCAGTGTCATTTACACAGTAATCAGTACATTTTTATAGCACCGATCGTTGTATAAATGACAATGGTCCCAAAATAGCGTCTAAAGTGTCCGATGTGTCTTCCATAATGTCGCAATCACTGATCGCCGCCATAACTAGTAAAAAAATTAAAATGCCATAAAACTTCCCCCTATTTTGTAGACGCTATAACTTTTGCACAAACCAATCAATGTACGCTTATTGCAATTTTTTTACCAACAATATGTAGAAGAATACATATCAGCCTAAACTGAGGGAAAAAATTTAAATTATATATTTTTGGGGGATATTTATTATAGCAAAAAGTAAAAAAATATATTTTTGTTTATAGCGCAAAAAATAAAAAACGCTTGATCAAACCACCAAAAGAAATCTCTATTTGTGGGAAAAAAAGGACGTCAATTTTATTTGGGAGCCACATTGCAATTGTCAGTTAAAGCGAAGCAGTGCCCAATCGCAAAAAGTGGCCCGGTCATTTGGCAGCCAAATCCTCTGAGGCTGAAGTAGTTAAAAATGCTACACTGAAAATTCTCATTAATTCTTTAAAAATAGGGTCCAGAACTTAGAGCATATTATCAGATATATTCCCTTTCCCTTGAAATTACTCTTTGTGCTGATCTTAAACCCTTTGGACTCTAGGCCAACACTTACAGTCATTTCAAGGTGGCTGATTGTTAATGATTTCTGTTTAATGCATTCTTTGCGAACGCATGAAATCCAGAGCACAAATAACACATTTCAGCTATCCTGCATAGTAGTTAAACCCGAATGTTCAAAGTCCCTATGTTTAATTTTTCATCATCTTTAATTTTTCGACTGCTTCTAACTGGCTCACAGAAGGACTAAAGAAATGACAGGTCTTTTGGGACAAGACAGGCCATTTAATTTATTCACTAATGCAATAACTTCCCTGGTCTGCATTTCCAACAAATCTTTACACTTCACAAAATGTAACAGTAATTAATCACACTCACACCTGACATTTTAAAATTCCTCATCATTTGGATAAATGACTGCTTCCTATGAACCCAGCTTGTGCATATCAGCACATTACTTATCACGTTTAGCTAAGAATTCAATGTACAGGTTATCGATACTTTAACTATTTGATTATTTTTAATTTATGTTTGTGTCTGCCATTATTTTAACAGAACTCAAAATTCACTTACATACAGTATATCTGAAAATAATTTTACACTTCAATGTATTTATATTTTATTGTAATTTTATGCAATTATGACATTCAGATATTAGTGGTGAGTATAATACTGGACTACTGTTACAGCTTGCTACTTCCTGTTCCCTTTTTAAAGGGAGTCGTGCTGCACCGTTACCACTGGTTCCCGTTGTGTTCTGGGAGCCGAGTGTTTCCCAGAACACAACGGATGGGGGGTGACGCGGAGGGGTCGGATTCCCGTGGGAGTCTATACCAGGAAGTTGTGCAAATACCTGTTTTATACAGGTATCTGCACCCCCTCCCCCTGAAAGGTGTCAAATGTGAGGGGGGGAGGGTTCCGAAAAGCGGAGGTTTTGGGTGAACCTCCACTTTAAGCTCGCCTCAGCCTTCCTTTTTTTCCCTCTATGATAAGGTCAGGTGGTGGCTCCCCTCCTAGCTGGTCTAATGGCTGTCTTTCCATCCAGATCTGGTCTGCTGCTGGATGCAGTCCCTGCTTTTTTACGGCTAACAGCACTGCTTCTGTCGAAGTAGCATCTGCTGCTCTGAGTGTTCTCTGTGCAGTCTACCTGTGCCTGCTTTCTCCTCCTCTCAGGTACACCTTGCTATTGCAAGGTTTATTACTGTTTGTTGCCTGCTGTAATTTGCCATTGCTTACTATGGCTCTTTGATTTATCTTGTAGCAGTGTCAACATGCCTATCCACTCTAAAGACCAGCATTTCGCAAAGAAGGTAGGGGAGATGTTGATGGATGCATTTCTGAATGAATCCTTTATTGGCAGACTCATTTCTCTTTTCTGTCTATTGTCCCAGCTCCTCAGGTCTCAAACATGATTTTTCTTAATGTTCAGAAGATAGAAGCCCATAGAAGGTCAGAGGCTTCTTGTTCCCATTATGCCTCAAGGTGTCAGCATTTTCAGACCAAGAAGAGGCTGGGCATGCAATAAAAGAGCACCGACGGCATATGAGGATTACTTCAAAGAAGCAACCAAACGGCGAAAGTCTGATAAAGGGGAAATGGTTATCGCTAATGAAGCAGGCATTCGAACAAATGCTAAAGACATTTGCGTCGCAGATGCAGGGATCAGCGGCTCCGGTTCCATATACCTCACACTTAGGGATGAGCCGAACACCCCTCAGTTCGGTTCGCATCAGAACCTTCGAACAGACCGAACATTCGCGCGAACTTTAGAACCCCATTAAAGTCTAGGGGACTCGAACGTTCTGTCAGAACCATTGACGTATCTCGGCATATAGCCTACACCTACCGTCAGAAGGTTTATTCTGAACTATAAAATATTATTGTATTCATGAAAATATGTAAATCTGTGCTTTGGGAGAAATACAATTTTCCTACAATACAAGATATCTAAAATTCTTTTATCCGTGCTATTTTGAGGACGAGCAATACAAATGAATATTTAAAATATATATATTTATTAACTAAAGAGTGCAAAATTAAAATCAGGTACAATTCGTATTACAACAAATAATTGATATGCTTCTATAATCAGAAATAACCAATGGTTGAATGTTTAGATAATATTTACATCATATGACAAGGCATATTCCTAGCTCTTAGATTTAAATCATCTTGGCGTATTTAAAACCTTTTAGCTTTTAGTGACATAACCTAGACATTGTATTATCTCTTCTCAATGACAAACAGATCTCTTGCTACTGCTTCTTAAATATGTGTACATAACAAGTGTTATGTTGTACACAAGCTTTTGTTAAATTTGACGAGGCTATATCTTCACATACGCCCTCACTCTAAAACCGATTTACCATCATTGGCACTTAGCTTTTCAAAGACAAACGTAATGCGTATGTCTTTAATATTTGGAATACAATTACGTCATACTGCAGTTAGACATAACTAACTCCCAAATTATATTTGCCAAGTATATTTACATGGTTTTAGTTGTGTGTATGTGAAAATCTCCAAATTACCAAAAAGGTAAATAATCAAGATTAAACATTACCAGTATGTAAGAGTTCTGCTTGAGAAGGGAAAGTGAGAATCCTGATGAAGGATTCTCTGTGAACCCCTTACATGTTTGCGGTCACTCTCTGCCTTCCAGCTTCCTTCAGAGATCAGAGATCAGATCAGGCTCCAGCCATCAGCCCTCCAGAGATCAGCCATCTCTCTCCCATCAAGCTTCTTCCCATCAGACATTAGATCAGGCTCCAGCCATCAGCCCTCCAGAGATCAGCCATCTCTCTCCCATCAAGCTTCTTCCCATCAGAGATCCCTCTCTGTCCTGAGTAATCACTTTTTATCTCCCCAAAGAAATGGGTGTGTCACATCACTATCACATGACTGGCGATGTCACATGATATGTTTTGATGAGTAACTATATTGACCCAATGCCGATATTAACCTGTAGGGGGCAGTAGCGTATAAGGAATTATTCCTAATGATGAGGTCAAGTAGAGTTAATCATGACTTATGACCCCTCTGACTTGAATCCTGGTATAGCATCATAAATTGTTTTATATGTCAAACAATTGTCAGACATCTTGGCAACTTCTAAATTTATGATTGAGATAAGGTTTTATGATCAACACACATGCCTTGGAAAGTTCCTTTAAACTAATGCCGGAATGTGATCAAAGCAGTCAAATACTTTGAAGTTATTATAGGATCTTATACCTGGGACCCCAGTGATGTCTATGTGCTGAACAGGTTATAATATATAAACTACTAATACACATATATTGTTATGGCATTATAAAGACACAATACTATTTAAGATACAGTATATTATTCCACCGGGATTGTGAATAAGCCCCTTTTCTCTCATAGTACAAAGACCACCCTGTGTAGCTTGTAACAGCTTGTGCTCATCAGACCCTTATCTACAGATACCAAAACTTCTAATCTATGGTCTCGGATACATATACAGAAGAACCAGGTCTTCTTGTAAGGCAGAAAACCGCTGTATAGATCTTTGACTTGATATTAACCTCTTAGAGAGAGGATAAGATCCAAAATGGCTTTAGTATTGTTCATCATATATATATGGATAGGAATACTACGAAAAATATACTTGTGCAACTTAATATGTATTCTTTTAACCCCAAATGTTCCGACAGTTCGAAATCAAAAGTGCTAATTTTAAAGGCTAATATACAAGATATTGTCCTAAAAAGGGTTTGGTGACCCGGGTCCTGCCCCAAGGAACATGTATTAATGTAAAAAAAGTTTTAAAAACTGCAGTTTTTCCAGGAGCAGTGATTTTAATGATGCTTAAAGTGAAAAAAAAAGGGAATTTTTCCTTTAAATATCATACCTGCTGGGTGTCTATAGTATGCCTGTGAAGTGGCAAGTGTTTCCCATGCACAAAATTACATTTATATAGGAAAAAAGTCATTTAAAACTGCTTGTGGCTCTAATGTAATGTCTGGTCCCAGCACTATGGGTGAAAATCATTGAGAAAAATGCAATGCATGGTTACCCCCCCCCCCAGCCCATTACCAACCCTTTGGGTCTTTTATGAATATTAAGGGAAACCCTGCACCCAACTTAAAAAAAGGAAAGGCGTTTTCTTGTAAAAAAAAGGAAAGGCGTTGGGACCCAAGGCCCTATATACTCTGAACAGCAGTATACAGGCGGTGCAAACAAGACAGGGACTGTAGGTTTGTTGTTAAGTAGAATCAGTTTGTAATTTTGACTGGTACATTTTTAAAGTGTAGCTCCAGCCAAAAAAACTATTTTTATGCTTTTTGGAAAACATAGGGAAGGGCTATCACCACTGTAACATTTTATTTGCTGTCTGTGCATCTGTTCAGAAGATTTCACCTCACTTTCTGTCCCAATGACAAAAGTTTTTTTGAAAATTTGGGGTCTTTAGTGAAACAAGGATTGGTGATAAAGAATCAGTGGAGAGGAGACACCTCTTACAGGAGAGAATTTCCCTTCATAGGGGTAGATTTCCTCTCACTTCCTGTTGTCTCGTTCCGTTTGCAAGTAGGAGTCGTTTGTAAGTTGGATGTTTGAAAGTAGGGGCCTGCCGTATATACTCTGCAGAAATTTGGGCCTTAGGTGTTGGTGTTTCCACAACACTGTAAGCCCTCACAGTTAGTCTTGGTGGGCGCTGGAATGCACTGCTGTGAACTATTATATCAAAAATTGTAATTACATGCCATTGTTGAACAGTGGTAGAAAAATTGGGCCTTTGGTGGTGGTGCTGGTGCTGGTGCCACAACACTGTAAGTCCTCACAGTTACTCTTGGTGGGTGCAGGAATGGGCCCTGCTGTTAAATATTAGATCAAGAATTGTAATTACATGCCCCTGTTGAACAGGGGCAGACAAATTGGGACTTTGTTGGTAATGGTGGTGGTGGTGCTGGTGCCACAACACTGGATGTAGGTATTCTTATACACAAAAACATACCCTTCTCATGCAGGCAGCCTGTAACTGACCCAGAGGATAGATAGGTTTCCTTAAACTGCACTGCATACTCAATTTCTTGCATTATAGCTTGTGTGTACATTCTACCTTCATTCTTCCCGGCAGTCTTAAAGCCTTCCACATGTGTTCCACAACCGTTTTGCATGGATAACCCTGAACTCTACCTTTTATCACTAGTGAATTCAATGTGGCCCAAATCCAACTATGACTAGACAAGGCCATATCACAATGTCTGCATGCATATTTCCTGTAGATTTACTAAATACCTACAGTAGATGAGTTAAGCTTGCAGAAATGTTGCAGACATGATATATGGAAACTTCATCATCCAGAAGAATGCACTTTATCTTCCTATTCCAGGTTCCTTCGTATCCTCTCCAGGATAGACTTGGCTTTAGGAAATTCATCTGTTCTATCATATTCTAAAGACAGCTACTTTGTTGCTAGAGGCATATCTAATCATTCATCCATACTTTTACAACTTAACCTAGCTTAAAAAGGTCATACCACCTACCGATTTTGACTTTCCCCATTTTCACCTGCTCAAAATAGATAGATGTTCAACTCTGGTAGGTCATCTATTGATATTGTCTGGGACTTGCTGAGGGACTTTTTTAATTATAATAACGTATGTTATGTTGTCCTCTAAAAATGTGGAGCAGCCCTGGTAAATCTGGTCTTGATTGTGGAGGAAAAATATATTCAGAACCTTAGCTGTGATAATGAAGCACACTGGTTGAGCAGCCAAGACTCAATAACTGTCACTTACTAAGGCAAAGAATAAACAATATTTCTGTAAACAGAAAGATTTGATGAGAGAAATAGAAGAGGCAGACTACCCACTAATACTGCTAAAGCTTAAACCTCTACAAATTAAGTTTCATTGCAGGCTTTTATTCTTCTTTTACTTTTCTTTATATTATTTCAAAGTGCAGTACAGGGAACCAAGCATACATATCTTTCTCAGCAAAGCAGCACTGCCAAGTCTTACTCAAACTAACAGGGATATGCTAGGGACTCCCATTACCCTAGAAGAACTTCCTGTGATTACAACTACTATGTCCAATAACAATGCTCCATGCACTGATGGTCTCCCTATAGAAATATTCAACAAGTACGGTACTGTCCTTCATAGAGTCTATATTACAGGTCAGGCATGATTGAAGGGTGTCCTCCTGGTTTCCATGACCAAGGCTATTATAATAATACTTCTTAAACCTGCGAAGAACCCAACCTATTCTGACTCCCATAGACCCATTTACTCATTAATGACAGATATTAGGGTGCTAGCAAAAGTGTTGGCAAATTGCCTTAATAGGGTCGTTTAGGGTCTTCAAGCCCATATCAAGTTGCAGACCTTTCAAAAAACCCTAAAGAATGGAGACCTGGCTGTTTTCAACCCACCACTATACTTCATTACTTTAAAACAACGATTGGTGTCAGGCTGGGGGACCCAAAATAGTGATGATCCTATAAAAAAAGTTATTTACGTTCCCCCTTCCAACCCACTTATTTCCCTTTTTGAGGGGAATATGTTTGCCACACACACACTTTCACACCCTCACCTTAAAACAAGGTGATATTTGCAATTGGGAAATTATGGCACAACATAAAACACCAATTACCCCTGATTAAATTTTTTTTTTTTTTAGCTAAGACCTAACCTAAAAGGGGCATTATTTCCACTACATACCAATACTTACTTACCTTCTACTTCCAAAATTGCTCTTGCCTGTAAAAATCACTGGACCTCAGACCTATTAACCACAAAGCAATGATCAGATCTTAAGACTATTGCAAATCAAGTTCTTCTATCTGCCTCAAAAAAGCTTACCCAGTGGATTATTATGCACAGAACTTATTGCACACTACAACACATATTTTATTGTGGTTATAGAGAGTCTCCTCTCTGTCTAAAATGCTAAAATGCCAACATGCATCTGGGAATCCTATAACAATTCTATGGAGATGTCCTAATTTGCATAGGTATTGGGAGTCAATGGTTAGATCCATTAACTCTATTATCTCTGTAAATTTAGCCTCTGGCCCCAAGCCATGTTTGTTAGGTCTCTTGGAGAGAGTTTAGAAAAATAAAATTCTCCAGGTAGTCTTTCCAAGAATATTTTTTATTGCAAGAAAGTTTATTGTGAAATCCATCCACTGTCTGTGCCAGAGTGCTGGATGTGGATGCGAGTGAGCACTGCTTGGAGTCCTCGCTCAGGGGCCATTCCTTCTCTTCCCAGCCAAACAGGAAGTCGTTCCTTAGACTCCCTTGCCAATTGGGCCACTTCCTGATTAGCCAGAAGGAGAATCAGGAAGACAATATCTAATATTAATTTTCTATTGTCACATAAGTGGATGGGCATGGGACGCAGTGCTCTGGGCCCTGAGCCCAACCTTTTTTAAAGGCAATAAGAGCCTCAGCTCTAATCATGTGCTTAAACAAAAACACATTGGAGTCCATGCGTCTGGTGCCCGGCAAGTAGATTAGGGGGCCGGACACATGGATGGGCAGGCGGCACCCCTGCACCCTGCATTATGGACCGCCACTGGGGTGGAGGTCGGAGGGCTTACCTTGTGGTATGTGTGAGAGATTTTTTCTTTGTGCTGTTATTTCTATTACACCATTGTACACCTCTGTACAATGAAAAGTTGTAAAGGTAATTATTTTCATTTTTTCAATAAAAATTACTCTGATCTAATTGTCCCAAAACCATTATATTTTCCCTTTTAGGAATGCAGTTTAATTATAGATATTTTAAAAGTACAAATTGTTATATAAATCGGATGTCCTTTACTAGAAAGAAATTAAAAATATAATCTTTTAATTAATTTTTATAAGTGGCAATCTTTGACTTGTTTTCAAAACAAGAGTTTTAAATGAAGGTATATTAGAACTAGAAAGTTTAAATTTTAAAATAATTGTTATGATGTAACCAATGTTCTGCTCACAAGTATTTGACAAGTATGTTTGCCAAATAAAATGTCAAAAGCACAAGAAATGTTATGAATAACTTGATAGTCCACAGCCTCCTGCAGGATGAATGAATGCATAGCAAGGATAATTCGGCAGCTGTTTAAAATAAGTTTTGTCAACACATCTCTTGTGATTGCAATATTAGCAATTCAAGCATCTGCTCTGATTTCTGTTGTTGATTAATTACTTCTTATTTAAATTTGTCATGATTAAACATGAATGGTAAATCTGCCAGCTACCTAGAACAGTAGATGTATGGCAAAGGCAGATTAGATAGCTTAATCGTCATTCAACACCTTATACAAATTGTTGGGCTTTTTTAAGACCATTGATAAAACAGGTTACCTGAAACAAATGTAAAGCATTCCTGGTATGGATTACTTTATATTAACAAATACAGAATGCTTAGTAAATGTACAAGTTAGAGTTATTGTAAAGATCACCTTGAAAAACAACCCATTCAGTATAAAATAAAAATAAAAGGTAAAACATTTGGGTATAGATGAAAAAAATTTTTTTAAAAACCTTTTTTCCCTTTTTTTTGTAAGTGATCACATTCCCTCTCTTCTCAGTTGCATAAGGGGGAGGAGAAGTAGCAGAACACTGAGCTTTCCAGTGAATGGCTGTGCAGCGGGGGGTGTCAGGACAAGTCTGATCATTGGACAAGAGCATACTGAGTTCCCAGCACAGCTAAAGAACTGACCATGGTGTGCTCTCATGCTTAGTGTGCTCAGTTTATAATAGGAAAGCAAGGGGACTAGCAGGAACACCAGGAATTTCACATAAAGGAAGCAAAACAAAGAGAACAGGATACTTGCTCATACAAGTACATGGTACAGCAATTGTTGAAAAAAAGGGTGAGTATGGTCTCTTTTATAATGAGAGTATATGAGATAAGCAGGTGCCTACATCCCAATTAGTATGTAAAATAAAAAGACCCAAATAATTGTGGGGATTGTCTTTAAATGTTGTTTTACGATACTTGTTTTATGTTCAATAAACACTTGTTATTGTTTACCATACTGTGTCCAACCAGTGCCGTGAATAGTCCCCCCCAAAATCCCTTTCCCCTTTCCCCTGACCTAATCAGTGACAAACGTTCGGCCTCAAGCAGCCAATGGTGTCCTAATTATTTGGGTCTTTTTATTTTACATACATGGTACAGCAAGCACGTATCAGCAATATGAAATGTTGGGGTAACAAACGCTTTAAGAAGATAAATTAAGCGACACGATTTTCAACAGTTTAAATTAAGAAAAAGGCAATATTCAGATGGCTTGAGATAAGGATGAAATATAAACTGGTGCTGGATGTGATATAAATAATGTTAAGTCTTTATTGGGTAGCTTTCATATCTTCCATGGGGCTCAGTCAATTGCTAATGGAGCCTGTCACCCAAAATTAGCTAAATGGGCTACAGTGCAGAAACTGGGCTGTTCCATTTTAGCACCCTAGGCACTATCTTGGACATACTTTCATTATTCTGGAAATAGTTATTTTCATTTGCCACAGAACAGAAATCCTCACAATAAAATATGGAAACACAAAGTAACTTTAACTCTAAGGCCCAATTCACACCAGTGTGGCTTTAAAATTGTGCTACTTTAGCGTGATTTCAAGGTTGCACATAAGTGTGATTTATACTGCCAATTTAATTGCATTTTGCAACTTCATTTAACAGAAGTCTATGCAAGTTGCAATATAATCAGTAAAAAGTAGTGCAGGAACCTTTTCCAGAATCGCTGCGAAATGAGTCACAGTTATATGAAAAGTTCTATTGCGGGAAATAGAGTGCGACTTGTAATGGGATTTGGAACTGTAAACAACTGCATGGCAAGTCGCACCAGTGTGAACAGGGACAAAAATATATATCAAAGTTGAACACCAAACAAAGCTAAACATACAGATACAATAATGCACAGTACACATATGACAGCTGTTTTACCTTTTGAAGCATTTCTATTTCTAATGTAAACAGTTTTGCCAGTCCAGTCCTGCCTGTTGGGAAATGTGGCATGCTATTTATTTTCTGTAGTTTCACATTCATTTACAGGTCTCACTCACAACCCCCTCTGCAAATAGACAGTGAAAGGAGAAGCAGCACACTTACAAAATCCTCTGTCACTTTGCTATCCTCCTTTTGGTACGCTGCCTGCACTCCTGCATACCTTATTGGCTTTTTACACTGCTTTGCTCTTCTATCTGAGCTCTGCTGTATATCAGACTGCAAGAGGCTAATATTAAGTTAAGGACGCTGAAGAAGATGGCTGCTTAAGCTCTCGGCTCCGATACTCACCCGTCCTTAACACAGTCACTGAGGGACATTCCATCAGCAAATATGGGGAAAACGGACCGTGATACCTCCATTAACCACTCCCGCTCGCCCCGGGACACGGGCACACAGCTCAGCAAGAATATCCTTTAGATCTTCCGCTTCTGCTCCAGCAAGGCGACCAGCGTCTCCAGAGCAGCATTTCTCAATCAGAATCCCCTACCCCAGCTGCTAAGTCCCTGTGCCTGGACGATCTCAAAGCAGTTGCCGCAGATATAAAAGACACCCTTTCTGCTGCCATCTCAGACCTTCGCCTGGCCATGCAGGTAAGGAAATCCAGGCTCGAGACTGTTGAAGAAACAACAGACCGCCATGACACTGACATCCACGAGGCTCAGCAAACACTAGATGCTCACTCCTCCCAATTAAGAGATCTTCACAGGCACCTAGATGATCTTGAGAACAGAGGATGTAGGCATAACATCAGAATAAGAGGTATCCCTGAATCTGTGGATGCTGCCCATCTCACTGAAGCAACCCTGGCCATTTTTAATGATCTGCTAGGGAGACCTTTGGACACCCGGATTGAAATGGAGCGCTTGCACCGGGCTCTGCATCCCAAAGAGACACTGACCTCCAAGAGATATTATAGGATGCATCTTTGACTTCATACTCAAAGAAGAAATTCCAAGAAGGGTGAAAAATAGAGGAAGGATTCTCTTCCATGGAAATCAGATCAGTCTTTTTCAAGACCTCTCTCAGATCACACTCCAAAAGCATAAAGATCTGCACCATCTACTGGAAGCCCTCGGGGAAAAAGATATCCCATACAGGTGGAGGTTCCCATTTTGCCTCTCAGGAGGTGCACCTGGTCATACTGCATGGCTAAGATACCCTGAAGATATGCAGTCCTTCTGTGAATTCCTAGGTATCCCTCTAACTGCAATCCCAGAATGAGACCTCAACCTGTATCCCTCTCCACATCGCAGGGAGGAACCGATGGAAGTTCAACACCAAAGGGGTCCACATCCATACAGAAGAAACCACTCCCCTCCTTGCTCCTCACCACCTTCTGCCAACCGACGCTCCCCAGGAGAAGGCAGCATTCCAGCATCGCCAGCTCATAGGAAACCCAGAAAGGACTAGCTCCATACCCAAAGGCAACTTCATCCCTGTATCCTTCTCCAAGAAGGTGTTGGCTTCAGCTGAATACTTGGTCTGACTGATCCTGTCCTAAGTAAAAGCTCTTTATCTTGTACGCTCTTATCTCTCAACCTTGCATCCACTGAATATGCTCCTATAGGACATGCCTATAGATGGAAGAAAGACCAAGCAGAGACTGTAAGTGATGGGTCTATGATGTAGGGGAATTGTTATTTGTACTCTTGCATATACCCTCTTTCCACATTATCTATTGTTTAGTTTGATCACCCTCTGCCTAACATACCTCAAATTAACAGCACTAGCTGAATCCTACCACACCCTGGTACAGTTATGGGTTTTTAGGCATCTCCATTGAATAACGCAGTATTATAACGTTTTTACTACAATAATATATAAGTAACCCTACTATATCTTCAACCACTTGACCACTGGGCACTTAAACCCCCTTCCTAACCAGACCAATTTTCAGCTTTCGGTGCTCTCACATTTTGAATGACAATTATTTAGTCATACAACACTGTACCCATATGAGATTTTTGTCCTTTCACACAAATAGAGCATTCTTTTGGTGGTATTTAATCACTGTTGGTTTTTTATTTTTTTGCGCTATAAAAGAAAAAAGACTGAAAATTCTGTAAACAAAATGAACTTTTCTGCGCTTCTGTTATAAAATTTAGAAATTTTATAATTTTTCTTCATAAATTTTGGCCAACATGTATACTGCTACATATCTTTGGTAACAATAAGTACATATTGGTGCATATTATTTGTTCTTTGTGAAAGTTATAGAGTCCACAAGCTATCGTGCCAATATCTAAAAATGTATCACACCTGAAGTACTGACGGCCTATCTTATTTCTTGAGACCCTAACATGCCAGAAAAGTACAAATACCCCACGAAATGACCCCTTTTTGGAAAGAAGACATTCCAAGGTATTTAGAAAGAGACATGGTGAGTTTTTTTAAGTTGTTATTTTTTCTCACAATTCTTTGCAAAATCAAGATTTGTTTTCTTTTTTCACCAAATTGTCATATTAGCAGGTTATTTCTCACACACAGCATATGCATACCACAAATTACCCCCCTAAACACATACTGCTATTCTTCCCGAGTATGGCGATACCTCATGTGTGAGACTTTTACACAGCGTGGCCACATAGAGAGGCCCAACATGCAGGGAGCACCTTAATGCGTTCTGGAGCACCCAGGCCAATTCTGACATTTCTCTCCTACATGTAAAAATCATAATTTATTTGCTAGAAAATTACATAGAACCCCAAAACATTATATATGTTTTTTAGCAAAGACCCTAGAGAATACAATGGCGGTTGTTGCATCTTTTTGTCTCACACAGTATTTGCGCAGCAATTTTTCAAACGCGTTTTTGGGGAAAAAACAGTTTTATGCTTTAAAAAAAAACGGTAATGTTAGCCCAATGTTTTTGCATAATGTGAAAGATGAAGTTACGCCGAGTAAATACCGTATTTATCGGGGTATTGCGCGCTCCGGCGTATAGCGCGCACCCCTAATGTCGACCCGCATTCCTGTAAAAAAAACATTTTAGTACTTACAGTTTTGGTGTCTTGCGCGGCGTCCATCGGCGGCCTTGTCGGGTCCGGCGTCCGTCTGCGGCTTCGATGGTGTCCTCCTCATCGGGTCCAGCGTCCTTCGTGGTGTCCTCCCCGCTCGATCCCCGCTTCCCGCGCTGAGTTTGAACCACTGCGCCGGCATATACCGAGCGCAGTACACTCGGGTATAGTCGGGCAGGCTCAGCTCCTCTCGCGGTCACGTCCTGTGCGTCCTGTACATCCAGGATGTGACCGCGAGAGGAGCCGAGCCTGCCCGACTATACCCGAGTGTACTGCGCTCGGTATATGCCGGCGCAGTGGTTCAAACTCGGCGCGGGAAGCGGGTATCGGCGTATATCGCGCACCCACGATTTTGCCCTGATTTTCAGGGCAAAAAAATGCGTGGTATACGCCGATAAATACGGTAGATACCTAACCTGTCACCCTTCAAAATTGCACACGCTCGTGGAATGGTGCCAAACTTCGCTACTTAAAATTCCCCATAGGTGACGCTTTAGATTTTTTTACTGGTTACATGTTTTGAGTTACAGAGGAGGTCTAGGGCCAAAATTATTGCTCTTACTCTAATGTTTGAAGCGATACTTCACATGTGTGGTTTGAACATCGTTTTCATATGTGAGCGGGACTTACGTATGCGTTCACTTCTGCATGCGAGCACACAGGGACAGGGGCACTTTAAAAAAAAAATATTGTTCATTTTACTTTATTTATTTTAGTTTGACACTTTTTCCCCCCAAAAATATTTTTTTGATCACTTTTATTCCTATTGCAAGGAATATAAACATCCCTTGTAATAGGATTGCATGACAGGTCCTCTTTACAGTGAGATATGGGGTCAATAAGACCCCACATCTCACCTCTAGGCTGGGAAGCCTGAAATGATAAAAAAAACGATCCTGGCTTTGATCGTACCGGTGAGTCGGTAGAAGCACCGGAGGGCGGCGGAAGGGAGGGGGAGTCCCCTCACGCCTCCCGCAAGAACGATCAAGATGTGGAACAGCCACTATGATCATTCTTATGGTGTAGGGAATCGGCGGCAGAAAAAGCTGTTATCTGAATGATGCCTGTATCTGCAGGCATCATTCAGATATCCCCGCACAAAGTCAAGGACGTCATATGACGGCCAGCGGGTGGGAAGTTACACCGAGTAAATACCGTATTTATCGGGGTATTGCGCGCTCCGGCGTATAGCGCGCACCCCTAATGTCGACCCGCATTCCTGTAAAAAAAACATTTTAGTACTTACAGTTTTGGTGTCTTGCGCGGCGTCCATCGGCGGCCTTGTCGGGTCCGGCGTCCGTCTGCGGCTTCGGTGGTGTCCTCCTCGTCGGGTCCAGTGTCCTTCATGGTGTCCTCCCCGCTCGATCCCCGCTTCCCGCGCTGAGTTTGAACCACTGCGCCAACATATACCGAGCGCAGTACACTCGGGTATAGTCAGGCAGGCTCAGCTCCTCTCGCGGTCACGTCCTGTGCGTCCTGAGAGAGGAGGAGCCGAGCCTACCCGACTATACCCGAGTGTACTGCGCTCGGTATATGCCGGCGCAGTGGTTCAAACTCGGTGCGGGAAGCGGGTATTGGCGTATATCGCGCACCCACGATTTTTCCCTGATTTTCAGGGCAAAAAAGTGCGCGGTATACGCCGATAAATACGGTAGATACCTAACCTGTCACCCTTCAAAATTGCACACGCTCGTGGAATGGTGCCAAACTTCGCTACTTAAAATTCCCCATAGGCGACGCTTTAGATTTTTTTACTGGTTACATGTTTTGAGTTACAGAGGAGGTCTAGGGCCAAAATTATTGCTCTCACTCTAATGTTTGCAGCGATACTTCACATGTGTGGTTTGAACATCGTTTTCATATGTGGGCGGGACTTACGTATGTGTTCGCTTCTGCATGCGAGCACACAGGGACAGGGGCACTTTAAAAAAAAAAAAAAAAAAATATTGTTCATTTTACTTTATTTATTTTAGTTTGACACTTTTTTCCCCAAAAATATTTTTTTTGATCACTTTTATTCCTATTGCAAGGAATATAAACATCCCTTGTAATAGGAATATTGCATGACAGGTCCTCTTTACAGTGAGATATGGGGTCAATAAGACCCCACATCTGACCTCTAGGCTGGGAAGCCTGAAATGATAAAAAAAAACTATCCTGGCTTTGTTCGTGAGTCGGTAGAAGCACCGGAGGGCGGGGGAAGGGAGGGGGAGTCCCCTCACGCCTCCCGTAAGAACGATCAAGATGTGGAACAGCCACTATGATCATTCTTATGGTTATGGTGTAGGGAATTGGCGGCTGAAAAAGCTGTTATCTGAATGATGCTTGTATCTGCAGGCATCATTCAGATATCCCCGCACAAAGTCAAGGACGTCATATGACGGCCAGCGGGTGGGAAGTGGTTAAAATGCTTTTTTTAAACACAAATTTATGGCTTTGGGTATGGCTGGGTATGGTAGGGTATTGCAGAGTATTGCAGGGTATTGCAGAGTATTTCGGAGTATTGAAGGGTATTGCAGGGTATTGCGGAGTATTGCAGGGTACTGCAGAATATTGCAGGGTACTGCAGAGTATTGCAGGGTACGGCGGTGTATTGCAGGGCACGGCAGAGTATTACGGGGTGCAGCAGAGTATTGCAGAGTATGAGCAGGGTATTGCGGAGTATGGGCAGGGTATTACATGGTATGGGCAGGGTATTGCAGGGTATGGGCAGGGTATGGGCAGGGTATTGAAGACTATGGGCAGGGATGGCTGTAGCGGTGAATTCAATTGTCACAGAGTAGCCGCTGCTGCCATCTTCTCTCTCCCCTCTCCTCTCACAATGTACCGTTCGGTACACAGAGGGGAGAGAGGAACCGGTTGTTTGTTTACAAGTGATTTCTCTGTCATTTTGGCCCTTTGCCGTGATCAGTGTTGCTCCAGGTTCCGTGAACCCGGCGACACTTTCGTGAGAGCGGACCAGGGGGCATGCAAGAAGCGCGAGCACGGGAGGACGTCCATGGACGTCCTTCCAGAATAACTCAACCGCGCTGTCGGCATGTGGTTAAGTAACATTCTTGTTTTCATGGTTTATGTTGTTACCAAGTTTAAAGACCAATAAATCTCCACTTGAACCTTATTTACTGATTCAGGTTACACATACCCCTTACTGGACAAACCCCACCCACCATCCTAGTGGTTGACTGATCTAAATCCCACACACTTACACCTAGAAGAGGCTCTAGTTAGACACAAGCCGGCATCAGAGATAATAATGCTCTCTGAAATCGCAGGCTACCTTGCACATTCACTAATCTACTCCTGCATAGGCATCCCACACTAGCTGTAAAGCTCACCCTCGTCAAATATTCCAATCTCGCCATCTCCCGCTAACATTGACTAACTCATTCTCACTCACTACAGGACACAACAAGTATCGCAGCGCTACAGCTCCATATTACTTTTTGAATACATACACTTCAGTGACCTCTTCTCTAGTCTTAACACCTCCCCCAACAGTATATAGCTGGTATATACTAGCTGTTGGCTCTCCCCCTCTGCCTGAATTTCACCGTATTCTTTCATAACCCCCTCCTCCCTTCCCCCTTTTTTTTTGTTTTGTTTTGTTTGCCTCCCTCCTGCACCCTCTCTTCTCCTCTACCTTAGCTCACACCCCGAGATTACACACAATGGGGCAGATCCACAAAGAAATTACGTCGGCGTATCTATTGATACGCCGGTGTAATTTCAAAAATTCCTGTGTCGTATCTTTGTTTTGAATCCTCAAAACAAGATACAATGGCATCTCGGCTAGATCCGACAGGCATACGTCTTAGTACGCTGTCGGATCTTAGATGAAATTTTTCGGCGGCCGCTAGGTGGTGTTTCTGTCGAAATCTGCGTCGAGTATGCAAATTAGCTATTTATGGCGATCCATGAACGTACGTCCGGCCGGCGCATTTTTTTACGTAATTTTCATTCGGCTTTTTCCGGCGTATAGTTAAAGCTGCTATTATGAGGCGTACTCAATGTTAAGTATGGCCGTCCTTCCCGCATTCAATTTTGAATTGTTTACGTCGTTTGCGTCACTGTCGTAAGCATTGTCTGGTTCCGGTTGAATTTTGAGCATGCACACTGGGATACCCCCAGGGACGGCGCATGCGCAGTTCCAAAAAAACGTTGTTTACGTCGGGTCACGACGTATTAACATAAAACACGCCCCATTAGATCCATTTGAATTCCGCGCCCTTACACCGCAAGAGATACACTACGTCTCCGTAACTTACGGCGCGGATTCTTTGTGGATTAAAAAAAAAAAGATAAGTTACGGCGGCGTAGCGTATCTTAGATACGCTGCGCCCAGCGCAGATGTATGTGGATCTGCCCCAATGTCTCCCGCAGAAACAACTTTCAAATCTGCAAACCTCAAAATAGTCTCTCTCTATGCTAAAGACCTTAATCTCCCCCAGAAACGGTCTCAACTCCTGCTATATATGTGCAAATTAAAAACAGACGTAATTCTCCTTCAAGAGACAAATTTTAAGTCAGAAAACATACCCAAAATAACAAACAAAGACTTCCCTAATGCCTACCATGCGACTAATAACTTAGACAAAACAAAAGGGGTTTCTATTCTCCTTTCTAAACACCTCCCTATAGCTATCTCTGACTCATTAATAGACGAAGAAGGACGATACATTTTTATTAAAGGCACACTCTGGGGTAGGCCGATCACGATAGCCAATATCTACAGCCCCAACACAGCCCAAGTCAGTTTCTTTCGTAACATAACAACGACACCTCTTTCCAATCCGGAATCCTGATCCTAGGAGGAGATCTCAATGTAGCCCTTAACCCCCTCAAAGATACATCCTCAGGCACATCTTCCCAACCATATAGAACATTACGCCAAATCAAAATTCAATTATAGGAACTCTCACTTCATGACTCCTGGCGTATCCTAAATCCAGGTGTTAAGGATTACACCTTCTTTTCTGCCCCTCATACTCGATACTCCAGAATTGAATTTGTATTTTTGTTTTACTTTAAAATTAGATCTTATTTATCTAAAAACTATTTGAGACACAGAAATCAGGCAAGTTTTTCACTACAATAATTAAGTGAACGCAGAGGATACAGCAGTATAAAGTTGGGCAGTAGTGGGAAAGTTTTAATGAAGGGGAATTGGCTTAAATATATGAGCTGTGTCTAAAAAGTTCAGTAAATGGTCTGATATCTCAACAGCAAGATGGGCCATGTGCACGCGCATGCACATGGCTATTTAGAAACACATTGAGAAGCACCACCTAGTGTGGAGTACACGTGATTGTCAGGCTAATCACATTGCAGGCAGTCCAAGGAAGTTAGTGTGAGAGGTAAGGTCACAGTGCAAAGAAGCAACAGGTAAACATCAAGCTATGCTGCAAATTGGGGAAACTGGCGACAGAGACGCATTAAATGTTGGTGCAAGTGTACGCCGTAAGCAAAAAATGTGCTTATGACTAGTTCAAACGTTTTCGCTATGGGAAGAAAACGACTGAGGATGAACCACGTTTCGGATCGGTCGTCGGCAAGCAAAACCCCAGACACCATGATCGAGCAAGTGCGACAAATGCTAGTGCAAGATTGACAACTGACTCTATGATTGATGGTGGAGAAATTAGGCATTAGCAAAGACATGGTGCGCACCATCGTCTGCAAATATTTGGGTAAGCGGAAGATGTATCACACAGATCATGTCTTTCTGCTATGCAGGAAGACAGATCTGTGTGTTTCCCCGGTCACACAGTCCCCCATACAGTTAGAACCACAGTAAGAGAACCCCTTCCCTACCAGTGTCATTAGTACAACATCAGTTAAGTGTCCATCCTGTCCGCCGCAATGTCGCAGTCCCGCTAAAAATCACTGATCACCACCATTACTAGTAAAAAAATTAAAATGCCATAAATCTATCCCCTTTATTGTAGACGTGATTACTTTTGCTCAAACCAATCAATATATGCTTATTGCGTTTTTTTTAACTAAAAATATGTAGCAGAATACATATAGGCCTAAACTGATGAATAAATGTGTTTTTTAAATTTCTTTCTGGAATTGTTTTGTAGCAGAAAGTAAAACAAAATGTTTTTTTCAAAATTGCCTCTCTTTTTTTGTTTATAGCGCAAAAAATTGAAACCGCAGAGGTGATCAAATACCACCAAAATAGAAGCTCTATATGTGGGAAAAAAGGACATAAATTTTGTTTGGGAACAGCGTCGCACGACCGTGTAATTGTCAGTTAAAACAACGCAAAAAATGGCCTGGTCAGGAAGTGGGTAAATTCTTCTGGGGGTGAAGTGGTTGAAATATTAAGATACCATATGCTTATGTATATATATATATATATATATATATATATATATTTACCGTCCACTTTATTAGGTACACTTTGCTAGTACCAGGTGGGACCCTAGTTTGCCTTCATTTTTCATGGCATAGATTCAACTTTGTGTTGCAAACATTCCTCAGAGATACACAGTTGCTGCAGATTTGTCAGCTGCACATCCATGATGTGAGTCTCTCGTTCCACCACATCCCAAAGGTGTTCTATTGGATTGAGCTCTGGTGACTGTGGAGGCCAGTGAACTAATTCTCATGTTCAAGAAATCAGCTTGAGAAGATTTGAGCTTGAGTTATATGATGCATTATCCTACTGGAAGTAGCCATCAGAAGCCACCAGCCAGTTCTGCCTATTCCTTACTGCAATCAACATGGCGGAATCATATTGTCCTTGCATGTTGCATACTCCATAATTTCTTAAGGAAAAATTCAACAAACGATGTGGCCTCAGTTGTGCCTGAGGCCGAATTTTCTGAACAAACAACCCTGATGGCACTTGAAGCTGGCCGTCCTGGCTTGCCCAACCCAAAGCGCCTGTGAAGTCCATCAAAAATATATGGAATACTTTGCGGGTAGGGAGGCCATTGATATGCCAGCATATGCCTGATTGTGGCAAATTTTAGAGCACTGTGGGGCGTTATTTACTAAAGGTAAATCCACTTGGCACTACAAGTGCACTTGTAGTGCCAAGTGGATTTGCCTTCAGTAAATAACCCCCATTGTCACTGTAAACACCAACTTACTCCAAAAACTGGTATTGAGCATTGAAAGAAGAAGCCACACATTGTTGAGGAGAAAACATTTTACTTTGTGCATATCCACATGTGCGTTAGAAAAGGGTTTTTGAACAAACCAACATCTTTGCTTTTATGTTTGACATTAGAATTTTTTTATTTTTTTTTGTTAAATAGGCATGTTTCAAACCATAACATACACAACTCAGGAACTTACAAAGTTCAACTTTGAAAAAGTGAAGGCAATATCAAAACTGTGTTGATTTTGCCTTCATCAGATGGGGTAATATCACCCCTGTAAAAGCCAAATTTTGAAGATGCACACAAATTGGGAGTCAAAATGTGTATTTCCTTCCTGATCCCATACCTAATGTCAACCTGTACTATCTCCCATCATGGGGGATCAATGGACGTTTTTTTTCGGAGGTGCAACCCCTTCCTCTCACCTACTTGAGTTGCGAGGAAGGGGTTGCACCCACAAAACGCGTACATTGATATCCCGTGAGGGCAGATAGCACATATTCACACACTGTGTGCATCTCCAAAATTTGGCTTTTAAAATACTTTAAAGCTAAATTTAAAATAAAAAATTCCACAGCAAAACGGTACAATTTGTGTGTGTTTTAGATTCTGCCTAAAACATCAATGATGTTATTTTTTTTTTAACAACATTGATCCTTTCCTTTTTCCGCTCTAGATCATGATTGCACACCATTATCTCCCTGATGAGGATGTGTGCACTTGCACTGGTGAAATTAGTTTCTTCTTCCACAACATCCACATCATCTAAAAAAACAAAAAAACACCATTTATTATAAATATGCAGGCATACATATATGACCTAAAGCTGTGGTCTCAGACACTGACCTGTTGTAGTCACTATTTCACCCACTTTATAAACCTCTCCTTCCTCCACATCCTCAGATTGTGGTGTGCTGAGTTCCCCTTCTTTATGAGGTGTGGGATTCCTGGTGTCCTCAGATGTCCCGAGTGTTTTCTCCCCTATGTGAATTAAACAAAAGGTATACTTAGCACACAGATATTCGAGGCCAGAAATAGGAATATGAAACATTGCTTGGAAGTGTGGTACAATTGTCTGTTTTGGCAGAGTTCCAAGCTGAAGACATGATTTTTTTCCTTACCAAAGCTGGAATACTTACCCTTTTTGGACAAGTTTCACACATGGAGACACCCCAAGTATGGAGCACCTGTGTGGGACACCCTAAAAAGGTTGTTCTAGTGTTCCACACTAGTGCTCCTGAGTCCAGAAGTGTAAACAGCTGCTGAGTGTTCTATCCTTACATTGAATCAAGTTTGTATTTCATTCTAGTAACACATCTAGACAACAATGTACTAAACTTCTTTTAATACAAATAGGCATGACCAAATGTAGTTAACCTGTATCTGCCAAAAACATTGTCTTAGTGGGCGAACGAACGATGTTTATTACGACAGAAAAGCACATGGAGGAACATGCAAGTAATAATAATAATAGGAATACAGGACAAATACTTACTTTTTAGAAGCAGTTTCCTGATCCTTCTGTACTGATCATGCTCCCGCAATTTCAGGTCTGACCAGCATTTCCTCAATTGCTCCTTGGATCGTCATACCCCAAAATTCCTGTGCAGACTTCTCACAACATTAGTCATGATCTTGGCCTTTCTCACATTTGGGTTTGGGTATGGTCCATACTTCCCATCATAGTCGGCCCTCTTCAAGATGTCCTCCATCTCCACCATTTCTACAAAGGACATATTTGAGGTTTTATATCTCGTCCTGTATTGGGACGTTTCTGGCTCCGGGCTTTACTCCTCGTTACTGCTATTCATCACGCACCTACTGTGTCTCCACCATGTGCTCTCCCACTGCACCAAAAGAGAAGAGGCAGGGAATATACTAGAAAGAAAGTCAGGGGCAGGCAGAGTTTCATGCATGCGCAATGTATATAAAGCGTAAAACGCGTGCGTCGTAGTATGATCTGTGAGTGCAGGAAGGAGTAGTGGAAGCGCCGATCGTGATAACGAAGGTACCATTTTAACTTGGGGCATCAGTGGCCTATACTGCTTATAGATTGAGGCCTATATTGGGACAAGATTAGAAGAGTTTAGCCTTACATTAGGGCTTGTTTTGTGTTGTGTATTGCAGAGAAAATGGATCGTTTCAATGATCATGACTTTCTACCCCTATTCATTGATAAGTACAGGGAGCTGCCCTGCCTGTGGAAGATAAAACACCCCTTTTATACTAATAAAAGAAAGAGGAAGGCAGCGCTGGATCAATTGCTGAAATTGGTGAAGCTGCAGATCCCCACGGCAACCATCCCCTATTTGAAGGCAAACATTTGTGACATAAGGAGCACTTATACTAGGGAGCACAAGAAGTTCCAGGATTCCCAGAGCTCAGAAGCTGCAGCAGATGATATTTATGTACCCAGGCTGTGGTACTATGACAGACTGCGGTTTCTGTCAGACCAGAGTGAAATCAGGCCATCACTCCCCACTCTTCCTTCAATGCTTCCTTCCACCCCAGCTGAGGCTTCCAACATCCAACCTGGGCCTTCCACCCAGGAAGAAGTGGAGGAGCCCAGCTTGAGCCAGGTATAGCATTGTTCAACATATTTCTTGTCCTAAAATTAATGATGTTAACTAGATGTTATTATTGATCACTAATTTATGATTTAACAAAGTGTTTTACATATCAATAGACAATAGTGGGCAAAAATGATTGGGACAAGAATGAAAAATGCTGGGGTCAGAATGATAGTCTTTTCTATTTATTAACATTCAATTTGCAACATTTATGAGCTGAAAATTGTGTGTGATTGATGAACCAAAAACTGAAACTATGTCCCTCTTTCATACACAGGAAAGCCTCAGCCAGGAGGAGGCTGTGGAATGTGGCAGCCAGGAGGAGAATGTGGAAAGTGGCAGCCAGGAGGTGGCAGGGGTAAGTGGTAACCAGGAGGTGGACGGGCGCAGTAGCCTGACCGAATCCCAGGTCCCTCCCCTCTGCCTTCCAACCAAAGGCCCAGGAAGGGGAGGAACATGGAGGAGGCAGCACTTGGGTTGATTTGGCAGCCCTCAGAACCCCCCAATCTTCAAGAGGCCTATGCCTGCAGGGCAGCCTGAAAAATGCAGGAAATGGAAAAGGGCCAACGCCTCTTCTGTGAGGAAGTGATCTATCTGGCCCTAAATAAGGTGTTGAGGGGCGAACTCACAAGCAAAAGCCATGTTTGTGAGTTCGACCATCCTCCTCCACCTCCTCCCACAACTCCAACACCAGAGCCACAGCCTGGAATCAAGCCTGGAAGGAAGCGTGGAAGGAAGACAAGAAAGTGATGGCCTGGGTTCAGTCTGGTCTGACAAAAGACACAGGCTGTGGTATGACCACAGCCTGGTGGGGACATATATGTCATCTGCTGCTGTTCCCGATCTCTTGGGGTCCTGTATCAGATTGTGCTCCCTATTATATAGACTCCTCAGGCTACCAATTTTCCCTGTCAAATAGTTGATGTGTGCCCTGGGGTACAAAGGCTTCACCAATTTCACCAGTTTATCCAATTTATCCAGCGTTGCCTTCCTCTTTATTTTGTTATGACCCCTAATAAATGTCAATTTTTGTATGTGTTTTACCTCAAAAAGGACAGTTTGTTTGTTAGTAGGCAAGGTACATTTCAAAAATACAATGTCAAATTAAAAAGGGACACCAACATCAACCAACCTCCTTGAGGTTAAAAAATACAAGATAATAATGGTAGAATACGTTTTGTGGACAAGTATCAGTAGTCACAGGCACCTCACCCCAATGATAAGAAAAAATGAGAAGAGGGGGGAAAAAAGGGGGTAACCAAAAGGACCCCGGGGCTTTTGAACGGTGCAAATAGATAATCAGACAAAATTTGATTATAAAATTAGAAAATATAATTTATTACACAAATAATTAGTATGCCATAAATACGATAAATTTGAAATACATCTCGATTAAATACGTGATATCAAGACGAAGCATTGTTTAAGTCAGCTCTACATGTTTCACTCCGACGAGTTTCTTCAGGAGCTTTCAGACATACAATGCTAAATATCAGAAGAAAAAACAACAAGACATATAATTAAATGACTGTTGAAAACAATCATTTATATATCAATACATTTTTGTAAATAATGTCAAAAAAGGGAAAAGAAAAATATTGATCATGAATACATCAGTTATTGTAGATAATGCATGCTCAAGGATCTCAACTACATATAAACAGGGGCCAAAAGTAAAAACAATAATATTTACTTACCAAAGAGGTAAAACAGCAAAAGACAGCAGACCATACAGGAAGGAACCAGAGTCCTCAGGGAAAAACAGAATAGTTCAGGAGAACCACAGCAGGATTTTAAGCCATTGATAGAATTAATCTGAAAAATCAGGAAAGCACATGTGGAAACACATATGCAAACTACTCTCAGTTGTATTGTGCAACAATGGGTAAAGAGAATATATACTCCAAAAACTTGTTATAATGGACAATATATATAATATATATACCTGTCAATAATAAGCAAAAATGCCTATTGTCAGTAGAGACAGTCTAATGTTTGCCATAGATATGGATTGAAAGAGGATAAAGGGGAAGGAAGACACTCTCACAGCCCCTCAAATAACCTGATCAAAAAGCGGCATCCGCTCTGTTAAGAAAAAAGGGAAGAAATAAAAAAGTATATTATAAGTAAATAGGGATAGTTCAGTGCCAAAAAATGCACAGAACAAACAAATCCCTAATGCTCACAGTGTGTAAGCACAAAGCCAAAAAGCTGGTAAGGTAAATACCTGATTAGGACAAAGTCCAAAGATGAAAAGGCAGAGCCACCTAGATAGCTGTGCATACAGCAGCCTTTCCTTGCATTAATTAGGTCTGGTCTCAGCTGGAGCGCCTAACACAGCGCTTGGGCTTTAAATCTGCCACCACGGCGATGATTGACCAATCAAAACGCCGCGGTGCAGACACGTGACCTGGGCGTCAGCAGAAGGAAAACAATCCACCCAGCTGACAAGCTCAGCTGATCCCAATGTAGCCAAAAGTAATGACAGCACACATGAGACCAAGGAAAAGGTCTCTGTGGGCGGTCCAAAAACGATCTGCGCCATTTTGGAGGCTGGAAAGGTTTCCAGTACAAGATAGCTGGAAGGCAAATGGAATAGACAGCGCGGAAGCGCTGAAAAAACACACAAAACTCAAGCTGGGAATGGATGTGCTGGCGTAATTGGTCTAAAAGAAAGGGATCTGAGGGGAAACAATAATGAAAGGGGAGTGATAAACCCTCTTAACCCCTGCAGCTCCCTACGTGTCCGTATGGCTCTCCTGAATCCATCCTGCGCCCAGAGGCATGAGGGAAAAACATTCCTTGGTGTGCCGTCATTATGAATAGAAGTAATACAATGAGAATAAAAATAAATATAAATAATAAAACAGTATGATATATTGTTACTACTTGAAAGTAGAAAAAGCAAGTTGTTTTGACATATAGTGTTCTTAATTAATATTTGTAAATAGCACTCTGTTTTATGAGATCCATGAGCAAGCAGATCCAACAATCATTAAACACAAAGTTTTATTTGGAGAGACAATCCATACATAATTGCATAAGAAGTTACAGTATGATAAACATACAGTGATTATTACATCTGGAAATATCCTAAGTGATTTTTGGATTTCAATAAAAGGAAAAAGAAGAAGAAAAACAGAAAACAAAAAACAAAATAAATAAAATGAAAATAAAATAAAATAAAATAAAATAAAAATAAAAATAAAAATAAAATGAAGAAAAATAAATTAATTGTAATTAATAAGTAGATGAGAAATAAATAAAAATAAATATAAAAAGAAAATGAAATTTTATAGAAGATACATATGATAGACATATTGATACGCTTCCTGAAGACGGTTTAACTGAAACGTGACGTCGAGGCGGTATCCGAGCGCACACGCATAGCCACGCACTTCCGGTCTCACTGGTTGATGGACAACTAGCGGTGGAACGCACGCTAGTGGACCAGGACGCGGCCATCTCTTATCTTGTCTTACTATCCCCACCACCTACAGCCACAGTGCCGGGAACGGGCACCAGCAACAGTAAGAGGCCATTTGGCATTGTAATTTTAACTTTTGTATATTAAATGGTTTTACACTATGGTGGTATCTCTTCTCCTTTCTTGGTACACCATTTGCTGCAATCGCTGACATTGGAATCCAATGAGACCCTGCTGATCCTCATTTAAAACAAGCCTGATCGACCATATTTTAAGTAATCTGGTCAACACCGTGTGGTAAGGAGCCATCCATTATTATTCTGGTGACCTATAGGTGAAGGCGGATCACTTCTATCTCGCACTTTGGCTATTTTGAAGATTCACAAGCACTTTAGCATTTGCACTTTTCCCTGCGATTTGGGATTGGATTATTTGCATTTTGCACCTGGACTTGATACAACACTGGATCCATTTTGCACTTAACTATTTATTTGCTGGACATTCTTTTAAATTTTTTTTTTTTATATATTTTATTTATTTTCCACAGCATTTGGCACTATTGTACTTATAGAGTTTAGACTATAATCTGTTTGGTTTTTCACATAGATTTGGGTACACAGTTACACTGTGTACTACTCAAACGCACATTGTGACACGCATCCACTATTTTGATATAGCGCCCCTCACCTCACTATAGAAGATACATATGAGTATCAATATACAATGATGTTGATAAATATTGCTATGAAATCAGAAACATATATATATATAGGCATACCCCGGTTTTAAGTACACAATTGGGTTTATTTACTAAAGCTGGAAAGTGCAAAATCAGGCTCACTTCTGCATAGAAACCAATGAGCTTCTATCCCCAGCTTGTTCACTTAAGACTGGTAATAAAACCTGGAAGCTCATTGGTTTTTATGCAGAAGTGAGCCTGATTTTTTGCTTTTCAGCTTTAGTAAATAAACCCAATTGTGTACTTAAAACCGGGGTATGCCTGTATATGTGATATATGAATTGTGAATTTTAACAATAATGATATAATAGAAGTGAAAATGAAAGACAGCCCTATAAGAAAGGCTTGAAGCTCAAAGCTTCATTTAACCCTGGAGCAATCAAAGCGGACAAAGAGTAAATCCACTTTACCTCCCTTTGGAGCAGTATTTTATCATAGTCGCCCCCTCTCTCACCAGGGGTGATGTATTCCAAGGCAGAGAATTTCATTTTATGACTGTTGAATTGGTGGTGAATGCCTGAGTGGCGGCTTATCGGGGTTTCCATCTTTTTCTTAGCAATCAAGGTAACATGGTCCCTGATCCTATGAAAAAATGGACGCTTGGTTTTTCCCACGTAAAAAGCCCCACATTCGCATTGCATCAAATATACTATGCCAATAGATTGGCATGTTACGGAGAAAGTGGGTTTCAATATTTGTCCATTTGGAAGATTCACGGTGGTGGAAGCGTGAATGTAGCAACAAAATGGGCATTTGTGGCATGGTCTAGAGCCCCTGGGTCCACACAGGCGTGTGTTACCTAAGGAAAAATGGCTGCGGACCAGCCGGTCCCGCAGCGATCTAGATTTTCTAAAGGTAATCTGTGGATAGTCCTGTAAATGTCTAGACACAGCTTCATCGCTGAGTAAAAGACACCAATATTTCTGAAGGATGGAACGCACCTTCTGGTGGTGGCCAGAAAAGCGTGTGATCAATCGTATGCCCGGATCGGGTTTGGAAGTTTTTTGGTCATGGAGCAAGGAACTTCTTTTGTTTTGCTTTGCCCTGAGGTATGCCTTTTTGAGGCCCTTTTTGCTATATCCTCTCTCTTGGAATCTGGTTTGCAATAACTTTGCCTCATGCTCAAAGTTAGATTCAGTACTACAATTGCGACGTAGTCGCAAATATTGTCCATAAGGAATATTAGAGATAAGAGATCTCGGATGTGAGCTAGAGGCATGCAAAAGTGCATTGCCTGCTGATGGTTTACGGAATAAGGATGTCTCAATCATTCCTACATTGTCTATTGAAATCTGAATGTCTAAAAACGTTATAGACAGTTGGCTCATCTCAGAGGTAAACTTAAGATTATATTCATTGCTCTCCAAACTTTTCAAGAAGGATAAAAGATCAACCTTGGGGCCCGTCCAAATGAAAAAAACATCGTCTATAAAACGACGCCACAGGGGGATGTGCTCAAAAAATGAATGCACATCATCCGTGCGTAGCAAATTTTGCTCCCACCCCCCCAAGTACAAGTTCGCGTAGGAAGGGGCGCACTTAGTCCCCATAGCTACGCCTTGTACTTGGAGGTAGTGGGAGCCATCAAAAAGAAAAATATTATTGGATAAGATAAAGTCTTGAAAATCCTGCTGTGGTTCTCCTGAACTATTCTGTTTTTCCCTGAGGACTCTGGTTCCTTCCTGTATGGTCTGCTGTCTTTTGCTGTTTTACCTCTTTGGTAAGTAAATATTATTGTTTTTACTTTTGGCCCCTGTTTATATGTAGTTGAGATCCTTGAGCATGCATTATCTACAATAACTGATGTATTCATGATCAATATTTTTCTTTTCCCTTTTTTGACATTATTTACCAAAATGTATTGATATATAAATGATTGTTTTCAACAGTCATTTAATTATATGTCTTGTTGTTTTTTCTTCTGATATTTAGCATTGTATGTCTGAAAGCTCCTGAAGAAACTCGTCGGAGTGAAACATGTAGAGCTGACTTAAACAATGCTTCGTCTTGATATCACGTATTTAATCGAGATGTATTTCAAATTTATCGTATTTATGGCATACTAATTATTTGTGTAATAAATTATATTTTCTAATTTTATAATCAAATTTTGTCTGATTATCTATTTGCACCGTTCAAAAGCCCCGGGGTCCTTTTGGTTACCCCCTTTTTTCCCCCCTCTTCTCAAGATAATAATGGTGTTGTGGTAACTTGACACACAAAACAAAAATAAACCATGGAGCTCTAAAAAAAACGAAAAAAACAGGAGATCTTGATTAAAAAAGAAAGAAAAAAATCACTATAAAAATAAATTCTAAATATTATTATGGAGATCTGGCTTAAAAAAATTAAGATTATTCAGGAGATCACGAGAAATAATAAAGAAATCAGTTTGTCAGAACTCTGTGAATATCAGCAGCAAAACAACTTCATTATGCTAGCATTATAAAGAAGAAAATAATGCTTTGCATTAAAAGATTTAAAAATTTGTAGCGTGACGAATGTGCTATCTCTATTACGAATGCTAGTTTTACCAGACCGAGCGCTTTCGTCTCGTACTTGATTCAGAGCATGGTGGAATTGTGTGCATTGGAATTCTCTACACTCTACGCTCGGAATTTACGAGAACGGATTTTTGTTGTCAGAAATGTCCGATGGAGCCTACACACGGTCGGAATTTCCGAAAACAAGCTCCCATCGAACATTTGTTGTCGGAAATTCCAATTGTGTGTACGCGGCATAAGTGTGCCTATGTTGTGTGAGTAATAACTTGTTATAATGACAACCATGTGGGAAAAAATAAATATTTTTATTTATTTAAATTCTTTATTTTTTAAACATTGTGACAAAAATTGCAACTTCAAAAAACTAACCAAGCCTCTTTCTAATTACATTGTACTGTCTACTTTTGAAAATTAGGTCATTTTAGAGGTCTTGGGGCAGATCCACAAAAGGATTACGCCGGTGTATCTATTGATACGCCGGCGCAATTTTATCTACAAAACAAGATACGACGGCATCTCAGGTCGATCCGACAGGCGTACGTCTTAGTACGCCGTTGGATTTAAGCTGCAATGTTTCAGCGGCCGCTAGGTGGCGTTCGCGTCGAGTATGCAAATTAGCTAGTTACGGCGATCCACGAACGTACATCGGCCCGGCTCATTTTTTTACGTTTACATTTGAATTCCGCGCCCTTACGCCACAAAAGATACACTACGCCGCCATAACTTCGTTGAGGATTCGAAACAAAAAAAAGTAAGTTACAGCGGCGTAGTGTATCTTAGATACGCTACGCCCGGCGCAATAATGCGCCGTTGTACGTGGATCTACCCCCTTGTTTTTAGGGCATCAAGAAATAAGAAATTGTAGTCAGTATATCATGGTTGATCAATTTTTAAATATTCTGTACATACAATAGTTTGTAGACTCTCTCAGAATAAATAATATATAATTATTTGTGGGGGGGGGGGGGGGGTTTCACTTAAGAAATGTAGAAGAATACATTTTGTCCTAAATTTATGAAAATATAAATAAAAAATTGTAAGGTTTTATAAGAGAAACCATGAAAAAACTAAATTCTGTCTTTTTTTCCTTTATATAGTAAATAGTAAGAACTAATAGTAGTAATTCAATACCACTAAAGGAAGCTTTATTTGTAAATTTTTTTTTTATAAAATTCATTTGGGCACAGTGTTGCATGACTGAGTAATTGTTATTCACAGTGGACATTAAAACTGAAAAATGGCATTGACTGGAAATGGATGAAACAGTCGCGTCTTCAAGTGGTTAATGAAAGTCATAGGTCCATAACTGAAACAGGTGACTTTTAGGTAGACTCTTCATGGTCTCTAACATTTGTAAAGTAATTAATATATCCAAAAAATGTTATTTAACTGCTCTGCCATTTGTGGAAATGTCACTTTTGAAGCCACAAAAATTTGAAACTGAAAACTGTGCTATAATGAAGAGTTAATTTAATTGGTCAGCTTAAAATATGCCTAAAATGTGGTAAAAATGTCTGTAAAACAGTAAGTTGTGTTTGTTATCAAGCAGAGACTAAATAAATAGACTGAGTTGTGTTAAATATCTACAGTATATAACCTAAATTAGAAAAAAACATTCCTAAATGTAGGCCATTTTCTTGCTGTTATTTGCACTTGCAGAAATCAGTTAATGTGAATGTACTGTACACAGAAGATCAATGATGCCCTTTCTAAATTCACTGCAATGATAGTAATTGCACAGCAGTAAATGTATGTGCTCTGTTCTTCGCCAGAAGAAAAATAAAATACAAATTTAGGGAAAAAAACTAATATGCTTTAAGCAGAATAATCTATGCTGTACTGTACATGAATTACCAATGTATACGGTGCACGGTCTTACAGTCTTACAGGCCAAAACATAATAATAATATCCTATTAAAAGATAAAATACTAACACCTGCTGCTATATATTTGCATGTAATACAAAGATTGCCCCTGCAGTATTTTTTTCTGCCAATTGATTTCCTTAGTCTGATGGCCAGCTTCAATTAACCCGCTATAACTTAAAATAGAAGCAGCACAGTGATAAACTCATCTCTCTGTCTCTTTGTTCTTTCCACCTATCAGCATGCTGTCCTCACATTAACTGATTGGCTCCTAGCTATGTCTCTTTCCCTCACATCTGATCCCTGCTGTACAGGAACTGCAGGAGGCTGATACCAGGTAAAATGTAGGTACTTACACTGCTTGCATTAAGGAAAATTCACTTTAATGATGTATTAATAAATACAGAGCTTCATTAATCTGTGTCTTTTATATCTGCTTTAATTTATACTATAATTTTATATATATATATATATATATATATATATATATATATATATATATATATATATATATATATATATATATATATATATATATATACACATATTGATCATTTAGTTTCTCAGACTAAAAACAGTAAAATAATCATATACTGTAGTATGTATGCAGTGTTAATTATTTCATGATCTCTCTTTTTAGGATTTTATACCTAAATATAAAATAATAATAATAAAAAATAATATAGATTTGTGTTATGTAGAGCACTACTACCTTGAAACCACCACTCCCAGGGGCCCTCCAGCCTCAGAGTCACTGACATATCTCCACAGCCACCTGCTTGAACCCTGTTTTGACACCATTTACTGCAGACCAATCTATGAAAGACCTAGCAATGAATCATTTTATATACAATCAACAATTACATATAATAATTGAATATATTATAAGTCAGTCCCATACCCTTCAGTCGCAATGGGCACGTTAACCACCTTAATACAGGGCATTTTCCACCCATTCCTGCCCAAGCCATTTTTTAGCTTTCAGCGCTGTCTCACTTTGAATGACAATTGCACGGTCATGCAACACTGTAACCAAATAACATTTTTATCATTTTCCCCCACAAATAGAGCTTTCTTTTGGCAGTATTTGATCACCTCTGTAGTTTGAAAAAAAAACACAATGGGCTGGATTCACGTAACACTTACGCCGACGTATCTACAGATACGCCGCGTAAGTGTACTGATGCGCCGTTGTATCTATGCGCCTGGTTCAGCAAACAAGATACGCCTGAATTTTGGCTTACGACCAACATAAGTTTCCTACGCCGTCCTGTCTTGTGCGCATATTTACGCTGGCCGCAAGGGGCGCTTCCATTGATTTATGCGTCGAATGTGTAAATGAGCGAGATACGCCGATTCATGAACGTACTTACGCCCGTCACTGTAATCTACGCCGTTTACGTAAGGCGTACGTCCGGCGTAACGTTAAGCCTCATAAAGCAGGGTTCTGTTAAGGTATGGACGTCGGAAACGTCGGAAAAAAGCCGTCGCATTTTACGTCGTTTACGTAAGTCGTACGTGAATGGGGCTGGGCATAGGTTACGTTCACGTTGTAGGCATTGAGCCGTCGTATCTTATGGCGTAAATGCGACATGATTCTGAGAATGCGCGCGCATGTGCTGTTCGATCTGCCCTTCATTTACATGGGGTCACGCTTCATTTTAATAGATCACGCCCATTACCTCCCTACTTTGAATTAGGCGGGCTTACGCCGGCCAATTTACGTTACGCTAGCGCAACATAGAGGGCTTGTGCTTTGTGAATACTGTTCTTGCCTCTCACAGTTGCGTTGGCGTAGCGCATATGAGATGCGCTACGCCAGCACAAAGATGCGCCGGTCTACGTGAATCTGGCCCAATACTTTTTACTTTTTGCTATAATAAATATCCAAATATATATATTTTTTTATTTATTTTTTTTCCTCAGTTTAGGCTGATATGTATTCTTCTACATACACACAAAAAATCGCAATAAGCGTATATTGATTGGTTTGCGCAAAAGTTATAGCGTCTACAAGCATTCATTTCACCCCTTCACACCTGGAACCAACTGACACGTTGTTGCGATCACGCCGCATAATGATGATGCGTACTTATCAATAGTAAACATAGCATTGTCCCAAAGGACATAATGTATACTGCGCATGGGCACAAAAAAACACTTACACAAGTCAGAGTGCAATGTATTCAAAGGACAAATCCAGCAATTGGAGCCAAAGTAGCATGCCACATCCAGCAAAAGGACAGACACCGGGCATAATATTACAAGAATAGCTTCACAAAGGTAATAATAAAAGAAAGACAGTTTGTCTTGACAAAAATTATCAATGTCCTTAGAACAGGTAAAAATGCTAGACCAATCAACACACTTTAAATGAAAAATTAAATGACTGGCATATTATTGAAAAAAAATTTAAGTAAACAGGCGGGGACCCCTATTGGGCGGGGCCCATGGGCTTGAGCCCAGTCAAGCCCAATGGTAAGTCCGGCCCAGGCTGTCACCCACTCCTAGGCTCTGCCTGAAGAAGTAGGGGTAATGTAAGGTTAACTAATGGGGCAGACCTTACATTTTTAATGGGGCATGATAACATTTATTATTAGCATTATATAGTACAGCCTCTTTATAGTACTCCCTCAATCATAGTGTCTATACAGTCTTAGGCACCTTGTATAAAGTAATAAAGGTAATTACCATGTCATATTGCATTACCATTGTATTATTTGTCTTCTCCCTGTTTGTATGGGTTTTGGTGCCCTGGATTTATCCTCCAATACAAAAACATACTGGCAGGTTAGTTATCTTCCAGCCAAACAGGAGTGTGTGTGTCCATAGTAGGGACACCAGATACATAAATTTACAGGCTTTTGACAAATCTGGGTCTGTTGATTTGAGTTCTTTTATTTAAGCCTATAAAAAAAATCAAGTACTACTATTATAAATGAAAGACATAGGTTTACAAAGTGTTCAATCTGACATTTATATTATCACAGGCTTTTCTCAGAATTGCTTAAATTAGACAGTTTTCGGAAAATGAGCAATTGCATTTAATGGGCTCTCTGTCTTACTCCTAGCTAACTAAAGTCTGATTACAGATGAATCTGACAGGGATGTGAGTACAGAGATTGTAAAACAGAGACAGCTGTAAAGACGAATAAAAGATAAATGTGGCTCTCATAGATGAATGTTTTAAACACCTTTTGCAACATATGTTGCAAATGTACCTACAGCAAATTAAATTTATTTAGGCATGGAAAGAGCAGTTGCTGAAAAATCAGTTGCGATGCAGAAGTGAACAGCTGAAAGATGTACAAAGTCCACCTTAATTTAACTGAAATAAATAAAATAAAAATTATGATTTAGTTAAGCAAACTTGCATTTAAGAAAATAGAACAAATTGATTAACTTGCTTTGGTATAATTAGCTTCAAAGTCAGGTATTCAGAAATCAGTATGAAAGTGCCAATGCATCTGACCTTGAAAGGTAGAACTGGAAGTATGGATGCAAGGAGGTGGGCTAGATGAGCCCATGTTGGCATAAAAGATTCAGAGATGAAAGGAGAAGAAAAAAAAAAAATCTATGAGCCTCAAAGCATTTTTATTCAGCAGCTGGGCCTGAGGGTGATTGTGGAGAAGTTGACTAGCATAAACAAAGCATTCCCCCTGTCACCTTACCTCAACCCTGACTTCTGGTAGTATATTTACTATTCTCAAGCCAGATTTTTGAACCAGCCAAAACTTTATTTGAGTGTTTTATTGATTTTAAGTTAAATCATCGGTCTCTTTTAAATATCCATTGAAGACCAATGCATTGTGCTCTAGGGCTGCACACCTGCTGTGGCCAGTATGCTGGTACCCAATCTCTCTGTTGGCTTTCCTAAAGTGGAAGAGAAAATTGCGTATTGTCCGTGATACTTTTTTTTATTTGCACTAACATATATTTTTTTTCAAATTATATAAAAAATTATATGTTAGTGCAAATAAAAAAAGTATAACAGACAGTACTCAATTTTCTCTGTCACAATTGCACTAATATGGCTACAATTACCTAAAGTGGAAGTAAACCCTAATATCGTTTTCAGCCAAGGAAGCTGCCATCTTGGCCTCTGTTTAATCTTCAGCTGCATATGTGATCAGTTATGACACCAGCCATGGGATGGTTTGATACTTAGGTTGAGAGCACAACCAATGTGACAGTTACATTCCCAGCACATGCTGAAAATATAACACTTTTTTTAAACTGTTAAAAAGGTGGGTGTACTTCCATTTTAAGAACTAAACTCTATCAATCAACTTTTAGGCCCCGTACACACGACCAAACATTTATGCTGAAACTGGTCCGCGGGCCAGTTTCAGCATACATGTTCGGTCGTGTGTAGGCGCGAGCGGGCCGAATTCCAGCAAACATTTGCCCGCCGGGCCTTTTCCCAGCGGGCAAATATTCCTGGACGTGTTTTAAAACCGTCCGCTGGAATCCTGCCCGCTCGGACATGTACGGTCGTCAGTACAGACCTACCGTACATGTCCGAGCGCCCGCCGTCCCTCGCATGCGTCGAATGACTTTGACGCATGCGTGGAAGCCTTTAAACGGCAGGCCCGCCCACGTCGCCGCGTCATCGCCGCGTCATCGTCGCGGCAACGACGCGGACACGCCCCGCGTAGTGTTTACGCGTGGACTTCTGTACGATGGTTAGTACAACCATCGTACAGAAGCCCTCTGGCAGGCATGTACGGTGAAAACGGTCCTTCTTTGGATCATGGCATAACCATGGCATAACCAGAAAACAAGAAGGACATAGGAAATGAAAAGACAAGCCATGGTAACTTACATGAATCCCCCCCCCCCCAAAGTGCCCATACATTCTAAAATGGTTCTAGGGTGTCTCTGACTTTGGACATGACATGTTCCATATAGTTCTGTGGGGGCCCAGGTGGACAACTAGTAAAGGGGACTTGGTCACCTGGCAGCCATTAGGATATAGGTAAGTAACTTTTTAGAGTGTTTAGGGATGCCAGGAAAAGGTAGACCCAACAAAACAATTGATGGGATCTAATGGGAATGACATATTAAGTAAATAGGGCCAGATTCACGTAGGTGAGCGGCGGCGTAACGTCTCGTAGATACGTTACACCGCCGCAATTTTTCATCGCAAGTGCCTGATTCACCAAGCACTTGCGATGATACGCCGTCGGCCTCCAGCGCAAGGCGGGCCAATTCAAATGGGCGTGTGCCATTTAAATTAGGCGCGCTCCCGCGCCCGACCTACTGCGCATACTCAGTTGCGCAATTCCTGTTGTGCTTTGCGCGCCGTGATGTCAGTTTTTCGGACGGCGATGCGCGTAGCGTAATTCCGTATTCCCGGACGGCTTACGCAAACGACGTTCATTTTTAAATTTCGACGCGGGAACGACGGCCATACTTTAGACAGCATCTCTTTTGTGAATCTGGCCCATAGATCCAAAAGGGTTGGATACAAGGCCATATCCAAAGTGATTTCTCAACAAAATAAAGCATGGAGACATGAATGGGTGGGTGAGTTTGCTCAGAAAAATAAAAATGAGTTAAACAGCATTTTCAATTTGTAGTGCTCAGATACAGTTTAGTTTCACTTTAGGTTATGCCATTCCCTGCCTATGGAACAGACTAGACTGTATGTAACAGATGTATGTGCGTATTCAGTTAGGGAAATTTCTCTTCACTTCATTTACCAAAGGTACCACAGTAACTGAAAAGATATCCCTAAAAAGTGATAGAAATTCCCCTCTTAGACATTTGTTACCATAAAAGGTGGGATATTTAATAATGAAAGTTCGACCTTCACTGTCTCTTCTGGTGTACTGTACAAATACTGTAAACTGTAGCTCCTCCCTCTCTTTCTGTTTTAGTAACAGTGTCCACCAAGACAAATAGAAAGCATGAATATTTCCAGTGGGGAGACAGACATCAAAGAAAACATGGCAATGAAGAGAAAACCAACATAGCAAGAATTAGATACTGAAGCAGGATTTACTGAAGTCCCATGTCAGCAAGAAAGTTACACTGTGGCTTATATCGGTCTTCAGTAAATTCAGCTTCAAAAACTGCTGGTTTACTCTTCATTGTTAAATTTTGCACAGTACCACCATAAAGCCATAGACCCTACCTTCACACGGGTTCCTGATGGATGTCTGTGCAGTAAGGTTTAATGGATTGTTAACCAATGAAAACCTGACATGCTACCTAAGCCTTTTATACATTATCCATCACTAAAAGAAAAAAAGGTTTTGGCCACAGATATTCTTTAATGTGCAATTTTACCTTTTCTTACCTGTAACACGTATTGTGTTTCCTCCATCCTAGCTGTTATTCTCCAAAAAACAGTCAAACCTTAATTTATTTAATTAAAGCATCCACATGCATCGCTGCAGAGTCTGTGCCTATGCACATCCAGCTACAGGTGCTGGCTGACCAAGTAGTCTCTTTTCTGCTCATGATGTACAGTATCTCACAAAAGTGAGTACACCCCTCACATTTTCGTAAATATTTTATTATATCTTTTCATGTAACAACACTGAAGAAATTATACCCTTAAGTGAAAATTTCCAATTTGGGCCCAATTGCCATTTTCCCTCCCCGATGTCATGTGACTCATTAGTTATACAAGGTATCAGGTGTGAATGGGGAGTAGGTGTGTTAAATTTGGTGTTATCGCTTTCACTCTCTCATATTAGTCACTGGAAGTTAAACATGGCACCTCATGGCAAAGAACTCTCTGAGGATCTGAAAAAAAAAATTGTTGCTCTACATAAAGATGGCCTAGGCTATAAGAAGATTGCCAAGACCCTGAAACTGAGCTGCAGCACAGTGACCAAGACCATTCAGCAGTTTAACGGGACAGGTTCCCCCTCAGAACAGGCCTCGCCATGGCCGACCAAAGAAGTTGAGTGCACATGCTCAGCATTATAGTTGAGAGCTGCCAGCATTGCAGCAGAGGTTGAAGGGGTGGGGGGGTCAGCCGGTCAGTGCTCAGACTATACTCCGCACACTGCATCAAATTGGTTTGCATGTCTGTCACCCCAGAAGAAAGCATCTTCTAAGGATGATGCACACAAAAAAAAACTGCAAACAGTTTGCAGAAAACAAGCAGACTAAGCACATGGATTACTGGAACCATGTCCTGTGGTCTGATGAGACCAAGATAAACTTTTTTGGTTCAAATGGTGTCAAGCGTGTGCGGTGGCAACCAGGTGAGGAGTACAAAGACAAGTGTGTCTTGCCTACAGTCAAGCATGGTAGTGGGAGTGTCATGGTCTGGGGCTGCACTGGGCAGCTACAGTTCATTGAGGGAACCATGAATGCCGACATGTACTGTAACATACTGAAGCAGAGCATGATCCCCTGCCTTCGGAGACTGAGCCACAGGGCAGAATTCCAACATGATAACAACCCAAAACATACTTCCAAGATGACCACTGCCTTGCTAAAGAAGCTGAGGGCAAAGGTGATGGACTGGCCGAGCATGTCTCCAGACCTAAACCCTATTGAGCATCTATAGGGCATCCTCAAATAGAAGGTGGAGGAGCGCAAGGTCTCTAACATCCACCAGCTCCATGATGTCGTTAAGGAGGAGTGGAAGAGGACTCCAGTGGCAACCTAGGAAGCTCTGGTGAACTCCATGCCCAAGAGGGTTAAGGAAGTGCTGGAAAATAATGATGGCCACACAAAATATTGACACTTTGGCCCAAATTTGAACACTTTCACTTAGGGGTGTACTCACTTTTATTGCCAGCGGTTTAGATAGTAATGGCTGTGTGTTGAGTTATTTTTAGGGTACAGCAAATTTACACTGTTATACAAGCTGTACACTCTCTCTCTTGTAGCAAAGTGTAATTTCTTCAGTGTTGTCACATGAAAAGATATAATAAAATATTTACAAAAATGTGAGGGGTGTACTCACTTTTGTGAGATACTGTAAGTATTGAAGAAAGGCACGGTGCATCCCAGGATAAGCCAATAAAGAAAATGAATAATCCATCTGGTTACGAAATCACACTTAGTATGCAAATTACAAAATCACCTGAACCTCTGCCCTCTAATGTGTATCACTCAGCAATGAGCTTACAGATTAAGTCAGGCTGCATATACAGTATTTAATATGTCTAATTTTTTATTTTTTTTTGCTAAATGGTACAGTAAAAGTTAAAAACCCCATGTTGACAGTGCCAGGTGAGTTGGACTGCTGCTTAAACACACAAGCAGCAGCCCAGCTCTTAGATACGCCTTCCTAAACACTGCTCCAATCAACAGCAAAGCTCATAAAGCAAGAACAATATTGATTAGAGCAGTTTTCATTAGGGCATGTCAGGAGAGTCAAGCCACTGCTTGTATGTATGAAATCAGTGATCCAACTTCTGTAGTGCTGACAGTACTGAGTTTTCAACCCTTGCTGCAACTGTAAGCTCATAAAAAAAAGTAAAAAGATAGGCATATGTATTACTGTATATACAGCTTGATTGCATTACAGTAATAAATTAAGGGGATTCAATTGGGCTATACTTTCTTTCTTTTCAGAACCCTGTTCTGTTTGTTGCTTTTCTGTCATTTGCTATTTGTCAAAAAAATTATCTGTATGTTAAGTCTATATGTGTACAGAACTAAATGGCCACAGTACCCCCCTAACAAAAAAAAATCTGTCTACATTTCTATTTCTACTGTAAAACTCTATGACCAAAAGAAATGATAAAATGACTCATTAGCAAATGCTTATGTATACAAAACTGTAAGTCACTGAATTGCTTACTTTTTAATGATCCCAAAGTAAACTGCATCAAACATCTAACGATACATTTAAAAAAATGCTTACATCAAGTTGTACTTGCCTCTGTTTTTATTTCAAAGCACTGTACATTTATCCTACAAACTCTTTATTTTACGTATATATACACTTTGCATAATATAAATAACTTAATGTTCTTTACAAATCTCATGAGAACATTCAAATGTCTTCTATGCTTGTAAAACTCACAGCTTCCACTTGAAATGCTGACCTAAAATATATTGAATATTCATCAAATAATACAATGACCTCAGCACTTTTGTAAAGCAGCAGTACTTCAGAGGACATTTAATCTCTACCTTTTGAAAGTTTGAAAATATTAAATTCACAATGTAGAATTAGTGCTAGGCAAACTCCTAATACACTCAATTTTGTTACTGTTCTCTTGCAACTTTGTCATACTTTATTCTATATACAGGGTATGCCATTGGCAAGGGTGCAGATAGAGATTAAAGGAGTTCATTGCATAGAATTATAACTTGATCAATACACTCTGTGTTCTGAGTTAATTACATCTATAGATGTAGGTTAAAGTCTTAAACCAAATTCAACTTTTGGTTTCCCCTATCATGCTGTACGATGTTGTAAAGCTATTCAGTTGCTAGCCGTATACTGCCATAAAACCATCTGCAGTTTATATTTTTCACTATTCACATAGTGGACTCCCTGTTATACATCTTCACTAGGGATGAGCTTTGTGTCCGAGTCGAACTCATGTTCGACTCGAACATCGTATGTTCGAACGTTCGTCGAAATACGAACGTTACGGGCTGTTCGCGCCAAATTCGAGTAGCATGTCACGGCCCATAATTCACTGCGGCATCGCAGTGCATTGCTGGCTGATGATTGGCCAAGCATGCACTATGACCCGCATGCTTGGCCAATCACTTCGCAAAAAACGGAGAGCCATAACTGGCCAAAGCCAGGGTGGCTTTGGCCAATTATGGCTCAGGGGGTTAAGTACACGCCCCACACTATATAAGGCCGTCTCCCTGGCAGTCTTATGTAGTGTGATGTGGTGGTTAAGAGAGAGACACAGAGAGAGAGAGAGAGAGTGTAATTTTTTTGGAGTTAGATAGAGCAGGCAGGCAGGCAGGCTAGTCAGTTAAAGTTACAGTGTGTAGACGATATGTATGCATCCCAGGTGTTGTATATATATTTATACACTGTATTGAGTTTAGCTAGACATGCTCTTCCTAATATACTGACAGGCAGGCAGGTGATTGTGCTAGCTGCAGTATTCTCACTTGGTGTACTGTGTCCTCTGCACAGTGTGCACCTAAAGCTACGTGAATACAATTGCTGTTGTTCTCATATTAATACCACAGGCAGTGGCTGATCAGCAAGTATTCTCACTTGGTGTACTGTGTCCTCTGCAGAGTGTGCACCTAAAGCGACGTATATACAATTGCTGTTGTTCTCATATTAATACCACAGGCAGTGGCTGATCAGCAAGTATTCTCACTTGGTGTACTGTGTCCTCTGCACAGTGTTGACCTAAAGCTACATGAATACATTTGCTGGTGTTCTCATACTAATACCACAGGCAGTGGCTGATCAGCAAGTATTCTCACTTGGTGTACTGTGTCCTCTGCAGAGTGTGCACCTAAAGCGACGTATATACAATTGCTGTTGTTCTCATATTAATACCACAGGCAGTGGCTGATCAGCAAGTATTCTCACTTGGTGTACTGTGTCCTCTGCACAGTGTTGACCTAAAGCTACATGAATACATTTTCTGGTGTTCTCATACTAATACCACAGGCAGTGGCTGATCAGCAAATATTCTCACTTGGTGTACTGTGTCCTCTGCACAGAGTGCACATAAAGCTATGTGAATACATTTGCTGGTGTTCTCATACTAATACCACAGGCAGGGCCGCTGATAGGGGGGGACCACCAGCCCTCCTGTAGGGGGCCTGGGCACACAGGGGGGCCCAGACAGCAGGAGGATTGGTGGAGCAGAGAATAAAGAGAGACAGCATCTCACACCCAGCAACTCAAAGCCGGTTTCTCTCCATCACGCTCCCGCGGCTTTCAGCTGCTAGGTGAGAGACACAGGGCTGGATTTAGGGGATGCTGAAGTGGGTTGTTATGCCCCCCCCCCTGGCTGGCTGCTGCTGAGCTGCTTCCCCCGCCCCCTCTCCACCCGCACTCACAGCTGGAATGAGGAGACGGCGGTGAGAGAAGAAGTGCCAGCGGGAGGTGTGCTGTGTTTTGTTCTCCCCTCCTGTCAGAAGAGCGCTGGTCTTTACAGTACATGAGACCGGATCGCTCTTACTGTAGATCGCATTGGCACTGTACACACACCGCCCCCTATCCACATTTGTTGCTGCTGGGAGGTGAGCACTGAGCAGCCTTTGGAGGAGATGGGGGCGCTGTGTGTGGGTGTGTGTGTACAGTGCAATGCAATCTACAGTAAGAGCGATCCGGTCTCATGTACTATAAAGACCAGTGCTGTTCTGACAGGAGGGGAGAACAAAACACAGCACACCTCTTCCTGGCTGTGTTGGCATTGGCAAATGTAATGGGGATTTGGGGAGGGCGATATGTGTGAGGAGGAACAATGGGGGGATGTGAGCTGGGAGGAGAGATTGTGGGGGGGGGGGCAGGGGTGTAATTTAGAGGGGGTAGTGCTAGGAGGGGGATTTTTGTTTGGAAATTTGTGCACGGGGCCCCCGTCAGGTAGGCTGTACGGGGCCCTGTGATTTCTATAAGCGGCCCTGACCACAGGCAGGGATCTGCAAGTAGTTTCACTTGGTGTACTGTGTCCTCTGCACAGTGTGCACCTAAACCTACGTCAATAGATTTGCTGGTGTTCTCATATTAATACCACAGGCAGGGATCTGCTCATATTAACACCACAGGCAGGGATCTGCAAGTATTCTCGCTTGGTGTATTGTGTCCTCTGCACAGTGTGCACCTAAAGCTACATCAATAGATTGGCTGGTGTTCTCATATTAAAACCACAGACAGGGATCTGCTCATATTAATACCACAGGCAGGGATCTGCAAGTATTTTCACTTGGTGTACTGTGTTCTCTGCACAGTGTGCACGTAAAGCTACGTGAATACATTTGCTGGTGTTCTCAGATTAATACCACAGACTGGGATCTGCAAGTATTTTCACGCGGTGTACTGTGTCCTCTGCACAGTGTGCACCTAAAGCTAAGTGAATACAATTGCTGGTGTTCTCAGATTAATACCACAGGCAGTGATCAGCAAGTATTGTCAGTATTTGTACAGCTACATCTCCCTGCAGGCCATTAGTATGTCTGGAAGGACAACAAGGAGAGGCAGAGAGTCAAGAGCCGATAAAAGAGGGCAAGCAGGCTCTGCATCTAGAGGCAACAGTGCTGGTCATGGACACGGTGCATCCTCATCAGCACGTGGCCATGGGACACGCTCGTCCTTTTTTTTCAGCAGCTGGCCGTGTTGAGCCGCAACATGCCGAAGACTTGGTAGAGTGGATGACCAAGCCGTCCTCATCCTCCTCATCTTCTCTCACCCAGGCTCAGGGATATTTGTCTGGCAAAGCAGCTGCCAATGCAGCCTCTTCCCTCTACTCAATGGCATCAGTCACTCCTTCCCTAGCCCCACCATGTCCCCCTGAGGAGTCCCCTGAACTGTATGACCACAGTGTTGGATACATGCTGCAGGAGGATGCGCAGCGTTTTGAAGGCTCCGATGATGGTACACAGCTAGAGGAAGGCAGTAAGGTGAGCCCAGAGAGAGGGGGTGCCCAAGAAGGACAGCAATCTGGCAGTCATGTTCCTCCAGCTGCAGCATACTGCCAGGTTTGCTACAGTGATGAGGAGGGAGGGAATGATGAGGTCACTGACTCCACGTGGGTGCCTGATAGGAGAGAGGAGGAGGCACATCTCCAACGAGGCAGGATGCCCTCCAGGGGCCAGCTTAAAGGGGTTGTAAAGGAAACATTTTTTTTTCATAATAAGCATCCTTTACCTGCAGACATTCCTCTTTTCAGTTCCTCATTGTTCGTTTTTGCTCAGAAGTTGCTCTATTTCTTTTTGTTCACTTGTCTGATTTTACTGACCACGTGATGGGAGGCTTTACTGCGGTGGTCAGTAACGTGCTCACCCCCTCCTGGGAACTACATCTGTGTGGCAGGACGCTCTCTACGTGTTAGAGACTTCAAGGAGGTGTGAATTACTGGGCGTGCCGCAATTCATACTGGGAAATGTAGTTCTTACATGAACGAGCGATGCAAACCAGGAAGTGAATGAGAGAAGAGAAACTAGAATGCCGGTGATATAGATGAAGGAATTTAATAGGTATTTACTCGTTTTTTGACAGAATCATTACACTCTTCTGTCTGTCTACCTTGCAGACATTGGGGTAGATTCAGGTAGCTGCGCTATAAGTTACGGCGGCGCAGCGTAGTGTATTTACGCTACGCCTCCGCAACTTACAGGAGCAAGTGCAGTATTCACAAAGCACTTGCTCTGTAAGTCGCGGCGGCGTAGCGTAAATGGGGCCGGCGTAAGCGCGCGTAATTCAAATGGGGAAGGGGAGGCGTGTTTTATGGTAATATGTGATGACCTGACGTAATTGACGTGATTTACGAACAGCGCATGCGCCGTCCGTGTACATATCCCAGTGTGCATTGCTTCCAAGTACGGCGTAACGACGTATTGGTTTCGACATGAACGTAAATTACGTCCAGCCCTATTCGCGAACGACTTACGCAAACGACGTAAAAAATTCAAATTTCGAAGCGGGAACGACGTCCATACTTAACATTGGCTGCGCCTCCTAATAGCAGGAGCAACGTTACGACGAAAACGACTTACGCAAACGACGTAAAAAACTACCGCCGGGCGCACGTACGTTTGTGAATCGGCGTAACTAGGAAATTTGCATACTCTACGCTAAAAATGATTGGAGCGCCACCTAGCGGCCAGCGTGAGAATGCACCCTAAGATACGACGGCGTAAGAGACTTATGCCAGTCGTATCTTAGGCTAATCTTAGGCTAATGTCGGCGTATCTAGCTTTCTGAATACAGAAAGTAGATACGCCGGCGCAGATTTGAATTTACGCGGCATATCTATGGATACGCCGGCGTAAATTCTCTCTGAATCTACCCCACTAATTTTAGGCAAAACATTTTTTTCCTTTAGTGACCCTTTAAGGGCAGCACACCGACTGCATCACAACGCAAAGCTCTGCATGTGCAGGGCGCTGCTGTCTCTCAGCATTATTCCAAAAGTTCTTTGGTGTGGGCCTTTTTTGAGACAAGTACATCAGATCGCACTGCTGCTATTTGCAATATATGTCGCAAGCGTATCTCGCGTGGCCAAAACATCACCCGCTTGGGCACCACATGCTTGACCAGGCATATGTCGACCTGCCATGCAGTTCGTTGGCAAGCGTACCTCAAAGACCCACACCAAAGAACAAAGCAGACCTCTCCTTGCTTCTCATCAGCTGGGATCTCCAACCCCACTATACCCTCAGTCCTCTCTGAAGCCTGCACTGATAGGACTGAAGGTATAGGATTAGGTGTGTCACAGCCAAGTACTTGCGGGCAATCTACTATTGGTACACCGACGTCAGTTTGTACCAGGCAAATTTCCCTGCCCCAGCTGCTGCAGGGCCGAAATAAGTTCTCTCCCAACCATCCACATGCCCAGCGGTTGAATGCAAGCTTAGCTAAATTGCTAACACTTCAACTGCAGCCTTTTCAGTTGGTAGATTCTGCCCCCTTCCGTGAGTTTGTGGAATGTGTGGTACCTCAGTTGCAAGTTCCCAAACGCCACTTTTTCTCACGGAAGGCGATTTTGTCTCTCTACCGGCATGTGGAAGGTAGTGTCCATGCCTCGCTGGACAGGGCGGCCAGTGGTAAGGTGCATATTACCGCTGACTGATGGTCCAGCATGGACAGGGACGTTACCTATCTTTCACGGCGCATTGGGTGACTCTGCTGGCAGCTGGGAAGGATGCAGGACAAGGTACAGTAGTGTTGGAGGTTGTTCTGCCACCACGCCTCCAAAATGCTACCACTGGTGATTGTGACACACCTCTCTCCTCCACCCCTTCTCTTCTTCTTCCTCTGTGGCCTCTTCCTGTGCTGCTGTGTCCTCGAAACCAGCGGTGCTCCATAGGTGTTCAAGGGGCTACGCAGGTACGCAGGCAAAGAGATGCCATGCGGTGCTTGAGCTGGTGTGCTTGGGGGACAGGAGCCACACTGGGGCAGAGCTTCTGTCATCTCTGCAGGAACAGGCTCAGAGGTGGTTGACGCAGGTACGCAGGCAAAGAGATGCCATGCTGTGATTGAGCTGGTGTGCTTGGGGGACAGGAGCCACACTGGGGCAGAGCTTCTGTCATCTCTGCAGGGGCAGGCTTAGAGGTGGTTGACGCCATGCCAGCTTAAGCCAGGAATGGTGGTTTGCGACAATGGCACCAACCTCCTCTCCACCCTGCGACAGGGACAACTGACCCATGTGCCCAGTTTTGCTTATGTCCTTAACTTGGTGGTGCAGCGGTTCTTGGGCAGGTACCCGGGCTTACAGGATGTCCTGAAGCAGGCCAGGAAACTCTTTGTGCTTTTATGATGGTCATATAATGCCAGTGGCTGGCAGACCTCCAAAAGGAATACAACCTACCCAAGAACCGTGTGGAATAATGGACAGGGCCCTTGAGGCAGAACAGAGGGAGGAAGAGGAGGACTTCCTTACCTCTCAAGGCCTCCTTTATCCAGACAGTGTTCCTGCTTGCCCACCTATCACACAGGAAGAGGACGAGGAGGAGGAGAAGGAGGATTGTGTCAGAATTGAGGTGGAGCCTAGCACTCAGCATCAGCAGCAGTCTTCAAGGGATCATTTACAGTCCCAAGAAACCCATGGACTTGTACGTGGCTGGGATGAGGTGGCTGCGGATCCTGTCGTCCTCAGTGACCCAGAGGACTCCGCACCAAATACCTCAGCAAACCTATGCTGTATGGCCTCCCTGATGCTGAAAAGCCTGCGGAAGGATCCTCGTATTCGTGCTATCAAGGAGAGGGATCATTACTGGCTGGCAACCCTCCTTGATCCACGTTACAAGGGTAAGGTTGCGGACCTTATCTTGCCATCGCAGAGGGAGCAGAAGATGAAACATCTTCGGGAGGCCTTGCAGAAAGGTCTGTGCAAACGCGTTCCCAGAGACTGGGAGGCTACAAAATCCTAGTCCTGGACAACATGTTGTTGAGGCTTCAGGCAGTCACAGAAGGAGCGGTGGAGAAGGTGGCCATCTAACCAATGCGTTCAGACTTACAGTGTTGTGGCACCATCGCCGGCACCAAAGGCCCAATTTTTCTACCACTGTTCAACAATGGCATGTAATTAAAATTCTTGATATAATATTTCACAGCAGGGCGTTCCAGTGCCCACCAAGGCTAACTGTGAGGGCTTACAGTGTTGTGGCAACACCAACACCTAGGGCCCAAATTTCTGCAGAGTATTTACGGCAGGCCCCTACTTTCAAACATCCAACTTACAAACGACTCCTACTTGCAAACGGAAGGAGACAACAGGAAGTGAGATGAAATCTACCCCTAGGAAGGGAAATTCTCTTCTGTAAGAGGTGTCTCCTCTCCACTAATGCTTTATCACCAATCCTTGTTTCACTAAAAAAGCCAAATTTTCAAAAAAGCATTTGTCATTGGGACAGAAAGTGTGGTGCAATCTTCTGAACAGATGCGCACAGACAGCAAAACAAATGTTACAGGGGTGATAACCCTTCTCTATGTTTTCCAAAAAGCTTAAAAATAGATTTTTTGGCTGGAGCTAAACTTTAAAAGAGTACCAGTTCAAAATTGCAAACAGATTCTACTTAACAGCAAACCTACAGTCCCTGTCTTGTTTGCAACCCCTGTATACTGCTGTTCAAAGTATATAGGGCCAAAGGGGCTGGTAATGACCTGGGGGGAGGGGGGGGAAACCCATGCTATTTTTCTCAATGATTTTCATCCATATTGCATACTGCCGCAAGCAGTTTTAAATGACTTTTTTTTTATAGTAATGTAATTTTGTGTAGGGACAGTTCTAAACACATTCCACTTCACAGGCATACTATAAACACCCAGCAAGTACTATATTTTAAGGAATTTTTCAATTTTTTTTACCTTTAAGCATCATTAAAATCACTGCTCCAGAAAAAACTGTTTTAATTTTTTTTTTGCATTGATACATGTTCCCTTGGGCAAGACCCCGGTCCCCAAACCCGTTTTAGCACAATAACTTGCATATTAGCCTTTAAAATTAGCACTTTTGACTTCGAACGTTTGAGTCCCATAGACTTCAATGGGGTTCTAAAGTTCACGCGAACATTCGGTTCATTCGAAGGTTCTGTTGCGAATCGAACAGGGGAGGATTCGGCTCATCCCTAGTGGTGATCACACCCACCGTAACTGGTGTGGTACTGATCAGGGAAACTGCAACTGGTGTGGCAGTGATTAGGGAAATTGGTGAAAGTGAGTTAAAAATAAAAAAGTAATAATTTTTCAAGAAATTTTTTATAATTTTTTTTCGATTTTATTTATTTATTTTTTACATACTGACACTGTAGTACTCTGTGGGGGTAATCAGGATTTTTTTAAAACTGTGATTGCTTTTGCAGCCATGATAAAAACGTCAGCCCCTCTAACACACAAGGTTACGTTTACAAACCTGCAATATCACAGGAAATTATTGAAAGTAATACTTTGTATCCAGTATATAAAATAAAATAGGCACCAAAACAGGTAGAAAAAACAAACTTCATATATTGTGGGAAAGGAAAAATTACCTCTAGGGGTTTTGAGTTTTGAGTTGCAGCAATAAGTAAGAGTAATAAATGGAAATAAGATTTGTAAAAAAGTATACATTTTATTGAAATGAAAAATCATATAAGGTGGAAAAAAAAAACGTCTGATAGGAGTCAGGACATGAGCTCTAAAGAACATCAATAAGAGCTAATACATATGTATAAAAACAGCCAAGGAAAAATATACAACATTGTACAAATTTACTAATGATGCAAAACACTAACGCGTTTCGACCTTTGTAGTAATGGCAGTTTTCTTCAGGGGAAAAAAAGATTTACGAGCATAGATTATATAATAAAATATATGCATGTCAATAAAACAGGTAACATGAAAGACAACATACAAAGAAGGGAACATATATGCATAAGCGTGCACATTACTCCCAAGTATAAATACAGTCATTAATGGTGACAGTGATGAAATACCTACCAAGGTGGATGTCGAAAGTTGGGACTCACGGTCAGCAAGTGACCCCGCCGCCAAGAACAAACTCTCCCAAGGGTCCAGACAGGAGAGAGAGGGGGTCAGGTGGTAACATAGCCCAGATTGCGGAGCAATAAGAGAAACCACCCCCAGGCCTATGAGAGGTCGCAACCTAACGACCCCATACTGGATCAGAGAAGAGGCCGGGGGAGGGGGTAGCCAAGGGCAGTCATATATTGTCACCCAATATGGTTGATAACTAGGCAAGCATAAAATGGATTAAAAATGGTAATAACACAATTTACCATGCATATCGATTTCTAATAAAGACTAGGCATAAGATGACATTTGGCATCCAAATCAGCATAAACAGTAGCAAAGTCACCTCAAGTGCAACAATGAGCAGTAGTAAGGCTTAATCTACCGAGTGCTATAACTATACTGCCAGAGACCAGACCGGCTGGATATGCAATGTTCAAAAGAAAAGTAGGATGGTAGAGGAGAGGAGGAACAGGGGAACAAAGGGGACTTGCAGAATAGTTATTACGGGAAGGGGGTGTCCTTTGAGGCCCCGTACTCACGACCAAACATGTCTGCTGAAACTGGTCCGCGGACCAGTTTCAGCGGACATGTTCGTTCGTGTGTAGGCAGTAACGGACAGAATTCCAGCAAACAATCGTCGGCCAGACCGTTTTCCAACGAACAACTGTTTCCTGGTCTTGCTTTAAAACAGTCTGCTGGAATCGTGTCCGTCAGACATGTTCGGTCGTCTGTACACAAAAGCAGAGTACAAAAACCCCGCGCATGCTCAGTCCAAATGAGGAGACGGGAGCGCTCGTTCAGGTAAAACTCGCGTTTGTTTGGGATATGGCACATTCGTCATTAGAAACCTTTTATTCTAGCAAGAGAACAATGTCTTAAAAAGGCGCACTAAACCACATTTTCTTGCCTCGTTTTATTAATTCTTCTCTTGCTAGAATAACCCCGTTCTCTTGCTGATGCAATTTCAATAGAGTTGTCCCATACTGAAATGTCACATTTCTTGCTTGTGATGTAATCCTTTAATAATGTTTTCTATGCCAGACGTGTGTTTTGGTTGGTGGTCCTCCATAATTTATAGTAGTCATTTTTGTAAAGGAATGTGCTTTTTTTTTTGGTTTTTTGTTGTTTCTAGTTATGTCACCATTTAAAATATATTTTTTTTACATGTTTTTTTTTTTTTTTTTTTTTGTGTTTCATTAGAGAATATTAAACCATGTTGGCACACCAAATGTCCCCCCCCCCCCAAGGAGTGTGTCCTTTGTAAATTACCCATTGTATATTTATTAAAGGTTTGCTGCCTAATAATCCCCACAGTATAACAAACAATAGACGTGTTTTCAAATGAAAGCAAAAAGCCTTTTATTCAGGCAAATGTCATCACAAAAAAAAAACAGAACGGCAGCACTAGAATAGATAGCAAACTATATGCAAACTTGCATTTCCAACATGGTGAAGGATAAACTTCCAAGCCTCAGGAGCCAAACACAAAAATATGAAGCAGCAGCACACAAACAAAGGAACCCAAACTGTGGTAGTACAAACAATATGTCCTTTATGTGGAAGGAAATGGAAGGCAGAAAATCAACGTTTCCTCCTCTTTCCAGCCTTCCCTCCAGGCAGCCTTCCAGCGGATCTAACACGGGGTCTTGCAGGTGGGGTCGATGTGGCAGCAGGAGGATGGTGTTCCGCAAGCCGGGCCGGGTCACATAGCCCAGTCTCTGGGGTCAGCAGGCCCCTCTGCATCCACCAAAGGACCTGGTTCATCAGGGCCTTTGCCAGTCTTCTCTGGTCCTCCTCCCCTTCATTTAAATCGTGGGCCAATGAGGCACTGAAGGCCTCTGTGGGGTTGAGGGGGGCCCTCATGATGGCGCTTGCCTCCTGTATCATGCGGAGGCTTGCCTCCTCCACAGGTCTCAACTGCCTCCTTCGGCCTGATGGCCTCACCTGGGGGGGAGAAGACTGGCTGGTGGTGGTTCTCCTGGCCGGGGGGACCTGCTGCAGGCCACTGGGCCCAGCCTCCTCCTGGCTGCCACTGACCCCGGCCTCCTCCTGGCTGCCACTGACCCCGGCCTCCTCCTGGCTGCCACTGACCCCGGCCTCCTCCTGGCTGCCACTGACCCCGGCCTCCTCCTGGCTGACAGACACCTGAGGATCTGCCACCTCCTGGCTGATCTCTTCTTCCTGTGTTGAAAAAAAAGGACATTTTTTACAATTTCGCTAAATAAAACCACACTCATTTTCATGTTTTTCGTTTAGTATTTTCTGTTCATTATTACTTGAATACACTCTACTTCTGACCCCTGCAGTTGTCATCCCTGACACCTATTTGTCTGTACACCTTTTTGTTTGCTTTTTCCCAGCTTGGCTTTTTTTTTACAATATCAAATCATTAATCCACCAAGAATTATTTACGCCAGAAATATAGAGGAAACTACTATACCTCCTCATCGAAGGGTGGCAGATCTGCATCTCTGTCAGCCAGGCCCTCTTCCTCCGACTCTGCAGGGCTGTGGTCATCTGGGGAAGGTCCGCTGGAAGGTAGCATGGAGGAAAGGTTGGAAGAAAGACTCGACATCGTTTTCCTGCCTTCCATTTCGTCCCGCAAAAAAGCCATCTGTTTATAATACCACAGTTTGGGTTCCTTTGCTTGTCTTGCTGCTGCTCCCGATTTTTTGCTTTTATTAGCTTTGTATGCTCTCCTGTATGTGCTTCTGAGGTTGGCAAGTTTATCCTTCACCATGTTGGCAGTGCATCCTGGCACCCAAGTTTGCATATAGTTTGCTAGCTCTTCTAGTGCTGCCGCTCGTACCTCTTTATTGCAATATAATGCGTGTTTTGAATTCCACAGGATGGGCGTGTCCTGATATTTTTGAAGTAAGGGCTCTATAGCTTCCTTGGTTTGTAGTTGGTCCATTGAATTGTTTTAAAAATTATATTTCTTTTTGAGTCTAGATTCCAAAAACATAAACCACAGAAAAAAAAATATTCAAAAGGATCAGCGTTGACCTTGATCTAATATGTGTCTTCAAATTTATTACCTATATCTAATTACAAACACAGTCTCTCTTGTTTAAACAATGATTGGCAGCTCGGCCGCATTGCTTGTACCAAACATTGATTTGCTAGATGCAGAGCCATTGTTAACATTGCAGTAAATATTTTTAATATAGAAAAATAAACAATGCTTACAAATGACAGTATTCATCTAGGCACTCTTTCATGTGTAAATTTCATGCCCCTGACAATGGATGACATAAAAGACAGTTCCTAATGACCTCTGTACAACCAACACTTGAACAATACTTTGCCTGATCTGAATTCAAAAACTTGTCAATGAGGTACAGCATTGTTCACATCTCTATTTTGTGAGGTGTCCAAAAGCATTTGGATACCAAAATAACATTGTGGTACCCCATAGACAGAATAGCTTAAAAAGGGTGCAACCAACAGCCCAAACCCCCATCCCATGTGTCTACATTTTCAAGGCCTCTGCTGATCACATTTTTAATTTCCTTACCTTCCTGTCTCTCGCTCCTCGTTTCTCACGCTCGCCTAATTACCGCGTAAGATGCGTAATCACGGCGTGCACCTTTTAAACACTCCGCGTATTTATTAAACCCCGCCCTCGTCACCTTTGCGAGGCCCCTAATCAATGAGTTTAGGAAATATGGCGTTAACTGTGTATGTTCTGGATGCGATCGAAGATTCTCCGCGTAAACGACGTAAACACGTTGTTTGCATTCTCTACACTCCGCGTATGTATTAAACGCCGCCCTCTTCTCCGCCCATGGCGTAAGAATTCATCTTTTCCACGCCCATAATCTCTGTGGGAAAGGAAAGATGGCGATGTCACACGAGCGGGCACGATGCTCTCATGCCACAAGTGAAAGGACAGAGGCAGGGACGTCCCGATCAAGGCCAAGAAGATACAAAGCCACTAATATGCGGTTCCAGGAAATGGTGGAGTTAGTTTACATCATGCGAAAGAAGGACTATGATGGTGAATTAGGGCCATACAAGACCCCTAACCGCCGAAAGGCACATATTATGGACAAGGTGGCGAGGAGAATGCAGAGGATGTTTGGGATCACCAGGTCCAAGGAACAGCTGAGGAAACGATGGTCAGACTTAAAATTGAGGGAGCCACATCAGATGAAGAAAATACTTAAAATTCTGCGTAAAAGTAAGTAAATATATATTGGGGTTGGGGGGGGGGTGGGTGATTGTCTGCAATAATGTGTTGCCATGTATATTTCACCATCTGCCTCCTTGGCCTGCTTGTAATTTTAAAGACATGTTGTCATTTATTTTTTATGACATAAATACCTACCTATTTACAAATAGCGTTCTTAGTAAACCACGTAACATCACATAGTTTCTCAGAAAGGCTCGGTTATTCCAGGAACAACACACCTGGACATGGCTCACTGGCCAAAAACTTTGTTTGTAAACATTGTGTAAAAGCTAGTTCTAGAAAATTAAATTATGAGAATGGGAAAGGCAAACAGGATTCATTCTAAAAACAGTGGTAATAAAGCAGATGTTTTCACATCTGCAATGCAGAGCACCTGTGTCTCCCCAAACCAAAAAAGGGTTTTGGTAGGGTCTCCCAGAAATACTGTTTAGGGGGGACATCCATGTGTGTCACTTTGCTAAAAAGGGGCAGGATCAGAGCTTGCCATATAGAAGTAATTGCAAAATGTAGGTTTGGTGAAAGCTAAAACTAACTAAATGAAAGCATCTTCTAAGCAATGTGTGCAATTTATGCTCTCCAATATCTGTGTGCTGATGAGTCTACATTTTTTTTTTTATTTCAGGGGAAAGAAGTCGCCAGCATTTGGAGGAGGCAGAGAGGGCCAGACAAGGCCAAAATCTGCCATCTCAACATGTGGAGGAGGAGGAGGATGTGGAAGGAGAAGAGGATGTGGAAGGAGAAGAGGATGTGGAAGGAGAAGAGGATGTGGAAGGAGAAGAGGATGTGGAAGGAGAGGAGGAAGGAAGAAAGGAGGAAGGAAGAGAGGAGGAAGAAGTAATTTTGGACTTAGAATTTATAGCAGATGAAGGGCAAGTGGCGGAAGAACAATTTGGCGAATTGAAAGAAGGTGGATTGATGGATGAAGGAGGAGTCCAAGATGATGGGGAAGTGGTGGAAGAAGGAGGAGTGATAGAAGATGATGGGGAGGTGGTGGAAGAAGGAGGAGTGATAGAAGATGTCGAAGAGGTGGAAAGGAGAAGCCCATCAGGTCAGTGTCACCCTAGCTTGATTAAAAAAAACATATGTAGATAGGCCTCATCGAAAAATAATGTTGTAAATGACAATTTTTTTTTTTTTTTTAGGGGAGGAGGATGGTGTGCCAATATTTTCACGTGCAAGTGCTGCTATAATTATTCAGCAGGTAATGGAGTGCAGCACTGAAATGCACAATATGCGTGAAAGGATGGTTGTCATGGAAGAGAATTTAACAAATGTCCTTTTGGAATGCTGCACGGAAATGGACAATATGCGGCAAAGAATGATGGTCATCGAATCTAATTTTAAAAATATTATTGACATGATGGGCCGTGTCAAAGACTGAAACACCCCCCGCCCATCCCCCGCCCCCACAAACATTTTTACTGTTTTAATAATGAATACGCCAAAATTTGAAGATACACACACAGTGTGCCAACATGTGCTATCTGCCATCACAGAATATCTAGTGTCTGTGCTTTGTGGGTCCAACCCCCTCCTCCATCCTCAAGTAGTTGAGAGGAAGGGTTTGCTCCCACAGAACACAGACCTTGATCACCCATGATGTCAGATAGCACATGTGGCCATTTGTCTGTTGAACCAATGACATTTGGCGAGTTTGCACTGAATGTGTGTATCTTCAAATTTTGGCGTGTTCCAGTGTGAAAGCACACCATGACTGACTGCTGTTGTGATTTTTTCTATTTTTTGATTTGGATTTTGTTACTTTTTGACCATGTTGAACATTTTGGGATAATATAAAGTTTAGACCATAAAGAATAAACAACGCCAAAAAATAAAAAAGATATATATATAGAATTATAAATCTCTCTAATCACTGAATTTAGTGAAGTCGAGATTTGACTCCAAAATCTCCCAAAAAAATTTGCTTACTGAAAAACACACCAAAAAAAAAATGCTTAACAAAATAGTGGTTTTTGTGCATAAAAAATATGCCGAAAAAAAAAAAAAAAAAGGCGGTAAACACCCCACCAAAAATAGTCTATATATATATATGTAAACAATAAATCTAACTATATTTGATAAAAAAAAATGTGAACTTGTTAAAAAATGTATAATCTGCATAATATTTTTGGTTGAATTACCTGAAAAAAAAAAAAAAAAAAAAAAATTTTGTAGACTCCTAAGTACAAAAGCAGGGAGTAATGAAAAAAATATAAACTAATTTTTGGGGTCATGAACAAGCAAAAATTAAAATACTTGACCTCAAAATTTAAAAATGGAGTTGCTTCTTATTTCTAGACTCAATACCCTGTTTGTAGATGAGTGAATACTGTGCAAAATGTGGTTAGTTACTAAAAGTGGAGAAATCAATTATGCATTAAAATGGCAGAAGTTAGTTAGAGAACCAGGAAGACAGATAAAAAGAGAAAAAGCATTAATGACAAACAACTGTATAAAGTCCAATGGTCTAATTATTTATTATTTGAGAGAATATTCCTTTCTTTGGGGGCCGAATTAGAAAGAAATATGATCTGGCATAGCAATGGCCCCCCGACCCATGAAGTACTCAACATATTTGTCGCGTACCTCACGAGCTGATTGGGGGGCCAAGCCAGCGCGACCAGTGTCCAGCCCGGGAAGGGGATCTGAGGGTAGTCTTGCCTCAGAACCGATGTCGGGTAGGTACGTCTGGGAGTGCCTGCGTAAAAAGTTGTGCAAAATGCAGCAGGCAAATACAACGGTGTCCAATTTATATTCCGCCAGATGTATCGATGTCCTGAACAGGCGGAACCGGTTGGTGAGTATCCCAAAGGCATTCTCGACTACCCTCCGAGCCCTGGCCAACCGAAAATTAAACACACTCCTCTCTGAGGTGAGGGTCCTCTGGGGAAAAGGCCGCATGAGGTGAGGACCAAGCCCGAAAGCCTCGTCCGCTAGGAACACAAACGGAAGTCCTTCCACATTATCTTCATCTGGTGGCAATGCCAGACCACCAGCTTGGAGACGGTCATAGAAATCAGTCCGTGCGAACACTCCCCCATCAGACATCCGGCCGTTCTTCCCCACGTCCACATATAGAAACTCATACTGTGCCGACACCACCGCCATCAACACAATACTATGATAACCCTTGTAATTATAATAGTAGGACCCCGAGCGGGGTGGGGGCACAATGCGGACGTGTTTCCCATCTATTGCTCCACCGCAGTTTGGAAAATCCCACCGCTGGGCAAATTGGGAAGCCACAGACTGCCATTCCTGTGGTGTGGAGGGTAGCTGTGGGGACAAACAAAAAAAGAGATTTAGTACTTTGTAACAAAAACATCCTACAAGCATCCTTGTGACAGTTCACAGTATTAAAATTGCATTTGAAAAATGTGCATGGAGAATTTGGGAAATGAAATATATAGGGCCACTTCATTAACCTGCCTGGCGGTCTTCCCGAGTCTGACTCGGGGTTAGATTTTCCTGCTGCGAGCGGAAACCCCGAGTCAGACTCGGGCTTGCCTCGCTAGATCCACAGGCACAAGTTACTTACCTTGTCCCTGGATCCAGCGATGCCACCGCGCTGTGTGAGCGAGCAGGACCTCGCTCGATTCACACAGTGCCTCCGTGTGACGCCGATCTCCGTTCCCTGCGACGTTACGACGCACGGGGACGGAGAACGGCGCCAAATTCAAAAAAGTAAACAAACACCTTACATACAGTATACTGTAATCTTATAGATTACAGTACTGTATGTAAAAAAAACACACCCCCCTTGTCCCTAGTGGTCTGTCCTGTGTCATGCATGTCATTTTATATAATAAAAACGTTTCTTTCTCCCTGCAAACTGTAGATTGTCCATAGCAACCAAAAGTGTCCCTTTATGTCAAAAATAGTTTTAGATCAGCTAAAAAACAGCGATAATAAATTATAATCACTTGCAGAATTGTGCGATAGCGATTTGTGGGGAAATTCATCATAAAAAAAAAAAAATAATGACAGCAACAATTCTGCAACTGAGCAAATTTCAGTGATTTTGATTTGATTACATTATTGAATAATTTTTATTATAATTATATTATTATTTGTTATAATTATTTATAATTATTTATTATATTATAATTTATAATTTTGTTTTTAAAAAAAATGTCATACCTGGGATGCCTATTAGAATCTTGTTTGGTCAGATTTAAGTGAGTTATTTCTAAAAATTACAGGCCTACAGTATAAAACGCCAAATTTCCTTGCAAATAATGGTACCGCTTTTAGCATGTTTTTTCTGACAGAATCATACCGCCAGGGAGGTTAAGAGACTCCACAGCCCTCTGATGGGGACAATAAAAGTTTGAAGGGGGGGGGGGGGACACAAAAACCAAAAAGTCCTGTTTTAAAAAATGGGAAGGTGGGTTTGTCCCTAGGATAGCATGCTGGACAGGTTAATATTGGGTAAGGGACAAATATGCAGGTAGGCCAAGAATAAAACATGTAAAGCTGATATCAACATGCATAGGGAGAAAAGGGAACGTTAGTTAAACACACAGCATATCTGGGAAATTAAAAAAAAAGTTAGTTGGCCACATTATTACAGCCAGGAAACTTACCTTAATATACTCCTCATGCATAACTTTGATGATGGCAGCACACGTGTCCGGTATGATGACCCCAAGCGCCTGCGGAGAGATGCCTGTCGAGAACTTGAGGTCCTGCAGGCTCCTCCCAGTCGCCAGGTACCGCAACGTGGCAATAAGCCTCTGCTCGGCCGTGATGGCTTGGCGCATCACAGTGTCCTGCCTCGTGATATAGGGGGACAGAAGATCCAGCAGACGGTTGAATACGGGGTCCGTCATGCGGAGAAAATTCCTAAAGTCATTAGGATTATTCTCCTGGAGTTCCCTAAGCAGAGGCATATGTGAGAACTGGTCACGCTGGCGCAACCAATTCTTGGTCCAGAAACGCCTCCGCCCCCTGTTTCTGGCCAAAGTACTGGACAAATGAACATATCCAGCAGCCATCCCATAAACAGCACCAACTCGCGAAAATTGACGCTGCTGCTCCATCATGGCTTCAAACCGGCCGGCTGGTCAGTCAAGAACACACTGAAACAGAAAGCACTCGCAAATCCAGCACTACCTGCGACAAACGCGTGACAAACAGATACGAGCGCACAGGATGCAACTGCTAAAGCAGAAACAACCTGCTAGCCTATAGCCGAATGACAACTACGTTACCGCAAGCACACGCACTGAACCCGTGAATACACGCTGTCAAAGCCTGGAGACCGAGAAGCGCGAATCAGCTCTAACCAAACCTTCACTAACACGAGCAAACCCGTAACTAGCAAAAGAGGAACAGAGGGCGGCGCCATTAAGTTTGGTCTTCCCCTTTATAGTGACGTCGTACGTAGTTTACGTGCACGCGTTCCGGTACGACGGTAATTTGGTCCGCTGGTGTGTACACGCCAGCGGAACAAAACACAAATCAGCCTTGTACGCCGGAAACTGTCGGGCAGACAGTTTCCAGCGCACAGATCCGGTCGTGAGTACAAGGCCTCAAATGTTCTTTTACTGGGTATCATTGGTGCCCTTTAAGAGCATGGGTGCAGTTAACGATAGTCCCAGGTAACCTTTATGCAGTATAGGTACTGTATAGGTATGGTATAGTCTCAACATAGGTGCAAGGTAGATGTGGTTCAGATGTGGTAAATGTTCAATAAATTTAGGTATAATGTTTGTAAAGGTGCAGTCTAGGTTTGAAATATGTGTGGTATAGAATGCAGTATAAGTGCAGTATGGATTGGATACACTTGGTGTTCTACTCTTAGTAGCTCGGTCCCTGCAAGCAATATCAGCAATAGGTGAATAGCCGTGTCCCCAGGAGGCTCTGGCTTTCTCTAGCTGTAGAAAGGGGGTCCGCTCGGTCTCTCCTTAAAGGCTTCTTGTGATCAGCAGTTGGAAACAGAGGGTTAGTGGATGTTCCAGCCTCCCTGCAACAGCAATGCAGGTACTGTGATGTGGGCAGTGCTGCTCTTCCCCGGGTGTCTTTACTATCAAGCTCGGCAGTCATCTGGTATGGTCTCCCACTGGCAGGCAAATATTTACACAGAGGTGCTTTCTCTCTAACTCCCTCAGAAAGGAAGAACTTTCCAAGGCAGTTTAATTAAAATGATCTCTCATTCCTCCTACTGTACAATGCCCATTTGTATCTGTAGTGTAAGGAGCTAATTGGCTTCTCAAACTACAAACCCCAGGATTCTCAGCACTCTGCATAGAAGTCTATGGCTTGTTCAGCTTCGGCACTCCCCCTGCTTGCCAGAGGAGAATGGTTCAACATAGCACCAGTATCTCAATAGATAGTGTGAAGAATAAAAGGCAATGCCAACTTCTCCATATTGTAAAAGTTTGGTTGCTTTGCCCTTGGATGGCAACCATTCATCCTTGAGTAGCATAGTGCCGCATCCTAACGATATATTGAGAGAAAAGAGGAGCGAAAAATGGACTTTGTAGGCACTATTTATATAAAAATACAAAAAATTTTATTTGATAATCACATTATATTATTTTGTTTATTTTGTTTATATTGTTAATGTGATCATCAAATTTAAAAATGTGTATTTTTATATAAAAAGTGCCTACAAAGTCCATTTTTCTCTCCTCTTTTCTCTCAACGTATCCATATTGCTGGAGACACAAAAAAATTTTTTTTTTACAGAGCTGAGTTTTAAATTAAACTATAACTGTATTCAGTTTAAAGTACTAGGAATAACCCAAGATATGTCAGATTATATAAGAGACAAGATCATACAGGGTTACCCCACAATCCATTTTAGGAGTAGAAAATGTCTAATTTATATTGAATACAATTTCAGTTTTGTGCACTTATTATTCAGTGAAGCAGGGTCTGCACATTTTGAAACTAGATAACAGAATGTACTTTCAATGATCTACATATATTGCTAGGCAACCATTCTTTAGAAATTGTGGATGTGTAAACTAGACTCTGCACATTTAGTCTGCATTATTTAAAACAACATTTGTAGAAATGAGACTCACCAAAACCAAGTCATAACCAAATCAATACAGGCAGTCCCCGGGTTACAAACAATATAGGGTCTGTAGTTTAGTTCTTAAGTTGAATCTGTTTGTAAGTCGGAAACATGTACATTTTTTAAGTGTAGCTCCAGCCAAAAAATCTATTTTTAAGCTTTTTGGAAAACATAGGGAAGTGTTGTCACCCCTGTAACATTTTTTTTTTTTGCTGTCTGTGCACCTGTTGAGAAGATTTCACCTCACTTTCTGTCCCAATGACAATTGGATTTTGAAAATTTGGGATTTTAAGGGAAACATGGACTGGTGATAAAGCATCAGTGGAGACACCTTTTTCCCATAATTACTCTTCATAGGGGTAGATTTAATCTCACCTCCTGTTGTCTCGCTCCGTTTGTAAGTAGGAGTCGTTTGTAAGTCGGATGTTTGTAAGTAGGGGACTGCCTGTACATTAGTTAGCAAAAATATTGTAGTTACTAAGTGTATGCTGACTTGTTGGATTTTTTTATTGCTTATAATGAAATTAGCTTGAAAATATGTTACACAATTTAACTCTTAGTATGAGGAACACCTAAGATTTTACTTGTAAAAAAAGAGTTTCTTCTCTATTCTGTGGCCTCACTGATAGACTGATTCCTGAGATCAAAGGACAGAGTGAATGATGAAATTATTACCTTTTGTTCTAATTATTTGTAGCCACATTTAATCTGAGCTGCTTTATCCATTCAAGTCAATGTGAATGCAAAGGCAATTCGAAACATTTTAATGCAACTCAGAAACAGGTTAATACAACTAAATCACAGTTCATTGCAACTTTGAGAAAATGTGTATGTAAGAACCTTAATACTGCATTTGACTTACTTCTCAGTCATACGCTCCTGTAAATAGTCTTTATAACTTTGTATATATTGTGACAGGACGAGGCTCTGTGATTGTGTAAAGATAGGAAAATGTGACACAGAATTTGCATTTGGGGTGAATGTGACATTCCAGACTGCTGTTTCTGGGCAGAGAAAGTTTCCGAGCAGGAGGGATGAGCTTCGTATTCGAGTCGAACTCATGTTCGACTCGAACATCGTATGTTCGATTGTTCGGCGAAATACGAACAAAACGGGTTGTTCACGCCAAATTCAAGTTAAGTTTCACAGACCATAATTCACTGCGGCATCGCTGGCTGATGATTGGCCAAGCATGCACTATGACTCGCATGCTTGGCCAATCACAGCTTGCAAAAAACAGAGAGCCATAATTGGCCAAAGCCAGGGTGGCTTTGGCCAATTATGGCTCAGGGGGTTTAGTACACGCCCCACACTATAAAAGGCCGCCTGCAGGTCGGCCTTGTGTAGTGTGTTGCGGTGGTTAAGAGAGGACAGAGAGAGTGTCATTTTTGCAGGTAGATAGAGCAGGCAGGCTAGTCAGTTAATGTTAAAGTGTGTAGAGGATATATATACATCCCAGGTGTTGTACATATATTTATACACTGTATAGTTTATCTAGATCAGTTCTTCCTAATTTACTGGCAGGCAGGTGATTGTGCTAGCTGCAGTATTCTTAAGTGGTTTATTGCCTGTGTCCTCTGTAGTGTGCACCTAAAGCTACTTGGTGTGTACTGGCCGTGTGCTCTGTAGTTTGCACCTAAAGATTCAGGAGCAGTGATTTTAATGATGCTTAAATAAAGAAATGAAAAATTCCTTTAAATATTGTACCTGCTGGGTGTCTATAGTATGCCTGTGAAAACGTCTTTGAGAACCCGGGTCTTGCCCAAGGGAACATGTATCAATGGAAAAAAAGTTTTAAAAAACTGTAGTTTTTTCAGGACTCCTCGTTTGTGTGTGGTCCCTTCTTGGGTCTGGTCCTAGCAAACATTGATATAGAAAACACAAAAAATATTGTCAATTTTGGAAAATGTGAAACAATACTGAGGTTTTGGTTGCCACGGGTAACCGCAAAAAGGTTTTTGAACCTAAATGACCTACTGTGGTGTTTACAATTGGTATAAATGAGGGGAAAAGCGATTCTTCATTAAATAAAGTCAAATCACTATACCTTCAGGACAGGGAGTTAGGGAGAAGTGTTAGAAAAGGCAGAGGTACAGATATAAATTCTTCACAGCAACGTCTCTGTGGCTCTTTTTAGTTTATATGTGGCTGCATAAAACAGTTCAGAGCACAAACTGCTACTCGTGGTTGTGATGTGGTCTGAGGAAATAGGATAATCCCACTGGAACTGCAGTACTCTGGTAGCACTTGGGGAGGAACTTCCCACAGTAGTTGGGTTTTCCCAATGAAGAGGCATGATATTAGACTTCTGCTCTGCTGCCTGCATGCTGTTTCTGACATTGGAGGGCTGGGAGTGGAGGAAGGTATCTGAGGAACTTTTCTTCCCTGGGCATGTCCAGGAACCCATGTTGTTCTGGGACATGGAGATAAAGGGGCCTACAACTGCATCTGTGCATGATGTGTAAAGGAGCATTTTGCTAAAGTCCATCCCACTGGAACTTGCTATCCCTAACAAGTTTCCAAACATTCAAATTCATCCTGTTTAAAATGTACAAAGGTCTCCCAAAGCAAGGTCTCTGGGAGAGCCTCAGGGGTTGGATTCTTGGCTCCCAGACAACAGGCAATGCATCTGTCTTCAGGGGCATATGTGCATGTTGGTTCAGGGTGTCTCCATAGGTCTTGATAGGTTTAAGGAGTTTTTGGTGTAGGCATATCAATTATTTTTGGATTTCTTATCTCTGGATATTGTACAGTGGCATACTTGGAATAAACTGTTCTAGGTCAACTCTATGGCCTTTCCCCTCCCCAGAGTTGCAGTTTTTCTCATTGGTGTGCACATTTATGTCAGAGTAGCACTTTTAATCCAGAAAGTTGGAGTGTGTTCAAGTTCTTCTGTGGGCACTGTGACCCATAGGTCTGTGGACCCCTCGAGACTACAGCTAAACATAACATATTAGAGTGGTCTGTTAAGGAATGTACTGTATGTATACTTTTTTAGATCACATCACCGAGTTATAGATGAATTTCCTTTTGTTTCTCAAAAACGAAGTATCAGGACAGGTATAAAACACGGGGGGTGTTGGGACGCTTACCAAAATCCAATACTAATAATCATAGAATAATAAATTACTGTAAATATTAGTGCAAATAAATTAATTAATAACAATGCATCATGTGAAATAACATTTAGTATGTGCACAAATAATGTGTAACAACTAGCATAATAAAGTGCAAAAATAGTGCCAAAGGATGTGCAAAAATAGCAATAATTCAAACCATATAAAAAAATCTTCATGCAGAGGCTGGTGAGAACGGGGTCACTTTGGAATGGAGCACCTGTCAGTTTGCGGTGGATCTTTGTGTCACTTCACACTTTAGGATATTTATGGACATTGATATTTATCCCTTGCATGAGATTGAATCGATATTGATTGTTTTTTTCAAGGAGCACTTCTTGATTTATTCACTCATTACACATGAATGCATGAAGAGTTTTCCTTCTTTTTCCCTTTATATATCAACACCTGTTTCTAGGTACTGATTAGATTAGTGATCATCAATACGTAACACCTCTGTTCAAATAAGTAAATGTGCTAATATTCTTCTCATGGGAAATATAAGTGTACCCAAAAGAGACATAAACCTCTATAAAGTTTGCGTGAAACTATCTATACAGTTATACAGTAATATAGTGCTTTTATCCAATACGTTAAAGATGGTTGCCCATCCAAAGCAAACAAGTGTTATACAAAAATCAAAATAATTTATAGTAATAAAATAAATGAACCAATCTTATAAAACAGTATATATGGTGAAACACTATATTTATATGACAATTAGGTGGAGGATTATAAGATATATCCTCTGTTCATTAAAGTCCCAGGTAAAATGTATTCCTCTCAGGTTCCCCCGGCGCCTACCTCAATGTTGCATCCTCAGTAAGCTTACTGAGGATGCAACATTGATTGCGAAACGCGTATAGGCTGCTGATACCTATAGAACTGCGCACTGATCGTGAGGTAGGCGCCGGGGGAACCTGAGAGAATTACATTTTACCTTCCATCTTGGCTTGGCTTTGCATACATGGTTGGAGAAGCTTGGTGCCAGCATACGGGCACATTTAAATGTGAGTGTAATATCTGTTTGTTTTTAAGTAGCCAATAATTTTTTTAAAGTATTACACCATGAGGGGCACTCCTCTTTTTTATGAGCTACTGTAGGAGAGATAGAGACCCCATTGGCACATTCGAGGCATCTGGCGATTGGTGAACAGACGTGTAAAAGGAGTGGTTATCCTGGGAATGAACCAAAGGCATTTTGATTGATTGAGATCTGGTGAGTGGCCATTTCTAGCGGTGACGGGAATATCACAGAAAGTGGTGCCATTATTGCTGTATTACAAATCCACGGGAGAAGCACTTAAATGAATATTTAATCAGCACATTGGGACTTTAATGAACAGAGGATATATCTTATAATCCTCCACCTAATTGTCATATATATATATATATATATATATATATATATATATATATATATATATATATATATATATATATATATATATATATATATATATATATATATATATATATATATATATGGTGTTTCACCATATATACTGTTTTATAAGATTGGTTCATTTATTTTATTACTATAAATTATTTTGGTTTTTGTATAACACTTGTTTGCTTTGGATGGGCAACCAACTTTAACGTATTGGATAAAAGCACTATATTATAACTGTATAGATAGATTCACGCAAACTTTATAGAGGTTTATGTCTCTTTTGGGTACACTTATATTTCCCATGAGAAGAATATTAGCACATTTACTTATTTGAACAGAGGTGTTACTTATTGATGATCACTAATCTAATCAGTACCTAGAAACAGGTGTTGATATATAAAGGGAAAAAGAAGGGGAGCGCAATTCACTCACCTACACATTTCTTAAAGGACCAGACACCAAAAGGTGTCCTGACCTTTTTTTCTTTGATTGCAGCACACCCTATATAATAACATAATATAATATATTTTCACTTGCGCCAGCAATATCTTTATTGTTTTATACCCCCCGTTTTTTACATTGATATTAGTGTGTGAGCACTATTTTGGTTGTGGCTGCTGCCATTGATTTATCATTCCCCTTACGCACTAGTTTCTATATTTATTTATAGTCTTAGCTTCTGCGTAGTTCATTTTATTCAGCTTTCTTCACCCCCCATTTTTAGTTTTTCTCTGGTTAGTGTGGTTTGCGCATTAGTTCCCCCTATTATTCATAAGTATCAGGTATATTTCCTTATGTATGGCAATGGGTAGTGTACAATTTTCTAATGCCTTGTGAGTGGCACCATTCTTGGAAGAACTTGCTTTCAACAACAAGTTCTTCGACATGAACATGCTTTCTGTAGACAGCCATAAGGAAGGCAGAAGTGCTTTCACAATCTGAATGGCATTCTTGGTGTTCGCATCGCAGGACAGTACTGCCACTGCAAACTTGATTAAGTAAATCACCATGACTAGAACTTAAGAGAATACATCATCTAAAATCTCAAGGGTAAGAAAGTTAATGGTCAGTGCTTCCAGTATGGCAAATGTGTGCCAATTCAGAGGTGGAATCTGTGAAACCCTTTAACACTAAACAGACCGCACAGTCTTCTTGTTTTGTCTCTTGAACTTTTGTGAACACTTCAGGATAACGCTTCCAAGTAAATCTGCCACACATAGGGTCGAGCCCTAGACAGTACAACATGCCAGTTCACTGAAGAGTCATGGTAGAACACTTTGCTTTAATATTCCCAACGTTAAGAAGTAGGGTTGTCCCGATACTAGAATCGGTACTGATACCGAGCATTTTCTCCCGATGCTTCAACGATACCTGGGATGAGAGGGAGAGAGGCATTGTGTAAACAGGAAGTCAGCGGGCGGAGTCGCGGGCGGAGTCGTGGGTGGAATCCTGGTCGGAGCAAAGATCCGAGCAGAGAGTCCTGGTGCAAGTAAGCTGGCAGGGTTGGAGAGCGCAACACGCAGCTGTATCATCCATCGCTATCATTGTCCAGTGACGCTATGTGACGCCTTGAACATCCCAACGCCCATATTGGTACACCCTGAACCCGGCCACATTAAGCCAGCAGCAGACATCTTGTTACACCCAGCCCATATAGTTTGAGCTGGGTGTAACAAGATGTCCGCTGCTGCTTTTATGCAGCGGAGTGCAGGGTGTACCAAACTGGGCGACGTAGGCAGTATAGTAAAATACTTTAGTTTTTTTTCCTCTCATGTAATTAAGTGCCAGATATCAGTGCCCAGCCATCTGTCAGTGCCCAGCCATCAGTGCCAGCCATCTGTCAGTGCCATCCATCAGTGTTCATCCATCAGTGCCCAGACATCTGTGTCAGTACCATCTGTCAGTGCCCAGCAATCAGTGCTCAACAGTCAGTGGTCATCAGTCAGTGTCCATCCATCAGTGCCACTGCCAGCCATGAGTCAGTACCAGCCATCAGTGCATACCATCTATCAGTGCACTGCTCGCCTTGAGGCAAGTTTGCATGTGCTGCGCTATACAAGTTACTCACTCACTCACTCACTCAATGCTGAATCAGTGCCACTTATCAGTGCTCATCAGTCAGTGCCAGCCATTAGTGCCAGGCATTAGTGTGTGCCACCTATCAGTGCCCAGCCATCAGTGCCACTGCCAGCCATCAGTCAGTGCCACCTTTTAGTGCCCATTAGTCAGTGCCAACTATAAGTGCCAGCCATCAATGCGTCACTGTCACATGACATTAAAAAAATAATTGGTAATCGGTATCGGCGAGTACTTGAAAAAAAGTATCGGTACTTGTACTCGGTCTTAAAAAAAGTGGTATCGGGACAACCCTATTAAGAAGGAACCATTATTGCAGCAGTTTGTTTGCTCATTTCTGATAGTAGCGTTTATTTTTTTCCTAGACTGGGCTACCTCCATAACCTTAACACCTCTATTAGGGGGCAACCTTTAAATCCTCTTTCTGTGTCTGCCCAGATATACTCTTCCAGTACATGCTTCATCAGATATGACCTCTCTGAGCTTCTGAGTGAAGGAATCTGAGAATCATATCTTCCCTAGGCATACCCTAGAACCTATGGAGGTGTGGCAAATAGAGTTAAGAGATGCTGCTTCTGCATCTGGGCATGATGATTTAAATGCTCTGCTGAAAGTGCATTCACATACATCACATATTGTGTTCACTATGACAGAGAACACAATTTACACATTTCATAACACAGAGAATGAGTTTATATTTTAAAGTACCTTTACAGCATTGGCTCAAAACATTGGCTTAAAAACTTCTGCAGGCCATGTGTTGTGAAATTGTGATGGGTGCTGGTCCTGAAAATGACAATGCCCACTCAATGTAACTACTTCCTATTGTTCACATTTTTAATTAACTTGGGTTCTGGCTATTTCAATTCCCATTTTAAATTCATATTTTAGGCACATGATTGCTTTTAAATGGTAAATTTTACCTTTCCCTATTGATTTGTTTTCATAATACCCAAATACATTTATTAAGATCCTAACAGATTAATCCATACTGCATTTGCTACTTGTGACAAATGTAAAAATAGTAACATTATTAGTATGGTAAAAAGACAGGAAAGTCCATGAAATGCACCCTTTTTTTTATATTAATTCCAATTGCTGACTTCAAGAACACAGTAACATAAATGCCCAGTAAGATAAATTCCAATTTATCCTAATAATGGGGAAAATTACAACATGACTCTGTCAATGTCAGCCAGAATAATTTCCTGTATTCATCACTCCACTAATGAGTACTAATAATTGTAATTTGAGATACCATTTGTTATAAAACAGATACAGTTTACCTTTTAAAATCAACACCTCTTATGGTGCAGAATTCTATTCATAATCCAAGTATCAAACGTAATGTACTCATATGATAAATTAGTTCATATAATCACTGTGCCTCTGGTTCACATGTTTGTACATCAGGATGATCCTTGCAGAGTCTATTTGTATTGATTCATTCATAGCCAGTCATTATACAAAGGTTTATTGAACCTTGAAACATTTGCCTTCAATTTGCAAGATCGAAAATATGATTCAGGTCAGATGTCAGTCCATTTGGACTTATTCACTCAGCCCTGTTAGTAATACATCTTACAAAGCTGGTAAATCACACTGGCCTGCTTTTAACTTTATTATTAATAAAGTATTTTGTTTATTCAAATTCTGTATTCATTGGAGGATACATTTTACTATGTGGTTTAATTTAGTGGAAACTGTACATTCTTTTTTTTGTTATATTGCATATCCCAGTGGACAGAAAAATCACTGACTATAATAATCAATCTGGCTCCAAATTACTTAGCTACATCAACATCTCCATGCTACTGAGTCACATTTCCATTTTTACCCTAATAAACTAAACATAGTGAACAGAAAGGTTTTCTTCTTAAAATATAATTGAAAGAATTCATGCAACGAAGAGGATAGTTGTATTAACTGGTTTCCCAGTGCCTTTACATTATTAATGAATGATTAAGGACTCATGTTAATAGCAGTTTGACAAGCTGTACAAGCTTTGCATGCATCAAGCTAATCTCAAAGTAGCCAAAGCAGCTCCCACCCACAAACTTAAGTTGTCCTTGGACCATATGAGCATTGATTCTGTGTGCATATATGCTTGTTTGTTTGATGTATGCAGTGCAAAGCAGTATGTATATACATATCCTATTAAAATATTTGCACTGCATCAGATCTTTAGAAAAAAACAGAATTTATTACAGGATAAACCACATTTAAATATACAAAAAAAGTGCATTTTAACTGAATGGATTCTAAATTCATATTTTTTTGCAATAAAAAAAAAAACAATACATAATGTATAGTTGTACTGTAGAGTCATAATAAATAGGTAGATTTCAAACATAAATTATGTGTAATGTAACAAAATTATTCATATTTCTGTATAAAAGACCAAGATGTCCGACACAAAAAGATTTTCCAAAATGGCGAACAATACAATTACCAGTACAATAACAAACTACCGTATATACTCGAGTATAAGCCGACCCGAATATAAGCCGAGGCACCTAATTTTACCACAAAAAAATGGGAAAATGTATTGACTCAAGTATAAGCCTAGGGTGTCCATCTGCATGCCTCACTGTGCCTCACTTTGCCTCACTGTGTCCATGTGCATGCCTCACTGTGTCCATGCCTCACTATGTCCATGCCTCACTGTGCCCATGCCTCACTGTGTCCGTGCCTCACTGTGTCCATGCCTAGATTGACGTTTAACATGGGAGTCTATAGATGAGAAATGGGGCTACATGTGTGCCAAGTTCCGGGTCCAGGGGACCTATGATGGTACTGGGTCCCCAAAGTCACAGGAGAAATGACCGTTTAACATGGGAGTCTATGAAAGGGGTGCACGGCTTTGAAAACAAAACTTTGCACACTTGTAGAGGAAGAGTGGGGCTACATGTGTGCCAAGTTTGGGGTCCAGGGGACCTATGGCCAGCCGGTACCTTGTCCCCAAAGTCCGGGAGATCAGGCGCAAAAAGGTGACTCGAGTATAAGCCGAGGGGGGCATTTTCAGCACAAAAAATGTGCTGGAACACTTGGCTTAGACTCGAGTATATACGGTACTTATAATACAATACAATACAAAGAATTTGTTTTCTGAAGTCATGGAATCTTTTGATGCTCTAAAGTATTCCTTCTTTTCTGGACCAGCCTTACATCGACCAGAGACTGCTAAATCCTTCTACCTGGAAGTTGATGTATCAACCAAGACCATTCTGCAGTCTGTCCAATTCAAAAGCTCCCCAGTGCTTTATTTTCTAAAAAAAAATCGACACCAGCAGAAGACATTATAGCATCTAGGATTGTGAGTTGTTGGCCATCAAGTTGGCTGCAGGAATGGTGGTATATTCTTAAACAAACTCCACATCGTTTTTATCAAAAAACTACAACTACAATCTACTTGATGACTCAATCCTAGGCAAAATCTAGTTCCAGCAATACCTGAGCTAAGACTCTCTTCTGCTCTTTTGATCAAAATGACATAGAAGCTTCTGAATTGGAGCTCATTGTTCCACCTGCTCAAATTCTGGAAGTTACCTCCATTAAAAAACCTTATTCCTGCCACCAAATTTAAGGATTAAGATTCTCCACTGGACCCATCACTCCAAATAGGCAGGTCCTCCAGGGACCTATAGGACATTCTCTTTTCTTTCCCATTGCTATTGTTGAAGTGAAGAGGTATGTTAAAGACCCTGTGGCAGCCTGTACTACCAGTGCCTACTAAATCAACAAAGGATTGCAAAGGAATGGCAAACCCCCACATTGTCCTTGACCGAAACAAAATGCAGGATTAACAATATCCTCCTACATGAAAAACTCCAAGCAAAACCCCATGACAAGGTTAAGAGATTTTGTACCATATGGAGACTTTGGATTTTTTGGCACCTCTCTGTGGGGTTCAACTAAAATTTACTGCTCACTTCATAACACAAACTACAGATCTACAGACAAAAGCTTTACTCTCCCCAACCCCCCCTTTTCTTTTTTTTCTCATTCCTCTAGACTGCCTAGCTAACACTGTTGTTTTTGTTATGACCACTACGTGTTATCTGTTCTGTCCATGTGCAATACTAAACTTACTGGACACTTAAGCATTGTACTTACACAAAAAGTCATTATACCTTTGGCAACCATATTGTCATATATTCCGTGTTGTTCATCACAACCATTATTGTACCAACAATATGCAAAAACTTTAATAAAACGATTGAAGAAAAGATAAATGATCTTCTTTTAACTACTTGCAGTTGCTGCCTGGCCACAGTGTTGTAATGCAGCCAGGCAGTACAGGCAGGCCAGAAATTGTACTTCTATGTTGCTGGCTTGCTTCTGGGTTCAGGGTGTGCTGACATGTGCTGTGATTGGGGACAACATGAGTTTGGCTGAAGTCAGCAGATCGGCTGTGCCCAATCACACACAGAGTCCTGTGTTTACGAAAACACAGAACTCTGTGTACTGTGATCTGTTTCAAAAACAGCCAAGTAGTAAAGTAAAAGCAGCACACATTACACACATTATACATTGTTAGGCACACATTTAACCCATTAATTGGCACTAAATGTAAACCAATTAATATACACTTGTTGGGATATTTTTTTTTTTACCAAAGACACATAACAGAATACATTTTGGCCTAAAGTTATGATTTTTTTTTATTGGATATGTTTTATAACAGTAAGCAGAACATATTGGATTTTTTTTCCAAATATTTGGTCCGTTTTCTTATATATATTAAAATAAGATTATATATTACAATAGGATTTTGCCTGGGTTGTTGCATAAATTTGGGGGTGTTGGGGGGAGGAGGGGTGCTGTTGGCTCTGAGGAGTCAGAAGATGAGGCCAGTGAAGAGGAGGAAATGCAGGTAATTGTGCTGTCACCAATTTACAAGATAGGGGCAGCACCACCAGCTCCACCTGTGTGCCTTGTCTTAAATCCTTTCTAACTACCAGCAAATTGATCCAATGTGCTGTGAGGGATATGTAGCTTCTCTGCCTATGCCTGCTAAACTTCTTGTCTGCGGTCATGTGGATTCTGTTGCTGATCTTTTATTTTTTCTATGTAGTTTTTTTTTTTTTTTCCTTAGATATTCTGGCTAAATATTTCCCTGGTTTGTTCCCCCATTTATACCTCTCTTTTTGACATTTTTAAATATGTTCCTAGTTTCAACCTTCATCAGGTCTCTGAGCTGGGCCCTCTTTATCACTATTTCCTGATATACTTCATTTTCACCTCGCTCTTTATGCATTTGCTCCAGTTCAAATAGCTCAGTTGTTAATTTTTTCATGTTTAATTTTCTTATCTTTTTTTCCCTGCTCCTATAGAAATTAGTTTCCCTCTGATGTGTGCCTTATGGGCCTCCCATACAGTAGCCACACTTACTTCAGATGTATTATTAAAAGTAAAATATTTCTCCAAGTCAATTCTTATGGTATTGTTTACGTCTATATCCTCTATAAGTTCTTCATTTAAATTCCACGTTCCATTTCTTTGCTCTATCTCTTTAAATCTTATTTTCACTATTACCGGCGCATGATCTGAGATTGTAGTTACCCCTATTGAAGTTTTAACTACATCTTCCAATAGCTCATGATCTACCATTATATAATCCAATCTTGAATATGTTCCGTGCACGGAAGAGTAATATGTGAAGTCCTTTTTATTTGGATATGCGATCCTCCAAGGATCGATTAAACAGTGGCTGTGCATTTTTTTTCTTAGTATTCTGAGCTGTTTAATATCTCGCTTCCGTGCACCGGACGTATTATCAAGATGATTATCCATTGAGAGATTGAGATCTCCTGCTAGTATTACATGTCCTTGTTTGAAATCCATTAGGGCATTCAAGATCCCCCTCAGATATTTGTGTGGTTGTCTATTTGGGCAGTATATGTCTGCGAGTGTATATTTTTTCCCTTGGAGTACCCCTCTCAGGAACAAATAGCGACCATCTGGGTCAACTTTCCTATCTTCTACTGTAAAAGAGATATTCTTCCCTATTCCTATGATGACCCCCTTGGCTCTCTTCTTTGGGGAGTCCCCGTAGTACCAAGTTGGAACTGCCCGAGAGTACAGTCTAACATTAGAGTCCAATGTTATATGTGTCTCTTGCAGAAAAACTATTTCAGCAGAATACCTTTCAACCTCTTTTAATACCATATGCCTTTTTTCGGGGCAACTGAGACCTCTTACATTATATGTTATAAAATTTATATTTGTCATATCTATCTCTCTTTTTTTTAATCTTTCTCAGAGAGGTATGTTTTTTCTGTTGCATGGCACACAGATCCGAGTCCCCTTCCCCTCCCCCCCTCCTAATCTGCCCCACCCCCCTCCCCCCCAACCCCTCCTCCCTTCTCCTCCCCCAACCCTCCCCTCCGATCGTACCTTGCCCCTCTGTTCTTCATATGGGGCTTTCTTGTCCCCTCCCCCTCCCCTCCCCCCTTCCCCCTGGTCAATCCTTGACCCTATGGTCATTTGGAGCTTTTTCTATTTGGCGCTCTAGGCGCTCTTTTGCTCCTCAGGCTAAGGTGGAGTTCTATTTTAGCCCGGTCTCCTATCCCCCAATACTGGGGAACTGGGGAAGGAGTACACTCCGGGTCCCCCCTCTCCCTTGTCCCACTCTTGTAGCTTACTATATTGACCCTCCCCGTCTCCCTCTCCACCCACCACCCCCCCCCCACCCCACCACTCCCCCCCTCCTCGGCCAGCCAACATTATTAATAATTTTTTGGTATTGGGATGCCTAAGCTATGACAAAATTCTGGTATTTCCTCCATGAACCTCAGTCTTGCCGAAATACCATTTTTCCTGCCTATTAGGCACGCTGGGAATCCCCAGTTATACTGAATATCATGTTCCTGCAAGACTCCTAACAATGGTTTTAAGCTTCTTCTTCTTTTTAACGTCTCTTGTGACAGGTCTTGATAAATTTGAATAATATGTTGATCATATTCTAACGGCGACTTCCCTCTCAGTTTTCTCCATAGTTGGTTTTTCTCTTCCCAACTTTCAAATCGAACAATAATGTCCCTTGGGTATTCCTGTGATCTCTCTCTTGAACGTCTTATCCTGTGCGCTCGTTCTATTCTTAGGGGGAGGTTGTTTCTCTCTCTAATATTGGATTACAAATTTTCCTTATTATTTCTGGGATGTCCTCAGCCTGTGTTGTATCTGGAACTCCGCGTATTCTAATATTCTTCCTTCTATCTCTGTTTTCCTGATCTTCTAATTTATACGCCTGTTCTCATTGATTCAGTTTTAATGATTTTATTTCGTCTTCTAATTTTTTAACTGAGGTTACATTGTAGTCGACTTTTTTCTCCACTTCTTCCACTCTTTCCAGTATATGCCCCATGTTTCTCTCAATTTTTTCCATTTGCGATTTGAGTGATCTTTCTAAGGCAGCGAACATTCCTTCCATTTCCGTTTTTGTTGGCAAAAGTGTCATGTCCTGCGTTTCTTCCTTGTTTCCCTGTTCGAGATCTATTTCTCTGTCCTGGTCTGTTCTAATCTCTGAGAGTGATTCTGAGAGTGTTTCTAAGTCAGCCAGTGTATTGGTAGCTCCTTTTTTCTTGTCCTTTTTCTTATCTTTTTCTGCTTGGCCTCCTCTACCAGTTAGTGTTTTTTCTGTGTGCTGGGTATCTCCGTTTGTCCCGTGTGTCACAAATTTACACATCGGGCCTGGGCTTTGGCTTAACCGGGGGACCTTTGGGATTGCCCCTCCTTTCGCTACCTTTCCCCTTGTGGTGATCCTTCACCCCTCTTGGTCTTGCAGTAATCCTGCTTATTTACCCGTATTTCTTATAGTCCCCAAGATGTGGCTACTACAATTTATAAAAAAAAATCAATTTTTGACCTGTGGGGGGCGTGGTGCCCTTTATATACCCTTTTCCTGTTTTTCTCTTCCTTTTCGTTCCTCTCCCCTCCCTCTTCTGTCGCAGTATAAAAAAAAAACGCACCGCACAGTAATGTGAAGGAAAAAAATAAAAAAATAAAAAAACAGGGGACGAGAGGAAGAGAGGAAGACCAGTAGGAGAAGGCTCCAAGTGGCTTTTCTTCTATGTAAAGCTGCAGGGCCTAAAAGGAAGTTCTGGACGTAGCAACCCGAGGTGATCCCGCCGGATTTGTTGCTCTAATGAGCAGCTTGCCGACAGCGCGCTTATGTGGCTGTATTGAACTACATTTTTACCAACACGTATCAGAGAATTTTCCTTGTCTTAAAACTGTTCACTTCCGGGACATAGGTACACTGCTTACAGGAGGGTGTAGCTATAGACTATGTGGTTTTACATCCAGCTAACAAGTTTCATAACATGTTCTCAGAGTATCTTGATTACTCCACACATAAACTTCCAGTATACAATTCAGCTGGTACGGTTGCTTGTAACCTTTATGAATAAGTGTCCACTGTTGCCTGTACGTTACCAGTCTATCTGTAGCTTTCTTTAGTATTTATGTCAGGTATCTCTTTGATTTTTGCTCTTAAATACTTTTATGCAACGTACAATCCCTTTTGGTGTTTTTCTTATACACAGATTAAGGTTGCTATAATATTTCTGTTCTTACCATTGCATTGAGGATGTTTGGAGCACAAAACACATATACTGACCCCTCTTTTATATCAGTTTCCGGTGCCGGTCTATCCCCGTGACCTCCTATTACAGGGTCTCAGAGCTCTGTGATATAGTGAGTTATACTATATACTATATTTTTACAGAAATATTATCCACATTTAGTCCCGTTCTCTACCGGATCATATGTATACTGTAGACAATAAGATATAATGTGAACTATATAACATCGCTGTCTTCCCGTGGGGTTCCACGTGTGTTCCACATAAAAAAGGTCTCACTGTGTCTTAGTTGATTTATCACAATAGGAAAGGGAGAGGTACCAAGGAAGGGGGCCGCCGAAAAACAATATAATTACAAGCACAGGAAATAACATTGATAAGCACATATCACTTATGTCACTTAAACTTGTTGTTTAACTCCTCTAATGCAAGTGTCCCATTGATATATATATATATATTTTTTTTCCTTAGTTCTTAGTTCTTAGTTCATGGTAAAGCATTGTACTCACCATTCTGATGAATGCAATATACTCACCATTCTGGTAGTTTTAAAAAAAAAAATGCCAAATAGGAACTGCTGCAGTATATTTCTGATCTTACCCTCCTGTTGCTGGAATTTGTGGGGCCAGATACGGACTCAATCTTCTCTCGCTTTGGTGGAGTGGGTTACTTAGGCTGCAAGGCTGCGTGGTGCTGCATGATGCTAGGTCTCCCTTTCGTCTGCCTCCGCTCTACTTGCGGGGCCGGTACCGGTACCGGTGTTAATATGCGTGGCTTGCTGCAGCCCAACACACGGCCCCAGCGCGGGCGCCCGCACACTCTGAAGAATGAGGGGGACAAAAAAGCTTTCTGGTGCCACGGGGGGGCTCCGGTCCCCACTCACCTCACTGCAACCCCCCCCCCGCTCTGCACGTAGAGGCGTCTCCAAGTACCGCTCTTGCGATACCATACACCACCGCCGCCGTTCAGGAAGAGAAGCCGCAACGCACCTGATCGCGTACTGCGGGTGTTGAAAATCTCAGGCCAGCCTGACCGAGAAGAGGGGGCGAGGATTCGACACGGAGACTGCATCTCCAAGCTGGGGGGGGGGGGTGATCTAACAGGGAGAGGGAGAGGTCCGGCTCCTACACATCTCCAGAATCAGAGCAGGGTTGGAGAGCGAGGGCTCCCATCTAGCTACTCCTCCACACTGACCGCACCATTCCAAGACTCCTCCCTCGAATGCTCCAGCAATTTAAGCTGTCTTAAATGTGAAGATCAAGAAGGCCTAATGAAATATAGGACATCTGAGATTGCGGAGGCTTTTCGGACTTTCTATAGCTCATTATATTCAATTAGAACCAACGAAACCCTAGAGCAAGAAAATATCAGAAAAAGGAAAATTAAGGAATACCTAAAAGAAGTGAACTTACCCAAAATATCCCAAAGCGACATTGAATCTTTGGAGGCTCCAATAACTCAGGAGGAGATCTATAGAGCCTTCCAGGAAACACCGGGGGGTAAGAGTCCAGGTCCGGACGGCTTGCCGATTAAATATTATAAAAAATGTAAAGAACTTCTGGTCCCAGAGATGTGTAACTACTTTAATAAAATAGGGGAGGAAGAGGAAATAAGAAAAGAATCTCTGCTTGCCAATATTTCTATTATCCCTAAAATAGGAAAAGATGGAACTTTGTGTTCCAATTATCGACCAATAGCATTGTTAAATGCAGACCTGAAGGTATATGCGAAAATATTGGCAACTAGGATAAAAAGTTTAATGCCGGAATTAATAAATACAGATCAGGCAGGCTTTGTAACAGGCAGAGAAGGGAGAGATAATAGTATAAGGACCTTGCTGTTATTACAACAAGATCAAAAAAAGAAACCCCCAGTCGTACTCATGTCTTTAGATGCCGAAAAAGCATTTGACAGAGTCGACTGGGGGTTTATGATGGAAACTTTACAAAATATAGGCCTGGGACCAAGGTTTATGAAATGGGTAAGGAATCTATATAGCCACCCGACGGCAAGGGTAAAGGTCAATGGGAGTATGTCGTCCGTGTTTGATATGAAAAACGGAACCAGACAGGGATGCCCGCTCTCACCCCTCCTATATGTAATAGCACTGGAACCATTGTTAGCAAAAATCCGGGAAAACACGGACATAGGGGGGGTGAGAGTGGGAGACGATGAACATAAGGTGGCGGCGTACGCGGACGACATACTCCTATATTTGACCAAACCTAGAGTTTCCCTCCCTAACGTTATAAAGGAAATAAAAAGATATGGTGAACTTTCCAATTTTAAAATAAACCCGATAAAAACAGTAATCCTGAATTTGGGTATAGATAAAAAAGAAGCAGAAGAACTGCAGAAAGAATTCCCATTTACATGGGAAAAAGAAGCTATAACATACCTAGGAATAAAGATTACACCAACATTGGAAAAACTTTACTTGGCCAACTTTGTCCCTTTAATTAATGATATTAATTAGAGTTGAGCGGACACCTGGATGTTCGGGTTCGGGTCCGAACCCGAACTTTAAAAAAAAAGTTCGGGTTCGGGAACCCGAACCCGAACCCGAACCCGAACTCCGAACCCCATTGTAGTCAATGGGACACGGACTTATAGAAAAAAAAATGTGCGGAGGTCCCCGCAAATTCAATAACCAGACCCTTTAGGTCTGGTATGGATATTCAGGGGAACCCCTCCGTCAATTTAAAACAAAAATGACGTGCGGTTCCCCCTAAATATCCATAACCAGACCCGTTATCCGTGCACGTTGACCTGGCCGGCCGCAGAAAAGAGGGGGGGACAGAGTGCGGCCCCCCCCCTCTCCTGAACCGCACCAGGCCACATGCCCTCAACATGGGGAGGATGTCCCCATGTTGATGGGGACAAGGGTCTCATCCCCACAACCCTTGCCCGGTGGTTGTGGGGGTATGCGGGCGGGAGGTTTATCAGAATCTGTAAGACCCCTTTAACAAAGGGGACCCCCAGATCCTGACCCCCCCCCTGTGTGAAATGGTAATGGGGTACACTGTACCCCTACCATTTCACGAAGGAAGTGTAAAGTATTGTAAAAAAAAACACACTGACACCTTAGAATAAAGTCCTTTATTAAAAAAAAAAAAAAAAAAAACACTCGTTCCCGGCTTCCAGCGTTGTCCTGATCCTGCGACGGCTGATCTCCCGCGATGAGAAGATCCTGCCACGGCCGAGTTTTCTCCGATCCAGCGATGTGAAGATCCATCCGGAGCGCAGCATCCCCGACCTCCTCATCGCCGGACACAGCCCAGCGGAATGACATGCCATTAAACGCAGCCACTGTGCCCTTTAATGGTCGCCGCTGTGCCAATTGTCCCCACTGTGCCCTGTAAATTGCGTTCTTCCCCCCCCCGCCCGGCACTTACCTTTACTGGAGTCAGGCATCCACGTCCCACGATGTCTTCTCCCGCCCTCGATGACTGACAGGTGTCTCAGCCAATCAGGTTACAGGTAGCCAGAACCGGCCAACGTGATTGGCTGAGACGCCTGTCATCTTATTCAAGGGGCGTACAGTCTGTGCGCTCCGAGAATAAGCTTCCGGGACCCGAGGGCTGTATTGGGAAAGCCTATCAGAGCAGTTGGCTTTGATAGACATTTCCCTACAGCCAACCAGCTGGCGTTATTCAGATGGCCGGACATTGAGCGCCGACCATCTGAATAACAGCGGCAGTGGCGAAAATAACATAGATTCGTACACAGTAATAAGTACATAGTTATAGCACTGATCGCTATGTGAATGGTCCCAAAATAGAGCCAAAAGTGTCTGATGTGTCCGCCATAATGTCACAGTCATGATGAAAATCACTGATTGCCGCCATTACTGGTAAAAAAAAAATATATTAATAAAAATGCCATAAAACTATCCCCAATTTTGTAAGGTTAAGGTAAATTAAATGAAGGATGAAAAAAAAGGTGCTTACGTAGCTGGAAAAGCTTAGGATTCTCTATCACTTCTGTAACCTAGTACAACACTGCATTCATAATGAACCTCATGGAAGACAATCTATATATATAAAACTCAACGTGTGTGTGTGTGTATGTATGTATGTTCCAGCATCACGTCCAAACGGCTAAAGATATTAACATGAAACTTGGCACACATGTTACTTATATGTCAGCAACAAACATAGGATAGGTGGTTTAACCCTTACCCACCCCCATTTGCCATGGTCGGGGTTTTTCGTTTGTGAGGGTCGGGGGTTTTGTTTAAAGTCCCATGCAAATCAATGGGAAATGTATGTTCCCACATAACTTCTGTACGCCTGGAGATATTTCAATAATACCTGGTACACATATTACTTATATGCCAAATAAAAATATATGACAGTTAAATTAACCCTTACCTACACCCTTATATAAAAGATGGGTTTTTGTTTCAAGTCCCATGCAATGGGTTTTTGTTTCAAGTCCCATGCAAGTATATGGGACTGTGGTCTCTTCATCACAGCTCAGCCACAGCTACTGATGTCATCACAGGTCCTTCAACCACAATCTCTTCATCACAGCTCAGACACACCTACCGATTTCATCACAGGTCCTTTTACCACAATCTCTTCATCACAGTTTAGCCACACCTACTGATGTCATCACAGGTCTTTTTACCACAATCTCTTCATCACAGCTTAGCCACACCTACTAATGTCATCACAGGTCCTTTAACCACAGTTTTTTTTATCACAGCTCAGCTACACCTTACTCCACAAGCTCTGCACTGCATCTTCAGGTCAGTATGTGGGCTGGCTTGCAAACCATGCTCATGCCACTAACCATGCCCTCTCCACACCCCTCCCACAAGCCACACCCCTTCTAATTTCTGCCCTTTTTTATGAGGGCTACCTCAGTAACTTTTTCAATTTTATGTTGAAAAATTTTATAGAGTACATTTCAATTGTGACTTGCAAGTTTATTAACATTTTTGTTTGTGGATTATTTTAAAGTGTGAAAATGCCTCGAAGAAAAAGTAAAGCTATAGGCCAAGTGCAATCTAAGGCAAAAAAAATAAAAATACAGCGTAGGCTAGAAACTCCTGAGGAGCGCAGTACAAGACTCACAGCACTGCGAAATAGAGCACAACTTTCAAGAGCTTCAGAAACCGAACAACAGCGTGACATTAGACTTCTGGATATGAGGGAGAGAGCTACTACTTCTAGAGCTTCAGAAACCGAACAACAGCGTGACATTAGACTTCATGATAAGAGGGAGAGAGCTAATGCTTCTAGAGCTTCAGAAACCGAGCAACAGCGTGAGATTCGACTTCAGAATAAGAGAAGGAAAGACAAAATGACAAGGGCTGCAGAGAATTTTGGCTTACTGTTTGAAGGATTTAACTACGACCGACAAAAGGTCTACTCACAACATGCCAGTGTTACCATTGGAAAAATGGACATAATTTGTCATTTCTGTCAAGCCAAGAAATTCAAATCAGAGTCACCTGGAATGTGCTGCAAAAATGGGAAAGTTAAACTATCTCAATTGGAATCACCACCAGATGAACTTTTGTCTTACACATCAGGAGATACATTGGAGTCAAAGCATTTTCTCAATAACATCAGAAGGTACAATTCATGTTTTCAAATGACATGCTTTGGTGCCACATCAATAATTAAACATCCTGGCTTTTTATCAACATTCACTGTGCAAGGTCAGATTTACCACAAGGCTGGATCATTGCTTCCCTTGCCTGACCAAGCCCCGAAATTCCTACAACTATATTTTATGGGAGACGAGCAATTGGAGGCCGACCAACGATGTGACTACATTTTGGGAACAAGGCGTCAGATTGTATTAAACTTACAAAGGATGTTTCATGAGCACAATTGTCTAATTAAAACATTTAAAACAGCATTGGAACGTATGCCAATGGATGAATATAAGGTAGTCATTAGAGCAGACCGAATACCAGCAGGAGAACATGAGCGACGCTTCAATGCTCCTCAAGTAGACGAAGTAGCAGTCGTTATATCAGGCAACGAATTTGATAAACGAGATATTATAATTCAGCGACGAGGTGAGTCATTGCAGCGTATTTCAGAAACTCATCGATCTTATGATGCTCTACAGTACCCAGTGATATATCCCAGAGGGGAAGATGGGTATCACTTTAATATAAGGCAGGTCAACCCAGCAACAGGTGTAACAACCAGGAAAAAGGTTTCAGCAATGGATTTCTATGCATACAGGCTAATGGTTCGAGAAAATGAACAGAACCACATATTAAACTGTAGGCAGTTGTTTCATCAGTTCATCGTTGACATGTATGCGAAAATTGAAAGTGAGCGTCTTCTATTTATTCATTTAAATCAGAGTAAGCTAAGAGTAGAAGAATATATTCACCTGAGAGATGCTGTGGCAAATGACGCTAACGTTGAAGACATTGGGACCTTAGTTATACTACCAGCAACGTTTACAGGCAGTCCCAGACACATGCATGAATATACTCAAGATGCTATGACATATGTGAGGACATATGGTAGACCAGATTTATTTATCACCTTTACATGCAATCCAGGTTGGACTGAGATAAAGAAAATGCTCAAAAACGGTCAAAGACCCAGTGACCGCCACGACTTAATTGCGAGAGTCTTCAGACAGAAACAGTTTACATTGATCAAACTTATAACAAAGGCCCATGTGTTTGGACCACCAAGATGCTGGATGTATACAATTGAATATCAAAAGCGAGGATTACCACACTCACACAATTTAATCTGGTTGGCAGGCAAAATCCAGCCCACACAAATAGATGAGGTTATATCTGCTGAACTCCCAGACCCAAGAGAGGATCCCAATCTTTATACAGTGGTAACAAAAAATATGATCCATGGACCCTGTGGAAGTATAAACCCCAATTCACCATGTATGAAGGACGGAAAGTGCAGCAAGAGATACCCAAGGGAATTGATTAAAGAAACACAAACTGGAGATGACGGTTATCCTCGATATAGACGACGAGCTCCACAAGATGGAGGGTTCATGGCGAAAGTAAAGTTACATGGCACAGAAATAGAAATAGACAACAGGTGGGTTGTGCTATTTTCACCCCTGCTTTCTAAAATGTTCCAGGCACACATTAACGTTGAGTACTGCAACAGTGTAAAATCAATCAAGTATGTGTGCAAGTATGTAAACAAAGGCAGTGATATGGCTGTGTTCAGCCTAAACAATGAGAAGACAAACAATGAAGTCATCCAGTATCAGTTGGGTAGATACATAAGCAGCAGCGAAGCAGTGTGGCGGATCCTAGGGTTTCCAATTCATGAAAGACACCCTACAGTTGTTCACCTGAGTGTTCATTTGGAAAACGGTCAGAGAGTTCATTTCACAACGGAGAGTGCTCCTAGAGTAGTTGAACAGCCACCAAACACAACTTTAACAGCATTCTTTAAACTATGTAAAGAGGATCCTTTTGCAAGAACATTGCTTTATCCTGAGGTTCCTCGATACTATACATGGAATGCCCCAAGGAAAGTTTTCTGTAGAAGAAAAGTTGGACAGCACCTCCCTGGACACAATATAGTTGAAAGTGATGCTTTAGGTAGAGTGTATACAGTTCACCCCAACAATGCTGAATGTTTTTTTTCTAAGAATGCTTCTTCACACAGTTCGAGGACCAACTTCTTTCTCAGCGCTGAGAACAATAAATGGCGAGGTGTGCCAAACATACAGAGAAGCCTGTCAGAAGCTTGGTTTGCTTGAAGGAGACCAACACTGGGATAATTCATTGAGAGAAGCCGAATTAATTTCTTTACCAGACCAAATCAGAAACCTGTTTGCTATAATACTAACAACATGCAGTCCTTCAAATCCAAACACTTTATGGGAGAAGTATAAGGCAGCACTAAGTGAGGATATACTTGCCAAAACTCGGAGGGAAAACCCAATATTGGAAATTACTTTTTGTCCCGAGATTTTCAACAGGGCGTTAATAATTTTAGAGGACAAGTGTATTGCCATGATCAATAAGACATTAGTGCAGTTAGGCCTGCAAGCACCAGTACGAGATCAACAAGATGTACTGAATGCAGATTACATGAGAGAGAAGAACTACAACATGGAAGAGCTGCGTGCATATGTGGCAGATAAGAAACCACTTCTAAATCAAGATCAAAGAAAAGGATACCAAATCATTATTGATCATATAACAAGACAACAAGGTGGGATTTTTTTTCTCGATGCCCCTGGGGGTACAGGAAAAACATTTTTGACTAATTTACTTTTGGCTGAGATTCGGGCTCAGGGAGAAGTTGCTCTTGCTATTGCCTCCTCAGGAATTGCAGCTACACTTATGGAAGGAGGGAGAACAGCCCACTCTGCACTAAAATTGCCATTAGACATCGCAAGGCAACACAATCCTTCATGCAACATAAGCAAGGCAAGTGGTCAAGCGCAGGTGCTTAAAACATGCAAATTAATCGTCTGGGATGAATGCACCATGGCCCACAGAAAAGCTCTCGAGGCCCTTGACATAACTCTTAAAGATTTGAGAGGGAATAATAACTTTATGGGAGGAGCTCTGGTGCTTCTCTGTGGAGACTTTAGACAAACCCTGCCTATCATTCCAAAATCAACACCAGCAGATGAAATATATGCCTGTTTAAAGCATTCAGTTTTGTGGAAAAGAGTCAGAAAAATCAAATTAAAAGAAAATATGAGAGTACTTCCAAGGGATGAGAATGCTCAATTTTTTTCAAACACACTTCTTGAAGGGTAGACTACCAGTTGAATCTTCAGGAAACGTAAAACTTCCCTCTGATTTTTGCAAACTGGTATCGTCAGTTGCAGAACTAATAGATGCAGTATACCATAATATTTCAGACAACTTAGGCAATATAAACTGGTTGTGTGAGAGGGCTATTCTTGCTGCTAAAATGTGGATGTCCGTGAAATTAACAATCAAATACTTTCTATGATACCAGGAGCAGTTACTGAGTACAAATCTTTTGATACCGTAGTAGATGCCGATGAGGCTGTGAATTTCCCACCAGAATTCCTGAATTCCCTTGATCCAGCTGGATTGCCACAACATCACCTATCACTTAAAGTTGGATGTCCTATTATTTTATTACGAAACCTTGACCCACCAAAACTGTGCAATGGAACAAGGCTGTGAGTGAAAAACATGTTGCCTAATGTGTTGGAAGCTACTATTTTGACAGGAAAGGGAAAGGGAGAAACTGTTTTTATTCCACGAATACCTCTTATTCCAACAGATCTGCCTTTTACTTTCAAGAGACTACAACTCCCAGTGACGCTTGCATTTTCCATCACGATCAACAAGTCACAAGGGCAGTCCATTTGGTACTGCGGAGTTGATTTAAGATCACCATGTTTTTCACATGGGCAACTTTATGTAGCGTGCTCCAGGGTGGGTTCCCCAAATAATTTGTTCATTTTAGCAAATGCGGGAGAAACTAAGAATATAGTATACAAACAAGTATTGCAATAATATGTCAGTTGAGTTAACCTCACTTTTTAAGAGTCTGTGAGTTGGTACTAATCTGCTTCATTGTACCATATTTTGCTCTGTTTCAACATTCACAAACTGAAAAGGAAAATGTTATAAAAGTTATGAAATACAATACTCTTTAATCAAATGGTAAATATTCATATTTTTATCTGTCATTTCTAAAATTAAACATTGTGTTATTTATTATTTATTTATTTATATTTATATTACTATGATTTTCCTCCCCAAAAGGTTAAGATAGGAAGACCGGGCAACGCCGGGTATTCAGCTAGTGATAACTAACTCCATGCACATTTTCATCGGTGCTGACTTATAATAGACTATTGTGGTACCAATATTTATTGATGGCTGTAATTTTCAACCCACACTTTTATCACACAGAAAAAAACAGAAACATTTAGTGTCACATATTGGGTTCAGAGTAATTTTGTTCTCTGTGTTGGTAATTTCAAAGATGATCAATACGTAATAAGAAGTGATAAATATGAGTAACAATTTCATTTTCTTTAAATGAAACCTTTGTGAAATAAGAGTTATCCCATACTATTTAAAAAAAAATATAATCAAGCATTTCAGTGTTATCTTAACTTTCCAGCCTATTACAAAGCTGACAAAAAATGGCAACCATTCATTCAAACTACAGTATATTCATTAATGTATTGATCCATAGCTAATAAAATAATGCATATTAAATGACTGCTGCTTGATAGAAAGCTAAGGGCTGCTGGTCCTTGTGCAACAAAATTTCTTTCATTAATCAATATTGTTAATACTTTAAGGTGTTGTTGACACTGACATATAAACCAATTAGAGTAACATAAGAATATTACTAATTTATTTTTGCTGTGATAAATATGCTGCCATGGAATGCTGACTAGAATTAAATGCTTTCATTGTCCACAATATAGGTACTATACTATGGGGTTGATTTACTAAAGGCAAATAGACTGTGCACTTTGCAAAGTGCAGTAGCACTCTGCAAGAGCAGTTGCTCCAGAGCTTAATAAATGAGAATAGCTCTGCCGACTTCCAATGTCCAAATATGTGTAAGCAAATATGCAGATCTTATCATTTTCCTTGCACGTGATTGGGATTTGGGAACGTTTTACAAAGTGAAGCTTTACCTTATTTACTAAGCTCTGGAGCAACTGCATTTGCAGAGTGCACAGTCTTTTTGCCTTTAGTAAATCAAGCCCTGTATGTTCTAAATTTTTACAAGCTGATTTTCTAATAGAATTTGTAGAAAAAACCCATGTGTTTGCTTTGCTTAACTACTTGCGGACCAACCGCCGCAGTTGTACTGTGACAGGTTGTTACAGCTGCGCGAATCGCCGTCATTGTACATCGGCCACTTTAGGCAGCTATAGGGCGCACACCTCGCCGGTGCGATCGCTCCACATAGGAGGGGGGTGGGATCTGGGGGCCCCCTTGTTAAAGGGGTTTTCCAAATTCCGATAAGCCCCCCCGCCCATAGACCCTCCCAACCACTGAGCAAGGGTTGTGGAAATGAGGCCCATGTCTCCATCACAATGGGGACAAGGTGATTTGGGGGGACATGTGGCCTTATATGGTTCATGTGGGGGGTGTGCTCTTGTCCCCCCCCCTTTTCCTGCGGCCTGCCAGGTTGCATGCTCTGATAAGAGTCTGGTATGGATTTTAGGCAAGGTACCACCACACAATTTTTTTACCTTTGGCACAGGGTACCCCTTAAAATCCATACCAGACCTAAAGAGCCTGGTATGGATTTTGGGGGGATCCCCACACCATTTGTTTTTATATTTTGGCGTGTAGTTCCCCTTAAGATCCATATCAGACCTTAAGGGTCTGGTATGGATTTTGGGGGGATCCCCACACCATTTGTTTTTATATTTTGGCGTGGGGTTCCCCTTAAAATCAATACCAGACTTTAAGGGTCTGGTATGGATTTTGGGGGGACCTCTACGCTTTTTTTGGCGCAGGGATACCCTTAACCACTTCAATACACTGTGTTATATAAACTACACTGCCTGCATTGACTGAATAAAAAGTCTACACTGAATAGCTATTCTACACTAAATAATTTATACTAGACTGTATATATATCAAATACACTGCCACTAACTAACCTGCCTGCCTAATCTAGCTTAATCTATCTCCGTTCACACACTATACATGGCCGCTATGTAAGCAGCAGTATATAGTGTGGGGCATGGACTTAGTCGCCCTGAGCCATAATTGGCCAAAGGCACCCTTCCTTTTCTCAATTATGGCTCTCTCAGCAGAGCATGCTGTGATTAGCCAAAGCATGCAGGTCAGGTGCATGCTTTGGCCAATCATCAGACGCTAATGCACTGCTATCTCGCAGTGCATTATGGGGTGTTCCATTAATACCCCATATGTTTGGTTCATTTTAGAACAAATTGCATGGTGGGGTGTTAACTGTGAAGTACAGTTTATAACTCAACAATCTCTACTGTAAAACGACAGAAATCTCCACTTAAGCTGGCCATACACCATACAATTTTCTTATTCAATTTTCTTTAGATTTACTTTCAACTATGTAGTACAAGGGCCTGCCTAATTGCATACAAATTCAAAGTGTTTAGGTTTGACCTCCTATTATATGGTTTTGCTAAATCTAAAGGAAAGTTGTACAAGAAAATTGTATAATGTATGGCCAGTCTTAGCATAGTGAACATAGTGAAAATTTACTTTGCAAGGAATACCCAATTACATGCAAGGAAAATTTACCAAACAAACAAACAAAAAAAACAAGCAGCCTCACTGTGCCCATCAAATGCAGATACTGTGCCCATCAATTGCAGCCACTGTGCCCATCAAACGCAGCCATTGTGCCCATCAAACGCAGCCACTGTGCCCTTCAAATGCAGCCACTGTGCCATCAATTGTCGCCACTGTGCTATGCCATCAATTGTTGCCCCTGTGCCATAAATTGTCGCCACTGTGCTATGCCATCAATTGTCACCACTGTGCCATCAAATGCAGCCACTGTGCCATGCCATCAAATGCAGCCACTGTGCCATGCCATCAAACGCAGCCACTGTGCCATCATTTATCGCCACTGTGCACATCAATTGTCACCACTGTGCCATGCCATAAAACGCAGCCACTGTGCCATCAATTGTCGCCACTTTGCCATCAATTGTCACCACTGTGCCCATCAATTGTAACCACTGTGCCATACCAAACGCAGCTACTGTGCCATCAAACGCAGCCACTGTGCCATCAATTGTTACCACTGTGCCATCAATTGTCGCCACTGTGCTCATCAATTATAGCCACTGTGCCCTGTAAAATTCTGGCAGATTTCCCCTCCCCGTCAGGCACTTACCTTTATGGGGTCAGCCAACCTCCTTCCACCGTCCCTCGATGTCTTCTCCCACCCTCGATGATGCTTCAGCCAATCAGGTTACCGGAAACCAGAACCGGTGAACCTGATTGGCTGAGACGCCTGTCAGGGTTAACCAGGGAACGCACCTCTCGTGTGTCCCCTGGTTAACTATTTAGGAGCCGATTACAGCCCCTGGCTGTAATCGGAAAGCCTATCAGAGCCGCTGGCTCTGATAGGCACTTCCAAAGCCAACCAGCTGCCGTTATTCAGATGGCCGGCAGTCACCAGGGGGCCGGCCATCTGAATAGTGGGCAGCAGTGACAATACATGGATTCATGCAATGCATGAATCTATGTATTGTTGATCAGTGGCAGTGCAGGAGCGAGAGGGGGCGGCGCTCCTGCGCCCTCTATGGATGCTCCGCCACTGATTTGCATATATAGAAAAATATACTATAAATGCCTTTTTCCTTTTTTTAACTGATAACATGACCTCTATTCTCAGCTGGGTTAGGGGTTTATCAGGGGGTGAAAAATGTTGGGGGGGGGGGTCAGCGGGAGGCAGCAAAACAGCAGTACACTGATTTCCCCAGTGCAGGGGCATTTCAGCACAATTCAGGCAGGCTGTCCTCCAAGTGGAAAGCAAAGAAGAAAACTGACCACGCTGGGATGGATGTGCTTCCATGCCCTGGTGTTGGCAGTTAGAAATAGGAAAGCAGTGGGACTGGCGGGATCATCAAGTATTTGACATCAAATAAACAATGCAAAGAGAGCTGGATATGTTTTAATACAAGTACATGGTATAACAGACAACACATATCAGCAATATGAAATGGTGAGGTAACATACATTAAAAATAAAAACAAATCTGTATTTTACTAGCACATGATTTGAGGATGGAAGTCAACAGAGTTACACCACATTCACCAAACAAAGGGAATATTTATTTGAAATAAAAAGACCCTATTTGCCTTCAGAAAACCCATTTTTTTCAGTTTGTTTCAGTATCATTCAAATGCAGAGTTGCCAGGATTAGCAAGATATTTACTGACTTGTCAGAAATGAAATGTATCTTCAATGTCTCTTACAATCGATCATAACATATTGATTCTGTTCACCGGCATTATGCAGCTCATCAATATTGGATCACTCCCTGTTTAACAGGCACTCTGCTCTGTAAAAGACAGTTCTCTCCTGTGATTCTCAGGCTGAATATGGCACATTAATCTGTATAAGATGAGGGGGTTTTACTTAAAGTGATTGAAACCCTAAAGAAAATGAGCACCTGTTCCCTTACAGCAGATTAAACAGCATAGTGCGTGTGCTGTCTAATCTGTCCCTTTATAAGCTGTAAAAAACCTGGTTGATCCTGTCTTTTCCTGTGTCCCCCTCTGTGTGCTTCCAACGGTAATCATGGCTGCTGATTACTGATTACCATGGTCAGTTTATGCGCCTCCGTCATCCTGCTGCTCTCCTCTCTCCCTCTCCCCCTCCCTCCCTCCCTGTCAGCTTCTGTGTGTGTCTCCCCCCTCTCTACCCCACCCACTCCCCCTGACGCTATTAGTAGCTGGCAGTAAAAATAAAGAACAATTACAACCAGCTCCTCTGTTTAATTTATCTCTCCTACACTGTGTAAATGTTTTATTTTTTATTTTAACAATGGCCCAGATTCAGGTACGACTTGCGCGGGGGCAATCGCGATTTGCGCCGCATAAGTACGGATTTTCACCCAGGCAAATTTGCGGATGACCCAGAAAACAAGCTAAGCCTGAAATCAGGCATTTTTCAGCGCAGGCAGTTTCTCTGCCCCGGCGCAATTAATGGGCATTTTTGCACAGGGTGCAACTTGTGCTCTCAGTGTTTTCCCTCAGAAAATATGCAAATAAGGAACTAACGCTGATTCAAAAACCTGCACGGGTGAGGCGCAGTTTGCACACCAAGCGCGCAAGCTGTTTGCCCCGGGCAAACTTGCACATTATAAAAGCAGGGGCAAGTTAGCAACAGATGGCCACAGGTCAGCTGGAGAGCAACTACAGCAGCACCAATACGGACGAGCTGAGCAAGCAGAGCACCCACACTTTCTGGACCTCACATCTGTGTGCCAACATGCCAGGGGCAGCCATGGTTCTAGCAATACCAGAGAGTGAACCGACTCGTAGGAGGGCACGGGAGAGGATATACCGAGTGCGCAGGAACATCTTTGACATGAGTGATATTGAGGTGTGTCGCATGTTTAGATTCAGCCCTGAAGTCATCCTGGATTTAGCCACAATCCTGCATGATGACATCACCAGCCAGACACATCGTGGACATGCAGTGCAGCCACTGGTGAAGGTAGTGGCAACCCTGCATTTCCTGGCAAGTGGATCTTTTCAACGCACAGGTGGAATTGTGGCTGGGATGTCACAATCCTCCATGAGCAGGTGTGTGCACCAAGTTATCCCTGCAATCCTGAGACGCATGGCCAACCAGTTCATCAAACCCACCCAGGATGACCTGCGGCAGAAGGCAATCACAGATTTCTATCAGATTGCAAGATTCCCATGCACCGTGGGGGCCATTGATTGTACCCATGTGGCACTATGGCCCCCCCCATGAACTAGAGCATATCTACTGTAATAGGAAGCACTGGCATTCCATAAATGTCCAGGTGATTGTGGATGCCCTTGGCCTCATATGGCACGTCCGTGCCAAACACCCCGGGTCCTGCCATGACAGTTTCATCTACCGTCAGAGCAGCATCCCCACCGAATTTGAACAGAACATGTATGGGGACAGCTGGCTGATTGGTGAGTGACATGGGTGTCAGGTATGACTGTCCCCCCCCCATGATGCAGACATCACGAGGGGCACATGCATGACTAACATCCTGTCCTGCCTTCCAGGTGACTCTGCATATGCACTGGGACCCCATATGATGACCCCATTCCGGAACCCCCAAACCCCAGGAGAGGAAAGATTTAATGAAGCTCACGCACGTACCCGTGCAGTGGTGGAATGCACATTTGGCATCCTTAAAGGAACACTAAAGGTTCGTTTTTTATTAGATCAATTGATTGCTGTAAGCTAGAGCATTTAAATATCACTTAACTCGTTTTTCCTTTTGACCTCCAAAATACAGTAATCCAGGTTTAAAATGCAATTTCCTGTCTCTCCTCTTCTTGCTTTCCACCAGCATCTGAGCTGTTTTGCATGGTGGAAAGCAGAATGTGCTCACCCCCTCCCTATGACTACAGCCCTGCGTGAAGATGCTCTCTTATCCCTCACAGGCATGGAGGCTAAGCCTAATGGGAACTGTAGTTCCCATTAAGCCGTGATGTAGCAAGAATGAATGCGCACCACAAACCAGGAAGTCAGTGAGAATAACAATTCAGGAGTGACGGAGGTGAATAAAACAGCTCGATTTCAACAGGTATCAAACTAGTTATAATGCAAAACATTACTTTTTACTTTATCAGCTACTGTTAGACTTTAATTTAAGAGTAAAATATTTTTGTCTTTACAACTCCTTTAAGTCCCGTTTCAGATGCCTGGATAAATACGGGGGGACCCTGTTGTATTCCCCAAACTTTGTGTGCCAGATCATCGGGGCATGTTGTATTCTGCACAACTTTGCCCAGAGAAAGGGCCTGCAGATTGACATATGTGATGACCTGACCCCCGAACCCCACAATCCCCCCCCAAGCAACTCTACCCGGTCTTCTGAGGGAAGAGCAATCAGGAGTGGTCTCGTGGAACGTCTCTTTGCACGTTAAACACACACATTCATCATGTCACAAGTAGAATGCACGCGTGCACACCACTGTGGTCCCTAGCACACACACCCCACATGCACCCAAAATTGGATTAGACCCAAGGATACCCCATGGTATCAGGGAGCAGCAACGCCGCGTCAAGGCTCCAATTATGCTGCTGTCCATTCATACACCTTTCACATGGCAGAGGGTGACACCCCTTTTCCAGCCGGAGTGACACCCCCCCCCCCCATTCACACACCAGGCACACTGTAGTATACACTCCTCACCGTGTGTAGGGACTACAAAAAAAAATTACTCAAACTTTGAGCATAAGGAAAATATACAAAAGCTCATAATCTGAGCATAAACAAAATCAAAGCTCATAATCGGAGCATAAACAAAATCAAAGCTCATAATCGGACCCAAAAAAAAAAAAAAAGGAAACTAATTTTTTTTTTTGACATCCTTGTGCCAAGGGTGCCCCGGCTCTGGCTCCTCAGTCGCCGTGGTGGAGCCTGGGGTGGCGATGGAGCATGGGGTGGAGGTGGTGGGGGGGGAGGAGCATCAACCCCTACTTCCTCACTCCTGGCAGGTGGTGCCTGCATGCCCTCCATGGCGTTGGCCAGGCGGTTGAGGACAGTGTTGGTCTGTGCCAACATCCGCATCTGTCGGGTGGTCGTGATCCTGTGGTGCCGCCGGGTTAATCTCCTCTCCTCCCGCACAGCAGCAGTGTTGGCCTCCACCGCACCTGCCAACCTGCTCACCTCCGCTGTTAGCAATGCGGTGGCGTCCTGCTGCTCCACCATACAGGTCACCATGGCTGCACAGTTCACACTAACCTCCTCCAAGCTCTCAGTATCTCGTATCCCCCGGTCAGCATGCAGGGTGAGGGCCTGCTGCAGAGAGGAGGAGGAGGATGCCAGGCTGTCCGCCACCCGCCTCAAGTCTCCCACCATGTCCCCTATATGGCGGGTCTGCCGGGCCTGCTCCTCCTGCAGACCTTCACGGAGGCTGGAGGGTACACCCCTCGTTTTACATAGAGCCTTCCTTGGAGGAGAGGCTGGGGCACGAACTGAGGGAGAAGAAGGGGAGGGGGCCACACTGGAGGGAGGGACACTGGAGGGGGGACACTGGAGGGGGGGACACTGGAGGGGCTTGCCCTGGAGGGGAATGACGTTATGGTCGGGGGGGTGGTGGGGAGGTCAGGGATGGTGGGATCCTCCTGGAGGTACACAGATTCATCCAGGTTGAGGATAATGGACTCCTCCACCACTTCCTCCTCCCTAGATGGACTATGGGCGATATCCTCCTCCACCAACATGCCCAGTATCTGCAGGGGGCCTGACTGGACCCCATGATGTTCTGGGGATGGCGTGGGTCGCCCTACAGCCGACGACGGCCCAGCCTCATCATCAACATCTGTGGATGACACAAAAAAAATATGTTGCTGGAGCAACACACTTATCACATGTTCCCTTCTACCCCCTCCCATGATACACAGCAAATATGAGAAATAAAAACTTTTTACATCTTCCCTTCTACCCCCTCATATGTTCCCTTCTACCCCCTCCCATGATACACAGCAAATATGAGAAATAAAAACTTTTTACATCTTCCCTTCTACTCCCTCATATGTTCCCTTCTACCCCCTCCCATGATACACAGCAAATATGAGAAATAAAAACTTTTTACATGTTCCCTTCTACCCCCTCATATATTCCCTTCTACCCCCTTCCATGATATACAGCAAATATGAGAAATAAAAACTTGTTACATCTTCCCTTCTACCCCCTCATATGTTCCCTTCTACCCCCTCCCATGATACACAGCAAATATGAGGGGAAAAAAACTTACCAGTCCCCAAGTCCCCAACAGTGGAGTCATAGCCTGGGAGTCCCTCCACCTGCTCCAGTGCTAAACTCTGTGCGATCACCTCCTCCTCCGGATTTAATCGTAAAGAGCAGGCTGGTCCTCCTCCCGTGCCCCTGCTATGCTTTCTGATTAGGACAATTTTGTCCCTGACTCGACGACGCATGTCAGTAAATTTTTTTTGGATGTCCTCCCAGGACCTCTCCTCAATGCCCAGGGCATTTATGTCCAATGTAATAGCCTCATATATTGCCCTCCTTTGGGCTACGGTGGTATTCTTCCGCTCTGAACCAAAAAGAACGGCAGTATGGCGCGTCAGTGCCGCAAGCAGTATATCCATCTCAGCGGAGACAAAATTTGCTTTTCTTTTTTTTTTTATCAGGAGGTGCCATCTCAGAAAAAAGGGCAAAATTACCTTGCTCAGAGGGGGTGGAACAAGCAGGATGTAATTTTGCACAGGACCTGCGCAGGTCTGCCCCTTATTATTTGCTCAGTGCAAGCAGGTGAGCAGGATTTGCCCTGAAAATAGGACAGGTGCAGTTGCACACAGGCGCACATGGAAGCGTTCGATCTGAGCATGCTCCGTAGAGGATGCGCCGGGCGTAAGCCACTGCTGAGCGGAAAGACCATCATTTGCATAGGGGCACACCCACTTTCACTTGCACAGGCTTGCGCCCTCAATTTTGCCTAACAAAGGAGCAAATTAACAGACAAAAGGAATCCTGAATCAGGTGGCAATCTTGACAAATTGCCCCGGCGCAGAGAAATTCAGCTGAGCTTCACAAGTGTAAGTAATGGGCAAATCTACCTGAATCTGGGCCAATGCCTGTAAATACCTTATCTTTGATCTCTTCTGGCCGGTCATGTGACCTCTGGCTCCTCTCTTCCCCCAACTAAGGGCCCAGCATAGTGGTCACATGACCTCCAAAACTGACGTCAGAGGGGGATCTCAGCCCCTCCCGCTGTAGCCTGTAGATCGGAGGAAAAGAGCTGCTGACCGTCCAAAAGAGATCAAAGATAAGGTATTTACAGACATTGTTTTAAAAAAAAACATCTACACAGTGTGGGAGTGATTAATAGAGCTGGCTGTAATTGTTATTTACCTTTACCTTTACAACCCATTTAAGTTTACAATATGAAACAACTAACAAGGCTTTTTCAGTGACATTTTTTATCTTCTCATAGTATTTTATTTCATTGAAAGTTAACCTTTTAGTTTTCAAGAAAAAAAATGTCATATGTGTCTGCAAGTCACAGGACAAAAATGGCTTGATTTCACTCTGCGGTACAGGTATGTAGATGAAGAGGTAATTGGATGCTTTGGGAATAGGAGATATTTTATTTGAAAGGAAAATTTGCATTTGTGTGCCACACCAGAAAAGTAACTTTTGATTAGAAGTGTTGAAAAGGAATTCCCGGTTTTAATTATCAAGATCCAGCATTTTCCTATGCTGATTTTAAAAGAAGTGTGTGGCAAGACCTGAGGAATGCTAAAATGCAATCAGAATGTATTAGGAGTCAGGATGAAATGTTCAGTTAATGTAGCAACATTACTTTGTCACACATTTCAAGGAGCCTGCCTTGTGAACTACAATTATACTGTAGAGGTTTTGAGAAGGAGTAGTTTCAGGAAGCACTATCAGTACATGAAACACACCCCAGGATGTTGTTGAATGAGAAGGATAGCAGATAGGAGGCACTTACAACATGAAAGGAGATTGTTCAGGTTTTCCATGATGCGTCAGAGGGGGCGAGGTCACCCATACACGTCCCTGGGAAACCCTGGCCTTTCTCTTTTCCTCAGAGGGGGGCGGGGTCACACGCGCACGTAACAAGTGGCCCTGCCCTCAGCTATAAAAGAGATGTCACGGCGAGAGAGCGTAATTCGGCATTCCTATGGAGGCAGTATCGTTCTTTCTGGCTTGTTTTTCTCTGTATCACTCGAGACTGGATTACATTGTTGGAATCTTTTTATTTATTTATTTGTTTTTTAATAAAGGACTTGTCCCAAGCTGTCTCCTTTGGTTTTTAACACTTTGACACTTTTTTTGTGAAATGGTAGGGGTACAATGTACCCTGTTACCAATTCAAATAGGGGGGGCGGGATCTGAAGCTCCCCTTTGTTAAAGGGGGCTTCCAGATGGGGAGCTGCGGTGGCTCAACGCGATTGGCACTGCGCTGACAAGCCATTCACCTCTGCAGCTAGGGGTTCGGATCCCGGTCTCGGCTACATGTGAATTGAGTTTGGTGGTCTCAGCCCGGCTCCCGGTGGGTGTGCTATGCGAGGTAAGCCTGCGCTTAGTACGCCCACCCCCTCCCACAAAAACCACCACACTTACACGCACTCGAAATTGGGTTAACATCACGCACTTTGACCACGCGGTCTCTAAAAAAGAGAGGCGAAGGACTAACGGGGCTGGTTGAGCGGGCAAATCCTCTCACTCCCTTATAGGGAGTCCCTCTGCCCCGTTGGGCTTCAAAGCGGAGCAGGTAGGGCAGGCTGTGTGGGAGGACCCCCTCACACACCTGCCATTGCCACCCGGGGCATGGAGAAAGGTGGCAGATTGCCTCTGGGGGAGGCCTGCCTACTCCCAACTCCTGCAGTCCGGCTCCTCTCTCGAGTACACGCACAAAATACACAAAAAAAAAAAAAAAAAAAAGGGGCTTCCAGATTCTGATAAGCCCCCCACCCGCAGACCCCCACAACCACCGGGCAAGGGTTGTGTGGATGAGGCCCTTGTCCCCATCAACATCCTCCCCATGTTGAGGGCATATGGCCTGGTACGGTTCAGGAGGGGGTCCGCTCTCTCATCCCCTCTATTTTCCTGCAGCCTGCCAGGTTGCATGCTCAGATAAGGGTCTGGTGTGTGTAGTGATCATGTATAGAGTCCAGTACTCCGGTCAGATAATTAATGTCTTAGATGTTTAGTATAATGACCATAAATTAGGTTGTTCTGCAGCAACTCACACCAGGTTCTCCAGAGAACGCATTTAATGGATCTTCCAATAACATACAAAGTCCACAGACGATACAAGAATCCAACAGAGTAATGTAGTATCAAAGTCTCATCTTAGAGAATACATGTTCTGATCCCTTCTAGATCTGTGCCTTCACATGTTCATGCAGAGAATACGTGGGGGTATATTCTCTAACTGATAACCAGAAATTCCCAACATTATATATTGTTTCTTTTGAATAGCTGACCAATTTGATTGGTTGTCTCTTAATTGAAAGACAGCAGGACATATTTACCTGCCACTCTTAAAAGACAGGATGTGACTTCAGCCGAAGTCACTAATTAGTATGCATCCTTGCATACTAATAAGCTCCCCTCTAATAAGTAATTAGATTGCATGAGATCTGAATAATGGTTCGATATGTAAAAACGGCTCCATCCTGTCTCTGTCTTTTTTTGACAATAGACAAACCTCTTTTGACTTGCAACATGCAATCACAGGCCTGATGTGTAAACTAGACTTATCATTTAATCTAATTCAACTGATTGAGTAGTGGTTTGAGACTCTTCCTGTCTCTTTGAATCACAGGTTTGAAATCCGGCCTGTATACGTTAGACTCATACAATATAATATGACACCAACCCATACATATATATATATATACATATATATATATAATCTACACCTATATATCAATATTAATATTACAACATATTCCCCCACTTGAGTCGGTTCTAACTACTAGAACTGACTCATAAATCAAGCATTATGGTTTGAGGTACTGGATGCATTACAATGGCTCATATGAAATATTAAGTTGAGACTGGTTACATCTCTCTTCACCAACCTCTAAAATATCCCCATGAAACAGTTATTAGATAATATAACTTTAGACCATGACTGGAAAAGGATTCAGTAAACATTCGTGGCCCATATAGCTGTTAGGCCTCATTTCAAAGATTGCTCCTTGTTTTGTAAATCACATCACGATCTTGAATATTGTGCAAAAACAAGCTGATGTCACCGTCCATTCTGACTTCATCACATCTCTCACCATCTTACTGAAAGTAAAGCTTGGTATGTTTTGGGAGGTCCAATCCACATAAGTCCAGGATTCTGTCATCTCCATGCTCAAAGTTTTCATTTTTAAAGATGCTTTTACACAAACACCAGCAATTCCTGAAATTCTTCCATCTTCCATCTTTGTAGTAAGAAGAACCATTAATGTATCAGCAGTCCCTTTCAAGGTCAAAAAGGTTTGGAAAAATTCTGTGCTGCAAACTAATTCCTTGCACTTGACACCTTCAATCATTCAAACCTTCAATATTCCGAATTTGTTGATTGCCAGCAACAATTTGCTTTCGTAATGTGCTGTAGGCCGACCCCTCGTTGCCTTTAATAGAGCTGTTCTTTGTATCATTCAGTCCATAATTCCCCCAGAATGGTATCAACATATATATATATATATTCCCCCATGCGACGGTATAGATATTATCAGCTTGACATCAGTGTTTATCAGATCTTCTGTGCAGACAAATCAGCAGTGGAAATTCTTGCCAGTATTTTTTATGAAAGGTAGAAAGGTCTCTTTCATCCATATGTGTCACAGCCTTCAGCATATTATAAATAACTGATTCAACAATGTTTCAAATCATGATTAGAGTGACGAATTTCACTCATCCCTCTTATAAATTTAGGAAAACCACCCAACCTACTTTAATGTATGCTATGCCCAGCCATTTGTGCAACATCACCTCAGATGTAAATATATTGATATCAATATGCATTATTTCATATGTACAGATGTTATAACATTATTCTAGATTTAAATGCTTCGCTCTGGTTTTAAGATTAAGTTCAAGAAATAAAACATAATAAAAAAGCAAAATATATCGGGGAAAGGGAGAAAATGAAAAAATAGGGCGTTGGGTAAGTCCATTGAAAATAAAATAAAAAAAAATGAAGAGGAAAAAAAAATTTGAATGTTCAAAAACAAAGTCCATTGCTTGATGAAAATTGAGAGAGTGTCCATGAATTCTTTATAATTTCTTGTATAGTGATATTGTCCATTCAGTGTCTCTCCCCCACTAGTCAACAATTACTCCTGCTTTTTACATGCAAATGCATATCTCCAGCAACGTACCTGAAAGACAAAAAACTCTCAGACAAAACTCATTAGCCAGGACCTTAAACAAAGAACTATTTACATGTTTACACTTTAAAGCTAATTCACCCCCACTGCTATAGAAGTGTAATTTTCATTCAAAAACAGATCTGTACCATTTAACTGTTCTAATAATGTGTAATATTCTATTTTCATCTTATCATACTCAATCTTCAGATGGTCATATTTCTGTTTTAACTGAGGAAATGGTATCCAGGTCTTTTTCTTATTATTATTTTGGTCAGCTCTGTTTTTCATATTAATATCACCTATGTTTGACCCAGAGTTTCCCCTTTTGATGTGATCATTAGATATTATCTTCTGATCTTTCTGTTCAGTGTTTGTCCTAAACAATGTGGCTACATCAATTCTGACAGCTTGCTCATTTGACTTTCTCCATAAATGATCTGCTCTCAATAATACATCTTTTAAATCATGAGGATTCGGGGTAACTAATAAAATATTTTGTTTGATATCTTCATGCAAAGCATCTAGCAACATATTGATATGTATCGAGCCTCCACGCTCAAATGCAAGATTATTACTGACCAACAATTCCATAACCGTATATATCCTGTGCGACAATTCATAGGGAGATTCACCTTGCATCTGCTCAATCTTCCCATGAATCGTAACATCAGAACGCACTCCGTACAGAACACACAATAATTCCAGTAATATGTCCCTTGTCCTCAGAGGCTGAAGACAGATCTGTTTGATTCTCATCCAAAGACTATTCCCTAAAGAATGTTGCAAAACTCTTTCTAAGTCAGATGGGTTGAGATTGTACATATCTCTGACATTCTGCAAGTCACAAAACCATTTTAAAAATTTGTTTAAATCATGGCAGGGAACCATTCCTATTTCTTTAAGAATTGCATCCAGTTCTTTTGGTTTCAAATGCTTCATTACAAGCTGAACTTCACCTGTATTATTGTTATAAACCGTGGTGGTCACAGTGGGTGCGGCTGGCAATGAATTATCAGATTTAATATGAGGTTCTGTTTCATTTGATAGAACGTTTGTATTTTGCTGCAGATTGCTTAATCCAAGATTTGATGCACATCTGCATTCCTGAGATCTCTTCTCCAATTCCATAATTCTTAATTTTAATCTCTCATTTTCCTCTGATAATTCATCACAACGTTTAGATTTCTCAAGCAAAGCTCCACCAATAGTAACTGCATGCAATTTTAAATTTACTGTCTCAGTTTCTGATTGGTTTTGTAACCTCTTACAAACCTTAAGGCTATTATCAACTGCACTCTGTAACTGCGCAATTTCCTCAACTTTATCATTTAAAGAACTTTCCATTTTTAAACAGCAAGATAACAAGCCCTGCACAATACAACCTTTTCTTTTACTTTCTGAAATTTTGCTATCAAAAGCACTTTCCTCTAAAAATTCCTTCATCATAGTCCACGTCTGCTTACATTTTTCTGGCATTTCATAAGGACCGCCATGACGCTTAATACATTTTAATACCCATCTGTTAATTTTATCAGAACTGACACTAGCTTCACACTGAGTAAGCATTTTGACTATAGTACTAATAATTTAAAATAAAGGAAATATTTTACTCACCGCATTTGAAGCTTCACCTTGCCAGTTCCGTTCTTCTAGTACACAGCAGTCTTTTCTTTCTTCAGTTTCCAGTCTCCAGAGAATAATTCTGGGGTTCCAAACGTGTATAGTCTTGTTTATCAGACTCTCTTATGTCACAACCAGACATTAGAGTCACTGCACAGCTCTTGGGTCTCCATCAGACTTCTGTCCAACTCACAGGATTGCTATCATCACCGGCTTCTGTTACTAAGTCCTGAAAATGTGCTTCTGGTCACTTGAACGGCACCAATGTAGTGATCATGTATAGAGTCCAGTACTCCGGTCAGATAATTAATGTCTTAGATGTTTAGTATAATGACCATAAATTAGGTTGTTCTGCAGCAACTCACACCAGGTTCTCCAGAGAACGCATTTAATGGATCTTCCAATAACATACAAAGTCCACAGACGATACAAGAATCCAACAGAGTAATGTAGTATCAAAGTCTCATCTTAGAGAATACATGTTCTGATCCCTTCTAGATCTGTGCCTTCACATGTTCATGCAGAGAATACGTGGGGGTATATTCTCTAACTGATAACCAGAAATTCCCAACATTATATATTGTTTCTTTTGAATAGCTGACCAATTTGATTGGTTGTCTCTTAATTGAAAGACAGCAGGACATATTTACCTGCCACTCTTAAAAGACAGGATGTGACTTCAGCCGAAGTCACTAATTAGTATGCATCCTTGCATACTAATAAGTAGGGATGAGCCGAACATACCCGGGTTCGGTTCGCATCAGAACGTTCGAACAGACCGCGGGTTCGCGCGAACATTTAGAACCCCATTGAAGTCTATGGGACTCGAACGTTCGAATTCAAAAACGATCATTTTAAAGACCAATATTCAATTTAATGTTGGTAAACGTCTTTCAGAACCCGGGTCTTGCCCCAGGGAACATGTATCAATCGAAAAAAATATTTTAAAAACGGACGTTTTTGCGGAGCAGCGATTTTAATGATGTTTAAAGTGAAAAAAAAAAAATGAAAAATTCCTTCAAATATCACACCTGCTGTGTGTCTCTAGTAGTGGCACATGTTTAGAAATGTCCCTGCACAACATTAAATTATTATAAGAACAAAGTAATTTAATACTGGTTGCGCACGTGCTGTGTGGGAACAATATCTCGATTATTTTAGGGGTGGTGGGGGGGTGGCATTATCTTTTTGGGAAAGCAAAATTGTAGAAAAAAGGGCACCCCTCAAACATACTGTAATTGTAGCGCAACAAAGAGCCACGTGCAAAGTATTGCATCAAAAATTGTTATTAGGCGCCCTTGTTACACAGGGGCATAAAAATGTGTCTGTAGGCGCAACATAACACTGCAACCCCTCCCAATATCTGTAATTGGAGCGCAACAAGGAGCCACGTGCAAAGTATTGCATCAAAAATTGTTATTAGGTGCCCCTGTTACACAGGGGCATAAAAATGTGTCCGTAGGCGCAACATAACACTGCAACCCCTCCCAATATCTGTAATTGGAGCGCAACAAGGAGCCACGTGCAAAGTATTGCATCAAAAATTGTTATTAGACGCCCCTGTTAAACAGGGGCAGAAAAATTAGGCCTTAGGCCACGTGCAAAGTATTGCATCAAAAATTGTTATTAGGCGCCCCTGTTAAACAGGGGCAGAAAAATTAGGCCTTAGGCCACGTGCAAAGTATTGCATCAAAAATTGTTATTAGGCGCCCCTGTTAAACAGGGGCAGAAAAATTAGGCCTTAGGCACTGGTGGCGGAGCACAGAAAAACAAAATTTCTTACTAGCTAACAGCATGAAAAGTGAGGAGGAGAAGGATATTCCATCAGCAGCACAACAGGACAGTCACTCAGCATCAGCAGTCTCAAAGGGATCTGATATTTCAACACAAAATTCTTATTCAGTAACATCAGCATCAGGTGCTTGGTAGCCGGTGTTGATCCAAGCCTGATTCATTTTGATGAAGGTCAGTCGATCAACAGAGTCGGTGGAGAGGCGTACCCTGTGATCGGTCACAAAGCCTCCAGCAGCACTGAATGTACGTTCTGAAAGAACACTGGATGCAGGGCAAGCCAGTAGCTCAATTGCGTACTGTGCAAGCTCTGGCCAGTGATCCATCCTCAAGACCCAGTAAGCCAGAGGATTTTCCGTGGGGAAGGTGTCCAAGTCGGATCTTGCCGCTAGGTATTCCCGGACCATGTAAACCAGACGCTGGCGATGGTTGCTGGAACCGGTCAGACCTTGGGGCTGCGGACTAAAAAATTGTCTGAACGCATCGGTCAGACGGCCACCTTCTCCACCGCTCCTTCTCTGACTCACCGAAGCCTCAGCAAGACGTTGTCCAGGGCCAGGTTTTGGTAATCCCCCCGGTTCTGGGAACGCATTGCACAGACCCTTCTGCAAGGCCTCCCGCAGTAGTTTCATCTTCTGCTCCCTCTGCGATGGCAACATAAGATCCGTTACCTTACTCTTGTAACGTGGATCAAGGAGAGTTGCCAGCCAGTAATGATCCCTCTCCTTGATAGCACGTACACGAGGATCCTTACGCAGGCTTTGCAGAATCAGGGAGGCCATGCAGCGTAGGTTTGCAGAGGCATTCGGGGCACAGTCCTCTGGGTCACTGAGGACGACAGGATCCTCAGCCACCTCATCCCAGCCACGTAAAAGTCCACGTGTTCCTTGGGACTGTAAATGATCCCTTGAAGACTGCTGCTGTTGATGCTGAGTGCTAGGCTCCACCTCCATGCTGCTGATACAATCCTCCTCCTCCTCCTCTTCCTCATCCTCCTCCTCCTCTTCCTGTGTTCCAGGTGGGCAAGCAGGAACAGTGTCTGGATAAAGGGGGCCTTGAGAGGTAAGGAAGTCCTCCTCTTCCTCCCTCTGTTCTGCCTCAAGGGCCCTGTCCATTATTCCACGTAGGGTGTGCTCCAACATGTGAATAAGCGGGACAGTCTCACTGATGCATGCACTGTCACTGCTCACCATCCTCGTGGCCTCCTCAAATGGTGACAGGACAGTGCATGCATCCCTGATCAAGGCCCACTGGCGTGGTGAAAAAAACCCAAGCTCCCCTGAGCCAGTTCTGCTGCCATATTGGCACAGGTACTCATTGATGGCCCTCTGCTGCGTGTGCAGCCGCTGCAGCATGGCCAACGTAGAGTTCCATCTGGTGGGCATGTCACAGATTAGGCGGTTCTTGGGCAGGTTGTATTCCCTCTGGAGGTCTGTCAGCCGAGCAGTGGCATTATATGACCTCCGGAAATGCACACAGACTTTCCTGGCCTGCCTCAGGACATCCTGTAAGCCAGGGTACCTGCCCAAGAACCGCTGCACCACCAAATTGAGAACATGCGCAAAACAGGGCACATGGGTGAGTTTTCCACGTCGCAGGGCAGAGAGGAGGTTGGTGCCATTATCGCTGACCACCATTCCAGGCTTCAGCTGGCGTGGCGTCAACCACCTCTGAGCCTGCCCCTGCAGAGCTGAAAGAACCTCTTCCCCAGTGTGGCTCCTGTCTCCCAAGCACACCAGCTCTAGGACCGCATGGCATCTCTTGGCCTGCATTCCTGCATAGCCCGTCGTACGCCTACGGAGCACGGCTGGTTCTGAGCCAACATCACCACAGGAAGAGGCCACAGAGGAAGAAGAAGAGGAGGGGGTGGAGGAGAGAGGTGTGTCACAAGCAGTTGTAGTGTTTTGGAGGCGTGGTGGTGGAATAACCTCCAAAACTACTGTGCCTTGACCTGCGTCCTTCCCAGCTGCCAGCAGAGTCACCCAATGGGCCGTAAAAGACAGGTAACGTCCCTGTCCATGCCTGCTGGACCATGAGTCAGCGGTAAGATGCACCTTACCACTGACCGCCCTGTCCAGCGAGGTATGGACATTGCCTTCCACATGCCGGTAGAGAGCCGGAATCGCCTTCCGTGAAAAAAAGTGGCGTTTGGGTACTTGCCACTGAGGTACTGCACATTCCACAAACTCACGGAAGGGGGCAGAATCTACCAACTGAAAAGGTAGCAGTTGAAGTGCTAGCAATTTTGCTAAGCTAGCATTCAACCGCTGGGCATGTGGATGGCTGGGAGCGTACTTCTTTCGGCGCTGCAGCAGCTGGGGCAGGGAAATTTGTCTGGTAATATCAGTAGATTGGCCGGATGTACTACCACTACTACGTTGTGACACACCTATTTCTACACCTTCGGTGCAGGCTGCAGAGAGGACTAGGGGTCTAGTGGGGTTTGAGGTCACAGAAGGGCAAGGGGAGGACCGCTTTGGTCTTTGGTGTGGGTCTTTCTGGTATGCCTGCCAACGAGCTGCATGGCAGGTCGACATATGTCTGGACAAGCATGTGGTGCCCAAGCGGGTGATGTTTTGGCCACGCGAGATACGCTTGAGACATATGTTGCAAACAGCAAAGGTAGCATCTGATGGACAGGTTTCAAAAAAGGCCCACACCAAAGAACTTTTGCTGTACCGTTGAGACACAGCAGCGCCACGTAATGCAGTTGGTGTACTGCCCTTAAGCTGACCCCTGGAGGGCTTCCTGCCTCTTTGAAGATGTGCCTGTGCCTCGTCCTCTTCCTCCTCCTCCTCTCTCCTACCAGGCACCCAGGTAGAGTCAATGACCTCATCATCCCCTCCCTCCTCATCATCACTGGCGACAACCTGGCAGTATGCTCCAGCTGGGGGAACATCACTCCCAGATTGTTGTCCCTCTCGGCCACCCCCTCTCCCTGGGCTCACATCAATGCCTTCCTCTATCAGTGTTCCGTCATCGGAGTCTTCAAAACGCTGTGCATCTTCAGCTAGCATGTACCCAACACTGTGTTGAAACAGTTCGGGGGACTCCTCAGGAGGACACGGTGGGACTAGGGAAGGATTGTGTGATCCCATTGTGCAGAGGGTAGAGGACGCCTTGGCAGCTGCTTTGCCAGACAAACTATAATCAGTCTGTGTGAGAGAGGATGAGGAGGATGAGGACGGCTTGGTCATCCACTCAACTAATTTCTCAGCATGTTGAGGCTCAACACGGCCAGCTCCCGAAAAGAAGGACGAGCGGCCACGGCCACGTGCTGAAGAGGATGCACCACATCCATCACCAGCGTTACCTCTAGATGCAGAGCCTGCTTTCCCTCGTGACTCTCTGCCTCTCTTTGTCCTTCCAGCCATAGTTATGCGTTCAGGTGTTATGTAACAAAATAGTCGCTGTCACACCGACTGCGTTCAGATGGTATTAAACAGCAACCACACAGTAAGAGCGACTTGGCTCAAGTGTAAAGTAACAAAATAGTCGCTGTCACACCAACTGCGTTCAGATGGTATTAAACAGCAACCACACAGTAAGAGCGACTTGGCTCAAGTGTAAAGTAACAAAGTAGTCGCTGTCACACCGACTGCGTTCAGATGGTATTAAACAGCAATCACACAGTAAGAGCGACTTGGTTCAAGTGTAAAGTAACAAAATAGTCGCTGTCACACCAACTGCGTTCAGATGGTATTAAACAGCAACCACACAGTAAGAGCGACTTGGCTCAAGTGTAAAGTAACAAAATAGTCGCTGTCACACCAACTGCGTTCAGATGGTATTAAACAGCAACCACACAGTAAGAGCGACTTGGCTCAAGTGTAAAGTAACAAAATAGTCGCTGTCACACCGACTGCGTTCAGATGGTATTAAACAGCAATCACACAGTAAGAGCGACTTGGTTCAAGTGTAAAGTAACAAAATAGTCGCTGTCACACCAACTGCTTTCAGATGGTATTAAACAGCAACCACACAGTAAGAGCGACTTGGCTCAAGTGTAAAGTAACAAAATAGCCGCAGTGACACCAACTGCCTTTAGTTGCTATTAAACAGCACGCATGCAGTAATAGCGACTGCGGTCAAATGCGATTTAACAGCACGCACGCAGTGACACCAACTGCCTTTAGTTGCTATTAAACAGCACGCACGCAGTAATAGCGACTGCGGTCAAATGCGATTTAACAGCACGCACGCAGTGACACCAACTGCCTTTAGTTGCTATTAAACAGCACGCACGCAGTAATAGCGACTGCGGTCAAATGCGATTTAACAGCACGCACGCAGTGACACCAACTGCCTTTAGTTGCTATTAAACAGCACGCACGCAGTAATAGCGACTGCGGTCAAATGCGATTTAACAGCACGCACGCAGTGACACCAACTGCCTTTAGTTGCTATTAAACAGCACGCACGCAGTAATAGCGACTGCGTTTCTGTGCAATTCAATAGCCCAGTTGCATTAACAGCGACTGCGCTTCTGTGCAAATAAATTGCACACATGCAGTAACAGGTAATGCGTCTGTGTGTGCAATTAACTAGCACACGTTAAATAACACAGAATAATTATATTTAAAGTAAATCCCTAATGCAGGCAATACAACACGTTAGAGCGCTGCATGTAGAACAATCTCCTGCCTGATAGATAAACTAGCTGAGCTGTACAGTTTATAAATATATTGACAACGCCTAAGGATGTGAATATATTCTCTACAAACTGTACTTTTAACTATACTGACTACACTTCCTACTCTATCTATCTATCTATCTATCTATCTATCTATCTATCTATCTATCTATCTATCTGGTTAAGACACTGTGTCTCTATCTCTCTATCTCTCTCTGTCTGACTGATCTTCTCTAGAACCGCCAACACACTACACTAGGCAGCCGTGCAGGCTGCCTTTTATAGTGGGGGGCGTGTACTAATCCCCCTGAGCCATAATTGGCCAAAGCCACCCTGGCTTTGGCCAATTATGGCTCTTCGTTTTTTGAGCGCTGTGATTGGCCAAGCATGCGGGACATACAGCATGCTTGGCCAATCATCAGCGCTCAACGCCCCAGTGAATTATGGGACGTTTTGTGTCACTCGAATTTGGCGCGAACGACCCGTTTTGTTCGAGTTTCGACGAACGATCGAACGACCGATGTTCGAGTCGAACATACGTTCGAATCGAACGCGGAGCTCATCCCTACTAATAAGCTCCCCTCTAATAAGTAATTAGATTGCATGAGATCTGAATAATGGTTCGATATGTAAAAACGGCTCCATCCTGTCTCTGTCTTTTTTTGACAATAGACAAACCTCTTTTGACTTGCAACATGCAATCACAGGCCTGATGTGTAAACTAGACTTATCATTTAATCTAATTCAACTGATTGAGTAGTGGTTTGAGACTCTTCCTGTCTCTTTGAATCACAGGTTTGAAATCCGGCCTGTATACGTTAGACTCATACAATATAATATGACACCAACCCATACATATATATATATATACATATATATATATAATCTACACCTATATATCAATATTAATATTACAACAGTGTGGATTTTTGGGGGGAACCCCACGCCATTTTTTTTTATTTCGGTGCAGGGTTCCCCTTAAAATCCATACCAGACCTGAAGAGTCTGGTATGGATTTTTGGGGGAAACCCATGCCATTTAAAAAAACATGGTGCAGGGTTCCCCTTAATATCTATACCAGACCTGAAGGGCCTGATATGGAATTTGGGTGGAACCCAACGCATTTTTTTATGTTGGTTCAGGGTTCCCCTTAATATTCATACCAGACCCAAAGGGCCTGGTAATGGACTGGGGAAACCCATGCCGGTTTTATTCAATTACTTTTATCTGTATTGCTGGGACCCGACAATTCATTATAGCTGCGAGTAGTTTTGAATGACTTTTTTTCCTTTAGAAATATCATTGTTGCAGAGCCTGTTATAAACACAGGAAACTTGTGGTACTTTACAGGCATACTATAGAGGCCCCCAATGTGCAAAATCACTATAAAAGGGTGGCTACATGCAGCCATAGTCTCAGTGTGTTGGAGCCAATGGCTGCAGTGCTGAACAGTGTATTCTGTTGAGAGGGGGCCCCCGTTATCAGAATACAGTAGCACAGTGGGAGAGATTCCTGCATCCACTTCCACTGTGTGGATGCAGGGATATGTGAATTGTTTTATGTGTGTATACACTGCAAATTTGGATGCAATACTTTCACTTGTGAGTGGTATTTTAATGGTTTTATATATCAAAAATGTATTTTCTCTGAAATACTACCTGGCCTCAAGCCACACCAGAGAGGCAGCAGGAGCTTAGGGATCTGAACAAGTGGCTAAGGAATTAGTGCAGGAAAGAGGGGTTTGGGTTCCTGGAGAACTGGGCTGACTTCTCAGTCAGTTACCGGCTCTTTAGTAAGGACGTCCTGCACCTTAATGGGGATAGTACAGTCCTTTTGGAAAAAAAAGGCCACAAAGTTGGAGGGGCTTTTAAACTAGGTATTGGGGGGGGTCAGAGGAAGCAATAGCTGGGACTGTACATCCATGCCCCACAACCCAGGGTTGTGGGTAAGAGGCTCTTGTCCCCATCAACATGGGGACAAGGGGCCCCCAAAGCACTTTCCCCATGTTAAGGGCATGTGGCCTGGTACAGTTCAGAAGGGGGGGGACTCTCTCGCCCCCTCCTTTTTCTGCGGCCTACCAGGTTGTGTGCTTGGATAAGGGTCTGGTATGGATTTTGGGGGGACCCCCACACCCTTTTTTTTTGGTGCAGGGTTTCCCTTAAAATCCATACCAGACCTGAAGGGTTGTGAAATCCTTAGCGGCAACAACTGCAATCAAGCGTTTGCGTTTACTGCCAAACTCTTTCACGTCACTGTGGGGGTATTTTGGCCCATTCTTCTTTCCAGAGTTGTTTTAATTCAGCCACATTGGAGTTATTTTTTAGCATGAATGGCCTGTTTAAGGTCATGCCACAGCATCCTAATCGTATTTAAGTCCCGACTTTGACTAGGCTACTTCAAAACCTTAATTTTTTTTTTGAGCCATTCAGAGGTGGACTTTCTGGTGTGTTTTGAATCATTGTCCTGCTACATAACCCAAATGCGATTGAGCTGAAGGTTACGAACTGATAGCAGGATATTCTCCTTCGAGATTTTCTGATAGTGCGCAGAATTCATGGTTCCATCAATTAGGGCAAGTAGTCCAGGTCCTGAAGCTACAAAGCAGCCCTAACCATCACACTACCACCACCATGTTTGACTGTTAATAAGACGTCAGAAGAGGGCAGTGCTACTCTGTTATGTCACTGGGTGGCCCCACCCCTTGCCTATATAATAGCTTTCAAAGTGAAGAGAGAGCATACAGAGGGTAGCCTCCTATGGAGGCGGAGCGTTTTCCATTTTTTTCAATTTTTCGGGTCCGTCGGGCATTGTGATTGATGGTGGATTTACATATAGGAACACAATTTTTTTTTTACCACTTCCCGCCGGCCTATAGCAAAATGATGGGCGGCTGGTGGTTCAGTTATCCTGACTAGACGTCATATGGGGGCGACCCGCGGGGGCGACCCGTGGGGGTGACCATCGCGGCGATCTTTAGTGTGGTGTGTCAGTTTGGCGCCGACGGAGGCTCTTTACCATGTGATCAGCCATGTCCAATCAGGGCTGATCACAATATAAACAGGAAGAGCAGTTGATGGACTTTTCCTCACTCGTGTCTGACAGACGCGAGTAGAGGAGAGACGATCGGCTGCTCTCTTGACAGGGGGGTCTGTGCTGATTGTTTATCAGTGCAGCCCTCCCTCGGATGCCCATCCAGGACCATCAGGATGCCGCCGGGACCACCAGGATGTTGCCAGGACCACCAGGGACGGCCACTACACTGGACTACCTGGTATGCCCCCCTATAACACCAGGGAAATGCCAATATGTGCCCAGGCAGCGTCCAATCAATGCCCAGGCAGAGGCCATTCAGTGCTCATCCACAATGCCTACCAGTGCCAGTGCCACCAGGGATGCCTATCAGTGCCGCATACTAGTGCCCTTCAGTGCCATGTATCAGTGCCCATCAGTGCCCAGCAGTGCCGCCTATCAGTTACCATCAGTGCTCAGCAGTGCTGCCTATCAGTGCCACCCATAAGTACCCATCATTGCAGTCTTTCAGTGCCCATCAGTGTCGCCTATCAGTGCCTATCAGTGCCCACCAGTACCACCCATGAGTGCCCATCAGTGTCGTTTATCAATGCCCATCAGTGCTGCATATCAGTGCCACTCATCAATGCCGCATACCAGTGCCCATCAGTGCCGCAAATCAGTGCCCATCGTCAGTGCCTGTCATTTCCTATCAGTGCCACCTTATTGGTGCCACAACATCGGTCCCGCCTTATCAGTGCCCATCAGTGCCACCTTATCAATACTTATCAGTGAAGGAGAAAACGTACTTATTTACAAAATTTTATAACAGAAACAAAAGAAAAACGTTGTTTTTCCACATTTTCAGTCTTTTTTTATTTGTTTAGCAAAAAACTAAAAACCGCACAGGTGATCAAATACCACCAAAGAAATCTCTACTTGTGGGAACAAAATGATAAAAATTCTGTTTGGGTACAGTGTAGCATGACCGCGCAATTGTCATTTAAACTATGGGTATGATAAACCGATACCCATTCACATAGGGGGGGCAGGATCTGGGGGCCCCCTTGTTAAAGAGGGCTTCCAGATTCTGACAAGTTCCCCACCCGCAAACCCTGAAAAACCACAGTCCAGGGTCCTTGTCCCCATCAACATGGGGGGGATGGGTGCTTTAGGGTGGGGAGCACATTGCCCCCTGCCAGGCTGTATGCTCCTATAAGGGTCTGGTATGGATTCTGGGGGGGGGGGGCATGCCGTTTTTTCTTTTTTTTTTACCTTCATTTTTTTTTTAAATCAGCTGTCAGCAGAGAAACCCATTGACAAACAAAGACTCATCGGTTCTTAAGGATGTGGTGGCCGGCTTCCTTAGCAACCAGTTTACCCTGTGCCCTGATTGAGCAAAGCTTTGGCCAATCAGGGCACAGAATGCACTGTGCAGCGCTAAGTGCAGGGCAGGGTGTTCATCGGGACAAAAACCCTGCAAATTCGGGTTTTCGGTGAACGGCCGAACAGGCAAATGTTTGGCCGAACACGTTCGCCCATCCCTAATCCTGAACACTGACCTTAACTGAGGGCTGCAATTCTTTAGATGTTGTTCTGAATTCTATAATGACCTCCTGGATCATCATTGTGCTCTTGGAGTAATTTTGAAAGGGACAGTTCACCACTGTTCCAAGTGTTCTCTATTTGTGGATAATGGTGCACACCATGGTTCACTGGAGTCCCAAAGCCTTAAGCCTCATACTCACGCTCGGTTTTCTCGGCAAGAACCAGCAAGAAACTGCTGGCAGTGCGTGTTTATGAGGCTTTCAGGTTTCTCGTCAAGAAAACTGCCTAAAATCTCGACAAGAAAATAGAGAACATGCTCTCTATTTTCTCGTTGTGATTCTCGGCAGTGTTTTCCTGCCGAGAAACCCGAGAGTGTGTATACTTACCTGTCACTGTGGAAACCCATGCATGCTTGAAATGACTTTGAAGCATGCGCGGTAGCTTCCTAGGCATAGATAGGGTGCAGCAAGATGGCGACAACGGCATCGAAAATGTGACGAGCGCACGTTCTTGCCTTTCAAAAGAACCGCGGTTCTTTTGAAAGGGGTGTCTGTACACTTGGGCGGCAAGAGATTCTTGCCAAGTATCTCGTCAGGGAAAACAAGGTTTTTTTTTCCTGACGAGATTCTGACCCGTGTGGACTTTAGAAATGGCTTTGTAACCTTTTCCAGACTGATACATGCCAATTACTTTGTTTCTCATCTGTTCTTGAATTTCTTTGGATCACGGCATGATGTGTTGCATTTTGAGATCTTTTGTCAGACAGCTTCTATGTAAAGCGGAGTTCCACCCAGAAATTGAATTTCCGCTGATCTGGTTCCTCCCCCCCTCCGGTGTCACATTTGGCACCGTACAATGCATGAAGTAAAAAACCTTGATACTTTACAACTACTATAACTTTCCAGCAATTCACATGTGTTTTCTGATTAGTGTATGTTTGGCAGAGAACGTACAGATACTTTTTGGTTGAAATACTAAAGGCAAATAGGCTGTTCACTTTGCAGGGCAGGTTGAAACTACCTGAAAAGTGCACATTATTTTATTTTATTTTAATAAACCAACCCCTTTATTCCTACACTATGTTTTCACTTCACAAGAGTATTTGACAGTGCAATGACAGTGCAATAGACAAATACACTATTCCTGGTAAGCGCAGCAGACTTATTTCTATGTTCTTCATTACTAAATGATCTGTAGGGTTATCACTTTACAGTCTGCAGCAGCTGCTGAAATTCCTACCCAGTCGTTATTACTCTGAACTCCACAACTATTGTTTCATATTCACATTTTATTCCGGTTTTAAACATGCCTGACAGTGGATAGTATAGTGATACCTATTTTTTTTCTACTAGATATAAGTCAGCTTGGAGGACATCCAAACTCATTCCTAATATTGACCTCTGATCTGTAGGGTCCATTTGTTTGGTGAATTTTCTTTATTGAAAGTGATGATGATTACACTTTAACTGGAGATCAAGAAGTCTCACTCTTTATTAGAAAGATAACATAAGAACAACAGTGTGGTAAGCACCATAACAAAAAACATTAATAGGAAGGACAATTCCCATATATCTATTAAGACTTAAAGTGGATGTAAACCCCAATTTTTTTTAATGATGTCACAATGTATAGTATAAGATTATCTGTGCCTAGTCTTGCCACAAAGAGTTAATCCAGCTCTGAGCAATCCTCTTTTATTTTTTCAGTGAGATAAATGGACAAACAGGAGAAAACGTTTGTCCGTTCTTCCCCCTTGCTGTGAATGACAGGTTATTTACATATCTCATGCACTAGCGTGAGACAGGCATTATTTTTTTTATTTTTTTATTTAAGTATTTTTTGTGTACAGTCAAGGTAATTGAGAACAAAAAGAAATAAGTGCTAACATGTCGCTTCTACTAGGTTACATTAGAATTCGAGGATTGAGTAGTGGACATAATATATCATCATATAAAACAACTAGAGTAGCGATTACAGGAAATTTCCCAATGGGTTATAGGCAAGTAGTCACAGACAAGTATAACTCACTTGAGTACAAGAGCGAATCTTTTGCAGATTATTGAAATGGAAAGGAAAAAATAAAGTACAGGTTATGATCCAGAGGGAGTGGGGTAGCTAATACAGAGGAGCACTCCTAGAGTCGGAGATCCAGAGATTCCAGGCTTTGGCAAATTGGTTTGTTGATAAGTTGGCTTGGGTGAAGGAAAATTCCATTAACTGCTTGCCGACCAGCCGCCGCAGTTATACGGCTGCAGGTCGGCTCCCCTGTGCGAGAGCCCGTAGCTATACGTCGGCTCTCGCGCAGGCCACTAGGGGTGCGTGCGCGCTGCCGGAGGCGTGTGCACGCCCCCCGCTCACCCCCGACTCCCGTGCGCGTGCCCGGCGGGCACACACGATCGCTCGTTACAGAGCGAGGACCGGCCGTTTTCCGGTCCTGTCAGGGAGAGAAATGCTGATCTTCTGTTCATACAATGTATGAACAGAAGATCAGTCATTTCCCCTAGGTTTAACCCCTTCACTGCCAGTGGCATTTTTATAGTAATCCGATGCATTTTTATAGCACTGATCGCTATAAAAATGACAATGGTCCCAAAAATGTCAAAAGTGTCTGAAGTGTCCGCCATAATGTCGCAGTACCAAAAAAAACGCTGATCGCCGCCATTACTAGTAAATACCCCCTATTTTGTAAACGCTATAACTTTTGCGCAAACCAATCAATAAACGCTTATTGCAATTTTTTTTACTAAAAATATGTAGAAGAATATGTATCGGCCTAAACTGAGGAAAAAAATGTTTTTTTTTTATATATTTTTGGGGGATATTTATTATAGCAAAAAGTAAAAAATATATTTTTTTTTCAAAATTGTCGCTCTATTTTTGTTTAAAGCGCAAAAACTAAAAACCGCAAAGGTGATCAAATACCACCAAAAGAAAGCTCTATTTGTGGGGGAAAAAGGACGCCAATTTTGTTTGGGAGCCACGTCGCAATTGTCAGTTAAAACGACGCAGTGCCGAATTGCAAAAAGTGCTCTGGTCTTTGACCAGCAATATGGTTCGGGGGTTAAGTGGTTAAAAAATGATGGTTAAGCAGTTGGATGGTATCCTTCAATAGTGGAGGGTGAGTTGATTTCCATTTTTTCGCAATTGCCAGTCTTGCTGCAATTAGGATGTGTGTCACCAGAAGCTGTACGTTTTTAGGCCACATGTGGATAGAGAGACCCAGGAGCAAATCCAATGGGGACATAGGGAAGGATATGCCACATAAAGAACGAATTAGCAACTTTACTTTTTCCCAGAACTTCTTGATAGGGGGGCAATCCCACCAAATGTGTGAAAGCGAACCGATATTCAAACAGCCCCTCCAACATTTGGGAGAGGTATTTGGGTACATTTTTGCAAGCCTTTCAGGGGTGAAGTACCACTTGTGAAACAACTTCTGTAGGGATTCCCAATGGGTGATGCAATAAGACAGGCAAAGGGGTGCTATGAGAGCTTTCTGCCAATGTGCTGCCGGGGGAGATTGGTCCAACAAAGAGGACCAATACCGAATAGAGGAGGAAAGTAGATCAGAAGGGGGATTAGTGAGGAGTTTGTATATTAGGGAAATCCCTTTGGTTTTGGTTCCATCAAGATTGTAAAAATGTATCAGGGGGAGCATGAGTGAGTCCGAGTTTGACCAGTTGATTTTTGAAAGAGTGGATCTAATCCACAAGTAGAGAAAAAAAGTCCAGTTGGATAGGCCATATTGCTTTACCAGATATTCGAAGGGATGTAGATTTGATGTAGAGAAAAGCATACCAATGTTGGTGATGCCAGCTATAATCCAATTCGATAGAGGCAGATCTGGGGTAATAAGATGTAAGGCTTCTATGGGAATTTTTGAGAGGGTATCCACTGCAATTCCTCCATTAAGTTGTGACAATGCAGTCCAGACCCTAGAGGAGACCGTGATGGTATCCAGTGAGGAGCACTTAGGGTTGAGATTAAGCCAAGTGGTGGCTAGGAGATGCTTCGGATTTGTGAGGAGTACGGTGGCTTCTGTTTGTTTCCAAGTTGTATGTTGCTTGTCCGACCATCAGGTTTTCAGTTGTTCTAAGATGGTTGCTCGGTGATAAGCTTGGATGTCTGGTGCGCCAAGGCCGCCGTGCTGAACTGGGGATAACAGTATTGTCCTTTTCACTCTGGGGTGTTTTTGTTGCCAGATAAAGTTGATGATAATTCCCTGGAGCTTTTTAATCTGATTCTGTACTAGCGGGAGGGGTAACGTATGAAAAAAATGCAAGACATGCGGGAGTAAATACATTTTAGCTTGAGCTACTCGTCCAGCCCAAGAAGCCGGAACCTAGCTCAATTCTTTTGCTAATCGTGTGAGCCTGCCCACGAGGTCTTCAAAGTTGGTTCTCAGTAACATGCAGCTTGGGAATGTCAGGTGGATACCTAAATAGGGGAGAAAGGAGTTGGGAGCCCAAGCAAGGGGGAAAGTGGAGGAGATTGCTTTAGTAGTATGGGGGTCAAGGCTGAGATTATGCATAAGGGATTTGCTGTGGTTCAACTTGTACATGGATATTGCACTAAATGTTTCTAGGGACTGTTGCACAGCGGGAAGGGACACTAAGGGATTAGTGAGAGCTATTATTACGTCATCCACGTAAAGCCCAATTTTGTGGTCAACAGTGCCAATTTTAATACCCGAGATCAATGGATCAGATCGTATGTATTGTGCCAGAGGTTCCATTATCATGGCGAAAATTAACGGGGACTAGGGATGAGCTTCGTATTCGACTCGAACTCATATTCGACTCGAACATCGTATGTTCGATCGTTCGTCAAATTACAAAAGTTTTGGGCCGTTTGCGCCAAATTTGAGTGGCGTGTCACGGCCCATAATTCACTGCGGCATCGCAGTGCATTGCTGGCTGATGATTGGCCAATCATGCAATATGACCCGCATGCTTGGCCAATTACAGCTTGCAAAAAACGGAGAGCCATAATTGGCCAATTGGCTTTGGCCAATTATGGCTCAGGGGGTTTAGTACACGCCCCACACTATAAATGGCCGCCTGCAGGCCGGCCTTGTGTAGTGTTTTGCGGTGGTTAAGAGAGAGAAGACAGAGAGAGAGAGAGTGTCATTTTTTGTAGGTAGATAGAGCAGGCAGGCAGGCAGGCAGGCTAGTCAGTTAAAGTTACAGTCTTTTGGGAATCCGTCTGGGCGCTTTATGTAACGGTAAGTTACGTATCAGTTTGTAATTTTCAGCGTGTGAAAAAGGAGCTGCAAGGAGGTCAAGTTGTTTACCCGGGGGATTAGTAATGTGTGCGATTTTCTTATTGGAAAGTTGCTTTTTAAATTGTTTAGCCATATAGGCCCACGGTTTGTTGGCTGCTGAATAGGTTAGTAAACAAAGTCGTTTGATGTAATAATCAAAGTCTTTACGAAGGTGTTCACTGAGTTGGAGTCTAAGATTTTTGAGATCGGAAGAGATAGCTTGTGAAGGGGAGCTCTTATTCTTAAGTTCTAAGAATCTGATCTGAGTCAGGAGGGAGTCTGTGATAGAGGAGTGCCATTTTTTGGAACGGGCCCCAAGTTTTATAAAAAGACTTTTAGCTAGATTCAGGTAGCCCCACGCAACTTTAAGGCGGCGTAGCGTATCGTATTTACGCTACGCCACCTTAAGTCAGAGAGGCAAGTACTGTATTCTCAAAGTACTTGCCTCCTAACTTACGGCGGCGTAGCGTAAATGCGGCGGGCGCAAGCGCGCCTAATTCAAAATAGGCCGAGGGGGCGTGTTTTATGATAATATGCCTTGACCTGACGTGATTGACGTTTTTTTGGAACGGCGCATGCGCCGTCCGCCTACATTTCCCAGTGTGCATTGCGGCTAAGTACGCCGCACGATCCTATTGATTTTGACGTGGACGTAAATGACGTAAATCCCTATTCACGGACAACTTACGCAAACAATGTAAAATCTTTGAATTTCGAAGCGGGAACGGCGGCCATACTTTAAAATTGGCTACGCCACCTAGGGGGCATCTTTATCTTTAGGCGGCCTATCTCTTATTGAAACTGGGTATCTGTACTGCGTCAGCCGGGCGTACGTTCGTGAAAAGGCATATCTATTGATTTACATATTCTACGCCGACCGCAATGGAAGCGCCACCTAGCGGCCAGCCTAAATATTGCACCATAAGATAGGATGGCGCAAGCCGTCGTATCTTAGATAGGTTTAAGTGTATCTCTGTTTGAGAATACACTTAAACTTAGGTCGGCGCAGATTCCAAGTTCCGACCTAACTCTGCCTGAATCTAGCTATAAGTGAGCGTTTCAAGTTATGGCGTGATCATTTACAGATATCACATTTTGTTGAAAGTAGGTCTCAATCTCGGATTGTATTTGAGTCTGAAGGGTGGGGGAATTGAGGAGGGAGGTGTTCAATCTACAAATCGAGTGACTGGGGGATCGGGATGGGGACTCTAGTTTGATCGTGACCGGAGCGTGGTCAGACCAGGATATTGTTCCTATGTGGCAGGCCGTGATAGATTGGAGCAGATGTTTGTCTGTTATAAATAGATCAATCCGAGAATAAGACTGGTGTGGAGGTGAGAAAAAGACATGTGATGCCACAAGTATTGTGATGCCACAGTATATTATTGACCCATCAGTTGTTTACTTTTTTGCATAGTACCAAGTTTACATGAACCTGAGAGATGGTGATTTTAATAAATAGTGCATTGTACATTGGGAAACCCCAGGATCTATACCCAGAAGGCAAAGCAACCCCCAGACCTCAATGATGCGCTGTCATAAAATCATTTTTATAAGTTGGAGACTGTACAATTATGTTTTTTTGTATATTATTAATATTTATAATTTTATATTGTTATATACAAATGTATTGAAACTTGAAATTTTACTGTAATTCTGTTTTGAAAGTTATTTTTGACTACATTTTGCCATGTATTGGCTCCACAATAAAAGTCTTTTGGTATGCTGCTGTGATATTGATCACTAGAGGAATATTTATTGGCAGTTAATAGACAATATTGAACGTTGGCTGCTTATCTATTCGACAGTAGATATCTTCTGTTTTGCATTGGAGGGCTTCATAGTCCCTTGGGGGAGTCTCTGATAAATTGCTTACCAACATAGGTTTTACATCCTGAGTTAAGGTAAATAGTAGATAATTGAAACAGTTTACTGCCCCCTTGAAGTATTAGTCTAATCCCTAAAGGAGTTTCCTATAAAACTGTATATTTGATAAGTATTTATAGGTAGAAATATTTATAGGTACCTGTGGCATAGTCAGGTGGCGTGTGTTTATGATACATAATTCATACACAGGCACATAGCATCAAATGTAACTGTGGCAAATTGAGTAAAAATTATGTTAAACTAAATATATAACTCTCTGTGAAGTACATGTGTATAAGTATTCTAATATAGATATGTCTCCCATAGGTTTCTGATGAAACAGACCTAGATGTCTGCTAAACATGTCAAAAATCTACCGTTAATCCACTTGTGATTAGTTCTACAGTCTGGAAGATCAAACAATACATTATTTTATTTAATTAGTGGTTTAGTAAAGGGTAGTCCATATGGGTGAAAACATTAATGCTGTTTAGGTACATTGGGGTTGATTTTCTGAAAATGGACAGTGTAAAAGCTGGTGCAGCTGTGCATAGAAACCAATCAGTTCCAGTTTTTGGGGGTTTTTGTTTTATCAAAGCTTAATTAAACAAGCTGAGGTAAGAAGCTGAAAGGCCACCATGCACAGCTGCACCAGATTTTGCACTCTCCAATTTTAGTAAATCAACTCTATTATGTACTTTTGTTGCATAAAAAAAATGTATTTAAAAAAAAATATATATATGGATAAATTAAAAGTAGCATGTTATGCCTTCTGAATTACTTTTGTAAATTATAGACACAATTAAAGTCTCAACTAGTAAATTCTTGTACTTTACATGCTATATGAATAAGGGATGTGGTATCTTCTTTGTGGATCAATTGTAATTGCATCCAAAGGATTAATAGATATCTGAATCCAAAGCCAAAGATGTTATATATTGCATCTTACCCGCAATGATGAGCAAAATGAGCAAAGTTTGGTTCACTGGGCATTTGTTGAATAATTGGAAAATGTGGCAAGCCCCAAACATAACACTCAAACCCCCATTGATGCTTATGGGAGCCTATTTTTTCTGTCCTTTTTCAGAGAGAGTTATCAAGCTTTTGTGAAAAAGGGAATGGGGTAGCTGTACACTGTCACAGGGGACATGTACAAAGGCAAAAACTTTGCCATCATGACCTTATCCTTAAATCCTTGATGAGAGTCTGGAATAGATTTTAAGGGGAAATTTCACTCAAAAATGCAGAAAGAATGGTGTGGGGCTTCCTTAAAATCTATATCAAACCCTTATCTGAACATGCAGCCTGGCAGGCCAAAAAAAGGGGTGTGCTTCTCAGGTCAGGGATAAAGTTGTGGAGAAGTTTGAAGCAGTTTTAGGTTATAAAAAAATATCCCAGCTTTGAACATCTCACGGAGCACTGTTCAATCCATCATCTGAAAATGGAAAGAGTATGGCACAACTGCAAACCAAACAAGACATGGTCGTCCACCTAAACTGACAGGCCGGGCAAGAGAAGCCTTAATCAGAGAAGCATTCAAGAGGCCCATGGTAACTCTGGAGGTGCTGCAGAGATCCACAGCTCAGGTGGGAGAATCTAAAACTATTAGTCATGTACTCCACAAGAGCCTTTATGGAAGAGTGTCAAGAAGAAAGCCATTGTTGAAAGAAAGCCAAAAGAATGTCCCATTTGCAGTTTGCGAGAAGCCATGTGCGGGGACACAGAAAACATGTGGAAGAAAATGCTCTGGTCAGATGAGACCAAAATTGAACTTTTTGGCCTAAAAGCAAAACGCTTTGTGTGGTGGAAATCTAACACTGCAAATCACCCTGAACACACCATACCCACCTTGAAACATGGTGGTGGCAGCATCATGTTGTGGGGATGTTTTTCTTTAGCAGGGACAGGTATGCTGGCCAGAGTTGATGGGAAGATGGATGGAGCCAAATACAGGGCAATCAAAACCTGTTAGATTATGCTAAAGACTTGAGAATGCGGCAGAGGTTCACCTTCCAGCAGGGCAATAACCCTAAACATACAGCCAGAGCTACAATGGAATGGTTTAGATCATAGCATATTCATGTGTTAGAAACCTGTGCTATTCGCTAAAGTAAACATTTTTTACAAAAAATAACAAAAAAATAAATGGATGAACCAGACCAAAAGCAGCAATTAATTGTGAGATATAGCACAAATGAAAATGGAAAAGAAAAAATTGCACTGATTATAGTCCAATATATTACAAAACATGTGATTGATCCAGTGTTTTCACAGGTAGTTGGTTTGATCGATACAAACACCCAGTTATTGAACCACAGACAAGTGGACCGTCACCTCACAGAAAAACTGCTTACCAGTTTATTTGGCTTACTATCTGGTAAGTAGTTTTTCTGTGAGGTGACGGTGCACTTGTCTGTGGTTCAATCACTTGGTGTTTGTATCCGATGGACTTCCACACAGACGATCATTTTCTTTTCTATCGGTTTTTAATCCATAGGAACATTTTAAAACATGTTCTATTTCTTTTCACCGATGGAAAACAAACCGATGGGGCCCACACACGATCGGTTTGTCCGATGAAAACGGTCCATCGGTCCGTTTTCATTAGACAAACCGATCGTGTGTACAGGGCTTTGCAGCATGCAAGGATTTATCCGCGGATACGGTCCACCGGATTTCCACGGATTTGGATCCGATGGAGTGTACTCACCATCGGATCGAAAAGGAATTCCACGCATGCGTCGAATCATTACAGGGGATCCCTTCGGACGGATCGATCCGGTGAGTCTGTACAGACCACCGGATCGATCCACGGGAGCCAATTCAAGCGGATAGATTTGTAGACATGTCTACAAATTTTTATCTGCTGGAATTGGGAAATTTCCGCGGATAAATATCCGCAGGAATGTACACACCATAGAATCTATCCGCTGAAACCGATCCGCTGAGATTTTTCAGCGGATGGATTCTATCGTGTGTACGGGGCCTTACTCACTCATGTGGAGGGAGGGGTGCAGAAATCTGAGGGCCACCCTATTTTAATAGGAACTTACAGATTATAAGCACCCCACAGATCCCCTCTTCATGTTGATGCAATGTGGCCTAAATCTATTTTGAGAGAGGGGTGCTCCCTTTTTTCAACCATCTAGGTTGCTTGCTTGGTTAATTGTCTGGTATGGATTTTAAGGGGGGCCCCATACTTTTTTGCTAATTTTTTTTGTGAAGTTCCTTAAAACACATACCAGACCCTAAATATACACCACATACCATAAAAAAAATAATGTTCCAAGGTGTAAATTCATCATTAATCACATCATCCAGCAATTAAGATCCATTGTTAATCACAATGTTTGATGCTCCTACAAAAATTCAACAACTAACACAGGATAACACAGCCACTAAATGAATGACTTCCAGCTGCAGCAACTCATCATTTAGTTTGCCCATTCAGTGAATCTTGAAACAGCTAGATTTTGTGTCGAAACCTTTGTTAACCCAAACCATAAGGCTCATCAATACTTACCAGCCCTTACACGTGTTGGCTGCACTTCAACAAGTTCTGAATATACCTGTTGACCTGTGAACTGAACTGAAAGCATAAACAAACTAATAATCCTTCTGGCAACTGCTAATCCCCCCATTGTAATGGAGATTAACAATAGTAGACATGTTTGAAATCCAGGACGGCGTAATCTGTAAAGAAACTCATAGGGGGAGCGATGTGCTGACGTGACTGTATTTACGCAAGTCTTGGAAGGACGGACTGCTACATTGAGCTGGCCGGCTTATCTTTTTATACCTATTTACATTTCTTCGATGTAAGTGAAATATATTTTTTAACATTAAATGCCTTTAAGATTTTACACTATGGAGGCCTTATCTCTTTTTGGCCTTATCTCTTTTTGGGGTTCATGTGTGATCGGGCCCTTCTGGCCCATGTGAAAGAAAAATATATTTTAAATATATTTTAAAAAAACATTCTTAATATATTTTTCTCAAATATATTGCCATATATTTGAAATGCTACAATTTTGGCCAGATTCAATATATTTCAAAAATATATTTCAATATATATATATTTGGAATACATTGTGAAATATGTTGCAAATATATTCATAAATATATGTTAAATGTACTTCTGAATGCATTTAGCAATATATTTATGCAACCATAAATATATTGCAATGTGCATTTTGGAATGCATTGTGAATATATTCAGAAATATATTGCTAAATGCATTCAGAAGTACATTTCACATATATTTCTGAATACATTCACAATGCATTCCAAAATGCACTTTGCAATATAATTATGGCTACAAAAATATATTGCTAAATGCATTCAGAAGTACATTTAACATATATTTATGAATATATTTGCAACATATTTCACAATGCATTCCAAAATATATTCACAATTATATTGAAATATATTTTTGAAATATATTGAATCTGGCCAAAATTGTAGCATTTCAAATATATGGCAATATATTTTGGAAACATATATTCAGAATGTTTTTTTTTAAATATAAATGTAAATGTATTTCTGAATGCAAAATGTTAAAAAATACATTCCTATTACATTTTGAAATGCTGTGTATTTATATATTGTATTTTATATATTGTAGGCCTATAAAACTAGCAAACATTTGGAAAAAAAAAACAATAACAGTACAATACACACAACTTTATTATCATGTGAATATACAAAAACTACAACACAGGGAATATAAAGTGGTGTTAACTGTGGTAAATGACATTAATGACATAAAAGTTTGTGGTATTCTGCTGAGGTTCCTGATGTTTCCCTTCAGGTGATATTTCAACGCCGCAATTTTTCTCGTAACAGCGTCACTGATCACACCTTATGAAGTCCCAGGAAACTTTGCCAAAGTAGCAGCTTAAAAAAGTAAATGGAAAATATTAGACTTATTAGATTTTCCCTGTGAATCAAAAGCCATATAAGACCCTTTTCACACTGCAGTGCTGCTAAAGCTCCGGCGGTTTTGCAGTGTTTTTGTAGCACTTTTTAGGCGTTTTTTTTTTAAAAAAAGGGAAAAAGTCCAGTTTTTAATGCACTTTTAATGTGCTTTGGAAGCACTGCCCATTAATTTCAATAGGCAGGTGCTGCGCACAGCCCCAGTGTGAAATTACTCATTACACTGAAAGGGATGCAGTTTTATGAGCTTTTTAGAGGCTATTTCTAGTGCTAAAACGCCTGAATACTAGCTCAGTGTGAAAGGGGTCTAACAGATGCAGCTGAGTAAATACAACTAACAAATATAAGCATGTATAAAAACATCAAAATATTGTAGACTTTTCAAAAATCAGTATAAAAATCAACATCTTGCCTACAACTTGCCTTATTAGTTCAGACTACTACCAGACTGAGCAAGATATCTTATTTTGACACAACAGTCAAATTGGCTTACAGTCTACATGTCAAAGCTGATGTTTTCATAGAGTCTAACTGTACCCGCTTCTCTCCATCTGTCAGCCGCTTGGAGGCACCGCCTTAAGGCCGGATTCACACTAGTGCGGTGCAAATTTCATCTCTCTTATCTCTGCAGAGAGATAAGAGAAGTGTTCAGCAGATCCATTGCATTTTAGCTGCAGATTAGGAGACCTGGGAGAGGGGAGGGGGAGGGGGGAAGTGTATTGAGCTGAATGAGACAAATCCTGAAGAGAAATGAACACATCTGCGAATCAGCTGCGTACCCATAGAAGATAATGGGCCTGAATTTGCACCTGAGCCGCACCGCAATGCCTAAAATACGCACATGTTTTTTCTGCAATGCGCAGTGCGAATGCATCGCACATATGTGAACCAGCCTCATTGAAAACAATGTATTTAGAAATGTTCTGCGTATTGGATGCGGTTTAAGCCGCACTCAATTCGCATAGGTGTGAATCCGGCCTTAACCACTTTAGCCCCGGGCCTGTTTTTCAGAGTCGGTGTTTACGAGACAAAACCATTTTTTTTTGCTAGAAAATTACTTAAAATCCCCAAACATTATATATTTTTTTTTTCTAACACCCTAGAGAATAAAATGGAAGTCATTGCAATACTTTTTGTCACACCGTATTTGCGCAGCGGTCTTACAAGCGCACTTTTTTTGGAAAAAAATCACTTTTTTAAATGAAAAAATAAGACAACAATAAATTTGGCCCAATTTTTTTATATATTGTGAAAGATAATGTTACGCCGAGTAAAATGATACCCAACATGTCACGCTTAAAAATTGCGCCCGCTCGTGGCATGGCGTCAAACTTTTACCCTTAAAAATCTTGATAGGCGACGTTTAAAAAATTCTACAGGTTGCATTTTTTGAGTTACAGAGTAGGCCTAAGGCTAAAATTATTGCTCTCGCTCTAACGATCGCGGCGATACCTCACTTGTGTGGTTTGAATACCGTTTTCATATGTCGGCGCTACTCGCGTATACGTTCGCTTCTACGCGCGAGCTCGTCGGGACGGGGCGCTTTAAAAAAAATTTTTTTTGCTTTTCGCATTTATTTTTATTTATTTTACAATTTTTAACACTGAAAAAAATAAAAAAAATAAAAATTATCACTTTTATTCCTATTACAAGGAATGTAAACATCCCTTGTAATAGAAAAAAGCATGACAGGTCCTCTTAAATATGGGATCTGGGGTCAAAAAGACCTCAGATCTCATATTTAGGCTTAAATGCAAAAAAAAAAATTTGGAAATGTCATTTTTTCAAATGACAAAAAAAAAATGTTTCTTTAAGACGCTGGGCGGGACTGACGTTTTGACGTCACTTCCGCCCAGCGGAGCTATGGGGACGGGCGAAGGAGATTTTTCCTTCAGTCTCGTCCCCGCTCAGCTGCCGGACACATCCGATCCCCTCCGCTACCGACGGCTCCGGTAAGCGGCGGAGGGCGCGGAACAGCGGCGGGAGGGGGGGGGGCCCTCTCCCGCCACCGATAACGGTGATCTCGCGGCGGATTCGCCGCGGAGACCACCATTATCGTTAACACGGCCGCCCACAGAAGAGATGAATATCTCGATTGTGGCAGCAGCTGCTACCGTTACCGAGATATTCATCTCTAAAGTGATGATGTATAACGGCGGTGGGCGGTCGGCAAGTAGTTAAAGTTACTTTTTATTGAAGTGGTTGTAAAGACACAAGGGTTTTTACCTTCATGTATTCTATGCATGAAGGTAAAAAAAAAAACTTCTGTGTGCAGCAGCACAGTGAAAAATCGTGAAGATACCGCGCTGTCTACGTGAATATTAAATATGTGAATGCAAGCAGCTTAAAATGTGAGATACCCACAAACAAACTAGTACAAAGGAAAAATAGCTGCGCAACTAATGTGAATACTACAGTAGTGTTGATACAAAGTATAATACCATTTGGATGGAACAAATTGTTCGCCCATACATGAGATATTCAATAGGTTGTGAGAAATAAATCAAACGTGTGAGAGTCTATTCAAACAACAAAATATGCATCCGATGGTAATTTGATAGTAGAAAAATTCCTTTTCCCATTCAAGCAGATAGTGACATCAAAAATGCAAGAACCTCAGAAAAGTGCATGGATAGATAGGACACCTCCACCTCTCAATCACACTGTCCCTTACCGGAAGGGAAGATCCCAACTAGAGATCTTCTGACAGCAGATGGCTTACTCCCCAGCCAGGTGGTTGCGTGGCAGGATATCCAAGAGCCAAAACTTCTCCCACAATAGACCAGGACTCGATGTTGATTGAAACCAGTATGGAGAAGAAAAAGGCTTTGTGGAGCTTTGTCAGAGAAAATACAGATTGCAGTCCTCCTGGATCTGAGAAATGGAACACAGGTGTGTAGGATTGTGACTGTGTTCCATTGCTCAGATCCAGGAGGACTGCAATCTGTATTTTCTCTGACAAAGCTCCACAAAGCCTTTGCTGTCAATCACAGCCAGTGAGCTAATTAGGAGATGGGGCCAAGGCAAGGCTCAGTGTGTGATTGGACACACAGAGCTCTGGTTCAGGAGCACCGGCATGGGACCAGAGAAGAGAAGGATCTGAGCTGCTCTGTACAAAAACCTTTACTCAGAGCAGGTAAATAGGAGTAGGACATGTTTGATATTTTAAAAAAAAGACAACGTTTTAATCTTTCGATACCAAAAGAAAACCTACCTGTTTAGGCCTTGAGTACGACACTTGACAAGGAGATGAGTTCAACTCTTCAGACGGGACAGAAGGTGATGCACACGATACACCCACACAGGATGAACTTCCACAATCATTCTTCAGTGCTATTAGCTGCACTCTTGTGGTTTTCAAAGTATCCATTATGCCAGGCAAATCTATGGAAGTGCATAAAAACTTTTTAAGTAACATAATGCCCTATTTTCTCACTATATCCATTCATTTCATTTGTTAGAAATTGATGACTTGTGGAAAAATTTACTTTTACATGATTAGAGGGTTTCCTCCAGTCTGCTGCTGACCCCCCCCCCCCCCACTAGATCAAAAATATTCCAGGAGGGTTTCTCCCAAGGTAAAAGTAAGGATGTTCCACAAAACAAAAATCCTACTTGTGTATATAGTATGTAGTTACCTCAGTGTACTCACTGATACTATAATGTATGTAGTACAGTAAACTCCCAGTTACCCAACGATCCCCGTTGGTACTGTTGTTTCTGGTTGCTTGAGAGCTAATAGTAACTCTCAAGCACCCATCTCCCATGGCACCCTGACCTCCTCCCACTTAGCAGCTAAAGGGGGTAGGGCTTGGGGGCAGGGTTTTACCACCCCCAAATTCACATGTGAATGAGCCGTAAAAGTGCTATTGCCAAATGCAACTAAGGGCTCATTCACAGGTGCGGTATGCAATGCTCCAATGCGCCTCTGAGAAATTCTGCAAGGTGGTGAGGAGGCAAAATGTTAACACTAATAATTGCAGTGAAAGGCACGTGATTGCAGCGCGGTAGTACGGCAATTATAGGTTTTAGTCAGGTGTGAGGAGGCAACATTGGAAGACACTGTGCCCTGTGATCTTTGACTTCTCCCATGTTGTTCAGGTAGATCTCCACCTCTCTAAGGTTGCCTAACTCTGCCTTAAAACACTGTAGAATGAAAGGGCAAATGATTGGTCAAAGAGAAAATAAAGATAAAAAAAAATAAAAATAACAAAGGCAGCAGTACTGGTGAAATAACACACAATAAATAGATAAAAAATGAAAAGACTGAGCCAATATAAAAAATTCAATTAAAATAAAAAAATTTCACCAATACCAATTCACATTGAAAGTTTGGCATACAGGGGCTGATATGCCAAAAAACGGTGCACAATAATTAACCAAAACAAAAAATCAGAGTGCACAGAAAAATTTGTATATAAATTCACAAAATGAATGTCCAATTATATGTGTAAACAATGAGAGGTTAATACGCCAAATCTGTGATCCCAAAATTGTATGCCAACAGCACACAATTGGCAAACCAAACCTCAACAGTTCTTAACCTCCCTGGCGGTAAACCCGAGCGTGACTCGGGGTTGATTTTTTATGCTAGGATCGGTAACCCCGAGTCACGCTCGGGCTGGACGTGCAGAGTGTGCAGCGGCGCGGCTTACCTTTCGCTGGATCCACAGGCTTGGTTTACTTACCTTGTCCCTGGATCCAGCGATGCCACCCCGCTGTGTGAGCGAGCGGGACCTCCTCGCTCGATTCACAGTCTCCCCGTGTGCCGCCGATCTCCGTTCCCTGCGACGTTACGACGCACGGGAGCGGAGAACGGCGCCAAATTCAAAAAAGTAAACAAACACTTTACATACAGTATACTGTAATCTTATAGATTACAGTACTGTATGTAAAAAATACACACCCCCCTTGTCCCTAGTGGTCTGCCTAGTGTCCTGCATGTTCTTTTATAAAAATAAAAAATGTCATTTCTGCCTAAAAACTGTAGATTGTCCAAAAGTGTCCCTTTATGTCAAAAATGGTTTTAGATCAGCTAGAAAACAGCGATAATAAATTATAATCACTTGCAGAAATGTGCGATAGCGATTTGTGGGGAAATTCGTCATAAAAAAAAAAAAAATAATGACAGCGACAATTCTGCAACTGAGCAAATTTCAGTGATTTTGAGTTGATTACATTATTGAATAATTTTTATTATAATTATATTATTATTTGTTATAATTATTTATAATTATTTATTATATTATAATTTATAATTTTGTTTTTAAAAAAAAAAATCATACCCGGGATGCCTACAAGACTCTTGCTTGGTCAGATTTAAGTGAGTTATTTCTAAAAATTACAGACCTACAGTATAAAACGCCAAATTTCCTTGCAAAATAATTGTACCGCTTTTGGTACGTAATTCCACACAGAATCATACCGCCAGGGAGGTTAATGATATCGCCACAAAACTCAAACACTGATGACCAAATGAATGATGAAGGATGATGCAGATATGATGATCAGATACAGTGCCAGTTAAATGCAGTGATATAAAAAAACGGAAGGTGCCCACCACCGTAATTAAGTTGTCCGCTTACCAAAGGCAAGTTGTCTCAGTTGTTGTTTTTTTTCTTCCAAGTGCTTATTCCGGTTTTCCATTCACCAGCTGTCAGTCTTGGTCAGGTGCTTTGACAGCGGCTGGCGGCCCATCTGTCAGAATCCCCCAAAAGAAAAAAAATTAGCTTTCCACCTCCACACCCACCCCCCCTCCCACACACACACACCCCAGACACAGCTAACCTCCTTCTGCACAATTTATTTGATGGCAGCTGAATGTAAACAGCAGGTAGTGGGGGAACCATAGCCAGACTGCCATTGGCTGTTTCAATTTTAAAATTAGGCTGATTATTGCGCCCCCTTCCCACTGCCTGCTGTCAATCAGCAGAGGAAGACCTGAATAAGAATGTTCTCCTTCAAATCCTCTCCTTTGCTGATTGACAACAGGCAGTGGGCAGGTGCAATAGCCCACTAGCTATTGGCTACTGCAATTTAAAATAGTCAATAGCAACCTGTCTATTGATTTCCCTGCTATCTGCTCTTTTTTCCTGTATTCTCACAGTGGCCAATGGCTGTTAGAATACAAAAAAAGGCCTAGGTGTCAACTGACATCAGGCTACTTCTGGGACAGCTGGATGTAAACAGAATATCAGTACCTCATATTGTTATCGGCCTGAAAGGTGGCCCATAATTGGTATCTGTATGGAAAATCCATATCTGTTGGCACCTAGTAGCAGGGCAGATAATAATATGCAAAATGGGAGGGAGACATAAAACATTGGTAGCACTGTGCCCTGACATTATGGGGAATATTTACTAAAGGCAAATCCACTTTGCACTACAAGTGCACTTGGAAGTGCAGTCGCTGTAGATCTGAAGGGGACAAAAAAAAAAAAAAAAAAAGCATTTTTGCTTGTACATGATTGGATGATAAAATCAGCAGAACTTCCCCTCATTTCAGATCTTCCCCTCCGATCTACAACGACTGCATTTTCAAGTGCACTTGTAGTGCAAAATGGATTTGCCTTCAGTAAATCAACCCCTATGCTGCATGATGAGTGGATATAGAATGGAAGCCGTATAATATTATATGCAGCAATGTGCACTGAAAGTATGCTACACAGTTACTGGATATAACATGGAAGCCATACATATTATATGAAGCAGGGTGACATGCTGTGGAAAAGAAGCTTTATAATATTACATTACTGTTCACATGCTGCATGGTAACTGGGAAGGTGAATGCACACAGAATGAGAAATATTCAGCAGGAAATAGACAAATAAAACTTAACTCATGCACCAAACTTTCACAATTCTAATATTATTTGATAGAAGACATACCTTTAATCCAGGAGAATCCATCCAGGAGAAAACATCCAGGAAAATAAAGAGAGTGTCTCCACCATGCCATGCTTTCCTTTTCAGACTAGGCCTAAACAGGAAGTGAGAGGTGAAAGTTCACCCCTCTGGTTCCCACTGCTCACTTCCTGTCTTTCTGTATTATGATTGAAGTCTGTCTGTTTGAAGAGTTTTTCCTAGGGCAGGATTTACATATTAGAAGATTGAAGGCACAGAAATCACAGACCCCCATCCCAATAAAAGGAATGAGAAAAAAAAAAGAGAAAAATATTTATACATGTAAGTAAGTGATGGGAGAGGCATTCTATATATATATATACACTGTATCTTCATTCTGCTATATGTGTGTGTGTGTGTGTGTGTGTGTGTGTATATATATATATATATATATATATATATATATATATATATATATATATATATATATATATATATATATATATATATATATCAGATATACTCTATGTGTGTGTATGTATGTATGTGTATATATATATATATATATATATATATATATATATATATATATATATATATATATATATATTATATACACACACATATATACTGTACACACACAGAATGCAGCTCTCATCACTTACATATTTAGCTTCCAGCCCAGCCTAGTATTGGCACATGACAACAGTGCAGCTTGGGCAGGGATATGACATTTAAAGCGGAGTTACACCCAAAAGTGGAAGCTCCACTTATTTGCCTCCCCCCCCCCCTACTTTGCCACATTTGCCTCCTTTCGGGGAGGGGAGCAGGTTCCTGTTTTTGACAGGTACCTGTCCCCACTTCCGAGAGATCTCGCTGCGGCAGATTGGTGTTTCCGATTCTTTTCTGCATGCGTGTTTTTGATGCATTCCAGGGCATGTTTGGTGTGTTTTTGATGCATTCCAGGGCATGTTTGGTGTGTTTTTAAAGCATTCCAGTGCATTTTCCTCCTCTTTTTTTCTTAACCTTAGATAAGGACATGTATGTTCCAGTGCGTTCAGGTGCATTCTAGTGCGTTTTTGATGTGCTTTACAGTGTTCCAGTACAGTCCAGTGCAGGAAAAATGCAGCATGCTCTACTTTTTTTCTGGAACTGCAAGCACTGGTGTGAATTATGCCATTGAAAACCATATAACCTACTTTCCATGCAGACAAAAAAAAAAAACACACTGGACTGCATGTGGTGTGAATTGGCCCCTATAGGGAATGGCAGCAGCAGCACCCGAGAGCCTATGGAAACATTGGCTGGGGTACCAACATCGCTGGATTCCAGGACAGGTAAGTGTCCTAATATTAAGTCAGCAGCTGCAGTATGTGTACAGTATGGGGGTTATTTACTAAAGGCAAATCCACTTTGCACTACAAGTGCAAAGTGCACTTGAAATTGCACTGAAAGTGCACTTGTAAGTGCAGGCGCTGTAAATCTGAGGAGTAGATCTGAAATGAGGGGAAGCTCTGCTGATTTTATCATCCAATCATGTGCAAGCTAAAATGCTGTTTTTTTATTTTCCTTTCTCCCCTCGGATCTACAGCGACTGCACTTTCCTTGCAATTTTAAGTGCACTTTGCATTTGTAGTTTGCACTTGTAGTGCAAAGTGGATTTGCCTTTAGTAAATAACCCCCTTTGTGTAGCTGCTGAGTTTTAATTTTGTGCTGGGGAGAACTTTACTATCCCAATTCCTTTTATTTGGCTGCTGGAATTACCCTTCGGCAGGTACTAAGTCCAAACAATGGACTGGACTTAGTATAAAAAGAATATACAGTATATATACTATATATACTATATTGCCAAAAGTATTAGGATGCCTGCCTTTACACGCACATGAACTTTAATGGCATCCCAGTCTATAACAGATTCAATTCCTCTGGGAAGGCTGTCCTATAGGAATGTTTGACCATTCTTCCAGAAGCACATTCATCCCAAAGGTGTTCTATCAGGTTGAAGTCAGGACTCTGTGCAGGCCAGTCAAGTTCCTCCACCCCAAACTCGCTCATCCATGTCTTTATGGACCTTGCTTTGTGCACTGGTCCAAATCATTTGGTGGAGGGGGGATTGTGGTGTGGGGTTGTTTTTCAGGGGTTGGGCTTGGCTCCTTAGTTCCAGTGAAGGGAACTCTTAAAGCGTCAGCATACCAAGACATTTTGGACAATTTCATGCCCCCAACTTTGTACGAACAGTTTGGGGACAGCCCCTTCCTGTTCCAACATGACTGTGCACCAGTGCACAAAGAAAGGTCCATAAAGACACTGATGAGGGAGTTTGGTAATAATAGTGCAACTACTGATTCATCGATTAAACAGAACATTGATGATTTATATCCGGAGTTTCTCTTGGTACCCTGCAAGCAGACAAGACCCTTGGACTGTGGAGGTGGATGTCTGTGAAGGTTCTCATTCATTCAGGTCAATCAATAAATCAAACTAACTGGACTTGCAGTATTTTAAGACGTTTTGCTGGTCCCCCGTCAAGCTTTCTCAATTCAGAATGACATTCTTTGGGAATGGAAAGTGGATGCGAGAGGTTTATCTGCTTTGTATTAAATGGATTATGTGCTTAAAATCGTATAAAAAAATATATATATTTTATTTGAATCTTTTGGTTTTTATTACATTTTTTTATTTTAAAAGGAGTAAAACAAACCATTTTAAAATGAGAGTGGCTCTCTTATAAATGTATTCAGAATGTTATCTATGTCATAGTTACAAAAATATATGTTGAAATGTCTTTAGTAGACATTAAGGGGCAGATCTGAGATACGCTACGCCGCCGTACCTTACCTGGCTTTGGTTCGAATCCTTAAAGATTTTGCGCCGTAAGTTACGGCGGCGTAGTGTATCTCAAGCGGCGTAACGGCGCGGAATTCAAATGCGGCAAGTAGGGGGCGTGTTTCATTTAAATGAAGCGCGTCCCCGCACCGAACGAACTGCGCATGCTCCGTTCCTAAATTTCCCGCCGTGCATTGCGCTAAATGATGTCGGAAGGACGTCATTGTTTTGACGTGGACGTAAATTACGTCCATCCCGATTCACGGACGACTTACGCAAACGTAAAAAAAAAATCAAATTAAACGCGGGAATGACAGCCATACTTAACATAGCAGGTTTAACTATACGCCACCAAATAGCAGCTTTAACTATACACCGAAAAAAGCAGACTAGAGACAACGTAAAAGAATGCGACGGCCGCTCGTACGTTCGTGGATCGTCGGAAATAGCTAATTTGCATACCCGACGCGGAAAACGACGTAAACACCACCCAGCGGACGCCGAAGAATTGCATCTTAGATCCGAAGGCGTACGAAGACGTACTCCTGTCGGATCTAACCCAGATGCCGTCGTATCTTGTTTTGAGGATTCAAAACAAAGATACGACGCGGGAAATTTGAGAGTACACCGGCGTATCAGTAGATACGCCGGCGTACTCGCTTTGTGAATCTGCCCCTAAATATTTTCAGAAAAACATATTTTAAAAATATATTTTCTAATATATATCTTTGGAAATTACATTTAAATTATATTTTTGAAATGCATTTACAAGTATATTTAAAGATATATGTTTAAATGCATTTTTTTTATATGTTCAAAAATATCTGAAACATATATTTACAAACATATATTTTCACATATATGCCTTTGGAAAATATATTAAAATTATATTTTTGGAACACATTTACAAATATATGTAAAAATATATGTTGAAATTACTTTTTTTATGTGTTAAAAAAAATCTGAAGAATATATTTTAAAAATATATTTTCCAATATATGTCTTTGGAAAATGCATTTAAATTATATTTTGGAATGCCTTTACAAGTATATTTAAAAATATATGTTTAAATGCATTTTTTTAGATGCTCAAAAATATCTGGCAAATATATTAAAAAAAATATATTTGCAAATATATGCCTTTGGAAAATATATTTTAATTTACATTTTTGGAATAGATGTAAAAATATATTTGCGTAGGCCAATATATTGTAAATATATTTAAAATATATAATTAAAAAAATATATATATTGGAAATATATTTTTCTTCCATATGGGGGGTGTTGGAGGCTTGACAGAGTGGTTTCCTTGGATGACCAAAAGCCCTGGCTGGGTATATAGCCACAAGCGAGAAAGACCTCCATAATAGGAGGTCACAGGAGCTGGTAAGCGGCCATTCTGATGAGGTGGGGGCTTTCTTTAAACTCACATACTACTTTGGTGAAAGTATTAGGCACTCAGGGATTCATTGCACATCACGTCACTATATGGATTTCCTTTCAATGTGTTTATCACTGTTTATAGTTTTTTTTGGCGCAATTTATTTTTGGACTAATTTGATTTGTGCTGTGTGTATCACACAGCAAAATAGTATGACGTTAATACAAACACTTATAGTACTGCCATTTATATGTAGGGGTCTGCCTGGCTCTCTCTGGCGAGGCCCAGGAGGTTATCCCCACGGGCTTCTCAGGCTTTCTACTCCTTCTGGACCGACACATTGACTGCATAATCTGAAGATAACCTACAAATGAATTTATTTACTAAAAACAAACCTTCTACTCTGGTGTATAACTGATTTATGTATTTCTTTTGAAGGATCTTGCATTTGTGAGACACCGCTGAACATCAAACACAATGATATGTACCTTCATCTTTGTTTAAAGGTGTTGTAAAGCTTTGTGTTTTTTCACAAAAAACACCTTGCACTCTCAGCCCCCCAGCCTCCCGTTTTACTTACCTAAACCTCGAAACTCTGTGGGCGAGATCCCGCAATGCTTTCCCCCAACTTGAGGTGGCTCTTTATTGGAGATTGATAGCAGCGCAGCCATTAGCTCCTGCTGCTCTTAATCAAATCAATGACGCAGCCTGCCGGGGGCGGGGGCGAGTGATACACTTGGCGGCTATGGCCGCCGAGTGTATCAAACGGGAGCACACCCACAAGCTAACCCCCTTGGGAGAGCGCTTCTTAGAGGGGGTTAGCTCTTGCGGGGAGGAGCCGAGACAGCCGGCGAGGGACCACAGAAGACGAGGAGCGGGGTCACTCTGTGCAAAACGAACTGCACAGTGGAGGTAAGTATGGTATGTTTGTTATTTAAAAAAATAAAAATAAACCTTTACAAACCTTCTGTTTAATCTGTTTGGATTTTATAAGTGGGCAATTAGAAATGTCCCACAATGACACAGTGTTCTTACTGAAAAAAATACTTTTTATATGATATGTATAAAATGCCAATGCTTGTTAAATACCACTTTATAACGTTGTCAACACTGTATTTTAGGTCATTTGAATACTTCTATGTTTTCTGTGCTACTTTAAAGCCCCTGGCGAAGCAGGGTTTCCCGTGAAACGCATGGGCCATACTTCTGACACTACCAGGACCTGCACAACCTGGACCAAAGAGACAGTAAACTGTATTCTCTTTCAGATTGTAAAATGTTTTAAATCTTCCATCCATGGATGGAAAATAAAGTTTTTCTATATTGTTTTAAAAATTGTTGTATAGATTATTATTTAAACCCCACTGAGGCACATTCAAAGTCCCACTTCACCTTACTCCTAGTTTGAATTTTGTATCTTTCAGGGACGGTGCCTCTGTGGAGTTATAATTATTCCATCATCCCCATGCCTAAAGTAGGAAAATAAAAATGAATGCCTGTGTATTGAGTGAGAAAGGTGATCACTGATTGATTTCATTTCATTTAAAAAAAACATGCATCTGGAAATGGGTGGGTAGGTAGGAGGGTGGATGATGCAAGGTGTGTGTTAATGAGGTCAGCTGGTCAACTCCTTCCTGTTTCATGACCTATAGTCTGGCCAGGAAGTAAGGCAGAAGTAATGGATACGTGTTTGGAAACATCCAAGAAGACAGTGAGGTAAGTGTCTGTAGAATTATAGGAAAGCTTTGATATTTTTGCAAAATAAGTACTTATTGGTATATTGGGGAGCTGGAATTTAGTTTTGTTTTTTAAAGTGAAAAAAAAGGTGAACTTAGCCTTTAAGTTGTAGAAACCAAACAGGTGAAAGAGTCCAAAATGTCCGTAATTGTTCACAATGTATTCACGTGAAACATTATAACTTAATGTATAAAGTAACATTATGTATATATAAAATTAAAAGTTGTCTAAACATAAAGAAAAACTGAACAATAAAACTCTTATTTCATACTGCATTTATAAACTGTATACAGTTTACTGTATAGTAAACTGTATATATATTGAGGCCTTGCAAGCCTTATAGGCTGCTCATATATAATAATATCAGCCCAAAGCTTAATGTGTATGAATAACAGAGTGAAACTGAGTGTATCAACATATCACTTGAAATAAAACATGTCTTTGGTGACTAAACATGAATCAAAATAATCTGTAACACTTACACTAACCTGAGCCTTGAAAAAAGTGTGCATACTTTAGAACAATGAAATGAGGACTTGAAGGATACATATTTGTTATCAGATGCATGATATGAAAGAAGAGAAGTAAACACAAAAATTGGCAAAGTGAAATGTGAAGGTTACCTATATTTGGTTCTGAATTAACATTTCCTTTTGGACTGCAAATGTGTATTGTGGTCAGCAGCAGTTAGAAGTGTACACATCACAGGGTGTACACAGGGTTGAAAAATGTATCTCTGGAGTAAGGAGGAGGAGACTGAAGAAAATGTTTCGCTAGTAAAAGGCTTGATAAAAACAGAACCTGGAGACCAGCTACATATCCTAAAGCTTCCATTTAATTTTACATCCTGACACAAGTCACAGTTATCCTTGACAACTTTCTCTTCCAGCTTTAAGAAATAAACCTGAGAATGAAGGATTCTTTGAAGGTTCATTGAATTTAACTATATAATACATTAGCAAGTTGGAAATTGTAGTGTCAGCACAACTAAGACCTGTAAGAAATATTGCGAGGATGGTGTGAGCATTAAAGAGATGTACATCTGTATAGAGAATACCATGCATTATAGGATCACTATGGGTAATGCACGATTACTGCTCTTTTATCAATAGCACTTGGTTATTAACTCCTGAACCTAAAATATTTAATTTAGACATGCCAGTGCTTAAAATCTATGGCTGTGAACATTTTGTATTAACTTTCACTGATTTAAATGAAGGCACATTATTTCTTCGGGTGTTACTTATGTGATTAATTCACGTTGTCTCTTGACCACTGACAGGGCATAGGAGATGCCATGCTTTGATTTCCCTAGACACACATACAGGAAAGACACTTATAGTTGAAACCTTTGAGGCTTTGGAGTATTAAAAGCCAGGAATGGTAGCAATGTCTTATGTCCCTTCAGTGCGTTGGTTTCTGTGGCTTAGCTCCTATTTCCACTACAGATTGCTTCCATTTGTTATCAAGAATATTAGCAAGGAAGCTGCACAGGAAATTAAATGACACTGGGTCATATTTATTTCAACTATGAGATGGGAGAAACATGCATCATCTTTCGAGGATCTCTTACCTTGGTATTCTCATACATGCATTTAACCTAGTTTTACATTATCTAAATGTTGCCTTGCTACCAATAAAATACTTTAGGGTGTATCCAACTCAAATTTGTTTTGTGGCCTCATCATTTTATATCTTTATATCCAAATTAGATGAAAGGAGTTGAAGAACACTGACATTTCATTAATATCCCAAAGCTTTTGGAAAAGCCAAATAATGCATCAAACATTTATGCTTTCATGGCCTTGCTGTGGTTGCATAGGGAAATGTAATATCGCCTTTTCTTTTATTCATTGAATTTGTCTTACACCCTGTATACACAGTATACATGTAGCTAGCTATAATCATAAACATCAGTATACTGTACCAAAAGTAAAATAAAAGAAAATGAACAATAATATACAAATAATATCTTTCTTTTCTGCATAAAGCATGTAATAATAAACAAATGTAGTGCATTAAAGTAGCTATATTATTTATATTTAATGTATTTAATAGTATATATTAGGGTTGTCCCGATACCACTTTTTTAGGACCGAGTACAAGTACCGATACTTTTTTTCAAGTACTCGCCGATACCGAATACAGATACTTTTTTTTTAAATGTGTCCCCAAATGCAGCCATGTCCCCCCACAAATGCAGCCATGTCCCCCCACAGATGCAGCCATGTCCCCCCCCATATATGCAGCCATGTCCCCCCATATGCAGCCATGTCCCCCCATATGCAGCCATGTCCCCCCCATATCCAGCCATGTCCCCCCCATATCCAGCCATGTCCCCCCATATCCAGCCATGTCCCCCCATATCCAGCCATGTCCCCCAATATGCAGTCATGTCCCCCCATATCCAGCCATGTCCCCCCCATATCCAGCCATGTCCCCCCCATATGCAGCCATGTCCCCCCCATATGCAGCCATGTCCCCCCCATATGCAGCCATGTCCCCCCATATGCAGCCATGTCCCCCCCCATATCCAGCCATGTCCCCCCCATATGCAGCCATGTCCCCCTTACCTACATGCTGCCGCGCTGCCGCACCGACCGCTTGGTTGATACGGGCGGGGAACATTACAGCTTTCATTTGAATAGCTGTAGTGTTTCGCGCCGCACTGCGTATAGACACTCCCCCTTGCTCGGGATTGGACAGTTCACCCGAGCAAGGGGGAGTGTCTATACGCGGCGCGGCGGGAAACACTACAGCTATTCAAATGAAAGCTGTAATGTTCCCCGCCCGTATTAACCAAGCGGCGGCGGCAGCGGGGATGCGGCGTAGCAGCGGGGTGCGAGTATCGGATGAGGCATCAGGGGCATTTGCAGGAGTACAAGTACTCCCGCAAATACTCGGAATCGGTCCCGATACCGATACTAGTATCGGTATCGGGACAACCCTAGTATATATATATATATATATATATATATATATATATATATATATATATATATATATATATATATATGTGTATATATATATGTATATATACATATATATATATATATATATATATATATATATATATATTTATTTATTTTTTTAAGGCAGTGTATGTGTGAACTTAAGGCTGGAATTTTATCAAAGGAATCTTTAGGCACACATTTTTTTGCATTCTGTAGAACACCTTTTTGCTATTATCACTTACTTTATTTAAAACATGTTCTTGCTTTACTAAGCCTAACCCACCTCAAAATAATGTAGAACCAAAGGCTCCCCATAAGAAAACGTATTTTTACATCTTGGATAGGGCAAGGGAGAGTTATAAACCCTGCAGATTTTCTTCACTTCCTGTCCCATAGCAAAACAGGAAGTGAGAGGAAATGCCTGCAAATTAGGGGAATTCCTTGGGGATCCCCAGGTCACCAGAACTAGCATTGGAAGATTTTCCCACTATTACTTTTATGGTTCAATGATAGGCACAGACTACAATAAAAACTGGCAAGCCCCCCCCCCCAGTTAGTCACCCCCCCAAAAAAAGGTCCTTTAAAAAAAAAGGTCCTTTAACTACGAGCGACGGGCACAGCTAGCTGTTTATAGGCAGTGTGACATCTATGCAATGTGATTGCACGTGAGACGCTTAATTTTCCTTCTTTATCGAGTCCTTGTGGCACAGAGCAATGCGCCTGAACATTCCCACTGTAAGATCATTGTCCTTGTTGTGGGGTTTGTGATTGGCACCGCCATAGGACATGGGCGGTGCTTCCCTAGGAGCCGTTGCATCACTTCCGGCTTCTGTGCCATTGGGAACCTGGAAATGACGCTGCGGCTCCGTGGCTGGAACACACGGCCCGGCGGCGCCTTATCTTGGCCAGATTGGTAGGTTCAGACTGTACTCAGTAAAAAAAAGTATTATAGCCTAGGCTATAATAACATTTTGTTCTGGGTTTTCATATACGTTAAGCTTTGCTTCTTACTAACCCTAAAATGTTGCTAAATAATGTAGCTATATAAATTATTCTGCTAATTATATCACTCTTATTGATTGGTTTATTCCAGTGTCTAATGAATAGAAAAATGTCTGTAAAACATGTGAGGGTTTTAAGAACACTGTGTTACATTTTAACTTTACTTTTTCTTGAGAAATTCAATGAAAAACTGATTATCAGTGGTTTGGTTTTGTGTTTACACTATGCAAACTGTCCCCATTGATCCGCCTGGCCAATTAAATGTTATTGATGAGTGGGTGTCATTACGTCTATATGTTGTCTTACCTGACATAGAGAAGAGTGCCGATCTGCATGCATTGAGCTGCAATATGACTTGTGAGAAGACATAATGTCAGCTGGCTTGGAGTGCTGATATGATAATGAAGATTTTATATTATAGAGTCATGATCTGGCTGTTTTTATGATTTCAGGTATTCTGTTTACAGATTTTCAGCTCCATGCACTGAGATTAAAGAGGTTCGGTCATTAACCTAACTCAAACAACTAGGACATTAACGTGTATGTAAACCCTCCATGCAGCCAGTGAAGTGAACAGCCTCAGATGATACACAGAGATTAACCTAATCTCTCTACATGTTTTATATGTATATCTGCTGTGTTCACATTTATATACTGTTTAGAAAGTTGAGATTGTGTTAAGAGATTTTCTCTTCCTGGTTAACACAGAGTGTGATGTCTGGGCATACAGCCAAGATAGCTAACATTGCTGATTGGAGGTAAGGCACACACCCCCTCTCGTCATAGGCAGAGACTCTCAGAGCTGTTTTGAAATAGTAGCTGCTCTCTGCTACTCTATTTTAGCAACCTCCTCCGACAAAAGATTCAGGCTGCTTTTGTCTAAAAAGTCCAAAAATATGTCAGGAGTTCTCAGGCTAATAACTGTTCAGAATACTGCAGATATACGTTCCCAGCTCAAATTTCATGAATCAAGTTTACATCCACTTTAAAGGACAAAAACGATATTCATAGCCATGATGTTAGAAAGATAAATTGATACTGAAGAGTAAAGACAGCTAAAAAAGAATTTGTGATAAAAGTGTAAGGGTGCCTGCAGGAATGAAAGGATTGTCAACAGTTATGGTAAACTGGATGGTGATCTTCTAGTCCAGAAGTCTTCAATCTTTTCTGTACGATCGCCACATTGTATACTTCCAACATATTTGTGGGATGAAAAATTTGTCCAGCTTTTTGCATCTGAAGTTCCTTGTCAAAGTATTTTATTGAGTGAATATGATAATCAGGTACAAATCTTGTGTTATACAAGTTGTAATAAGTTATCCAACTTACAACAGGTTTGAAAAAAACAAACTTCATGGTCCCATACATAAGTACCGATAAGTAAATTATATAAACTCAACAGAAAATAGAAAAGTAAATAAATCATTACATCAAGATATATTCATGACTGTAGTTGGAAATACTATTTATCATATAAATTGTTTTACTTGGACCTGGAATATTGAAGTATAATTATGTAAAGCAGTATTTTATTACTGTTTAAATAAAATGAGTTATAAAGTAAAAATAAAAGGATAGACCAAAAAAATGGATAGGATAATAGGAAAATAGAGAAGGAAGTGTAGAAGTCCACTGAGACAGTTCAAATAAGTTGGCTTACAGCCTGAGGGTTTGAAAAGGAACACTATAATGTTCACGATAATGAGTAGAGTAACACCCAAGCGCTAGAAATTTGGTTTTGTAAGTCCTTTATTACCGAATGAATCTTTCAGCTACAGCATAAGAATTGAGTTGTCGCTGAATGATAGAAGGTGATAATTAATCCAAGGGTTCCAGATTTTTTCAAAGACTGGAATTTGATCCCTTTCTATAACTAGCATTTTGGCGTGAGACATGAAGTCATTTACTCTACTTATGGTCTTGTATATCTCCAGGTTAGGGGTCCTCCATGCCCTTGCTATTGTTTGCTTAGCTGCCGTAAGAAGTTGAGTGAGAAGATTGAATTGCTTATGTGTAATGAGATCCGGTTTTAGGTTGAGCAAGGCTGTGGCTGGGTCTGGTTGCACAGTGAGACCAAATATTCTGTTTTCAATTTCTCTTTATTAATCGTTTTCTCATATACAAAACTTTTACATATGTTCAAGAATCATTTACATTATACCTTGTTCACATTAATAATACAGAATTCTGAAACTTGATACTTATAAATTACTTTGAAATTAAAACATATTACCCTCCAATATTAATATCCTTCAACATTCATCTACTCCCCGTTATCACCATTCTCAAAAATAAATAAATAATAATAATAATAATAATGAATCACCCCTCCCCTCTTCCCCCCATCTCTCTCCCATCTTCCAGCCACAATGCCACCCCTAATTTTTCTATTTTTTCCCTTTATATATATTGTTTCATTCCTTCCGAAAGCCGAAATTCATCCCATTTTTGCCGTATTACTGGCATTTGATTATTTATATAACCTTCTTTTCTAATCTGTCTTTCCATATATTGGCCCGGATTCAGAAAGAATTGCGCTCTATTTGCGGAGGCGCAGGGCAACGATTTTGCTCTGCGCCCCCGCAAATATTTTGCGCTGCCCTCGATTCACGGAGCAGTAGCTCCGTAAAATTGCGAGGGTGCGCCGGCAAAATTGCCCGGCGTAAGCGCGCGCAATGTAAATGATCCCGCCGGGGTGCCCCTGCTATTAGAAGGGGCAGCCTTACGCTAAACACGCCGTATGGAAACAACGTAACTTGCGTACGCAGGGGGCGCGCAGCATTGTGAATCGGCGTAAGTATGCAATTTGCATACTATACGCTGACCACAATGGGAACACCCCCTAGCGGTCATCGCAAGAATGTAGCCTAAAATCTGCGTGGCATAAGAGCCTTATGCCACGCAGATTTTAGGCTGCAGTCGGCGTAACAAGTTCTCTGAATCAGGAGAACTCGTTACGCCGGCGCAAGTCCGCAATTGCGCTGCGTAACTATGGTTACGCAGGCGCAATTGCTTACTGAATCTGGGCCATTGTATTTAGTTCATTTCACAAATCCACTCTGCTATGTTTAGGTCTTTATCATTTCTCCAGTTACAAGCTATTATGGTTTTAGCTGCTGTAGTCATTTGGTGAAAAATATCTTTCTTAATACACTTTATAGTGTGCGGAATCATGGATAACAAAGAAATATCTATATTTAGGTTCCTCTCTACTCCGGACACTCTCCAGTATACCTTGTGAACCTTTTCCCAGAAATTTCTCACCAGATGACAACTATACCAAATATGTTCCATAGTCCCCCTTTCGACCTTACATCTCCAACAGATATCTGTTTTCCCACTATTTATCTTATTTAACGCCACTGGACTCCAGTACCATCTCATATTGTATCATTTCTTTCTTGATATTTAGTCGCTAAAGATGTTTTATGAATTATAGTAAATATTTTTTTCCCGTTCTATTTCTGCTAATGTTCTCCCTATTTATTTTTCAAATTTTTTCATTCTTGATAATTCTCTAATGGGTCCAGAAGGAAGTAGTAGGCCATATACCTTAGATATTTTTGTTAGTCGGTTTTTGTTCATCTGTTAAGATTTGTTCAAATTTAGTTTTTGGTCTATTTATCAAAGGTAATACTATATTTGTTGCAATATATGTTTTTAATTGTTGGTATTGTAGCCACTTATGTTTATGTTCGGGTTCAAGATCTTGCATTTCTGTTATTCTCCCCTCCACTAGAATCTGGGCCACCCTTGCATTTTCCCTTATGTTCCATTTTAAATATCTTGGGGTTGTTAGGGCTGGCAGAAATTCTGGGTTGGAGAATAATGGAGTCATGGGTCCCATCCTTGTGAATAGATTCCCTTTTTTTAATTCTAAGTCCCATATTTTTAATGTGGCTCCTACAAATATTGGTAATATTTTATTTCCAGGTCTTATCCATGGAAGCGCTTTAAGTTGAATACCTGTAATATCTTCTTCTAATTTAACCCATTGCTTATCCTCTGTACTATGATACCTGTCTAATATCCTAGTCAGGGAGGCTGCTTTTAAATATTTAGAAAAATCAGGTAGTGCTAGTCCTCCCTTTTCCTTAGTTCTAATTAGGATTATAAAATTTCCTATTGCCTATAAGTTCCAGCATGGGTTTCTTTGCAATGGCCAAACTGTTTGAAATATATATAATAATTTTGGTAATATATCCATTTTTAATATATTAAGGCATCGTACACACGATAGGTTAAACAGAGGACAGCGGTCTGATGGACCATTTTCATCGGTCAAAACCGATCGTGTGGGCCCCATAGGTTATTTAACCATCGGTTAAAAAAAAGCCAACTTGCTTCAAATTTAACCGTTGGATTCCTAAACGATGGGAAAAAAACGATCGTTAGTAGGCACAACCATCGGTTAAAAATCCATGCATGCTCAGAATCAAGTCGACGCATGCTTGGAAGCATTGAACTTCGTTTTTTTCAGCACGTCGTTGTGTTTTACATCACCGCGTTCTGACACAATAGTTTTTTTTAACCGATGGTGTGTAGGCGCGACGGACCATCAGTCAGCTTCATCGGTTAACTGATGAAAACGGTCCATCGGTCCGTTCTCATCGGATCGACTGATCGTGTGTACGTGGCATAATTCTTCCCATCCATTAGTGTGTTATTTTTTCATATTTTTTAAATAATTTTATTACTTTTTGGATTGTCGCATTGTAATTCAGTTATTGTAACTTATTTAGCTCTTTCGGGATATAGATTCCCAGGTAATTAATTGCTACCGGCTTTGAGACAAAATATTCTGGAACCAGTTTCAAATACCTTTTCCCAATATATTTGTACTAACGGCAGGCAGGGCCAGATTAAGAACATCATGGGCCTGGTGCTGAGGATTTTGGTGGGGCCTTTTAGGCTGCATTCACACCTCCGCGACAAGTAACGCCGCGTACGCGGCGTATTTTGCCGCGAATAGTGTAACTTTTTTTTTACAAATCCTTCCTATTGCTTTGTATGGCCGAATGCCAATGCCGCCTGAAAAAAAGGGTCCGGGACTTTTTTTCATGCCGCAGGTGTACGGCGTCTATGAGATGTGAACCATCTCATAGACAGCAATGGGAATTCTCCCCTCCAGCGGCACGAGCGGCCGGCGTCGGGCGTTTTGTCGTGGAGGTGTGAATGGGGTGTAATAAATAATAAACAAATGCGTGGGAATGACATGACCGCAGCCCAGCCAAGGCAAGTGACCAAAGGCACAGAACCCAGAAGGAAGACCGGGCACTGGAGGGCTCAGTCTGAAAATTGAAGTGTACACTAATGTGCTAATATGCTGTGCATACTTGTACGTTGTGGCATAACCTACCCCAGGGCCTCTAAAAAGTAGTAATGTCAGGAAAGTTTACTACCGCTTTATTATCACAGGATCCCAGGAGCCTTTCATGGGGCCCCCTACTGACCCGGTGGACGGTGGCCCTTGGGCAGTGCCTAAGTGCACAGTTGCCAACATTTAAAAAATATTTTCAGGGCCACTTTTTTATATAAGTGCTATATTTAGAGTAGCTGAGATCCCCGATGTTCCTCTATACATCATAGTAGTAATCACAAAATTAAATGAGTACTAATAATAGGGCAGAACAAATATGAGAACTGATATTTCCTTTAGTTGAACTAACAAAAGTGTGTCCATTCTAGAGCTGGTAACATTGAGGATATTCAGTATAATTTTAAAGAACTGTTTTTGTGGGTAAGCGACATAGGGGAGGAGTATGGACGGTATATAAGTGGGAAGTATGTGCAGGTGAGGGAGAGGAATGTGGAGGGTCTAACAGTGGGCACTATGTACAGAAGAGGAGTACAAAGGGTACGGAAAAAAGCACTATGTACAGGAGAGGAGTACAAAGGATACTTTTATTCCAAAAAAACATGTTTGAAAAATTGCTGCGCAAATACCGTGCTAGAGCTGCACAATTAATCGTTAAAAAAATTGTGATCTTGATTCAACCCCCCTGACAATCTTCAATGCAGAGTTTGCTGATTCTTTCATATAACAAGTGGAGAGACTTTCAGCTGTCAAAAGAAAATATCTGGGCAGTCTGCCAAGTTTTTAACAGGAAACATTGTAACTGACACTTCCTTCTTAGATCAAAGGGATACACTTCTGTGTGTAAAGAACAAATCTGGGCAGTCTGCGAAGTTTGTAAACAAAATGAAACATTGTAACTAACATTGTAACTAAATATAACCACTTAAAGTCCAACACTTGTTTCTTAAGTTAGAAAGCAATATTATTTGCTAGAAAATTACTTGGAACTGCCAAACATTATATATATTTTAGCAGAGACTCTAGGGAATACAATGGCTATTGCTGCAATATTTTATGTCACACTGCATTTTCCCACTTCAATGAATAATAAAAACCATAAAAACAAAACAGTGAAGTTAGCCCATTTTTTTTTTTTTTTTTTATGTGAAAGATGATGTTACGCCGCAACAATCGTGATCTATCTTCTAAGCAAAAAAATTGCAATTCTCATTTTAGCCAGAATCGTGCAGCTCTGTACCCTGCAACATAAAAAGTGCAAAGACCACCATAGAGTAATTTTCTAGCAAAAAACAAATGATGATTTTTACATGTAGTAGAGAAGTGTCAGAATTGGCCTGGGTGGCAAGGGGTTAATTACCATGAGTAATATACAAATAATTATTATAAGCACTGTGATCCTATCAGTCTGCTGTAGTGTGTCAGCTTGTATTTATATTGGCCGCTCTGAATGTAGCTTCTGACAGGCTGTGCAAGCAGGCCCGTATCTCCGGAACCATAAATGATAGCCGTCCCATATTTTAACCAGTTGTGGGGTAGCTCTTCCCATGTCTATCCACAAATGTGGGGTTTCTGTGACCTCTGGTCATCGAGCTACAACCCCCCAAATTCGATCTTAGAAAAAAAAATTCTTAAAAAAAAAAATTTTTTTTTTTTTTTTTTTTTTTGGGCAAATGGGCCTATCTTGAGAAAGGGGCCTGGAGCTGCAGCTCCATCAGCCCCATTGTTAATCCGGCCCTGACGGCAGGACCACCAAATATGTAAGTGGGTGCCTGGATCAGGACAGCCCCGGAAGCATTGGGCTGTTTGGTTTGGCGTAAATTTGGCCAACCTGGAGGGAACAAGGTACCAACGAGTACCGCCAGGATATTTGGTGAGGAGGATTTGGTTGCAGACCAGATTTTGGACCAATCAGCCATATCAAATGTTATTTCCAGGTCCTCCTCCCATTTACGTGCATACGGTGGTTTATCTAAACCAGGGAAAATAGAAATGTGAGAATATATTGAAGATATTATACGTCTTAAATGAGGGTCTTTCAGGCATGTTGATTCAAAAATCGTAATTAGGGATAGAGAGGTATCAGTGTTTAACAAAGGTGTGTAAAAATCTTTGAATTGGAGGTAACTAAAATGTTCAGAATTTGTTAAGTTATAGGTGTCACAAAGGGTAGGAAATGTGTGAAAGGATGTTGAAGAAGTTAGATTACTAAGCCGCGTAATGTTCAATGAGTTCCAGACCTTAAATGATTTGGGTGAGACCCATGCTGGGTAGAAAGCAGGGTTTTTGAGAAATGACAAAAGAGGGTTGTAAGAAGATTGTATCTGATGCTTAAATCTAAGTTTGTCCCATAAAGATAAAAAAGATTTAGTGATGGGGTTACGTAGGGTTTTGCGTTCCTTGGGGAGGAGCCATAACAGATTGGAAATAGAAAGAGGGTCACATTCTGCTTCTATTATTACCCATAGGGGTATTTCATGTGTAGCGTGATATTTAGAGAGGCTGGCAATGTGTGAAGCTCTATAAAAGTTAGCAACATTTGAAAATCTAAGATCTCCTATGAGTTTTGGTAAATGCAGCGTATGTAATGATACACAGGGTTTAATGGAGCCCAGACATATGTTAATGTTCTTCTATGGAGTAATCTAAGGTAGTAAGATGGGATAGGGATTGGCAAAACTCTAAATAAATAAAGTAGTTTTGGGAGAATTGTCATTCTGATTGCATTAATTTTACCTATCCATGGGATCGGGAGATGCGTCCATTGTTGTAAAAGTTTTGTAATTTGTTTGAGGAGTGGGGGATAGTTTGCTACAAAAAGATCTGAATATGAGGCTGTTAGGTGAACCCCTAAATAGGGGATTGACCTCTTAGTCCATAGAAAAGGGAGTGCATTTTTGTCCGAGTCTGATTCTACTTTGGAGAGAGATATAACTAGGGCTCTGGATTTTTGGGGATTTATTGTAAGTCTAGAATGGACAGGAGGTTAGGTCCGGTAACTTGTGGGGGTGACAGAAATTGGAGTATGTCATCCGCAAATAGACATAATTTATGATGGTATCCAGCAATTTCAATACTTGTGATTGTCGGGTCTGTGCGGATTTGTTGGGCTAAAGGTTCTACTAGGAGGGCGAATAGGAGGGTTGAGTTCCTCTTTCTATATTAAATGGATTAGATTTTTAGCCTGCATATTTAATGTATGCAATTGTTTTTTTATAAAGTGCTTCGATCCATGTTAAGAAGTGGGGACCAAAACCCCCATTTTGCAATGTGTAGTGAAGGTAAGGCCATGATATGGAGTCGAAAGCCTTTTTTATAACAAGGAATAGGAAACAAGAGGGTATTCGACGGGTTTTCGCTATTTGAGCTAGCAATACTGCCCTACGGACATTGTCACCCGCTTGGCGCATTGGCATGAAACCTGCCTGATCTTTGTGGATAAGCTTACCTATTACATTATTTAGTATTTTTGCTAATATTTTGGCTAAAATTTTGATATCTAAGTTCAGGAGTGAGATTGGGCGGAAATTCGTACATAAGCTATCATCAGTGAGAGGTTTGGGGATCATGCAAACGATGGCCGTCAAAGGATTTTCCTTCAAATAATACATTAAAAGCTTCCGCTAAGATTGGTGATAACGTGTCTGTATAAGTTCTGTAATATAAGACAGAGTAGCCATCTGGGCCTGGTCTCTTGTTTAATTTCAGATCTTTGATAGCCTCGGAGACATCATCAGGTGTAATGTTGCCTTCTAATAAATAATTTTGGTCAAGGGAAGGTTCTGGTAAGTTTATATCGGAGAAAAATGTAAGCTGTTTTTTGGGTTGAAATTATTTGATGATGTATATAATGAGGTCAGATGGGAATGACATTTCTGAGCTATTTTGGTAGGGTTGTTCGTGTAAACATCTTTTGCCAGTTTTAAGCAGATTGGTTTAAAGGGTTTGTTCAAGGAATTAAGCGTACGTGCAAGGTAGTTACCCGATTTATTGGATTTCATGAAATAGTTATGTCTTGATCGTTTGTAGGATTTTTCCACTGCTTCAGTTAGAAATAAGCCATATGCAACATGAGTTTTGTCTAAACTGGATTTTGTTAATGTTGATGGATTGTCCTGTTGGGTTTTCGGTTCGCGTTTGAATATGGCTGATTGTTTCTGAATTGCATTACGTATAACTGGTTTATGGGCTTCCCAAAGAGTTAATGTATTAATTTCTGGACTAGTATTGAGTGAGATATAATCTTTAATGGCTTGTTCAATGGTTTGCCGATAAGATGGGTGTCTTGTTTTTTGGATTTTATTTATACAATAAAGACATCGTTTTGTGCGGCAGTCCAGGATTTTCTTCTATCCAATGCACCTGTGCATAGCCAGCACCTTTTTCGTTTAGTGGGATGGAAGCAAAGCCAAGGGATCAGCAGTTTTTAGAGCGGTATCATTTCTCAGGTTCCAAGTAGGGTCATGGCCTTTGGGTAATGCTGATTTAATAGACGTGATTACTGCATTATGGTCGGACCATGGGATAGGGATTATATCTGCTGTAATAATTTCAAGGCATACCTATAGTTAGGAATATGTGATCAATCCTTGAATATGTTTTATGAGGGTGGGAATAGTATGTATATCTACGTTTAGTAGGATTACCTTCTTTCTATGAATCTACCAAATTATATTTGGATAAAAGTTATGAAAAAGACATTTTAAATTTATCATGAGATGGTGTGTACGGAGATTTATCCAGAAATGGGAGGAGGACCTGTTTAGAATCTCCACACAGTATAACTGTACCTGTTTTATGGTCATTCACGACTTGTAGTAAATGTGACATAAATGGATTTGGTTGCTTATTTGGTGCATAGTATGAAACTACAGTTATTGCAATGTCCATAATATGGCCTGTGAGAATCAAGTAGCGTCCTTCAGGATCTTTTATTTGGGATTGGAGAGTAAATGGGGTAGAACGATAAAAGGCTATGAAGGTGCCCTGATGCTTGGAGGTAGCCAAAGCCGTGTAGGTTTGCCGATAAAAATGTGACATAAATTTGGGTGTGGAAGTACTCGTGAAGTGGGTCTCTTGTAGGCAAACTATGTGCGCCTTTCTGCCATGAAATGCACGGAAGGCCTTGGTACGTTTCTGGGGGATGTTTAGTCCCTGAACACTCAGGGACATAATGTTTAATGGTGCCATGGTAGCTGAATAGACAAAGGGGACTTAACCATTACCAAGTTATTCAGGTCAATCGATACGATCCAAGTGGACTCAGAGAGAGAAGAAGAGAGAGGGATGGTGATGAGTACTAGAGTAAGAAAAATGAATAGAATACTAAAGGTTAGTGAAAATAATGTATAGATCAACATAAACACACATTTAAGTGTTTCCCGCGAGTGGGAGCAAAGATCACCCACTGGGGAAAAGGTGCTTCCGTCAGACTTCCACATATTATATGTGGCCGAATGGGGGAGGCAGAGCAGGGCACACTGTCATATCTTGCTGTCATCCTTTCAGAGAATGAGAAGAGTAAACTCATCTCCCAAGCGTATGATGGAGCCAGCGTGGTAAGGGGTGCCACTGCAGGTGTTCAAACAAAGATACAAGATGTATACCCAAATTCCCATTACATCCACTGCTATGCACATCAGCTCAATCTAATAATGCAACAGGCCACTTCTCAAATACCCAATGTGAAAATGTATTTTGCTAACCTTGGAGGATTTGCCAGCTTTTTTGCAAGATAGCCCAAAAGTAGTTGCCTATAGACTATCAACATCAAGCAGTGTCAGGTGGAATTTCCACAGTCGTGCCTTCAATACAGTGTTTGAGAACAGAGAGGACCTCATCCGCTGTTTTGAAACTATATGAGGCTCAGGTGATTTTGATCCTCTTACCGTCAGGGAGGAAGGAGCCTTTGCCATACTGCTGGAGGATCAGAATTTTTATTTTTTTCGGAAACACTTTTCCACATCATGCTGCATGAGGATTTCCTCTATGCCAATCTCCAGAAGAAGGACATATATTCAGTCCACATTAAGGGGAGCATCCAGCAGGACATATAGAAGATCAGGTAGCAGCCGTATTCCTCCTTTTCCATGTGTTGTTATTATTATTATTTTTATTATTATTACTCATACATTTTGCAGAAACTCTCTTCCACCCCTGGTTCACCAAAGCAGTAAAGGTGGTTCTCAATCAAAGAGGCGGTGCTCGCTCAATCGAGAAGTCAATAAGTGCATTTCATCCAAGGTGAGTTTTATTTTGTTGCAATATTTGTCTTTTTGATAGCTCCCTCCATTAGATATGAAGGTTGGAAAGGAAAATATTTTTTTTACAATATTCATCTAAAAATGATGTGATCTAAACGGATTTATTATTCCCTCTAGTGGATGACATTAGTATTACGGCCTTCATCTCTTAACTTCCTGAGCATCAGAAATGCATGAAACTTGATGTATTTACTAAGAATGTCTTGTCCATGTTTATGGAGTTCTGAAAAATAATGGATTCAAAACCACTGAAACTGATCTCCTTTATAATATAAAACTGAACATTTTAAACATTGCAATCTACAACCTTTAAAATCACCAGTTTAAGGTTATGAAGGGAGATCAGTTTCAGTGTTTTTGAATCCATAATTTCTCAGAACTCCATACACATGGACAAGACATTCTTAGTAAATATGTCAAGTTTCATGCATTTCTGATGCTCAGGGAGCTAACAGAGATGAAATTGACATTTTGTCATCACTACATAATTTTTGTTTTTATCCTTCACTCTATAGATCTGTGATACCATACTATTACACACCATGCAACATTTCTACTTCACAAATCACCTTGTTAGTGCCACCTTGCTTCAAGCAGGCAGGTTTGACCAGCACACAATGGTGTCAGGGTTGCCAACCGGCAGTATATTTACTGAGAGTTTGTAAAAATCTGTGATTTTCTTCCAACTGCCAGTAAATATCAGGGGCTGATAATTTCATGCTGTGTTGACTTTTTAAGTGTAAATCAAGCAAATTACCTCATTATAGGTATTGTTAGGCCTCGTACACACGACCGAGAAACTAGTCGTAAAAGAAACATCGTTTTCCTCGACGAGTTCCTTGTTAGGCTTGTGGAGAATCTTGTCAAGCTTTCTTTGCATACACACTGTCAAGACAAAATCTTGTCGTTCTTAAACGCAGTGACGTACAACACGCACAACGGCACTATAAAGGGGAAGTTTGATTCCACTGGCGCCACCCTTGGGGCTGCTTTTACCAATCTCATGTTACTGCGTGTTAAGTAAAAGTTTGGTGAGAGACGATTCGCGCTTTTCAGTCTGTTACAGCGTGATGAATGTGCTATCTCCATTACAAACGCTACTTTTACCGAAGGTGTGCTCCCGTCTCATACATTATTCTGAGCATGCGCGGGTTTCTAAGCATACACACAACGTGTTTCTCGTCGCAAACCAGCCCGACGAGAAACACGACAAGGAAATTGAGACTCCCGACTAGAAGAAGAATTGAGAGTGAGACAAAACATTTTTTGAGCATTCAATTAATTGAAAATAACGATTAAACTGAAACAGGCTGTTTTTCAGCTGATCAAAAGTTTAGGACCACATGCCTTTAAAAGGCCAAATCTGTGCCAAAGATGTGGATTCATTGTCATTCTCTGTCAGGTAGTCACACGTTGTGATGGCAAAGGCAAAAAAACTCTCCCTTTTTGAACGTGGTCGGGTTGCTAATAGTTGCTAATAGGAGATTATGGGGCCCCCCGGGCTTACATATGGCCACCACGCCAGGAAGCAGTGCAGAGGCAGGGCAGCTAAAATCTCAGGATTTTCACATCAAAAGCATGTCGGATTCAGACATATCAGGGACAGATGTAAAAAAAACACAGATTTTTACATACAGTAGCTGTGTTTCCAGCACGACAGCATCGCACTGATTCTCGGCGACAGGGAGCCGACATCTCGCACTCGCTGGAATAGAAAAAGCACATTCCAGTGAGCACGTCATAGAAGCGACGGGGATCTGACTTGGATTCCCGCCAATTCTAGCCATGTAGTTTGGTATGACCCATGAGGGGGAACTCCACGCCAAATTTTAAATAAAAAAAACGGCATGGGTTCCCCCCCCAGGGGCATACCAGGCCCTTAGGTCTGGTATGGGTTGTAAGGAGAACCCCCTATGCCGAAAAAACAGCGTGGGGGTCCCCCTACAATCCATACCAGACCCGTATCCAAAGCACGCTGCCTGGCCGGTCAGGAAAGGAGCGGGGACGAGCAAGCGCCCCCCTCCTGAGCCGTACCAGGCCGCTTGTCCTCAACATGGGGGGGTTGGGTGCTCTGGGGCAGGGGGTGCACTGCGGTCCCCCCACCCCAGAGCACCCTGTCCCCATGTTGATAAGGACAGGGCCTCTTCCAGACAACCCTGGCCGTTGGTTGTCGGGGTCTGCGGGCGGGGGGCTTATCGGAATCTGGGAGCCCCCTTTAATAAGCGGGCCCCCAGATACCGGCCCCCCACCCTAGGTGAATAAATATGGGGTACATTGTACCCCTACCCATTCACCTGGCGGAAAAAAAATGTAAAAAAAAACACTACACAGGGTTTTTAAAGTAATTTATTAGTCAGCTCCGGGGCCCCCCTCTCTTCTTTAGCTCTTTTACGAGGGGGGCCTTCTTCTTCGACGTCTTCGGTGGGGGAGGGGTTTGTCGGTCTTCACCGCCGTCTGGTTCTCTTCCGCCGGGGGGAGGGGGCGCTTTCTTCTTTAGCTCTTTTACAGCGACCCCCCCTTTTGGGCTTCTTCAACGTCTTCGGGCGGGGGGGTGGTCGGTCTTCACCGCCATCTGGTTCTCTTTCACCGGGGGGGGGCGCTTTCTTCTTTAGCTCTTTTACAGCGGCCCCCCTCTCGGGCTTCTTTGACGTCTTTGGCGGGCGGTGCCCCGGGCTTCTGTCGCCTTCTGCCTTCTTCTCTTCTTCTTCGATGTTGACACAACGCTTCCTCCCGCTGTAATGCCGAGTGCGCGGCTCGCACCGATTTATATAGGCCTCTTATGATGTCACAGTCCCATCATGCTCCAGTACCTACCCACGTGGGTAGGTACCGGAGCGCCGTGTGCGCAGCTCGCACCGATTTATATAGGACTAACTAGGGGAGGAGACATATCGATGTTCCTACTTAGTAGGAATAAACAACATGTCTCCTTTGCCCTGACACACACAAATCCTGGCTCTCGTGCACACAATTTCGCATTGGCTGACGGCAATCTCGACCGCCGGCCACGCGCAATGGGTCCCCTGCAATGGGTCCCCTGCTGCGCACGTGTGTGCCTCCAGCAATGGGTGCACGGGCAGCACACACACACCCTCTGGCGGCTCTTAAAGGGAAACCCTACAGGGTTAAATGCATGGGTGCCATTCTGCCCCCCGTAAAAAGACGTGAGGCGGTCGGGAACCGGTTAACTACTTGCCAACCACTTCACGCTTATTTGTGTTGACAGAATGGCACGGCTGGGCAAATGGCCGTACAGGTACATCCCCTTTAATTTGCCGCCATGTGGTTGTCCACCGGTGTCCCGCAATCGGATCACAGAGCTGAAGATCAGGGAGATGTCAGTGTAAACACAACATCGCCCCGTTCTTCCTAGTGACATGTCTCAGATCGTCTGTTCCCTGTCATCGGAAACAGAGATCAGTGACGTGTCACTCGTAGCCACATCCCCTAACAGTTAGAATCACTCCCTAGGACACACTTAACTCCTTCAGCGCCCCCTACAGGTTAACCCCTTCACTGTCAGTGTCATGTTTACAGTAATCAGTGCATTTTTATAGCACTCATCGCTGTAAAAATTACAACGGTCCCAAAATGATGCCAAAAGTGTCCGATGTGTCCGCCATAATGTCACAGTCACGATAAAAATTGCTATAACTTTTGTGAAAACAATAAACAATAAAATTAATGCTTATTGCAATTTTTTCACCAACAATATGTAGAAGAATACGTATCTGCCTAAACTGATGAAACATTTTTTTTTTAGTATCTTTTTTGGGCATATTTATTATAGCAAATGTAAAAAATATTGCATTTTGTTAAAAATTGTTGCTCTATTTTTGTTTATAGCGCAAAAAATAACAAACCGCAGAGGTGATCAAACACCAGCAAAAGAAATCTCTATTTGTGGGAAAAAAGGACGTCAATTTTGTTTGGAAGCCAGGTTGCACGGCCGTGCAATTGTCAGTAAAATTGATGCAGTGCCGAATCGCAAAAAGTGGCCTGGTCTTTGGCCAGCCAAATGGTCCGGGGCTTAATTGGTTAAGAATAAACTTTTCAGCATAAAAATCTTTCTTTTTAACATTTTTTTCTTTTAAAAATCCTTTGCTGTCAATTTACCTATCATTCAGTCCCCCATACAAACTCCACTAACAATATTTTTAAAAATATTGTAAAACTGCCCACCCCACATATATTGCGGCGGGGTGGCTCTATTGTGCGAAACAACGTACCTGTATGTAATTTTATGCAACAGATACTGCAACAGATACTGTCCGCTGGCCACCCACGATCGTTGCACAGAGAGGCAGAATGAGGATCTTCCTATGTAAACAAGGCAGATCACCGTTCTGACAGGGAACAATATGGAGATCTGCTGTTCCTAGTGATCAGGAACAAATGATTTCTGTGTTGTCCCAGTGAGCCCCGCCCCCTCACTGTTAGAAAACACCCAGGAAACACAGTTAATCCCTTGATCGCCCCTTCCCTGCCAGTGTCATTTATACATTGATCAGTGCATTTGTTTAACACTGATCACGATAATAATGTCACTGGTCCCAAAAAGTGTCACTTGGGGTCAGATTTGTCAGATTTGTCCGCTGCAATGTCACAGTAAAAACATTAAAAAATATAAAAGTCCATAAAGCTTATTGTGATTTTTTTTACCAAACATATGTAGCAGAATACATGTTGTCCTAAACTGATAAATTTGTATTTTTATTTTTTTGAATATGTATTATATCAGAAAGTAAAAAATATTGTTTTATTTTTCAAAATTGTTGGTCTTTTTTTGTTTATAGCCCAAAAAATAAAAATCGTAGAGGTGATCAAATACCACCAAAAGAAAGCTCTATTTGTGAGAAAAAAAGGACGTCAATTTTGTTTGACGAACCTCACAATTGTCAGTTAGATCCTCTTCACATTGGGGTGCCTTTCAGGCATTTTAGCGCTAAAAATAGCGCCTGAAAAGCGCCTCTCATGCCTCCACAGTGTGAAAGCCCTAGTGTTTTCACACTGGGGCGGTGCACATGCACGATGGGAAAAAAAAGTCCTGCAAGCAGCATCTTTGGGGTAGTGCAGGAGCGGTGTATACACCGCTCCCAAAACACCCTGCCCATTGAAATAAATGGGCAACACCACAACATGGGTGCTTTCGACCCTTTCTTCGGTTGCTAGCGGGGGTTAAAAGTGCCCCCTGCTAGCTGCCAAAAAGCTAAAACAATGGTAAAACTAGCGACACTTTACCGCAAACAGATCTGCTGCCCGAGTGTGAAAGTAGCCTAAAAGCGATGCAGTGCCGTATCGCAAAAAATGGCCTGCTCATTAAGGGTGTAAATCCTTCCGGGACTGAAATGGTTATAAATCACAAAAAAATCAAGTACCGTATATACTCGAGTATAAGCCGACCCGAATATAAGCCGGGGCACCTAATTTTACCACAAAAAATAGGAAAACGTATTGACTCGAGTATAAGCCTAGGGTGTCCACCTGCATGCCTCACTGTGCCTCACTTTGCCTCACTTTGCCTCACTGTGTCCATGTGAATGCTTCACTGTGTCCATGCCTCACTGTGCCCATGCCTCACTGTCCATGACTAGACTGACGTTTAACATGGGAGAATATGGAAGGGGTGCCCGGCTTTGAAAAATCGGTGCTCCCCGGCCGTAGGTCCCCCGGACAACAAACTTTGCAAACTTATGCAGGAAGAGTGGGGATACATGTGTGCCAAGTCAGTACTGGGTCCCCAAAGTCCGGGAGACCAGGCGCAAAAAGGTGACTCGAGTATAAGCCGAGGGGGGCATTTTCAGCAGAAAAAAATGTGCTGAAAAACTCGACTTATACTCAAGTATATACGGTAATCACAAAAAAATGTGACCTGTACTGTCTTAGATCTTGTTTTGATATTATTTCCATTTATTCAATTTCCAGGACAGGGGCTCTGTTGTAAAGTATCACACTTTTAATCAACTGTGGGTATAGGATTATGTATATGGAATTGTATTTTTTATTTTTTTTGGTTGAACTGGATGGACTTGTGTCTTTTTTCAACCTGACTAACTATGTAACTATGTATATCATTGTTTCCCTTGTCTCTATATAGATTCAGCTTTGTCATGATGCAAGCATTGATCTCTTCATTTCTTGTGAATTGTGGAGTCAAAAATTAATCTTCGTAGAACAAAAGAGAGAAAAGCATGCATTTCTGCTCATTTATAATAGCAATTATTGCTAGGGGATTTTATAAAAATGGTTACATTGAAGATTTAACAAGGAAAGGTTCAATTTCAAGACTGTCTGATTTGATTTAGATATACACATCAGTTTACACAAGACTAAATATTTATTTATTTTGTTATCACCCAATGTAGAAAACAGAAAGCAAATGTTCTGCTCTTGAATTTTAAAGACAAAGATGCCCAATTGTGTGCTGATCTAGACCTGATGATATTTTCTTATTCTCTTTGTAAAATTACTTTACTAATCGAGTATTGTTATGGTTAGTTGCTTTTGAATAAAAAAAAGGAGATACATTTTATTTTTTAAATAAATGAAAAAGCCTTACTTGATAAGGTAACCACTAGATTGCATTTTTTATTAAAATGCATATCCTATTAGGAGTAAAAATGTTATGCAGGCTCCCTGCCAGCCTAGGCAAATCTGCTCACGCCCACTGCCTCCCGCATAGATTTGTGATTGGCACCCTCTTTACAACGATGACACACAGACACCATATGTAACAGTGTTAACATTTACTGTGGCATTATGCCTATTCATGGTTCAATAAAGGGAAACCAGTACTAAGAAAAAGAAAGAGTCTGCTATAGCTGATATACTTTTAAAAATGCTAGTTGCCAGGCTAGTCGCTGACCCATGCATGCAGTCAGTGAAGATAGAATAAAGCCAAAATGTCCGCTCTTCAATCTTCATAACTTGTTTAGGCAAAGCTGAATTAGGACAAAAATGGCCCTAGGCAGATTAACAGTTTTGCCCTCCCCACCTGTTTGGAGTTGCAATTAATGATGGTCCTAATGGCATCCCTCTTATATTTGAATTAATAGGTGTTTAATTGCATCCTAACTATTTTAACTAGGGTAGTCCCGATACCACTTTTTTAGGACTGAGTACGAGTACCGATACTTTTTTTCCAAGTAGTCGCCGATACCGAATACCGATACTTTTTTTAAAATGTGTCCCCAAATGCAGCCATGTCCCCCCCACAGATGCAGCCATGTATCCCCCCATCCAGCCATTGTCTCCCCCCCATCCAGCCATTGTCTCCCCCCCATCCAGCCATTGTCTCCCCCCCATCCAGCCATGTATCCCCCCATCCAGCCATTGTCTCCCCCCATGCAGCCATGTATCCCCCCATCCAGCCATTGTCTCCCCTCATGCAGCAATGTATCCCCCCATCCAGCCATTGTCTCCCCCCATGCAGCCATTGTCACCCCCCATGCAGCCATTGTCACCCCCCATGCAGCCATTGTCACCCCCCATGCAGCCATTGTCTCCCCCATGCAGCCATTGTCACCCCCCATGCAGCCATTGTCTCCCCCCATCCAGCCATTGTCACCCCCCATGCAGCCATTGTCACCCCCCATACAGCCATTGTCACCCCCCATGCAGCAATGTATCCCCCCATCCAGCCATTGTCACCCCCCATCCAGCAATGTATCCCCCCATCCAGCCATTGTCACCCCCCATCCAGCCATTGTCACCCCCCATGCAGCCATTGTCACCCCCCATGCAGCCATGTCTCCCCCCATCCAGCCATGTGTGTCTCCCCCCATCCAGCCATGTGTGTCTCCCCCCATGCAGCCGTGTCTCCCCCCATCCAGCCATGTGTGTCTCCCCCCATCCAGCCGTGTGTGTCTCCCCCCATCCAGCCATGTGTGTCTCCCCCCATCCAGCCGTGTGTGTCTCCCCCCATCCAGCCGTGTGTGTCTCCCCCCATCCAGCCGTGTGTCCCCCCCATATGCAGCCATGGCCCGCTTACCTGCTACCGCCGACTGTGTAAAGTACTACGGCCGGCAAGGAACATTACAGCTTTGAATAGCTTTGTAATGATTGGCGCCACGCTGCGTGTATAGACACTCCCCCTCGCTCGGGATTGGACAGTTCACCCGAGCAAGGGGGAGTGTCTATGCGTGGCGCAAATCATTACAGCTATTCAAAGCTGTAATGTTCCCGCCCGTATTGCACAGTCAGCGGCGTAACGGCGGCGGATCGCAGCGGCGAATTGCGGCTCCGGTGGCGGCGGTCGGCGGCGGCGGCGGCGGCGCGGCGCGGGGGGGGTTAAGTATTCTATTTGTGTATCGGGGCGGGGTATCGGCGTCTGACTACCGCCGAAAAAACTCGGAATCAGTCCCGATACTGATACTAGTATCGGTATCGGGACAACCCTAATTTTAACTGTGATATGTGAGCGTATGGAGAAATTATTTTATTGTCACTGATTAACATGCTCCCTATGTGAAAGTATGAAGGTAGTGAAAGATGCTTTTGATGCCTAATCTGCCCTAAGCCCAGGCAACTGTAATTTGCATAAGGAATGCTTAACAATTGCAGCCTATCTACTTTCTTATACAGAAAGGGAGTCACTGTTCAAGGCAGATAACGTTAATGATGAACCTCTTTACCAGATCAGAAGCCACAGGTGCTGGCAATGCATGTAGCAATGAAGATTAGAAGAGATATCTGGACAGCCACACTCCAAAAAATGTTGCCTTTATTTGTAAAACGGGATCACAAAAACATGTCACAGCAGACAAAATATCAGTTGACGCATTTCACACTAATTCTTCGTGCTTAATCATAGCTATGATTAAGCACAAAGAATTAGTGTCAAACGCGTCAACTGATGTTCTGTCTGCTGTGACATGTTTTTGTGATCCAGTTTTACAAATAAAGGCGACATTTTTTGGAGTGCGGCTGTCCAGATATCTCTTCTAATCTATGTACTTTCTTAATATAGGTTTTCATTAACAAAATCTGTGCACCAGCCTGGCAGATAATCAGAAACACAACTATATAACAAAACGGTATAATAAGTGACACCCGAAAATGGCGTAGAACAGTTAGAAAACTGCTTTCTTTACTTAACTGGCTTTTGATAGTCTTTTAATTGCTCCACTTCATGGGGGGCTGGGTAAGGTCTACCACTACATCTAGCTAAAAAAACAGCTGCACTACATTAGCAGCTTGAGAAGTAGCAGACTTGGCTGTTTTCAAAGCCTGAACTAAAATAGTTCTTCCAGATGACTCACACAGACATACCACTGCATTCTCCTTCTACAGTATCTGACTGTGCTTGTACACAGTCACATGCACTTTCTGCAAGCCACCATTCCAAAAGGCCACCCTAAATAATAGTAGAGAGGATCTAGGTATCCCAGGAGCCCAGCCAGGCCACACCCCCAATGCATTTCACTCCGCCCACCAGAGCTAACTCATGGGGATCAGCCTAAACAATAACTGAACCATGGGAGACTTGTGTATACTCTATGAACAATTATGTGCAACAACTGAATGAATGTGTGTTCATCCAAATGAACCTCCGGCTGCAGTATGAAGCAAAACATTAAACAGTGGTATTATTACTAGACATGTGCAATTAATTTCAGTCTGAATACAGATTTGGATGAATTTTTGGTTATTTGGTGATTCGGATGTATCAGAATCTCCAAATGAAATAGTAACACATTTGTTGAAATCTGTTAAAATTTGTTTTGTTTATTTTTTTTAAGGATTTCCAATTTTTCAGAACAATTAGAAATGTATCAGTTGAAAAACGATCAAATTATGTGTGAAGAATAGCTGGTTGTTAAGCAGCAGGCCTGGAAAGCCGGATGCCAGCGTCCTTAACAACCATAAGTCATCATCCGGCAGCTGGCTTTCCCACTGCCAGATGTATGTAAAGAAAGGAATGCTGGCATTGCCCGGCAATAGAATTAATTTTTTTACGATGTGGGATCCCCCCCAAAATCAATACCAGGCCCTTATCCAGACATGTAGCCCCTCCAAAATCATACCAGGCTACATGCCCTCAACATGGGGGAGTGGGTGCTTTGGGGCAGGGGGCTCTGCTCCCCCCACACCAAAGTACCTTGTTCCCTTATTGATGGGGACAAGGGCCTCATCCCCATGATTTTTTGATAAACGTTATCACGCTAGGGCGGGTGTGCACTCTATTTCTCCCTATATTTGTTCCTGATGCCTACCAACTTACCAAAACAAAACAAAAAAAACACTGCCCACCACCATGTCCAAACCTGTCTTTTTACTCCCATCAAATGACAACTTTCTGTCCCCCACCATAATGTACACAAATGGACAGGCTCTCCCAAGTGACGTCATTGACTATATAAAGACATGACCATCTCCATGACATTATGGACCAATTATGGGCATCTCCATATTGGTCAGTGATATCACCTAAGAGACCTGCATTGTTGAACGATGTTATTCAAAGTATATTTACACAATGGGACTTGTTTTACAATGTATTAAAGCACTGGTCTTTTCTTTGAGGTGTGTTTATTTATCACTGACTTTTTTGGTAAATGAGTGGGGATACTATGGCCCTTATTCTCATCAACATGGGGCCAAGGTACTTTGCCAGGGGGGTTATGTTTCTATTCTGCTGTCTACAAGGGACAACCTCAATTTTTCTGCAGTTGCCATGGTGCTGCACACATGATAGCCATTTGAGGGTTTAAAAGATCAGTTGAGAGTTGACATAAGAGCACTAGCCATCATCAGAGGCATGCCTTGAATGTACACAGTGCATGAGATAGTAGGCAGAATGTAAATAAAAACATTGCAGGTGAAAACATTGGTATGTTTGATTAAAGCTTTAGAGCATATCAAACCTTTTAGAAAAAAGTTAAATCAGTGGGTTTAATTTTGCTTTAAGCCTTAATTGTTGTTTACATTCATACATTAGCTTTAGGAATATAAATAATGCAGCTGCCATGTAACAGATGACCACTTAGTTATGTCACATTGCATCCAAGGTCAAATAGTGACCTAAATATACACAGGAAGTCATTCCAGATATGTGTTATTTAGTTATAAGCATTTCTTCATAGAGTAAAACTGATAAAAGCTGGGCAAATATATATAATAATGTTTGGGGAAAAAAACATATTTAGCAGTAAATCCTAAATAGAACCCCTTACTTTTGAGCATTTTTAATCATCTGAATCTTCACGATTGAATTGTTGTAACAGTGCAGCCTTACCTCTTAGGGGTTACTTAATTATTGATTATCTACAGTACCTGTACTCTATCTTTGTCAGAACAGACTTGTCAGGTTGGCTGGAAGTGAACGGTTAAAATGGTGAAGGTTTTGTATGAGTAATCATATGATGCTTGGAGAGATAGGTGGTTGAAGACAACGACTCTGTGAAACTGATGAGGTTGTGATCATAGAGAGAAAAGGGGTGTTGGTGAGGGTGCCAGAAGTGCAAAGATGGGAGAATACAAGGTCAATGGTGTTACAATCGGAGTGAGTGAAACTGTGTGTCCATTGTGTTAGGTCAAAAGATTTTGAGTTGAGATTTTAAGATGTAGCCTGACTGTTAACATTAATGAGGATGTTAAAGTCTATCTCAGGAGAGGAAGTAACCAGGTAGAGAAGTCATCATAAAAGTCTAATACTGGCCCAGAAGGTTGATCAATCAATGCAATGCGCAGAGAAATTGGAGAAAACAGACAAATACACTGGGTCTCAAAAGGAGAGGAATAGAGAGGGAGGGGTAGGAAGGACTTAAAAGGTGTTCAGTGGGGATAGAAGGAATCAAACTCCCCCTCCTTTCCATTCCACTGGGTCTGAGTGTGTGAGTCCAGTGAAGCCACCATGGAAGAGGGCAGCAGGAGAAAAATCTTGAAGCCAGGTTTTTAGTAATGAAAAATATGTTAAAGCAGGGGGAGATAAGAAAGGTTGTGCACAGGTGGAAGCTTGTTACAGACTGAGTGGACATTTCAGAGGGCACATGAGTTGTTTTTTAGAAGCAGGGGGATAGAAATTAAACTGAGTGGATTGTGGCTGTTGCCAGAGGGGTGCCCGATGTCAGGGTTGCAGTTAGAAAACGGAGGGATATGTCCCCAGAGATTAGAAGGGTGGGAAATGTATAATGGGAATGGGATGTATGAGCGCACAATAAGATGGTAATATTATATATATGAGCGCACATACTTCACTGTCACTGTGGGTTCAGTATTTGCAGGAGGTGATGGGTGCAGTAATACTGAGAGGGTAGGAGTGAGGGTGAAATATATATGCCATGGTATAGAGAGAAGGGGTAAAGTGAGGACAATTTGAAGACAGAGTACACTAATGTGAGAGGGAAGGGTAGAGGGAGCATATTAGAGGGAAAAGAGAGTGGGAATAAGACTTCATAAGAAATGATTTACAAAATGTTGGTTTGATTGCAGTCTTTCCAGAGTGCAGCAAAGTTCTTGTTGTATCTTCATACTGCTTTCGTTATACTGTGTTAGATAAACTGCTGCATTAAAACTGCTTAAGCACTTGTTAAAAAAAAGACGTAGACAAAAAAAATGTGCTCTTTTTGACTTGACCCATGTCTGCAAGTTCCACATAAGCTGATCTAAATTTAAGGGCGATGGGGCAAGGAAGTATTTTTCATTTGACCATTTAGAAACTGATAACAGACACTTGAATGAAATGGGAAATTGTAAAAAAAAAAAAAGACCAGACACAGGCCAAAGTCATAATTTATTCTTTGATCACTAAAGGCAAAGGGAGGCTAGAATCAATCACCAAAAATATAAACAATATACATAATATAAACTTTTCAATAAGGAATCGTAAACGGCTAATTGGGGGTTGTTACATCCATTAGAGGATCTGGCAAACGTGAGTACTGATAAGTAGAGATGAGCCGAACATACCCGGGTTCGGTTCGCACCAGAACGTTCGAACAGACCACGGGTTCGCACAAACATTTAGAACCCCATTGAAGTCTATGGGACTCGAACATTCGAATTCAAAAACACTAATTTTAAAGACCAATATTCAATTTAATGTTGGAAAACGTCTTTCAGAACCCGGGTCTTGCCCCAGGGAACATGTATCAATGGAATTTTTTTTTTTAAAAACGCCCGTTTTTCCGGAGCAGCGATTTTAATGATGCTTAAAGTGAAAAAAAAAAATGAAAAATTCCTTCAAATATCACACCTGCTGTGTGTCTATAGTAGTGGCACGTGTTTAGAAATGTCTCTGCACAACATGAAATTATTATAAGAACAAAGTAATTTAATACTGCTTGCGCACGTGCTGTGTGGCAACAATATCTCGATTATTTTAGGGGTGGTGGGGGGGCCATTATTTTTTTGTGAAAGCAAAATTGTAGAAAAAAGGGCACCCCTCAAACATACTGTAATTGGAGCGCAACAAGGAGCCACGTGCAAAGTATTGCATCAAAAATTGTTATTAGACGCCCCTGTTACACAGGGGCACAAAAATTTGTCCGTAGGCACAACACAACACTGCAACCCCTCCCAATATCTGTAATTGGAGCGCAACAAGGAGCCACGTGCAAAGTATTGCATCAAAAATTGTTATTAGATGCCCCTGTTACACAGGGGCACAACAATTTGTCCGTAGGCACAACACAACACTACAACCCCTCCCAATATCTGTAATTGGAGCTCAACAAGGAGCTACGTGCAAAGTATTGCATCAAAAATTGTTATTAGGCGCCCCTGTTACACAGGGGCAGAAAAATTGTGCCTTAGGCCACGTGCAAAGTATTGCATCAAAAATTGTTATTAGACGCCCCTGTTACACAGGGGCACAAAAATTTGTCCGTAGGCAAAACACAACACTGCAACCCCTTCCAATATCTGTAATTGGAGCGCAACAAGGAGCCACGTGCAAAGTATTGCATCAAAAATTGTTATCAGGCGCCCCTGTTACACAGGGGCAGAAAAATTAGGCCTTAGGCACAACACAACACTGCAACCCCTCCCAATATCTTTAATTGGAGTGCAACAAGGAGCCACGTGCAAAGTATTGCATCAAAAATTGTTATTAGGCGCCCCTGTTAAACAGGGGCAGAAAAATTAGGCCTTAGGCACTGGTGGCGGAGCACAGAAAAACAAAATTTCTTACTAGCGATCAGCAAGAAAAGTGAGGAGGAGAAGGATATTCCATCAGCAGCATAACAGGACAGTCACTCAGGATCAGCAGTCTCAAAGGGATCTGACATTTCAACAAAAAATTATTATTCAGTAACATCAGCATCAGGTGCTTGGTAGCTGGTGTTGATCCAAGCCTGATTCATTTTGATTAAGGTCAGTCGATCAACAGAGTGGTGGAGAGGCGCACCCTGTGATCGGTCACAAAGCCTCCAGCAGTACTGAATGTGCGTTCTGAAAGAACACTGGATGCAGGGCAAGCCAGTAGCTCAATTGCGTACTGTGCAAGCTCTGGCCAGTGATCCATCCTCAAGACCTAGTAAGCCAGAGGATTTTCCGTGGGGATGGTGTCCAAGTCGGATCTTGCCACTAGGTATTCCCGGGTACCTGCCCAAGAACCGCTGCACCACCAAATTGAGAACATGCGCAAAACAGGGCACATGGGTGAGTTTTCCCTGTCGCAGGGCAGAGAGGAGGTTGGTGCCATTATCGCTGACCACCATTCCAGGCTTCAGCTGGCGTGGCGTCAACCACCTCTGAGCCTGCCCCTGCAGAGCTGAAAGAACCTCTTCCCCAGTGTGGCTCCTGTCTCCCAAGCACACCAGCTCTAGCACCGCATGGCATCTCTTGGCCTGCATTCCTGCGTAGCCCCTCGTACGCCTACGGAGCATGGCTGGTTCTGAGGAAACATCACCACAGGAAGAGGCCACAGAGGAAGAAGTAGAGGAGGGGGTGGAGGAGAGAGGTGTGTCACAAGCAGTAGTAGTGTTTTGGAGGCGTGGTGGTGGAACAACCTCCAAAACTACTGTACCTTGCCCTGCGTCCTTCCCAGCTGCCAGCAGAGTCACCCAATGGGCTGTAAAAGACAGGTAACGTCCCTGTCCATGCCTGCTGGACCATGAGTCAGCGGTAAGATGCACCTTACCACTGACCGCCCTGTCCAGCGAGGCATGGACATTGCCTTCCACATGCCGGTAGAGAGCCGGAATCGCCGTCGGTGAGAAAAAGTGGCGATTGGGTACTTGCCACTGAGGTACTGCACATTCCACAAACTCACGGAAGGGGGCAGAATCTACCAACTGAAAAGGTAACAGTTGAAGTGCTAGCAATTTTGCTAAGCTAGCATTCAACCGCTGGGCATGAGGATGGCTGGGAGTGTACTTCTTTCGGTGCTGCAGCAGCTGGGGCAGGGAAATTTGTCTGGTACTATCAGTAGATTGCCCGCATGTACTACCACTACTAGGTTGTGACACACCTATTTCTACAACTTCAGTGCAGGCTTCAGAGAGGACTGGGGGTCTAGTGGGGTTGGAGGTCACATAAGGGCAAGGGGAGGTCCGCTTTGGTCTTTGGTGTGGGTCTTTCAGGTATGCTTGCCAACGAGCTGCATGGCAGCTCGACATATGTCTGGACAAGCATGTGGTGCCCAAGCGGGTGATGTTTTGGCCACGTGAGATACGCTTGAGACATATGTTGCAAACAGCAAAGGTACGATCTGATGGACATGTTTCAAAAAAGGCCCACACCAAAGAACTTTTGCTGTACCGTTGAGACACAGCAGTGCCACGTAATGCAGTTGGTGTGCTGCCCTTAAGCTGACCCCTGGAGGGCATCCTGCCTCTTTGGAGATGTGCCTGTGCCTTGTCCTCCTCCTCCTCCTCCTTTTCCTCCTCCTCTCTCCTATCAGGCACCCAGGTAGAGTCAGTGACCTCATCATCCCCTCCCTCCTCATCATCACTGTCGACAACCTGGCAGTATGCTCCAGCTGGGGGAACATCACTCCTAGATTGTTGTCCCTCTCGGCCACCCCCTCTCCCTGGGCTCACATCAATTCCTTCCTCTATCTGTGTTCCGTCATCGGAGTCTTCAAAACGCTGCGCATCTTCATGCAGCATGTACCCAACACTGTGTTGAAACAGTTCAGGGGACTCCTCAGGAGGACACGGCGAGAATAGGGAAGGATTGTGTGATGCCATTGTGCAGAGGGAAGAGGACGCCTTGGCAAATGCTTTGCCAGCCAAACTATGATCAGTCTGTGTGAGAGAGGATGAGGAGGATGAGGACGGCTTGGTCATCCACTCCACTAATTTCTCTGCATGTTGAGGCTCAACACAGCCAGCTCCCAAAAAGAAGGACGAGCGGCCACGGCCACGTGCTGAAGAGGATGCACCACATCCACCACCCGCCTTACCTCTAGATGCAGAGCCTGCTTGCCCTCGTGCCTCTCTGCTTCTCTTTGCCCTTCCAGCCATATTTATGTGTTCAGGTGCTATGTAACAAAACAGACGCAGTCACACCAACTGCGTTCAGGTGTTAGTAAACTGCACACACGCAGTAAGAGCGACTGCGTTCAGGTGCTATGTAACAAAACAGACGCAGTCACACCAACTGCGTTCAGGTGTTAGTAAACTGCACACACGAAGTAAGAGCGACTGCGTTCAGGTGCTACGTAACAAAACAGACGCAGTCACACCAACTGCATTCAGGTGTTAGTAAACTGCACACGCGCAGTAAGAGCGACTGCGTTCAGGTGCTATGTAACAAAACAGACGCAGTCACACCAACTGCGTTCAGGTGTTAGTAAACTGCACACACGCAGTAAGAGCGACTGCGTTCAGGTGCTATGTAACAAAACAGACGCAGTCACACCAACTGCGTTCTGGTGTTAGTAAACTGCACATACGCAGTAAGAGCGACTGCGTTCAGGTGCTATGTAACAAAACAGACGCAGTCACACCAACTGCGTTCAGGTGTTAGTAAACTGCATACACGCAGTAAGAGCGACTGAGTTCAAGTGCTGTGTAACAAAACAGACCCAGTCACACCAACTGCGTTCAGGTGTTAGTAAACTGCACACACGCAGTAAGAGCGACTGCGTTCAGGTGCTATGTAACAAAACAGACGCAGTCACACCAACTGCGTTTAGGTGTTAGTAAACTGCACACACGCAGTATGAGCGACTGCGTTCAGGTGCTATGTAACAAAATAGTCGCAGTGACACCAACTGCGTTCAGGTGTTAGTAAACTGCACACACGCAGTAAGAGCGACTGCATTCAGGTGCTATGTAACAAAACAGACGCAGTCACACCAACTGCGTTCAGGTGTTAGTAAACTGCACACACGCAGTAAGAGCGACTGCGTTCAGGTGCTATGTAACAAAACAGACGCAGTCACACCAACTGCGTTCAGGTGTTAGTAAACTGCACACACGCAGTAAGAGCAACTGCGTTCAGGTGCTATGTAACAAAACAGACGCAGTCACACCAACTGCGTTCAGGTGTTAGTAAACTGCACACACGCAGTAAGAGCGACTGCGTTCAGGTGCTATGTAACAAAACAGACGAAGTCACACCAACTGCGTTCATGTTATAGTTAACTGCACACACGCAGTAAGAGCGACTTCGTTCAGGTGCTATGTAACAGCACGCACGCAGTGACACCAACTGCGTTTTGTTGCTATTAAACAGCACACACGCAGTAAGAGCGACTGCGTTCAGGTGCTATGTAACAAAACAGACGCAGTCACACCAACTGCGTTCAGGTGTTAGTAAACAGCACACACGCAGTAAGAGCGACTGCGTTCAGGTGCTATGTAACAAAACAGACGCAGTCACGCCAACTGCGTTCAGGTGTTAGTAAACTGCACACACGCAGTAAGAGCGTCTGCGTTCAGGTGCTATGTAACAAAATAGTCGCAGTGACACCAACTGCGTTCATGTGTTAGTAAACTGCACACACGCAGTAAGAGCGACTGCGTTCAGGTGCTATGTAACAAAATAGTCGCAGTGACACCAACTGCGTTCATGTGTTAGTAAACTGCACACACGCAGTAAGAGCGACTGCGTTCTGTGCAAATAAATTGCACACGTGCAGTAACAGGTAATGCGTGTATGTGCAATTAACTAGCACACGTTGAATAACACAGAGTACTATGTTTAAGCTAATCCTTAATGCAGGCAATACAACACGTTAGAGCACTGCATGAAGAACAATCTCCTGCATGACAGATACTAATAGCAGATCTAGCTGAGCTATACAGTTTATAAATATATTGACAACTCCTAGAGATGTGAATATATTCTCTACAAACTGTAGATTTAACTATACTGACTAGCCTTCCTGCTCTATCTATCTATCTATCTATCTATCTATCTATCTATCTATCTATCTATCTATCTATCTATCTATCTATCTATCTATCTATCTATATATCTGGTAGAAAAGACACTGTGTCTCTATCTATCTCTCTCTCTCTAACTGTCTGACTGCTCCTCTCTTTCACAAAGCCGGAACACACTCCACGAGGCCGCTGTGCAGGCTGCCTTTTATAGTGTGGGGCATGTACTAATCCCCCTGAGCCATAATTGGCCAAAGCCACCCTGGCTTTGGCCAATTATGGCTCTTTGTTTTTTCCGCGCTGTGATTGGCCAAGCATGCGGGACATACAGCATGCTTGGCCAATCATCAGCGCTCAACTCCGCAGTGAATTATGGGACGTTTTGCGTCACTCGAATTTGGAGCGAACGACCCGTTTTGTTTGAGTTTCGACGAACGATCGAACGACCGATGTTCGAGTCGAACATACGTTCGTATCGAACGCGAAGCTCATCCCTACTGATAAGCAGAACTTTAATTAGCTGGTTAGGAAAGACTAATAGCAACACACCAACAGTTAGGGAAAGCTGGTAAAACAGATGTTATTTATATGACTGTCTTAAATACATTCCACTGTTGAGTCTGGCACTCCCTGACCTGGGGGTGGTTTTTCTATACACACATCTCTTAAAATCCACATATAATTTGTAACTCCTGACATGGTAGCACTAAATTAGTTACAAGGAAATATACTAATTTATCAAATAATAACAGTCATGTAGGTTCTAGATACCCCTTTGTTCCAAACTGCAGGATGATAATGTGGCACATTAACACTTCTGAGTAAGGCACACAAAAGAGATACCTCATGATTAATCTGTCAATTTGTGACTTAATTCTGTGAAATAATAAGTTGGTTATCTAACCATAAACTATAGTCATTTTGAAGTATCAATAGAACTATAATAGTGACATCGAGGGAGGGTTTAAAGAAGTAAATTCAAATATTTTAGCACTCTTTCCCACAACTTAGCTCTTTTAATTGATGGGGGGAGGGTGTAGAGATGCTTTCTAGAAGGTCCGTGGAAAGCTAATCCAACTGCAGTTCCGAAGCTATTTTTTTCTATCGAAACATTGCACACATGTGTCAAGAGTCATTCTGAAGGCCAATGACTAATACACAGGATCAGACTTTGCCAGAAACAAAGATTGTTAAGTAATCTTCCTTTTTGTTCCAATTTGTTTTGCTGTTGGTATTGTCTTTTCTGTAAATATCCTGATTGCAATGTTTTTCTTGTCTTTTTTAAACAATATCTTAAATCATTACTTTTTACCTCTAATGCCCAAAACCAAAACTGCCGCGTTCTTGACGGGCGGAATTTGGTGTGACCGTGTGTATGCAACACAAGAATTCCGTCTGAAAAAAATCCACAGATTTCTTGACGGATTTTCCGATCATCTGTACACGTCATTAGACTGTTGTCAAACAAGTCGGAAAATCTCTGTGCAGGGTAAGATTGAGAGTGCCACTGCCACATATGGATGACACTAGTACAAAAACAGATTAGTGAACCAACATTTGCCACATATTTATTGCAGTGGCTGAGATGTCACACCACTGTTGTGAAAGGCCCTTAATTTCAATTCTGCAGAGAAGCAAGGAAGGAGCTTTAGCATGGAAAGATGCATATCAGGTTGACCTGATCCCATTGAATCAACAGAGCATCAATTGCAAGGTCCCTGGTGACAAATCTGTTCAGTTTGTTGTTGTACTGGGAAGCCAGGAGATACACATCCAACTTCCCTAAGCGAGGATTAGGTTCACTTCTCTTTGAGCTGCATGACTTCTGATGCCCTCTATTGGTTGATGGAAGACATTGCCATGGTATTTTCCAATTTAATCCTGGTTTTACAGCCAAGAGATCCAGCATTGACGAGTCACTGAATTGTCCTAAGCACCAGAAATTTGATCAGGAGCCAAAATCACCCTGATGACTAGGTCTCCTCCACCTAGAGAGCACCCACGACCCCTCCCAGGCCTGACAGGCTGGCATCTACTTTGATCACGTAAAAGACCATCAGTAGAAATAAATGTCCCTGATTCCAATGCCAGGCTGCAGATCATGCCAGGGCAAGCCTGATCCTGCTGGTTAGGCTCAAGGGATCATTAGCTGAGCCTGGTTGTCCCACGCTGCCAGAATGTTGAGCTGCAAAAGTCTGGAGCAAAACTTGGTGTAAAGAACTGCCTGTAAGGAGGCCACCATCAGTCTCAAAATCCATATGCAATAGAAAATGGTTGGGTAGATTCTGGACCGTAAGGTCCAAATGACAGAGCAGAGACTCTAGAGATTGAATGGGGGAGGGAAAACACAGGAATGGGCAATATCCAAGATTAGACCCAGATACTCTAAGCAATGAGTTTTCAGCACTTCTTTCTGAAGATTTAGGATCCATCTCATCCGAATCTGTATAGGGTCTGCACTATCCAGCTGACATTGGTTTACAGAACCTGAGCTGACTTTTTCCTCAGCACTAGAACATCAAGCTATCCATTGTCAAACTATATACAATATGTCATCTATGCAATTTCTTGTATTGTCTGTAAGATTCATTATGTTGGAAGGACCACAAGATGTCTAGGTGATTTTCTTAGATATCAACTTCATAATATTAGACCCAACAAAAGTACTAATGTAGCATATCATTTTGTGGATGTGCATGGGTATAACACAGATTCCCTTAAGATACAAATTATTAAAAAAAAATAAAAACCCAATAAGAGAATGGGGGGTTGTTTTTCTCTCTCTAGCAGGTAAAGGTGTTTTTTTTTATCTTATTTTTGTAAATCCTACCCATGAAATAGACGTAATGGTTAAAAACATCTATCTGGACAAACAAGAGGAGGGAGATGCCCCAGAAGTACTGGAGCACACTGAGTTCCAAATAGGGCAGAACCCTAACTTACCATCAATATCTGCCCTGGACCTGAATAGCACTCTGGCTCATAGCACTGCGTTCTGTGTGTGGGTGAGCAACAAAAGCAAGGTCCATTGCCCTAAGAAACATACAGCCCCCCCACATCTTCTTCTCTGCGTGAGTAGGGTCCTCCAAAGCTCAGACGAAGGGGTAAGCTGCAGTGGTAATGTAGAAAAAAAGGACTATTAATATTTTTAGAAAAAAAGGAAGGTGGGGGGTAAATAAAATTTAGTTTGTTTCTTTCAAAGCAGTGAAAACCAATTGGTCTAATGCCGCGTACACACACTCGCAATTTCCGACAACAGATATTCAATGGGAGCTTTTGGTCGGAAAATCTGACCGTATGTAAGCCCCATCGAACATTTTCTGTCGGAATTTCCGACAACAAAAATTTGAGAGCTGGTTCTCAAATTTTTTGGCAACAAAATCCGTTCTTGGAAATTCCGATCGTGTGTGGACCAACACACACAATTCCACGCATGCTCTGAATGAAGTATAAAATGGAAGTGATCGATCTGGTAAAACTAGCGTTCGTAATGGAGAAAGCACATTTGTCGCGCTGTAACGGACTGAAAAGCATGAGGCTGAAAAGCATGAGGCTGAAAAGTGCGAATTGTCTCTCACCAAACTTTTACTAACACGACTGGCATTGAACTTCCCTTTTCTAGTGGGTGCAGCATTGCATCAATGCTGCATCCACCTACAGTAGGTGAGTATACATGGACTTTCACTACAGGCATACCACACTTTTAAGTACACAACTAAAGCTGGAAAGTACAAAATCAGGCTCACTTCTGCATAGAAACCAATGAGCTTCTAACCCCAGCTCAATTTAGCTTTGGTTATAAAACCTGGAAAGCTCATTGGTTTCTATGCAAAAGTGAACCTGATTTTGCACCTTCCAGCTTTAGTAAATAAACCACAATGTGTACTTAAAAGTGGGGTATGCCTGTATATTGTTTATTTAAGCACAAGAGACTCCATCTTGCTTGCAATGTTGAAATGTGCTTTGTACCCTTCACCTAACACACAGACACAACTTTGACGCTCTCTCTATCTCTCTCTTCTCAAGGTTTTCATTTTTGCAACTGTTTTGACATTATTTATATTTGCTAGTTTTTAATAACACCTCATACCACCCCTTTCTTATCTTCTGTATAAAATAGAATGTAATAATACATTTTGTCAGAACAGATACTTGAAACACAGTGATTGTATCCTGTGAATCTGTTCCTGCATTTGCAGAGTTGACTTTTGTTTTCAGTGTCTCAACCAGAAATTTCCATAACATATAATTGTTTATTTTTTTAAACCCTCAATTTCTAAGGTAAAAAAATTCTCAGTAAGTGTATGACCCCCTCAACTCCTTATATACTTGCCTGATGCCGCGTACACACAACCGTTTTTAATGTCATGGAAAAAAACGACGTTTTTGTCTATGTGATTCTTGTCAAGCCTGCCTTGCATACACACGGTCGTGAAAAAAAAAATGCTTGAGCAAAGCGCGGTGACGTACAACACGTACGATGGCACTATAAAGGGGAAGTTCCATTCGGACGGCACCACCCTTTGGGCTGCTTTTGCTAATTTCGTGTTAGTAAAAGTTTGGTGAGAGACGTTTCGCGCTTTTCAGTCTTCGTGCTTTTCAGTCTGTTACAGCGCAACAAATGTGCTATCTCCATTACAAATTGTAGTTTTACCAGAATGAGTGCTCTCATCTCATAACTTGCTTCTGAGCATGCACGTTTTTTTCCCATCATTAAAGCCTACACACGACCGTTTTTCACGACGTAAAAAACGACGACATGAAAAAAAAAAATGCTCTGGAGCCTACACACGACCGTTTTAATTGCATTTTTCACGTCGTGAAAAACTGTTGTGTGTATGTGGCATGCGTCCTATGTTGATCCAGCGCTGCTGTCTTACTGTCATACAGGCACAGAGGCTACAGCAGGAGTCATTGGCTCCTGCTGCTCTCAATGAAATGCTATTAGGAGGGAGCAGTGTGCCTCCATAGGAAGCAAATTCCTATCCTGGCACACAAAAAAGAGGAGGGGCATACAGTACCAATGGGGGACCCCAGGGAAGGGAGATCAGGGCAGCTCTGTGCAATACTATTGTACAGAGCAGATAAGTATAATATGTTCATTATTTTTATAAAAAATAGGACCGATGGACCGTTTTCATAGGACAAACCGATCATGTGTGTGGGCCCCATCAGTTTGTATTCCATCGGTGAAAAAAATAGAACATGTTTTAATATCTTCCTATGGATAAAAAAACGATAGAAAAAAACGATCATCTGTGTAGAAGTCTATCGGTCAAAAATCCATGCATGCTCAGAATCAAGTCGACGCATGCTCGTAAGCATTGAACTTCATTTTTCTCAGTACATCGTAGTGTTTTATGTCACCGCGTTTGGACACGTTTGGATTTTTGACCGATGGTGTGTAGGCAAGACTGTGAAAGTCAGCTTCATCGGATATCCAACTAAAAAATCCATCGGATTAGATTCCATCAGATATCCGATCGTGTGTACAGGGCTTTAGAGTACTGATGTCACAAATCTGCTTTGACTGTTTGCAGTGGCCATATTTGTAAGTGCTGGTGTTCTTATCCTTACATGCTCTGCACTGTATGCTGGATTGTACCAAATAAATATTACATTATGAAAGTTATTTCTGGCTTTGGTTGGTGAGCATTTATCCTATACAGCTACGCTTTGTACTTGCATCTACTTAAAAGGACCGCATCCAGAGCAGAGGTTTTGCTGTTTGGGTGACTCCACTGAGCACTTTTGCTGCCTATAATTTACACAGCTATGTGTTTCTGTGAGTGTGGATTGCTGTTAGTGGTAATAGCACAGTGAAAATTGGCACATCACGTGATCTGGATGTGATTGAAGGCGAAGCACTGCATTTTATTTATATGAACTTGTGTAACCAGCATATTTTCTGCAGGGATCATGTGTTTTTACTATTATGTGTAGGAATTGGTTTTCACAAATGATTATTTATTTATTGATGAATTATTGCTGCACTTTATTTATTGATGAAATAACACTGCACTTTATTTATCGATGAAATAACACTGCACTTTATTTATTGCTGAATTACTGTTGCACTTTTTTTATTTGTCGCATACATTTTAGGTATTATGTTATTGTTTTGCATCCTCTGGAGTGCTACACTTTTCTACCTTGCACATGAATATCTGGAACAAAACACGACTCCAAAGTTGTTGGCAGAATAAACAGTTTTTTTCTCTTCAATAATCTTAGACTGAATAGGTTAAAGTTGACAGAGGATATAAATGTGAAATATTCAGGTCATTTTCACTGTTTCTGTCTACATCTATGAGACCAAGCAGGCACCACCTTTCGTACATTTGACAATGTCTGTGCTGTTAAGAAGGACACCTAGAAAAGTATGTGATGTATTTTAGTCAATTGCTATCTTGCTTCTGACAGAGACATTTCAGCTCAAGACATTTAATTTCCTGTAATTTAATCTCTGAAGAAAATGTTTTAGATTTAAAGAACATTTTCTCGCTCTGATGTCATTAAATTCTAAGGTGGCAAGGTCTGCAGATTCTTTTGCTTAGGCATCGAAAAACCCAAAGGTCTGGCTGCTTAACATGACGCATTTCTGGTTTTAGGTTTAATACCATTTTAAGACAATTCACACATATGTACTTCCATTGTGAATCTAGCTGTTTTCCCTCAGTTCTGTTTGAAAATAAGGCACCAAGACTACAAGAGGTGGTCTATTTTTATCATTCCATGTCCACTGGTGCCAATGGTGACTTCCATCAGTCAGACAGAGATCTGGTGCTCCCCCAACTTGAAGATACCGATGAATGTAAGTAATAAAAATGTTCGGACATTTCTTAGTACCTGTTTTTAACTTTTTGTGTCAGATTTGTGGGAAAAAAGTACATGAGTTCCATGATGCATATTTTAAATATATTGTATAAAGTATCCACATACTGAATACCAAGCATTAACATTTTTAGTTTAGTTTGAAAACCCTACTGAACCCTGATCTTACCCTTGCAATGCATGTTCTTATAACTTATTAGTATGTGCTACCCCATAAAATAGCGTTTACATCAACTTAATGGGCTGGATTCAGATACATTGGCGTATCTGTCCGCCCGGCGTAACGTATCTGAGATACGTTACGCCGCTCTAACTTTGGGCACAAGTTCTTTATTCAGAAAGAACTTGCGCCCTTAGTTAGAGCGGCGTATCGTATGTGTTGCGGCGTAAAGCCACGTAATTCAAATGGGGATGTAGGGGGCGTGTTTTATAAAAAAAATTGTTGACCCCGCGTTTTTTACGCTTTGTTTGAACGGCGCATGCGCCGTCCGTAAAATATCCCAGCGTGCATTGCTCTAAATGACGTCGCAAGGACGTCATTGGTTTCGACGTGAACGTAAATTACGTCCAGCCGTATTTGCGAACGACTTACGCAAACGACGTAGAATTTAAAAACTCGGGCGGGAACGACGGCCATACTTAACATTAGCTACCCCTAATATAGCAGGGGTAACTATACGCCGGAAAAAGCCGAATGCAAACAACGTAAAAAAAAAGCGTCGGGCGGTCGTTCGTTTGTTTCTTAATCGTTTCTGAAACTCCTCATTTGCATATTCCTTGCGTAAAAAAACGGAAGCGCCACCTAGCGGCCAGCCTGGAATTGCAGCCTAAGATCCGACGGTGTAAAACATCTTAGGGATATCTATGCGTAACTGATTCTCTGAATCAGTCGCATAGATACGACTGTCGGAACTCAGAGATACGACGGCGTATCAGGAGATACGCCGTCGTATCTCTTTCTGAATCCGGCCCAATGTGTATAATCTTTCTTTATAATACTATAATTAACTAGCCCAACCACAATATACACACAAATCCTGTGCTTAAATATATGAAATAAAAATAATAATTATAATAATGCTGCCTGCTGACATTAATTAAGTGAAATCACAACACTTATCAATACCATAAATAAATAGTAAACAGTGCAGCGCAACAAAAATATGTCACTTGTACTGAATATCAACACCAAAATATAAAAAACGTGGTATACACATCTAATACAATTATAATGTGCAACAGATATGATAGTTCACAAATAGTGTAAATTAAAGTCCAATCAGTACATGCTCTAGGTCAGGCAAGGGCAAACTCAGCCCTCCAGCTGTTTTGAAACTACAAGTCCCATGAGACATTGCAAGACCCTGACAATCACAGGCATGACTCCTAGAGGCAGAGGCATGATGGGATTTACAGTTTCACCACAGCTGGAGGGTCGAGATTGCCCACCCCATCCATACCCCCCTCCCATCCACCTTTGTACCACCACATCCACATTCACCTCTGTACCCCCTTCCCACCTCTATACCCCATCCACATTCACCTCTGTACCCCCTGCCCACCTCTGTACCCCATCCACATTCACCTCTGTACCCCCTGCCCACCTCTGTACCCCCATCCACATTCACCTCTGTACCCCCTGCCCACCTCTGTACCCCATCCACATTCACCTCTGTACCCCCTGCCCACCTCTGTACCCCCATCCACATTTACCTTTGTATCCCCATCCACCTTTGTACCCCCATCCACTTTCACCTCTGTACCCCCAATTCTCTTTGAATCTCTTCACGGTTCTTTCTCACCTGATGACAGAACTTATTCATCACCTGGTGGTACATCACAGTGCAGTCCCCGGCTATCAGACCCAGCACACAGCCACAACACTTTACTCGGCTGTGTGCTACACAGGTCTGTCGGGCGTGGGTCGGGAGGGAGGAACACAGAGTGCTACTCTGCTTCATTCCCTGTCTCCCGTCCGCAGCTTCTGACAGAGGGAGAAGCAGGACGAGCCGGCTTAAGCACATGAAGCCTGCAGCTGTCCCGCTCTCCTGTTATAATGTGGCCACTGTTTGGGAGTGCGGGGGGGGGGTTGGCTGATCTCGCTACCCCGGGAAAACTTCAGGCAACACAGGACTTAAGTAGCAGCTGCTTTGGGCCCCACAGCGATGAAAGACGGCCCTGACTGCGCCCCCCCTTCCTCCAGTAAATGGTCCTGCCCAGGGCATCCTCCCCTTCTGCCCACCCCTTGTACCAGCCCTGGGTAAGTGTCCCAATATTAAAAGTCAGCAGCTGCAGTATTTGTAGCTGCTGACTTAAAATGTTTCTTTTTTTTCAGCGGAACTCTGCTTTAAGTATGGTCTGTACAAGACTTTAGCATATTTATACGTCTAAGTATATATGATTTTGTGACAGATACAAATGTTTCTGGTCACAATATCTTCATGACATGCTATTGTGCCTAGTCATGTTATTTGTCATTTTATGACATTATAATTTACCCCTTAATTTCAAACACAATATAGCAAGAAGAGATTAGAGCAAATCCTGATTTAGTTTATTAGTAGTAGTTAGGAATTTGTGTATTCATGTGTCTGCCTTTTTACATATTCCCATTCATTAGTGTAAGAAGTGGTTAATCTACTCTGTACGTGCTGATGTGAACAGTTTAACTCCTCCCTTAGCTTATTCTGTGAATCCTACATCAATATGAACTGGAGACAGCTATAAGCTTCAGTTGCAAGCACCGCTCGGTACTGCTCTGCACTTTTCCACAATGGAACTTAGCAGAAATCAGCATTTTCTGGAGTGCCCAAAAGGGATATTGAGGATTTGAACCATTTCAGAACTAGAAGAATGCGAATGGAGAAGACAGATTACATGCATAAACAGCCTGAATGTGGAATACAAACCCTGGCAAAAAAACAAACAGAAGATGTGTCTTTGGATTTATTGCCATGAAATAGGGTTAGAGCATTTTTTATTTTATTTTTTTCATTTTCTATCTCCTTGGTAATAAATGTGAACTAGATGCTTTTAGCGCAGTTACTTTACACAGCTATTATCTTATAAAGGAGATTTGTCATGCACTTCTTGAAAAGCAAAACATCCTACTTTTGCTTTGCTCTTTCTATGCTGGTAAGATGAATTTTCTTTAGCAGTTTAAAAGCTCTGTATATAATTCATATATCCTTTGCTTATGAAAGAGATGAACACAGGCCAGATGCCAGATGTTAACTGTTAATAATTAACAGTTATTACTAGTTATAACTTGTATACAGGTCTGCATTAGTATACTAAGCAGCTAGGTAATTAAAGTGTTAGATCAGCAGATTAATTTGCAATTTGGATACATTATTGTAAATTATGTCTTCTTAATGTTTGGGGATCATTGCAATCACCCCACCTTTTAGCTTTTAGAACTTTAGGTTTTTGTGCTTTTCTTGTTTGTTGTTTTGTCTTTTTATATGAGTTTGTGTTTTGTAAAAAAAATCTTAACCCTCACACTGTCAGGATCAGTTGGATGTTATGATGCTGTTTGGTATATTTTTCATTAACAATATCTATTTTACAAGAAAAGACCCATAATACAATAACATACAGTAGATACAGTATACCTGTGAGTCAGTATTTATCCCAAATTTTACTTGAACTGTCACCTCTGCACAATATTACTGCTACAGCTTGCTTTATGTGAATGAGTCAGGCTTTAAATAGCCACCCTGACCTGCTTATTATATTGATGGATCTCTTTGCAGAAACAGACGTGTGTTTTAGAAATGGAAGCTTCATATGATGCTATGGTTAATGAACGTTCAGATTAGATTTTGGAATAGCTTTCAACAATTGCATATTGACTGCAAGATAGTGTCCAATATTGAAAATCAATAGGGTCATTGGAAAATAATTTTCAGCATGCTGATTGAATTTGAACACTTTTTGAAAAAACAAAACAAAGAGGGATAAATGTACTGAATGCTATGTGGTGATAGTCACTGTGTATAAGAACGTGTTAAGAAGATTCAAGGACATGCTGTTTCCATCTATGAGATTTTCCTGTGTTCGGATAGCCTAGAAGAGAATGAGCACTCATTGACCATTAGTAGGAGCAAGCAGCAGAAATGTCAGTATGAAATGCTGGTAGATTCATAAACTGTAACTAGCATGATTCAGTCATTTTCATTGTGAATATTAAATTGTAATATACTGTGGTTAGCAAGGTTTAAATGAATGCACAAAGTTCAACCGAATCGTAACCGCCTACCGCATATATACTGCAGAAGGGCGTCTGCGCTGCGTGGAATAACGTACCTGTACGTGATTTCATGCATGAGGTCTGGGGCGCACGCAGGAGCCGCCGGCGACCTGCTCCCACTGTGATTGGACACAGTGGAAGTTCTGTCCTGTGAGGGAGTAAAATAGAGATCTCTGTTTTCCTCCAGTCACAGCATTCCCCCACAGTTAGAAAGCACTCCCTAGGAGCACACATAACCATTTGATCGCCCCTGATGTTAACACCTTGCCCGTCAGTGTCATTTATACAGTGACAGTGACATATTGGCCTAAATTGATGAAGAAATTTTATTTAAAAAAAAATTTTTGTTGAATATGTTTTATAACAGAAAGTAAAAAAATATTATAATTTTTTTCAAAATTGTAGGTCTTTTTTTGTTTATAGCGCAAAAAAAAAACACAGAGGTGATCAAATACCACCAAAAAAAAGCTCTATTTGTGGGAAAAAGAGGACATCAATTTTATTTGGGTACAGCGTCAAACGGCCACGCAATTGTCAGTTAAAATGACGTAGTGCCTTATCGCAAAAAATGACCTGGTCAGGAAGGGGTTAAAACCTTTCGGGGCTGAAGTGGTTAAAGAAATCTCAGGTATATCATTCTTAATGAGGTAACTGGCAACTTCCTCTTAGGGATAAACAAATTCTGCTTGACCTAGTGGATACAGTCAGATGAATTACCTGGATCAAATACTCCAACAAATCTAGTAAATATCATTGGAGAGATCATTAGTACTAAAAAGTATCAAACCAACGTCTACATTTTTATATGAAGAATATTTTTCAGCACTAGTGAAGACATGAATTCTGATCAATAGACCCTTTGTGAGTTGCACAGCCCTTATCAGAAAAAAAAAGAACACTAGATGGCTCTTACAATTGATAACTACTATGTTTAAAGGGTTAGTCCACCCAAAACATACATTTAAGTTTTCAGTACATACTGGAGAATTAAATAACCTTGATTGAGTTCCTGAGTTTCGTTCTATTTTTTTTATTTATGTTATTATATTTTACATTATGCTAGCAGGTGGACAAGCAAAAAAAAAGTACTGCTCCAATGCTCCTATTACTGATATCAGTCAACATGACATGTAGTGTACTGGCGCAGATCGAATAAAACAGCTTGTCACACTACAATATGCTACAGAAAAATGGCAACTGATAGCACACAGGACTCCGACTCACCAGGTATAGTAAGATGGCTTCAGCTCTGCTCTCCACCCGCAGGAGAGGTTCCTGAGACACATTTCACCCCTAGTGGGCTTAATTGTCAATGATTAAGCCCACTAAAGGGGCGAAACGCCACTCAGGGACCTCTCAGCTGAGCTGAAGCCATCTTACATTACCTGGTTTAGTTTTGGTCACAGTGAGTCGGAGTCCTGTGTGCATTCTTCTTTACACTATGCTATGTTAAGTTATGCTTTGACTGGCTTTGATTGACAGCAATGGGAGCCAATGGCTCCTGCTGCCTCAGCAAAGCCAGTGAGACCAGGAAGTGAGGGAAGTGAAAAGCTGCAGATGGGCACAGCACTGGATTGAATAAGGGCTCAGGTAAGTAAAAGGGGGGTGAGGGTGGATACTGATGCTTAACCAGTTAAGGACTGAGCCTGTTTTTCAGACTCTGTGTTTACACGTTAAAAAAAAATTTTTTGCTAGAAAATTACTTTTAACCCCTAAACAATTATAAAAAAAATTCTAACACCCTAGAGAATAAAATGGCGGTCATTGCAATACTTTTTGTCACACCATACAAGCGCACAGTAAAGTTAGCCCAATTTTTTTTATAATGTGAAAGATAATGTTACGTCGTGTAAGTTGATATCCAACATGCCACGCTTCAAAATTGCGCCCGCTCGTGGATTGGCATCAAACTTTTACCCTTAAAGATCTCCACAGGCGAAGTTTAAAAAATTCTAGGGCTAGAATTATTGCTCTCACTCTAATGATTGTGGCGATACCACACATGTGTGGTTTGAACACCGTTTTAATATGCGGGCGCTACTCAAGTATGCGTTGACTTCTGCGCGCATGCTCGTCGGGACGGGGCGCTTAAAAAAAATGTTTTTATTATTATTTATTTTACTAGATTTTAATTATTTTTGCACAGGTTTTTTTTTAAAAAAGGGTCACTTCTATTCCTATTACAAGGAATGTAAACATCCCTTGTAATAGAAAAAAGAATGACAGGTCCTCTTAAATATGAGATCTGGGGGTCAAAAAGATTTCAGATCTCATATTTAGACTAAAATGCAATAAAAAAAATGTTGTTATTTGAAAAAATGACAAAAATAAATTTGCCCTTTAAGACGTATGGGCGGAAGTGATGTTTTGACATCGCTTCCGCCCTGCTATGGTATGGATATGGGTGGGGGCCATCACTCGTATACATGCCCAGCACGAGAAAGGACCCGTTCGGCTTCGACATTGCCGACGGCTCTGGCGCTGGAGAGCGGCGGGAGGGGGGCCCCTCTCCCGCCGCTGATAAGGTGATCTTGTGGCGAATCCGCCGCAGAGACCACCATTATCATTTACAGGACCGCCACTTGAAGAGATGGATACCTCGGTTGTGGCAGCAGCTCAAACTAAAGACATATATAGTCATGCGGCGGTCCTTAAGAGGTTAAACATTTTTTACTATAATGCAAGCAATGCTTTAAGGTAAAAAAAACATAAGATTTATAACCACATTAGTTCATCTTTAAGAGCAACAATTAAAGGGGTTGTAAAGGTTTGTTTTTTATTTTCTAAATAGCTTCCTTTAAGCTAGTGCATTGTTGGTTCACTTACCTTTTCCTTCCATTTCCCTTCTAAATGTTTTTTTACTTTGTCTGAATGTATCACTTCCTGTTTCTCCTCAGTAAGCTTGCCCCCATCATCTGGCTGGGGGTTAGTCAGCCAGAACAGCTAACTGAGGAGGAACAGGAAATTCAGACAAAGAAAACAAAGAAAAAAAATTTTAGAAGGGAAATCGAAGGAAAAGGTTAGTGAACCAACAATGCAACAATGCACTAGCTTAAGTGTCGGTTCACACTACAGCGACATGAAAGTCGGCACGACTTTGCGAGGCAAATTCGAGGCAACTTCAAAGCAACTTCGAGGCAACTTTGAGGCAACTTCAAGTCGCCTCCAGGACAGGCAACTTTGCCAGTGGCCTATCAAACAATAATCAGCTCTGTGGGAGGGAGGGGTTTGCCTGAGAAAACTATTTTCTCTTCCTGTAAAGTTGCCTCAGTTAAGACAGTGATCCAACTTTGGAGGCGACTTCCATTGAAATCAATGGGTACAAGTCGCCTAGAAGTCGCCTTGAAGTAGTACAGGAACCTTTTCTGAAGTTGGAGCGACTTTAGTAGTGTGCATTAAGACTGCTCTCATTCACTTTAATGTAATTTCTCATGTTGCGTGACTTGGGGCGACTTGGGGGACACTAGTCGGATCCCAAGTCGCGGTAGTGTGAACCGGCACTTAAGGAACCTATTTAGAAAATAAAAAACAAACCTTTACCCCTTTTAAGAAGTTATAAAGGCAGAAGTTTTTTTTTTTTTTATCTTAATGCATTTATGCATTAAGAATAAAAATCTTATGTGTGTAGCAGACTCCCCAGCACACTCTAATTCTTACCTGAACCCCATCTCTGTCCAGCGATGTCCATGAATCCTTCGGCCATCCGGGGCTATCCTCCTAATTGGCTGAGACACAGCAGCAGCAACTGGTATGTAAAGTAGCACACCTGAACAATGTTCTCCAACAAAATGGTCTAGTATGGTATTGAGGGGGGCACCATTCTTTGGTTGTTTTTTGGTATTGGGGTCCCCCTTAAAATTTATACCAAGCCCTATCTCAAAAAAGCAAAACTGCATGGGGTCCCCACCAACATCCACACCAGACACTTATCCTAGGTAGGGGTCTGGAATGGATTTTTAGGGAATCCCCATGCAAAAAAAGTATGCATAAGGATCCCATGGGTGGGTGAGTATCGGGGGTCCAAAAAAAAGGGGGTGGGTGGGCAGAGATTCAGTTTAAAAGGGTGCCTTGCCAGAGTGGGTTTTCTCAGAATCTGGAAGACCCCTTTAAAATAAAACTCACTGACACTGAAGACATTTTTTTTTTTTAAAAAACAACATGTCCCACCATGTAAATTCAACAGCCAGCAATGTGGATCCATCATCAAACGTGATGAACAAAACTCTATTGACCCATCGATACAAACAGAACAACCTCTGCCATGATGATTTTCTCTTGTCGTACTCCTATCGCAAATGACAACTCCCAGACTTACAGCTGAATGATAATAAACCGGCTGGGGATTCCAAGAGGCTAAATTGACCAAATGTGGTCATGGACATATTTGATCAATGTTGTCACCCTGTGTGCTGCTGGCTTGTTTACTAAATGACAGCTTCTAGTGGGTGGCTGGAAGCTGTCATTTAGAGGCTGTAGTAAAACTCCCATTAAAATAATGACTTCCAGCTGCAGCAGACATATTTTCAGACAGGTGGGAAAAATCTGGCCATTTAGTTTGTCCACTTGATAAACTGCAAACTGATTGAAACTGAGTCAAACTCATGGTTGACCCAAAGCTCATCCCTAATGACATCTTGCCTAGGTACCATGGGTGGAAGCTGGGGAAAAGGTAAGTATATTATCAATCCCCCTGTTTACTGCTGTCACTGGAATTACCATTGTACAGCAATAATGGAATGTAAACAAGCAATAGCAGATGTGCTGTAATATATGTGATTTGCAGAGCCACTTCTATATAATATGTGTTTTACCCAATAGAAGTCCATGGCCCCATGCCATGGACATTTTGGGCTCTTACATCACACATGTTGTATTCAGGTTGAAGGGTGGAGGGGAAACAAGAAACTTCCATTTCTCAATTTCCCCTGTAAGTGTTTAAGATGACCCCCTAATTCTACAGTTTTTTAAGATTTTTTTGCCTGTACTCACCGTATAAGACGACCCTCCTTCCGAGGCTTCATATTTCTTCCTTCTGGAGCCATGTTCTTCTTCATTCTTGCTGGAGCCACATTCTTTTCCTTCTTGCTGGAGTTGGAGCCAATCACAGCGAGCGATGTATTCTATTAATGAATACAAAGCCTGCTTGGATTGGCAGAGGTTGTAACATCATCAGCCCACGCCTCTCTGACTCTCAAAGCCAATCCGAGCAAGCTACTGTATGTAGCCTGCTCGGATTGGCAGAGGTTGTTACTCCAATCTGAGCAGGCTCTGTAATCATTTGAATACATCGCTCACCGGCATTGGCTTAGCGGTATATACTGTATGTAGCCGAAGCTACATACAGTATTACTGCACATCCAGCAGGCATCAGAGCAGCTGACCCAGCGTATAAGACGACCCCTGCTTTTTGGACAGTTTTTTAAAGTGAAAAAGGTAGTCTTATACGCCAGCAAATACAGTAGTGAGATCAGATGTGCTTTGCTCTGAGCTCAGCTGTTCAATGTTCAAAACTGTCAGATCTTGCCTGCTTTTAAAAACAGCAGAGCATTTAATCCTTAACCAGTTTAGGCAGTACAGAGGTGACATTAGGGGTAATGACCCAACATAGCAATTCTGAAAACATAGCAACTGCCATGTGACATTTTATTCCACATTAGGGGTAATGACCCAACATAGCCATTCTGAAAACATAGCAACTGCCATGTGACATTTTATTCCATATTAGACATGACATCCTAAACGTCACATAATGAGCTTAAATGTGTTGACTGAGATATCTACTGGTACCACAGACCATTTAAATATAGGAAATATGAGGTAAATATGAGGTTTCCCTATTTTTCTGAGTGTTATCTTTATGCAAGGGGACCTTTAGTATGGTTTTTTTTTTTTTTTTTTTACAACCATAGCAAATAATAAAGAATACAAACTTGTCCTGCTCTTTTCTTAACAGGCAAAACTCTGGTAGTTTTTGGTGGTGATATAACTTACTGTCCACTGTCATCTCCACACTTTTATATTGGCCAAAGAGACAGCACACCATAGTGTTTCCTTGGCAAAAAAAAATACCCAGCAAGCTTCTTGCTGGTTTTTGCCGAGAAACTTGGCCGTGTGTATGAGGCCTGACACTACCTAAAAGTTTTATGGCTTTGTCTGTTCAGAATAGCCTAGCATTTGAGCACAGCAGGAGGAAACAAGATTTGCAGAAGTTAAGTGCAGGCACCTCTAGGCAGTGGCGTATCTAGGGTATGGCAGGTATGGCATGTGCCATGGGCGCTATGTGAAGGGGGCGCTTGTGAGTGGCTGGGCAGCAAGGCACTTATCACATACTTGTCAGCAACAGTTACAATTGTGTTGGGACATTCCTGTGTTTTGGACCTGTGGCAGTCCCATGTACTTTCCATAAAAATCGTTTTTGGGCATGGATGAACTGGGCTGAGGTGTGTGATCCCCCCCCTAAAAAAACTTGAACCACTCCGCTCTCACTGGGTGCCGCCCACACAGTATGCTGGGAGAGATGTAGCAGCCATCTACTAGCTAAGTAGATAGCAGGGGCGTCCTAGCCAATCAGCGCCCTCAGAAGTGTCAGCTGACTGCCATCACATGACAAGAGTGATGGCTGCTCCCTGTTGCATGCTGCTATTGGTGTTGGTTCCTTCAGTCCTGGGGGCGCAGAGCTCGGAGGTGTATGTCACCCACTCCCTGGGCGCCCTTAGCACTATGCCTGGGAGGAGGGGGGACGCTGTGACCTGGGCTGCATTGAAGAAGAACACCATCAAGCATAACAGGTGAGTGATACAGGCTGACTGGGGGAGGGAGGGAGATCATAGAGAAAGTGAGGACAGGAGAAAGTGGGAGCTCATTACAGAGCTGATATCAGGAGGAGTGTCCATTGTTTATGTGACATGTAATGAGTATAAAGTGCTCATGGCAAAGGTGATACCAGGACGTGGGTCTCTCTCACACTGTGTCACAGCAGCAGCAGCTCACCCATCCTGTATACAGATCAGCCAACACTCACAGATAGTTGTTAGGAAATTATTCCCTGCTCTTCTCTTTATCTATTTACAATGCATCTCCTGTACATGCCCGCAGTCTGACCATCTCCTGTAGCATGCCCGCAGTCTGGCCATCTCCTGTACCATGCCCGCAGTCTGACCATCTCCTGTACATGCCCGCAGTCTGACCATCTCCTGTACCATGCCCACAGTCTGACCATCTCCTGTACATGCCCGCAGTCTGACCATCTCCTGTACCATGCCCGCAGTCTGACCATCTCCTGTACCATGCCCGATGTCTGACCATCTCCTGTACCATGCCCGCTGTCTGACCATCTCCTGTACAATGCCCGCTGTCTGACCATCTCCTGTACCATGCCCGCAGTCTGACCATCTCCTGTACCATGCCCGCAATCTGACCATCTCCTGTACATGCCCACAGTCTGACCATCTCCTGTACATGCCCGCAGTCTGACCATCTCCTGTACATGCCCGCAGTCTGATCATTTCCTGTACATGCCCGCAGCCCATGATCATCTCCTGTAGCATGCCTGCAGTCCATGATCATCTCCTGTACATGCCCGCAGTCTGACCATCTCCTGTACATGCCCGCAGTCTGACCATCTCCTGTACATGCCCGCAGTCTGATCATCTCCTGTACATGCCCGCAGCCCATGATTATCTCCTGTAGCATGCCTGCAGCCCATGATCATCTCCTGTACATGCCTGCAGCCCATGATCATCTCCTGTACATGCCCACAGTCTGACCATCTCCTGTACATGCCCGCAGTCTGATCATCTCCTGTACATGCCCGCAGTCTGATCATCTCCTGTACATGCCCGCAGTCTGATCATCTCCTGTACATGCCCGCAGTCTGATCATCTCCTGTACCATGCCCGCAGTCTGATCATCTCCTGTACCATGCCCGCAGTCTGACCATCTCCTGTACATGCCCACAGCCCACGATCATCTCCTGTAGCATGCCTGCAGCCCATGATCATCTCCTATACATGCCCACAGTCTGATCATCTCCTGTACATGCCTGCAGTCTAACCATCTCCTGTACATGCCCGCAGTCTGACCATCTCCTGTACATGCCCACAGTCTGACCATCTCCTGTACATGCCCACAGTCTGATCACCTCCTGTACATGCCCGCAGTCTGACCATCTCCTGTACATGCCCGCAGTCTGACCATCTCCTCTACATGCCCGCAGTCTGACCATCTCCTGTACATGCCAGCAGTCTGATCATCTCCTGTACATGCCCGCCGCCCATGATCATCTCCTGTAGCATCCTGCAGCCCACGATCATCTCCTGTACATGCCCGCAGTCTGACCATCTCCTGTTTATATATATATATATATATATATATATATATATACACAAAGACATACAGTTACACTCACATCATACTGGTATGTATGTCAGTGTACATTACCGATTATGTGTGTGCATTGAGTTTGTTACATTGTTTTTGTATGTTACTGTGTGCACCAATGTATTTTAATGACTGAGTGCCAGTGTTGGCATCATCAGTGATTTTTGTATCAGTGTGTGCCTGCGGACCATTGTGTGTGTTGAGTGTAGAAAGAGTAGAAACAGAACAATATGACTTTGAGCACATCATAGACCAGTTTGCATTAGTAAAAGCAAGGAAGGTGCAGTTGTAATTTTTATGTAGTGCCAATCCATAATTTGTTAATTAAAAGATTAAAGAGCTTGACTTGTTTTGTTAGCTGTCTTTTCTGTTTAAAGTTATCTGAAAGGTGGGTTTCAAATGTTTTGACAGGGGCGCAGTTTCAGTGCTTGCCATAGGCGCCATTTTCACTAGATACGCCTCTGCCTCTAGGTACTTACTCTTTATATCTGCTAGCAGCTCTATTTTTTACAGTGTTAAGCCTTTTACACACGCTCGTTTTCATGGCAAGAAAACTGCTGGCAGAGCTTTTTGCAGAGAAAACCGTTCGTGTGTATGGTTTCTCGTCGAGAAAACTGTTGTGAATCTTAAAGAGAAAAAAAGAGAACCTGCTCTCTATTTTCTCGCCGGGAGTCTCAATTTTCTCGTCATGATTCTCGTCGAGCTGGTTTACCACTAGAAAAACATTTGTGTGTATGCTTTTCCGAGTCTTAAAAACCCGTGCATGGTCAGAATCAAGTATGAGATGGGAGCGCACCTTCGGTAAAACTAGTGTAGCGGCTTGCTCTTTTTGAGCCAGCGCTATTGTAAATTTAGAGGGAAGTCTGAGAGTTAGTTTTCTCAGACATTTGTGATTTTGAGCAAATTTGGCTTCTGTTCAAGCCATGGCTGTGCTGTGAGTGACCACTATTTTTCGCCTGGGGTGTAGTTGTTACTCCAGGTCAAGTGTGGCAGCAGCTAGGTCAAGGTGATTTGGGTATTCTTCCTCGGCAGCCAATCAGTGGGGTTGATCATCCCACTGTGCATGCTGGGGAGGGGTACTTAAGGGACAGACGTCACTGAACTGGGGTCGTCGATCCTGAGTCTGTCATCCCACCACCCCCCGTGTGTGGCCCTCCTGGCTGGGGGTGCGTGTTCCTGTGATCCTGGGTCCGGGACCACGTTGGTCCGGGGTTGTGATTTTCCGAGTAGGCCCAGTAAGCAGATTGGGTCTACGCATGGGAAGGTGATCCTGTGCTGTATGTCCTGAGGGAGGAAGCCGCTTCATGAAGGACCTATCTTGGAGAGGACCGAGCACAAGGCTGGTGTCTCAAGAGAGGCCTTGAACTTCATCAAAGGATGCAACGTTTGCTGAAAGGCTTGATGGTAATCGCCTGTCAGTCTCATGTTCTACAAGAAGTTAATATAATAATTATGAATATATCAACTCTAACTCCATGGAGAGTCTAGTACACAGTATTTTATTGCAAAAATACACCGGAATCACTGGAAAACAGAAGGGAACTTTGGGCCAGATCCACAGCCAGCTGCCGTAACTTAAATATTCCCATTTAAGTTACACTGCCGGAGAATTTCTACCTAAGTGCCCGATCCACAAAGCACTTACCTAAAAATTTTCAGCTGTGTAACTGAAATCCGGCCGGCGCAAGGCGTTCCTATTCAAATGGGGCGAGTCCCATTTATATTAGGCGCGCTCCCGCGCCGGCCATACTGCGCATGCTCACGACATCATTTTCCCGACGTGCTTTGCGCGGTTTTACGTTGCGCCGGGTTTTGAGAATCCGACGGGCGAAAAAAAAAAATACGAGTTGTGGCGGGAAAATTTTTTTTGAAAAAAAAAGACGGCGACGCGGGATAGAAGGGTCTACTTTTACAAGGCCTAAACAGTTTAGGCCTTGTAAAAGCAGCCCTAATTTTACGATTGCAAACTAATACTTACGGAGAAAAAACGAAGCTGAAAAGCTTTGTGGATCTCCGTAAGTGCTAATTTGCATACCCGAAGCGGCATTTCGACAGTCCCTTACACATGTCGGATCTTCTCCCTATCTATTGGAAACTGATTCTGTGGATCAGTTCCAAAGATAGAAACAGGGATACAACGGCGTATCAGTAGATACGCCGTCATATCCCTTTTGTGGATCTGGCCCTTTTGTTTCAGGTCACACAGGACTAACAAATGAGTGCACTCAGCAAAGATTACAATATCTTTTGAGTTATTTCTACATCGCTCAACACATTTTCCCTGTCAGTGTACATCCTATGCATATGCTCACTCTGCACATTGCCCAGCTACCATATTATTCAGTCATCTCCTGCAGGGGCACTCCAGCTGTGAATTTCCTTTTATTATCATTATCATTTAATTTAATTATTAGCCATTTATACAGTATTTTCCGTCTGGAAATTTCAGCAGGAGTGATCCATTTGGCGTCCGGATCGCCGCAGTTATTTACTGTATATGTTTGTCTATGTTTTTGTCTTTTATGTGTTGTTTGTTGCATGCTACTTGAACCTGGTTCATTAGTGCAGTACTTGCCGGCCGCTGCTATTAGGTTTTATTAGAGCTATTTAGCCAGTAATTTGTAATTTTTGCTACTATATATCCTGTCATTTTGTATATATTTATTACCATCCAATACATTTTTGATCTATATCATTGTCCATCACTGCCTTGGTAGCCCTCTTGTTATCCCTTAGGGACACTGTCTCTTGGTTCCCTTTATGGGATAACCCCCCCCTTTTATATGCAAGTCTTCTTGGCTACGGTGGTGACCTTCAGAGTGGGGGAGTGACTATTTATAGACTCTTGGGATATTTGCATTTTGATGTGTTAGTGGGGATGTGCTCATTTTTTGATATGTTTATCTACAAGAAGTTACTCTGGAGAGATCCGGGTGCTGAATCCTGTACTGTGAGGATTCTGGACGGAAAAGTGTCCCTAATCTGTGGGAAGGTCTGTGGCAGAGACTATACCATTTTCCGTGTGTCACCCCGGCTGCTAGGCTAGTGAGAGAAACCTATCTGGGTGCACAATACCCACTCTGGCTAGAGTGTCGACGAAAGCTGTGTCACTGGAAGCAGGAGTGTTTCCGAATTGCAACTATGTACCTGAACCTATCTACCTGTGTAACAGGCGCTCCAGCACCATAATGCGTTCCACGCTGGAACACATTATGGCGACCACGCCATGACATCATCGCCCGGCGCCGCGTGTGTTCCAGCCTGGAACGCGGAAGTGCGCTGCGGATCAGCGCTGGATTCAGCTCACCTGTCTCCTGCCTATAAAGGCATTCAATTTAAATAGAAACACTGTTCTATTATTGTCGGCCGTAGCCGGCTAGGCTACAACACGGCTGCCGACGCTCTCCACGCTACAGTTGTGCCTTACTAGGAGTCTCCAGGTCTTCATAGCCATTATCCTAACTACCTCTGGATAACCATTGCTACAGGCACCCTGAGGCCTCGTACACACGACTGAGAAACTCGACGGGCGAAACACATCGAGTTCCTCGTCGAGTTCCTTGTTAGGCTTGTCGAGGAACTCGACAAGCTTGCTTTGCATACACACAGTCAAGCCAAAATCTCCTTGTTCTCAAATGCGGTGACATACAATGGCAGGGGAAGTTCGATTCCACTGGCTAAACTCTTGGGGCTGCTTTTGCTAATTTCATGTGTTTGCGTGTTAAATAAAAGTTTGGTAAGAGACGATTTGCACTTTTCAGTCTGTTACAGCTTGAAAAATGGGTTATCTCCATTACAAATGCTACTTTTACTCCCGTCTCATAAGTTAATCTGAGCAAGCACGGGTTTTTTAGCATACAGACGTCCGAGTTTCTCGTTGAAAACCAGACCGTCGAGGATCTCGATGAGCCAAATCAGACTCCCGTCGAGAAAATAGAGAACTTGCTCTCTTTTTGGCTCGTCGAGGTTCTCGACAGTTTCCTCAACGAAAATGTACACACGACCGGTTTCCTCGGCAAAAAATATCTCCCAGCAAGGTTCTTGCTGGTTTTTGCCGAGAAACTCGGTCGTGTGTACCAGGCCTAACAGCAATTCCTTGCTGACACCATACACAACGGAATCCATCTTTCAAGCCTGCAAACGGATAAGTATCTCTTCTTTAACTTGTAGTACCATAGAAAGATCTGCTACAAATATTGTTACTGGACATATGTTGTACTTAAATATTGGCTTGTAAACTAACATCTCTAACTTGGGACTGACTGTTGTGCCTTGGCTGTTTTAAAGGAACATACTTACAAATACGCTGAGTTATAAATGACTTTTTTATGCAATTACTAATTGCTATAACTACCCATATTTACTACGTGCCTGACATACGTTCTTACTTGTTAAAGAGCCCATGCCCTAAGTTACTGAACATGTTTGCTCTAAATTTTTCTATGCTAAGGGTTGAAGCTATTTTCATACCTGCACCCTTCGTGGCCTAATACACTACTGTATGTTAAACTAATAATCAATTGCGTACAGTTGTGCATTGGAATCTTCACGTGTATGCTATAATTTTAAACGCTAAGGTCTGGTCGCATGTTGTAATACATCCAGCCTTAGTAGCTCAACGTCTTTCTTTATGTGAGAGAGAGATGATGTAGAGAACCCCCAAACTCCTGTTTGCATGGAGTGACGCCTGGTGTCCCGTACTGATAATCACTTACATTCAGAAGTGCATTGGAATCCTTACGTGCATTGTATACTTTTGACCGCTAGGGGTTGGTCGCATGTTGTAATATGTCCTCCCCTAGCAGCTCAACGCCTTCCTTTATGTGAGGGAGAGATGATGTAGAGAACCCCCAAACTCCTGTTTGTGTGGAGTGACGCCTGGGGTCCAATACTGAATTCTCACATAGAGAAGAGCATTGAAATCCTTGCTGACCGCAGTTGTGGTTCACTCTCGTTCGCCAGAGCTTTGCAACCTGTTACCCTTCCACCTCTTCATTCACTTCTTTCATCTTCCTGTCAAGTTCAGCAAATAAATCTTAGAAAAATAAGTGCAAAGTAAGGACATTGAACTTTCTCGGCTCTCACCTAAAACCGTGGACAGCGAGGAGATAGAGGTAACATGCCGCCTGAAAATATCCAGTAGCTCTTTCGGGGGTAGTGCTACACTAGGGTTCATAATGGAGATAGCACATTCGTCATGCTGTAACAGACTGAAAAGCGCGAATCGTCTCTCACCAAACTTTTACTAACACGTTGTTAACACGAGATTAGCAAAAGCAGCCCCAAGGGTGGTGCCAGTGGAATCGAACTTCCCCTTTATAGTGCCGTCGTACGTGTTTTACGTCACCGCGTTTGAGAACGACAAGATTTTGGCTTGACAGTGTGTATGCAAAGAAAGCTAGACAAGATACTCATCAATCTTGACATGAATCCCGTCAAGAAAAACCTTTTTTTTTACGACGGGATTCTCAGCCATGTGTACAGGGCTTCAGAGTTGCCTCAAAATGTGTCTAAAAGAGACTTAGATTTTGCCGATGCCTAGAGGTGCTTACACTTACTGTACCCGCAGCAGCCTCCAAAACTCTCCTGTTAAAGGTGAGTTTGAGACTGTTTTGACTAGTAAAGCTCAGACACTTTGGTATAGTATCAGAACTTGCTGCTAAGCTCTATACATATTCCTACTGGACTATTGCTATGGTTGGAAGCTTCACTAATCAACAGGAATGTACAGGAGGGGGGAAAGAGTGGTCAAACTTTGGCAATATGAGGAAGTTCTAAAGATTTAACTGTCAAAACAAACTGGCATTTATATTTGACTGGTAGATTTGGGAGCCTGCTGCACGTACAGAATGTGCAGACACCTTCATAATTCATCATTTAACAAATGCAGTAGTTTATTTTCCCTACTGTGCGACTCTTTTTAAGGTATCTGATCTTGGTTGGGTCTTATTTATTCATTTCAACACCTTTCTACAATGCTACAATTCAGTTTTAGTGTCATAGACAAATAGACTGGTGAAAATCATGCTTATTGATCCAGAGGGATCTGTGGGAAGGAGGAAGACAATCAAGTGTGCTCTCAATGTTACTATCTGCAATTAAATGTCAATCTAAGGGACATCCTGGGTCTACAGGAAGCCAGGGCTGATTCTTATATTAATACTAAATTGTCTAGCTCAGTGGTTCTCAACCTTTTAGTGCCGTGACCCCTTGATAAAATTTCCCAAGTTTGGGGGACCCCTAACAGTAAAAAAAAATCGTAGCGTGTGTTGTCAGCACCCAAGGCAAGACAAGTAATTTGCGCCCCTCTCCACTCGTACAGTATTAAAACCTCATATGGTAGATTTTAGGATGTATCACTCTTTCTCTTTGTTCTCCTTTCTTTCCCTTTTATCTCTCGCTATCCTCATTTCTTGTCCCCCCCCCCCCCAATCCCTCTCTCTAGCCGTCTTTCTTGTTTTTTTCTCTTATTCTCTCTCTCCCTTTTTCTTTCTTCTTTCCCCTTTTTTCTTCTCCCTTCCATGAATTCTCTATTTGAATTCCTTCTCTTACTCCTTGGTGGAGGGGGAATGGGATGAGTGGCGATGCTGGGGGGAGTTCTGATCAGCCAACTTAGGTGCTCTTGATCACGGTATCTGCTGATCTGAGAACTGTAGTGGGGACTTTTAATGGCAACTATAACTCACAGGTAGTGTTACTCACTGTGTCTCCGACTTTGTGGTGTCTCGTAGCAGTGACCCCTAGGCTGAAATCAGGAGATAGGGTCTCCTCTAGCCCCTCCCACCTCACATTCCTCACCAGTCAGTGGACCTCTAGTCTCTGCCCCCCAGCCATACCGTGAACTGAATAGGCGGCTGCGAAGAGGCTGAGTTGGCGGCCATGGGCTCCAGAGACAGCCCTGCTGGGCAGACGCAAGAAGGCTGGGAAAGTGGTGCAGGGTTTAGGAACAGCCCAGAATTTTTTTGGTGACCCCTGGCAAATCATCATTTGACGCCCGAGGGGGTCCCGACCCCCAGGTTGAGAACCACTGGTCTAGCTAAACAGATAAATGCATATTAATGTTTTATCTGCCAAGAGATTTTAAATTCTGTGCAGTCAATAATGTGATATACAGATCTTGTTGTACACTAAACATGCTGGAGGCAAAAGTGAGAGTCCTTGGGTCCATGCAATGGACATCACAGGCTCACATAGCAACATTTTGGTGAATCAGTAAACATATAAATATATTAACCAAGTACTTTAATGTTTGCTTGGAATTCTGTCCTGTTTGTTACGTTTAATACTACAACTTCATCTAGTACTGCAAAAGTCTAATAAACTGATTTGGCCAAATAATTGGCGGTGAATAGTATCTGATAATTGACATTGTCAGAAGGTTCTTAAAGTTCATCTGAACTGTAAGTGAAGATTTATTATGCTATAATATATATGCAGAAATTTTGTTTAATTGCGCCTTACAGTGCCCTGAATGATATACTTTAGTCTTTGATTCCTCCTGAGAAATAGCAATTAACAACCTGATATTTGATTATACCTTAAGACTCCAGTGCTTTGAGTATCATATCTGTTTATTTGCACTGTGAGATTAACGATCTCACTATTATGCTGTCACTCTTTACTGGAGGCTCTGACATGATGAAGCTAAATCCCTGTCTATCTCAAGATGGCTGCCTCCTCAAAGAAACACATTAGCTGCAGGGAGAACCCAGTCATTACTGGTGAGTTATCCTTTGCCCTCTGTCTGCTTTTAATGGGCAAAACTTCCAGAGTACAGTTCCTCTTTAACCGCTTGCCGACTGCCGCACAAACTTATACGTCGTCAGAATGGCATGGTTGTGCAAATGGACGTATATATACGTCCCCTTTAAATGCCGCGAGCTCCGTGACCGTGCCCACAGGAACTGCAGCCTCAATGTCAGCCTTTGTCCCGCGATTGCGTCACGGAGCTGAAGAACGGGAAGATGTTAGTGTAAACACAACATCTCTCCGTTCTGCCTAGTGACACTGTCACTGATCGTGTTCCCTGTCATCGGGAACAGCATTCAGTGACATGTCACAGCAAGCCACGCCCCTTTAGAAGCACTCCCTAGGTCACACTTAACCCCTTCAGCTCCCCCTACAGATTAACCCCTTCACTACCATTGTCATTTTTACAGTAATCATTATATTATAGATTTTTTTAGGGATATTTATTATAGCAACAGGTAAAAAATATTGCATTTTTTTCAAAATTGTCGCTCTTTTTTTGTTTATAGCGCAAAAAATAAAAACCGCAGAGGTGATCAAATACCACCAAAAGAAAGATCTATTTGTGGGAAAAAAAATACTTAAATGTTGCTTGGGAGCCACGTCACACGACCGCACAATTGTCAGTTAAAGCGACGCAGTGCCGAATCGCAAAAAGTGGCCCGGTCATTGACCAGCCAAATGATCCGGGGCTAAAGTGGTTAAATATTCTACTACAATTCATTAGATCAGCAGTCATCTGGGGGCAGCTCTCTGATATCAGAAAGAAAAACCTTGCCTCTACCAAGACGACCACCTACACACAGAGGCACTTTACTGAACAGGGCACTATAAGTTAGTAAGAAGGAAAAGAACATCTGCAGAGAGACCACAGGCCATATCAGTGACTGGTATTTTGCTTTCTGCTTGACTTTTTTTCACACACCTTCCACAGTTCAATTCCACTTTATCTTTTTTGCCACCTTAGAAGATTTCCTAAATGAATTAATTCAAAGCATTGCTGGTATTTGACTGTGTGGGGCCATTTGGAATAAGATACTGATCTGTAAATAGCCTCAATATGTTATTTATTTTTTACCAACATTACTCTTTAGTCATTGTTCAGCTTTAGGCTGAACATATACAATATATAGATATTTTATATTAGAAATACTATCTTTAACTTAGAAAACAATAATCTGAAAATAAATATGCTTTTCACGTTTTCAGGATGATGGAAAATGTAGATAAAATGATACCTGTATACAGGCTTATGAAATATATTGAAACAGCACGCTTTAGTTCATTTTGGTCTGTATGGTGTTATCTTTAGAAGAATGTCCAAGCTTTTTTTAATGCTTACATTTTCAAACTCTTTAGCCAAGAAACTATATTGCTTACTCTACATCTTCCTATTTCTATGGTAAGCTACCGGTAATACAATTCAAGGTGCTAATACGCATAGCTGCAGGATAAAATATGTTAAACAGGCACTATATTGTAAATAAATATCTATATTACATTATAGTTACTACAAGGAGGGCTTTTGGATTTGGGGCCCCCCTATCTCTGAACAGCCAGGCAACCCGCATTTTCCAACTTTCATTCAGAGACAAAGAATCAGTCCATGGGCTTGTTTTTGTTGTTTTATTGGGGAAACCAATTTGGATAGGGAATATGGATTATGGGAGGCCCAACTTGACTTGAAAAACAACAATAAGGCCCCTTTCACACTGAGGAGTTTTTCAGGGGGTTTAGCGCTAAAAATAGCACCTAAATACCGCCTGAAAAACTCCTGCCCAGCATTCTCAATGTGAAAGCCCAAGGGCTTTCACACTGAGGCGATGCGCTGGCGGGAAAGAAAAAAATCTCCTGCAAGCAGCATCTTTGGAGCGGTGTGTATACCGCTCCTTCCCATTTAAAACAATGGGAAACTGCGGTAATACCACCCGCAATGCGCCTCTGCAGAGAGGGTGGTATTAACCCTTCTTAGGCCGGTAGCGGTGGTTAATACTGCACCGCTAGCGGCCGAATCACGCGGCAATTCTGACGGTATAGCGCCGCAATTTTTAGCGGCGCTATTCCGCCACCGCAAAGTGTGAAAGGGGCCTAAGGAAAACTTCCTTTCCTATGTGCACAATAAAAATGACAAATCCTGCAACTGTACTGTATTCCCTCCGGAACAGCAACAGCCTTTCTGGAATTGGCAATGGAAATTCCCCTTGTAGGAGCTCTGTGTCCCCTGGGTGGAATTTTTTAGTAAAATCCCAACTTGCAGGAGCTCTCTTTCCCCTCTCTTGAGAATATCAGCCCACCTGGCTACTTGATGAAATATCCCAAAACAATTGATTGGGCATTAGCTTGTTGGGACGGTCCCAGAAAGCTTTATGGATATTACATCAGGTAGATTTCTTCCTTTTTAAGCCCTGGGGGTGTAGAGGTACTCGCACTGTCCCTGGAAATCCTGGTGCTTTTGAAAAAACTGCTGTTTAGTCCTCCTGCTGTCCAGATTCTCCCATGTAAGCCAGGGTGTCTCCTAGAAGAGACCGTGAGGTAGTGGAGATCCCTCTGTCCTTTCTTAGCTCCCAGCCTGGACGCAGAGTCCCCTCAGATCTGGGGTCCCTTCCCAGGCTACACAACACAGTATCAATACTCCATCCTTGTATGCCTTGTGTGCTGACCCAGCCACCCTGCCAGGCCTCCTGCCTGAGGATTGGTCAGATTCCCATAACTATGCAGATCAGGACGCCCTGGCCTCCACCCACTAGCTTCTAGAGATTTCTCCAAGCTTTTAGAACCAGAAAGACATACCAGAGGCCAGACCTGTGGAGCCCTCTAGTCTAAGGTGACCAGATTTTTAAAATGAAATCCGGGGACATATTTTTTCTTTACTAGTAATGGCAACAATCAGCGACTCTCTGCCCGCCTCACAGCCTCTCAAGCCTCACTCTCCGGGCCCTGGCTACTACTGGATGGGGTGCTGAGGAAGATCACTCTGCCAGGGAAGGCAAGGAGATAGGCAGGTGGCTGATCAGGATTTGAGCCAAGGCAGAAGAACATGCGAGCGGAGCTAAATGGGCATGTGCCTGAAACTGAAGAAATATTCCCTCCGCTCCGACCAGCACATGATCATCAGAAAGGGGCACAGATAATGGGAAAAATACAACCCCCCTATGCTAGTAGGCACGGCGGAGCGAGGGTGTGTAATTCTATTTTTTTTATTTTAATTCTGCACTGATTGTCTTTGAAATTGCCCCTGCCCCCTATTAAATTCAATCTGGGGACAAAACCAGGGACAGACTTGGTCCGGGGACAGTGTCCTCAATCAGGGTACTGTCCCCTGAAACTGGGGATGTCTGGTCACCCTACTCTAGCCTGACCTACAGTAATCCTGGCCAATTAACCAGACTCACCAGCCTCTGTGAGTCATAAATAAATTTACCAACACTAGTCTACCCTTGAAGATGTCATGTAATTATAGACATTCACAAAATCAATATCTACTCAGGGATAAGCACATCTTCCACAATACAGTACTCAGGCCTAAGTTTGGTTTTTGGGAGAGTTTATGAAGCACCTTAGAGTGTCTTCTCTAAAACAGCATGCCTAGTTTGGCCCGAACACAGCATAAAGGGTTATAATGAGTGGTTTTAGTACAATATTTTAAAGAAACAGAGGCATGTCTCAATCTAGTGAGTAGCTAGTACACCGCTGGTTTAATCACAGCATGGTTGCAAATAAACCAGTGTATTGCAATAAGGCTTTCACTGTGCTAAAAGGGGTAGTTTATAGCTTGCAGAAGGCGAATACAATGACTGTTCAAGAAACTATTATAGAGAATATACAGTATTAATCAGACATGCTGTAGTGCTCACATTGAAGATTGCAACAGTGACATCTGCAGGATATAAAAGAAAACAGTAATGCTAAATAGAACAAAAAGCACATACAACTAAAAATGTAATGAAATGCCTTTTTATTAAATAATTTATATAGCTAATTTATATTAAATGTATGCATCTAATGCATTTATGTATATACACACAGACACACATAAATAGATAACAGTGTATGCATATTACATGTTTATCACAATGGATAGATTCAATATTTATGTATTCCATTTAATTGCTCAGCCATGTTACTCCACCATTTTATTATTTTGCTGCACTTTTTGTAATCTTACTTTAACATATACATACAGTATATACAATCAGTTTACTCATTCCTGCAGGAATGTTCAGCCTTCATAAAATGTAATTTAAAAGGCTTAGACTCCCCCTTTTGATTGGCTGAGACACAGCAGTGGTGCTATTGGCTCCCACTGCTGTCAATTTAAGTCGGTTAGACAATCAGAAGAGAGAGGGTGGGGCCAAACCACAATTCCATGTCTTTGTTATTCTAATTACGAAAAATGTAACCTTTACAATAACTTTAAAGTGACACTAAAATCATATTTGTTTTATTAAAATTAAATAGAAATTATACTTTCCTGCTCTGTGCCTCCATAGAAAGCCCTGTGCACACTCCTGAGCCAGGCTATGATATTCTATTGAAACAAACTGTATGGCTCGACCACGCCCCCTGCACTATCCCCACAGGATTTGACTGACAGCAGTGGGAGCCTATGGCTTATGTGAAGCCAGGAAGAGAGGAGAGGGGGGGCTTCAAGCAGAGACAGTGCTGGATCGTGAGTGGTGGCAGGTAAGTGTTGGGGGGGGCAGATACAGTCAGTTGTTTACTATGCTTCAGTTAAAGATAAACACAGGAGCGATTGGTACAGATCAATCAATGTGTTCATTTATTCATCCATCCTAAAACATCCCCTACAGCAGCCAGCGGGAGAGGGGAGGGGGGAAGCTGGCAGCACAGCAGGGGAAAGACAGGACATGCCAGAAAACTTGGGCAATCAGCACCGCACAGGATGATTAGGGTTTTCCTCAGGCACACTTAGAACACCCTGTGCACACGCCTATGCTACTTATCTATGCAACCCACCTGCCTAGTTGAATGTCCTAGGGAACCTTACGTGTCTCATTTTCACATATTAGTGTTATTTTACCTGCAATGCTCCATGGCAAGAAACCGGATCCAGCGCACCTTCAAAAAACTCATACAAAACTAAAACCCACATGACATGTAATGCGGAGCTAATAATTCAAATACCTTTTTCTGAGCCAACTTTCTCTAAACTCCAGCAGCAACAGATCTTTTATGCCTTGTACACACGATCAGAATTTCCGATGGAAAAAGTCAGACAGACTTTTTTCATTGGATATTCCGACCGTGTGTGTGCCCCATCTGAGTTTTTCCATGGGAAATTCCGACGGACTTAGAAAGAGAAGATGTTCTCTTTTTTTCTGATGAACAAAATTTCTATTGGAAATTCCGTTCACCTGTATGGAACTCTGACGGAGAAAAAAACATGCATGCTCAGAATCAAGTCGACACATGCTCGGAAGCATTGAACTTAATTTTTCTCAGCTCACCGTAATGTTGTACGTCACCACGTCACCGCGTCAGAATTTGGTGTGACAGTGTGTATGCAACATAGCTTGAACAGAATTCCGTCAGAAAGATTTGTCAGAGTTTACCCCGATTCCGATCGTGTGTACGGGGCATAAGTATGTAATCTTACTAGCAATCTTGATTTTCTTTTTAATAAGTATATATTTCATGTTTACTACTGAACAGTTTCTTGTATAGCACAGAGAAGCACTATGTGGTTAATTACTTTGATAAAATAAATATGTATATTTTAGGAACGGTCTTAGCCCCCATTCACATCTAGGCGTTTTTACGCCTGTAGCGCTACGCCGCTGCCGCCAGAGGGCTGGAAACACATGTCCTTCTATGGAGATGGTTCACATCTCCACGCCGAACGCCGGACGCCTGACGCCTGCCGCCTGAAAAAAGGTCCCGGACCTTTTTTTCAGGCGTCTTTCGGCGTTCGGCTAGGAGATGGGAAGCATCTCCATAGAGGGGGTCAATCTGGGGCACATCTAGGCGGACAATACCGGCGTTTTGTCGCCGCAAATCGCGGTACAAAATGCCGCTATTTGTACCGCGATTTGCGGCGTCAAAACGCCGCGATTTCGTCCGCCTAGATGTGAATGGAGCCTTACAGAGACAGTGGTCTTTGTGGTGATAATAGGGTCTGTGAAATAGGGTATCATACTCAAAATTCATATTCAGCAAGCAGATTCTCAGAATGAACTGTCAGCTCATATTTATTTATTTATTAAAATTCTTAAAAGTACAAAGAAGTACAGAAACGCAGTCAGTTACCCGTAGGCCTCGATGCGCCGAGAACAACAATGCAGCCACAACCAAAAAACATTAGCCAGCGGAACAGTTCATAATTTTAAAAGAAGTTAGCAGACTAGAAAACTGTAAAAAAGCCTATGTAATTCCATAGGCTTGACTGAAAAGATTTTTTTTTAATAGCTTTTAGTCTAATAGTTTTTAATAGCTTCCGGAACTTAAGAAGATCATTCTCAAGCCTTAACTTTAGAGGCAGGGAGTTCCAGAACTGGGCTCCCTGAACTGCACTCGTCCTCCCTCCGCATTTTTTCTTTAGAAATTTAGGAATCACCAAAGTTTCCAAATTAGCCGACCTTAAGGTGCGGTTGGGCACATACTTGGTGAATTTTTCCTGCAAATACACTGGCCCCTTGCCATGGGTGGCCTTGTGCACCATACATCCAGTCTTAAACAGAACCCGTTCCTTCACGGGTAGCCAATGCAAGGCTCTCAACGATGGAGTGATGTGGTCACGACGACCCACACCCGTAAGTAGTCTCGCAGCGGCGTTCTGAATAAGCTGAAGTTTGTGCAAGATGTTATTAGGTAAACCCAGGTACAAGGCATTGCAGTAATCTAATTGACTTCCAATAATGGCATTAACCATGAAGATCTTATGCGATTCCTCAATGAAGCGAAAGGTCGACCTCAGTAGTTTCAAGTGGTAGTGGCATGAACTCACCACCTGGTTTACCTGTGATCGCAGCGTCAATCTCTCGTCCAAGATGATTCCCAAATCCCTGACCTGGTTGACTGGCGCAGGGACCGATGAAAACGAGTCCGGCCAGGTAGGGAAACTGCCCGACCATGGCTGATTGCATAAAACCATGCACTCAGTCTTGGAGCCATTGAGCATAAGATAATTTGCCCCCATCCATGCCTGAATTTCCTCCAGGCAGGTGGCCAGAGTTATCTGTGCCCCCCCTACCTTGGGCAGAGAAAAGTAGACATGGAAAGATAGGTTGTGGCAGCGGATGATATACAGCAATGGCCTCATGTAGATGTTAAACAGGAGCGGCGATAAAGCCGATCCTTGAGGGACTCCACAGGACAGAGGACTATCAGAAGAGCAGTGCAGTCCAAGCCTTACTCTCTGAACCCTGTCCTGCAGGAATGAGGTCATCCATGCCAATGCTGTACCATCAATGCCTGCCACTGTCCCTAATCGATCAAACAGTCATATATATCAGAAATTCCATCAAGACAGCTCAAGCTAGAACAGAGGCGTCAGTAATTAGCCACGATTGTGCAAAATCTTTTAACAGTGAATTAGCCTTTGTGAATATCATTAAGGGAAAGCCTGGAATTTTCAATCACTATTTTAAAGGATGTGTTAAAAACATTGCATTTTAGAGTGTTCTTTGATGCGATCCAGATCTAAGTAATTAAACCTAAATGCTTTAGTAGACCCCAGATCTCTCTATAAAGAGGACCTGTCATGTGCCTGTTGCTGTCACAAGGATGCTTACATTCTTTGTGACAGCAATAAAAGTGATAAAAAAAAAAAGCAACAGTGTAAAAAAACAAACTTAAAGTGTCCCTGTCCTCCCGTTCTTGTGCACAAAGGGCAAATGCATGCTTTGATCCCGCAAATATCGATTGTCCCACACATGTAAGGGTATCACCGTGAATGTCAGATCATGGGCAGTAATTCTAGCACTAGACCTCCTCTGTAAATCTAAAGTGGCAACCTGTAAAGGCTTTTAAAGGATATTTAACTGTATTTACTATGGATAGCGAAATTAACGCTGTTCGATGCCGTTGCACGGACGTGCACAATTTTATAGCATGACATGTTTGGTATCTATTTACTTAGCGCTACTTCATCTTTTATATACTACAAAAAAATTGGATAATGGGTTGTGTTGTTTTGCATTAAAATTCAAAAATGTGTATCTTTTCCAAAGAATTTGCACTTGAAAAAAAACTGTACAAATACTGTGTGGCGCCAAAAAATTGCAAAACCCACCAATGTATTCTCTAGGGTCTCTACTTTAAAAAAATATATAATGTTTGAAAGTAATTTTCGAGTAAAAAATAGTGATTGCTACATGTGAACAAAAAGTGCCAGAAACGGCCCGAACTGGAAGCACTGTAGTTAATTACTGAATTAACTTTTTAATAATTTTTCACATTTTTTTTTTTTTTACATTTTTTCCCCAAAAAATGTTATACTTGTTTAACCACTTAAGGAGCGCCTAACGCCGATATACGTCGGCAGAATGGCATGGCTGGGAACAGGCATATACAGGTATGTCGCCTTTAAAAGCCCAGCCGTAGGTCGGGCGCGCAGGCGACCCGGTCCAAAGCTCCGTGATCGAGGAGCTGAAGAACTGGGAGAGGTGTGTGTAAACACACCTTCCCCGTTCTTCTGTGTGGCAGTGTCACTGATCGTCTGTTCCTTGATATAGGGAACAACAATCATTGACTAACACCTACAGCCATGCCCCCCTACAGTAAGAATTACTCCCTTAGGCCACCCTAACCCCTTAACACCCCCTAGTGGTTAACCCCTTCTCTGCCATTGTCATTTTCACAGTAATAAGTGCATTTTTATAGCACTTTTCGCTGTGAAAATGACAATGGTCCCAAAAATGTGTCAAAAGTGTCCGATGTGTCCGCATTATGTCGCAGTCACAAAAAAAAATCGCTGATACCGCCATTACTAGTAAAAAAATGTATTAATAAAAATGCCATAAAACTATCCCCTATTTTGTAAACGCTATAACTTTTGCGCAAACCAATCAATAAATGCTTATTGAGATTTTTTTTACCAAAAATATGTAGAATAATACGTATTGGCCTAAACTGAGGGATACATTTTTTTTATATATATTTTTGGGGGATATTTATTATAGCTCTATTTTTGTTTATAGCGCAAAAAAAAAAACCGCAGAGGTGATCAAATACCACCAAAAGAAAGCTCTATTTGTGGGAAAAAAAAGACACCAATTTTGTTTGGGAGCCACGTCGCACGACCGCACAATTGTCAGTTAAAGCGACGCAGTCCCGAATCGCAAAAACTGGCCAGGTCCTTTACCTGCTTAATGGTCCGGGTCTTAAGTGATTAACCACTTCCATACCAGGCACTTACTCCCCTTCATGCCCAAGCCAATTTTCAGCTTTCAGCGCTGTCGCTGTTTAAATGACAATTGCGCGGTCATGCTACACTGTACCCAAACAAACATTTTATCATTTTGTTCCCACAAATAGAGCTTTCTTTTGTGGTATTTTGTTTCTGTTATAACATTTTGTAAATAAGTAAGTTTTCTCCTTAACTGATGGGCACTGATAAGGCAGCACTGATGAGTACTGATAAGGCGGCACCAATGAGGTGGCATCAATAAGGTGGCACTGACAGGCTCTGACGATGAGCATTGATAGGCGGCACTGATGGGTGGCACTGATATGCAGCACTGGTGGGCATTAATAGGCGGCACTGGTGGGCACTGATAGGTGACACTGATGGGCACTGAAAGGATGCACTGATGGGTGCTTATGGGTGGCACTGATATTTGGCACTGCTGGGCACTGATAGGCAGCACTGATGGGAACTGATGGGCACTGATACAAGGCACTGATAGATTGCACTTATAGGGATCACTGATGGCACTGGCACTGGCAGGCATTGCTGATGGGCACTGATTGCCATCTGCCTGGGCACTAATTGCCATATGCCTGGGCACTGATTGCCATATGCCTGGTGATCCAGGGTGGCATACCTTTTGTTAGAATCCCTGGTGGTCTGATGGCATCTCTGGTGGTCCTGCATGGGCATCTGCGGGGGGGGGGGGGGGCTGCATTGATATACAATCAGCACAGACCCCCCCTGTCAGGAGAGCAGCCAATCGGCTCTCCTCTACTCATGTCTGTCAGACACGATTGAGGAAAAGCCTATTAAAGGCTCTTCATGTTTACATCTTGATTAGCCGTGACTGGACACGGCTGATCACGTGGTAAAGAGTCTCCATTATATGACGTCTGGTCAGGATAACACAACCACTTTTCTGACGTCATTTTGCTATATGGCGGGCAGCAAGTGGTTAACAGGCCTGTTGGGGGAATTTGGTGCAAATTACAGGGTCTTCCCTTGATGTCCCACTTTTGAGACAGAGAAAAGGATAGAGGACATTGATTCCTCAGTCTCTTTCTCTGCAGCCTCAGCTGCACTGGATAGTGAATGAACAGAAGCACTATGTATGTATGGACATTCCAGTTCATATGCAAGTTTAAGAAAGTTTACTATGCGTCAGTTATGAAAGAACACAGACGCGCTCATTGTGTTCAATGAGGAAAGGAAGGGGCCCAGTAAATATAACATATAACGAAACCACATCCCAGGGGGTGGATAATAACTGCTCTTATAATCTTGCCCATCCTATATACTTACACTGTGACAGGAAACAGCAGTGGCATGTTCATACAATCCCCGGCAACAATAACAAGGAGATGTCAGGATAGGCCCAGGCCCCTGTGTTCCTGATGAAGCTAGCTACGAAATTCCAAGGACCAATCTGCTCCCTCTCTTTGCTCCAACCCTGTCAGGTCACCTGTGGCCAGGTGACAAATGCACCCCGTTGGAGACAGGGGTGCACCGCAAGGTAGAGAACCCAAAAGCGGACTGCTGCAGATGGACAGGAGACGTGAGCGCAAGATTCCCCAGGGTACAGAATCTAATGTCCAGCAGGTGTTCACCAGAGCCTCTAGTGGTGAGGATAGTCTTCGCTGCAAGTGAACCCAGGTCGTGGCCCCTGGGGTCCCCCAGGTCACGCTCCGTAGGGAGAGAGGGGAAGCCGCCACTAGGACACAAGGGATAGTGATGGGTAAGCCGAGGTCGGGGCAACAGGCAGACGAGGGTAATCAAGGGACAGGCCAAATGTCAGGGTAACAGGCAAACAGGAGTAGTCGGAGACGAGCCAAAATCGGTACACAGAAAGGTTAACGTAGCACACGGCAAACAGGAACAAGCTAACAAACAAAGTTGAACAGCAAAGCAGACCAGCAGTGAACTAGTTGATATAGAGTTCCTGTTATAGCCTGGGGTGGAGCCATACAGGAAGAAGAGGTGATAAAAGGAAGCTAGAAAGAGAGTCAGGCCTCTAATGGACACTATACAAGACTGAAGTTCTGGTTATGAGTGTAATGAGCAGATGGGTCAGAGGGTTTCTGTACATGGGCATACTGTATATATGGAAGTGTTGTGTAGTATTGGTCTGTATTGGTCTGTATTGTGTCTGTCTACTACTGTGTATACTATATATACATATATATATATATATATATATATATATATATATATATATAAATATATATATATATATATATATATATATATATATATATATATATATATATATATATATATATATATATATATACAGTACAGAGCAAAAGTTTGGACACACCTTCTCATTCAAAGAGTTTTCTCTATTTTCATGACTATGAAAATTGTAGATTCACACTGAAGGCATCAAAACTATGAATTAACACATGTGGAATTATACATAACAAAAAAGTGTGAAACAACTGAAAATATATTTCATATTCTAGGTTCTTCAAATTAGCCACATTTTGCTTTGATTACTGCTTGGCACACTCTTGGCATTCTCTTGATGAGCTTCAAGAGGTAGTCACCTGGCACAGCACCCATCACTCTCCTTCTTGGTCAAATAGCCCTTACACAGCCTGGAGGTGTGTTTGGGGTCATTGTCCTGTTGAAAAATAAATGATGGTCCAACTAAACGCAAACCGGATAGAATAGCATGCCACTGCAAGATGCTGTGGTAGCCAGGCTGGTTCAGTATGCCTTCAATTTTGATTAAATCCCCAACAGTGTCACCAGCAAAGCACCCCCACACCATCACACCTCCTCCTCCATGCTTCACGGTGGGAACCAGGCATGTAGAGTCCATCTGTTCACCTTTTCTGCGTCGCACAAAGACACGGGGGTTGGAACCAAAGATCTCAAGTTTGGACTCATCAGACCAAAGCACAGATTTCCACTGGTCTAATGTCCATTCCTTGTGTTCTTTAGCCCAAACAAGTCTCTTCTGCTTGTTGCCTTTCTTTAGCAGTGGTTTCCTAGCAGATATTCTACCATGAAGGCCTGATTCACACAGTGTCCTCTTAACAGTTCTAGAGATGTGTCTGCTGCAAAAGGTGGCTACTTTGAAGAACCTAGAATATGAAATATATTTTCAGTTGTTTCACACTTTTTTGTTATGTATAATTCCACATGTATTCATTCATAGTTTTGATGCCTTCAGTGTGAATCTACAATTTTCATAGTCATGAAAATAAAGAAAACTCTTTGAATGAGAAGGTGTGTCCAAACTTTTGGTCTGTACTGTATATACAGTTGTATTCAAAATTATTCAACCCCCACTGAAATTGATTGTTTTGCCCAGTTTGACATTGATTTTGATCATCCTGTCATCCTGCTTACAATTAAATCAAAGAGGCACGTGTAGGTCAGACAAATATAACATAACATTTATAATGAAATAACCACAAATGTCTTTTCTGTGCTCACATCATTATCAGTTTTATTCAACCCCCAATTGACATTCAATCTTAGTACTTAGTACAACATCCTTTTACAGTTATAACAGCTTTTAAACTTGAAGCATAGCTTGACACAAGTGTCTTGCAGCGATCTACGGGTATCTTCGCCCATTCGTCATGGGCAAAAGCCTCCAGTTCAGTCACATTCTTAGGCTTGCGCACTGCAACTGCTTTCTTTAAGTCCCACCAGAGGTTCTCAATCGGATTTAAGTCTGGTGACTGCGATGGCCACTCCAAAATGTTCCAGCCTTTAATCTGCAACCATGCTCTAGTGGACTTGGAGGTATGCTTGGGATCATTGTCCTGTTGAAAGGTCCAACGTCTCCCAAGCCTCAGGTTTGTGACGGACTGCATCACATTGTCATCCAATATCTCCTGGTACTGAAGAGAATTCATGGTACCTTGCACACGCTGAAGCTTCCCTGTACCTGCAGAAGCAAAACAGCCCCAAAGCATGATTGACCCCCCGCCATGCTTCACAGTAGGCAAGGTGTTCTTTTCATCATAGGCCTTGTTCTTCCTCCTCCAAACATAGCGTTGATCCATGGGCCCAAACACTTCTAATTTTGTTTCATCAGTCCACAGAACACAATCCCAAAACTTATGTGGTTTGTCCACATGATTTTTGCATACTGCAGTCGACTCTTCTTATTCTTTAGGGACAGCAAGGGGGTGCGCCTGGGAGTTCTGGCATGGAGGCCTTCATTACGCAGTGTGCACCGTATTGTCTGAGCAGAAACTTCAGTACCCACATCTGACAAATCTTTTGTCAGTTCCTCAGCAGTCACAAGGGGACTTTTCTCCACTCTACGCTTCAGGTAGCGATCAGCAGTCGAAGTCAGCATCTTCTTTCTGCCACGACCAGGTAGCGTTTCAACAGTGCCCTTTGGCTTGAATTTGCAAATGATGCTTCCTATGGTGTCTCTTGGTATGTTTAACATCTTTGCAATCTTCTTATTGCCATTGCCCTTCCTGTGAAGAGTAATCACCTCTTCTCTTGTCTTCCCGGACCATTCTCTTGACTTCACGATGTTTGTAACCACACCAGTAAATGTCTAGAAGGAGCTGAGTATCACAGTCATTTTAAAGCTGCCTGATTGGTGCTTATTAGGCTTTATTGCTGCTCCCTGACATCCACAGGTGTTTTCAATACCTGATTGAAAACACTTCAATGAACCTCTGTTCTTCAGAGTGGTAGTCTTTAAGGGGTTGAATAATTGTGTAAATGAAGAATTCACAAAATAAACATTTACTACTGTATTACAAAACCAATTGATGTCATTTTAGTTGCATATGGTTCTTTAAGAAGTCCTTGTAGGATTTCATTCTGAATACAATTACAAATGTACACTAAATTCCCTAAAACCCTTTACAGCATGGGGGGTTGAATAATTTTGAACACAACTGTATATATATATATATATATATATATATATATATATATGCACATACATATATACATTTTGTTTAATTCTTCATTATCTAGATGCTGTGAGAAGGCTGTGATACTACTGTGGTGCTGCAGTACTCTACTCAACAAATCCATAACGACAATCTTTTTTTATCATCAGCATATAGCCTGTTTATTTAGTTGCTGTTACTGGAAGTCTATGATTATACACTGATGCCATACACTAGAAATAGCTTTTTAAAAACATTCTTCATTCCTCCAAGCCTCATCCAAGATGTTGGTGCTGCTGATACCGTGGCAGTGCTCTTACACATTAGAAATACAAATACATAAAATAATTATGTCTTGATCTTCATTGGCAGCCTTCCCAAATAGTGTATGCTGCCATGGAAATGTTCAACCTCAAAAAGCCAAAAAATCTACTTTTTCTTCATTATTGGATTCTCTGACGACTTTTTTGTGACAAAAAAAAAAACAAGAGCTCAGTGAATGCACAGTACAATATCACAATAAACATAACCGATGAAAGAAGTGTTATATAGCCTAATATTTTTAATAAATACATTTCACCTGCAATATTTTTCTAGTACATTTGTATCACCGGTATACAGGCCAAAAAAGCAATATTTTGTTTCCTGAATCTCATAAAGGAACATTTTGCCAGTAACACTGTCAATGTTAGTGATTATAAAACTTTTTTCCCCACAAGATGGTAGTAAGGCCTGATCTAGCTAATGACTAGCTTACACAGGAGCAGTCTGGGAGAAGTAGTTTGGAGGAGCATTGTTCTTGCTTTCATTTCAGACTGTTATCACTGCATATACCTTAGCTACCAGCCATTGCATCTGGGCCTGGTTCCTTTTGTACGTATTTGCTTCAAAGGAGTTCCCTTATTCTACTAAGTCCAACATCCATAATATACAGCTGCTATACCCCATCTATTGATGCATTCTCATCACCATATGCGCCAACAGTCCTAATGGGCCCCAATGTAGGCAGCAGAACATCCACTAAAAAGACTTGCTAGTTCAAAACTTGGGAGACCTAAACCTAGCCTCTTTGTTTGATAGCTCCTGAGTGGCATAGTTTCCCATATTGTGTTTCACACTTTGGGTTGCTTGAGGTCTATCATCTCATGCAGAGAGCTACTGTTTATGCTCTTGATTTCACAGTGTAAGCTGAAATTTGACTTTCCATATGCACCCCTGCGGGGTGAGGTTTCCAGTTATTGTTGTGTTCATGTTTATTGACATTCCTGTGCCAATCTGCTCTGTTATACTTAATGGGCCAGATTCAGATACGAGTTACGACGGCGTATCTCCAGATGAGTGTGCGGGGTCGTATGTATGCGCCTGATTCTTAGAATCAGTTGCGCATAGATTTCCCTAAGATCCGACCGGCGTAAGTCTCTTACGCCGTCGTATCTTAGTTGCATATTTACACTGGACGCTAGGTGGCGCTTCCGTATATTTACGTATATAATATGTAAATTAGGTAGATACGCCGATTCAGAAACGTACGTCCGCCCGGTGCATTTTTTTACGTCGTTTACGTAAGGCTTTTTCCGGTGTAAAGTTACCCCTGCTCTATGAGGCGTAGCCAATGTTAAGTATGGACGTCGGGCCAGCGTTGAATTTTGCGTCGTTTACGTCAGTTGCGTAAGTCGTTTGCGAATAGGGCTTTGCGTAAGTTACGTTCACGGCGAAACCAATGAGGCTTTGCGGCGTAATTTGGAGCATGCGCACTGCGATACGTCCACGGACGGCGCATTCGCCGTTCGTAAAAAGCGTCATTTACGCGGGGTCACGAGTAATTAACATAAAACACGCCCACCTCCTCCACATTTGAATTAGGCAGGCTTACGCCGGGCCAGTTACACTACGCCGCCGTAACTTACAGCGCAAGTTCTTTCTGAATACGGGACCTGCCGCTATAAGTTACAGCGGCATAGTGTATCTGAGATACGTTACGCCCGCCGAAAGATACGCAAATGTATCTGAATCCTGCCCTTTGACTCTAATCTGCCAATACAGTCTGCTTATCTCCTAAAGTTTTGTGTTTAATTCCTGTGGGCCCACAGACAATGTATTATGGTGGTGTCAGTGAGGGTGAGGGTGAGACCTCACAAAGTGTTGTACAAGAGTGTTGTACAAGAGCAGAGGACCCAAATTACCAGCAGCTCCTTGCCATTAATTTTATGAAACTAAAGGTAGAATAATTTGCAAATGAAGTGGCAATTTTACTGTGAGCCAGATCATGGAGGCAAATCTGATGAAATGTCAGTTGAATAAAGTTTAAAGGTGGAAATAAGGCTGATATAAAAAGCATTAATGCAGTTCTGTATACTTTAATGCATTATGAGTTTTTTAATATGCAAACAATGTAGATAGCTAACTTTTACTTGCCATTGCCCATTTGCAGTCACTTATACTGTACAACAGAGGCCAGAGAGGGGCAGGGAGAAGCAGGAGTCAACCAGGTGTGCTACAGTGCAAGGAACCTACTGATAGCAGGAGAGATCAGAGAGACAGAGAGAAGAGTCAAAAGCATGCTCCTTCGTTTGCTTCTCAGGAAGATCTCCTCTCTTGGCAGCCAGGGCTGTGTGGTGTGCAAAGCTGTGTATGTCTCACTACTGGATAGATAGAAATACAAATCCTCTGGCAGATAAAACAGATCTTTTATTTGTATTTCACCTTTGCATTAACCATAGCTATTTGTACTTTCAGCCAATAGTTCTTCTATTAAAGCAAACTTTCTATGTCTTGTTTAGTCCTCTTCTCTCTCTCCCTGTACAGTACCTGATTTAAAGAAAGGAAGAAACATAGAATGTACCAATGCTGACTTGTTTTTAAAAGCTGTAGGCTTCAGGACATCCATTCTGATCCTGATAGTTTATCAATGAGTTGTTTACCTGGAATAAGTGATGTCTTAAAAGCCTGAACTCCTATTCCTATGCTTGTGCAAGGTACATACCTCATTAGGATCAGGATGATGGCCCCACCGTCTGGACCTTTTCAAAATAACTAAGTTGCATGTTTATTTTTAAGGCTTTAAGATTTTTGACAGGTAAGGAAGAGTAAATATATAATCTTGGATCATTAAGATATAGGCAACCATGAATGATTAAACTAGGTCTTACTCTCTTTGATTTAAACTTGACATTTATTTCATTTTAGTGGATTATTTGATATTTTATCTAGATTCCTCTAGGAAAGAAAATCATAATAAAAAAAAAAAAACAGGCAGGAAAGGAAGGCAGGCGGTTTTAGCGTTATATATATATAAAAAAAAAAATGTATGCTAAAACATTATTCCCTTAAGGTTTACATATATTCAAATCCAATAGATTGATTTAAAAGCCTTTCTTTACACCATTGGAATCTTTACCACTAGAAATGTATTAGCTAAAAGACATCTTCGAAGCCACATTATTTTGCTTTATTGTTTGAGGCGTTTGTGTAATGGTACACATTATTAATAATAGGAAAGCTATATAGGCCCTAGCTCATTAATAACTAGTTTAACTCTGAGGCCTCATACACACAACAGAATCCATCAACAAACTTGGTGGCAGAGCTTTTTTGCTGAAGAAAACGGTCGTGTGTATGTTTTTCATCGAGAAAACTGTTGAGGAACTCGACGAGGAAAAAAGAGAACAAGTTCTCTTTTTCCTCGACGGGAGTCTCAATTTCCTCGTCATGTTACCTCGTCAAGCTGGTTTTCGACGAGAAACACGATCGTGTGTATGCTTAGAAACCCGCGCATGCTCAGAATAAAGTATGAGACGGGAGCGCACCTTCGGTAAAAGTAGCGTTTGTAATGGAGATAGCACATTTGTCACGCTGTAACAGATTGAAAAGTGCAAATCGTCTCTCACCAAACTTTTACTTAACACGCAGTAACATGAGATTAGCAAAAGCAGCCCCAAGGGTTGTGCCAGTGGAATCGAACTTCCCCTGCCGTCGTATGTGTTGTACGTCACCGCGTTTGAGAACGACGAGATTTGGTCTTGACCGTGTGTACGCAAAGAAAGCCTGTCGAGTTTCTCGACAAGCCTAACAAGGAACTCTTCGAGGAAAATGATGTGTCTTTTCCGACGAGTTCCTCGGTCGTGTGTACGAGGACTACCCCTATAATTTAGCTGTCTTGATGACAGAACAATTTAGTCAAGTACCCCATTTAGTGGCAAAATAAAAGTAAAGTATTGTGTTCATGTTGTTGTAGCTAATACGCTCATTTGCCTTCATACAACATTTGCCCCATGAGTTGTTAAATATGTCATATATCCAGATAACTATGGCTCAATTGTGTGTTTATTCTGTATTGTTCTTGGATATCTCCACTTTCACTTTGTAACAAATACAGGGCAGCCATCACAATTTATGGGGCCCCTTACACAGCTTTAGGCAGGGCCCCCCTGGTGCAGATAACGGGGCGAGGGGGGTGCTGATGAAAAAAAAAACAAGTGTAATCTCTTCTCTCCTGATGTGAGATAATACATACATGCATTTATTTTTTAATGCAATTACATTCATACATTTATTTTTTAATGTAAGCATAAAAGCATAGTAAGCACTTTAATATGACTTGGGGGTAAGTAGTAGCATCAAGATCAGGTGAAACTGTACTGCACTGCAAGGAGAAAGGGGAGAAAAGAGCAGAGTGATGTAGCTCATGTGTTGATACCTTTATTGCAGAAGAACCAAAGAAGCACCCACAAAGAATGAATAATTCCTTTTAGCAGGTAAAAAACGTTCCAATATATGTATTTAATCTTTGAACCGAGTGGCTTACCTGCTGCATTGTGAACACAGGAGGCCATTTTCAAATTCAAAGCGTTCTCTGATTAAATGGAGAGGTGGGTCAGTGACCACAGGACCTCCACCTTGTCCAATCAGAGGATGTATTGCATTCATTGAGAAGATGCAAAGCATTCTCTGCATGTTCTCGACAACCTCCTGGGTCCACAATGCAGCAGAGCAGCCGCTCAGCATGGAACTTGGAAGCTAGTGGACATCACTGTAGTAGTGATACCTACTACAGTGATTTCCAGCTTCCAGGGGATCTGTCAGGTATGGTATTTGCATAGCTGGACCAATGTAACCATATAAACATATACATACCTGAAATTCATATTTAAATAGGGGTTAATATGAACACATTTTATTAAAAAAACATTTAGCTGGTAAGGTTGCTTTATCTGATATCTTATGGCGATCTAATGTCACCTCAGCACATACTTTGTAATCATAGTCTTGTACATTAAACTTCTCAATGTTGCTTTTGAGCAGTGTCTTGAACACTGTACAGATGCTCTATTTTATACATTTTTTTCTGAACCTAAACCCTTACTCCAGAATCATTGCTGGATTAACCCAAAAATATCCAGTGTTGGCCAATCTACTGTATATTGGGATTTTTATGGTGCCAAAACACAATCTTTTTTTATAATTGTTTTATTTAATTTCATATACATTAAAATCATATTTAAAAAATACATTCTCTATATACAACAAAACATTACAGTTGGTTGTTTCTTCTGCATAGGCTGCACTGTTGTTTCCTCTACATGTTTCACCAACTCTGGCTTCTTCTGGAGGAGTTTCACCAAAATCTTTCTATATAAGCCAAGTATTTGTCTATCAATAGGACTTCTTGCTTCCAATTAATGTGGTTGTTACTGTTTTTTTGCCTTTAGGATCCAAGTCAGCACTTAGACAACCATAGAAGGGGCAGTATAGTCTCAGTATTGCTGTATGTTAATAGCAGTTATCCATATAGGACAGGGAAACTTGCCCAACACATGACACTCTGTAGGTGGTCTATATAGCAAACAGCATATAACGTTTTTGGGCTATCATGATGGTATCTCCATGGCTCCAGTGTATATTGCAAACAGCATATAATGTGTGTGGGTTAAAATGAAGGCCTCTCCAAGGCTCCAGCCTTGCAAATAACATATGTAGCGCCCTGCTCCTGTTGAGAAGGTGCTATTTGTAAATTTTGTTATCTGAGCTGTAGTTTAGCTCAGGATTTTATGCCAAATAATGGGTCTCTGTTCCAGCTCAGCTGTGTTGTGCATCTTCCACCTGACTGTGGGTATGGGTGTCGCTGTCACCAGGGGTCAAGGTTGGAAAAGCAATGGGCTAGGTGTATTGGGTGCTTCTTAACCAGAAGCAGCCCAGTGACATCGTTCTGGCGGGGTCTTCGGATCCTGACTTGAGGGCCCTCCTGGCCTCAGGGATGTGTTAGCATCATTTTTGGTCTCGGGGCCTGCTGGCCCGAGGCTCCAATAATGGGAGTAGGACCAAGAATTTCTGGGGTCCTACTAGTTCAGGGATGGTTCTGTGCTGTATTCTCTGCAGGAATAAGCCAAACGATTGAGGATTCAATTAGAGGACGCATCCTGGCCAGTTTACCTCACAGCCGGTTTGGCTGAAAGATCCTGGCACCGTGAGCTGTGTAATATCTTTGAACTTTGCAAAGTGCATGTGTGATTGCATGGCCCTGTGGCAGAGGACCGTGTAACGTCTCGACGACATTCATCAAGTCTGTGGCAGAGACTTTTGAACGAGCTTCGCACCAGCTGCTAGGTCAGTGAGAGAGGCCTATCCGGTGGTCGCTGGATCCAGTGTGGGAACAGTTTGTCCTCTGGATCCAAGATCCGCAAAGAAAGGTACCTGAATCTTTCCCTACCCCTTAATCCTTCTTATGGAACTTGTTAATAAAACTCTTGAAGAAAAAGAAACAAAGTGTTGGTGCGGACATTTGTAACTCTTCAAGAAGGACCCCTAGGACAAGAATGGTGAACAGTAAGGTAACGGCAGGCCCAAATCTAAACCAGCAGCTCCTTAGGGGGTAGTGCTACACATATAATGTGTGTGGGTTATCATGATGGCGTCTCCATAGCTCTAGCCATAATAAAAAAGATTGTGTATTGGTGTGGCAAACCTAGCCACTTCTGGAACGCTGGACGTTACATGTCAAAGGGTTGTCTGTATTATATGCTATGTATTCTGCTGGGCCTTATGTGGGCATAGTAATTAGTATGCTAGCAGCCGTAAGCCACTAGCATTCAAGTACTTTGTTTTATGTTGCCCAATCGGTGTTCGGCAGTTTTAAACCGAACTCTCACAACACATAACCCCAGACCCCAGCTATCAACCGACTTTTCCCTCGTGCAGCAATGCCTGATGGGAGAATTATCCAAAATGTTAAGTTCCCCATGTGGTCCTCACTGTATTACCCCTGCTAAATCTGTTTGGCTGTTTGGAAACCCCTTGCATGGGGAATTATATAAATATGGAAGCCTGTGAATAAAAAGTCAGTTGACTCCCAGAGCTGTGTTTCGTCCGGTTACTGGGGGGGATTTGGGACATTGCCTTACTTTTCAGCGCTGACTGTGGATTTACCCTGGTTACCAGCGGAGATCGTTGATTTTAATATTGTACTCTACAATTGGTGTCAAGCGACGGGATCCAACCTTACAGCCGATAAGCGCAATTCGTGCAATGTGAACTACAGATGTAAATGGAGACGGATTATTCTACGCTAAAGCGGCAGACATTAAAGGAACTGCTAGAAGCCAGGGGTAAGGTAGCCAGCAACAAATCCAAAGCTGTACTAACTGCCGAGCTGATGGAGGGAGACAAAGCCCGCAGTGCTACACCACCAGCAGCCATGGAAGAAACCCTCTACCAGAGAGAAATGAGGACCAGGCTGGAATTTTTGCCACAGCCTATATCAGATGCCATGCTGCACATGGTAATGGCGAATGTGCAGGAGTACGTGATGGCACACAGTCCGCAGCATACACCGTCTCGAGCAGAATCCACTACTGGGTCACTCTACAACCAGGTAAAACCCAAAATTCCCTATCATGCCTTTAAAATGTTTTGCGAGGAGAAGGATGAGATTGATGGGTATTTACAGGATTTTGAGAGACTGTGTGATTTACATGACTTGAAACGGACGGTATGGGTCCCATTGCTAGCAGGCAAGCTGGCAGGTCGGGCAGCAGAAGCATATCGCGCTGTACCCAGTGAGGACAGCAAGGATTATGATAAAGTGAAGTGAGCGATATTAGAGAGATACGCCATTACTCCAGAGGCATACCGGCGCAAGTTTAGAAACCTGCGCAAACCAGAGAAGAATGGGCACACAAGCTGGACCAAGCTTCCCAAGGGTGGATACAAGCCAGCCAAGCCACTACTATGGAAGAATTGCAACAGTTAATGCTGTTGGAGCAATTCTTCAACGGTTTGTCCCCAGAGGCACAAGAATGGGTGCGAGACAGGAAACCTCTCACCCTAACCGAAGCGGCTCGATTAGCGGATCAGCATTTTGATGCGAGGAGACATCATGGGCCGCTAACCAAGAGTTATCCTCGACCCGCGGGACCACCCAGTACTCTACCACCCTCCGCTCTCACAGCCTCCCCTTTTCGTCAATCCCAAGGGACTTTACCACCACCCTCCAGATATAACGGACGTGCCAACATCCAATGCCACACCTGCAAACAGTGGGGACATATGGCACGCGAGTGCACCCAAAACCAGGGCAGACCCGCCTGGAACCAAGGCCGACCGAACCCGGCACTAAGGGCTGCTGCCCATCATTATCAACGGGAGCCGGCCGCTCAAGAGATGTTGAGAATTCCAGCGGAAGAACCCCTGGGAATCTTGCATGAGGTGATGACAGTCCGAGCCACGGATAACCGGCAGCATCATCGACAGCTAGTGACCTTGGAGGGGAAAGAAGTCCAGGGGCTTCGGGATTCAGGAGCTACTTTAACCTTGATAGCACCCCATTTGTTCCCTGACTCGGCACACACTGGCGGATCCATGGCAGTACGAGTAGCAGGGGGAGCAGTGTACCGACTACCCACTGCCAAAGTACATTTGGATTGGGGTGTGGGAGGGAGGACGGTAGAAGTGGGCCTCATGCAAAATTTACCAGCAGATGTTGTGCTGGGAAATGACTTGGGCCAGATGACCTCTGCGTTTGTACCCCAGGCTCCATACCAGGAAGCCCATCCAGTAACAACACGTCAACAGGCTCGCACCACGGTTCCACCGACACACTCTGAGGCTCCGGTAACAGACCATGACCCCCACACGACACGTATGTCCTGGGATACCCCGACTAAGTTTGAGGCCGAGGTGAGGTCAGACCCCACGCTACAGGTATACAGGGACAGGGTACACGCTGACCAGGCTGGGCTAGAGGGGGAGCGGTACACCTGGGAGAAAGGGCTACTTTACTGCATTGCTTGAAAAAGGAGTGGGAGGGTCGGCCACAGTAACGACTAAACAGTTAGTGGTTCCCCAGAAGTATAGGCAAGAACTGCTTCGGATTGCCCACGACATTCCCCTGTCTGGGCATCTGGGGATGACACGTACCCGATACAGGTTGACCCACGCTTTCTTCTGGCCAGGGATCTCCAAGGATGTGAGGCAATACTGCACCTCCTGTGACATTTGCCAGCGAGTAGGCAAGCGAGGTGACCGCCACAAAGCCAAGTTATGTCCTCTTCCCATTATTGAAGAACCCTTCAGTAGGGTGGCCGTAGATATAGTGGGGCCCTTACCAAAACCCAGTCCCTCCGGGAAAAGATATATTTTAACTGTAGTGGACTATGCCACCCGGTACCCCGAGGCTATAGCCCTCACCAACATTCACGCCGAAACTGTGGCAGAGGCCTTAATGAAAATATTTTCCAGGGTGGGGTTTCCCCAAGAAATCATATCCGATAGGGGCACCCAGTTCACCGCCGAGGTAACCCAACAACTATGGAAGATATGTGGCATTAAGCCGATAGTAAATTTGGCATACCACCCCCAGTCCAATGGTCTATGCGAAAGGTTTAATGGTACGCTGAAGCAGATGCTCCGTACATTTGGAGAGGCTCATAAAGACTGGGAGCGCTTTCTACCCCATCTGCTCTACGCTTATAGAGAGGTACCCCAAGAGTCAACAGGGTTTTCCCCTTTTGAATTACTGTTTGGGAGAAGGGTGGATGCATTGAACTTCCGCGTCAGAAGCGTGGAAGCATTGAACTTCCGCGTCAGAGAACGTCGGTGTCGTATAAGTCACCGCGTTCTCTGTCCCCGGGGATTTTGGACTGATGGTGTGTACACACATCAGACCAAAACCTCCCAGCAGACATGTCCGATGAAAACAGTCCGCGGACCGTTTTCATCGGACATGTCTGGCCGTGTGTACAAGGCCTCAGAGTCACTTCATAATTCAGCAAACATTTCAAGAGAAATCTACTTTAGTTGAAAAGCAAAAATAAGGGGGCGTGACCAATTTCCGTCATGTGAGGACGCTTCTTCCCGGAGCTCCGACCGTACACTGATCCTGCATTATCCTGAAGGACCTTAGGCTTACCCATTGGCCTAGCTACAGACTGGAATCGCCTGGGGAGCATACAAGGATCATGGCGATGGTAAAATACGGCCCCGGAGAGGTCTCTACCGCGGAGAAGCTAGCAAAGTTTGCCCACGAGGCGTCCCAAAATGGTGCCCGCTCGGAGCGGCGTGCCTCCTCTGTTCCTCCAGCTCGCAAACCTACCAAGGGGGATGATGAATGGCCAGACCTATCAGACCCTCTGGTGTCTCCCCTGCCCTCTCCCCAATCAGATATAGGGGAGGGTGGCTCCGGTGAATGACGTGCTGAGCCATCGCTGCAACAGATCATGGACACCATCAAGAGCTGCCATGCCTCCCTGACCTCGCAAATAGAGACCATCAGAGTGGACTTTGCTATCCTTAAGGACGATGTCCAGAAGGTGAGACAGAGGGTGTCGCAGGTGGGGCAGAGGATCAGTACGGTGGAAGACGACCTCAATCCCCTGTTGGTGCAGGTGAGAGATATGGCGGCGGACCACAAGTCCCAGGAGGCCAAAATGGGGGATATCGAAGATAGACTCCGAAGGAACAACCTATGGTTCCTTGGATTCCCGGAGGGTTCGGAGGGGAAGAACCCGGAGGAGTTCTTGCTATCCTGGCTCAAGCAAACCTTTGGTGATAAATTGAAAAAAAGGTTGTCTATCCTGAAAGGAAGAAAAAAACACTGCGCTAACAAATAAAAGACACACGTGAGTGTATGTAAAACTGCTAAAGTACTAATTACTTAAGATACCAAAGTAAATAAAACAATAAAAAACAGAAAGTACAGCGCTCAGTAAACAATGACAGCCAATATACAGTTAAACAATATTGGTATAAATAACCGTGACATATGTGACAGATAATATAAATAAATAAGGAAAGTCCATAAACATAATCCTCATCCGGCTGAATGGATGAAAAAAGTTCATGAAGTGCTGATAAGTGCTGATAAGTGAATAAGGGTGAAACAAAGATCCTCCACCGGAAAGGACACCCAATTAATGAAAATTAATGAAAAAGTAGTCTCCTTACCAGATGGATTGACCGTTATTGCAGCGGTCTTATAAGGCTCAGGGATGTTTAGAGTCTTCCCAATAGGACTATCTCTGGATATGGAAGATGCAGGGGACAATTCCAAACCATGTACACTCCAGTAAATCAATGCCCATTCAAGCTCCCATGAAATGTAAAAACAAGGGGAACCACATAGTGTAAAACCGTTTGGTGGCGGATTTTAATAAAGGTAAGGATGCACTCACAGTTATGTATGTATGTTATGATTTTGCACCTCTTAATTTTACGGTACCACAAATAATTTGGTCTTGCGGTACCAATCTTGGACTAATATACACACTTATTATATATTTATAGTATTGTGCCATTTTATTTGTGTTTCTATTTTTTGATATATGTATATATTGTTTGTACACTGTTAAGATTTCTCAGGCCACTTACCCTCACTGTTTAGATTGGATATTGTTTTTAGTGACCACCCTGCCCAACTGGTGGGACTCTCTTTTGGTTCTACCCCTCCCCATCCACACAGCGCAGTCACCATCACTCATTTCATTCACCTTTTTTGGCAAGGACCGATTTCAGTTAACTGCAGCAGTGCCCCCTAGGTTTAGAGCACCGATAGCGCGAGAGCCCTTCCATTTCATTGTTTTTTTATTGTTGACTAGCGAGTCACATGACACTGGGGGGAATTTGGCTAATTGGCCCCAATCTGGACATTTTCACTTAGGTGTGTACTCACTTTTGTTGCCAGCTGTTTAGAAATTAATGGCTGTGTGTTGAGTTATTTTGAGGGGTCAGCAAATTTACACTGTTATACAAGCTGTACACTCACTACTTTACATTATAGCAAAGTGTCATTTCTTCAGTGTTGTCACATGAAAAGCTATAATACAGTACTTACAAAAATGTGAGGGGTGTACTCACTTTTGTGAGATACTATATATATATATATATATATATATATATATATATATATATATATACGCATTCACTTAAGCCCCCCCATTCCCGATAGTAATCATAAAAGTATTACATACAGTACATAATTCAGGCCTATTATCCCTGATTAAAACCATTGCTGGTCAATGTTGCACTGCGTTATCCTCAGAATTTGATAAATTCTTGCCTGTGCACTTGGTCTCTAGTAAATTTGGGCCTAGCTCTGCTCAATGAAGTTGTGCTGTTGTGAAGCAATATTTCCGGACGGCTGCACTTCCAAAAATTATTTTATTGAAGCTTTATATGACAAGTGGTTGACAGATGGAGCAGAGGACAAAGAGGTTGATGCGTTTCATTCAAATATCAGCGCTTAGTCATTACCTGCGCTGATATTTGCACGAAACATGTCTACCTATTTGTCCCCTGCTCCACCTGTCAACCACTTGTCATATGAAGCTTCAAAAAAAGGATTTTTGGAAGTGCAGCCGTCCGGAATTATTTCTTCACATTACACAGCATGCAAGCTGGGCTAGCACCTGACTAATGTGTGTGGGGATTTACCAGAGACTCACTCACCTGGAGCAGCTTTTCTTGTTTCATGAGAAGTTGTCCTGTTGTTGGCGAATTTTACAGTGCTAATGATCTGCAGTCTCTTACTATTTGAAGCAAACCACCCTCCTGTAAGCTTTGTGACTGGTACATTTCAGCCAATTCTGCCTTATTATTAATATTCTGTTGTTGGCTATTGATGGGCAAATCTGCCTGGGTTTGATTCTCAATGGGTTTGGTGAATCTTGTTTAAAATTTAACCCAAACTTTGAGGCAAATCCAAATGAAGTATATGGTTTGGCTAATCTTGTTGTTAAATTCTGGCCTTTATTAAGCATAAAGCCTCATACACACGCTCGGTTTACTGGGCAAGAACCAGCAAGAAAACTGCTGACAGAGCTTTCTTGCAGAGTATACCGTGCGTGTGTATGAGACTTTCAGGTTTCTCGTCAAGAAAACTGCCTAAAATCTCGATGAGAAAAATAGAGAACCTGCTCTCTATTTTCTCGTCGTGATTCTCGGCAGTGTTTTCCTGCCGAGAAACCAGAGAGTGTGTATACTTACCTGTCGCCGTGGAAACCAGCGCATGCTCGAAATTACTTTGACGCATGCGCGGTAGCTTCCTAGGCATAGGTAGGGTGCAGCAAGATTGCGGCAACGGCATCGAATGTGACAAGCGGATGCTCGTCGTACGCGATGACGTCACTGCGGTTCTTTTGAAAGGAGTGTCTGTACACTCGGGCAGCAAGAGATTTTTGCCAAGAATCCTGACGAGATTCTGGTCCGTGTGTACAGAGCTTAATAGGCTAACCACTGTAAAAAAAAAAAAACACACATGGGAAGCTAGTGTGATACTCCTGTGCTACCTACTATTTAAGATACAATTCCACAGTAAACTTAATATTGGATAGTTGCAACCATCAATTGTGTTCCCACAATAACCAATTTTGAAATATAGTGAAGTGTGATGTTTCACCCACCCTTTTTAACACCAAAAATAATAAAGAAATACATTTACGTGGAATAATGTTAGTAAACAAATGTGCTCAAATAAAGAAAATGATTCACCAAATAATTGCTCAAAAATAAAACATTAACCACTTCCATACAGGGCACGTATACACCTTCCCGCCCAAGCCAATTTTTAGCTTTCAGCACTGTCGCACTTTGAATGGCAATTGCGCGGTCATGCTACACTGTACCCAAACAAAATTGGCGTCCTTTTTTTCCCACAAATAGAGCTTTCTTTTGGTGGTATTTGATCACCTCTGCGATTTTTTTTTTTTGCGCAACAACTAAAAAAAGACTGAAAATTTTGAAAAAAAAATACGTTTTTATTTTTTTCTGTTAATTTTTTTGTAAATAAGTAAGTTTTCTCTTTCAATTACGGGCACTGATATGGCGGCACTGATGGGCACCGATGAGATGGCACTGATGGACATCGATGAGGTAGTACTGACGGACACAGATGAGGTGGCACTGATTGGCGGCGCTTGTATGCGGCACTGATGAGCACACATAGGCGGCACTGATGGGCACACATAGGCGGCACTGATGGGCACTCATGGGCGGCACTGATGGGCACTCATGAGCGGCACTGGGCACTCATAGGCGGCACAGATGGGCACTCATGGGCGGCACTGATGGCTACTTATGGGTGGCACAGATGGGCACTGATAGGTGGGCACTGGGCATGGATGGGCACTGTGGGGTGGCACTGATGGACACTGTAGAGTGGCACTGATGGACGATGTGGGGTGGCACTGATGGACACTGGGGCGACACTGATTTACCTATGTTGCCAATCAGTGCCCATTTGTGGGCACTGATTGGCATCTTTTTTTTTTTAAATGCTTTTTTTTTTTTCCAGCCTTTTTTTTTTTTTTTTCCAGCTTTTTTTTTTCCAGCTTTTTTTTTTTCATCTGCCCTTCCCTGGTGGTCCAGGGTGGGCATCCCTGGTGGTCCATGTGGCGATCCGAGGGGGGGCTGCGCTGATAAACAATCAGCGCGAACCCCCCCTGTCAGGAGAGCCGCCGGTCGGCTCTCCTCTACTCGCGTCTGTCAGACGCGAGTGAGGAAGAGCCATCAACGGCTCTTCCTGTTTACATCGTGATCAGCCGTGATTCGACACGGCTGATCACGTGGTAAAGAGTCTCCGTGAGATACTCTTTACCGAGATCGGTGTTGCAGGGTGTCAGACTGACACCCCGCAACAACGATCGCCGCGATGCGCGCCCCCGGGGGCGCGCAGCGGCTCAGAATCCTGAGGACGTCATATGACGTCCAGTCAGGATTCTACAACCACTTTGCCGACGTCAATCTGTCATTGGCGGGCGTCAAGTGGTTAAAAAAGTCTGTGTGTCACAATTACTTATTCTTCATACAACAGTTGACCACGTGTTAATGTGTCCCATGCTTCCTTCTTGATGTTTCATAAATCACAATTTTCCACCAAGTGTACTGTGAGTCCCACCACCTCTCATACCATTTGCTCACTTCCAAACATGGACCTGTATGAGATTCAGATCTAGATGTACTTTACCTTTATGGGATCCATTATAGGTCTCCAGAGCGATGGTACGATAGGTAATACTCCACTTAGGATATCCTATGAAATGACATCTGTAGTATTATAATTGAGGTGTGTGGCCCTTTTAAGGGAATCGGCTTTCCCTTTTCTCTCCTTTGCAAGTAAACTCAAATAGCAAGGGAACCTCTCATGGTATAGTATGTAAAAGCATTTATTTGATAAACAAAGTATTGCACTTACAATAAGGTTGGTGTCACGTACCTGGTCGGAGGCCGAAGTGATGAGAGGGCTTCTATTGTGGCTGAGTGCAGGGCACCCCTGAAGGTGGCGACAGGGAGTACTATGCCCAAAGAAGCAGGGGTTGCGATGGGCTGAGTAATTAGAGTTCTGCTGGATGGCGGCTGGGCGAGAAAGATGCATTGCTGTCCAGAGGTCTCTCAGATGTACCAGATGAGACTTGGCAGAAGGGAGAGCTAGGAGCAGGGTCAGAAGCCAGGCCAGTAGTCATACACAGAATATCAGCCAGGGGTAAGGCAACAAGCAGGGTCAGGAGTAAGCCAGGGTCACACACTGGTAAACAGGCAGCAGCAGAGTCTAGAGGAGCAAGAAATAGGCCAAATATGATGGAATGCTAGTCATAATTCAACACTTAAATACTTAAATTAAATAATTTAAATAAATAAAATACCAAATATGTGGAAGTTAATGGCCACGGCCTTTATTATAGGTATCAATAAAATATTTTCAACTGTAAATATATCATAAATATAATAAATACTTGTCTTCAATAAATTCCAAGACAATGCAAATCTGGCTTAGCTATTAAAGCTCAATCCACAATACCATAACACTAGGACAAAAGGACAAAACCTCATAACTTAGCCGCGACAGGGAGGGAGGGAGGGATGTTGCTTCTTCAGATGCTCCTAAACGGCTGTTACAACTGACACATTTTCTTTCTTTTATAGGTCTGGATTCCTGCTGATTGGACCGTTAATATAACCAATAACAGTAAGTAATTTTCAAAACTTTTATGCAAATTCATTACCATATGCCAGCATTCCATGTGTGTTGGGCGGGGACATTTCATGCCCCTCCCTTCACATTTATAAGCAGGCAGAAGCAGTCAAGGAGCAAGCCAAGAGCCAAACCAGGAAAGGAGATAGGACAGGTCCAAGGCAAGCCAGGTCAGTAACAAGAAATCCAATATTAAGACCCTTTTCACACTTGGGTGTTTTTCAGGCGCTTTAGCGTAAAAAACCCGACTATAAAGTGCATGAAAGAAGCCTCATCTGCAATTCCAGTGTGAAAGCCCGAATGCTTTCACACTGAGGCGCTGTGCTGGCAGGGCGTCAAAAAAAGTCCTGCAAGCATCTTACATATATATATATAAACATGACAGGGGGACATGTTTACGGTCTTGAGATGTCTGTGATCGAGGAAGAAGGAAGTCAATAATCTTACCCCTTCCCCCTCAATTCCCCAGGGATTCTCCTTCTTACCATGGCTAAGCTGGTGAATCTGGAAGGGTGAATTCTGACATTTTCTCCCCCAATCATCTCTGTTTCATAAACCGCTAATAAGCTGAGATCAGCGGCCATCCTCGGATCACTGCTATTTACAGTTTTATAAATGGACACCAATGTGTGAAACAAATAGTGTCCATCAAATAAATTCCTTTGGATGAAGTCTAATGTGATTATAATCCTGTGTGAAATCACTTCCAATATCACTGTACAGATTTTTACAGGGTGATAGTGTTATCCACCACCAAAGGTCCTAAGCAGCTTACCAAATTAAGAGACCTCTAACAGGCATGGCCATCTTTAATATTGATTGGACCCTGAGCAAACATTTTCTTGGGCCCCCCTCATGCAATTTCACTCCCCACCTGCTCTGAGATATACAATAAAAATAGCAGCTAGATTCAAAATCTGTTTACTGCAGCAGATCAGGCAATAACTGCAATTGGTTGCGAGAGGTTACAGCATAGCATTATCGCGTTTTGATTAGTTGCTAGAGGTTATGGCAAATCAATACCACTCATTGATTGGATACTAGAGGTTACTGCACATTATTCCTTTACTGTTACTGTTACTGTTCATCATTAGAGATGGCCTGCCGGTTCGCCAGGTGGTCGTTTTGCGGCGAACTTTGATCGTTCGCGGTCCGCCAAAACGTCCGACATCTGGCGATGTTTGCGGCAGTCCGCAATGTTACATGGGTAAGAACTTTGACCTATGACACATTAATCAGGTGGTGCAGGACAGCCAATTGAGACATTTCAGCACATGGACATACCCCCTACCTTATAAATAGACCTGATCTGGTGGCCATGTTACATTCTGCTTTTTGTCATCCTAGGGAGAGGGTGCTGTTTGGAGCAGGAACAGGCTGTATTCATTCAAATAGCTATCTAAAAGGTCCACAAAAGTCCTTTTAACTAGATGCCGACCAACCGCCGCAGTTCTACGGCGGCAGCTTGGCTCTCCTGCGCGAGAGCCCATAGCTCTTCATCGGCTTTCGAAGGGGCCACTAGGGGCGCTCGCTCCTGACTCCCGCGCATGCCCAGCGGTCGCGATCACCGCTGTGCACCCGCGATCGCTCGTTACAGAGCGAGAACCGGGAGCTGTGTGTGTAAATTACTAGTAAAAAAAAAATATTAAAAAAAATGCCCTAAAACTACCCCCTATTTTGTAAAAGCTGTACCTTTTGCGCAAACCAATCAATAAACGCTTATTGCGATTTTTTTTACGAAAAATATGTAGAAGAATACATATCGGCCTAAACTGAGGATTTTTTTTTTTTATATATATATATTTGTGGGGTATATTTATTATGGTAAAAAGTAAAAAATATTAATTTGTTTCCAAATTGTCACTATATTTTTGTTTATAGCGCAAAAATGAAAAACCGCAGAGGTGATCAAATACCACCAAAAGAAAGCTCTATTTGTGGGAAAAAAAGGACGCCAATTTTGTTTGGGAGCCACGTCGCACGACCGCGCAATTGTCAGTTAAAACGACACAGTGCCGAATCGCAAAAAGTGCTCTGGTCTTTGACCAGCAATATGGTCCGGGGCTTAAGTGGTTAAGGACTGGTATAGGTGTGCTACTTGCTCTAGTATATAGGTGTCTAATACATTCATACAGTATACTTTTTGTCAGTGTAGGGAGAGGGTGCTGTTTGGAGCAGGGACAGAGTTTAGTGACACAAATCGCTACCTAACAGGTCCACAAAAGTCCTTTCAAGCACTGGTATAGGTGTGCTACTTGCTCTGCAGTACATGATAGTGTGTAATACATTCATATACTTTTTGTCAGTGTAGGGAGAGGGTGCTACTTGCTCTGCAGTATATAGGTGTAATATACACTTATAATATACTTTTGAATATAGAAAGCATATTATTGTGGATTTGTATTGTGCAGCATTGTGACTGGCGATGCATTTGGTTACTGCTGGATTTTTGCCTCTTTCGCTGCTACACACATAAAAAAAAATCCTGAAAAAAAAGTTTCATAACTGGTGAAATAAACCAGTGGCCCCCCAAAATGACAGATTTTGTTATATACCTTCTTCCACATATACTGCGCTTCTCTAGAGACTTTTGTCACAGGATCATTTAAAAAATGACAGGCAGAGGAAGAGGCAGGCCCTTCCGCAGGGGTGGTAGGGGTAGGGCAGGAGCACCAGGCCGGAGCCAAAGTGGGAAGTGGCACAATGTTCGTTCGATTACGTCAAAAGACGCACCAGACTTGGTTGAGTGGCTCGCCACCAACACCACCACCACCACATACCCTCCGCTTGAGTCACAGGAATTATTTTCCGATCCATCAGAAGAAATTTCGGATGCGCAGCCATTCTTGGATTGGATCAGGAAGAGGATGTAGCAACAGCCGGCACTCAGCAGTCTGACGACAGTACTCAGATCAGCCCAAGGACGTTGGTGCCCGCTGTTGCTGCCTACTCTGAGATCTCTATTGTTAGTGATGGGGAATGTGACCTCAATGATGACGTTTCTACAGACGTCACATCCTCACGTTTTTCTGCAAAAAGGCAGGCTTCCGTGGCCCAAATGTTCGATCGTAAAAAAAAAACAATGACGCCGGATAATCCTCTTGACCAACGGTTAACCGCTGGCTTCTCGGAACTGATAGCCCGCCAACTACTGCCATATAAACTGGTGGACTCGGGGGCCTTTCAAAAATTTGTGGCCATTGGAACACCACAATGGAAGGTCCCAGGAAGGAATTGTTTTCCACAGAAGAGCATTACAGAGCTATATGGCCATGTTCAGCGGCAAGTGAATGTATCTCTGGCACACAGTGTCAGTGCCAAGATACATCTGACCACAGACAAGTGGTCTAGCAAACATGGGCAGGGAAGGTATATAACTTTCACTGCCCACTGGGTGAACCTTCTGACGGCCATCAAGCATGTAACCCATGGCACCCATGTAGATTTGGTTTTACCGCCACGGATTACATGCAGGCCTGCCTCTTCTTGCGTTGTGTCATTGATCAAGCCGTTGAGGAGCAGGAAGATGAGGAAGTCACAATGCTGGATGAATTCCCAGGGGGGGGCTACTCCACCTGAGACAAGTCAACAACGGGAGTCTTAAGAGGACCTGTGCTGGGTGGCAACGTACTTAGACCCCCGGTACAAACAAAACATGGCGGAAATGTTACCACCATCACAGAGGGCTATCAGAATGCAGCACTTCCAGGCCTTGCTTCGAGAAATGCTGCATCCTGCTTTTGCGTGCGCTGGCAGAGGAATTTAAACTCACAGAGAAACAGTTTCGGGTACCAATCCAACAGCGCCTGCAAGAAGAGGGCGGTTTTAAGATGTCTTAGTCACTAATAATATGAGATCATTCTTTCAGTCGACCCATCGACAGCTGTCCTCCGGATCCAACATCAGGGAACGCCTAGACCGACAGGTGTCCGACTAGAAGTGATGAACCCCTAGAATACTGGGTGGGCAGGCTTGACCTCTGGCCAGAGCTTGCATAATTTGCAATGGAACTGTTGGCTTGCCCCTCATCCAGTGTCCTGTCCGAAAGGACGTTCAGTGCAGCAGGGGGGTCATGACCGATAAGCGCACTCGCCTAGCTCACAACAGTGTTGACTACCTCACATTTATAAAAATGAATGAAGCATGGATCTCGGAGGAATTCAACACATGTGACCAGTAGACCATGTTTCATTCAAATTCTGGTGAACGCCTGTGGGCCAATTTTTTGGGCCTGTACTGGCCAAAACTTTATTCTTTATCCGGTGAATGCCTAATATACCACCAGCCACAGAATACAAAGTTGTTTGCTGTCCGGTGAACGTCTATGGCCATGCGCTAATTTTTGGGGCCTGTAATGGCCGACACTTACTTCTGTATCCGTTGAATGCCTAATGTACCACCAGCCACAGAATACAAAGTTGTTTGCAGTCCGGTGAACGCCTGTGGCCGTGCGCTAATTTTTGGGGCCTGTAATGGCCGACACTTACTTCTGTATCCGTTGAATGCCTAATGTACCACCAGCCACAGAATACAAAGTTGTTTGCTGTCTGGTGAACGCCTGTGGCTGTGGGCTAATTTTTGGGGCATGTAATGGGCAGCACTTACTTCTGTATCCGTTGAATGCCTATTGTACCACCAGCCACGGAATACAAAGTTGTTTGCTGTCAGGTGAACGCCTGTGGCCGTGGTCTAATATTATAAGCACCTGAGCTTTATTGCCTCTCATACACAATTAATACTTGTTACTATAAATACTAAATGTACTCTCAAAGTACTTGAGCTATATTGCCTCTCATATGCAATTAATACTTGTTACTACTAATACTATATGTACTCTCAAAGTACCTGAGCTATATTGCCTCTCATATGCAATTAATACTTGTTACTACAAATACTATATGCACTCTCAAAGTACCTGAGCTATATTGCCTCTCATATACAATTAATACTTGTTACTACTAATACTATATGTACTCTCAAAGTACCTGAGCTATATTTGCTCTCATATGCAATTAATACTTGTTACTACAAATACTATATGTGCTCTCAAAGTACCTGAGCTATATTGCCTCTCATACATTTCTATTAGTTGCCAGTACAACTTGTGTATTATACGTGTATCCTCAAAGTACATGAGCTACACTATCTCTCATATGCAATTAATACTTGTTACTACAAATACAATTTACTACGTGCTTAACAGAAGTATAAAATACTTATAGGCCTCATCCTAATTGTTAAACATGTTCGCTCTAACTTTTCTATTCTAGGGGTTAATGCAATTTCATATTTCATCTTCCCTAGTGGCCTAAATACATCTCTACATGGTAAGGTTGATATGATGTAGAGAACCCCCAAACTCCTGTTGCTAGGCGTGATGCCTGGGCTCCCTTACTGATAATCACCTGCATGTAGTGGTGTATTGTGATATTGACCTTGAAATAATTTTAAACGCTAAGCCTTGGTCGCATGTTGTAATGCGTCCATGCTTAGTAACTCAACGCCTTTCTTTATGTGACACAGAGATGTTGTACAGATCCCCAAAACTCCTGTTGCGAGGAGTGACGCCTGGGGCCTAATACTGAGTTGTTGCATAGAGAATCGCATTGAATTCCTTGCTAACCGCAGTTGTGGTTCACGCTGTTCACCAGTGCTGTTACAATGACTAATGTACCACCAGCCACAGAATACAAGGTTGTTTGCTGTCAGATGAACGCCTTTGGCTGTGGGCCAATTTATGGGGCCTGTAATGGCCGACACTTACTTTGTTATCCGGTGAATGGCTTAATGTACCTCCAGCCACAGAATACAAAGTTGTTTGCTGTGTGGTGAATGCCTGTCGGCTAATTTTTGGGGCTTGTAATGGCCTGCACTTACTTATGTATCCGGTTTTTCACTTAATACTTCTGGTAGGTCAGTGTCCATGTTGTGGGACTATTTGTGCACAGCTAGTAAGTATTTTGTGGCTGCAAATATGACCTGAAGGTTTTTAATATTGGCCTGCCATTAAAGTCAATGGCCCCTGCCGCAAACTTGCGGTTCGATTTGCATTTGCGATCGTTCGCTGTTAGCGTTCGCCAACAGTCCCGTCGGATGTTCGTCCATCACTATTCATGATTACCACTTACTCATTGGTTGCTAGAGATATTCATGGCAATCTTTGGAGGGGCCCTGGACAGAACGCATGTAGTGTAGTAATGTAATTACATTATAACCCTATTTTCAAACATTCATATACTCTTAAATCTGTAATTTGAATAGTGTGAAAAAAAAAAAATATTCCAGTGTCATGAGCCCACTCACATAACGTGAAACTCCAAGCAAAAATGACACTGATCAACCACGAGAAAGGCTCATACTGTATGCCACTTACCAAAGGTTGAAACCCCTTAAATAAAAGTGGTCAGATGCGCTTGCCCCTCATCATATGATGGATCAAAGTGTATCATGCGTTCCTCAGATACATTTTTATTCCTCCCAATGGTTTTAATCATTAATATGTATCAGGCCCCAGTTGAAATAGAAGCTAAACCGCACAAAACATAATGCATATGAATTATATTCTGTTTTCATTTCGTAAACAAACATACTCACAAAGTTGTCTATTATAACCCCAATGTCTACCCCACCTTCTAAAGCAGATAATAAAGCATATATCTACAGGCTACAGTAGCACGGCAATGACAGCTGTGAACTGGGAAGTGATGCACATCACTTACCGGGTTCATTTGTTGTAGGGGAATCAGGAAATATATGTTCCCCAATAACCTCCTGCTCTCAACGTTACCACTATTTACTTTGGTCCTGGGTTTAGGAACAAGAGAGCCGGGGGAACCACCACAGGGCAGTGGCAAGGGTGCCACCACTGTAAAAGTGGTCACTGATTACCAGCTGAAAAAGCCATGCAGCTACAGCCATGATCTTGTTTTAACCTTTTCAAGTCCAGGGAAATTAAAATAGCTCAAGGATGTGATGTGGTTAAAGTATGGACTCCTAACTGACCCTCATCTCTCCCTATGCAGTTTTGTCTAATTTTCTAATGCTTTGCCGGGAACTGTGTCTATTTTACTAAAATGATAGCTGCTTTGTGCCCCCTTTATTAGTGAAAGGGTTGACTTATCCAAAAGACCATGTATTGGTCTTTCTAAGATTATTGGCAAAAGTTCAAAGGCAATGTAGTACATTATATTTTTCATACGTTTTCCCCAATAGTGGCAAAATCAAACCTCGTCCCTACTGCTTGCTATTTTTAGTATATTACATTTATTTAATTTTATTTTTCATAGCTTTGTATTATCAGTGGTCTCCTAATCCTGTATCAGAGTTTGATAGAAATTGGCCAGTGGCAGGACAGTTTTGCATCAATGAGAACAGGGATGGCCGATTTCTATGAATAGTACAGGGTACCAGGGATAAGTCCTGGAAGGCAGATATTGTATGTTTCCCCTCTATTTCGGTTGTGGTCTCTTTAGGGGCACGTTAAAAATAATTTGTATTACTCAGGGCTTCTCATCCATGCAGGGTGAGGGGTTCTGGGGTAGTAAAGTTGGACAGGAAAGAACTGATTTACAGTATTCTCTGGATTGGTAAGTCCTTGTTTGGGATCAGGAATGTGGAGATTTGGAAAGACTTTGTTTGGAAAAGAACCTCCAAACCTTGATTACAGCAACATTGGGGTTAAGCCACCTACAAGGGAGTCTTGAAAGGGAGAAGGAAGCAGCACCTGTCTATAAAGAGGTGTGTGAGGCAGTACTAGTGTGTCACCTGAGACTCTGTTTTGCGTTTTTTCTTCTACCCCAAAGTGGACAGGAACCTTAACTAAGGTAGGAAACAGTCATTAAGGTGATGATCTTAACAACAATTCCTACATCAGTGTTTTGATTATGGATACAAGACACGTTAGGATTAATTAACTAAAGGTGTGTAGGCTGTTTAGTTATCAAAGTGAATGTTTAGCTCAATAAAAAACATGAATCTGTGTTTTCTTTCAATGCCCAATCATGTGCAAGATGAATAAAGAAAGAAAAAAAAGATTGCTGCTTGAAAATTAAAGTGAAAGCACATTTAAAAAGCTAATGCAATCTACGTTTCTAATTAACAGTCGTTCATCCTTTAGTAAATCAACTGCATTATTTAGATAGATAGATTTTTTTTTTTACAGAGTTTTGTTTTCTTCATTTGCTGACTTTGAATTTCTCTATTGCCATTATTCTTACAATGCCATCAGCACAGGAAATGTAAGTAATAAACTATTACAAAGGCTCCCTCATGTGGTTAAATGTTGCAGCATTAAAATAAAAATGTATTCTATAGAGTCATCATCAGAAACGGATGTATTAGATACTTTTGTCAATTTGGTAGTTCGTTGTTGTATTTATGAGCTCCTGAAGCCCCATTATGGAAGTTTAAACATTACCAACTTTAGTTACCAACTGCTTTATTGAATGCCAATGCTGAATTTGGCTGTAATTATTTTTGATGAGGTCACAGAGTTTGTACACTAGGGATGGGCTATCTGTTCGAGTCGAACATGAGTTAAACTCGAACATTGTCTGTTCATCCATTCGCCAAACAGTGAACAATTTGAGGTGTTTGTGGCAAATTCGAAAAGACACGAAACACCCTTTAACAGTCTATGCGAAAAATTTAAAGTGATAATTTTAAAGGTTAATATGCAAGCTATTGTCATAAAAAGTGTTTGGGGACCTGGGTCCTGCCCCAGTGGACATGTATCAATGCAATTTTTTTTTTTAAAACTGAAGTTTTTTCGGGGGCAGTGATTTTAATAATGCTGAAATTGAAACAATAAAAGTGAAATATTCCTTTAAATTTTACACCTGGGGGTGTCTATAGTATGCCTGTAAAGTATTGCATGTTTCCCGTTTTTAGAAAAGTCTCTGCATAAAATTACATTTCGAAAGGAAAAAAAGTAGTTTAAAACTACTCTCGGCTATAATTGTCGGGTCCTGGCAATACAGATAAAAGTAATTGGAAAAAAACAGCATGGGTTCCCCCCTTAGTCCATTACCAGGACCTTTGGTTCTGGTATGAATATTAAGGGGGGGTCTGCGGGCGAGGGGCTTATCGGAATCTGAGAGCTCCCTTTAACAGAGGGGACCCCAGATCCCGGCTTCCCTATGTGAATTGGTAACGGGCTACCATTTCACAAATACATTTTTTGAAAATGATAAAAATAACAGAAGAAGGCTTGGGACAAGGGGCCACCCATGATGTGGATGGGTGACCCCACCCCCTCTAATGCATCACAGGGGTTTCCCATGATGCATTAGAGGGGGCAGGGTCACACGCCATGGGTGGCCCCACCTTCGGTTAAAAAAGAACTGTCAAACAGCTTGTGCGTCATTCGGCCGGGTGCCTTCCCTGCGGGGAGAATCGTGCGTCGTTCCTCGCTGAAGTGGAGAGCATCACTGGAGAATGGATCACAGTGGGACATCGAGAATGGATTACAATGCTGGACAGACTGGATTACATTGTGGAATGTTTTTTTTTTTTTTTTAAATAAAGGACTTGTCCCAAGCTGTCTTCTGTAATTTTTTCAAATGTTCACACTTTTTCTTTGTGAAATGGTAGGGGTACAGTGTACCACGTTACCAATTCACATAGAGGGGCCGGGATCTGGGGGTGCCCTTTGTTAAAGGGGGCTTCCAGATTCCGATAAGCCCCCCGCCCGCAGACCCCCACAACCACTGGGCAAGGGTTGTGGGGATGAGGCCCTTGTCCCCATCAACATGAGGACATCCTCCTGATGTTGAGGGCATGTGGCCTAGTATGGTTCAGGAGGGGGGCGCTCTCTTGTCCCCCCTCTTTTCCAGAGGCCTGCCAGGTTGCATGCTCGAAAAAGGGTCTGGTATGGATTTTTGGGGGGAACCCCACGCCATTTTTTTTTAAAGAAATGGCGCATGGTTCCCCTTAATATCCATACCAGACCTGAAGGGCCTGATTTGGAATTTGGGGGGCCCCCACACTTTTTTTTTTTTCATTTTAGTTCAGGGTTCCCCTTACTATTCATACCAGACCCAAAGGGCCTGGTAATGGTAATGGTAACCCATGCTGTTTTTTTTTAATGACTTTTATCTGTATTGCCGGGACCTGACAATTTATTATAGCCGTGATCAGTTTTAAATGACTTTTTTTCCTTTAGAAATATCATTTTGTGCAGGGACTTTTCTAAGCACTTTACAGGCATACTATAGACACCCCCAGGTACGAAATGTAACCACTTAAGGACCGCCTCCTGCACATTTACGTCGGCAGAATGGCACGGCTGGGCACAGGCACGTACCTGTACGTCCCCTTTAAGTGCCCAGCCGTGGGTCGCTCACGCGCCGTGGGCGCGCGTCTGCAACCCGGTCCGAATCTTCGTGACCGTGGCCACGGGACCCACAGACCCGATCGCCGCCGGTGTCCCGCGATTGGTCACAGGAGCTGAATAACGAGGAGAGCTGTGTGTAAACACACCTTCCCCGTTCTTCACAGTGGCAATGTCACTGATCGTCTGTTCCCTGATATAGGGAAAGGCGATCAGTGATGTCACACATCCAGCCCCGCCCCCCTACAGTTAGAAACACATATGAGGTCACACATAACCCCTACAGCGCCCCCTAGTGGTTAACTCCTAAACTGCAATTGTCATTTTCACAGTAAACAATGCATTTTTTTAGCAATTTTTGCTGTGAAAATGACAATGGTCCCAAAAATGTGTCAAAATTGTCCGATGTGTCTGCCATAATGCCGCAGTCATGAAAAAAATCGCTGATCGCCGCCATTAGTAGTAAAAAAAATATTAATAAAAATGCCATAAAACTATCCCCTATTTTGTAAACGCTATAAATTTTGGGCAAACCAATTGCTTATTGCGATTTTTTTTTACCAAAAATATGTACAAGAATAAGTATCGGCCTAAACTGAGAAAAAAAATATGTTTTTATACTGTATATCTTTTTTGGGGGTATTTATTATAGCAAAAAGTTAAAAATATATATTTTTTTTCAAAATTGTCGCTCTATTTTTGTTTATAGCGCAAAAAATAAAAACCGCAGAGGTGATCAAATGCCACCAAAAGAAAGCTCTATTTGTGGGGAAAAAAGACGCCAATTTTGTTTGTTAGCCACATCGCACGACAGCACAATTGTCAGTTAAAGCGACGCAGTGCCGAATCGCAGAAACTGGCCAGGTCCTTTACCTGCGTAATGGTCCGGGTCTTGAGTGGTTAAAGAAATATTTCACTTTTATTGTTTCACTTTAAGCATTATTAAAATCACTGCTCCCGAAAAAACTGACATTTTAAAAAAAAATTGCATTGATACATGTCCCCTGGGGCAGGATCCAGGTCCCTAAACACTTATTATGACAAAAACGTGCATATAAGCCTTTAAAATTAGCAATTTTATCGAGACCCGGCAATTCATTATAGTCACAATCATTTTTAATTTTTTTTTTTTCCTTTAGAAATGTCATTTTGCTGCAGCGACTTTTCTAAGCACGGAAAACATGCACTACTTTACAGGCATACTATAGACACCCCAAGGTACGAAATTTAAAGGAATATTTCACTTGTATTGTTTCATTTTAAGTATTATTAAAATCACTGCTCCTGAAAAAACTTTAGTTTTTAAAACTTTTTTTTTGCATTGATACAGGACCGGGGTTCCCAAACACTTTTTATGACAATGACTTGCATATTAACCTTTAAAATGAACATTTCCTAATGTTCGTGTCCCATAGACTTTAACTGTGTTTGCGTGTTCAAACAAATTATTTGCTTGTTCGCATGTTCTGGATGCGAACCGAACCAGGTGGTGTTCGGCCCATCCCTAGTTATAATTGAACCAAAGCATGTGATTATTAGGACACTACGGGGGTTATTTATGAAAGGCAAATCCACTTTGCACTACAAGTGCAAACTACAAGTGCAAAGTGCACTTGGAAGTGCAGTCGCTGTAAATCTGAGGGGTATATCTAAAATGAGGGGAAGCTCTGCGGATTTTATTATCCAATCATGTGCAAGCTAAAATGCTGTTTTTTTATTTCCTTGCATGTCCCCCTGGGATCTACAGAGACTGCACTTCCAAGTGCACTTTCAGTGCAATTTCAAGTGCAAAGTGGATTTGCCTTTTGTAAATAACCCCCTATGCCCCTTTGAAGAGGAAACATAGATTACCATTACCTCTGCGTGGAGTATTGTGCAGGGAAATGTGTACTCTTCAGGTTACAGGCAGGGAGATGTTATGCTAAATTAACATTGAATTTGCACAAAGGACATTCGCAGCTCCATGAGTAAATTAATACTGCTGAATGTATTGTTCAAGTATTTATATGAGAATGGGAAAAATGAGACAACATAAAATCAGTAGACTCCCTTAAAATAAATATAGACATTTAAAAAAAAGCTTGTAATATGTCTGTGTTTTGGAGGTTATATACACATCACCGCTTGAGGAATAATGTTTATACAATGTTTAGTGAATGCTAACAAAAGCAATAGCCTGTGTTAAACATTTATGCATTGAAGTGGTAAACAGCTAAAATAAGGATTTGCTGTACTATGTTTAATATAATGAAAGCCAAAATAGTCCTGAAATACAAATCAATCATGCAAAAAAGCCATACACTACCATTCCAATTTGAAGTTGACAGTTATTTTATGATAGATAGTTCTTTCCTAACTAATCAGAAAATAGGAAGTTAATGCATGAAGCTTCTGGAATATCAAAGGTAACCTGTACTGGGAGAAAACAAGGAATGGCATTGGTGTCTACTGACATTTTTTGTAATTTACCAACTTCACCAAAAGTTTGACAAAATATGCCTCTAAGTTCACCAAGCGGGGCTGCAAAGTTAATATATTTTTTTTTATATATAAACCCCAGAACTTGTGGTTGAAAGTAGATTTATCAACCCTCTTAAACCATTTAAAGCAAAATGTTTGCAATTTTTCCAAATCTTCAGGAATCAAAAACTCCCAATTTAAATTATCCCTAATTCTGAGATACTAATCAAGAGCAAACATGTGGCATTTAAAGTCAGAACAGTTAGAGCTTGTTCAGAAGCACAAAAATGCAGCTTAAAGTGGTTCTAACGTCTTGTTTTTTTATATTAATGTATTCCCTGCACAGTAAAACACACCCACTACCCCCCCTCCACAAACACTTATCTGACACCTTTGATGATCCAGCGCAGTCCCCGCTGGTAGTTCCGCTCTCCGCTCTTTCTTGATTCACATGAGACAATAGGAACATAGGGCCAGATCCACAAAGCAGATGCGCCGACTTAACTTGTGATACGTGGCGTAATTAAAATTTACACCGCGCGTATCTTTGCGCCTGATCCTCAAAACGAGATACGCCTTAAAATCAGGTTTTTCCGTCCTACCTAAAATAATTACACCGGCGCTTCTTCGCACGCAAATTACGCTAGACACGCCGCTGTTTTGATAGGCAAAGATGCAAATGAGGGAGATAAGGCGATCCACAAAATTAAGTGTGTGCGCCGTAGATTACGTCCTGTGCGCTTCTGTTAGTTTCATGGTGTAAAATTACACTTTATAAAAGCAGCCCTAATTTTACACATGCCATGTAAAGGTCAGCTAAAGCAATACCATTAAGGAAGAGCTGAGCACACACACTTGCTGGACTACAATCTGTATGCCAACATGCCAGGGGCATCCATGCGCATAGCTAGACTAGTGACTTCAGTAACCGAGGGTACCCCCTCTTCTGAGGGAACAGCAGTCAGGAGACGCCTCGCAGAATGCATCTTTGCACAGTAAACACACACATTAATTATGTCACAATGAGAATGAATGAATGCACACCACTGTGGTCCCTAGCACAGACACATCACATGCACATCTAATTGGATTAGATCCAAGTACCCCCAATGGTACTTGGGAGCAGTAACGCCCCGCCACGGCTCCAATTATGTCACTGTGCATTCATACACCATTCAGGGACCTGGGATCACTTCTCCCTGGTCCTGGGGATCCCTACTCCACCAAAACTGAGGGTGACACCCTTATTTAATCAGGAATGCCACCCCCCCCCACATTCACACATCATTCACACACATAAACCAAATCATAAGTACAGTATACTAAACAAAATCATAAAAATAAAAAAACAAAAGTACCCCTGCAAAATTAATTGCGGCGGCGATTGCTACGCCTGGGCCGCCCACGGCCACGGCCAACCGGAGGATCTTCATGGGGGGTGTGAGCATCTTCATGGGGGGGAGTGTGAGCAGGGGAGGGAGTATCTTCATGGCGGGGTGGGTGAGCACGGGAAGGAGGAGCCTCCCCTGGTGTCTGTCCTCCTGCTGGCCTGCCCTCCAAGGCCACGGCTATCCTTGTGAGACAGAGAGTGAGGGCAGCCGTATTGGCCTGGCCAGCCCGGGTATTGTCCTGCACAGCCTGGGTCAGGGCAGTCACCTCCTGGGCCACGCCTGTTGTGGCGGTCTTCAGGTCCCACAAGCATGTAATGACCGCCAATGAGTTTGTGGCCCCATCACTGAGTGACTCCTTCATTGCACCCAGGCTGTGCTCCATCTGGGTCAGAGTCTCTTTTATCTGACCCAGATGGCGGGTCTGCCGGGCATTGTCCTTCTGCAGACTGTCCGGCAGACGCTCGGCCACCCCCCTGGTCTCCTGGGTCGCCATCCTGCCTGCCGCTGAGGCTTGTGGCCCTGGAGGAGGGGAGAGAGTGACCCTTGTGGGTTGAGGCCTGTTGGGGGAGGAGTGGGATGGGCTACCCCTGATGGTGGCCTGACTGCTGCCAGCCTCAGGGGTAGCCTCAGGGGTAGCCTCAGGGGTAGCCTCAAGGGTCAACAAATCCAAGGCCAAAAGGACTTCCCTGCCAATCTGCATATCTTCTTCCTCCACCCCCTCATCCTCCTCCCCCTCATCCTCCTCCCCCTCAACCTCCTCATGAGGGGAGGTTTGGCCACTCCCCTCCCCTGGGGAATCCTGCCCTTCTTGGGACTCATCAGCAGCCTCTTGTCCTTGGGGTGGTGCAGCAGCCTGGCCTGATGGCCCAGCAACCTCCTGGTCATCTGTGGAGGACACAAAACAATCACAGGTTTGAGGATCCACACACTTGGCACATCTTCCCTTCCCCCACCCACACATGCTAATCACCAGAAAAAAACAAAACTTACCTGTCCTCACAGGAACATCTGATTGATATCCACGCAGGCCCACCACCTGCTCTGGGTGGAAACACCGGGCTATTGCCCATTCCTCCTCACTCAGCCTGATGGGGCAGGGTCCCCCTCCTCCAGTGCCCGTGGTATGGGCATTGATCTTGGCCACCTTGTTACGGACCACGCTCTTAAGATCGTTGATCTTCTTTTGGATGCCAGCAGGGGTCCTCGTCCCCCCCCGCCGCATTTATCTGATCCGTAATTTTTTTAATCATCGCCTTCCTTTGGGCCGGGGAGGTTATCAGGGCCATGCAAATAACGCCCATATAGGACGATGGCCCGAGCAAGTATTTGCTTCTCTACCAGAGTAAAATTGAGCTTCCTGCGCTTGGGTGCCATCACAGACACCACTCAGCAACAAGAATAAACTCACAGGACAAACAAACAAAAATAATCATACAACAAACAAACAAAAAAACTCACAGAAGAAACACACACAAAAAGCAAAACACACAAGCAGACAGCTACTACAAATTCAAAAACAAACACGCAAAAAACAAACACAAAATACAATCAGAAAAAAACAAACAGAAAATACACTTAGCAGAAACAAACACCAACTACAATCTACTACTCCTCCAAAACTTTTCTATCACACACAACTCACCAACACACACCAAAAAACGATCAGAGCAGAAGCAACTTGCTCTAGGAAGGGGAACACAGGGATATACTTTTGCAAGGGAAGTGTGTTTGTCTGGGGCTATTTATACACAGGACGATCCTCAAACTAAGTACGCTTGGCCTTTTACCTTTCTCACTGATTGCGCCAAGCCAAGTTCTGCACATGCCCAGTGAGCAGCAGATTCGTGCGCGCATGCGCAGTACGGCCGGCCCTTCATTTGCATGGGGTCACGGCTCATTACAATGAAGCACGCCCACTTCATTCCCACTTGCAATAACCCCGCCTTATGCCTCGAATTTAAGTTACACTTGCGCAATTTTGGATGCAAATGCGCTGTGGATACGGCACTTACGACACAAAATTAGGGCGCCTTAACTTAAATGACATAAGTTTTGACTAACTTAATTTGCGCCACTGTTTGTGGATCTGGCCCATATATTCCTGCTGTTGTTAGTCAAATACTGTGAGAAAGGAGATTGGCCAAGCAGGGCTATGTGTGTGTCTATGGATGTACACAGCCTGGCTCGGAAGCACACCCACAAGGATTCTCCAGAGTATGTGACTTTGATATCACTTTAAATATTTCTCTCGGTACACAGGATTCTAAAAACAAAACCTCTAGGTGCCATATTTTTATTTCAGACTTAATATGAGAACATTCCTTCATTTTATACATTCTTTATTTTACATTTTTCACCTCTTACATTGTCTTGAACTCAGTTTAGTATCACAACACACAATATAAACAGTTTTCTATTGCTGTATTTCTTACATTTCCAAACACTGTTATTCCTTTCTATCCCACTTCATCCTATCATATCGTCCCCTTAATCGTGTTCTCCCCTGGTTCAAGACACTACAACCTCCCCTCCCCCCCTTACCTCCAAGCCCTTCTTCCGGGCCTAGAAAAAAAAAAAAAAAAGAAGGAAAATCCCCTCTCTCTCTCCTTCCCCTCTCCTCCCACACCTCGTCATCCCTCCCTAGTCTTCCCCCCCGTCCTCCCTCCCCCGCATCTCCCATCTCACATAGGGCTCCCATGTCTCCCTCACCATCACCTCCCTCTCCCCCAGAAATGCCGTGAGGTTCTCCATGCATTGCATTTCCTTGATTTTAGCTAACCATTGTGCTTTACTTGGATAGCATGTGCTCTTCCAAAGTACCGGGATACACGATCTAGCTGTAACCACTAAATGTCTCACAAGGGATCTTTTGTATTTCTCCATTGACATAGGTATGTCTAGTAGCAAATAGGTCGACGGTTCCTCTCCTAGTGCTGTCTCCGTTATTTCTTCTATCACTTCAGATACCATTTTCCAGAAATCTTTAACCCCCTCACAATTCCAAAAAATATGTAAGAGTGTTCCCTCTTCTTTTTGACATCGCCAACAAGTATTTGACACCTGAGGGTAAATCTGATTTAATACCTCTGGTGTCCTATACCATCGGCTCAGTATCTTATATCCTCCTTCTTGAAATTTGGAAGCTATTGATGCTTTATGGTTGAATTGGAAGATTTTTTTTTTCTGAGTTTCCGTAAATCTAACCCCTAAGTCTGTTTCCCACTTCTGGATAAAGCCTATCTCCCGCGGTGCTTTCATTTCATTTATCAAGGAGTAGAATATAGAAAGTGAGTGTCTCACCGACTCTCCCCTAAGACACATTTTCTCGAACTCTGATGGTGTTTCTCTCATCCTAATGTGTCCCCGTATAGATCGAAGAAATCCTCCTAACTGTCTCCTCCTGTAGGGATCTAAGTACTCTGATAAATCCCTTTCTATTCCTTCCTTTGTCATTATCCGATTCTCTCTCTGGAAATGTATCAGTCTAGTTTGTCCACTATTTTTTAAATTCGCAAACCCTAGGTCCCTCAAGCCCGGTACGAACGCTGGGTTCCCCAGGATTGGTGTCATCGGGTTCGCTCCGTTTTCGTCAGTTAAGTTTTTAAATATTTTTTTCACAATGTTAATTGTCGTCCCTATCGTCGGATGTCTTTTCACTATCTGAGGTATCGCCGATTTCGAGAGCCATATTAGTCCCTCCAGTGGAATCTCTGTCATTGCTTGTTCTAATAGGATCCAAGGTTTATTTTTTGGCATTACACACCAGTCTAGCACTCTCGATAAATGTACTGCCTCGTAATAGGCTAGCGGGTCCGGGAATCCTACTCCCCCTTTTCCTTAGGTAATGTAAGGATATCTCTTCTTACTCTAGCCGGTTTCCCTGCCCATATGAATCCTACAAACTTCCCTCTGATTTCTTTGAGGACTCCCTGAGATATTTTTGTTGGTAGTGTCTGTAATAAATACAGCACTCTCGGCATTGCATTCATCTTAATAATATTTATCCTACCAAATCAGGTAAACACCTCCTTGTCCCATTTCTGTAAATCTTTTTTCAATTGTCTTGCCAAAGGTGCTAGGTTTAACTCATGGATTCTGCTTAGTTTCTTTGGAATTTTAGTCCCCAGGTAACCTATATGCGAGTTTGTCCATCTAAATGGAAAGAAGTTAGTCAGTTGTTGTTGTTGTATAATGCTCATCTCTACCCCCATTGCTTCCGATTTGTTATAGTTTACCCTGAAATTTGAAAGTTTACCATACTTATCTATCTCAGCTAGCAGTGGGGGTAGAGATAACACTGGTTCCGAGATAAAAAACATTAAGTCATCAGCAAATGCCGCTAATTTCTGTTCTCCCCCCTTCGCTTTTATACCTCTAATATCTGTACTTAATCATATTGTCCTCAAAAAAGGCTCTAACGTCAAAATAAAAATCAATGGTGACAAGGGGCATCCCTGCCGCATCCCGTTTCGTATTTCGAAGGGTTTTGACATCATGCTGTTTATCTTAATTTTCGCTTTGGGTCTAGAATAAAGACTCGTGATCCATCTTTGCATCCCCTCTCGCAGGCCTATATGTTGAATAATTGCTTTTAAGAATTTCCAATCTACCCTATCGAATGCTTTTTCAGCATCGGTAGATACTAGTACTAGTGGCATTTTATATGTCTGCGAGAGGTGGATAGCATTTATTACTCGTTGGGTGTTTTCCCTGCCTTCTCTTCCTGGCGTGAAGCCCACCTGATCTTGGTGTACCAGACCAGGAATGTATGGCAGTATTCTATTTGCAAGGATCTTTGCAAAAATTTTCAGATCGACATTCAGCAATGAAATTGGGCGATAGTTGGCACATTGCGCTGGGTCTTTCCCCTCTTTCTTTATGACCGATATATGTGCCATTAGGGTTTCCTCTGGCATCTCCTGTCCCTCCCGTATCGAGTTAAATGCATCTAAAAATCTCGGCAACAGTTCTTCTACATATGTCTTATAGTACAGGAGATTAAAGCCGTCTGGTCCTGGTGCTTTACCTGGTTTTAACTGCTTTAGCGTATTTTTAACTTCTTCTGCTGTTATTGTGTTTTCTAGACTTCTTCCTATTTCTTCTGATAGCTTCAGCATTTCCGACTTCTCTAACATTCCTTCATGACATCATCCTTCTTCTACACAATATTTATTAATATTATTTAGTTAAACATGTATATTAATTTAATTATCCCTATAATTTGATTAATCTAACATTTTACTTTTTCCTTTTTTTTTTTTAGGGCACAACGATTTTCATAGTGAACTTTAAGAAGCATTGAGAAATTTTTCAAGTGCTTGAAGATTCTAATGGCTGTCAAATGTATAACTCCAGTGATAAAATCATATTTTAAACTCATCCCAGATCAACACAAACCATGGCAATTAGCCTTTGCAGATGAGAAAGTTCAAAGATTTATTTTGAGGAAACATTATAGTTTAGTTCTCAGATATTTGTGCAAAATAACACTTTCCCACTATTTAATTAATAAGAAACCATGCTGGGATGTATAAAAAAAAAAGTTTATTTTTAGTGAAACATTATTGCTGCACAATTTTACATCATATAATCCAGCATTAAATATTATCACTATCAATATATTATCAATATTGTTTAATTAACACAAATTTGAAATATATTCTTGAAACTGTTGGGTTTTAAGAAGAAAATATGCATAACTTTAATGCTAATAATACAAATTGAATGTATTTATTTTTTTAAATGAACCAACCAATTAAAACAAGATTTACTTAAATCAAAAATATACATAAACTCAAATCTACAAATAAATTTAAAGTATTCAAGACAAAAATGAATTTTTATAACCAAACTCTGGACACACAGCTGAACATTGTGCCAGAGATCTTGGTAAATTTGTCTGGGACAGATACAGAATGGGATGAATCAACAGTATTAGGAACAAAAATCACTCTTTCACTGCTTTTATCATTATTAACACTAGCAACACTTCTTTCAAATATTTTTGTAATCATTACTATATATATGACTCGAAAGCTTCACACCCCAGCAAATTATTTGATTGGTTCATTAGCATTTACAGATTTATTGGTGTCTATTTTAGTGATGCCTTTATGTATCGTCTACACTGTAAATCGCTCGTGGTCATTTGGTCAAGTAATATGTGACATTTGGCTGTTATCGGATATCACCTGTTGTACAGCTTCCATACTCCATCTCTGTGTTATTGCATTAGACAGATACTGGGCCATCACAGATGCACTGGAATATTCTAAGCATCGTACAGCAGGGAGAGCAGTTGCAATGATTTCAGTGGTGTGGGTAATATCTATATGCATCTCCATCCCACCACTCTTTTGGAGACAAGCCAAAGCTCAAGAAGAACTGGATTGTTCCATCAACACAGATCAGATTTCTTATACTATATACTCTACCTTCGGTGCATTCTACATTCCTACAATATTGTTGATCATATTATATGGAAGAATATACGTAGCAGCAAGGACACGAATTCTTAAACCACCATCCATTTATGGAAAGAGATTTACCACTGCTCAGTTAATCACTGGCTCAACCGGGTCATCTTTCTGTTCAGTTAATGTAACCTCTCATGGAGGTCATCCGCACACTGGAGTATCTCCAGTGTGTATCAACCATATCAAGATAAAACTTACAGACAGTGTTCTGGAAAGGAAGAGGCTGTCTGTAGCCAGAGAAAGAAAAGCCACAAAAACTCTTGGAATAATTCTCGGGGCTTTCATTGTATGCTGGTTGCCTTTCTTTGTGGTGTCTCTGGTTTTACCTATATGTAGAGAGGCTTGCTGGTTCCATCCATTATTATTTGAGTTGTTCACTTGGCTGGGATATTTTAACTCTCTTATCAACCCTGTAATATACACAGCTTTCAATGAAGATTTTAAACAAGCTTTTCAAAAACTTATAAGGCTTAAGAAGCTTTCTTAGAACTTTCTGGAATGTAATCCCTGTCATACGGAAGTGTGCGACGCTGCTAACTTCATAAATATTGGTGGAATGGAAATGAAGAAAGACCAGTAAAATGATATTGAACTTTACAGCTTTTAGTCATGAAAAGCCATCACATCCATCCCAGGAATGTTATTAAAAACAAAACATATTTTAAGGAATAATTTAGTATTGTTTTACTTGTGCAACCCACAATAACCAAAATGTTTTATGATTATTTTTTTATGAAGCAAAGAAATCAACATTATGTTTTGTATATTTTGTGCTCAATATCAAAACATGAATGACATGTTTTTCAGTATATTGAAAAATATAAATTATTTGATATAATATGCATAAACAGCCATAGCTGCTTACAGTTTTATTGTTATTTGTGGATTTAGTTTGCAAAATTATTATCTTAATCTCTTCAGCACATTGCAACTCAGTTTTTCCTTGGCTTTGCATTCCAAATTATGCTGTACCCTATGGTGGATATACTATAATAGCATCCCATATAATCATCATATGACACCAGAGACAGAGATTCCTACACATCCTTTTAATTATCAGACCTTTGTTAAAAAAAAGTTATGCCTCTTATATAATTGTATATCAAAACAAAACAGCATATACAAGTCATCCATAATTAAAGGTATGAGTTGTTGTCCTCAAGAAGTAGGCCATTTGATTTTATGGATTTCATGTCTTCAATCAGTTGCTTTTATTATAGCTTACATCCAGTCTTATCCAATTGTTAATTCTCTTCAAATTATCTTTCATCCAGCCTTTATGGACTCTTATTTATTTTGTGCTATATATTACGCCTGATGTGAGAGCCACTCATGGAAATAAAGATTTTAAGAAGAAAAGGTTAATCAAACTAAGATACAATTTTTAGTAGACCTCAGCCAACTTTTCTAACGAACACACGTAACCACTTAAGGACCGCTCACTGTATATATACGTCATTTTTTTAAAGATGAATATCTCGGTAACGGCAGCAGCTGCTGCCACAACCGAGATATCAATCTTTTCAACCTTTCAACGATAACCGTGGTCTCTGCAGCGGATTCGCCGCAAGATCACTGTTATCGGTGGCGGGAGAGGCCCCCCTCCCGCCACTCTCCCGCACCCTCCGCCGCTTACCAGAGCCGTCAGCGGAGGCGATCAGGTCCTCTCTCCTGCTCGGCTGGGATACGAGTGAGGGCAAGATGGCCCCCAAAACATCACTTCCGCCATGCTTCTTAAAGCAATATTTTCTTGTTGTCATTTTTTCAAATGACAATTTTTTTTTTGCATTTTAGTCTAAATATGAGATCTGAAGTCTTTTTGACCCCAGATCTCATAGTTAAGAGGACCTGTAATGCTTTTTTCTATTACAAGGGATGTTTACATTCCTTGTAATAGGAATAAAAGTGATCCTTTTTTGTGTGTAAAAATTAATAAAAGAAATAAAAATAAATAAGAAAACAAAAAAAAAATTTCTAAGCGCCCCGTCCCGACCAGCTCTCGCGCTGAAGCGAACGCATACGTAAGTAGCGCCCGCATATGAAAATGGTGTTTAAACCACACAAGTGAGATATCACCGTGATCGTTAGAGCAATAGAAATAATCCTAGACCTCCTCTGTAGCTCAAAAGATGCAACCTATAGAATTTTTTAAACGTCGCCTATGGAGATTTTTAAGGGTAAAAGTTTGACGCCATTGCACGAGCGGGCGCAATTTTGAAGCGTGACATGTTGGGTATCATTTTACTCGGTGTAACACTATCTTTCAGAATATATAAAAAATTGGGCTAACTTTACTGTTGTCTTATTTTTTAATACAAAAAAGTGATTTTTTTCCAAAAAAAGTGCGCTTGTAAGACCGCTGCGCAAATACGGTGTGACAAAAAGTATTGGGATGACCACCATTTTATTCTCTAGGGTGTTAGAATATAATGTTTCGGGGTTTTAAGTAATTTTCTAGCAAAACAAATGGTTTTTATCTTGTAAACGCCAAATCTGAAAAACAGGCTTGGTCCTTAAGTGGTTAAATGCGAAATCACCATCCATTATAAAGCCAACACACCCAAAATTACATAAATAAACTCAAACAAAGAAAGAACATATTCTAAACATATAGATAATATTGATCAAAGCATTTCAAAATAATGCACATAACTATATGTAAATGCAAGGCTGATGATTCAAATTAAATTTACAAGAATGGCATACCACATTGGCAGACATTGTAATGTGGGCCACAGCATGCGTGGTGTGGCAGCAGCTGCCCATTGGGTTAACACACCCACCCACTCACCTGGCCCCATTTCTGTTAGCTAAACAGTAGCTGGGGCAGTAAGGCCAGGGGCCATACATGCTCATGCAAGGGTATTTTTCCAGTGATGTACCGTATGATGTGCCAAGATGTAATGTATGATATGCCAAGGAATATAAACAAATACCTGTCTATATATAAATATGTACGATAAAAAATATATAATATACATATATATATATATATATATAGATAGATAGATATATATATATATATATATATATATATATATATATATATATATATATATATATACAGTATATATATATATATATATATATATATATATATATATATATATATATATATATATATATATATATATATATATACATACATACATACATATACAGAAACAGTTCAAGTGGGTTTGTTCTTTTCTTTTATTTAGGAAGGCAGCAAACAAGGTCTTAATGTACAAGGGCTTTGTACAGCAAGTCCATAGCATAAAATGTCCCTCCAATGAATTCCCTAACACAAACAGGTCAGCAGTCAGTCTTTTCACAAATGCAGCAGGCTCACACAGTAGAGAAAGTAATATAGAGAGTGAAAGAGCCCTCAGTCAGATCATCTGGCTATCAGGTAAAATGTGGACCAAGAAACCTGGACTCAGAACAAAACTTCTGCGAACAAAATGTTTTTTCTACACGTTAGTCAACAACACAGTTGAGTACTTATCATTTTTTTTGCACAAACATTAACATTTTCATGACAAGTTTCGGAGTTAGTTCAAGCAGTACTGGTACATAAAGGTTAAGAAAAATGGTAAGACCTCACCTTGTGTATAAAAAAAAGTGAACGAGACCTGTCACAACATTTGATTTAACAACGGCATGCCTCCATCCATAAATTTTGGTAAAAATCAACTTGTGTATGTGAGAAACCTAGGTGTCTACAATCCTATCCTGCCAGCCAGTGGCTCACAAAAAATGTGTATATGTGCGTTTGTGTGTATATATCAGTAACAGTTTTCATCACTTTTATATGGCCAAATGATCCAAACCAGTGTGAAAAACAGCTGCATATACCTTTCACATGGTACTGTGGTGGTTTTGAGCAATTTCCTCAAAAATTTCCTATACTGTAGTTGTGTGAAACTGGGAAAACAAATAAAGCCAGAAATTCAGATGACACATACAAAGAAGCCACACACAAATGATGTCACTGGCCGGTAAAAAACGTTGTTCACAGTGCAAACACAAACATACTGGCCCAGATTCAGGTAGATCCGTGCAATATTTGCGTGGGCAAAGGGCAACGATGTTTGCTCTGCGCCCACGCAAATATTTCGATTTGCCCGCGATTCACGGAGCAGTAGCTCCGTAAATTGCGTGGGCGCTATGCTAAATAGCCCGGCGTAAGGGCGCCTAATGTAAATGATCCCGCCGGGGGCGGGAATCATTTAAATTAGGCGCGCTTCCACGCCGAGCGAACAGCGCATGCTCCGTCGGGAAACTTTCCCGACGTGCATTGCGGCAAATGACGTCGCAAGGACGTCATTTGCTTCTAAGTGAACGTGAATGGCGTCCAGCGCCATTCACGAATCACTTACGTAAACGACGTGAAATTTAAATTTCACGAGCGGGAAGGGCGGCTATACTTTAGCATTGGCTGCCCCTGCTATAGCAGGAGCAACCTTGCGCTAAAGTCGCCGTACGGAAACTCCGTACCTTGCGTGCGCAGGGCCCGCGCAACTTTTGTGAATCGGTGGTAGTATGCAATTTGCATACTATACGCCGATCACAATGGCCGCGCCCCCTAGCGGCCAACGCAAGAATGCAGCCTGAGATATGAAGGCATAAGGAGGCTTATGCCTGTCATATCCTAGGCTGCAGTCCGCGTAGCGATGTTCCTGAATTAGGGGCATTCGCTACGCGGGAGCAAAACAGGTATTGCGCCGCGCAACCTATGGTTGCGCGGGCGCAATAGCTTCTTGAATCTAGGCCACTGCCATCTTCACTGCCTGAAAAATGTATGGGCTCCCATGCTTCCACCTGTACAGTGCCCAGAGGTATTTATGTGACCTTGGATTGGTGACATTTGCTGCAACCATAAAAAAAAACAGTCAACTAAATTGCCACAATACAATACAAGCCACAAAAAGACATTTAAGTACATTCTATAGCACTGTCTTAATAATGGAAAATGTACTCATGAAACAATAAAATTAGATCAACTGCAGTGGACTAAAATGTATTAACATTATGCAAGCATAAATTAACAAATGTAAAACAGAAATAAGTAGATGGAAAAAAAAACAGCCTAATTTGGTATTTTACCATCTTAAACAACTGTGGTTACAATAAATAAAAAAAAAAATGTTAATTACTGCATTCATTTTTTTAAAGAAAACACTGCTTCAGTATTACCATTTAAAGAATTATGCAAGTGAAAAAACAAAGATCACAGTGTTGTAATAGAGTATTACAGTATTTTAACATTCTACTTATAACATGTTACTATCAATACACATTCAAGAGTTAAAAATCTGTATGTTGAGCCATTTTATTAACATTCTTATTTTTATAGCAGGAGCTTCCATTTCTCGCTTTCTGTAAAAAAAAAAGTGTACTACTATTACTGAACTGGACAATTGGAGGCTGTTCTGTGCCGCCGTAGGTTTTACATCACTGTCAGCAAAAGGGTTAATGTACAGATTGCAGACTGGAAGAGGTTAACAAAATACTTATATTCTTGATGTTACTGTTATCTTGCACTGTACAACATAATTTTCTGTGATATCAGATATTACACGCAATATGCTTGTGTTTTGTAAGTAGGGAACCAAAGTAAGTCACAGATACTACAGAATTTGGCAAATTCAACTACCTCACACGGAGGTGTCAACATCCTATAATGATGACCCTGCTGGGTGATCTATGTACATTACAAGGACTATAACAACCTTTGTTGCAGATTCCTACCTTTTGTTATTCTGAAGAAATACATGTGTGTTTGTCTGTGCCTCTGTTCTGAGTGGGTCTAATGGGAGTGGTTTCATAATTAACTGTCAGGTGTAGAGCTGCAGGACACTAATGATGAACTCTGCTTGGTCTGCGTCTCTTTAGATGTGTTCCTATTGAAAAGTATCTCTTGCCTGAAATCTGATTTGTATCTTGGGCAGACTTCTGGGAAAACTGGTGAGCCAATCACACAAGCAGGAAATTATGTTTCTGGGGAGTGGTCAGTGCACAATCTTTGTACAGAAAACTAGAGGTAGCCATATTGCAATGTATTCTCAGAAAATTAAATTGGCTGCAGATTGAAAAGGAAATATATTTTTTAATAACATTCAATTACAAAATGATTAGTGTTGCAATTATATGCGCTATATTATTTTTTCTTTATTTGCAATTTTTTCCCCACGAAAGTAGAGTTACCCTTTAAGCATATTTAGTTTTTTTCAAAATCCATTTTACAAAAATATTTCTGATTTCTTTATTTCTTAAAGTATAGATGATAGGGTTCATCAAAGGTGTCACCACAGTGTAGAGCAGTGACATAAACTTATTTAGGTTTAATGCATGTTTGCTTTTAGGAATCACATAGATGGTTATTAATGTCAGGTAATATGTACAGACAACAGCCAAATGTGAGCTGCATGTGGAGAAGGCCTTTTGTTTTCCAATAGATGAAGGAATGTGAAGTACAGCAATGACAATACGAAGGTAAGTTATAAAAATGAAAATAAATGGAAATAAAACAATGGGAATGGAAAATAAAAATATCTGTGTTTTCACCAGAGAGACATCAGAACATGAACGTTCCAGAAGAGGTGTCAAATCACAATAGTAATGATCAATAATATTTGAGCCACAGAACTGTAGAGTACATAATTGAATAATGACAATTAGAGTTGATGCAAAACTAAAGATCCATGTTATTACAGCCAACCGAAAGCAAAAGTTTAACCCCATTAAAGAATTATAATGCAGTGGGTTACATATTGCCATATATCGGTCATATGACATTAGTGTAAGAAAAAAGGATTCAGCATTGGTTGAAACAGAGAATATATAGAACTGAATGACACAACCAACCACGGAGATAATGGCACCATCTGCCAGGACTATGTGAAGCAGATTGGGAATAATGTTTATTGTAAATATCATTTCAGCAGAGGCCAATTGGCAAAGGAAAAAATACATTGGTGTGTGCAGATGTGGAACTGATGTTACTACCAGGACAATAAACATATTAACACTTATCGTCACACACTGGACAAGAAAAAGGCACATGAAAAACATTATTTTTAAATCTGAGAGATTTTGAAACCCGAGCAGAAAGAATTCTGTAATTAATGTCTTGTTCATTTCTTGCATTTTGTCTCAATGTGTCTTTCTTTATAGTGTTTTTTCCAAAATTTAGCAAAATATGTACAATAGCTGTGGGTAGAGTGCATACAATTAAACGTGATTTATTGATTATTGACAAAAAGGCAATTAAAAAAGGACATCATTAACAAATGATTTATGGGTAGAAACCCCAAGATGTGTTCAAACTTTCATTAGTAATATATTGTTTCAAACAGGATACATTTGTATTAAAAATAACATGAATAGTTATTGTCGATCAAGTCCATCTCTTGCAATTTTGGTCCACAGAAAGGAAAGTCAAAAGCCCTGTGCAACTGTTGCAAATTTCACCACTTAGAAAAAAATATTAGGTCAAATCCCTGCAACAAAATACTGCTATAATAGCCATACCATGTTTACCTCTGGATCATTAGATAAAAGAAAAGCAAATGTCTGCATTTTTTAAAATGACTATTATTGATTTTTGCTATTATCACTTCCCGTAGTAAAGCATTGAATACTTCCAGTAAGAAAAAAAAAACTATTTATAAGTTTAATTACTATTAGGATAGATTTAAACATGTTCATTTAGTTCTAAAAGTGTATATAGGTGCAGCTCTGCTCTAACCCCTGCGTGCGCTAAGCAATACTCCACTAGAGGATTTATGGGATTTTTCACTGGAGCATGAAATTGAGGACTGCTTTTTGGATGCTTATGGGGTAAACTGAGTGATGTTTAAAATTATTTTATTTATTTATTTATTTATTCATTCATACATTGAATGTTTTTTATATGTTAGGGTTTTAGTTTACTTTATGAAGTACAGTATACACAGCATAAGAGGATGATTTGAGATTTACACATAGGTCATTGTGTATTGCTTTACATGTGGTTAAGGTGTATATTGATTTTGCACATTACTTTAGAGGTAGCTGTGCAGCACTTATATATACTTTCATATATTATGGGGTGTGGGAGCACATGACCATGACCACAGGCAGCTCCTAAGCAGTGGTAATAAGAAGGGTATAGTCAGGGCAGGCATATTCTTCACATTTATACGTTAAAGCGAAATTCCCCCCAAAAGTGAAACTTCCGATCATTTGTCTCCTCCCCCTCTGGTGCCACATTTGGCACATTTTAGGGGGGAATGGATACAAAAGACAGGTATCTTTTCCCGACTCCGGGAGCCACTGCCGCAGCCGCTGATGTCACCGGTCAGCTTCCTCCTCCTCCCTCCTCCTTCCCCCACCACTGGGCCTGTAGGAAAAAGGAACAGAGCATCACACATGCGCAGTAGGGTTCCCAGCGTGAAGCCATAAGGCTACACTGCCAGGTTCCCTTACCCGCAATGGCGGCGGCAGCACCCGACAGCTGATGGAAACACCAGCGGTGGTGCCGACATCGCTGGACTCCAGGACAGATAAGTGTACTAATATTAAAAGTCAGCAGCTGCAGTATGTGTAGTTGCTGCCTTTTAATTTTTGCAGTGGTGGGCGGACCTCCGCTTTGCATTAGTTGATTCAAAAACGACTTTATTCCAAAATATGTAGTTTTTCACTGTATGGAAGGTTTTATATCCCCTTCAAACCAACTATGGGGTTAATTTACTAAAGCTAAAGAGTGTAACATTTGGTGCAGCATGGTAGCCAATCAGCTTCTAACTGTATGGGAAATATGGGATTTTTTTTTTTAAATCATGTTTTTTTTTCTATAATACTTACCTAGCTTGTTGCAGCATCAAAACTATGCTGCATCTGTCCCCTAATGACTTAAAGCGGGAGTTCACCCATTTATAAAAAAAAAAATTTCTCCCCTTAGATTCCTGCTCGTTCGGTCTAGGGGAATCGGCTATTTGTATTAAAATATGAGCAGTACTTACCCGTTTTCGAGATGCATCTTCTTCCGTCGTTTCCGGGTATGGGTCTTCGGGAGCGGGCGTTCCTTCTTCATTGACAGTCTTCCGAGAGGCTTCCGACGGTCGCATCCATCGCGTCACTCGTAGCCGAAAGAAGCCGAACGTCGGTGCGGCTCTATACTGCGCCTGCGCACCGACGTTCGGCCTCTTTCGGAAAATCGTGACGCGATGGATGCGACCGTCGGAAGCCTCTCGGAAGACTGTCAATCAAGAAGGAACGCCCATTCCCGCAGCCCATACCCGGAAGCGACGGAGAGGATGCATCTCGTAAACGGGTAAGTACTGCACATATTTTAAAACAAATAGCCGATTCCCCTAGAGAAAACGAGCAGGAATCTAAGGGGAAAAAGTGCCCTCTAAGGGTGAACCCCCGCTTTAAACACTGCTGATCGCTATGTTTTTGGAGCTCCGTGAGCAGAGAGCTGGTGACTGTCAGTCTCTGGCTCTCTGCTCTGCTCCCTGCACTCACTGGAGCTCTGGGCTGTGGAGGGGGCAGGAGTGGCCAGCTCAGCCTCTCAGCGGCTTGCTGAGAGGCTGAGCTGGGTGACGGTCCAGGCATGTGGGCGGATACTGACCATATGGTTGCAATCTTTCTCAAGCCTGCACTGACTCTGTGATGTCAGCGGACAGCAGGCTTCAGCCCACTGCCTGCTGAAAACGGGCTTTGGCTGTTCTTCTTTTTTGCGATACGGCACTGCATTATTTTAACTGACAATTGTGTGTTCGTGTGACACTGTACCCAAATACACTTGATGTCCCTTTTTCCCACAAATAGAGCGTTCTTTTGGTGGTATTTGATCAATTCCACGTTTTTTGTTTGTGCTATAAACAAAAAAAGACAGCCATTTTATATATATATATATATATATATATATATATATATATATATATATATATATATATATATATACATATATATATATATATATATATATATATATATATATATATATATATTTTACTTTCTGATATACTGTTAAACATATCCAATAATTTTTTTTTTTTTTTTTTTATCTTTATCAGTTTAGGCCAGGGATATGAAATTAGCGGACCTCCAGCTGTTGCAAAACTACAAGTCCCATCTTGCCTCTGACTCCGTGTGTCATGCTTGTAGCTGTCAGAGTCTTGCTATGCCTCATGGGAATCATAGTTCTGCAACAGCTGGAGGTCCACTAATATCCCTGGTTTAGGCCAATATGTATTCAGCTACATATTTTTTGGTAAAAAAAATCCCAATAAGCATATATTGATTGGTTTGCACAAAAGTTATAGCATCTACAAATGATGGGATACTTTTATGTTTTTTTTACTAGTAATGGTGGCGATCAGCGATTCTTAGCTGGACTGTGACATTGCGGCAGACAAATTGGAAACCTAACTGACACTTTTGACCCTTTTTTGGTACTAGTAACACTAAGGCCGCGTACACACGGTCGAACATGTCCGCTGAAACTGGTCCGCGGACCAGTTTCCGCGGACATGTCCGACCGTGTGTACGGCCTAGCGGACAGGTTTCCAGTGGACAAAAGTTTCTTAGCAAGCTAAGAAACTTGTCTGCTGGAAACATGTCCGTCGGTTAGTACACCTAATCGGACATGTCCGCTGGTTATGACGTGTAACCAGCGCCCCGAAATCCCGCGCATGCGTCAAATTGATTCGACGCATGCGTGGAAGCGTCGGTGTCTTCTATGTCACCGCGTTCTCTGTCCGCGGGGATTTTGGTCTGATGGTGTGTACACACATCAGACCAAAAGCTCCCAGGAGACATGTCCGATGAAAACGGTCCGCGGACTGTTTTCATCGGACATGTCTCCTCATGTGTACGGGGCCCAATACAGTGATCAGTATTAAAAATATGCACTGTTAAGCCTCGTACACACGATCAGTCCATCCAATGAAAACGGTCTGAAGGACAGTTGTCCTAGGTTAACCTATGAAGCTGACTGATGGTCCATCGTGCATACACCGTAGGTTAAATAACCGATTGTGTCAGAACGCAGTGACGTAAAACACAACGACGTGCTGAAATAAACGAAGTTCAATGCTTCCAAGCATGCGTCGACTTGATTCTGAGCATGCCCTGGTTTTTAACCAATGGTTTTGCATACTAACGATCGGTTTTGACCTATCGGTTACCATCCATAGGTTAAATTTTAAAGCAAGGTGCCATTTTTTTAACCTAAGGTTAAATAACCTATGGGGCCTACACACGATCGGTTTGGACTGATGAAAACGGTCCTTCAGACCGTTTTCATCGGGTTAACCTATTGTGTGTACGAGCCTTTACTGTACTAATGACACTGGCAAGGAAGGGGTTAACATCAGGGGTGATAAAAGGGTTAACTGTGTGCCAAACTGGGGCTTGCTAACTCTGTGGGGGTTGCTCTGACTGGGTGAAGACAGAGATTGGTGTCCCTGCTTAGCAGGAACACAAGAGCTCCATCTTCTCCCCTATCAGAACAGCGATCTGCCTGGTTTACATGGGAAAGATTTTTGGTGGCCGGCGGACATCTGGTCTGCCAAAGCCGCGGATTGGCAACCCCTGTGTCCAATCAGCACACGATCACGCCTCCGGTGGTGTGCACGCACCCCCCCAGTGGCTATTGCACGAAATTACATGCAATAGCATGATTTTGTGCAGTACAGCCGACCTGACCAGTAAATATGCGGTACGCAGTCGGCAAGTGGATAAGCTTTGACAACAATCCTGGAAGCTGTTTGGTTTCTATGCAGAGCTGCACCAGATTTTGCACTCTCCAGTTATAGTAAATCAACCCCTATGTCTTTTAATATTATTGTACCCATTTTCTAGGTGTGTCCTTAATATAATAATTGAGCGTGACATGTTCCTATCTCCCATTTTACACGTAAGATTTTGCGACTGACATTTGAAGTTGAATGGGACTGATTAGCTTATTGTTATCCAGTATCCCCAAATCTTTTTCTAGCTCTGTTTTGCCCAACTGTTTACCATTTAATATACAGGGTGTAATACAATACTTGGCTTGCATAATTTAAATTATGTTCTAATTAAATTTAATTTGACATTTAAATGTCCATGTTGCCATTTTGTCAAGAACACTTTTCAATGTCATAATCCCACTAATTTATAGTAATTTTACATAACTGTATATCATCTGCAAAAATGGCTACATTGCAATCTAAATCAGCCCACAGCTCATTGGCAAATTGTTTAAATAGAACTGAATCCAAAACAAATTAATTGGGTACACCAACACATTAATGCAATTTATTAGTGCAATTCAATGCAAACTTAAACTTTAAATGCTTTTCTTGTCAGCATTATATAAAAAATTCATATTTAACTTAAAGGGTCACTAAAGGCAAAAATTATTTTTTTAAAAAATAACAAACATGTAATACTTACCTCCCCTGTGCAGCTCGTTTTGCACAGAGTGTCCCCTAACCCTGTCTTCTGGGGTCCCTCGGTGGCTGTCTCAGCTCCTCCTCGCAAAAGCTTTCTACCTTCATGCGAGCGAGCTCGCATGGTAGAAAGCTTTTGCGAGCGCGCACTCATGATACAGCGGCGGGCATAGCCGCCGACTGTATCACTCGGCCCCGCCCCCCGGCGCGCCACGTTATCCGCTGTGATTGACAACAGCGCCAGTCAATGGCTGCGCTGCTATCAATCCACCCAGCCTAGCCAATCAACGGCCAGGCTGGGAACCGAAGAATGTCACATGGACACGCCCGGGACTTTCGAAGGGTCAGGTAAGTAAAACCGAGGCTCGGGGGGGGGGGGGGGGGCGGTACCATCGGATGTTCTTTCACCTTAATGCATAGGATGCATTAATGTGAAAAAACATTTACCTTTACAACCCTTTTAAGTCATGTTCTTTTATATTGTATTGTACTTGCTACAGAATTTGTTTCAAGTTTTTCTACGGTTTAGATTTTAAAGATGTTATTGATTTTATTTAATTGTATTCCTTCACAGTCTTTTCTGTCTTAACAATTGCTTTCCTAAATTTAAAGTTGCTTATAGTTAATAATTTTTCTAGCCCTCTTTACCAATACTTCATTCAGTACCATCTTAAATGTTACCCTTTGTTCCCCATTATTGCACATTATATATAATATTGGGCCTAATATAAAAGCTCAAATCAAGTGCCATTGCTTGTATAAGGTAAGTTTCTTGTAGTTTGGGTAAAAATCTACTCCCTTTACTAGAAATATCAATGTCCCTGCTGCTGTTGAAATAATTAAAATCACTCATAAAAAGTACTATTTTCTAAGTAGTACTTTTACTAATAACTTCTACTAACTTCTACTTGTTTTCACATTAGGCAGTGAAGAATGATATGAAGAATTATCATAATTTGGAAAGCTTATTCAGACAATGCAAAAATGATTATTACTTATTACATTCATGCTTCATTCGCTTTAAGCAGTGGAAAATCAATGATCTTGGCAACGTTTGATTTTCTGACCACATACTAAAAGCTACATATAATTGGGCACTTTAGCAATGGTGCTGCACCTAGATATGTAATGGTAAACTTCTACACTTTCCAGCACTTTATTCTTGGTTACAACTTAAAGTGTTTTCTTTAGTTATAGATCTTTTTTAGGTTTATTGTTCATGTGTCCTCCATAGGGAGATTCACTCATTTGACTTCTCCACTGTCACTGTGCTGAAGAAAAATGAGGTAAATCCAAACTCTATGGGTGTCATCAGGACATTTTTACTGTGGAAACTCTTTTACAGTAAATGGGCATTTTTCTCACCTTGGAGAGTATTCCTCTCACTTCCTGTAAAGTCTATAGAACAGAAAGACAAATATGGGAAAATCCTGATAGAACTTTAAAGAAGATCTAAAGGCAAAACTTTTTTTCTTCATTTTGCATAGTGTAAGGCAGGGTTATAACCCCATAGCCAAAATAGAAAGTGAAAGGAAATCCCTTCAAAGTGTCAACAAGGTAACCAGAACGAGTGTCCATATTGGAATATTTCCCCTCTATTTTGGTGTCAAGATTGGTGTCGAGATTTGGAATGTTCTTTTACTTTTGATAATTATAGTAAACAGAACAAATAGAGAGGTTAAATCTTCCTACTCAATATCTGTGACAACCCATAAAATTCATATATCAAAGTCCATAAAGTGTTCTGTGCTTATCCATAAATCCAGGGCTTTTTTTCAGGGGGAACTTGGGCTCAGACCCTTTGGTGCCTGCTCACCACAATCACTTGTAAACACAGAAGTCTAGTTTCTGTGTTTACAAGTGACAGCTCTGCACTCTGTGTGTAACCCTCCTGAACTCTGCACTCTATATGTAATGCAATCCTGGTATTTATTGCCCCTTTAAGACCCTTCTACTGTTTGTGAAATCTGAACGGGGTCATGGTTGAGTTCCTGCACCTATTTTCTGAGAAAAAAAGCTCTGCATAAATCAATTACAACACTAATATCTCATAGTAAAGTCCGTAAATGCAAAAAAGGCTCTGTGCTTATCAATAAATCAATTACAAAACTAGTATTTCTAGTGTTATATAGAAGAGTCCATAAATATAAAAAGTCTGTGATGTGTTAAAGCGGATGTGCCATGGGAACAAAATATTAAAAGCCAGCAGCTACAAATACTGCAGCTGCTGACTTTTAATATTAGGACACTTACCTGTCCTGGAGTCCAGCGCCGATCGCAGCAGAGCACGAGCGATCGCTCGTCACTCTGCTGCTCCCCCCGCCATCCACGCTGAGGGAACCAGGAAGTGAAGCGCTGCGGCTTCACTGCCCGGTTCCCTACGGCGCATGCGCGAGTCGCGCTGCGCCCGCCGATTGGCTCACACGCTGTGTGCTGGGAGCCGAGTGTTCCCAGCACACAACGGGCGACAGACGGGATGTGACAGAATGCCCGTCTTTTGCCCGTAGCGTGTGGCCGGAAGTGGGTGCAAATACCTGTCTTTAGACAGGTATCTGCACCCCCCTCCCCCCTGAAAGGTGTCAAATGTGACACCGGAGGGGGGGAGGGTTCCGATCAGCGGGACTCCACTTTAGGGTGGAGAACCGCTTTAAATAGTGCTCAGTGCTCCAAACTTTATAATATTCAGTGAACCTTTGTTTTCACACTCACCAAAACATGATGATATCAGTGCTTTATATTCAAAACCAGTGATCTTTCTTGTTCTGTCCCCACTGCCCTCTTTTGGAATGAATGGATCCTCCTCTCTATTACTCGGTCGTGTGTATGTATGTGTAGATAAAAAAACAAGCAATCCTCTATAGTGCAATACCATGTATTTAAAAGTGTACCTAAAAGCATAAAAAAGCTATTCACATTCTACAAATGCTCCCATCGTGTTTCGTCACAATAACGTCATTGCGATGAAACGCGTTGGAATGAGCTTGCTGATATCACTTCCACTTACCACTTCCGGTCTATGGAACCCAGATGATTGTTACTTGCCAGAGACACCATTGTATGCGATCGCTGCTTGTGTTATGTGAGCATTTGTAGAATGAGTAGTTTTTGGTTTGCTTGTTTTATTTATCTCCACATACATACACGCATAATGGATTAATAGAGGGCAGGACCCATCCATTCATTTCAAAAGAGGACAGAGGGGACAGCACAATATAAAGCACTGCTATCATTATGTTCTGGTGAGTGTGTAAACACGGAGCACGGATTGTTTTCACATACTGTAGATCACTGAATATTATGAAGTTTGGAGCATTGAGCATTTTTAACACATTAAAGACTTTTTATAGTGTTGAAATTGCTTTATTGATAAGCACAGAGCACTTTATGGACGTTGATATATGAATTTAAGGATATTGAGCAATTTTATTATGAATTGATTTTGAATTATTAGCACACATATAAATTAAGGTTTAGAGTAGTATCACTTTTACTTGAAGGTAAGGTGACACAGGGCCTTCTGTGAGTGAAATAAGAAACTGTGTTGGTGGTGGCTGCCTAAACAAGGCTTTCAGGACATTTTTCACAAGTCAGCATCCAGGGATTTATGCTGTCAGCATATGGTCATATGGACACAGATTACATGGGGTCAAGGGCAGAAGTTGACACCTTCAGAATGGGTAACCGCCCTCAACTACTAGATAGTAATGATGGACCCCTGGCCAGAGCTTGCCTAGCATGCAATTGAGCTACTTAATTAACGTACATTTGACATTGTGGGGAGCTTTGTTACAGAAAAAAAAACAGTCTGTCTAGCCTCAGACACAGTTTATTGATTGAACCAGTCCTGGATCAGTGACAACTACTAAGCTTCTGCTGCAGATGCCACAGATCAAAATTTGTGTCAAATTCTGACCCCCAAAAATTGTTTTACTGTACAACCAAAACTCCTGTAAATGCTACAGGCCTGCAATGAATACCACACCCTGCACCATTAACACCTCTTTATAGAGGTGAAACTTTTGCCTTATGAGTTTATGTGAAAATTTCCATTAATAGCTGTAATTATTAATATATTTAAATTAGCTTTGTATCTATGTAACAGAGCAACCCAGAAGTCTAAGTAGACAAGTCGGTGCCTAGGCTTGTGTATCAAAACTTTAGGACCCAACCATCATTGTTCTACACATATTCACTTCAAAGGATCCCATGCTGGGATATGCAATGAAGGAAGGCCAACCCGTAATCAATACTTAACTTCCTGGGAAAATTCTAATTAATCTCCTGCTTAGAATAATCAGAGAGTTCCATTCACTTCCTGTCCCATAGCCAAACAGGAAGTAAGAGGAAATCCCTGCAAATTAAAATCATTTTTGGGGGACCCCCAGGTCATCAGAACTAGTGTCCCCATTGGAAGATTTCACCTCTATTTCTTTTCTGGGGACAACCCAAAATTTGGGATTTTCTTTTACTTTCACTTTCAATAATAATGTTAACCACTTAAGCCCCGGACCATATTGCTGGTCAAAGACCAGAGCAGTTTTTGCGATTCGGCACTGCGTCGCATTAACTGACAATTGCGCGGTCGTGCGACGTGGCTCCCAAACAAAATTGGCATCCTTCCCACAAATAGAGCTTTCTTTTGGTGGTATTTGATCACCTCTGTGTTTTTTAGTTTTTGCGCTATAAACAAAAATAGAGCGACAATTTTGACACATTTTTGTGACCATTGGCATTTTTATAGCGATCAGTGCTATAAAAATGCATTGATTACTATAAAAATGCCACTGGCAGGGAAGGGGTTAACACTAGGGGGCGGGGAAGGGGTTACGTATGTTCCCTGTGTTCTAACTGTAGGGGGGGGTGGCCTCACTAGGGGAAATGACTGATCGCTGTTCATACATTGTATTAACAGACGGTCAGGCATTTCTCCCCCCTTTCTCCCTCGCTCTGTAACAAGCAATTGCGAGTGCCCGGCGGCGATCGCGACCGCCGGGCACGCGCACGAGAGTCAGGGACGAATGGGGGGCGCGGGTGCGCCCCTATTGGCTGCTGGGCGAGGTGACGTATAGCTACGTGCTGTCGCCCAGCAGAGCCGACCTGCCGCCGTTAAACTGCGGCTGGTCGGCAAGCAGTTAAAAAGCAGTTAAAAAGGACAAGTAGATAGTGTGAGTCTCTCTCTGCTCTATCTGAGCCTAATTGAGTGCATTGAAGAAACTGCCTCATCTCACTTTCTACCACTAAACGTTGTGTCATATAAAACATTCTTAAAGTGGAGCTCCACCCTAAATTGGAACTTCTGCTCATCGGAACCCTCCCCCTCCGGTTTCACATTTGACACTTTTCAGGGGGGAGGGGGGTGCAGATACCTGTCTAAGACAGGTATTTGCACCCACTTCCGGCAGTCCTCTATGCGGGGATTCTGCGGGTAGTGCGTCACTTCCCGCCTCCGCCCGTTGTGTTGTGGGAAACACTCGGCTCCCAGAACACAGCGGGGACCAGTGAGGACAGCGATACGTGACTTGCGCATTCGCCGTAGGGAATCGGCCTGTGAAGCCGGAATGCTTCACTTCCTGGTTCCCTCACTGAGGATGGCGGTGGGGGCAGCAGATAGATGAGTGATTGCTCGTCTTCTGCTGCAGATATCGCTGGACTCCAGGACAGGTAAGTGTCCTAATATTAAAAGTCAGCAGCTGCAGTATTTGTAGCTGCTGGCTTTTAATATTTTTTTTTACAGCGGAGCTCCGCTATCACAAGGATAATGCAATTGTAATTGTGCAATTCAAGATGGAGTCTACCTGCTCTATCCCACCTTGAATTGCCTCCTATGAAAAAGTTAGATTCTGTGCATCAAATCTGTATAATTGTTACATTATATAGAAAAAACAAACAAACAATCTAATTAAACATTTTTCGCTGAACTAGGACTTATCCTTACTTCTACAGTTACATGCTTGTAAAAGGGGTGAGATTCTGTTCAGAATATGTGTACAATTTTTATCATCTGGGTCTGAAAAAATACAGTTTCATGTAATATTTATAGCTGGAATATATTTTTCATTGGCTTGTGGCTCTGAAATAGTGCATTGTAGTGTAATGATAAAACTTGCCTAGTCTCTCTGTCTCCTAGTGATAAAATGCTTACATGGTGTGCAGCATATCTGTGAATTATGTGTGGCTCTTGATAGTGGCATAATAAATTAAAATATTTTTTTTACAATAAAATATGCCTCGTCTCTTCTTCTAATTGTCTACACAATATTTATGAAGGCTGTCCTTCAATTATTAAAATTACTTTTTACCTCTCTTCATTGATGCCCTGGGACCCAATCATATTACTTTCATACTCTCCAGCCTTTACACCATATGTTTGTCAGTTTTATCTAAGACATAGCACTGTCATTTTTTTAGCTTGCCTAGCAGCTACCTCATCTCTGGAAAGTGGGTTTGCAGTTTTGAGGTGTGTTTGTTAAAGTTTGTACATAGAGTGGTACTTAGAAAAAGCTCACAGCTTATGTGATAGCTACATTATGTTGACAGCACTAGTTTTTATTTTTTGTCAAAGTAAATAACTTGCAATACATTTTACTTATGTTGTCTTTGCTACTTTCAGCACTCACTTATGGCCTATCACTGCTGCACAAAAAAAAATTGTCTTTGAAAAAAACTAAGAAGGGCTTTTTTTTGTGGTAATCAATGATAATAAGTTGCTGTTCGTTCATGTGACCCTACACTATGGTGTTGTGAATGCCTGAGAATTGTAATGTTTTGTAATACCATATACAGCTATCGGGCATCCCCAAGCATGTCATTAAAATTAATTGTATATTTTTAACATTTAAGACACCTGCAAAGACCCTCTTCCCATTAAATAATAATTTTTAATACCTTTTTTAATTTTTACATGGCTCCCAGGGTAAAGCCCTGCTCCCCGTACACTTTATTTGATACTCCCTTGCCTAGTTGCCCTGAAAATGGCTATTGCTGCTTTCAAACTTTTCAAACGTGGACCCACAGCTTTCCGCTCATCACTAATGAAGAGTAAATTGCATCAAGCTCCTGAAACATGTCGCCTGTCAACGCTTGACAGGACGCTCGATAGGATAGGATACAATTATCTGGATTAATCTCTATGGCTTGGAGCTCTCATCCTTTCATTCCCCATGTGCAATGAAAATTTAACAAATACAAGTTAGCTTGCTAGTTGTCAGTGAGACAGAGAATTCTCTGCCAGAAATCAGAACTTCTAACTCTTCCCTACTCTGCCAACACATTTTTTTTTCTGTCTTTGTCTTAGTTGAAAAGATTTTCCATAACTTTCTGCTCTGAAAGGAAATCAGAGAAAATATTTGGAGTAAAAACATAGGCAGAAATATAACTGAGTATATGTCCTACTGTTCAGAACTATTTTTAAATATTATACTAACATAAATTATTAAGTACCACATGTACATAATATTTATTATAAGAAAAAGAGAAATACATTTTTTAGTCATCTTTTAAATATATCATTATTTTATAATATTTTTTTTTAGTTTGGAACAAAAAAGTAATAGCTGTTGGCTAAAGTGTGCAGATCATTTCTAAAGCAATATAAGGGTTACTTTGGAATAATTGTGCATTATTTTCTATTAAGTTGTTTTAAACCTTAGAATTGTCCTAAAATCTTCTTTGCTTAGAAGAAAAGAAAAAAAAATTACCTCAAGAAATATGATATGACTTTCCAGCAAGCTAATTATAAAATGAATGTATGTCTTTATATATTTGTTACTGAAACCTCAGAGGAACCTTTTTATTCTTTGTGACTAATAAGGTAGGCCTCTAGAGCATTAATATATTATTTGCAACCAATTAATTTATGTTGGATATAATTAATGCAAATGCAAATAAATCAAGTAAATAAATAAGTCAATTACCATGTATTACAAAAACACATACAGAAAGTGCAAAAATGCACTAAACGGATGAATGAAAAACAATAATTCAAGGTTTTCTTTCCATGAGGAAACATCCACTTCAAAGTACAATAAAGGTTTCCAATGTCATAATTTATTACCACCACTTATTACATAGTAAACCACCAAACATTATGACTTTCTAAGTTAGAGGTAGGTTAAACAAAAGGTACACAAGACTTCACATCTCAATGGTTAAATATGAAATAAAAATGTTTCACTTTCCAGTATATTTACAGGGTTTACTTTTATTTAATAAGAACGGGTATAAAAATAATATTTGGTTAAGGGAAAGATTAATGAAAAAAATTGTAGAGAAAATGTCCAAGAAGTGGGAAAATCAAAACGAAAATATAAATTGAGGGGATATCAATTTCAGGGCTCTCAAATTTTCTCGAACTCTGGTAATCTGTTACGTAAAAAATACTCACCATTTTTTATGGAATTTTAATCTATTAAATCTATGCAAATCTACGCAAATAGCAAATAGTTATTTTTGCCACTAAGAAAATATAGAATATTAGTTTAACCACTTGGTGCCCGCGCTATAGCCGAATGATGGCTACAGCACGAACCCCAAATGCCCCTGCAGGGTGCGTGTGGCGCACGCTGTGATCGCCCGAGTCACTAAGACTCACGGTTCCGGTCGCTTACCACGTGATCAGCTGTCAGCGTGATAGTGTGAGGAGAAAAAAAAGCCGTTCACCTTGCTTATGTGAAAGGGACATTGGTCCTGAAGAGAACCTATCAATGCCCACAAGTGCCACCTATCAATGCCCACCAGTTCCACCTAGCAATGCTTCATCAGTGCCACCTAGCAGTGTTGCCTATCAGTGCCCATTACTGCTACCCATCAGTTCCCATTACTGCCACCTATCAGTGCCCATCACTGCCACCCATCAGTGCCCATCACTGTCAGCTATTAGTGCCACCTATCAATGCCACTTTTTAGTGCCACTTTTCAGTGCCCACCAGGGCCACCTATCAATGCCCTTCAGTGCCACCCATCAGTGCCACCTCTCAGTGTCACCTCTCAGTGCCTACCAGTGCCACCTTTCAGTGCCCACCAGTGCCGCCTATCAGTGCCCACCAGTGTAGCCCATCGGGTTCCCATCAGTGCAGTCCATCGGTGACAATCAGTGCAGCCCATCAGTTCCCATCAGTGCAGCCCATCAGTTCAGCCCATCAGTACAGCCTCATCAGCATACATCAATAAAGGAGAAAAATTACCCGTTTTTTTAAACTGTATTTTTATTTTTTTTAACAAAAAATAAAATCCGCAGAGGTGATCAAATACCACCAAAAGAAAGCTCTATTTGTGGGGAAAAAAAATAAAAATTTAATTTGGGTACAATGTTGTATTGTCATTCAAAGTGCATCAGCGCTGAAAGCTGAAAATTGCCCTGGGGTTTAAGGGCCAGATTCACAAACAGCGGCGCAAATTAAAATACTCAAAACTTATGTCATTTAAGTTACGGCGCCCTAATTTTGTGTCGTAAGTGCCGTATCCACAGCGCACACCTCTCAGTGTCACCTCTCAGTGCCTACCAGTGCCACCTTTCAGTGCCCACCAGTGCCGCCTATCAGTGCCCACCAGTGTAGCCCATCGGGTTCCCATCAGTGCAGTCCATCGGTGACAATCAATGCAGCCCATCAGTTCCCATCAGTGCAGCCCATCAGTTCAGCCCATCAGTGCAGCCTCATCAGCATACATCAATAAAGGAGAAAAATTACCCGTTTGCTAAATTTCATAAAAAAATATAAAATATATATAAATATATATTTTTTTTAAACTGTATTTTTATTTTTTTTAACAAAAAATAAAATCCGCAGAGGTGATCAAATACCACCAAAAGAAAGCTCTATTTGTGGGGAAAAAAATAAAAATGTAATTTGGGTACAGTGTTGTATTGTCATTCAAAGTGCATCAGCGCTGAAAGCTGAAAATTGCCCTGGGGTTTAAGGGCCAGATTCACAAACAGCGGCGCAAATTAAGTTACTCAAAACTTATGTCATTTAAGTTACGGCGCCCTAATTTTGTGTCGTAAGTGCCGTATCCACAGCGCATTTGCGCCCAAAATTGCGCAAGCGTAACTTAAATCCCAAAGGCGTAAGGCGGGGTTATTGCAAATGGGAAGAAAGTGGGCGTGCTCCATTGTAATGAGCCGTGACCCCATGCAAATGAAGGGCCGGCCGTACTGCGCATGCACGCACGAATCTGGACCTCACTGGGCATGTGCAGAACTTGGCTCGGCGCAATCAGTGAGATAGGTAAAAGGCCAATCGTACTTAGTTTGAGAATCGCCCTGTGTATAAATAGCCCCAGACAAACACACTTCCCTTGCAAAAGTACATCCCTGTGTTCCCCTTTCCTAGAGCAAGTTGCTTCTGCTCTGTCGTCTGTTGGTGTGTGTTGGTGAGTTTAGTGTTAGATAAAAGTTTAGAGTGTAGAGTAGTAGAGTGTAGTAGCTGTGTTTTCTTTCTGAGTGTATTTTCTGTGTGTTTTTTCTGATTGTTTTTTTTCTGAGTGTATTTTCTGTTTGTTTTTTTCCGTGTTTGTTTTTGAATTTGTAGTAGCTGTCTGCTTGTGTGGTTTGATTTTTGTGTGTGTTTCTTCTGTGAGTATTTGTGTTTGTTTGTTGTGTGAGTATTTGTGTTTGTTTGTTTGTTGTATTTGTTTTTTGTTGTTGCTGAGTGGTGGGTGTTATGGCACCGAAGCGCAGGAAGCTTAATTTTTCTACCACAGAGAAGCAGATACTTGCTCGGGCCATCACCCGATATGGGTGTTATTTGCATGGCCCTGAGAGCCGGAACACCACCTCGGCCAGGAAGAAGGAGATCATACAAAAAATTACGGATCAGATCAATGCGGCGGGGGGGGGGAGACGAGGACCCCCGGTGGGATTCAAAAGAAGATCAACGATCTTAAGAGCCTGGTCTGGGACAAGATGGCCAAAATACATGCCCATGCCACGGGCACTGGAGGAGGCCCACCCTGCTCCGTCAGGCTGACTGAGGAGGAATGGGCAATGGCCCGGTGTTTCCAACCACAGCAGGTGGTGGGCCTGCCTGGCTTTCAATCAGATTCTCCTGTGAGGCCAGGTAATTTTAGCGTTTTTCTATCTGGTGATTAGCATGTGTGGGTGGGGGAAGGGAAGATGTGCCAAGTGTGTGGATCCTCCAACCTGTGAATGTTTTGTGTCCTCCACAGATGGCCAGGAGATTGCTGGGCCATCAGGCCAGGAGGTTGCTGGGCCATCAGGCCAGGCTGCACCATCCCCAGGACAAGAGGCTGCAGAAGAGTCCCAAGAATGGCAGGAGTCCCCAGGGGAGGGGAGTGGCCACACCTCCCCTCATGAGGAGGTTGAGGGGGGGGTGAGGGGGGGGGCTGAGGAAGAAGCTATGGAGATTGCCAGGGAAATCCTTTTGGCTATGGATGTGGTTCCCCCTGAGGCTACCCCTGAGGCTGGCAGCAGTCAGGCCACCATCAGGGGTAGCCCCTCCCACTCCTCTCCCAACAGGCCTCCACCCACAAGGGTCTCTCTCTCCCCTCCTCCCAGGCCACAAGACTCAGCTGCAGGCAGGATGGCGACCCATGAGACCAGGGGGGTGGCCGAGCGTCTGCCGGCCAGTCTGCAGAGGGACAATGCCCGGCAGACCCGCCATCTGGGTCAGATCAAAGAGACTCTGACCCAGATAGAGGACAGCCTGGGTTCAATTAAGGAGTCACTCTCTGATGTGGCCACAAACTCCTTGGCGGTCATCACATGCTCATGTGACCTGCAGACCGCCACAACAGGCGTGGCCCAGGAGGTAAGTGCCCTGACCCAGGCTGTCCAGGACAATACCCGGGCTGTCCAGGCCAATACGGCTGCCCTCACTCTCAGTCTGACCAGGATAGCAGTGGCCTTGGAGGGCAGGCCAGCAAGAGGACAGTCACCAGGGGATGCTCTCCTTCCCCTGCTCACCCCCCCAGGAGGCTCCTCCTTCCCCTGCTCACCCCCCCAGGAGTCTCCCCTGGTGGGCCGTGACCATGCCCGTGGGCGGCCCAGGCGTAGCTTACGCTGCCGCCGTAAATTTTTGGGGGTACTTTTGATTTTTTATTTTAAATATTTTTTTTTGCTTATGATTTGTTTAATGTGTGTGAATGATGTGTGAATGTGGGGGTGGCATTCCTGATTAAATAAGGGTGTCACCCTCAGTTTTGGTGGAGTAGGGATCCCCAGGACCAGGGAGAAGTGATCCCAGGTCCGTGTGAAAGGTGTATGAATGCACAGTGACATAATTGGAGCCATGGAGTGATGTTACTGCTCCCAAGTACCATTGGGGGTACTTGGATCTAATCCAATTAGATGTGCATGTGATGTGTCTGTGCTAGGGACCACAGTGGGTGTGCATTCATGCATTCTCATTGTGCCATGATTAATGTGTGTGTTTACTGTGCAAAGATGCATTCTGCAAGGCGTCTCCTGACTGCTGTTCCCTCAGAAGAGGGGGTACCCTCGGTTACTAAAGTCACTAGTATAGCTATGCGCATGGATGCCCCTGGCATGTTGGCATACAGATTGTTGTCCTGCAAGTGTGTGTGCTCAGCTCTTCCTTAATGGTGTTGCCAGGGCTCAAAATTTCAAGTCCTGAGCTACTAGCCAGGCCTCAAGAGTTACTCGCCACCAGTTGCCCCACCTAATTCATACACTGCCCTGCACCTAATTGCACCCGTAAACACGCCCTCGTAGATTATCTCATGGAATGACAATGTTTTATGCAGAATCAAGTTACAAAATTAAATATTACCAACAACAACTTTAACAAAATGGGACAGGGCACTGGGGGCAGACCAGAGGGACAGGGCACTGGGGGCAGACCAGAGGGACAGGGCACTGGGGGCAGACCAGAGGGACAGGGCACTAGAACTGGGTCTCTTCCCCATTCTCTTGCTGTCTCCTCTGCAACTCCCATCCATCCTCTCTCTCTCTCCCATTCATCTCATCATCAGGAGCCTGTGTGTGCAGCTCCACGCTTGCATGCAGGGCCGTTGGAACAAGACAGGCAAAGCAAGCAATTGCTTGGGGCCCCCGAGCTGGCCAGGGGCCCCCAAGCAGGAGCCTGTTTGTTCCGCTGCGGAGATGGTGGCTTTCGTTTGCTGAGGCTCAGGGCCGGTACAAGGGGTGGGCGGGAGGAGTGGCTACACTGGGCGGAGTCTGGAAGGGGGCGTCACTGTCAGGCTGGGACCATGGAGAAGAATCTATCCACCACCGTGCTCACAGCCGAGGATGCCTTCATACATATTTACAGCGCCCTTTCTACGTCAGGAACCATGCCCCTTTCTCTCGTCCTGTGTTGGGTTCCTGTTAGCCTGTCCGATTGCATCTAATCTGTTATAGTAAGTGCGGCAGCTTGGGTGGGTGAGGCAACACAGTGCAGCCCTGGGAACTTCTTCCTGCTCAGCAGACACAGAGCTCTCCCCAGGCAGGCAGGCAGACTGAACATGTCAGAGGACGGATGTCAGGCTGTGTGTTCTACTGTAAGTCCTGGCTACTCTACCTACCTTCCACACTGTATCTTCCTTCTCAACCTGAGTCCCGACTGCTCTGTCTTCTTCACTGTGCACTGCTGTGCTGTAAACCTGCTCTGCACTTTGCACTACACGTTTTCCTGAAAGTGAAAGTAACATTCTTGAATAGATTTGCATTATACTGGGACTTTTCAATCAGTTACATGCATGTATTCCACACACTATACCTGATTATAAAGCATTATTTTAATAAGTAATAATGTGGAATGCATCTATGCAGCTGATTGAAAAGTCCCAGTATATTGCAAACCTATTGAAGAATTTTAGCATAAAAAACAAAGAATGGGTGCAATATAACATCCCAACTCCAGGGAAGTTATTCTCCCTTGCAGTGCTGGGGAGAATAACCTGTTTCACATACAGTACCTCACAGTGGCTGCATATGATGGGGAACAGTGGCTGCATATGATGGGGCACAGTGGCTGCATATGATGGTGTACGGTGGCTGCATATGATGGGGCACGGTGGTTGCATATGATGGGGCAAGGTGGCTGCATTTGATGGGGCACGGCGGCTGCATTTGATGGGGTGCGGTGGCCGAATATGATAGGGTACGGTGGCTGAATATGATGGGGCACGGTGGCTGCATATGATGGGGCACGGTGGCTGCATATGATGGGGCACAGTGGCTGCATATGATGGGGCACAGTGGCTGCATATGATGGGGCACAGTGGCTACATATGATGGGGCACAGTGGCTGCATATGATGGGGCACAGTGGCTGCATATGATGGGGCACAGTGGCTGAATTTGATGGGGTACAGTGGCTGCATTTGATGTTTATTTTTTTTAGAATCAGTGTGCACCCCCCCCCCCCAAACAAATTTGAGCACCTACCACCTCTGTCCCCAGCACATATCTATCTCTCCCCTCTCTAGCACTAGCCCTCTCCCCAGGACATATCTAACCCCTGCATTCCATGCAGAACACTTGCAATTCAGCTACACACATTATATGCAACAGCAGTATTTGCACTGTATTTTTTGTTTATATAACGTGTGGGTGAACGTAAACTGTATCGCTATGCTGTGGTTCCTGTAGGCTTTGTGTGCGTGCGCGGGGGGGGGGGGGGCTGGGGTTTGGGGGCCTCCATGTTCATTTTGCTTGGGGCCCCCAAATTCCTTCAAACGGCCCTGCTTGCATGTCCCCACTTCCCCCTTTTATTCAGGCTGGCAGAGAGGAGAGAAGCTGCAGCACAGCGGGAGGAAGTACAATCCAGCGCTGAGATCCACACAACTGCACAGCCATTGACACCATAGCACAGCACACATTGAGACCAGTCTGTTCACAGTGCTCAGGCTAAACTGCTGGACACTTAGGCCTCGTACACACGACAGAGATTCTCGGCAGAATTCGTCGAGAATCTCGGTGAAGAGCCGGATTCTGTCGAGAAACTCGGTCGTGTGTACATTTTCGGCCCGATGGAGCCGCCGAGGAACTCGTCGAGCAAATAGAGAGCAGGTTCTCTATTTTCTCGATGGCAGTGGATTTTGGCTCGACGAGATCTTCATCGGGCTGTTTTTTAAACGAGAAACTCGGTCGTGTGTATGCTAAGAAACCTGTCAAAAACTTAGACACTGGAGACCAACATAGGTAAAACTAGCGTTTGGAATGGAGATAGCACATTCGTGTCGCTTCCAACATTATTTAATCGTTTATTTGCAGCGCTTTACACAATTTTTCCTAAGGGCACAAAACAGCAATATAATAATTTTTTTTTACGATATTCACACAGAGTTCCTTAAAATTAGGTGGAACCTTTTTCTTACTGGACTCAATATTTTTTTTTTTTTTTATTGTCACCTTATTTTGGTCGTGTGTTTTAAATCCTGCTTTTAATCACCTTAATTTTAAATTTTTAAAAAATGCAAATCCTTTTATTTTTTGTAATGTCAAGTTCCCCCCATAGAAACCTTATTGCTTTGTCTTATCTCATGTGTCCCTTTCAAATTACACCTTATATCCAATTTTTACAAAATAAGAACCTGCCTTCTCACTTGCAAAATTGAAATGTAAAAAAATACAAGGACAAGTATGAACTGTAAAAAAAAAATGTACCATTTATTTTGGTAATAAAAAAAATTTTTATATGCAAAAGTCAGCACTGGAGAGCTTGCTGCCATTTGTGCACAGCCAGGTGTGGCCTGATGTGACTGGTGATCAGTTGGAGGCCAAAATGGGGACTTGAGAGGTTCATTCAGGAAGTCACGCATCAAGGTCTTGGACTCCCCGAGGTCAGAAACTGGAGCAGGGCAGGCAGATGTCACCAGGTTGTGGTACTACAGCAGCCTGAACTCTGGTACACCACATGGAAGTAAGGGAGTCACTTTCTTGATTTCTTCAAGGCCTTCCTTGGTGGCTTCCCTGCAGCCTGCTCTTTCACCTTCTCTGCAGCCTTCTCAGCAGCCTTCCTCTTCTGCCTGGCTGGAGGTGGTGCCACAGGGGTAGTACTCATGCCAGGAGGAGGAGTAGACGAAGGTGGTGGAGGATGAGTAGCCGACGGTGGTGGAGGAGGAGGTGGAGGAGGAGGAGGAGCAGTAGAAGGAGGAGGAGTAGTAGAAGGAGGAGTAGAAGGAGGAGGAGCAGTAGAAGGAGGAGGAGTAGAAGGAGGAGGAGCAGTAGAAGGAGGAGGAGTAGAAGGAGGAGGAGCAGTAGAAGGAGGAGGAGTAGAAGGAGGAGGAGCAGTAGAAGGAGGAGGAGCAGTAGAAGGAGGAGGAGTAGAAGGAGGAGGAGCAGTAGAAGGAGGAGGAGTAGAAGGAGGAGGAGTAGTAGAAGGAGGAGGAGTAGAAGGAGGAGTAGTAGAAGGAGGAGGAGTAGAAGGAGGAGGAGTAGAAGGAGGAGGAGCAGTAGAAGGAGGAGGAGTAGTAGAAGAAGAAGAGGAAGCAGAATGTTCAGATGGAGCAGGAGAAGAAGAGGAAGAAGAATGTTCAGATGGAGCAGGAGAAGAAGAGGAAGAAGAATGTTCAGATGGAGCAGGAGAAGAAGAGGAAGAAGAATGTTCAGATGGAGCAGGAGAAGAAGAGGAAGAAGAATGTTCAGAAGGAGCAGGAGAAGAAGAGGAAGAAGAATGTTCAGGTGGAGCATGAGAAGAAGAAGAAGGTGGGGGAGCTTGAGAAGGAGCATGAGAAGAAGAAGAAGAAGAAGAAGAAGAAGAAGGTGGGGGAGCTTGAGAAGGAGCATGAGAAGAAGAAGAAGAAGAAGGTGGGGGAGCTTGAGAAGGAGCATGAGAAGAAGAAGAAGAAGAAGAAGAAGGTGGGGGAGCTTGAGAAGGAGCATGAGAAGAAGAAGAAGAAGAAGGTGGGGGAGCTTGAGAAGGAGCATGAGAAGAAGAAGAAGGTGGGGGAGCTTGGGAGTTATGTGGTGTGTGAGGATGGGGATGGCGGCAAATCACAGTGTCCTCCGTGAGAAGACCCCTCACCCCCTGATTTGCGAGGGTGATGAGGAGGCCCTCAAAGAGGAGGCGTTGGTCTAATGTCATTTCTGACATTTTGGCCAAAACCACTGTGACAAATCCCTCCTGAGCAGTGGGAGGCTGTTGCAGGGTTGCATGGGCGTCCCGAATGAGGGCTAGTGAGGCGTCACGCACCCTTGTATCCCTCACCTGCCTTCTCGGACGCAGACGAAGAGGAGACACCTGGCATCTTGTGCTTGGCCCAGCAACCTCGTGCAACCCACTTGGGCCTGCCACCTCATCCGCTCCACTTGGGCCTGCCACCACGTTACTGATACTTGGGCCTGCCAACACGTCCAAGATACTTGGGCCTGCAGCCTCCTCCAAGCCACTCACCCTGTCCTCCTCCTGCCTGGCATTTTCCTGATCCTCCTGCTGCCTGGTCTCGTCCTGTGTATGGAAAAAAAGTAAAGTTTTACTATTTTAAAAAATTTTTGTTTTATTTATTTAAGCTCCTGACTGTTGCATTTTTTTTTGTCACGACTTAGCTAAGCCAATCATTCTGACCCATGTTTTATGGTCAATCACACCACAAAAATTCATGGCCAATACTGACAAATTTTAGGAATAACACTTTTAGATCTAATTTTTATTTACCTTTAATATCTTAATTTACATCTCTTTAACAACATTTAAACACCACACATTTGCACATTGAAAGTACTATATACCTGGCTCCAGCTGGGCAAATCCGGATCTTCATCCAGGATGGAAGGCTGCTGAGAGGGTTCATCTGCAGAGGGAGCAGCAGGTTGGCTGGAGGGAAGGCTGGAGGGAAGGCTGGACCTTCTCTGGCTTCTGGGGGGAAGGCTAGAAAGTGACTCCCTTACCTCCAGGTGTTCATCCAGGAAGCTCAGTTTGCTGTAGTACCACAACTTGGGTTGAAATACCCGCCCTGCTCCAGCTCCAGACCTCATCGAAGCCAAGACCTTGTTGCGTGCCTTCCTGTAGGTGCCTCTCAAGGTCCCAATTTTGACCTCCAACTGGTCAGTTGTCACATCAAACCCCACCTGTCTCCGCACAAGTGGGAGCAGGCTCTCCAGTGCAGTTTTGCGCAATTCTCTATTTCTCGAGATGGGGTCTTTGGTGGCCCACAGAACAGGAAGTTCTTGCCACCTATCAATGAAGATCTCCAAGAAGTCGGGTCGGTTAAAGCGATTCATCTTTTCCTGTCCAAAACCAAGGATAAAAAAATAATGTCACTACACAATCTATAAAGTCAATTACTCTTTCTCACAAGCTAGCCCTTAAAGGGTCACTAATGGATAACTATATTTTTGGAGGAAATGACTGTTTACAGTGTCTAGAGACATACAAGTGCATACATATAATGTGCCTCTAGTTTCACTTTTGTTTTTTAATTTAGTTATTGTTTCTGTGAAGTAAAGAGACACACAGAACCCAAAAAAAATAAAAGCAGGGCATATTTTAATTTCTAAAATTATTAGCATTGTTTTGGTTGATTTTTAGACACACAGCTTAGACCACAGTGACAAGCTCCCCTGATAAATTTGAGAGGGAGCAGAACCAGGAAGTGATGATTTATGCAAATGATTACAGCTGCTTAAAAGCAAAAAGGGACAATGAGGACATGAAATCAAGACTGATATAATGTAAAGTTAGTTATTTCTGCCCCAAACAATTTTGGCTTATTGCTCCTTTAAATGTCTGTCTTTCCTGAATATGCCACTGCTGTCCCAAGTTCGAAGCATACCTACACGCTTGTCGTTCAAACGTCTTTCTTACGCAACCCGGTCGTATGGAGGCTACATGTGTTCGAGCCTTATATACACTCCGCACACGACATCCGCCCATGCTTAAAAAAAATTGATGTTTCCCCCCCGCCCCTTATCTTCCGTCGCAAAAACGACAAGGTGGAATTGGCAGCAGATCATGTTGGGTCAGTTCCTAGGAAACAGATGACCAGTTGTGTCGAACTAATAAGCCAGATCTCATCCTCATTTGTGTATGAAACGTTAGTTAGATAAAAGCACTCCCGATATAGTTTGGTCAAGACATAAAAGCGACCATTTGCATCATGTTTAAACCGACTTGTTTTTAGAAGACATCCTGATGAGAACCGAGATTGCCCACACAACAGTAGTTGGATCAAAATGCATAATCAAAGCGTTGTTTACGTACGACGGCACTATAGCGGACCATTACCTTCAAATTTCAAACTGGCTATGTTTTAATTTATGAACCTAAGATGTAGGCCACAAAATCATTCAATCAAGAAAAACATGTAAAATGTAGTTACATACCGGTCTTTGACCCGATCGTTATCTCCGCCGTCTTCCACAAACTGTGAATGCCCCTTTTACTCACGTGGTAGCCCTTTATACATGCGCATGTGGGACTTTACGCACGTCTCCCCGCCCCTGACGTTCATGGTATTGTATTTTCCCCGCCCCTTTTCCATCTTTTTTTTGTTGGAAGCACATGGAGAATATGGCAGCACGGCGAATCCGTTGTAAGGCCTCCAACATGACCTTTGAGGAAATGGTGGAGATGGTCCTCATCCTCAAAGCAGAGGACTACGATGGGAGGCATGGGCCATATAAGTACCCGAACAAGGTCAAGGCCGCAATAATGGAGAAGGTGAGGAGGAGTCTCCATCGCAAATTTGGAGTGAAAAGGTCCAAGGAGCAGATCCGGAAAAGGTGGTGTGACCTTAAGAAACGTGAGCCGGAACAAATGAAGAGGATCAGGAGAGTGATTAGAAGAAGTAAGTTTGTTATATATTTTGTAAGATTTCTTCCGCGCCATGTGTTTTTTATTTCAGGTTGTACTGTAATATTTTTTTAGGCACAATAATTTGTCGTCAAACTGGACGTCCATTCGGAACGACTAAATATTGTGTTTAAAATCCTACAAATTATGACATTTTTTTAAAATTGTGGTGAGATCAATCGTGAAAATTATGTAGATGTGCTATTAAAACCACAAAACTTTTTTTATTAATTAAATATACAGTAAAAGGAGAGTCTGCTCAGCAGTCGGTGACACATGTGGACTCATTTGCATAATTGTTGTCCCCTTTAATAACCCATTTTGGGCTTCACACAGAGCTGAGGTGATCCAGTGTATACTTTGTTGGCTTACATGTTTAAAAGTAGACCAAAGCTACAAGATTTGTCAGGATCTTTGTGAATGCCTTCAATCCTGTGTTTTGCCCTGAGGGGTTTTTCAAAACATCAATAGTCCCAGATATTGTATAAAGTGAATCATATTCCTCTTTCAGGCCTATAAGCTATAAAAATCCTGTTTCCATTTTCTTCATTCTCGTAGGGCGTCATGAAGCAAGAAGGGAGCAAGAAGTCCAGCAAGCCACACCCCCGAGGGATGGTGATGATGCGCAGCCTGCCACCACATCAGGTAAAGTAACATATAACTAACCCAGCTTCAGGTAATGTAGATGTAGGCCTGCCTAATTTAAAAAAATTGTTTTGTCCCACATTTCAGGATCAGGTGGTGGCTTGGACAGGCATACTGTCCAGATGGTGATCTCAGAAATATGAGCCTGCAGAGAAGAGGTGGAGGAGATTCATCTGGCCAACAGAAAAATCAACGAAAGAGCAAGGAGGGTGGAAACTAAATTAAAAAATTTATTGGATGTTTTGGGGAGAGTCTGAATCTGAAAAAAATACCAAAAAAAATTTTAAATACCAGATTTTGATGTTTATTTAATAAAAAAAAAAAAAAAAAAAAGAATATAACCAGATTTAGCTGTTTATTTAATTAAAAAAAAACAAAAAAATAATAAAACCAGATTTTATACTTTATTTAATTAAAAAAAAAACAAAAAAATAATAAAACCAGATTTTATACTTTATTTAATTAAAAAAAAAAAAATAATAAAACCAGATTTTATACTTTATTTAATTAAAAAAAAAACCAAAAAAATAATAAAACCAGATTTTATACTTTAATAAAAAAAAAACCAAAAAAATAATAAAACCAGATTTTATACTTTATTTAATAAAAAAAAAAAACAAAAAAATAATATAACCAGATTTTAATGTTTATTAAGAAAAAAAACCAAAAAAATTACAAAAATGATTGTATATTGTATGAGAAAAATAACCAAAAAAATTACAAAAATGATTGTATATTGTATGAGAAAAATAACCAAAAAAATTACAAAAATGATTGTATATTGTATGAGAAAAATCACCCACAAAAATACAAAAATGATTGTATATTGTATGAGAAAAATCACCCACAAAAATACAAAAATGATTGTATATTGTATGAGAAAAATCACCCACAAAAATACAAAAATGATTGTATATTGTATGAGAAAAATCACCCACAAAAATACAAAAATGATTGTATATTGTATGAGAAAAATCACCCACAAAAATACAAAAATGATTGTATATTGTATGAGAAAAATAACCAAAAAAATTACAAAAATGATTGTATATTGTATGAGAAAAAAAACCAAAAAAATTACAAAAATGATTGTATATTGTATGAGAAAAATCACCCACAAAAATACAAAAATGATTGTATATTGTATGAGAAAAATCACCCACAAAAATACAAAAATGATTGTATATTGTATGAGAAAATATAACAAAAATTTTTGTAGGGTATTTATGAATAAATAAAAATAAAAAAATTAAGAAAATAAAGAGCTTTTGAACATCAAAAAAGTGTGTGGTGTTTTTCCTAAAATACGTAAAATTTTCTATGTGTTTGGTTTGGGGGTCACCTGGGAAATGTTTGCTAGTTTATAATGAAAATACACTTAGTTACACTTAGTAAAGAACTCCAAACAACACAAGCAAGACATAACAAGTTTAGAAAAAAGATTATGATTTATTTTTTTGAAAGCTACAATTAGGGCAAATTTGATTGAGATGGTATTGCCCCCCTACCCATGAAATAGTCCATGTATTTGTCCCGGACTTCACGGGCACTCTGGGGGGGCAGTCCTGTGTGGCCAGCTTCAAGGCCCGCCAAAGTTTCTGCAGGGGTCAAATGTTGTGCCTCGGGCCCAACCAGGGCCATATAATTTGGAGATTGTCTCCGCAAAAAATTGTGGAGAATGCAGCAGGCAAAAATAATTGTATTCCACTTATATTCCGCCATGTGGAGAGAGGTGAGGAAAAGGCGGAACCGGCTGGCCATGATGCCGAAAGCGTTCTCAACCACTCTACGTGCTCGGCCCAGCCGGAAATTAAAGACACTCCTCTCTGGGGTGAGGGTGCGCTGAGGGAATGGCCTCATAAGATGGGGTCCCAGGGCAAACGCTTCATCAGCCAGGAAAACAAATGGCAGGCCTTCTACATTCTGGTCATCCGGTGGCAATGACAGATCATCATCCTGAAGGCGAAGCGCGAACTCCGTCTGCCTGAAGGCTCCCCCATCCGATACCCGTCCATTCATCCCGACATCCACAAAAAGGAATTCATACTGTGCTGACACCACCGCCATCAGCACAATACTGTTGAACCCCTTATAATTAAAGAACTGGGATCCTGAACGGGGTGGAGGCACGATGCGGACGTGCTTCCCGTCGATGGCTCCCCCGCAGTTGGGGAAGTTCCATCGGGTCTGGAAGTCCAAAGCCACAGACTGCCACTCCTGTGGTGTGGACGGAAGCTGGGGAAGAAAAAAAGAAAAAATTAGCCACATAACCTTGCAAGCAGATTATACAAAGACATTATAAGCATTATAACATTTCTGGGAACTAGCATATTATATCTAAATATATTTAGCCAATTAACACATTAAACACCCCCTCTGATGGGCCAGTGCCCAAGTTTGGGGGAGGGCTAGATGAGTTTGGGAGTACTAAAAAAAATTAATTTTGATTATTGGTGAACATAGACTTTACAACACATTTTGGAGGGGAGGGCTAGATGAGTTTGGGAGTACGAAAAAAAATTAATTTTGATTATTGGTGAACATAGACTTTACAACACATTTTGGAGGGGAGGGCTAGATGAGTTTTGGAGTCCTAAAATTAAAATTAAGTTTGATTATTGGTGAACATAGACTTTACAACACATTTTGGAGGGGAGGGCTAGATGAGTTTGGGAGTACTAAAATTAAAATTAAGTTTGATTATTGGTGAACATAGACTTTACAACACATTTTGGAGGGGAGGGCTAGATGAGTTTGGGAGTACTAAAAAAAATTAATTTTGATTATTGGTGAACATAGACTTTACAACACATTTTGGAGGGGAGGGCTAGATGAGTTTTGGAGTCCTAAAATTAAAATTAAGTTTGATTATTGGTGAACATAGACTTTACAACACATTTTGGAGGGGAGGGCTAGATGAGTTTGGGAGTACTAAAATTAAAATTAAGTTTGATTATTGGTGAACATAGACTTTACAACACATTTTGGAGGGGAGGGCTAGATGAGTTTGGGAGTACTAAAAAAAATTAATTTTGATTATTGGTGAACATAGACTTTACAACACATTTTGGAGGGGAGGGCTAGATGAGTTTGGGAGTACTAAAATTAAAATTAAGTTTGATTATTGGTGAACATAGACTTTACAACACATTTTGGAGGGGAGGGCTAGATGAGTTTGGGAGTACTAAAAAAAATTAATTTTGATTATTGGTGAACATAGACTTTACAACACATTTTGGAGGGGAGGGGGGGGACATTACAATGGATATAACACAATACATTGGGAAGTGACTAGACTAGGTAGGTTGGGGCCCAGGATAGCATGCTGGGGAGGTAAGTGATGGGAAATATGCATGTAGGCCAAAAAAGGGGCATCAAAGTTTACATCATGCATGGGGGCAAAGGGGACATTCACAGCATATTCCAGACATGGTAATTAGGGAAGGAGGAGATAACTACAAGACATTAGCATACATTATAGACATAAAATGTGAGATTAAAGGAGAAAACTTACCCTCATATATTCCTCCTGCAGAACCTGGATGATGGCAGAGCAGGTGTCAGGAATGATGAGGCCCAGAGCCTGGGGGGAGATGCCCGTCGAGAACTTTAAGTCCTGAAGGCTTCTCCCAGTTGCCAGATAACGGAGGGTGGCAACTAGCCTCTGCTCAGCACTGATGGCTTCCCGCATAACGGTGTCCTGCCTGGTAATATAGGGGGACACCAAAGCCAACAGGTGCTGAAAGACGGGATCAGACATCCTCAGGAAATTCCTGTAATCAACAGGATTATTTTCCTGAAGCTCCCGCAGCAAAGGCATGTGAGAGAATTGGTTCCTACGGAGCAACCAATTCTTGGTCCATGAACGTGTCCTCCTCCTGTTCATGAACTCCTCATCGTCTAGGTCATAAACAAACAGACCTATAGACAGAAGATGCTTAGCACGAAGTCGGCGACGACTAGGTGCCTGCAACATGGCTACAAGGCTAGTTACGAACGACAAATCAGAATTGCACTAAACAGACCGCAGTGAAGAACAGCAAGACCTATGAAGAACGACCCTGACAATAAAAAACGCGGGGACAGGACCGCAATGTAAAACAATACGACCTGACCGCACGTCTCGATTGCCTAGATACGACCCACACAAGTACAAACTGAACGGCAGAGATCAATCTGAAAGCACAAAGACTGAAAAGCACGAATCGTCACTCACCAAACTTTTACTAACACGCGTAAACACGGAATCAGCAAAAGGAGCCCCAAGGGTGGCGCCAACAAAATCAAACCTCCCCTTTATAGTCGCGTCATACGTCGTGAGCGTCATCGCGCCGGAGAACGACCAGATTTTGGTATGTTACGTGTGTCTACGCAAAGCAAGCCTGCCGAGCTTCTCGACAAGTTCAACAAGAAACTCGACGAGCAACTCGACGGGCTTGGCACGTCGAGTTTCTCTGTCGTGTGTACGAGGCCTCACATAGAGCACAAGGAGAAGAAAACTGCACAAACTAGAAGGCTGCCGCTCTCATGTCAGAGGCAACTTTCAGTGAATTTTTGCAATCCCCCACCTCACTCATTACTTTCTGCTCTCCAGCTACATTGGTCGGGGCCCGGGGGAGGGGGGCAGGCTCAGAGAGGTCATACTGTTAGGTCCCATGGCTTAATAGGAATTGTAAGGAGAGCACCTGTGTACTGCTCTGCCTGTGCGCAGCTCACCAGACTACTTTTCCCGAGCATGCACCTTTCCTCTTCGGCCGCCAATCTCATCTGGACTCTAAGTGTAGGCACAGATTGGAGGGAGATTGGTCATGCAGCCCTGTCATCACTCGCCCCCAGCTTAAATCCACTCGCCAAATGCTAGTAGGCGAGTGGAAATTTTGAGGGCTGGTGTTGCTTTAGCTGACCTTTACACGGCTGGTGTAAAATTAGGGCACCTTTTATAAAGTGTAATTTTACACCATGAAACTAACAGAAGCGCACAGGGTGTAATCTACACTTAATTTTGTGGATCGCCTTATCTCTCTCATTTGCATCTTTGCCTATCAAAACAGCGGTGTGTCTAGCGTATTTTGCGCGCGAGGAAGCGCCGGTGTAATTCTTTTAGGTAGGACGGAAAAAAATGGATTTCAGGCGTATCTCGTTTTAAGGGTACGGCACAAAGATACGCGCGGCGCATTTTTCAATTACGCCGCGCATCTCGAGTTAAGTCGGCGCATCTGCTTTGTGAATCTGGCCCTAAGTGCCTAGTTAGCAAGTGGTTAAGAATATTTTGATATTCCTTTTATTAGTTCATTGTGAAGGGCTAGACATATATGTTTAGCTGTAAGGTTGGTAACATAGTAAATAAGAGCATATATCCTTTTCCAGAAGCGTCCAATAATGGCGTACTAGCTAAATTGTTTGAAACATTTTAAAAAGTATTCAGATATATTTTTGCAAATTTAGATGCTAAATAGCTACTTAGGGCCAGATCCACAACCAGCGGGCTTAAAGGAGTTCTCTGACCTAAAACTTTTAACCCCCGCTGTGCCCGGGCTGTAAAAAAATAGAAAATAAACTTTCACTTACCTGCCTACGATCCCCCGTTGTTCCGATATCGCCGTCCCGTTCTCCGGTCCCGGGCCCCTTCCGCTTCCTGTGTGTCGGTGACTCATAGTGCGCTCAGCCTATCAGCGGCCGCAGCAATGTCCCGTCGCGGCCACTGATAGGCTGAGCGCACTATGAGTCACCGACACACAGGAAGCGGAAGAGACCGGGACCGGAGAACGGGACGGCGATATCGGAACAACGGGGGATCATAGGCAGGTAAGTGAAAGTTTATTTTCTATTTTTTTACAGCCCGGGCACAGCGGGGGTTAAAAGTTTTAGGTCAGAGAACTCCTTTAACTTAAATGTTCCGATTTAAGTTACACCGCCGCAAAATTTCTACCTAAATGCCCGATCCACAAAGCACTTACCTAGAAATTTGCAGCTGTGTAACTTAAATATGTCCGGCGCAAGGCGGGCCCAATCTAATGGGGCGAGTCCCATTTAAATTAGGCGCGCTCCTGCGCCGGACGTACTGCGCATGCTCCCGACACTATTTTCCCGACGTGCTTTGCGTTACGTTACGTTGCGCCGAGTTTTGTGAATCGCGACGGGTAAAAAAGAGATGCGGCGGGAAAAAAAAAAAAATTTAAAAAAATTTGACAGCGATGCGGGAAAGAAGGGTATACTTTTACATGGTGTACTAAGTTTACACTTTGTAAAAGCAGCCCTAATTTTGCGACGGCAAACTAACACTTACGGAGAATTAACGAAGGGAAAAACCTTCGTGGATCTCCATAAGTGCTAATTTGCATACCCGACGCGGAATTTCGACGAGAAATGCCCCCAGCGGCAGCCGCGGTACTGCATCCTAAGATCCGACAGTGTAAAACTATTACACCTGCCGGATCTTAGGAATATCTATGCGTAACTGATTCTATGAATCAGCCGCATAGATAGAAACAGGGATACGACGGCATATCAGCAGATACGCCTGCGTATCCCTTTTGTGGATCTGGCCCTTAGTACCTATTTAGTAAGTAATTTAGCTTGCTATATATATTAAAGCTGAACTCCAGGAATTCAGCCCATTTGTAAAAGGTGCTGAATTACTATGGGTGCATGCCCTTTGTGGACTTATCGCTTTTATTTACAGTTCACATTTTAACTGAGCACTTGAAGTTTAGCTCTCAATATACTTCTGGCATTCTGACGCTGGACCTTCTAGTCTCAGCTTCAACAGTTGCAAAATTGCATGTGCCTACCCTTCCCCTCCTCCTGCTCAATCACAGAGTGTTTTCTATTATGTGTACCCATTCACAAAACACGGGCAGAGATATAGGCGGTTATTTACTAAAGGCAACTCCACTTTGCACTGCAAGTGTACTGCAAGTGCACTTGGAAGTGCAGTCACTGTAGATCTAAGGCCTTGTACACACGGGCAAACATGTCCGCTGAAAACGGCCTGCCGTACCGTTTTCAGCAGACATGCCCGCCCGGAGATTTCTGTATGATGGCTGTACACACCATCATACAGAAATGAGAGACAATCCGCGCGGACAGACAACGCGGTGACGTGTTTGCGCCGTCGCCGCGACGATGACGCGGCGACGTGCGCGACGCTGAAAGGTCAATGCTTCCACGCATGCGTCAAAGTCATTCGACGCATGCGAGGGATGGCGGCCGCTCGGACATGTACGGTAAGTCTGTACAGACGACCGAACATGTCCGACGGACAGGATTCCAGCAGGCATGTTTCTAAGCAAGTTTAGAAACATTTGTCCGCTCGAAAACGGTCTGGCGGGCAAATGTACGCTGGAATCCTGTGCGGTCGGCCGTACACACGACCGAACATGTCTGCTGAAACTGGTCCGCGGACCAGTTTCAGCAGACATGTTCGGTCGTGTGTATGGGGCCTTAGGGGAAGATCTAAAATTAGGGGAAGCACTGCTGATTTTATCATCCAATCATGTGGAAGCTAAAATGCCCTTTTTTATCTTCCATTCTTGTCCCCCTCGGATCTACAGTGACTGCACTTCCAAGTGCACTTGTAGTTAAGGTGACCAGATTTTTTAAATTAAAACCGGGGACATATATATATATATATATATATATATATATTTTGTTTTTATTGGCAAATGGTAAACTATTTTATAAGCATATATTCCTCAATTGATATATGCAGTGTATGTGCTATGTGTTGATGGAATGATTTATGATATATATATATATATATATATATATATATATATATATATATATATATATATATATATATATATATATATATGTTATTTCTCACATTTCATCTATGAGATAAATAAAAGGTAACCACTGGCCCAGCATATTGGTGGTCAGTGTGCCTCCTGTATGCTGGTGCAGGAGGATGCTACTTACAGAGTGCAGGGCTCAGGAGGATGCTACGTATAGAGTGCAGGGCTCAGGAGGATGCTACTTACAGAGTGCAGGGATCAGGAGGATGCTACATACAGAGTGCAGGGCTCAGGAGGATGCTACGTACAGAGTGAAGGGCTCAGGAGGATGCTACGTACAGAGTGCAGGGCTCAGGAGGATGCTACATACAGAGTGCAAAACTCAGGAGAATGCTACGTACAGAGTGCAGGGCTCAGGAGGGTGCTACGTACAGAGTGCAGGGCTCAGGAGGGTGCTACGTACAGGGTGCAGGGCTCAGGAGGGTGCTACGTACAGTGTGCAAGGTTCAGGAATGCACCCTCGCCCCTATCCTGAATTATCCCCCTGTGTGCTGAGAGAAGAGAAGCTGCTGCTGGGTGCACAGGGGGATTAGGTCTGCTGGAGGGGGGTGGGAGAGTTGAATCCTGGACAGGGAGAAGGATCATGGCTGATCCCATAGAGGGATTTGTTTAGGAGATTGCGAACCCCCCCCCCCCCCCCCCCAAACACACACACACATTAATGCTTATTAAATATCCATTAAAGCATTTTTTAACAATTATGAAAAACAACAGTGGTGTGATGTGGGATACCCTGCGAATCATGTGCGGGTTCCCGCATCACACCTGAATCACAGACGGTTCACACTGACATCTGCGAACCGCTGCGGGTGTCAATAGAAAGCCAATGACACCCCCAGATTGGTTCGCAGGTTGAAGTGTGAACTATAAAATGGTACAGGAATCGTATCGCATTGGGTGTCAACACCCATGCGATCCTATTCCAGTGTGGACAAAAAAAAAGAGTCCTGCACCATTCTGGTGTAAATGTGATGGGATTTCAGCCATACAGTTGCACAGACATCCCATGTAATGTGCATGGCAATGCGGTGCGGATCACATGTGATGTACATAGCAATGCGGTGCGAATCACATGTGATGTACATAGCAATGCGGTGCGGATCACATGTGATGTACATAGCAATGCAGATCACATATGATGTACATAGCAATGCGGTGCGTATCACATATGATGTACATAGCAATGCGGTGCGTATCACATGTGATGTACATAGCAATGCAGATCACATATGATGTACATAGCAATGCGGTGCGTACCACATGTGATGTACATAGCAATGCGGTGCGGATCACATGTGATGTACATAGCAATGCAGATCACATATGATGTACATAGCAATGCGGTGCGTACCACATGTGATGTACATAGCAATGCGGTGCGTACCACATGTGATGTACATAGCAATGCGGTGCGGATCACATGTGATGTACATAGCAATGCGGTGCGTACCACATGTGATGTACATAGCAATGCGGTGCGGATCACATGTGATGTACATAGCAATGCGGTGCGTACCACATGTGATGTACATAGCAATGCGGTGCGGATCACATGTGATGTACATAGCAATGCGGTGCGTACCACATGTGATGTACATAGCAATGCGGTGCGGATCACATGTGATGTACATAGCAATGCGGTGCGGATCACATGTGATGTACATAGCAATGTGGTGCGTACCACATGTGATGTACATAGCAATGCGGTGCGGATCACATGTGATGTGCATAGCAATGCGGTGCGGATCACATGTGATGTACATAGCAATGCGGTGCGGATCACATGTGATGTACATAGCGATGCGGTGCGGATCACATGTGATGTACATAGCAATGCGGTGCGTACCACATGTGATGTACATAGCAATGCGGTGCGGATCACATGTGATGTGCATAGCAATGCGGTGCGGATCACATGTGATGTACATAGCAATGCGGTGCGGATCACATGTGATGTACATAGCAATGCGGTGCGGATCACATGTGATGTACATAGCAATGCGGTGCGTACCACATGTGATGTACATAGCAATGCGGTGCAGATCACATGTGATGTACATAGCAATGTGGTGCGTACCACATGTGATGTACATAGCAATGCGGTGCGGATCACATGTGATGTACATAGCAATGCGGTGCAGATCACATGTGATGTACATAGCAATGCGGTGCGGATCACATGTGATGTGCATAGCAATGCGGTGCGGATCACATGTGATGTACATAGCAATGCGGTGCGGATCACATGTGATGTACATAGCAATGCGGTGCGGATCACATGTGATGTATATAGCAATGCGGTGCGTACCACATGTGATGTACATAGAAATGCGGTGCGGATCACATGTGATGTACATAGCAATGCGGTGCAGATCACATGTGATGTACATAGCAATGCGGTGCGGATCACATGTGATGTGCATAGCAATGCGGTGCGGATCACATGTGATGTACATAGCAATGCGGTGCGGATCACAAGTGTTAACGTGAAATTATACTGTAGATGCAATTAGACTAGCACCCACTCCATTAAGAATCCTATAATGCCAGATCTAAGCTATAGGTGATAGAAAATGACACATTAACCAGATCAGTCAGAAAGGGTTACATAGTGGTGGCTGGGCAGTGTGATACAGAGATTTGTAGAGGGGAATGGAGTGTGTAAGGGGTGATGATAGTGTAGAGGGGGAGTAGAAGTTACATTGGATAGGGGGGTGGGAGATTTATAGCAGAATTGAGGGGGGAATGAGACTAGAAGAGAGGAGTGAGAAGTTGCACTGGATAAGATAAGATAGAAGACCTGAATCGACTAGGTGATAGGCTGTGGCTGTGTCAGGGAGGCAGAGTGGGAGGGAGGGGGAGAGCAGAACAGAATACACAGGCTGGGGGCAATGAGTTGGAGGAACAATCCACTATGAGACAGAGAAGGAGAGTACAGGAGAGACTGCATTGAGACTGTACTGGGTACAATCGGTAGGACAAAGAAGGGAGAATGTGAGCAGGACTAGAAGGGGGAGGGGTAAGAAACTTACGGAGGTTGATGGAAGATCATGCAGGAAGGAGAGCTGATATCAGAGCACTGAGCCATGCAGGGAGAGATGCCAGTAGGCTGAGGATCATCTGCTAATGTAGCAGAAAGGCAGAGGGAGAGAGAGCTTGTCAGCTGCTGGGCACCTTGATGTTCTTCCTGCCCACTAAACTCCAGTATTCTGCCGAGATCTCGCTGTTTAGTCCATGCACTGGGTTGTCTGACAAAGGGGCGGAGCTCCGCATATCACTCCCGCCCACCCCGACATCAGACCTTCAACCTGACAGGTCCACTCACTTTCTCTGCAGCCATATGCCCCCAGCTTGCCCCCAATCACTGTCTTCGCTGCATCCATGGTCACGCTGCTGCATGTCATGTTAGGCTAGTGATAGCAATGGATATGGGAGCCACCCCTGAATCCGGGGACAAAACCGGGGACACGCAAGCTCTGGGGATGATGGCCTCAAAACCGGGACTGTCCCCGGAATACGGGGACGTCTGGTCACCCTACTTGTAGTGCAAAGTGGATTTGCCTTTCGAAAATAACCCCCATAGTGTAGTATAGTTGTACTCTCAGTCCTCAGCAAAACTGTCAGTTGTAAATAGCAGTGATAAGTCTATAAGTAAGCCAGAACATTTTACAAAGTGGCAGAATTCCTGGACCTTAATTATTCAATTGTGGGCTCCTATAGACCACATGTTATCTTTAATTTCTGTAGTTCAATGACTGACTCCCACTATTCCATGTAGTGGCGGCTCGTCCATAAGGGGCACCCCCCCCCCTCCTGTAGTCATAAAAAAAAACGGAAAAAAAAACTGGCCCTTTAAGACATTAAGAATGTCGTTCTGCAGCGCCGCCCCCTCTGGCTCTCGCACATAACATACATTCATGCATTGCATGAATGTATGTTATTGTGGCCAGCTGCCGCTGGTCTATTCAGATGGCCGGACATAGGGCGCCGGCTACCTGAATAACAGCTGGTTGGCTGTGCGGAAGTGCCTATCAGAGTACAGGCCCTCGGCTCCTGGATGTCTTATCCTTGGCACGCACCAATCGCAACTTCCAGGCCCACTGGTGTGTGGCGTTAGCAAGGTGGAACGCACGCCTCAGTCTGATGGACTGATTTTGCATGAAGCACATTATTTCACTTGCAATTCTCATACACAGTTTCTTTACACAGTTGTTTATACTTCCAGTGACCTACTCATTATTGGTTAATGAGTGGGTTTGTGCACTGTTTTTTGTGGACTGTTCATTTATATATTTATTTATTTATTTATGATCACATACTATGAAGTTATTTAATTTGTTTAGGAGCTGGTTAGTTTGAAAAATATATACACATAGCGCATATAATATATATTTTTATCTCATATATTTATATATTAAAAATTATAGCACTATCACTAGCGCCTCCACCCTCACATTAAACAATATTTATAATCAAGCCTTGATTATTTGGGGAGCAGCTTACATTAATTTATTTATTTTTTGGCGCAAGGTACTTTTTTCTTTCATCTATGTACCAACGCCAAAATAATAAGTTGCTGACCTAGTTAGTATATATGACCTCATCCCCCCATAATTTCATAAACAGGTTGGCGAGGCTGGGAGAAAATTATGGTGTCAGGGGAAGAGACATCCGGAGTCACCGTAAGAACATCCCCTTCAGTACTCATCTGGGATAGCTCCTTAATAACCTGCACAGTATCTTTTTTTTTAAACTTCTGCGCAAATACCATGTGACATAAAACATTTTGCAACATTCGCCATTTTATTCCCTAGGGTCTCTGTTAAAATATATATATATAATATTTTGGGGTCATAAGTAAATTTCTAGCAACCAATACTGATTTAAACTTGTAAACAAAAAGTGCCAGAAAAGGATTGGTCTTCAAGTGGAGCCTGAATATCATTTACACCTAACTAATCTCCCACAGTGCATCCCAAACAAGGCAATAAAACATTTTGTGCCAGTTAGACCAATGCCTACTTTTTTTGTCTTTCTAATATTTATTTATTTATCTAGCTCAATATGTTTATGCAGGTAAGTGTTCACATTGCAAAGTCATCTTTGCAGAGCTTTGTGAAGAAGGTGAAGCTGTGCTGACCTCAAAAAAGCAACCATGTGCAAAATACTAAAAATAATTGAAAAAGACATTCCCTGCCATGTGATGGCATATGTTTCATAAGTGTAATAAAAACTTTTATAACATAAGGGGAAATAGCCTTGCTAAGCAAACATGCTCTACACCTGTATTAACCCTTTCACTGCCACCAATGTATGCCATATGTTAGCAGCATGTAACAGCTCTGGTGAACGGAGTGAACCACAACTGCGGTTAGCAAGGATTTCAATGCACTTCTTTATGTGAGAATTTAGTATTGGACCCCAGGCGTCACTCCACACAAACAGGAGTTTGAGGGTTCTCTACATCATCTCTGTCTCACATAAAGAAAGGCGTTGAGCTACTAAGGATGGACGCATTACAATATGCGACCAGAACTTAGCGTTCAAAATTATAGTATACACTTTAAAGATTCCAATGCACCTCTATATGCAAGTGATTATCAGTACGGGACCCCATGTGTCACTCCAAGCAAACAGGAGTTTGGGGGTTCTCTACATCATATCACTTAAACATATAGAGATGTATTAGGCTACTAAGGGAGTTGGTATGAAATGCCATCAACCCTTAGCATAGAAAAGTTAGAGCTAACATGTTCAACAAGTTAGGGCAAGGCCCATAAGCTAATAGCACTTATGTCAAGCACGTAGTAAATAGGAGTTGTTAAGAAAACTAATAGTTGCATATGATGGGCAATATAGCTCGTAGTAAATAGGAGTTGTAGAGACACCTAATAGTTGCTTATGCGAGGCAATATATCTCAGGTAATTATAGTTGCATATGAGATGCAAATATAACTCAGGTAATGATAGTTGTATATGAGAGGCAAATATAGTTCAGGTAATTTGTGAGTAGATGTCCCTTTAAGATATTCCTTAGCAAACAGTCATAGGCACAACAGTCTATCCCAAGTAGTATGTTAATAGCCACAAGCCATAATACATATCAGCAATTGTTTTAGATGGAAAGTATGCAGCAGATGTTTCTATAGAACTACAAGTGACACAATTGCTACTTATCCATTTGCAGGGCTTTAGTGTAGCGAGTAGGGATTTCGTAGAGTAGGGTGTCAGCAAGGAAGGTCTTGAAGGTTGTCCCCGGCAATGGCAATCTGGATTAACTTCAATCAGGCAGGCATCCAGGGTTAAGGATTGCTGGTACGTGTAGTTCATTGTAGTGTAAATAGTGGGATGCCTCCAGGTCCAGGGAAGGATGGTAGCCTAGCCGGCTATGGCCGACAATAATAGAGCAACGTTTCTATTTACAATGAATGCCTTTATAGGCAAAATAAATACAGTAGAAAATATCGCGCTATGGTATATGAAGTGCTATAAATGAATCAAAATAAATAAATGAACAAACGTGTTAAACTGATAACTAAAGCTGCAACCTTTAACCACATGTGACAGACATATGAGAACAAACAGAAATACCAAAATAAGATTGCACTAATAATAACACAAAATGGATTGTGTGAAAAACCAACAAATGAGCATATATAGTTATCCACTAAATAGACAAAAAAAATTCAAATGAATTTGAAATAAATTTAAGTGTAACCCATGTGCTGGCAAAAATAAGGCGTGTATGCCATATAAATAAAAAAAAAAATCAGTCCAAACATAAACATAAAGTGAAAAATCAGGGGGATTAACCCCACACACTAAATGACTCCTGAATCAATTGTCCAAAAATAGAAATATTGACTTCACAGATGTAGATTGAAAAAGAGGGGGGGTGAAGAGATTCCACCACAGATCGGAGTGAAGTTTGAGTAGAGTGTAGAAAATCCACCAATGAAGGGGTAGGTTTTAAACTCTTACCGGATAGCCAATCAAATACAGCATAACGATCCACTCAATCCCGGGAAGAGGGGGGGAGAGAACTGTAACGATCCACTGCGGTCAGCTGGTCCTTGCCTGGTTGTAAAGATCCCAATCTTCCTTCAGGGACAAACTTGGGTCTCCTCGAGGCTCCAAACGCCAATATAGTCCCCAAGGAGGAATAAATACTCGGATAGTGAAGTACCGGATTTTTATTCAAAGTGTGTGTACCAATTACACTACACAGTACTCCACAGATAAAAAGTAAAAAAAACAGAATGTAAAACAAACGTGCGCCCATGCTTCCGGGGTCACGTTCGACGTGATGACGTCAGTGCGTGGCTCCGCCCTGACTAGTTTCGACATAAACAGTCGTTGTCTTAGGGCACGGGCGACGCACTGAGCCGTCACCATTTATAACCACAGAGCGGCAACCAAGCCTCGCTCTCAAGTGGTTTCAATCAATAGGGAACAACCCCATTTTTTAAAGCAGCCAATGCAGTACGGAAGAAGGGCAGAGAGGCGGGGAGAGAGATGACTGACACCACACCCTCTGTATCCTCTGCCACCTACAAGGGAAAAACAAGGGGGAAGTGCTTCTACCCGATCTCTCCTCTCCGAACGCCAACCTGGCTGAAAACATACATTTAAATTTAAGCTGTCTGTCACTTTACATGTGTACAATGAAATATCCATATAACCAGCTATAACAAAATACAGGGATGATCCTAAAAGTACATACAAGTTAATTATTAAAACTTAATCATACAATTATATACAAACAACAATATGGCCTAAATTAAATCCATAGAGCCATCTAGTGGACATAAAGTATATTGATTGGAATATAATTCAAATACAAAATCCTACTTTCACCCAATTAATTCATCAGTTATAATTACATGATATTAAGATAGAAAATATGGGCCAAATTCTCAAAAGAGATACGCAGACTTAACTGCTGTTCAGCCTGCGTATCCCTGTGCCTAACTTTGGAAACGATTCTCAAAAGGCTTTTTCCAAAGTTAGGCAGAAAATCTGACATGTGTAAGACACTTACACGGTCAGATTTTAGGATGCAGTACCGCATCCGCCACTGGGGGCATTTCTCATTGAAATCCAGCTTTGCGTATGCAAATGAGGACTTAAGCAGATTTTCAAAGCATTTCAGCACTTTGATTTCTGCCTAAGTTCCGAATTTGCCGGCGCAAAATTAGGGCTGGTTTTACAATGTGGAAAGTTAGCCAAACCTTGTAAAGGCCCATTCCAGCGACGGCATTTGGTATGCATTCCTGAGGGAGAACTCCACGGCAATTTTTAAATTCAAAACCGGCATGGGTTCCCCCCCAGGAGCATACCAGGCCCTTAGGTCTGGTATGGGTTGTAAGGAGACCCCCCCACGCCGAAAAATTGACGTAGGGGGTCCCCCTACAATCCATACCAGACCCGTATCCAAAGCACGCTACCCGGCCGGCCAGGAATGGGAGTGGGGACGAGCGAGCGTCCCCCCCCCTCCTGAGCCGTGCCAGGCCGCATGCCCTCAACATGGGGGGGTTGGGTGCTCTGGGGCAGGGGGGCGCACTGCGGGCCCCCCCACCCCAGAGCACCCTGTCCCCATGTCGATGAGGACAGGACCTCTTCCCGACAACCCTTGCCATTGGTTGTCGGGGTCTGCGGGCGGAGGCTTATCGGAATCTGGGAGTCCCCTCAAATAAGGGGGCCCCCAGATACCGGCCCCCCACCCTAAGTGAATGGATATGGGGTACATCATGCTCCGGTAGGTACCCACGTGGGTACCTACCGGAGCATGATGGGACGGTGATGCCTATATAAATGGGATGCAAGGCGCGCTTCCATCATTACAGCGACAACAGGCGACGAGGCAACATCGGAAGAAAGGAAGAGAAGACCCTGACGCCACAGAAGACCGCGCTGGCTGCCTGTTTGAAATCGAGCTAACACACAAACATAGCAGGCAGCCAGCGCTGAAGAAGAAGGCACCGGAGAGCTGCAGAAGAACCGGGGTTCGCCGAGTCAAGAGCGGAAGAGGGGAGAAGATGGAAGAAGCCCCCCGGAGTCCGGAGAAGCCCCCCCGGAGAGCGGAGAAGACCCCCGGAGAGCGGAAGACCCCCGGAGAGCGGAAGAAGAAGCCCCCCCTGGTAATTGAGCTAATAACGAAGACAGGGGGGGCATCCGGAGCAGAATAATAAAATATTTTAAAAAGCCTTGTGTTGTGTGTTTACTACATTTTACTTTTTGCCTCCAGGTGAATGGATAGGGGTACGATGTACCCCATATCCATTCACTTAGGGTGGGGGGCCGGTATCTGGGGGCCCCATTATTTGAGGGGACTCCCAGATTCCGATAAGCCTCCGCCCGCAGACCCCGACAACCAATGGCAAGGGTTGTCGGGAAGAGGTCCTGTCCTCATCGACATGGGGACAGGGTGCTCTGGGGTGGGGGGGCCCGCAGTGCGCCCCTCTGCCCCAGAGCACCCAACCCCCCCATGTTGAGGGCATGCGGCCTGGCACGGCTCAGGAGGGGGGGGGACGCTCGCTCGTCCCCACTCCCATTCCTGGCCGGCCGGGTAGCGTGCTTTGGATACGGGTCTGGTATGGATTGTAGGGGGACCCCCTACGTCAATTTTTCGGCGTGGGGGGGTCTCCTTACAACCCATACCAGACCTAAGGGCCTGGTATGCTCCTGGGGGGGGAACCCATGCCGTTTTTTTCTTGGAAAATTGGCATGGAGTTCTCCCTCTCAGGAATGCATGCTGAGCGACGCTGTCATTTTTTTTTATAATTATTTGTTTTCCCGGCGCGTCTTTTTTTTTCACCCGTCGCAACTTTAGTGTCCCGTCGAAATTCTCAAAGCCGACCGGCGTTAATTACGTTCGCGCGCTGCACGTCGGGAAAATGACGTCACACGCATGCGCAGTATGGCCGGCGCGGGAGCGCGCCTCATTTAAATTTTAAACGCCCCCAGGAGAGGAGGACCGCCTTACGACGGCGGCACTTAAGTTACACAGCGTGTAATTTCTACCTAAGTGCTTTGACGATCAGGCACTTAGGTAGAAATTTTAAGTCAGTGTAACTTAACTGCTGAAATTTAAGTTACGCAGAGTTTTTGAGAATTTGGCCCTATGTTTTTTATTTAAAAAATATTAAAAAAAGTTTATTCTTAAAAATCTACAGTTGTATTCAAAATTATTCAACCCCCACTGAAATTGATTGTTTTGGCCAGTTTGACATTGATTTTGATCATTCAGTCATCCTGCTTACAATTTAAATCAAAGAGGCACGTTTATGTCAGACAAATATAACATAACATTTATAATGAAATAACCACAAATGTCTTTTCTGTGCTCACATCATTATCAGTTTTATTCAACCCCCAATTGACATTCAATCTTAGTACTTAGTACAACATCCTTTTACAGTTATAACAGCTTTTAAACGTGAAGCATAGCTTGACACAAGTGTCTTGCAGCGATCTACGGGTATCTTCGCCCATTCGTCATGGGCAAAAGCCTCCAGTTCAGTCACATTCTTAGGCTTGCGCACTGCAACTGCTTTCTTTAAGTCCCACCAGAGGTTCTCAATCGGATTTAAGTCTGGTGACTGCGATGGCCACTCCAAAATGTTCCAGACTTTAATCTGCAACCATGCTCTAGTGGACTTGGAGGTATGCTTGGGATCATTGTCCTATTGAAAGGTCCAACGTCTCCCAAGCCTCAGGTTTGTGACGGACTGCATCACATTGTTATCCACTATCTCCTGTTACTGAAGAGAATTCATGGTACCTTGCAGACGCTGAAGCTTCCCTGTACCTGCAGAAGCAAAACAGCCCCAAAGCATGATTGACCCCCCGCCATGCTTCACAGTAGGCAAGGTGTTCTTTTCATCATAGGCCTTGTTCTTCCTCCTCCAAACATAGCGTTGATCCATGGGCCCAAACACTTCTAATTTTGTTTCATCAGTCCACAGAACACAATCCCAAAACTTCTGTGGTTTGTCCACATGACTTTTGGCATACTGCAGTCGACTCTTCTTATTCTTTGGAGACAGCAAGGGGGTGCACCTGGGAGTTCTGGCATGGAGGCCTTCATTACGCAGTGTGCGCGGTATTGTCTGAGCAGAAACTTCAGTACCCACATCTGACAAATCTTTTCTCAGTTCCTCAGCAGTCACAAGGGGACTTTTCTCCACTCTACGCTTCAGGTAGCGCACAGCAGTCAAAGTCAGCATCTTCTTTCTGCCACGACCAGGTAGCGTTTCAACAGTGCCCTTTGCCTTGAATTTGCGAATGATGCTTCCTATGGTGTCTCTTGGTATGTTTAACATCTTTGCAATCTTCTTATAGCCATTGCCCTTCCTGTGAAGAGTAATCACCTCTTCTCTTGTCTTCCTGGACCATTCTCTTGACTTCACCATGTTTGTAACCACACCAGTAAATGTCTAGAAGGAGCCGAGTATCAAAGTCATTTTAAAGCTGCCTGATTGGTGCTTATTAGGCTTTATTGCAGCTCCCTGACATCCACAGGTGTTTTCAAGACCTGATTGAAAACACTTCAATGAACCTCTGTTCTTCAGAGTGGTAGTCTTTAAGGGGTTGAATAATTGTGTAAATGAAGAATTCACAAAGTAAACATTTACTACTGTATTACAAAACCAATTGATGTAATTTTAGTTGCATATGGTTCTTTAAGAAGTCCTTGTAGGATTTCATTCTGAATACAATTACAAATGTACACTAAATTCCCTAAAACCCTTTACAGCATTGGGGGGTTGAATAATTTTGAACACAACTGTATCTCTATTAAACGCACTGAAACAGTCCAATATGAAGAATTAAAAAATAAACTTCCTCAGTATATATCTAGAACAAAAAGGAGATGCGTGTTAATGCTTTCCTTATCAGACACACCATCCACAATTTTCCAATAGCTGTAACGGTCAATCTCAGTAGGGGTACATGTAAGCAAGAAAGAGACACTAATAGTGTGGTATTGCTTTGAATAGGTAACCCCCACAGTAATTAGGAAAAAAGCCCCACTATTAATGCCCGTACAGAAAAAAAGTAATGAATGAACATAAAAGACAAGCCTGGGTTTCCCGCTGTCACCGCCGTCCTTTGAGCACCAGGGGCCGCACGAGTGCTTGTAACACTGGTAAACAGTGAGATCCGACTGGCCAGCTGTGGATCGCAGGTAAGCTTCCGTGTTGCGCCATTGTAGCCACGCCCTGATGCGTTTCGTCACTTCCGACTTCGACAGAGGGTGTGGCTACACAGCGCTATCTCTCTCTCTTTATACCCTATCAACAGCAGCTACTGGTTACGATCGTACCTCCCCCCGGTCCCGATTGGTGCATCCCAGGCCGGAAAGAGGGCTAGACGTCAGCTGTGTTGTTAGAGGGTTTACCAAAGAGAATCTGAAAACGGATGTACTGCATTTTAATGAAATTTAAAGAAAACATAAAATTGTGATGTAGTGGATCCTCTCGTCATATAAAGACAGGACGATCGATACCACATGTTTCAAATAAAAAAGGAGTTATACTATCTTTAATGTGTGAAAATATATTAGTCTCCACAAAGTAGATTTATATTTAAAATAGCGCTGTGTTGCAGCCAATCACAGCGAAGATGGGTGTTCCAATGCATCTGTTTTGTTTTAATATGCGTGTGTCTATTCATTCATTAGTCCTTAGAAGCAGATACAAGCTGGTTCAGAACCCATAGACATAGTGTTATTTTGTTTTAACAAACGTTGATAGTGTACGTTAAGCGATACACATTAGTGTGGATGATATAAGTTTTATAAAAAATTGCATCCACAAAAACTTTGCGCATGAACTATAAATTTGGGTGTTGCCGCGCTGTGTATACATACCTAAAAATATATAAATATATTTATATACACTAAAAAAAATTCACACTAAAAGACCAGTACCTTAAAAGTTTCCTTATAATATATATGTATGTATATAAAAATACACATATACAAACTATATATAAAAAAACATATATTAGTAAAGGGACACATGTTGATGCTGGATTTCTATATAAAAATCAGGCCAAAAAAGGTTTATGATCATATATAAAATATGGGCCAAATTCTCAAAAGAGATACGCAGGCGGAACTGCTGTTCAGCCTGCGTATCTCTGTGCCTAACTTTGGAAACGATCCTCAAAAGGATTTTTCCAAAGTTAGGCAGAAGATCTGACATCTGTAAGACACTTACACTGTCAGATCTTAGGATGCAGTACCGCATCCGCCGCTGGGGGCATTTCTCATTGAAATGCCGCTTTGCGTATGCAAATGAGGACTTAAGCAGATCCACAAAGCTTTTAAGCATTGTGGTTTCTGCGTAAGTTCCGATTTGCTTGCGCAAAATTAGGGCTGGTTTTACAATGTGGAAAGTTAGTAACACCATGTAAAAGCACATTCAAGCGACGCCATTTGGTATGCATTCCTGAGGGAGAACTCCACGGCAATTTGTAAAATCAAAACCGGCATGGGTTCCCCCTCAGGAGCATACCAGGCCCTTAGGTCTGGTATGGGTTGTAAGGAGACCCCCCCTACGCCGAAAATTCGACGTAGGGGGTCCCCCTACAATCCATACCAGACCCGTATACAAAGCACGCTACCCGGCCGGCCAGGAATGGGAGTGGGGACGAGCGAGCGCCCCCCCTCCTGAGCCGTACCAGGCCACATGCCCTCAACATGGGGGGGTTGGGTGCTCTGGGGCAGGGGGGCGCACTGCGGGCCCCCCCACCCCAGAGCACCCTGCCCCCATGTTGATGAGGACAGGACCTCTTCCCGACAACCCTGGCCGTTGGTTGTCGGGGTCTGCGGGCGGGGGCTTATCGGAATCTGGGAGTCCCCTCAAATAAGGAGGCCCCCAGATACCGGCCCCCCACCCTAAGTGAATGGATATGGGGTACATCGTACCCCTACCCATTCACCTGGAGGCAAAGTGATAGTTATTAAACACACGACACAAGGGTTTTTAAAATCATTTATTAGTCTGCTCCGGAGGCCCCCCCTGTCTTCTTTAGCTCTAATACCAGGGGGGGCTTCTTCTTCCGCTCTCCGGGGGGGCTTCTTCTTCCGCTCTCCGGGGGGGGTCTTCTCCGCTCTCCGGGGGTCTTCTTCTATCTTCTCCGCTCTCCGCTGTTGACTCGGCGCACCCCGGTTCTTCTCCAGCTGTCCGGTGCCTTCTCCTTCAGCGCTGGCTGCCTGCTATCTTCGTGTGTTAGCTCAATTACTAGCAGGCAGCCAGCGCGGTCTTCTGTGACGTCATCTTCTTCTCTTCTCTTCTTCTCCCTTCTTCCGATGTTGACCCGACGCCTCTTCTCGCTGCAATGATGGAAGCGCGCCTTGCATCCGATTTATATAGGCCTCACCATCCCATCATGCTCCGGTAGGTACCCACGTTGTAGGGGGACCCCCTACGTCGAATTTTAGGCGTAGGGGGGGTCTCCTTACAACCCATACCAGACCTAGGGGCCTGGTATGCTCCTGGGGGGGAACCCATGCCGGTTTTTTATTTGAAAATTGGCATGGAGTTCTCCCTCTCAGGAATGCATGCCGAGCGACGCTGTCAATTTTTTTTTTTTTTTCCCCGACGCAACTTTTTTTTACCCGGCGCGATCCACAAAACTCGGTGTAACGTAACTTTGCGCATGTGCAGTACGGCCGGCGCGGGAGCGCGCCTCATTTAAATGGGAATTGCCCCCTGATGAAGAGGAACGCCTTACGCCGGGCGGATTTAAGTTACACAGCCTGAAATTTCTAGGTAAGTGCTTTGTGGATCGGGCACTTAGGTAGAAATTTTAAGGCAGTGTAACTTAAATGGGAAAAGATAAGTTAGGCAGGATCTTTGAGGATTTGGCCCTATATATCTATAAAACATATATCTATAAAAAATACATATATAAAAAAATAATTATATATATATGTATAAAATATCTGTGTATAAAATATCTGTGTATAAAATATATGTGTATAGAGCAAATAAAAAATAAATAATAAAAAATGAGAAAACTGATGGCAATATAAAAACCGCAGAAGTTGTGTGGTATAATATACCATAGTTTTTTATTATTAATAAAGGCAGTTATCCATCACTTATCTATAAGGATGTGAGAAGGCCTGGAATTTTGGAAATAGCAAAGAAAAATGAGAAAAAATTGTATAAATAAAAATAGAATGTATGTATATATACACAAATGCATATACACAGATTATGGAGAAAAAAGGAGAAAAAAATTGATGAACCACAACAATGTATCAAATGAGGAATTGTTGGTCTGTGCATCAGATCAATAGGGTCTATTTTGGATCAGAAGACTAGGGTGGCCACAAATGGGCCAATAATAGGTTGGTTAAAATCATAAGAGCTAGTAATTACTGATAAAACAGTTTATGTCGAGATCGACATTCAGTCCTTTGGGCAACAATGTATCGGCCGTATAGATCAATTCAGTTTCGCGTTTAGAGAGTTCTCTGACGAGATTGGACCCTCTCCATGTAGGCTCAATGTGGTCGATTCCCCAGAATTTTAGACCAGTGGGGTTGCAATCATGGTGCAATTTAAAATGTAGTGATACATTGTGGTCTTTATATCCCAGTTTGATGTTGGCCACATGTTCAGCTATTCTAATTTTTAAAGCTCTTTTGGTTCGTCCAACAAACAACAATTTGCAAGGACATTCTAACATATAAACCACATGGGTCGTGTTGCAGGTAATTTACATGGAATTGGGTTCCATTTGATGTAGAGGTAAAGGTTTCGATCGGACCTCTTGATCTATCGGCCTCTCTGCATGGTAGACATTTTCTACAGGGAAAAAAACACTCCTTATCCCAAATCGATGGTGGTTTTGTTGGGGGATCCAGTACTTTTTTGACTGTTTTGTCACCAATGTTAGTGGCTTTTTTATAGATAAAGCCAGGTTTGTTTGGAAGGACAGAATTTAGTATTTTGTCTAGGAATAAGATATGCCAGTGATTTTTGAATATTGTTTCAACCTCTTTATATTGGCTGTGGTAGTCTGAGATAAAGCTCCACTCATGCGTATTTTTCTTGTTAGTAGGTTTTATTCCAGTCAAGCATAGTGTTCTTGGTACTAATGCTAATTGTTTAATGGTCCTTTCCAAATGTAGATCTTTGTAGCCTTTTTCTATGAATTTCCCTTTGAGTATAAGGGCCTGTACGTTAAAATCAGCATTGTTTGTGCAGTTACGTCTTACTCTCATTAGCTGCCCTTTGGGTATGTTCTTGAGCCACATGGGATGGTGGCCACTTTGTATAGGTAGGTAACTGTTTGAATCTGTAGGCTTAAAGTATACTTTGGTTCCTAATTTGTTTCCATTTCTGAATATGTTTAGATCAAGGAAATGGATACTCTGCTGATTGTATTCACTTGTTAGATAGATATTACAGGTGTTAGTGTTTAGCTTCTTTAAAAATTGTTCCAAAGTTAAAAGAGAGCCCACCCAGATAAAAAATAGGTCGTCTATATATCTACGATAAAATAATAGTTCATTGGGTCTCCCATTAAAAATTGTTTTATCCTCCCACTCCGCTATGCTCGGGGCAAACTTAGCCCCCATAGCAACACCATTTTTTTGGGAATAAAAACAACCATCGTATCAAAAGTAGTTATGACTTAAACAAAAATCCAAACTATTGCGTAAAAATACTTTAAAGGTGTGTGTAATGTCATCTCTCTTAGAGAGTGCCCAATTTAATGCTAGAAGCGCATCATCATGCTGTATAACAGTATAGAGTGATGCTACATCTGCTGTCACAAGGAAGACATCTTCTGTTTCAGACAGGTCTATCCCTTCTAATTGGATGAGCAATTCCTTGGTGTCTCTTAGATATGCTTCTGTTACAATCACACTCTTTTGTAAATAATGGTCTAGGAATTGTCCTAGACGAGACGTAATAGATCCTATCCCATTAACTATGGGTCTGGCTGGTGGATTTTGTAAGTCTTTATGGATTTTCGGTAGTGTATAAATGGTTGGTATTCGGCTACTGCTCAGTACCAAATATTTATTTTCTTTGCTAGAAATGGCATATGTGCGGTAACCCTCCTGTATCAAGGTCTGAAGGTTTATTTCATACTGTGGCGTGGGATCTTTCTTCAGCTTTGAGTATATTTCTTTGTCTGTGAGCATATCCATCATTTGTCTATGATAGAAGTCCTTGCTTAAAATTACTACTCCTCCACCCTTATCGGCCGGTCTAATTACAATATTTTTTCTCTTTTCCAATAGTTCAATACCATCTCTTATATGAAAAGCAATGTGTCTCTGAATAGAAGCACTAACAGCGCTAAGGTGACTAATTAAACCTGTAATTAACCTTCTGCTAAATTAGTCTCACTGAGTGAGGATGAATGCAATGTGTATGACCACAAAATGAAATAGGTTTAAAATATAAAATCATGTGAACCAAAAAGAATAAAAATGCATAAAGTCCATTCACAGAAAAAACTGTATAAAGTCTCTTAAACCGATGTATTTCATAAAATCCTTGAAACTTCCAATTGTAAAATAATCTTCATACCGAGTCTCCCTTAGGAGTTCTACTCACCAGATGCCTATGGTGTGTTCAGCATTAAGAACTCCTTGCTCATACTGGGATTCCTTTCAATGGATTGCCTTAAAAGTCTCCTCAATCTTCCAAAAATATCTCCTTCCTCCTGTTGTCACCGTATCTCAGTAGGTTTGGTATAGGTCATAAATGAGGGAGTGTTTCATGTAAGGCAAGTGAAAAGACATATAGTGTAATACTGTTTTTTATTGAGAACCATGCCCCATAAAAATATATATATGCTTACAAATGTTGAAGATAAAATACAGCACATCAAACGTAGTGAACTGCAGCTCTCGTCCGCTCTAGGTGCACAGTCAGCTCAGCTCCAGCTGACAGGCTCCCAGTTCAGTGTGAACGCTGTGTGTAGTGGAAGAAGCACGTCGTGTAGCCACGCCCTGACGCGCTTCGTGATTGGCTCACGTCTTCAGATTTTAACATACAGGCCCTTATACTCAAAGGGAAATTCATAGAAAAAGGCTACAAAGATCTACATTTGGAAAGGACTATTAAACAATTAGCATTAGTACCAAGATCACTATGCTGGACTGGAATAAAACCTACTAACAAGAAAAATAAGCATGAGTGGAGCTTTATCTCAGACTACCACAGCCAATATAAAGAGGTTGAAACAATATTCAAAAATCACTGGCATATCTTATTCCTAGACAAAATACTAAATTCTGTCCTTCCAAACAAACCTGGCTTTATCTATAAAAAAGCCACTAACATTGGTGACAAAACAGTCAAAAAAGTACTGGATCCCCCAACAAAACCACCATCGATTTGGGATAAGGAGTGTTTTTTTCCCTGTAGAAAATGTCTACCATGCAGAGAGGCTGATAGATCAAGAGGTCCGATCGAAACCTTTACCTCTACATCAAATGGAACCCAATTCCATGTAAATTACCTGCAACACGACCCATGTGGTTTATATGTTAGAATGTCCTTGCAAATTGTTGTTTGTTGGACGAACCAAAAGAGCTTTAAAAATTAGAATAGCTGAACATGTGGCCAACATCAAACTGGGATATAAAGACCACAATGTATCACTACATTTTAAATTGCACCATGATTTCAACCCCGCTGGTCTAAAATTCTGGGGAATCGACCACATTAAGCCTACATGGAGAGGGTCCAATCTCGTCAGAGAACTCTCTAAACGCGAAACTGAATGGATCTATACGGCCGATACATTGTTGCCCAAAGGACTGAATGTCGATCTCGACATAAACTGTTTTATCAGTGATTACTAGCTCTTATGATTTTAACCAACCTATTATTGGCCCATTTGTGGCCACCCTAGTCTTCTGATCCAAAATAGACCCTATTGATCTGATGCACAGACCAACAATTCCTCATTTGATACATTGTTGTGGTTCATCAATTTTTTTCTCCTTTTTTCTCCATAATCTGTGTATATGCATTTGTGTATATATACATACATTCTATTTTTATTTATAGAATTTTTTCTAATTTTTCTTTGCTATTTCCAAAATTCCAGGCCTTCTCACATCCTTATAGATAAGTGATGGATAACTGCCTTTATTAATAATAAAACATCTATGGTATTTTATACCACACAACTTCTGCGATTTTTATATTGCCATCAGTTTTCTCATTTTTTATTATTTATTTTGTATTTGCTCTATACACATATATTTTATACACAGATATTGTATATATATATATATATATATATATATATATATATATATATATATATATATATATATATATATATACGTATATATATTTATTTATTATTATTTTTTTATATATGTATTTTTTATAGATATATGTTTTATAGATATATATTTTAGATATGATCATAAACCTTTTTTGGCCTGTTTTATATATAGAAATCCAGCATCAACATGTGTCCCTTTACTAATATATGTTTTTTTATATATAGTTTTTATATGTGTATTTTTATATACATATATATATATATATATATATATATATTATAAGGAAACTTTTAAGGTACTGGTCTTTTAATGTGAATTTTTCTTAGTGTATATAAATATATTTATATATTTTTAGGTATGTATACCTAAATGTATATAGTTCATGCGCAAAGTTTTTGTGGATGCAATTTTTTATAAAACTTATATCATCCAAACTAATGTGTATCGCTTAACGTACACTATCAACGTTTGTTAAAACAAAATAACACTTTGGGGCTGATTTACCAAGCCTTTACTCCATGACTCGTGGAGCAAAAGCAGGAGTAGCAGCCGTTTTGACATTTACTATTGAAATACGCTGCTAGTGCAGTGTATTTCAATAGTTACTAAAGTGCTCAGTGCACCCAGGAGAGGGCGCATTGTGCGTCTGTATAGACCTGGCGCACGGCATATTGAAATGTAAATATCGGGGATTCGGGCGGGAGTTTATTAGGGGGGGAGGTGGGGTGATGCAGGGGAAGTGTAGTGACATGTGTTTGAATGTGTGTTGCGGGCCGAATTGAAAGTGAAAGTGTTTTTTGGAAACCGATCCCCGTACGCTTACACAGTGCGCCTGAACCTCGGGAGGTTCATTTGCATACTGGGTATGCGTACAGGAAAATTTCGGCGCTTCCCGTGCGCCTTGTCAGTACGCCGAGAAAATCTTGGTAAATACTAAGCGGCATACCCGTAATTGCGCTGCGTGACGTGGCGCACGGGAATCTACGAGCGTTTTTCAGCCTGCACTGACCATGAAGGGGAACTCCGCGCCAAATTTCAAACTTGAAAAAACATTACACCACACACATTTATAGCTACAGAGGAGGTCCAGTGCTAAAAGTATTACTCTTGCTCTAACGCACGCGTCAATACCTCACATGTGTGGTTTGAACGGTGTTTACATATGTGGGCGGGACTTACGCAAGTCCCGCCCACATATGTAAACATCGTTCAAACCACACATGTGAGGTATTGACGCGTGCGTTAGAGCGAGAGCAATACTTTTAGCACTAGACCTACTCTGTAACTCTAAACTGTTAACCTGAAGAAAAAAAATGTGCGTCTTCGCTTCTGACTGGGAGGACAGGGGCATTTTAATTATTATTATTTATTTTTGTTACGTAATAATTCACTAAGACCTCCCCTTCAGGCTGGAAAGCATGAGTTCAGGGAAAAAAATCTCATGCTTTCAGCAGCCATTGCAGCTTTGTTCCTGCATGTGAGATGAACTGAGCATGCTCAGGCAGTTAGAAAATGTTTCCTTTCTTTTTAAAAGGTGAAAATCACTTGGATGCTCATATGGGTGGGTTAGTAATTTAAGGACATCCTTACCAGGTGTAAGCACTTACAAGCTCACCCAAACTAGAGACTGAAATTTGTTCATGTGATTTCAATTGCTTCATTAGAACACATGTTATAAAAAGCGTGGATCGATCAGTCCTCAGCTGCCCTCAGAGGGGCAAGCTGGCAGGCAGGCAGGCACGCACGCACGCACGCACGCACACACGCACGCACGCACGCACGCATGCTGTTGCTAAACAGAAATGTGTTTTGGAGCATGTTTATTTTTATTTTGCCAATGTTTTTTGTTTATTTTTAAATGATGTTCACTTTGATGTATTTGTCTCTGCTGCCTTATTTTGATAAAAATTTCTGAAGATGTTGGGACGGTTAACCTATGTTTATTTTGATTTTTGAAATGTATTTTTGTTTGTGTGTTTGTTTGTCTTTTTTGCTTTCCTTGTTTTGTTGACCAATAAAAATTACTTTCAAATTTTGAAGTTTGTTTTTTGTTACTTTTTCATGCTACATATTTTGACAGCTGCAGCTGAAATAGGTTTAGGCCTAACAAATTAGGTGTGATTTTTTGTCTAAGCTTCATTCCTGGTGTGCAGGCATGAAATGTTTGCCATGTTTAATCTCCAGGAAATTAAAGACAACGTGGTAAGTATTTTCTTTTTACTGCAGTGGTCCTTAGCCCTCAAGTACCCCCGACAGGACATGTTTTGTGGATTTCTCTTATCAAGAATTGCTGTCCAGACTGTCTTTTAAAGCACATGTGCAAGATGAAGGAAAACCTGCAAACATGGCCTGTTGGGGGGGGGGGGGGTATTGGTGGACAGGCTTGAAGTGCTGATTTACAGCATTGTGCTTAAATCTAGCGCAAGGCAATCCTATTCAAATTGTGGGTGTTTGAGGGAAGCCAAGTGAGTGTTAGAACCCCTGCTTGTGTTTTTTAGGGGGTTGAGCTTTGTGTCCCTTTTCTTAAAATTGGCTTCACTTCCTGTCACACAGCTGAACAGGAAGTGAGGTTAAAACCCTACCAGTGTCTTTTCTTGGGGACACAGGTCAACCTAACTAGTGTCCCCATTAAGCAAATTGCACTCCAGCACTGCTGTGTACACCCCAAATCATGGGTCTTCAAACTACGGCCCTCCAGTTGTTCAGGAACTACAATTCCCATCATGCCTAGTCATGTCTGTGAATGTCAGTGCATTACAAGGCCTCATGGGATGTGTAGTTCTACAACAGCTGGAGGGCCGCAGTTTGAGGATCCCTGCCCCAAATGATTATTTAGTTTGGGGTTTAGTAAAGGCAAAGCCACTCTGCAGTACAAGCGTAGTCGCTGAAAATCAGAGAGAAAGCACTGATGGTTTTAACATCCAATCCTGTAGAAGCAAAGTTGTTTTGTTTTCTTCCTTGCTTGTCCACTTGTAGTGCAAAGTGGATTTGCCTTTAGTAAATGGACTCCCAAAGTCCAAGATCACTAATAATTTGGGGTGTACACAGCAAAATGCTAGAGTGCAATTTAGATAATGGGAAACTATTTAGATTGATCTCTGTGTCCCCAAGAAAAGATATTAGTAAGGATTTACCCTCACTTCCTGTTTGGCTATGTGACAGGAAGTGAATGAATTTGAATTAGAAAGGGTGAAGACACCTCACAAATGTTACTATCAGGGGGTGCAGACATCCCCAAAAAATGAGCAGATAATACTTATTTGCAAATTAATATTTTTTTAGTTAACATTGGGTGGTGTTTGTGGGGGGCCCTAACACACACATTCATATATATTAGCAACGCTGTATCCTGACCTATTGGCATGGTTATATTTTCTTAGGCCTCTCAATAAAACTCTCTGAAATTTGTGCTTAAGCTAGAACTATAATCAACACTTTTTATTTTCTTTACATTTGGATAGAGTGAGGGAGGGTTATAGGCCCTGTCAGTTTATTTTGTATTATCTGTGTCCAATTGGGGAGATTTGCCTTCACTTCCTGCCCCATAGCCAAACAGGAAGTGAGAGAAAAACTATGCAAATTAAGGGAATCCAGTAACCCCCTCCCCCCCAGAACTAGTGTGTGGTCCCCTGAAAATTCCTGGGCGGGTCATACAAAAACAGGGTGTGGCCTTGACAGGAAGGGGTGGGTCATTTTTCTATTAGGAGGTGCAGAAATGTAGTCAGGCCTAGGGCAGCACAAATCCTAAATATACTACTGCATATTAGGGCTTATTTATATCGGATCCGATTTACAGCATGTTTTTATATTGTGGGAGGAAACCCACGCAGGCACAGGGAGAACATGCAAACTCCAGGCAGATGGTGTCACAGGCGGGATTCGAACCAGCGACCCTTTTGCTGCTAGGTCAAAGTGCTATACACTACACCACTGTGCTGAACGAACATGATTGCAGCTGAAAGCATGAGATCTTTTTTTTTTCCCAATACCATGCTTTCCAGCCTTATTGACCCCGCCTCTCTCCATAAAGAGGACCTGTCACACACTAGTCCTATTACAAGGGATGTTTACATTCCTTGTAATAGGACTAAAAGTGATCCAAAATAAAAAAAAGGGACAGAAAAGTGCAAAAAGAAAAATATTAGGTAAAAAAAAAAATGTCCCTGTCCCTAGTAGCTCGCACTCAGAAGCGAATATGCATGTAAGTCCCGCCCACATATGTAAACACCATTCAAACCACACATGTGAGGTATTGACGCGTGCGTTAGAGCGAGAGCAATAATTCTAGCCCCAGACCTCCTCTGTAACTCTGAACTGGTCATCTGTAAAAAAAATCAAGCATCGCCTATGGATATTTTTATGTCCCGAAGTTTGGCGCCATTCCATGAGTGTGTACAATATTAAAGCGTGACATGTTGGTATCTATTTACTCGGTGTAACATCATCTTTCACATTATCCATAAAAATTGGGCTAACTTTACTTTTTTGGGCCAAAAAAAAAAGGTGTTAGAAAAATTATTGCGCAAATACCGTTGGAAATAAAATAAAAAATGACCGCCACTTTATTCCCTAGGGTGTCTGCTAAAAAATTATATATAATGTTTGGGGGTCCTGAGTAATTTCCCAGGATATAAATATAATTTTTACATGGAGGAGAGAAGTGCCAGAATAGGTATGGAAGTGGTTAAAGTGAAATAATAAAAGTGAAATATTCCTTTAAATTTCATACAGGGGGGAGGGGGGGTACACGCATGTTTCCCGTGCTTAGAACTGTCATGAGGAACACAATAGGTAAATTGACGGTATGATAATCAATATAACAAATTCATCAAAATGAATAAATAAAGTGAAAAAAAGGTAGTCCATAAAAAAATCAGTGCAATTGAGTCCAATTAAGGTGAGCATCAATGATTAATCATGAAAAGATCCTCCACCAGAAATGAAGTGAAAAGTCACCCAATGTGTGGGAAATGAAATCTCCTTACCAGAGAAAAAGACCGGGCTTTCAACGGTCTAATACAGCATAAGGATGTTTAAAGTCTTCCTTGAAAAGACTATATCGGACACTGCTATAAATCACCAGCATGAAAAGCTCCAAGGGACAAGATCCTATTCAAATCCGCTCCAGTTTAGCAATTGGTGTTCATAAAAATAAAGAATGGTGGGAAACCACATAGTGCATTACTGTGTAAACATTTAGTTTTTAATAGAAACAGATGTGCACTTCCAAAGGAGGAGCTTAGCCACAGTGACGTCATCACGTTAGAGGGAGAGACACGTGACGGACGGAGGTACGAAGCAAACGGAGGATCGAGGAAACGCCATCCTCTCCACACCATATCCCATACGCGAGTTTTACAAGTCTTTGCTGTAAGTGCACATCTGTTTCTATTAAAAACTAAATGTTTACACAGTAATGCACTATGTGGTTTCCCACCATTCTTTATTTTTTTGGTTATATATTTCATATTTATTTCATTTATTTCATCCTCCTGCTGCCACATCGACCCCACCTGCAAGAGCCCGTGTTAGATCCGCTGGAAGGCTGCCTGGAGGGAAGGCGCTTGCCTCCTGTATCATGCGGAGGCTTGCCTCCTCCACAGGCCTCAACTGCCTCCTTCGGCCTGATGGCCTCACCTGGGGGGGAGAAGACTGGCTGGTGGTGGTTCTCCTGGCCGGGGGGACCTGCTGCAGGCCACTGGGCCCAGCCTCCTCCTGGCTGCCACTGACCCCGGCCTCCTCCTGGCTGCCACTGACCCCGGCCTCCTCCTGGCTGACAGACACGTGAGGATCTGCCACCTCCTGGCTGATCTCTTCATCCTGTGTGTAAAAAAAAGGACATTTTTTACAATTTCGCTAAATAAAACCACACTCATTTTCATGTTTTTGGTTTAGTATTTTCTGTTCATTATTACTTGAATACACTCTACTTCTGACCCCTGCAGTTGTCATCCCTGACACCTATTTGTCTGTACACCTTTTTTTGTGCTTTTTCCCAGCTTGGCTTTTCTTTGACAATATCAACTCATTAATCCACCAATAATTATTTACGCCAGAAATATAGAGGAAACTACTATACCTCCTCATCGAAGGGTGGCAGATCTGCATCTCTGTCAGCCAGGCCCTCTTCCTCCGACTCTGCAGGGCTGTGGTCATCTGGGGAATGTCCGCTGGAAGGTAGCATGGAGGAAAGGTTGGAAGCAAGACTCGACATCGTTTTCCTGCCTTCCATTTCGTCCCGCAAAAAAGCCATCTGTTTGTAATACCACAGTTTGGGTTCCTTTGCTTGTGTTGCTGCTGCTCCCGATTTTTTGCTTTTATTAGCTTTATATGCTCTTCTGTATGTGCTTCTGAGGTTGGCAAGTTTATCCTTCACCATGTTGGCAGTGCATCCTGGCACCCATGTTTGCATATAGTTTGCTAGCTCTTCTAGTGCTGCCGCTCGTACATCTTTATTGCAATATAACGCGTGTTTGGAATTCCACAGGATGGGCGTGTCCTGATATTTTTGGAGTAAGGCCTCTATAGCTTCCTTGGTTTGTAGTTGGTCCATTTCCCGTTATGAAATATGATATTTCTTTTTGAGTCTAGATTCGCAAAACATAAACCAAAGAAAAATAAATCTTCAAAAGGATCAGCGTTGACCTTGATATAATATGTGTCTTCAAATGTATTACCTATATCTAATTACAAACACAGTCTCTCTTGTTTAAACAATGATTGGCAGCTCGGCCTCATTGGTTGTACCAAACATTGATTTGCTAGATGCAGAGCCATTGTTAACATTGCAGTAACTATTTTTAATATAGAAAAATAAACAATGATTACAAATGACAGTATTCATCTACGCACTCTTTCATGTGTAAATCTCATGCCCCTGACAATGGATGACATAAAAGACACTTCCTAATGACCTCTGTACAACCAACACTTGAACAATACTTTGCCTGATCTGAATACACCATTCAAAAACTTGTCAATGAGGTACAGCATTGTTCACATCTCTATTTTGTGAGGTGTCCAAAAGCATTTGGACACCAAAATAACATTGTGGTACCCCATAGACAGAATAGCTTAAAAAGGGTGCAACCAACAGCCCAAACCCCCATCCCATGTGTCTACATTTTCTAGGCCTCTGCTGATCCCATTTTTAATTTCCTTACCTTCCTGTCTCTCGCTCCTCGTTTCTCACGCTCGCCTAATTACCGCGTAAGATGCGTAATCACGGCGTGCACCTTTTAAACACTCCGCGTATTTATTAAACCCCGCCCTCGTCACCTTTGCTAGGCCCCTAATCAATGTGTTTAGGAAATATGGCGTTAACTGTGTATGTTCTGGATGCGCTCGAAGATTCTCCGCGTAACCTACGTAAACACCTTGTTTGCATTCTCTACACTCCGCGTATGTATTAAACGCCGCCCTCTTCTCCGCCCATGGCGTAACAATTCATCTTTTCCCCGCCCATAATCTCTGTGGGAAAGGAAAGATGGCGATGTCACACGAGCGGGCACGATGCTCTCATGCCACAAGTGAAGGGACAGAGGCAGGGACGTCCCGATCAAGGCAAAGAAGATACAAAGCCACTAATATGCGGTTCCAGGAAATGGTGGAGTTAGTTTCCATCATGCGGAGGAAGGACTATGATGGTGAATTAGGGCCATACAAGACCCCTAACCGCCGAAAGGCACATATTATGGACAAGGTGGCGAGGAGAATGCAGAGGATGTTTGGGATCACCAGGTCCAAGGAACAGCTGAGGAAACGCTGGTCAGACTTAAAATTGAGGGAGCCACATCAGATGAAGAAGATACTTAAAATTCTGCGTAAAAGTAAGTAAATATATTTTGGGGTTGGGGGGGGGGTTGATAGTCTGCAATAATGTGTTGCCATGTATATTTCACCATCTGCCTCCTTGGCCTGCTTGTAATTCTAAAGACATGTTGTCATTTATTTTTTAGGACATAAATACCTACATATTTACAAATAGTGTTCTTAGTAAACCACGTAACATCACATAGTTTCTCAGAAAGGCTCGGTTATTCCAGGAACAACACACCTGGACATGGCTCACTGGCCAAAAACTTTGTTGGTAAACATTGTGTAAAAGCTAGTTATAAAAAATAGAATTCGGAGAATGGGAAAGGCAAACAGGATTCATTCTAAAAACAGTGGTAATAAAGCAGATGTTTTCACATCTGCAATGCAGAGCACCTGTGTCTCCCCAAATCCAAAATGGGTTTTGGTAGGGTCTCCCAGAAATACAGTTTAGGGGGGACATCCATGTGTGTCACTTTGCTAAAAAGGGGCAGGATCAGAGCTTGCCATAGAAGTAATTCAAAAATGTAGTTTTGGTGAAAGATAAAAGTAAATAAATGAAAGCCTCTTCTAAGCAATGTGTGCAATTTCTGCTCTCCAATATCTGTGTGCTGATGAGTATACATTTTTTTTGTTGTTATTTAAGGGGAAAGAAGTCGCCAGCATTTGGAGGAGGCAGAGAGGGCCAGACAAGGCCAAAATCTTCCATCTCAACATGTGGAGGAGGAGGAGGATGTGGAAGGAGAAGAGGATGTGGAAGGAGAAGAGGATGTGGAAGGAGAAGAGGATGTGGAAGGAGAAGAGGATGTGGAAGGAGAGGAGGAAGGAAGAAAGGAGGAAGAAGTAATTTTGGACTTAGAATTTATAGCAGATGAAGGGCAAGTGGCGGAAGAACAATTTGGCGAATTGAAAGAAGGTGGATTGATGGATGAAGGAGGAGTCGAAGATGATGGGGAGGTGGTGGAAGAAGGAGGAGTGATAGAAGATGATGGGGAGGTGGTGGAAGAAGGAGGAGTGATAGAAGATGTCGAAGAGGTGGAAAGGAGAAGCCCATCAGGTCAGTGTCACCCTAGCTTGATTAAAAAAAAAACATATGTAGATAGGCCTCATCAAATAAAATTTTTTAAAATGCCCTTTTTTTTTTTTAAGGGGAGGAGGATGGTGTGTCAATATTTTCACGTGCAAGTGCTGCTATAATTATTCAACAGGTAATGGAGTGCAGCACTGAAATGCACAATATGCGTGAAAGGATGGTTGTCATGGAACAGAATGTAACAAATGTCCTTTTGGAATGCAGCACGGAAATGGACAATATGCGGCAAAGAATGATGGTCATCGAATCTAATTTTAAAAATATTATTGACATGATGGGCCGTGTCAAAGACTGAAACACCCCCCGCCCATCCCCCGCCCCCACAAACATTTTTACTGTTTTAATAATGAATACGCCAAAATTTGAAGATACACACACAGTGTGCCAACATGTGCTATCTGCCATCACATAATATCTAGTGTTTGTGCTTTGTGGGTCCAACCCCCTCCTCCATCCTCAAGTAGTTGAGAGGAAGGGTTTGCTCCCACAAAACACAGACATTGATCACCCATGATGTCAGATAGCACATGTGGCCATTTGTCTGTTGAACCAATGACATTTGGCGAGTTTGCACTGAATGTGTGTATCTTCAAATTTTGGCGTGTTCCAGTGTGAAAGCACACCATGACTGACTGCTGTTGTGATTTTTTATATTTTTATAAGTTTGAAGTTCTTTTTTTGTTCCATGTTGTACATTTTTGGATACTATAAAGTTTAGACCATAAAGAATAAACACCCAAAAAAATGAAAGATATATATATATATAGAATTATAAATCTCTATAATCACTGAATTTAGTGAAGTGGAGATTTGACTCCTAAATCTCCCCCACAAATATTCATATTTAAAAACACACAAAAAAATGGAAAAAATAAAGAAAACTAAAAAAAAATTAAAAAATCTGTTTTTGGGACTAACAAATATGGCGAGAAGAAAAAATACAAAGGCGGTAAACACCCCACCAAAAATATTCTATATAGATATATATATATGTGTAAACAATAAATCTAACTATATTTGCTAAACAAAACTGTGAACTTGTTCAAAAATGTATATTCTTGAAAATATTTTTGGTTTAATTACCTTAAAAAATAATACACAAAGTCCAAAAAATATTGGAGACTCCTAAGTACAAAAGCAGGGAGTAATGAAAAAACAAAAAAATAATTTTTGTGGTCATGAACAAGCAAAAATTAAAACACTTGACCTCAAAATGTACAAATGGAGTTGCTTCTTATTTCTAGACTCAATACCCTGTTTGTAGATGAGTGAATACTGTGCAAAATGTGGTTATTTAATAAAAGTGGAGAAATCAATTATGCACTAAAATTGCAGAAGTTAGTTAGAGAACCAGGAAGACAGATAAAAAGAGAAAAAGCATTAATGACAAACAACTGTATAAAGTCCAATGGTCTAATTATTTATTATTTTTGAGAATATTCCTTTCTTTGGGGGCCGAATTAGAAAGAAATATGATCTGGCAGAGCAATGGCCCCCCGACCCATGAAGTACTCAACATATTTGTCGCGTACCTCACGAGCTGATTGGGGGGCCAAGCCAGCGCGACCAGTGTCCAGCCCGGGAAGGGGATCTGAGGGTAGTCTTGCCTCAGAACCGATGTCGGGTAGGTACGTCTGGGAGTGCCTGCGTAAAAAGTTGTGCAAAATGCAGCAGGCAAATACAACGGTGTCCAATTTATATTCCGCCAGATGTATCGATGTCCTGAACAGGCGGAACCGGTTGGTGAGTATCCCAAAGGCATTCTCGACTACCCTCCGAGCCCTGGCCAACCGAAAATTAAACACACTCCTCTCTGAGGTGAGGGTCCTCTGGGGAAAAGGCCGCATGAGGTGAGGACCAAGCCCGAAAGCCTCGTCCGCTAGGAACACAAACGGAAGTCCTTCCACATTCTCTTCATCTGGTGGCAATGCCAGACCACCAGCTTGGAGACGATCATAGAAATCAGTCCGTGCGAACACTCCCCCATCAGACATCCGGCCATTCTTCCCCACGTCCACATATAGAAACTCATACTGTGCCGACACCACCGCCATCAACACAATACTATGATAACCCTTGTAATTATAATAGTAGGACCCCGAGTGGGGTGGGGGCACAATGCGGACGTGTTTCCCATCTATTGCTCCACCGCAGTTAGGAAAATCCCACCGCTGGGCAAATTGGGAAGCCACAGACTGCCATTCCTGTGGTGTGGAGGGTAGCTGTGGGGACAAACAAAAAAAGAGATTTAGTACTTTGGCACATAAACATCCTACAAGCATCCTTGTGAAACTTCACAGTATTAAAATTGCATTAGAAAAAAGTGCATGGAGAAGTTGGGGAATGAAATATATAGGGCCACTTAATTAAGAGACTCCACAGCCCTCTGATGGGGGACTAAAAAAGTTTAAAGGTGGAGGGGGGGGGGGACACAAAAACAAAAAAGTCGTGTTTTAAAAAATGGCAAGGTGGGTTTGTCACTAGGATAGCATGCTGGACAGGTTAATATTGGGTAAGGGACAAATAGGCAGGTAGGCCAAGAATAAAACATGTAAAGCTTATATCAACATGCATAGGGAGAAAAGGGAACGTTAGTTAAACACACAGCATATCTGGGAAATTAAAAATAAAGTTAGTTAGCAACATTATTACAGCCAGGAAACTTACCTTAATATACTCCTCATGCAGAACTTTGATGATGGCAGCACACGTGTCCGGTATGATGACCCCAAGCGCCTGCGGAGAGATGCCTGTCGAGAACTTGAGGTCCTGCAGGCTCCTCCCAGTCGCCAGGTACCGCAACGTGGCAATAAGCCTCTGCTCGGCCGTGATGGCTTGGCGCATCACAGTGTCCTGCCTCGTGATATAGGGGGACAGAAGATCCAGCAGACTGTTGAATACGGGGTCCGTCATGCGGAGAAAATTCCTAAAGTCATTAGGATTATTCTCCTGGATTTCCCTAAGCAGAGGCATATGTGAGAACTGGTCACGCTGGCGCAACCAATTCTTGGTCCAGAAACGCCTCCGCCCCCTGTTTCTGGCCAAAGTACTGGAATAATGAACATATCCAGCAGCCATCCCATAAACAGCACCAACTCGCGAAAATTGACGCTGCTGCTCCATCATGGCTTCAAACCGGCCGGCTGGTCAGTCAAGAACACACTCAAACAGAAAGCACTCGCAAATCCAGCACTACCTGCGACGAACGCGTGACAAACAGATACGAGCGCACAGGATGCAACTGCAAAAGCAGAAACAACCTGCTAGCCTATAGCCGAATGACAACTACGATCCCGCAAGCACACGCACTGAACCCGTGAATACACGCTGTCAAAGCCTGGAGACCGAGAAGCGCGAATCAGCTCTAACTAAACCTTCACTAACACGAGCAAACCCGTAACTAGCAAAAGAGGAACAGAGGGCGGCGCCATTAAGTTTGGTCTTCCCCTTTATAGTGACGTCGTACGTGGTTTACGTGCACGCGTTCCGGTACGACGGGAATTTGGTCCGCTGGTGTGTACAAGCTAGCGGAACCAAACAAAAATCAGCCTTGTACGCCGGAAACTGTCCGGCAGACAGTTTTCAGCGCACAGATCCGGTCGTGAGTACAAGGCCTTTGGCTTAAATTTCCAAAAATGTAAACCCTCTTTTTTAAAATGGTTCATGGGGCTCATATACAACCGTGTCACCTCCATTTCTGTACTAGGTCAGTTGAGTTGTGTTGAGCCCTAAAACAACAAAGGAGCTGCTGAGTATTTTTGGGTTAATAATATGTAGAGAGAGCAGACTGCGCAAAGGAACATACAATTAACAAAGCAGCTGGACACTGAAGGTCAATAAAAATCCTTAAGCAGAGTACATAGAAAAAAGCAGTGCAGCGCTACAAACAAAACACACAAAAAATACAATAAAATGGCAAGTCCAAAAAATGATCAATCGGAGTGAGGAAAGGGTAAAACTGACTCCTGGAACCTCACTGAGGTGTTCAGATGTAAACTCCTTAAAACACAGCAAACAGGTATCCTTAAATGGAAGTACAAGCCGCTCACCTGAACAAATGGACCTGTGTGTGAGCAGCAGGTCAAATGCGCTGTCCCTCAATTGAGGGGGGGGGGTTAGATTCAGCGGTGCCTCCTCAAATGATCCCTTTCTCCAAAAGTCTCCAGATGATGGATGGTCATCCGATACACTCTCACGTGGAATGGTGTCATAGAAAGGTATAAAGCAGACACATAGTGCTCTCCGTATGATCACAATAACAATAAAATGTATTAAAAAGATGGGGTACTCACAAATATAGCACTATAACCTAGTGCATGGAAAATGAGCGTACAACCATAAAAAGACCAGGTAGGTGGCTGTCCTGACATCAAATTAAAGCCCCCCGCACGCGTATCGTCCAAAGGTACAGGACTTATTCAGCGGATAAGGGGCTACTGTGTCAGGATTCAATATATAACAGCAGGACCCAATTAGGACAATTAGAAAAAAAACCGCCCCCCCAAGATAAAAAAAAAACATCTCAAAATGTTTAAAAACAGAGCCATCACAACTGTGATGGAGAACTACATAGTACAAACACACAGATTGACCAAAAAAGTATCATACAACTGTAAGCAGAGAACTATGCTCTAATGTACAAAGGCAGCCCTCGAGTAGTTAAATATCACAGCAGCTCTAAACACAAAATCCATAGAATGCATACAGGAGACTGATAAGATGAAAAAGCAACCTATGTTTACCTACTGTCCCTGTAGAGCGATACCAGTCAGTAAAGCTAGGATGGGATGAGATGGCAGGGTAAAACTTAATCGCCATAGACAGAGGCGTCATCCATACGTCACGTGACCATGATCGGTCCACAGGAGATGCCGCCCATCGTGGGCGGCAACCTGTGCGACGTGAACCGCCTCTTATGGGCGGCAAAAATACAGGGCTATACTCAGGGGAACCTCAGTGACGTAACGCCGCTAGACCAGCCCATCATAGGCAGCGGCCTCACACTGCCGGCAACGGGCAAGTTCTCAGAGCCCTGACACACCGCTCGTACTTGGAGCATGAGAGCGCAACGTAAACTAACAGTCAGCCTAGTGTAGGAGATGGATTAAAATAGCATAGCAAAACTGCAGACAAATGCCAAAACTAAAGGCATTAAAACAAGGGAGGGGGGGACCAAAAAATAATAACATTACCCAGACAAACATCTTATTAGAATCACTAACAGAGGACGATAACCTACATAACTAAAAACAATGATCAGAGCAATTAAAGGACACATCATGCAGAGACCAAGGATAATTGTACAGTAGGTGTTCATAGACAAGAATAATAATATCTATTTTTTCTCCAATTGTAACCCCAAACTAGGGGAGGGAGCCAAAAAGGCTTCACTCAGCAGTGGGTGGAGATGAGAAAAATAAATAAATAAATAAAGAACAATTTAAAAAATTTAATTAAAAAAGGACATCAGCACAGCCACCTATCTGGTTAACAATATAAGAAAAATAGAATATATTACAGAAAACTCATAATCAAAAAACAACAGAATATAAACTAACGATCTGAAATAAAACAGTTAAGGTCAAATTCTACATTTAACCCCAATGGTACTCCCACTTTTAATTCATAGACCCAGAAAGATTCTCGTTGGCTGAGATGTCTAATAAAATTTCCACCTCGCCAATGATTCGCTACTTTTTCAATAGCCCAGAACTGCAACCCAGCCGGGTTGCGGTCATGGTGCAGTCTAAACTGTTTAGACACATTGTGGGTGACAAGTCCCTTTTTAATATTGGTTACATGTTCACCAATCCTCACATGTAAAGGTCTGGATGTTCTTCCAACATACTGAAGTCCGCATTCGCATTGTAGTGCATAGACTACCCCTATGGTGTCACAAGTAATGAGATCCTTAATTTTATAATTGTTTCCTGTAGCTGTAGCTGTAAATTCTTTACGTTTCTTGATATTCTTCTTAGCCTTCCTGCAAGGTGGACATCTGCCACACGCATGGAAGCCAGTAAGAAAATCGAAAATCTTATTTTCAGTATTAACAGGTGGATCTGAACTCCTGGGGCCAGTTTGTCCCTGAGTGAAGGCGCTCTCTTATACACAAATTGCGGACAATCTGGCAGCAACGGACCCAGTAACCTATCATTTTTGAGAATAGGCCAAAGTTTTTGTACAATATTTTCAAATTTACGGTATTGTATATTATAGTCTAAAACCATTCGGATGCCTGAAAGATCCCTTCGATCCTTTTTAGGTTTATCTGAGACCAAGGTGTTTCTATCAAGATTTAGGACTGTTTCCATTTCCCTATCCAGCAAATCCCTATCATAACCTTTCTCAAGAAACCTCTGGGATAAGGCCTGTGATTGAGAGACAAAATCACTTACTTGGGTGCAATTGCGCCTTAGGCGCACAAATTGCCCCCTTGGTATGTTAAATAACCATTTAGTGTGGTGACAGCTCTCTATAGAGATGTAGGAATTACGGTCCGTCGCCTTAAAATGTGTCTTCAAAATCACCTGGTTACCTTCCTTAGTGAGATCTAAATCTAAGAAGACTAAATGGTCCTGGCTAATGTTCCACGTAAGAATAATATTTTTGTCATTTGCATTTAATTTGGATGCAAACTCATCAAAACTGGTTCCATCTCCATCCCAGATCATGATCAGATACCATAGGGGTAGTCTATGCACAACAATGCGAATGTGGACTTCAGTATGTTGGAAGAACGTCCAGACCTTTACATTTGAGGATTGGTGAACATGTAACCAATATTAAAAAGGGACTTGTCACCCACAATGTGTCTAAACATTTTAGACTGCACCACGACCGCAAACCGGTAGGGTTGCAGTTCTGGGCTATTGAAAAAGTAGCGAATCATTGGCGAGGTGGAAATTTTATTAGACATCTCAGCCAACGAGAATCTTTTTGAGTCTATGAATTAAAAGTGGGAGTACCATTGGGGTTAAATGTAGAATTTGACCTTAACTGTTTTATTTCAGATCGTTAGTTTATATTCTGTTGTTTTTTGATTATGAGTTTTCTGTAATGCATTCTATTTTTCTTATATTGTTAACCAGATAGGTGGCTGTGCTGATGTCCTTTTTTAATTTCATTTTTTAAATTGTTCTTTATTTATTTATTTATTTATTTATTTATTTTTCTCATCTCCACCCACTGCACAAGCCTTTTTGGCTCCCTCCCCTAGTTTAGGGTTACAATTGGAGAAAAAATAGATATTATTATTCTTGTCTATGAACACCTACTGTACAATTATCCTTGGTCTCTGCATGATGTGTCCTTTAATTGCTCTGATCATTGTTTTTAGTTATGTAGGTTATCGTCCTCTGTTAGTGATTCTAATAAGATGTTTGTCTGGGTAATGTTATTATTTTTTGGCCCCCCCCCCCTGCCTTCCCCCTTGTTTTAATGCCTTTAGTTTTGGCATTTGTCTGCAGTTTTGCTATGCTATTTTAATCCATCTCCTACTCTAGGCTGACTGTTAGTTTACGTTGTGTTCTCATGCTCCAAGTACGAGCGGCGTGTCAGGGCTCTGAGAACTTGCCCGTTGCCGGTGATATGCCGTGCTGGTTCCATGTATCATGGAAGTTCCAACGCATGCGCGAACTGATGCGCAGAGATGGTTCCAGCTATCGGGAAAGTTCCTTCAAGCACTGCGCAGGTGCAAACTTGCTGACGGAAATCCCCGAACGGCGGCCGGCATCCAGGGCGACGTGGACTTAGAGGAAAGTGGCCAGTCGGCCTCACGTCCTCGCTGCGCTCGGACGGCTCGCTTCGCTCGCTCGGCCTCCTGGCTCTTTTTTTAACATCCTCCAATCCACGGGGATGTTAAAGAATGAGCCTGGATGCCGGGCGAGGTTCGGAGATTTCCGTCTGGAAGTTTGCGCCTGCGCAGTCAGTGAAGGAACTTCCCCCATAGGGGAACATTGAGGACAAGTCACCGGCAGTGTGAGGCCGCTGCCTATGATGGGCGGGTCTAGCGGCGTTACGTCACTGAGGTTCCCCTGAGTATAGCCCTGTATTGTTGCCGCCCATAAGGGGTGGTTCACGTCGCACAGATTGCCGCCCACGATGGGCGGCATCTCCTGTGTATTTGCGTCTAGCAGAGCTCCTTGACAACGGTGAGTCATGTGACCGATCATGGTCACGTGACGTATGGATGACGCCGCTGTCTATGGCGATTAAGTTTTACCCTGCCATCTCATCCCATCCTAGCTTTACTGACTGGTATCGCTCTACAGGGACAGTAGGTAAACATAGGTTGCTTTTTCATCTTATCAGTCTCCTGTATGCATTCTATGGATTTTGTGTTTAGAGCTGCTGTGATATTTAACTACTCGAGGGCTGCCTTTGTACATTAGAGCATCGTTCTCTGCTTACAGTTGTATGATACGTTTGTGGTCAATCTGTGTGTTTGTACTATGTAGTTCTCCATCACAGTTGTGATGGCTCTGTTTTTAAACATTCTGAGATGGGTTTTCTTTTTTTTTATTTTGGGGGGGGGGGCGGGTTTTTTCTAATTGGCCTAATTGGGTCCTGCTGTTATACAGTATATTGAATCCTGACACAGTAGCCCCTTATCCGCTGAAAAAGTCCTGTACCTTTGGACGATACGCGGGCAGGGGGCTTTCATTTGATGTCAGGACAGCCACCTACCTGGTCTTTTTATGGTTGTACGCTCATTTTCCATGCACTAGGTTATAGTGCTATATTTGTAAATACCCCATCTTTTTAATACATTTTATTGTTATTGTGATCATACGGAGAGCACTATGTGTCTGCTTTATACCTTTCCATGACACCATTCCACGTGAGAGTGTATCGGATGACCATCCATCATCTGGAGTCTTTTGGAGAAAGGGATCATTTGAGGAGGCACCGCTGAATCTAAACCCCCCGTCATTTGAGGGACAGCGCATTTGACCTGCTGCTCACACACAGGTCCATTCGTTCAAGGGGAGCGGCTTGTACTTCCATTTAAGGATACCTGTTTGCTGTGTTTTAAGGAGTTTACATCTGAACACCTCAGTGAGGTTCCAGGAGTTATTTTTTGTGTGTTTTGTTTGTAGCGCTGCGCTGCTTTTTTCTTCTGAGTATTTTTGGGTGGCACATTACCTCCATCTTCTCGCTGTCCAGGATGAATAGAGAGTCTGAGGAATTTCAATGTCCACACAGTGCACTTCTTTTTCTAGGATTTATTTGCAGAACTTCAGTAGAAAAGAAGTAAAAGGGTGGAAGGGTAGATAGGTTCAGGTGCATAATCACAATAGGAGTTCTGCTTCCAGCAAACAGTTCTCGTCGCCACTCTAGCCAGAGTGAATATTGCTCACCCGGATAGGTCCCTCTCACTGGCCTAGCAGTCGGATGGTGCACGGAATAAAGTACAGTCTCTGCCACAGACCTTCCTTTATGAGGAGACACTTTGGTCCGGAATCCCCTGCCACAGGATTCAGCACCCGGATCTCTCCAGATTAACTTTTGTAGAACTTAGATCTGACAGGCGACCACCGTCCAGCCTCTCAGTGTATGGTGCATCCTTCGATGAAGTTTCCAGGCTTACTCCCAAGATACCAGCCTCTTGCATGTCCCTCTTCAGGATAGGTCCTCCCCTGGCTTCCTTTATCAAGTGGCTTCCTCCCGCAGGATAGACAGCACAGGATCACCTCTTCAGAAAAACAGGCCCCAGTCTGACTACTGGGCCTACCAGGCAAAGCCGCAACCCCGGACCAACATGGTCCCAGAGTCAGGATTCAGGACACGCACCTCAGGCCAGGTGGGCCACGAGGCGTGAATAACCGACCCTCGCCAATGGCGTCTGTCCCTTAAGTACCCCTCCCCAGCATGCACAGCAGGCGACCACTCCCACTGATTCTCTGCTGAGGGGAACACCCAATACACCTTAACTTTGCTGCTGCCACCCTTGGCCTGGGGTGGTAATGACACCCCCAGGCGAACAATGGTGGAACTCCCAGCACAGCCATGACTGGAACAGAGGCTAAATTTGCCATTAATCACACTAGTCTGAGCCCAAATAACAGCTCAGACCCCACTAAATTTAAAGCAGCGCCTGTTCAACAGGAGCCATCCACTATACAAGTATATGTTGGAGAGATGTCAGAAAAATCTTAAAAATCTGAACACTGGTGATTCTTGTTGAGAGCTGAAGTTGCTAGGGAGGAACGGGGGTGCAGGGAAAACATTTTCTGTATGAACTACATTAAAAACCAAATAATCTCTACATAGAAGAGCTGTGCTGTCTGCTATGGCTGTAGCTATGCCACTTGGGCGAACAGGAACAAAAAAAACATATAGGGAAAATACTGTTGTGGTAGCACATGGTTAATGGTCAAAAGTTTTACTTTTTTTGTACATATTCAAATTAGATTCTGTGGATTTATATGCATATTCAAGAAACTTGCACAGATGAGATTCGTGCATCTTATAGAGTTGTACATATGAAATCATATTGTCTCCACTCCAGCTCAAATGACCAATTTTAACAACATGAGCTTGACTTCAACATGATTATATGATTTGAGTCTGCACAACTTTACCTAGTTCACAAAGCTAAGTCACTTTGCACAATGAACAGGCTCCACTCAGGTAGTTGTCAGGTGATGTTTAGATTTAAACTTAAAACGGAGTTCCACACAAAAATGGAACTTCCGCTTTTCGAAACCCTCTCCCCCTCCGGTGTCATGTTTGGCAGGTATTTACACCCACTTCCAGGCATAGACTCCTAAGGGAGTCACACCACTCCCCCTGCCTGCTGTCTCCTGGGTAGGGATGAGCCGAACATACCCGCGTTCGTTTCGCACCAGAACTTTCGAATGGACCGAACGTTCGCGCAAACATTTTGCACCCCATTGAAGTCTATGGGACTCGAGCGTTCGAATTCAAAAGTGCTAATTTTAAAGCCCAATATTCAAGTTATTGTTGGAAAACGTCTTTGAGAACCCAGGTCTTGCCCCAGGGAACATGTATCAAAGGAAAAAAAAGTTTTAAAAACTGTAGTTTTTTCTGGAGCAGCGATTTTAATGATGCTTAAAGTGAAAAAAAAAAAGAAAAATTCCTTTAAAAATCATACCTGCTGGGTGTCTATAGTAGTGGCACGTGTTTAGAAATGTCCCTGCACAACATGAGATTACTATAAGAAAAAATAAATGTAATACTGCTTGCGGCTTGTAATGTAATGTTTGGTCCCTGCAATATGGATAAAAATCATTGAAAAAAATAGCATGAGTTTCCCCGCCACCACTTCCCCTAGGTCATTACAAGACCCAGTGCTGATCCTGACCTCCCTGGGGCCCTAAGCAAAATGACCTGGCACATTAAAAATTAGAAGCAGGGGGCGCTGACGACAGTGACATGTCACGTTAAAGAAAGTTGAGAAGCGGGGGGAGGGGGTGTTCTGCTGTCGGAAATGACTCAGCCAGCGAGTTTAGAAGCGGGGTGAGGGGGTGAAAATGACTTCTCATCAGGCAGGGCCTCTAGTAATTTGGGGGGCCCTTCACAGCTTTGCGGGGCCCTAAGTGGCTTGCATAGTGAGCCTATAAGGAGGATCGGCCCTGACAAGACCATTTGGCCCTATATACTTTGAACAGCAGTATACAGGCGGTGCAAACAAGATAAGGACTGTAGGGTTGTTAAGTAGAATCTGAACCGTGTCAGACTTTGCTGCTGCATATTGCACAATTTCCTAAAGAGACCCTCAACAAACTACATGACACTTGTGCCTGATGAGGCCACTGATGTTCCAGTGGTGGTGGCCCATGAGACTGTCCATGCAGGCTTGGCCCCCCAAAGCGCACGTGCTGTGTGGCAACAATATGTCGATTATTTTAGGGTTGGGGGGGACCATTACAATGCCAGATCTTGGCTCAATATACATTTTTTTGGGGAAAGAAAAATTCTCGAAAAAAGGGGGGTTGCCATCCGGGGCCCCCTTCGAACAAATTCTGTGAAGAACTCCTGTTCTCTGAAGGCCTCCATTATTTCTGCAAGTCAAAATTAAGCAAACAAAGCTAATGTGAGTCAAGCCTTAGCTTTCTCCCCATATCTAACCCACAAACTCATCCACTGATCATAAAGTCCAAAATCAAGTTTCGTATAGTCGTACTGCACGATCGTTTATCCGACGTTTTCTACCGACTGTGAACGACATTCTCACTCACGCAATATCCCTTTATACACTGCGCATGCAAGAAGCTCTGCACGCATCCCCGCCCATGACGATCGTTCTAGTGATTGACACGCCCCTTTTCAGTCGTTCAATGCAAGACGGTGAAGAGATGATGGAGGAGAGACAGCAAGCTGCAATCAGGCAGGAGAGAGGCCAGGCACCCACCAGGAGGAGCAGGAGGTACAAAGCCACCAACATGTCCTTCAACGAGATGATCGAGATGGTGGCTATTCTTAAAAAGGAGGACTACGACTGCAAAAAAGGGCCTTACAAGAACCCAAATAAAGTCAAGGCCCAGATCATGGACAAGGTACGGAGGACTATCCATGAAAAATTTGGGGTGCAGAGGTCCAGGGAGCAGTTGCGCAAGAGATGGTCTTATTTGAAAATCAGAGAGCCGGAGCAGATGGAGAGGATTCGAAGAGTCATCAGAAGACGTAAGTAATTTTCATGTGTACTCTGATTATTTGTTTTTATTATTTTGCGGCATGTGCTTTTTCTTTCAGGTTGTGTATATACACAGTTCAAGAATAGATGTCTCAAGGTTCATGTTTGTGGGCATAATAATTGGTTGTTCATTCTATTTAGGATCTTTTTATGTGAGACCAATTTTTTATTTAATGTAGATGTGTTATTAACTAGATTTAAATAATCCAACTTAAGTCAATATACAGTAAAAGGAGAGTATGCTCAGCACTGCAGTGGGTTACACATATGGACTCAGTAGCACAAGTGGCCCAGGTCTTAATTGGGGAGATCTTGTCCTGCAGGGAAGAAATAGAGAACATAAACCTCGCCTTTGAGTAGCTTAAAAAGAAAACCCAAGTGGTGGACCAAAAACTCAAGAATCTGATGAATGTGCTGGGGAGGGTTTAAATATTTTTGGATACTCAACAATTTGTGGCTTATTATTATATTAATGCTGCCTAAAAGAACAAATCTAGATTTGTGGTGTTTACATTGACAATGATGAGTATTTAGTACAGGAAAATAAACATGACACTATGATAACGTAGGAGAAAGCTAGAATGAACTCAAATTAGAAAATAATCAAACAAAGAAAAATACTAGAACAGGGGCAGAAAAATTGGGCCTTAGGCACTGCTGGTGGTGCCACAACACTGCAACCCCTCACAGATAATGTCATTGGAGCGCAGCAAAGAGCCACATGCAAAGTATTGCATCAAAAATTGTTATTAGACGCCCCTGTTAAACAGGGGCAGACAAATTGGGCCTAAGGCACTGCTGGCGGTGCCACAACACTGCAACCCCTCACAGATAATGTCATTGGAGCGCAGCAAAGATCCACATGCAAAGTATTGCATCAAAAATTGTTATTAGACGTCCCTGTTAAACAGGGGCAGAAAAATTGGGCCTTAGGCAATGGTGGCGGAGCCCAGAAACAAACATTTTCTTACTAGCTATCAGCAAGATCAGTGAGGAGGAAAAGGATATCCAGTCAGCAGCATAACAGGACAGTAACTCAGCATCAGCATAGGCAGTCTCCAAGGGATCTGACATTTCAAAAAAATTATTCAGTTACATCAGCATCAGGTGCTTGGTAGCTGTTGTTGTTGATCCAAGTCTGATTCATTTTTATGAAGGTCAGTCGATTGACGGGGTCGGTGGAGAGGCGCACCCTGTGATCGGTCACAAAGCTTCCAGCAGCACTGAATGTGCGTTCTGAAAGAACGCTGGATGCAGGGCAAGCCAGTAGCTCAATTGCGTTCTGTGCAAGCTCTGGCCAGTGATCAATCCTCAAGACCCAGTAAGCCAGAGGATTTTCAGAGGGGAAGGTGTCCAAGTCTGTTCTTGCCCCTAGGTATTCCCGCACCATGTAAACCAAACGCTGGCGATGGTTGCTGGAAGCAGTCATACCTTGGGGCTGCGGACTAAAAAAAATTCTGAACGCATCGGTCAGACGGCCACCTTCTCCACCCCTCCTTCTGTGACTCACCGAAGCCTCAGCAACACATTGTCCAGAACCAGGATTTGGTAATCCCCCAGGTTCTGGGAACGCGTTGCACAGACCCTTCTGCAAGGCCTCCTGAAGATGTTTCATCTTCTGCTCCCTCTGCGACGGCAAGATAAGCTCCACAACCTTACTCTTGTAACGTGGATCAAGGAGAGTTGCCAGCCAGTAATGGTCCCTCTCCTTGATATCACGAACACGAGGATCCTTACGCAGGCTTTGCAGGATCAGGGAGGCCATGGAGCGTAGGTTTGCTGAGGCATTCGGGGCACAGTCCTCAGGGTCACTGAGGACGACAGGATCCGCAGCCACCTCATCCCAGCCACGTAAAAGTCCATGGGTTCCTTGGGACTGTAAGTGATGCCTTGAAGACTGCTGCTGCTGAGTGCTAGGCTCCACCTCAATGCTGCTGATACAATCCTCCTCCTCCTCCTCCTCGTCCTCTTCCTGTGTGCTAGGCAGGCAAGCATGAGCACTGTCTGGATAAAGGGGCCTTGAGAGGTAAGGAAGTCCTCCTCTTCCTCCCTCTGTTCTGCCTCAAGGGCCCTATCCATTATTCCACATAGTGTGTGCTCCAACATGTGAATAAGAGGGACAGTCTCACTGATGCATGCACTGTCACTGCTCACCATCCTTGTGGCCTCCTCAAATGGTGACAGGACAGTGCATGCATCCCTGATCAAGGCCCACTGGCATGGGGAAAAAAACCAAGCTCCCCTGACCCAGTTCTGCTGCCATATTGGCACAGGGACTCATTTATGGCCCTCTGCTGCGTGTGCAGCCACTGCAGCATGGCCAATGTAGAGTTCCATCTGGTGGGCATGTCACAGATTAGTCGGTTCTTGGGCAGGTTGTATTCCCTTTGGTGGTCTGTCAGCCGAGCAGTGGCATTATATGACCTTCGGAAATGCACACAGACTTTCCTGGCCTGCTTCAGGACATCCTGTAAGCCCAGGTACCTGCCCAAGAACCGCTGCACCACCAAATTCAGAACATGAGCAAAACAGGGCACATGGGTCAGTTTTCCCTGTCGCAGGGCAGAGAGGAAGTTGGTGCCATTGTCGCTAACCACCATTCATGGCTTAAGCTGGCATGGCGTAAACCACCTCTGAGCCTGCCCCTGCAGAGATGACAGAACCTCTGCCCCAGTGTGGCTCCTGTCTCCCAAGCACACCAACTCTAGCACCGCATGGCATCTCTTTGCCTGCATTCCTGCGTAGCCCCTCATACGCCTATGGAGCACGGCTGGTTCCGAGGACACATCAGCACAGGAAGAGGCCACAGAGGAAGAAGAAGAGTTGGTGGTGGAGGAGAGAGGTGTGTCACAACCGGTAGGAGTGTTTTGGAGGCGTGGTGGCGAAACAACCTCCAACACTACTGTACCTTGCCCTGCGTCCTTCCCAGCTGCCAGCAGAGTCACCCAATGTGCCGTGAAAGAGAGGTGACATCCCTGTCCATGCCTGCTGGACCATGAGTCAGCGGTGATATGCACCTTACCACTGACCGCCCTGTCCAGCGAGGCATGGACATTGCCTTCCACATGGCGGTAGACAGCCGGAATCGCTTTCCGTGAGAAAAAGTGGCGTTTGGGAACTTGCCACTAAGGTACCGCACATTCCACAAACTCACGGAAGGGGCAGAATCTACCAACTGAAAAGGCAGCAGTTGAAGTGCTAGCAATTTCGCTAAGCTAGCATTCAACCGCTGGGCATGTGGATGGCTGGGAGAGTACTTCTTTCGGCGCTGCAGCAGCTGGGGCAGGGAAATTTGGCTGGTACAATCTGACATCGGTGTACCAATAGTAGATTGCCCGCATGTACTACTAAGTTGTGACACACCTAATTCTACACCTTCAGTCCTATCAGTGCAGGCTTCAGAGAGGACTGAGGGTATAGTGGGGTTGGAGATCCCAGCTGATTTATTTATTTATTTAAAATGCTTATTGGGAGCGCAGTCATTACCCGAAGGCCTCGATGCGCTCATAGAACCAACATATACAAATACAGAACACATCTCTCATTACTATAGGATAACAATATAAAACCACATAATAACATTTAAAAAAGCTAAAATACTAATACTAATACTAATATCTTACCCTAATTAGTGCCATACACTTGAAAAAATAGAAAAGTTTTTAAAAACGTCCTAAATTTTAATAGATCCTTCTCACGTCTTATGTATAGAGGTAGAGAGTTCCAGAATATTGAACCCTGCGCATCCAGCGTCCTCCCTCCACATTTAGTTCTTCTAAATTTAGGGACAGTCAGATTGGCCTGATCAGCAGATCTCAGTGATCTGTTGGGAACGTAACAGGTACATTTTTCTTGCAGATACCCTGGGCCTATCTTATGGATAGCTTTATGGACGATACAACCCACTTTGAACAAGACCCGCTCAGCAACCGGTAGCCAATGCAGGGCTTTCAGAGAAGGTGTAATATGGTCCCGACGACCCACACCCGTTAATAACCTGGCTGCGGCATTTTGGATCAGTTGAAGCTTATGCAGAAGGGTTTTTTGACACCCCATGTATAACGCATTATAATAGTCCAGCCGGCTACCAATAAAAGCATTGATCACTTGGACTTTGTCCACCTCGTCAATGAAATGCAATGTAGAGCGCAGGAGTTTCAGTTGGTAGTAACATGCGCTTACCACCTGATTTACCTGCGCCTTCAATGACAATTTGGAATCCACAATGATTCCCAAGTCCCGAACCTGGGTAGCCAGGGTCGGGGATGGCATAAACGAAACCGGCCAAGAAGCAAAATCAGTCAAACTGGTTTTGCTCTGATTACTGATAATAATACATTCTGTTTTTGAGCCATTACGTTTTAAATAATTGGCTCCCATCCAGGACTGTATTTCTTCCAGGCAGGATTCCAAATCTACCTGGACTTTCAAATTTTTAGGTAGCTTAAAATAAATCTGCGTATCGTCTGCATAAACGTGAAAGCTAAGATTATGGCGCCGAACAATATATAGTAGCGGCCTTATGTAGATATTAAATAATATCGGCGATAGCGCCGAACCCTGAGGAACCCCGCAGGACAAGGAGCTATTAGATGAATAATACGTCCCTAGTCTTACCCTCTGAGTTCTATTCTGCAGGAATGAGGCCATCCATGTCAGTGCCATGTCCTCAAACCCGTCCACAGACACCAGCCTTTCCAAAAGTCTGGCATGATCTACAGTGTCAAATGCAGCCGACAGATCCAGCAATATTAACGCTGAAGCCTCATCGCTGTCCATGGCCCATAGGCAGTCATCCTTAACTTTAATCAGGGTGGTCTCTGTGCCTCTACCAGGGCAGAATCCAGACTGATATTCATCAAAAATATTATTGGACTCCAAGTGCGGCTGAAGTTGCCACACAACAGCTCTCTCCATTATTTTAGCTAAGAAAGGTAAGGTCGAAATAGGTCGGTTATTACTTAGATCGGACCGTGGCACGTTTGCCTTCTGCAACAAGGGGATTATAACCGCCTGCTTCAAAATACTTGGCACTGTTCCAATAGCAAAAGACATATTAATAATGTCTGCTATAAATGGTGCCAAGGTAACAGCCGAGTCCTTCACCAGCTGCGCAATGCAGGGGTCAAACGCTGACGACGAAGCTCTAAGCGATTTGAGAATAGTCAGTATCTCTACACTAGTTACCGCCGAAAAACAGGTAAAACGTACCCCTTTATATACAGGAGAACTTTCTGTATAACAAGAGTCAGGTATATTATTTCTTATGTCTATTATTTTTTGCTTAAAATACTCTGCTAACTTCTCACTTAATTCTGGAGAGAGTTCTTCCTTAGTATCTAAACAAATTGGATTTGCAAGAGTGTTGGCGACTTTAAATAATTCTGCGGCCTTGTTTTCCGCCAACCTAATTTTCTCTGTTAAATATGTTCTTTTGGCTTTTTTTATTTCAGCTTTATATATTTTCAACGCCGCTCTATATGCCTCTCTAGTACAGGAATTAGGGTCTTTCCTCCATATTTTTTGATGAGGGGCAAGGGGAGGTCCGCTTTGTTCTTTGGTGTGGGTCTTTCAGGTATGCTTGCCAACGAACTGCATGGCAGGTCGACATATGTCTGGTCAAGCATGTGGTGCCCAAGCGGGTGATGTTTTGGCCATGCGAGATAAAAAAAGGCCCACACCAAAGAGCTTTTGCAGTAACGTTGAGACACAGCAGCGCCCTGCACAGGCGTAGCTCTGCGATGTAATGCAGTTGGTGTGCTGCCCTTAAGCTGGCCCCTGGAGGGCATCCTGCCTCTTTGGAGATGTGCCTCCTCCTCCTCCTCTTCCTCCTCCTCCTCTCTACTATCAGGCACCCACGAGGAGTCAGTGACCTCATCATCCACTCCCTCCTCATCATTGTCGAAAACCTGGCAGTATGCTGCAGCTGGGGGAACATGACTGTCAGATTGCTGTCCCTCTCGGCACCCCCTCTCTCTGGGCTCACATTACTGCCTTCCTCTATCTGTGTTCCATCATCGGAGCCTTCAAAACGCTGCGCATCTTCATGCAGCATGTACCCAACACTGTGTTGAAACAGTTCGGGGGACTCCTTAGGAGGACATGGTGGGACTAGGGAAGAAGTAAGTGATGCCATTGAGCAGAGGGAAGAGGACGCCTTGGCAGCTAATTTGCCAGACAAAGTACCCTGAGCCTGGGTGAGAGAGGATGAGGACGAGGATGAGGATGGCTTGGTCATCCACGCTACCAATTTGTCTGCATGTTGAGGCTCAACACGGCCAGCTCCCGAAAAGAAGGACGAGCGTGTGCAATGGCCACGTGCTGAAGAGGATGCATGTGCCCACCACCAGCACTGTTGCCTCTAGATGCAGAGCCTGCTTGCCCTTGTGACTCTCTGCCTCTCTTTGTTGTTCTTCCAGACATTATAATGGCCTGAAGAGGATAAAATCAGTACACACCTCGTAGCTTTAGGTGCAAACTGCAGAGGACACGTGCAGTACACACCAAGTAGCTTTATGTGCAAACTAATAAGCACACTTGCAGTATACACCAAGTAGGTTTAGGTGCAAACTACAGAGCACACTTGCAGTATACACTAAGTAGGTTTAAGTGCAAACTATACAGCACAAGTGCAGTAAACACCAAGTACGTTTAGGTGCAAACTATACAGCACAAGTGCAGTAAACTCCAAGTAGGTTTAAGTGCAAACTATACAGCACAAGTGCAGTAAACACCAAGTAGGTTTAAGTGCAAACTATACAGCACAAGTGCAGTAAACACCAAGTACGTTTAGATGCAAATTATACAGCACAAGTGCAGTAAACTCCAAGTAGGTTTAGGTGCAAACTATACAGCACAAGTGCAGTAAACCCCAAGTACGTTTAGGTGCAAACTATACAGCACAAGTGCAGTAAACACCAAGTACATTTAGGTGCAAACTATACAGCACAAGTGCAGTAAACACCAAGTACATTTAGGTGCAAACTATACAGCACAAGTGCAGTAAAGACCAAGGGCTAGATTCAGCAAAGAATTACGCCGGCGTATCCATAGATACACCGCGTAAATTCAAAGCTGCGCTGGCGTATCTACTTTCTGTATTCAGAAAGCTAGATACGCCAACATTAGCCTAAGATCCGACTGGCGTAATTCTATTACGCCGTCGTATCCTAGGGTGCATTCTCACGTTAGCCGCTAGGTGGCACTGCCATCGTTTTCGGCGTAGAGTATGCAAATTACCTAGTTATGCCGATTCACAAACGTACGTGCACCCGGCGGTAGTTTTTTACGTCGTTTGCGTAAGGCTTTTTCGGCGTAAGGTTGCTCCTGCTATTAGGTGGTGCAGCCAATGTTAAGTATGGACGTCGTTCCCGCTTCGAAATTAGAATGTTTTACGTCGTTTGCGTAAGTCGTTCGTGAATAGGGCTGGACGTAATTTTTTTTTTTAATTGTTTATTTATAGAAGAATAAAGACAATGTACAGCATATCACAAGAGAAAAGGTATTTCAACTTTCGGTGATACAAAGCAAATTGAACTGAAAGCATGTCAGGAACACAGATAAAGTCTGACAAGACAATTCTTAACAAAAATTTAACAATGCATTGCAAACACACCGTAATCTGAGATAATCAGAACTCAATGAGAATGATCAGTTCCAGGTGAAAAAAAAAATAAAAAGAAATAGAAAAAAAAAATGTAAGAGAAAAAAAAAGGGGGAGATGAATCCAGAACAAAAGCACAAAAACCTATTATAAGCAGATGGAAGCACCATGGGGATCAAGTGTTCTGAAGAGATTCAGGCAAAAAATCTGATGAGAACTCAGAATCGTCCCATAATTTCCATATTTTATCAAAAAGAGATAAAGTATCATCAACCTTAGCAGTCAAATGTTCCATCCTCCGTATGTCAGCTATGATAGAAAGGACGTGATGGAGAGTGGGGGGTGAAGTGGAGAGCCATAACCTAGGAATGGCTCTCTTTGCAGCTAAAAGAACAAAGGACATGAGTTTCTGCGAAGTTTTAGACAATTCCAAAAGGGGCAAGCCCAAAAGGAAGTGTATAGGCGACAAAGGTACAGGGTGAGATAGTAGTTTACGCAGGAGCTCTTGAATTTTAATCCAAAAAGGGCCAATGAGGGGGCAGTCCCAAAAAACATGGAAAAGTGAACCCACAGACCCACTGCACCTCCAACAGCACTTAGAAAGGGTGGAGTCACGAGCGTGCAGTAAGTCCGGGGTCCTGTACCAAAACATCAACATTTTTAAGGAAGTCTCCCTCTGTACTACACAACGTGAGATTTTTGACGTATTGTCCCATATTTTCCCCCAATCCAATAACGAGATTGGGCGTTGGAGAATAGTAGACCATTTTTTCATATAACCATGTGTAATGTCTGTCAGGGGAGGCGTGTCATGTAAAATCTTGTATATGGATGAAATCTGTTTGGACTCATAGGGACCAGCAACACATAAGAGTTCAAAATCTGTGGGCCTCTCCAGCGAGAGCGAGGGGAAGGTAGAAAGAAAAAAATGTTTAAATTGTAAATAAGAATACTGAAGGGAGGCTGGAAGGTCATATTTTGATTGTAAATCTGAAAATGATAAAAAAATACGTGTGGTCGGGTTAACCAAATGTCGCAGCTGAAAGACCCCAGCCCTCGTCCATGGATACATCCTCCTGTAAGACATACCGTCAGGTATTTCTGGATTGAAAAGGACGTTCATTAAGGGAGAACACTTAGAGGAAAGGGAGAACCGCTCCACACACTTCCTCCAAATGGCGAGGGTAAACAGCATCGGGGCCAGACATAAAGTTCTCAGCTGGGGCATACATTTAGTGGAGGAAGGCCAAAGCATATAACAGGGGTGCACTGGGACAGTAATCGCCATCTCTATCTCTGCCCATCTAGAGGGGGCCTTTCTAGAAACCCAGGAAGTTAGCGTACGAAGATGAGAAGCGTAGTAATATTTAATAATGTCCGGCGCTGCCAAACCCCCTCTATGTTTAAGAGCAAACACCACTGACTGTGCAATCCTATGGGAAGCATTATTCCATATAAACTTGAGGCACCGCCTCTGGAGATTTTTCAGCTGCGACATAGGGACAGAGGTTGGGAGAGTCTCAAAAAGGTATAACAGTTTAGGGAGAATCGACATCTTAAGGACATTAACCCTTCCCAAAAGAGATATCGGAAGAGAGGTCCACAGATTCAAGAGACGGGTTATTTCCGCAAACATGGGGGGGAAATTAGCTTGATATAGGGTGGAGTACGAGGAAGTGATGTACACTCCCAGGTATTTCAATGAAGAAGAGCACCAGCGATAATTGAACTTGTCCTGGAGAGACTCAAGGACGTCTGGTGACACATTAATTGGCAACGCTTCCGTCTTTGACTGATTAATTTTGAACCCAGATAAGACACCAAATGTAGATAGAGTGTTGTGTAAGGCAGGTAAAGAGGTAGAAGGGTGAGTGAGGGTCAACAAGATGTCGTCAGCAAAGAGTGATAGCTTATAGTCCCTCTATCTCAACGGGACCCCCCGTATATCTGGATGTTGCCTGATGGCCGCTGCCAAAGGTTCAAGACTCAGAATAAACAGCAAGGGCGACAATGGGCACCCCTGTCTGGTGCCATTACTAAGGGAGAACCGCCGAGACAGATAGGAGGAAAGCTGTACCTGGGACGAGGGAGTGGAATAAATAGCTTGCAGGGCTTGAATAAAAGGGCCAAAGAACCCATATCTATCAAGGACCGCAAACATAAAAGGCCAGCTAAGGCGATCAAATGCTTTTTGCGCATCTAAGCTTAAGACAACCGCTGCCTGCTTAGTCTTGGTTAGAAGGTCTATCAAATCCACAGTCCGTCTGGTATTATCACCTGCGTGTCTCGTGGGAACAAAACCCACTTGATCTCTATGGATCAAAGTCGTCAACAGCGGGGAAAGTCGGTTTGCCAGTAGTTTTGTAAAGATCTTATAATCTGAGTTCAATAATGCAATGGGGCGATAATTATCAGGTAATGAGGGATCCTTACCCGGTTTAGGGATAACAGTCAGAAATGCATGCAGAAAGTGTGAATGGGGGACGGTACCTTTGAGCAAGGAGGAAAACAGAGACTGTAGATGAGGGTTTAAAATTTCTGAAAAGGTTTTATAGTATGCATAGGAAAGTCCATCTGGTCCTGGGGACTTATGGGATGGGAGAGCTTTTATTACCTCCGATATCTCCTCTAAGGAGACAGGAGCATTAAGTATAGAGTTTTGTTCGGTAGATAACCTGGGCAAGACCAAGGATGACATAAAGGCCTCAAAGCTAACCTGGGAGAATTGGGGCGTCGAGTCAGCATTCAGACAATTATATAATTTCCCATAGAAGTCACCAAAAACCTGAGTCATAGCTTTGGGACAGTACGTAGGAGTACCATTCGATTGCATTAGGTGATCAGGGATCGAGAGGTGGGGGCGTGGTTTCAGTCTATTGACAAGCATTCTATGTGGTTTGTTGGCGTATTCGTAGAACTTTTGCCTAGCCCATACCATAGATTTGGAAATTCTGTTCATATTAAAAGATTTGATACGGTTCCGTATAGACATCACCACCCTCAATCGTTCCACCGTGGGGGAATCAAGGAGGAGCGTCTCTGCAGATCTGAGTTGAGTCAGAAGATCAGCTTTGAGCTTCATGGAGTCTCGTTTTAAACAGGAACAAGCAGAAATACACTCCCCCCTGAAAAAAGCTTTGTGGGCCTCCCACAGGGTGGAAATCTCCGACACTGAACCCTCGTTTAAATTAAAAAATTCAGATAATTTGTGTTGCAACTGGGTTTGCATCAATGGATCCTTAATAAGGGACTCATTGAGACGCCAGTGGCAGGTCCTGGGGGTTGGAGCAGACAATACTATATCGATCTCAATGGGTGCATGATCCGACCAGGTGATTGGATTAATCTCAGAGGAGACAACATATGGGAGCAGAGGGGCTGTTACAAAAAAATGGTCCAGTCTGGAATAAAGCTTATGAGGCGGGGAATAAAAGGTGAACCCCCTCTGAGTCGGGTGTTTCACTCTCCAAGTATCATAAAGATTATATGATCTAGTCAGTTTACGGAATGAGGCAGACAATTTCTGGACAGCACTTCTTGGAGTATCCTGAAATAGGGCCCGTCTATCCTTGGTCGGGGACATGCACACATTAAAATCGCCTCCTAAAATCATAAAGGGATGGGAGATAGCTTGTAATTTCTCAAAGACCGTCGTGAGGAAACCAATTTGGCCTACATTAGGGGCGTATATGTTCGCCAATGTAAACTGGGTGTTCAAGTGACTACAGTCCAGGAGCACAAAACGACCTCCAGGGTCCAAGTATGAGGAGAGGATTCGGATCGGACAAGAGCGTTTAATAAGGATTGCTACTCCTGCCTTTCCCGATGGATCTGAAGCCATATATGCTGTGGGAAATTGTTTGGACGCAAATTTAAAGGAGCCCCCATGTTTGAAGTGGGTCTCCTGAACCATAATCACCTCCGCACCGGAGGACCTGAATTCCTTCAAAGCTTGCCATCTTTTACTAATGGAATTCAGACCCTTCACATTACAGGAATAAATCTTCAGAGCCATAATAAATCAATCAAATGTACCGCCATAGTAACTGAAATTAGAGCTAAACTGTAAGACATCCATGGTGTATAACACATTAGAGCACACAAGCATATAAGTTGAAATGGTGCAGTAAAAAAAACACAAGATACCTGAGCAAGGTCAAAAAAAAGACCTAGAAAAGAAAATCCAAAAATGAAAAAAAAAATCAAGAAAAAATTGAAAACACAAAAAACAAAATTGAAAACACATTTTTTCAAAAAGCCCTGGAGATGAAAAAACTCCAGGGAACCCAGACAACAGCCTGGGGTAAAGGTAAGGGGCATGACAACCCGTGGGATCCGAGAGTGGGTCCCCGTCTCAGCAGAGAAAACAGTCAGCGCCGATCCAAGATGAGCCATCAAATGAAGCATCAAAGGGGCTGTCCACAATGGCAGTCAGTGCAAACATAAGAGGATTCAAAAAGGTCAGGAGTGGACCGGGAGTTCAAGTAGGCATCATTAGCGTGAGTAAATAAAAATAAACATATGAGAGACAAAAAAAATATTATTCTTGGGCCCACGAACTCCAGCACGATCAGAGCAGACATCATCTGACCATGAGATAAAAGAAATAAGGGAGGTTGTAAGGAATTCCACAAGAGCAAGATTCTTCAGGTTTGGGATCTAGAAGGGGTAGCCCGCTGTGGAGTAGAGAATGCTTTTCGCGACCTGCGTTGCACCGGGGTCCAAATCTTGGCCGGTGTCATCAGAGGTTTGGGGTTCAGGACAGGGAGTTGAAGATCCTCTTCAGGGACAGGGGGGAGACCAAGGTTGCGGGTGAAGGCCTCACTCTCGTATAGGTCTCTCAGAGAATATTGGACCCCATCTTTTAGAACTGATAAGCGGAAGGGGAACCCCCAACGATAAGGCACTTGATGGTTTTGTAGATGGGTGGTGACAGGACGAAAGCTGCGTCGCTTTGCCAAGGTGATTGGAGAAAGGTCATTGAAGATCTGTATTTTGGCCTGTTTAAATTCGATGCGGGACTTGTTACGGGTCGCAACAGTGAGGGCTTCCTTGCTCTCATAGAAATGAAATCGAACAACAACATCTCTGGGGTTGGAGCCAGCAGGCAGTTTAGGAGCAAGAGACCTGTGAGCCCGATCAAGGCACCAATCAATATCTGGGATGTGGGACGCTAAGGTGACGAAAAGTCCCAATAGATACGGGCGTAGCTCCTTATCCGTGACCGATTCGGGGACCCCTCTTATCCGAAGGTTCTGGCGCCTTTCCCTGTTCTCTAAATCCTCCTGTTGCAATTGGAGTTGGGAAAGTGTATTTTTCATGGTAGCATTATCTTCTTCTAAGACATGTACATACTGGGTGAGGTCATCGAATTTAGTCTCTAATGTGTCCGTGCGTTCCCCTAATTGATCAATCTCCCTCCGGAGCTCTTGAGTAATTTTACCCACCTCTTTGGTGATGTTATGAGTCAGGTCTTGAAGGAGTGACTGCAGCTTGTGGTCCAGAACAGCAACTGTAACCACGTCCGTGGTCCCCGGTGACTGGGCTTGCTGGGATCCATTGTCCGCCATAGGAGCCGTCACGTCTGCCGATAGGGAGTCGGCACGATCCGACGGACCTACCGAGATAGCCGAGGCCGGGGATTGCGGCCTATACAAGAAACGTTCCATATCACGGTCAGGTCTCGGGAGTGGTGGCGGAACAAAACCTCTATATACAGCTTTTTAGAAGCCAATTTTTCCCATATGGTGCAGAGATGAGAATCGGGCACTTGCTAGATAAACTCCTGGGGTTGTGTCAGCTTTAAATGCTTAGCAGGAGCTGCGAATATTGAGACGGGGACCGGGTCTATCCCTCTATGAGACCACCATCTTCAGAGGCCGCACTTGCACCTCCTGCTCTGTCTCCTCGCACCGGTCACTGGCCGTCTCGGGGCACCTCCGCCGCTCCTCGGGTCCCAACCACCACGACCTCGCAGGCCAGGCAGACAAAGCGATGGGTCCGGTGTGTCCTGAAGCGGAGGTCGATCGTATCGCGGCCGCGATACTCGAGCCCGGTGTTTACGAGGGCTTTGTAGGCCTCAAGATGGCGGCGGCTCGTCTGTGCACTGATTCGGCCACGGGCCTAAGTATGGAGCGAGCGGCTGTCCGGGGCACCTCCGCCGCTCCTCGGGTCCCCACCACCACGACCTCGCAGGCCAGGCAGACCAAGCGATGGGTCCGGTGCGTCCTAAAGCGGAGGTCGATCGTATCGCGGCCGCGATACTCGAGCCCGGTGTTTGCGGAGGCCTTGTAGGCCTCAAGATGGCGGCGGCCCGTCTGTGTACTGATTCGGCCCCTGGAGCGAGCGGCTGCCCGGGGACGACCAAACAGGTATGTACCTGTGCAGGGGATCACCAGGAACCAGGATAGTGTTGTTTTGGGGCGAAAAAAACGAACTCCAGCAGCCGATGGCAATGGATTAGGCCTGGGTTCGCAGAGCTCCACTAAGTTGCGTCCTTCTCCTCTCGCATCCGGGCACGCCCCAGGGCTGGACGTAATTTACGTTCACTTCGAAAGCAATTTCGAGCATGCGCACTGGGATTCTTTCACGAACGGCGCATGCGCCGTTCGTAAAAAACGTAAAAAACGCGGGGTCACCATAATTTAAATAAAACACGCCCCCTCATCATCTTTTGAATTATGCGCGCTTACGCCCGCCCCATTTACGCTACGCCACTGTAAGTTACGAGGCAAGTTCTTTGTGAATACAGCACTTGCCTCTCAAACTTACGGCGGCGCAGCGTAAATACGATACGCTGCGCCACCATAAGAAGGGGCGCAGCTATGTGAATCTAGCCCCAAGTACGTTTAGGTGCAAACTATACAGCACACGGGCAATACAACATATTAGAACACTGCAGCTAGCACAATCAACTGGCTGACAAATAGGAATAGCTGATCTAGCTAAACTATACAGTGTATAAATATATGTACAGCACCTGGGATGTATATATATCCTCTACACACTGTAAATTTAACTAAACTGACTAGCCTGCCTGCTCTATCTATCTATCTAGTAAAAAAGACACGGGGCCAGATTCATGAACAATGGCGCAGATTTGGACCGGCGTAGCGCATAATTTTTAGACTACGCCGTTCCAGCCGCGGAGGGTGATTCAGCAAATTTTTTTTGTGTAAGATGGGCCAGCGGGGCGGATTTTAGATGGCGTAAGGCGGGGTAAGGCCAAATGGGAGTCGCCCTATGCTAATGAAGTGCCGACCGTGGCTACGCCGGCCCACTCCCAATGCCCAGTCCATAAATCAGGCCAGACTTCCGCCCTGCAGGTGCAAATGTACTGAAGCTTTTTTTTCCCAAGCTAGGTCGTTTGCAGTGTGGTGGGGCAGGTTTGGGTGATGAGGAATCCTCAGGTGGGTGGATGACCAATTTCAGCCCTGAGGAGAGGGCTGTAATTATTGAGGGCCTCTCCCAACATGGGGAACGCCTCTATGGGCCACAGAGTGCCTACAATGGCAAGGCTGACAAACTCCGAATTTTTGCAGAGATCACAGCGCAGGTGAATGCTTTGGGGGTGGCGGAGAGGGAGCCAAAGCACATCCAGAAGAAAATAAATGATTTGCGTCGCTTAGTAAAAGAAAAATTGCCAGTGGAACAGGAGGAGGACCAGCCAGAAGGATCACCCTGACAGCGGAGGACCTTGTTGTGGCCAGGTTCCTGACTAGGGAGCTGGTGGAGGGCCTGGAGGGCTTTGATTCTGGGGATCAGCCCTTGAGGAGAGGTAAGTGTGTTTTATCTTCTTTCGGGTGTGTTGCATGTGTGTGTGTGGGGGGGGGGGGAAGGGAAGAAGTGTCAAGTGTGTGGGTCCACCAACATCTGAATGTTTTGTGTCCTCCACAGATGTGCAGGATGGAGCTGGGCCATCATCGGCTGCAGGGCAACCCACCACATCCAGGGTGGAGACTGCCCCTACGTCTGGGATGGAGGAAGTGGAGGAGGAGCAGGTCGTGTTAGAGGAGGAGACTCTTTATTTATTGGTGGAGACCCCCATTCCTTCCCCCTCCCAAACCTCCCCCCTCATGAGAGTTTCCCCCTCAAAGCTCTCAATCCCTATCAGGGATTCCCCCTCACGGGACCCCAGCTCCTCCAGGGCCAGCCCCTCACGGGACCTCAGCCCCTCCAGAGCCAGCCCCTCACGGAACCTCAGCCCCTCACGGGACCCCAGCCCCTCCAGGGCCAGCCCCTCCACCCGGCCTCAAGCCGCTCCTGCCCAGAGGAAGGCTTTAAAAAAAACGAGGGGAGTCCCTGATCAGCTGGAGTTAAATCTTGCAAGGGACCAAACCAGGCAGACCTGCCACATTGGGACTCTTGCGGGGGATCTAACACGGGTCGCAGCTAGCCTGGCGTCCTCTGCCGAGAGCCAGGCTGCCTGCACTGTGGCAGTGAAGGAGGCTGTTACGCAGCAGGCTGGGCAGAGTCAGCACATCAATGAGAGCCTGCTGGACGTTGTGGGGAACGGGGCAGCCCTTCTGTCCTGTCTGGGGGACCTGCAGGACACCACATCTGAGCTGGTTGCTGAGGTCCGGAGCCTGGCAGGTGCTGTCAGAGAGGAGGGGAGGCTGACACGGCGCCAGCAGCGCAGCACTACCACCCGCCGGCTGCGGATGCAGGCTGCCACCAATAGCTACCTCCACCGGCTAGCCGTGGCAATGGAGGGCAGGCAGGCAGCTATGGAGAGACTGAGGGAGGTTCCACCACCAGCCCCCCCAGCTCCACCTCGGCCCCCACGGTGCGTGGGAATCTGTCAATTTGGTAGAAATCTCTCATTGTCTTCAGCCGCTGGACCTCCTGGGTGGGTTTTAGGATTTGGTTGGCCATGCGTCTCAGGATTGCAGGGATAACTTGGTGCACACATCTGCTCATGGTGGATTGTGACATCCCAGCCGACAATCCACTTGTTCTTTGAAAAGATCCAGTGGCCAGGAAATGCAGGGTTGCCAGGACCTTCACCAGTGGCTGCACTGCATGTGTGCGGTGTGTCTTGCTGGTGATGTCATCCTGCAGGATTCTGGTTAATTCCAGGATGACTTCACGGCTTAATCTGTAGGTGCGATACACCTCCAATTCCCCCATGGCAAAGACGTCAATGCGCGTGCGGAATATCCTCTCCCGTGCCCTCCTACGTGCCCGTCGACGCAATAGTGCAAGGACCACGGCTGCCCCTGGCATGTTGGCACACAGATGTGTTGTCCAGCAAGTGTTGTTGCTCAGCTCGTCTGTAACGCTGCTGCTGCTTTAGCTGCTCTCCAGCTGACCTGTGCAAGTCTGGTCCAAAGTTACCCCTGCTTTTATGAGGGGTAACTTGGCGCCGGAATTTTCAGTTCCGCGCACCGGGAGTAGCCTGCGCCGGTCAAGCTTAAGTTGATGAATCGGCCCAACAACCTCATTTGCATATTTAAAACACAAAAACCATGGCCGCGCCAGATCCGACCAGCGTAAATCTCCACCAACGCCGCGCCGGCGTGGAAATGTTACACCGAGGCGATGAAGTCTATTTGGAGGCGTAATCTGGTTCTCTGGGTATGGCGCAGCGATCCGCTGGCGCAAATCTGCACTTACGCCGCGCATCTCCCAAAAAAACGGTGTAAGTGCTACATGAATCTGGCCCACGGTCTCTCTCTCTCTCTCTATAGGACTGATCTTCTCATTAACAACACCGCAACACACTACACGAGGCCGCCTTGCAGGCGGCCTTTTATAGTGTGGGGCATGTGCTAAATCCCTGAGCCATAATTGGCCAAAGCCACCCTGGCTTTGGCCAATTATGGCTCCCCGTTTTTTGCACGCAGTGATTGGCCAAGCATGCGGGTCATAGTGCATGCTTGGCCAATCATCAGCGCGCAGGGCCGCAGTGAATTATGGGCAATGGCGCGTCACTCTAATTTGACGCGAACGACCCGTTTTGTTCGAATTTCGACGAACAATCGAACAGGCAATGTTTGAGTCGAACGCGAAGCTCATCCCTAATCAAGAGTTCAAATTTAAAAGGTTAGTTAATCACTGATTGAGGTTGTTGGAGAAAGGATCAAAGTGAACAGCACATAGGGGGTATCTTCCATATTTTACTGTAGAGTGGATTTAATCCTTGGCTTCAGTAAAAAAAAAATCTCACTATGGAGTGAAATGCTTCACACCTAGGAGTGTGGTGAACTTCATTTACACATCTTTTGTTGCACAGAGAACCTGGACTTTTGTGCACTTTTACATAATTGTTGGCTTTCACAGGAGTGTTTCACAGGAGGAAATGTGTATTTATTGTTCTTTGGAGATTTTATGTACTTGATTGCACCAATATCATTTACTACACTCACACTTTACCGTAGTATTAGTTGTACTTATGATATAGGGTTTTTTGCATTCATTTGAATATCTGCACTGATATTTCTGATCAGCTGCTGCGTAGAGAAGTCATATATTGTATTTAGATTGTTTAAGAGCAGCATCTTTGGAGTATAGCATATTGAGTAGAGTTGAGCGAACCCGAACAATTTGCTGTAAGTTCGGTTTTGGATTCGGTGTTCGGCAATGTAATGGCACGCTGCAGGGCAGCCAATCACCATTTGTTTTAATTGTGTGACCTAGAAGCCATCACAGCCATGCCTACTAATGGCATGGCTGTGATTGGCCAGTGCAACATGTGACCCAACATATTACCCAACCTCTATATAAGCTAGAGGCACATAGCACAGCTCGTCACTCTGCTTAGGTTAGGGTAGGGAAAGGCTGCTGCTGCTGCTTGTAGGGAGAGAAATATATAGGAGTTAGACTGTTCTGCTTCAGAAATCAAATTACACCAGTGCTGCATATGTTCCTGTGAGATACTCTGCATTAGATAATTTAGGGAAAGGTTCCTGATTGTACTTTTTAGGGACAGAAATATATAGGAGTCAGTCCTGCTTCAGAAATCATATTACACCAGCGCTGCATATGTTCCTGTGAGATACTCTGCATTGGATACTTTAGGTAAAGGTTCCTGATTGTGCTTTTTATAGGGACAGAAATATATAGGAGTCAGTCCTGCTTCAGAAATCAAATTACACCAGCACTGCATATGTTCCTGTGAGATACTCTGCATTAGATACTTTAGGGAAAGGTTCCTGATTGTGCTTATAGGGAGAGAAATATATAGGAGTCAGTCCTGCTTCAGAAATCATATTACACCAGCACTGCATATATTCCTGTGAGCTACTCTGCATTAGATACTTTAGGGAAAGGTTCCTGATTGTGCTTTTTATAGGGACAGAAAAATATAGGAGTCAGTCCTGCTTCAGAAATCAAATTACACCAGCACTGCATATGTTCCTGTGAGATACTCTGCATTAGATACTTTAGGGAAAGGTTCCTGATTGTGCTTTTTATAAGAACAGAAATATATAGGAGTCAGTTCTGCTTCATAAATCAAATTACACCAGCACTGCATATGTTCCTGTGAGATACTCTGCATTAGATACTTTAGGGAAAGGTTCCTGATTGTGCTTTTTATAGGGACAGAGATATATAGGAGTCAGTCCTGCTTCAGAAATCAAATTACACCAGCACTGCATATGTTACTGTGAGATACACCCTTTACATACTTTTCTTCTATTGTGCTATTCAAAAAACATAAAAATAATACAAATTTGCAGTGTTTCCTCCAGTGTTTGCAGTTTTTCCTCCATATCTGTACATGTGACATAAACACTTTAGCCAGTGTTCTTCTATTGTTCTATTCAACAAACGCCCATTTAGGGAAAAAAAATATATTTTGCAATGTTTCCTCCAGTGTTTGCAGTGTTTATTTTTATTTTTTTATGTTATTTTAAGTTATTTCCCTATCCACATTTGTTTGCAGAGTACTTGCCATGCTCTTACCAACATTTGTCTGCCATTTGCAGCCCTCTAGCCCTTTCCATTCGTGTTTTAGAGACATTTTAGTACTGAAAAGTTCGGGTCCCCATTGACTTCAATGGGGTTCGGGTTCGGGGTCAAGTTCGGGTCCCGAACCCGAACATCCAGGTGTCTGCTCAACTCTAATATTGAGGTAATGATGTTGTATTTGGTCAATGATGTCACCCATGATATCTGCCTGGTGGTTTTAGAAACAACAGTCTGCCAGAGATCTGTCATTTAGTAGCACTGTTGTTGAAAAATGAAAGATCCATGTCTGTCTGTTGTTTGCATTAGTGCTGGAGTGGTAGTAGTTTGTTTATAAACAACAGACGGCTATGGATCTGTCATTTTGCGATGGTAGTGTTACCGCTGCTAAATGACAGGTTCCCCGCTGGCTGCTGTTTGTAAACAACGAGCTGGGTATACTAGGTGATATTATTAATCAAATATGGTCATAGTCATATTTGATCAATGACGTCACTTGGGATCCCTGACCAGTTTGTTTACAAACAGTAGCCTATTGAGGAGCTGTCATTTTTGCAGTGTAACAGATAAACATCACCAGGCAGAGAGTCATTGTGATTGACAAGGATCTGCATCACTGGATTTGAGGGACAATGTTTTCTTTTATTTAATTCAGGGTGGTGTGTGTTCTTATTTAAAAAAAAAAAATTGGGGGATGAGTAACAAACAAAAAGGGGTGCCAAAAAACTCATATCTATACCCATATAACTCAAACTCAGACCCTTATTTGGGTTTGTAGCTTGGGTGGCCAGAAAAGGGAGGGCAGATTGCATGTGGTCCCCACCTGAACCATGCCACACCATAGCTCTTCAACATTGGGAGGATAACTTGCAGGGGGGGGGGGTTGTTTTACTGTTTTACAGACTTTTCTGAATCTGGAAGCTTCATTTGGAATAAAGAGACTCAAAGTACACCAGATATCTGCCCCCCCCCCCCAGGGAAATTAGTATTGGTTACATTTATACAACTTGTTTCTCGCTCCCCCCAAAATATATGAAAAAAAGATACCTACACCAAGAAATTGTTTTTCATCTAATGTCAGTGATGTTGTCCAGTGATGGCGATTCTCTACAGTCATGACAACCTACTGCCTATTGATGTTTCTACCCCACCACAACAATCCACCACCCTATGATGCTTACATGGCAAATGACAGATCCCAAGTGACGTCATTTACAAAATATAATCAGTTGTAAAGGGCTAAATCATTCTGCTCCACAACTTTACGTGCAGTTTTAGGGTAGTCCACACCTATGTTATTTAAAGGATTTTTTTTAAATTTTAATGTTGGCACATTAAATTTCCCTCTCTCAAATTAATGGTTTACTGAAAACATTTTATTTTTAATCAGTAGATGTCCCTCATGGCAGTGCCCAGATATCCCGGCTTTTTTTTTAACAAAAGCAAATTAGTTTTGAAAAGAGCCATTAAAAATGATTTGGTTCGCACAGACTTTAACTGCTTCCCGCCCACTGTATGCCAAATGACGGCCAGGCAGTGACACTCTCATTCTGGGAGGACATCATGACTTCCTCCCACTCTCACTATGCATGCGCCCGTGGAGGCGTGCGGCATGGCGATCAGTGGTGCGCTTTGTTCCTGGACACGGCACATCATCAATCCTGCTAAAGAGCCGATGATGAGGCTCTTTACCCATGTGATTAGCTGTATCCAATCACAGCTAAACACATGTAAACAAGGAAATGCAAGTTATCAGCATTCCTCGCCTCACGCTGACAGAGCGTAAGGAGAGGAAACCTGATCAGTGGCACTTCCTCACAGGGGAGAACTGCACAGATAATCAGGGCACTGATTATCAGTGTCCTGATTATCAGTACAGCCCCAAAAGTGCCCAGCACTGATGCCAATCAGTGCCCATCAGTGATGCTTGTCAGTGCCTATCAGTGCCTGCTCATCAGTGCTGCCTATCAGTGACCATCAGTGCCGTCAATCACTGCCCATCAGTGCCACCAGTCAGTGCACATTTTTGCCACCTATCCGTGCCTCCGATCAGTGTCCATAAGTGCCACCTATCAGTGTCCATCAGTGCCACCTACCGGTGCCCATCAGTCACCTATCAGTCTTTATCAGTGTTATGTTTCACTGCTGCCTCTAAGTGCCCATCAGTGCTGCATATTAGTGCCTCCTCATCAGTGCCACCTCATCAGTGCCTATCAGTGCTGCTTCATCAGTGCCCACCAATGCAGCCCATCAGTGCAGCCTCATCAGCGCACATCAGTGAAGGAGAAAAAGTCTTTATTTACAAAATTTTAGAACAGATATTAAGAAAAAATGTTTTCTTTTTAATTATCAGTCTTAGTTTTAGCAAAAAAAAAAACCACAGTGGTGATTAAATACCACCAAATGAGAGCTCAATCTATCTCAAAATGATACATATTTCATTTGGGCAAAGCATTGCATGACCGCCCAATTGTCATTTAAAATGCGCTGAAAGTTGAAAATAGGCCTAGGTAGGAAGGGGTAAAAGTGTCCAGAAGGCAAGTGGTTAATGGGCACTATGTTTAGGGTTCACTAATCAAACATCCAGTGAACCAAACCTTTACAGTTTTAGGCTGGGTTCACACTGGTACGACAAACGCTCCGACATTAGAAGCACATACTGCATGATGTGTACAAATCAATAATTCCCTAAGGCCCCGTACACACGAGAGGATCGATCCGCTGAAATTGATCCGCGGATCGGTTTCAGCGGATAGATCCGCTGGTGTGTACGATCCAGCGGATATTTATCCGCGGATATATTTCGGGCCGACCGATTTCCAGCGGATAAAAATTTCCTAAAATGCTAAGAAATCTATCCGCTGGAATCGGCTCCAGCGGATCGATCCGGTGGTCTGTACAGACTCACCGGATCGTTCCGTCCGAACCCATCCCTAGCATGCGTCGTAATGATTCGACGCATGCGTGGAATTCCTTATATGACAGCGTCGCGCACGTCGCCGCGTCATCATCGCGGCGACGGCGCGACGCGTCACCGCGGACGGAATTCCGCAGGGATTTTGATCTCCTGGTTAGTACAACCAGGAGATCAAAACCCGCCAGAGGATTTATCCGCGGAAACGGTCCTCCGGACCGTTTCCGCGGATAAATCCTCTCGTGTGTACTAGGCATAAGGCCTCGTACACACGACGGAACTTGTCTGCTGAAACTGGTCCGCGGACCAGTTTCCGCGGACATGTTTGGTCGTGTGTAGGGCCGACCGGACAATTTTCCTGGAACCATTTTCCTGGAACAATTTTCGCTGGAACCATGTCCGCCGGACATGTCCGATGGTCAGTACGACTCATCGGACATGTCCACTCGGCCGAAATCCCTTGCATGCGTCGAAGTGATTCGACGCATGCGTTGAAGCATTGAACTTCTGGGGTCGCGTACGTCGCCGCCACGTCACCACGTATCCTGTCCGCTGGGATTTTGGTTTGATGGTGTGTACAACCATCAGACCAAAATCTGCTAGCAGACATGTCCGATGAAAACGGTCCGCGGACCGTTTTCATCGGACATGTCCGCTCGTCGGTACGAGGCCTCAGAGAGCCATCTTAACTGGTCCGACACAAGTCGGTCCGACTTTGAAAAAGGTCTCTGCACTACTTTGGTCCAACTTTGATCCTACTTCAGCCCACTTAATATCATTAAAGTTGGATCAAAGTGGGATCATCGTCTTAGTCCCCTTTCACACTTATACGACTTGTACCATGATTTTCAATGACTACCATTCATACTGGCATGACTTTAAGTCATGCCAACTTCAAAGTAGTTCCTGCACTACTTTTTTTCTGAAGTCGGATCAAAGTCGGATTCTGTATTAACAGATCCGACTTTGGCATGCGACTTGTATACGACTTGTGCAGGAAGGGAAGCTTCACGCCAATTTAAAAAAAAACAAAAAACGCCATGGGTTCCTCCTTCATGAGCATACCGGGCCCTTCGGTCTGGTATAGATTTTAAGGGGAACCCCCACGCCGAAAAAACGGCGTGGGGTACCTCCCAAAGATCTAAACCAGGCCCTTATCCGAGCACCAGCCCGGCCGGTCAGGAAAGGGGGTGTGGACGAGCGAGCGCCCCCCTCCTGAGCTGTACCAGGCCATATGCCCTCACATGGGGGGGTGGGTGCTTTGGGGCAGGGGGGTTAATGAGGACAAGGGCCCCTTCCCGACAACCCTGGCTGTTGGTTGTCGGGGTCTGCGGGAGGGGGGCTTATCACAATCTGGGAGCCCCCTTTAATAAGGGGGCCCCCAGATCCTGGCCCCCCACCCTAGGTGAATGAGTATGGGGTACATCGTACCTCTACCCATTCACCTGGAGGAAAAGTGTAAAAAATAAACACACTACACTAAATTAAATCATTTATTAGTCAGCTCCGTGGATCTTCTTCCGACTTCTCGCTCTCTGGGGGTCTTCTTCTGACTTCGGGGTCTTCTTTCATCTTCTCCACTCTCTTCTTCTGCTCTCCGATGTCGTCTCCACGCTCCACTGTCTTCTTCCAGCTCTTTTACCAGCGAGGGCCTGGTCTTCTGCGTCGCCTTCTTCCCTCTTCTCTTCTTTGATGTTGACTCGACGCTCCCTCTCGCTGTAATGATGGGTGCGCAAGGATTTATATAGGCCTCTTAAGATGTCACAGTCCCAGCATGCTCCGGGTGGTGACGACATAATTACCCTGCCCCCTTATGTCGTCACCACCCAGAGCATGATGGGACGTCATAAGAGGCCTATATAAATCGTTGCGCACCGCACACCTGGCATTATAGCGGGAGGGAGCGCCGAGTCAACATCGAAGAAGAGGGAAGAAGGCGACGCAGAAGACCAGGCCCCCGCTGGTAAAAGAGCTGGAAGAAGACATCGGAGGTGATCGGCAGAAGGGAGAAAGAACCGGAGAGCGGGAGAAGAACCGGGGAGCGCGGAGACGACACCGGAGAGCAGAAGAAGAGAGCAGAGAAGACGAAAGAAGACCCCCGAAGTCAGAAGAAGACCCCCGGAGAGCAGATAAGTTGGAAGAAGACCCCCGGAGCTGACTAATAAATGGTTTTAAAAACCTGTGTAGTGTGTTTATTTTTTTGACGCTTTTCCTCCAGGTGAATGGGTAGGGGTACGATGTACCCCATACTCATTCACCTAGCGTGGGGGGCCGGGGTTTGGAGGCCCCCTTATTAAAGGGTCTCCCAGACTCCGATAAACCCCCCCGCCCGCAGACCCCGACAACCAACGGCCAGGGTTGTCGGGAAGGGACCCTTGTCCTCATCAACATGAGGGCAAGGTGCTTTGGGGTGGGGGATGCAGGGCCCCCCTGGCCCAAAGCAGCTACTCCCCCATGTTGAGGGCATGTGGCTGGTACGGCTCAGGGGGTGGGCGCTCGCTCTGGTGCTCGGATAAGGGTCTGGTATGGATTTTGGGGGGACCCCATGCTGTTTTTTCAGCGTGGGGATTCCCTTAAAATCCATACCAGTCATTCCATGCAGCCCGGCAGATCAGGAAAGGAGGTGGGGACAAGCGAGTGCCCCCCTTCTTAACCATACCAGGCCACATGCCCTCAACATGGGGGGGTGAGTGCTTTAAGGCAGGAGGGCCCTGCACCCCCACCCCAAAGCACCTTTTCCCCATGTTAATGGGTACAAGGGCCTCTTCGAGACAACTTAGGCCAGTGGTTGTCAGGGTCTGCAGGCAGGGGGCTTATCGGAATCTGGAAGCCCCAATTAACAAGGGGGCCCCCAGATCCCATCCCACCTATGTAAATGAGTATGGGGTACATTGTACCCCTACCCATTCACCCCCCAAAAAAGTATCAAAAATAAAAACAGTAAACAGGTTTTTGACAAAGTCATTTATTAAAGCAGCTCTGGCGTCTCTTCCGATTTCTTTCTCCGGGGATGTCTTCATCCTTCGGTTCTTCTCCTTCAGCTAATGATTTCTTCTGTTGCCGGTTCTCCTCTCTCTGCTGAGATCTTCTTCTGCTACCAGTTCTCCTCTCTGTGATGTATCTCCCTCTGCCGGTTCTTCTCTCTCTGTAGTTTTCTCCTGCTGTCTTCTCCCTCTGTTCTTCCTCCGATGCTCTCCCGATGCTGGCTCCAGCTCTAATGTTAGGTCTGCCAGGTGCCATTACTTATATAGCCAATCGGGGGTGGCCACCCGGTGACGTCATACAGAGCCCCCACCTCTTTGTAGGACATCAGCGCCCGTGGCATGATGGGGTGGTAACATCACAAGGGGGTGGGGCCTCTGTAGGACATTGCCGGTTGGGCATGCCCCCTCGCTATATAAGTAATGGCACACGGGGCACCTAGCATTAGCGTGGGAGCCAGAACAGGAGAACATAGGAGGAAGAACAGAGGGAGAAGACAGTGGGATAAGACAGTGGAGAGAGGAGAACGGAAAGTGAAAAAAAAACAGCGCAGAAATGAGAACCAGCAGCGGAAAAAGACATCAGCAGAGAGAGGAGAACCAGCGGTGGAAGAAATCATCAGCGGAGGGAGAAGAACTGGAGGATAAAGACATTGCCAGAGGGAAAAGAAATCTAAAGAGACGCAGGAGCTGCTTTAATAAATTACTTTGTCAAAAACATATTTACTCGTTTTATTTTTGGGGGTGAATGAGTATGGGTACAATATACCCCATACTCATTCACATAGGGTTAGGGGCCAGGATCTGAGAGCCCCCTTGTTAAATCAACATGAGGACAAGGTGCTTTGGGGTTGGGGGCGCAGGGCCCCCCCCCCCGTTGAGGGCATGTGGCCTGGTATGGTGCAGGAGAGGGGTGCTCGCTTGTCACCCCCCCTTTCCTAATCTGCCGGGCTGCATGCTCGGATAAGGGTCTGGTATGGATTTTGGGGGGACCCCACACTGTTTTTTTGGCATGTGGATTTGCCTTAAAATCCATACCAGATACATTATAATACTGCTGTCGTCATCTCTAAAGATGTATCTTTGGGAAATTTACAGTAAGCAAAATTGGTGGTTAAAGGGGTTGTAAACCCCTTTAACCCACTTTAACCTACAGGTAAGCCTAGATTAAGGCTTACCTGTAGGTGTAACAAATATCTCCCAAACCTAAAAGGTTTAGGAGATATTTGCAGAAATGACAGGCTCCGATGTCTATGGCACATGCCGTAGAAAATGGTTATCAGATAGTCTTGCATAATTGGACCACACTAGTATATCACACAATCTTAAATCACACAAAATATAGTACTATACTAGTACAAAATATAGTACTATACTAGTACTAACTTTCATAATACGGTTGATATGATCTGGGTCTTCTAATTAGAGAACCTTTTTAGATAACTAAAAAGAGGCTCTATATACCTTCTACATTTTGCTATTACAGTATTACAGCCTTGTTTTTTCATCCTCCTGAAGCTATCATTTTTATTTTGTTTATTCTCTGCTGTGTATTTTCCATAATATCTACATTAAGTACAGGCTGCATCCATTTTAACTGTGGGCAGCTAAAGCTGCTGCCTGGTCACTTCCTGGATTTACACAGACACACAGAGCGATGCAGCTCTCATTGGCCCTCTTATGACTCCCCCTCCCCCCCTTCCTGGCAAACTCTCACGAGAGTGAGAGAGAGAGCTGTGCATGATGTCATAAGCCTAGGCTAATGACCAGACAAGAAACAGAAAATGGACTGTATGAGGTATTTACTGGCAGAAAAAAAATTACTATCCAAAGTTAAAACATCAGAAGAATTAATAGATGGGAAGCTGGAAAAATTACTGAAGGTCCACTTTAACTGCACTTTTTGTCTCCATCTGGTTTATGATTCCTGATATTACATAAGGGCCATGAATCCAAAAGATGCAGGCAATCCACCTATTTGTAAAAAATAAATGACAAATTATACCATCAGGAGCACCACATGGATCAGTTTCTCTTCGCGTTACAAACACTCCTGATTCAAACTGTTCATCTGGATCCTCCTACTCCTGCTGCTCTGGTACAACCAGTGTTGCAAGCTAGCCCTGCTGCTGCTCCTGTCCCTGTTCAGGTAGCCGCCTCTGACACCACTACTGTAACATGTATGAATGGTTCTGCTTTCCCAGCGTTTTTAATTACCCACTCTGACATCCAAACTTTGGCTTCTGTTTTTTTTACTACGTTCCTGAACTTTGTTATTTTTGCGTTTTAACCGCACTTTCTGTCTCTGTCTGGTTCATGGTTCCTAAAAAAAATTTATAACAACAATTACACCTTTTTATTTAACAGTAAAAAAGTACACTTAAAAAAAGAGAAACCAATCAAATCTTGCATGTATTACGGTTTTCTTTTCTGAAATTAGCAATAGAAATTTTTAAATTTACATTTGATATTACAAAATACATTACGGTAGTTAATATAATTTTGAAGGACAGCTTAAACAGTTAAGGATATGTTTGTTTGCCTTTAACTGAAAAGGGAAATGTTGGTTTGGATTATTTCAATGCAGTCATACAGATTATGAAATTATTATATAATACTTCAAATTAGGCCTCTTAATTAACAAAACAACTGAAATAATTTTTAGACTCAGGAGCAATAAGCGCATTGGGACACAAAAGCTCCCTACTGTTTAATTAATGCTATTTACAACTAGCTGTGTTGGTATTCATTTTTTTTTTGTATCCCCTCAGGAAAACACATTTGAAATCAGCCTCCATTGTTTATATTACTATGTGTTTTCCATATTTATTTATAGACTTGTCAAGATGGGAAAACAATTTTTAAATAATCATTTATGGTGCACTTTGCATCTTGCACCAACATATGTGCACAGCCCAATCATATATAGCCATTAGGAATGATCTGATGGTTTGATTCAAACCCTGGTTCAGATCAGATTCAAACTTAATTGTTATTTGACTAAACCTGCGACTACAATGGGAAGTGAAGCATTGTGACAGCTTCTTGCTCAGTACTCCTGGTTGTTAGGGAGACACTGGCTGTGACATTATTGAACAAATACACTCATGTCCATATTTAGTAAGTTATATCACTTGGGAGACCAGTTTGGTTTACATTCTGTGGCAGGGATTAGGAACTGTCAGAGAGGAATGTGCGGTACCTCAGTGGCAAGTTCCCAAACGCCACTTTTTCTCACGGAAGGCGATTCCGGCTCTCTACCGGCATGTGGAAAGCAATGTCCATGCCTCGCTGGACAGGGTGGTCAGTGGTAAGGTGTATATTACCGCTGACTCATGGTCCAGCAGGCATGGACAGGGATGTTACCTATCTTTTTTTTTTTAATCAAAATAAAGTATTTTATTGAGACAGAGTAAACATACGTCACATTACATGCAGGATGCACGGCATTAAAAACAGGAATACAAACTCTACATTTACTCATTAAACCAAGTCAAGAAACCAGTAGGGGATGAAATGGAGGCCTATTACTCATCTCCAACTAAGTCCAGTTATGCTCTTCGTGTTCTGTCCCCCCTTGCCTGAGGGCCCGTGATTCTAGGTCTCAAATATATGGTAATTAATAAAGATCTGTAGTCAGGCCGTAAGCCTACGACCTGATTAGACGTTTTATCTATCTTTTTACTATGTGCCCGTGTCTCATGTCCAGTAGTATACATACTCCACCATCTATTTGGTACTCTAATGTACCCTGGGCCCATTCCCACCACCGTGTTTCCAAACCTTACAAAATTCCGAAAACATGTATGTTCTACCACACCTTTCTCTGCTGTCCTCTATCCCTGTAGGAGTCTATCCATAATTAGTTCCGCTGGCCCTAAGCCCGGTGTGTCCAACCACGGTTGCCATAATGAATAAAAATGTTTTGATGCCTGTCTATGTTGGTATGTAATTTTCTCTCGTATCAGCATGTTGTTCACCATCTTTACCCAGAGTCCTTCAGTAGGCACTCTGGGGGTGATCCAATATCTTGCAATAGCTCTCCGGGCCGCATATAGCAGCCGAAGCATAGCCGTGTGTCCACTGGGGGAGAGAGAAGGCACCTCCAGTGCCCCAAGGAGACACACCACCGGATCTCTCGGTACCGGAAAGCCATATGCTTGTGATATAGTATTCGTAACATAATGCCAGTATCTAAAAAGTTTCGGACATTTCCACATCATGTGAAGTAAATCCCCTTCATGTGCTTTACATTTTGGGCATAATGGAGAGTCTCTTATTCCCCACTTAAAAAGACGAGCAGGTGTCCTATAGACCCTGTGAAACAGGTATAAGTGCGATAATCTGTGCTGTGCAGAGACCGATACCAACGGGGCTGAAGTCAAGCATAATTCCCATGTATCCCCGTCTATGGGGCCTAAGTCTTCTTCCCAGCCCCTTCTACAAGGTAGTGTCGCCGCATTGTGGGTGATCCCAATCAGTCTGGAGTAGACCCGTGAGATCATACCCTTCTTATCTCTATTCGCTATAACATCAGTGTGTAGGGGGTGCTTTGAGATCGAAATAGGGGCAAGGCTACTCTCGCTCTGGATGGCATGTCTTAGTTGCAGGTATTTGTAGAACTGTGTTCTAGCAAGTAGGAATTCGTTTTCTAGATCAGAGAAGGACTTCAGGGCTGAGCCTACATACAGCTGAGCAATATAGTGAATTCCTGCCATGGTCCATTGTCCAAATCCCTCCAATTTAGAAAGTTCTTTGTAGTAGCGATTCTGCCAAATGGGAGTAAGGGGACAAACCCCCTTGATTTTAAAAATGGATCTAGTGTATTTCCATAATGTGTTCAATAATACAACGGATGGCAGTGTTTGTTCTAGGTGTGGGAGCCCTGCCTCTAAGTGTGATATAGCCGGTAGTAGAGAACCCTGTGGTATCAGTGGTGTCCGTACCGGGTCGCCCACATCTACCTCCCCCCAGTTCCCCAAGTGCTGTAGTTGTGATGCTACAAAGTAGTACCGAGCGTGTGGAACCGCCATGCCCCCTTGATCCTTAGCTAATTTTAGTGTTTTGAGACTAATTCTTGCCACTTTACCGCCCCAGATCAGATCCCTGAACTGAGCGTCTATCTGTGCAAACCATTTGTGTGGAATCCACACTGGAGAGTTGTGGAAAACGTACAAAAGCTGGGGGGCCCACACCATTTTAATAAGGTTTGCTCTACCCGTGACCGAAAGGGGGAGTTTTTTCCAGGCCACACACTTCTGTCTGAGCTTCAACAGCAAAGGGGTCAAGTTCAAAGAAAGATATTGTGTGGGGTCTGGGGTCACCTGAATACCCAAATATCTAAATTCTTTAACCATCAGTACATCTTTAGCACATTCAGGCAGAGGGCCTATCATGGGGTCTAGGGGCATGAGAACAGACTTGTTCCAATTAATACTGAAGCCTGATAGTTCCCCGAAGTCCGCGATTAAGGACATCGCATTCTCCAGAGACCTACCAGTATCTCCTAGGTAAATTAGCGTGTCATCTGCGAATAAGGAGATTACATCTTGCCCGGCACCCCTGGTAAAGCCAGTTATGCCAGGCGAGGCACGCATATGGATCGCCAAGGGTTCCAGCGCCAGGGCGAACAGCAGGGGGGAGAGTGGACACCCCTGCCGCGTCCCCCTGAACAGCCGGAAGGAGTCTGAGACCTCTCCATTGATTCTCATTCTAGCCTTCGGCGATCCATACAACAGTTGAACCCACTTCAAGAAGGAGGGACCCACTCCAAATCTATTTAGCACTTCCCACAAATATGGCCATTCCACACTATCAAATGCCTTGGCCGCGTCCAAGGAGAAAATGGCCCTATTGCCTGGGTTGTCCACTGGTATTTGCATATTAAGAAATAATCTTCGCAAATTTTGTGCAGTTGATCTAGTGGGGATAAATCCCGATTGGTCTCTATGAACCACGTGGTGGATACACTTAGATAGTCTAGTGGCCAGGACCCTAGCTAGGAGTTTCACATCGAACGTGAGCAGTGATATTGGCCTGTACGAGTCCGGGGAAAGGGGATCCTTCCCCGGCTTCAGCAGGACCACTATGAGGGCCTCGTCCATAGAGGAGGGTAGCCTTCCAGCCTCAAAGGCCGCATTATACACCTTTAGCAATATGGGTATAAGTTGTTCAGAGTATCTGCCATATACCTCAGAGGGAAGACCGTCAGCCCCGGGCGCCTTTCCATTATGGGCTAGTGCCAATGCGTTGAGAAGCTCTTCCCTGGTCAGGGGGGCATTGAGCATAGCCATGTCTGAGGCAGGAATACGTGGCATCTGATATTTATCTAGAAATGAATGTATCTGATCGGTAGTGGGACTAACCTTCGACGTATAAACGCCCTGGAAGAAACTTTTGAAGCATTCAATGATGGATTGTGTGGACTGACATACCACCCCCCTAGCATCAGTAATCGCAGTAATATGTGATGGCGACTGTTGGGATCTAGCTAATATCGCTAATAGGTGGCCTGTATTTTCTCCCTCCTCGAAATGTCTTTGCTGCAAAAAGAACCTTTTGTTTTCAGCAAGCTGCAACGAAAGGTCCTTGAGCATGGACTGGGCGGCCAGCCATCTTCTCTTATTATCCTCTGAGGGATTTGCTATGTAGTCTGTTTCAGAGTGGTGGGCATCCGCCAAGACCCGAGTCTCCCATTCCTTAGTATTAGTCTTAATAGTATTAATAGCTCTTTCTTTCCAAAATATTTTATTGGGTTTATAGGAAAATCGTACAACAAATACAAAAGGACTGGGGTACAATGCCTAGTCCAAAAAGAATTATACATAATCCAATGGTGTACAGCATTAACAAACAGGTATAGATATTTCATGGACTTGTTCGATTGTTGGGCTAGTTTAGGACTATACGACAGACCTCCAGGGAGAGGTAAAGGTAAAGATAAAGGTAAGTAAAGGCTAAAGAAACAAGTAGAGAGAGGGAGGAGAGCAAGAAGAGATCTTTATATATTCTAGATGCACAATAGCTAGAACAATAGCTTAACAATAGCTTAATACCTTGGGTCACCATATGTGAGCTTGAGTCATTAGTCAAAAGCTAAAGGGTAATGGGGGGGAGGGGAAGATAGTTACACTGTGACATCATAGTACCTTGGGTGAGTGGTGGTCACGGAGGTTGGGGAGATGTAAAAGTATAAGAACCTGTGGATAAGGCATTTTTTTCTGAGGTAGATAGGTATTGCAAGATGAAAGCTGACCACTTTAATTCAAACTGGATTTTGGAGAGCGAGGGAGTGGAGCGAGTGTCCATGTTATCTCTGAGTAGCAAAATTTTCAGCTCTTTTATCGTGGCTGATATAGAGGGAGGGGATGGAGTGATCCAGTGTTGGAGGATTGTCCTGCGAGCCGTGAGCAGGGCTAGTAGTATCCATTGCTGCGTGTGTCTGGGCAGGCGGTGATATATGGAGGCGTGTGTTTCCATGCGGGGGGGGCAACCAAAAAGTAGGAGTGTCGGGTCCATCATGGGGCAATACTGAGTCACTTTGGATACTAGGCGGATAACCGACGTCCAGAATTGCACTATTGGAGGGCAGTTCCAGAGTCTATGTAGAAGCGTTGGTTTGATTGTTAGGCACCAGGGACAGGCCGGGCCTATTTCAGGGGCCTTTGATGCAGAAAAGGGGTAGTACGCCCTGTGGATGATCTTGAATTGGGTCTCTCTCCACGACTCGTTTTGAATGACAGACCTGGTAAGACTGTACCCATGTATGATGTCATCCACTTCCACAATACCGGGCAGGTCTTTGGCCCATGACGACATGGAGGTTTTTTGTAGGGGTACTGACAGTTTACCAAGCAGTGGAGTGTATATGTCCGATATTGAGTAGGTACCATTTTTAACAAGGGTATCGATGAATGATGCTCGGAGGCGAACAGATTTATTCGGGCATATCTTGTTTATAAAGGCTACATATTGCATGTATGGGAAGTAGTGGTTTTGGGGGAGGTGGAATTCCAGTGACAGCTGGGAGAACGATTTGATAGTGCCTGTGGCATCCCGGAAAAGGGAGCGAATCTTATCTAGACCTTTGTCCCTCCATTTCGAGAAGGGCTCGTACTGGAGACTGGGTGTAAACATTGGATTCCCATAAATCGGGAGGTGCTTAGAAAATAGTGGAGATAGCCCCAGTTTTTTTCTGACTTCTCGCCAGGCCACTAGGGTGTCTCTGAAGAGCAGGTTATGTTTGATTGACACTGGTAGTTTCTGCAGTGGGCTATGGAGTATGGCCGCTAAGTCAGAAGGCCTGACCAACGATGACTCAAGGTTGAAGTTAGAGTATTTGGAGGAACCCAGTATCCAGTCCAGCCCGACCCTTAGTAGGCAGGCCAAATTATATAGCCGTATATTGGGAAGACCCACTCCACCCTCACTCTTCGGGAGAAACAGTTTGGTCAGAGCTATTCTCGGCTTGGCTTTTTTCCAAATAAATTTGGTTATGGCTTTGTTTAATAATTGGATATCCTTATGTTTTAGCAGTAAGGGCAGTGTATGTAGGGGATATAGTAGGCGAGCAAAACTGACCATTTTAAATAATGCGCATCTCCCGAAGAGAGAGAGAGGAAGATCCATCCAAGTTTCAAGTTCAGCCACCAACCTATTAATCAAAGGAGGATAGTTCAGAGTGTATAGAGAAGACGGTGTTTTGCCAATCCGCAAGCCTAGGTATGTTATATAGGTACTCGCTATTCTTAAAGAAGGGGGGGGTGGGCGTGGCGCAGGGGGGTGATACCTAAGGGGAGAATCTCGCTCTTCGAGAAGTTAATTTTGAGTCCCGAGCACTTACGGAAGTCTCCAAAAATATCTTGTATGGCCGGTATGTCGTGTGGGGAGATGAAGTAAATATCAGTATGTCGTCTGCGAAGAGAGCTACTCTTAATTCCTCCTGCCCTATGTGAAGCCCATGCAATAGAGGGGACAGAGAAAGAAGGTGGGATAGGGGTTCTATAGCGAGGTTGAAGAGCAGAGGGGAAAGAGGGCACCCCTGCCTCGTTCCTCTGTGTAGACGGAAGGGTGGGGACTGTATGCCTGCTGCAGTGACCGTGGCGGAGGGGGCTGAATATACGTTTTGGATGAAGGAATAGAACGACCCCTTCAGGCCCAAACGTTGCATAACCAGAGAAAGCCACTCGAAACTGACGTTATCGAATGCTTTCTCCGCGTCAAGGGTGACTATCGCTGCATCGTCAGAGGGGTGTGTCTGTGCATATTCGAGGGCCATCAGTACTTTACGGATATTAGCCGCGGCGGATCTGCCTTTTGTAAATCCTGATTGGGCGTTATGTATAAGTGATGGCATAATATCTCCCAGTCTGGTGGCTATAATCTTAGATAATATCTTGGAGTCTACATTTAGTAATGAGATGGGGCGAAAGGATCCTGGGTCTAGCGGGTCCTTCCCTTTCTTCGCAATAAGTTTGATATTGGCCAGGTGTCCCGTAGGAAGATACGGTCCTCCTGCCCATATGTGATTGAAAACCGTGTGGAGAGTGGGTAGAAGGTCTGGGTTCAGGAGTTTGTAGAATTCGGGTGTGTACCCATCTGGTCCAGGCGCCTTTCCATTAGAAAGACCTCCCAATGCCTGTTTAATTTCTGTCAGGGATATGGGCGCATTTAGTTGTTCTAGTTGTTCGGGGTCTATCAAGGGAAGTTTAGTGGTTTTTAAAAGGGTTTCGGCCAGATCCCTATCCACCGGTTCTGCGCTATACAGTGTGCTATAGAAGTTTTCCAATGTCCTATTGACATCTTTGGGTGTTATGGATAGAGAGCCATCGGGGTTCCTAAGCTTGTCAATGTGTGTCGGCGTGTAGGGGCCCCTAGTGAGTCTGGCTAGGAGTTTGCCTGCTTTGTTCCCAAATTTGTGGAAAAGCAATTGTGCTGCTGATTGTTTTGTTTTTTCCACTTTTTCCGCCCAATTATCAAATCTTTCTTTGGATGTTACCCATTCCTTAAAGTTACTGTCTGTGCGGTTGTTATTAAGGTTTTGCTGTGCTATGCGCAGTTGGTTATTCGCTGCCACGAATTGCCTTTGTGCGTTCTTTTTGTACCCCGCTGCGTATGAGATAATCCTACCTCTCATGTAAGCTTTACCCGCTTCCCAGAGTAAGTTAGGGTTGTCCATGTGTTGGGCATTGTCACGTAAGTATTCTGCCCAAGCTGCGGTCAGCATAGCTTTAAAATCATCATCATGGGCTAGATAGGCTGGGAATCTCCATTGAGGGGGAGATGTAGTTGGCCTAAGATAGTTGAGTGAAATCGCGATTGGGGAGTGGTCAGAGATCACCAAGTCGTGTATGATCGTGTCATGTATGCGTGGTAGGAGAGCATGTGTGCACAGAAAGTAGTCAAGTCTTGCAAAAGTCTTGTGAACTGGTGAGTAAAAAGTGAAGCCTGTGTCTATGGGATGCTGCAGCCTCCACGTATCAATAAGGTTCATTGCCTGTGTCATATGCCATAGTGGGGTGGGTCGGGGGGAATGGGCTGCTCGAGGTTGTAGTCTAGGTCCGCACCTGTCTTCCTGGTCATTGAGAGTCGAATTGAAATCACCCCCCACAAGATGAGGGGTGGAGTCATGTAGTTGTAGGAGTGGTGTCAATCGTGAGAAGTATTCCTGGTCAGGAGAGTTGGGGGCATAAATGTTGGAGATCCGAATGTCTCCTGTGGGGAGTCTAAGAAGTATTGATGTACATCTCCCTTCTGAGTCATTGGTGGTAGTGATTAGGTCATAAACCAGGTTTTTATGTATCAAAATAAGCGTGCCTGCCTTACGGTTGATCGAAGTCGATCCCACCACTTTCCCTACCCACAGTTTTTTCATTCTAAAAAAATCCTTATCTTCTAGGTGTGTTTCCTGTAGTAAAGCTACATCTGCCTTTAAACGTTTAAGGTGTCTGAGTATTTTCATTCGCTTTGTCGGTGCTCTTAACCCTTTGACATTCCAGGAAATTACTTGTAATTGGGTCATGGTGAGTGTGGTGTGGGGGTAAAGATGTAGAGATTTATAGTGTTCTTACCCTGTTTCCGAGAGGTGGCTTCAGGTGTGGATGATAAAAGGAAGCTTTCGGACTCACATTTGCATTGGCTAGACCGTCTTCTCATGGGAAAAGGAAAGGTGTCAAGAGAGACAGAAAGGAAAATAGAAGAAAGAGAAATTAACTTCAACACAACCATACAGTAATCAACTGACTTCGCTTTTTTCCGTATGTACTCTCCCCACCGGACGTACCGCTACACCGCCAGTAGGGGGGGCAAATTGTACTGGCATAGCCATATTCATGTGAAAACCTTGCAATCGCCTGTTTACGGGTCTCGGACTGGTTAATCATTAATTTAATTATGATTGCGGGCTATCGTGTGATAAGAGTACATACCTACTGAATGCTAAGAGGGAGGCACCCTTGGCGGGCCCAGAATACAAACCTAACACTTCGGTATGAGCCGTAGTAGCCCTGCCTGTAAACTATGAGGTGGGCAGCTTTGACAAATCAGATGCCATCGGCTAAATAAACAATATTGCTTAAAAACAGAGGAAAATAAAAGAAAAATGTAACAAGTTAACTGAGCTCACGATCACAATACCAGGCTGCAGGTATTCTGTCGATTTTGCAGCATGGCGCTTAGGGTGGAGACCCCAGGATGTGTATCTGGGTGTTAGTGCGCGCTGCAACGGCCCTGCAGTATTGGCATCAAAATAGCCCCGTAAGGAGATGGGGACATAAAAGGAGCAAATAAAGGATCAATACAGACGATCTGTTGGTATCCCAGAAGGAGTGGGTGGAAGTCATCCGGATCCTTGGTGTTCAGATGTCTGCGTTGGCTTGAGGCGCTTCGGTGGTTCCTTGCGTGGGCTTCTCTGTTCCCTTGGGCCCTGTTTCACTCGGTCTGCGTACGTGCTTGAGGGCTCTTGCGTGATGGACAACGATTGCAGGAATGCTCTGGCCTTCTCAACCGATTGGAGTGTATGTTGTTTTCCATCTGGAGCTTGTAAACGTAGCACCGCTGGGTAGGCCAGCGTGAAGCGGAGACCTTTTTTATATAGCTCAGCGCAGATAGGTTGGAAGTCTTTCCTTTTGCGCGATACCTCTGCTGAATAGTCGGCAAATAACAGAATTTTGTGTCCCTCAAACTCCAGCGATCTGGACTTGCGAAAGGCCTGTAGCAACTCCGTTTGGTCAGCGTAGTTCAGGAACTTGGCAATAACGGGTCTGTGTCGGGCCTGGTCTTCAGATTGCGCGCCAATGCGATGCGCTCTTTCCACCACGCATCTGTGGTTTAGGCCTAAAATCTGCGGCAAGGCCTCTGCACAAATGACCATCAGGGAGCCTTGTTTGTGCGACTCAGGGAGGCCTATTATGCGTAAATTATTTCTTCTGGAGCGATTCTCGAGGTCCTCCATGCGCTCGTGTAGGATCTGCTGGTCCTGGGTGAATCGCTCCAGGGCTGTCTCCATACTATGCTGGTCTTCCTCTACCGAGGACACCCGGTGTTCTATTGTGTCTAGCCTTGTGGAGTGCTCTCCCAGCTCTCTCCTGAGCTGTTGTATGCCCTCCGCTACCGCCCTGTCCACCGCCGCTGTAATAGTGGGTGAGAGCAGCGCAGCCACTGCTTTTGCAATTCGTTCATGGGTGCTAGCGTGGTCAGGCATAGCGGGGAGTGAGGTGTCCATACCTTCCGGTTGGGGTCCACTGTCCAGCTGAGGACTGGAGGAGCTTGGCTGCGGGCCTCCGTGGGTCGAGGTAGTGTCGCGTGTGACCTCTGCAGCGGCCATGTTGCCCAGGGTCGAGGCCTCCACTGTTGGTTCCGTGGCGCCCGATCCTCTGGCCGCTCGGGCTTGAGTGAGGTATCTCTCCATCCGCTGGGGTTCCCGCGGGATGTGGGGATGTATATCTCCGTAGTCCGGGGCTATGCCGGGGCTTTGTAGGCAGAATTATCTGGCGGTGAGTGCGGAGCCTCCGGAGCTAGCGTCTCCTACATACGGCGCCGGAACCGGAAGTAGTATTAATAGCTCTAATAAGTTGACCCCTCAAGTAGGCCTTTGCTGAATCCCATACAATCCGCAAATCGGCTGACCCTATATTGTCGCTAAAGAAGTTGGTTAGGAGCAGCGGGATCGGGTCAGAATCTGTCAATAGGGACAGCCAGAATGGATTAAGTTTCCACAGGCTATTTCCTCTTCCCCCTCCCAGGCCTAGATCTATCGTGAATGGGGAGTGGTCCGATGTGTGTCTCGGGTGGTATTGGGAGGATCTCACCATGGGCAGTAGTGGCTCATTCCCCAGACCTAGATCAATCCTAGATAGTCCCCCTACCGAGGTCGACTGGCAGGAAAATATTCTTGCCTCTGGGTTGTGCATTCTCCATATATCAGTTAACCCTAACTCATCAACCAGTCGAGCAAAGGGTGTAGGGCCCTTCCTCCCATGTGTATCCCCCCCCACCGCACTTTTGAACTTGTCCTTCCCATGGTCCAAGAAATTGTTGAAATCCCCAAGGACTAGTACAGGGATACCAGGGAGGCAAGACATAAATTCGGCTAATAGCTTAATAACGCTAGATGAGAACGGTGGTGGAATATACACCCCCGCTAGTACACATTTTACCCCAGATAGGGAGCACTACAGGAAAACATATCTTCCATCAGGGTCAATCTTAGCATCTATATACGTGTATTGGGTGCCCCTCCGAATCATAATACTCACTCCTCGTGAATACACGGTGTGAGTAGAGTGGTATTGATGGCAGAACTGTCTGATTGCTATTTTGGAAGTGGATCCCGTTGGGAGGTGGGTCTCCTGTAAACAGACTACCTCTGCACCTAGCCTCTTAATGGTACGCATCACCTCCAGGCGTTTAACCGGAGAACCTAATCCCCGCACATTCCATGACATACATCTCGTTATTTTAGACATTGTATAACATGCAGTATATGGACAGGAGAATACTGTGACGACATGCATAAGTAGTAGAAGTATAGACAGGAGTAAGAATTCAACCAGATAGCAAATAGTGGGTCTGGGAAATTCACCGGGACAGGGGACCTAATCAAGCAAAAGTCACGCAGCGGGCAGTTTAGACCACGATAGGAATGGACATAAACCAGGGACAGTGCAAAAGTAAATTGGACAGTCAGGTGGAGAGTTAAACAGCATGGCACGGCAGAACTGTTTTTCAATTGAAAGAAATGTAATATGGCCAACATGGCCTGAATAACTTTAGTCAGTGGGACTGAACAGGGCTTTATGCAAACCTTCTGGGGGCAACAGTGGAAGCGCACCATAGTGTCTTAGAACTTCTCAACAGCCAACTTCTAGCTCTCAGCAACCAAAGTGAACATTAATCGCCTGTCGGCGAACAATTTGGAAGAAACAATAATGGATCCTGTTTGCGGGAGTAATGTTCTCTTTCAATCTGCAGGGCGTCTGCCCCTAGAGTCTCTGATCGATTGTTCCTCTCGATCCAGCCATTGTGCAGCAGCATTAGGTGAATCAAAAAATTGTACAGAGCCAAACACTTCCACACGCAGTCTAGCGGGGTACAGCATAGCATATTTCAGCTCCAGGCTTCTCAAACGGCGTTTAACATCTAGGAACTTGCTCCTCTTCTTCTGCAGTTCCGCCGAGAAGTCTGGGAACAGTGAAATCTTTGTGTTGTCAATTTTTAGGGCAGCGGGATTGATTCTAGCGTTGTACAGGATAGCGTCTCTGTCCCGATAGTGCAATAGTTTAAACAGAAAAGGCCTCGGTGGTGCACCGGGCTGTGGGGGTCTGGATGGCACCCTATGAGCACGTTCAACCGAGAACATGGGGGAGAACACTTCCTTCCCAAAAGCAGCTACCAGCCATTTCTCTATAAATTCAACAGGGTTCTTCCCCTCCATTTTTTCTGGCAGGCCTATGGCCCTAACGTTATTTCTCCTCATCCTGTTCTCTAATTCTTCCAGACGAGAGAAGTGCTGATCAATTAGGTGGTTGTTATAGGAGAGATCTCTCTGCATGGGCCCCATGTCATCCTCAATGGTGCTCACCCTTTCCTCCAGTGCTGAGGTTCTTTCTCTCATCTTTTGGGCGTCCTGTCTGAGAAAGGAGATCTCAGACTTCATCCCCTTGACTTCTGTGGTAAGGGCCGTTATGGATATATTGCACGAGGTCACCGCTGCAAATATGTCCCGTAAGGTGGGCTCTCCCTCTGTAGCAGGGCTCACTGGTGTTTGGGGCCTAGTGGATTCAGGGTTTGGAGTACTCATTGTGTCCCACAGAAGTCCCGCTTGCACCGAGTCCTCCAGGGGTACTGTGTCATCTGCTTCGGATCCCCCGCCTGGCGAGTCCTCCGGAGTGCTGGAGGAGGCCACCGGATCTTTTGGTAGCTGTTTGGAGAACAGTTTTTCCGCTGCCTCGCGGTGTTTCTCCCTGGCTGTGCGGCCTGCATACGCGCCATTTTGGGACATGTGCTCCGCCGGATTGTGGACTAGCTGCTTCTTCCCGGACGACATCGTGGGACCGGAGCGCCAAAAAAGGTATGTTCGTGATCCCGGGATTGTGAGGAATCCAGCGGTATGCTTTAGGGCGGTATTCGGTATCTTCCGCAGGATTTGAGCAAGGATTCTCGGCGGAGCTCACCTTAGCTGCGTCCGGCTACATTCGCTGCCTGGCCACGCCCCTGTTACCTATCTTTCACAGCGCATTGGGTGACTCTGCTGGCAGCTGGGAAGGATGCAGGACAAGGTACAGTAGTGTTGGAGGTTGTTCCGCCACCACGCCTCCAAAATGCTACTACTGGTTGTGACACACCTCTCTCCTCCACCCCCTCCTCTTCTTCCTCTGTGGCCTCTTCCTGTGCTGATGTGTCCTCAGAACCAGCGGTGCTTCGTAGGCGTTCAAGGAGCTACGCAGGTACGCAGGCAAAGGGATGCCATGCGGTGCTTGAGCTGGTGTGCTTGGGAGACAGGAGCCACACTGGGGCAGAGGTTCTGTCAGCTCTGCAGGGGCAGGCTCAGGGGTGGTTGATGCCACGCCAGCTTAAGCCAGGAATGGTGGTTTGCGACAATGGCACCAACCTCCTCTCCGCCCTGCGACAGGGACAACTGACCCATGTGCCCTGTTTTGCTCATGTCCTTAATTTGGTGGTGTAGCGGTTCTTGGGCAGGTACCCGGGCTTACAGGATGTCCTGAAGCAGGTCAGGAAAGTCTGTGTGCATTTCTGAAGGTTATATAATGCCAGTGCTCAGCTGGCAGACCTCCAAAGGGAATACAACCTGCCCAAGAACCGCCTAATCTGTGACATGCCCACCAGGTGGAACTCTACGTTGGTCATGATGCAGCGGCTGCACACGCAGCAGAGGGCCATCAATGAGTATCTGTGCCAATATGGCAGCAGAACTGGGTCAGGGGAGCATGTTTTTTTCCCCCACGCCAGTGGGCCTTGATCAGGGATGCATGCACTGTCCTGTCACCATTTGAGGAGGCCACGAGGATGGTGAGAAGTGACAGTGCATGCATCAGTGAGACTGTCCCTCTTATTCACATGTTGGAGCACACACTGCGTAGACAGGGCCCTTTGGGGCAGAACAGAGGGAGGAAGAGGAGGACTTACTTACCTCTCAAGGCCCCCTTTATCCAGACAGTGGTCCTCCTTGCCCGCCTAACACATAGAAGAGGAGGAGGAGGAGGAGGAGGAGTGTCCGCAAGGACACTAGTGGTTATAGACGGATGTGTGCTCTTGTCTCGGCTATGTCTGATCAGCATGGTTTGGGATTCGTAGAGTACGCCTGTAGATAGCCTCCATTCCACCTACAATAATGGTATAATCTGGATATGCGTTATTCTATGGAATGGCGCAGATTAGGGATTCGATCAGCGATAATCTGAGAGCTTGTTATCGTTTCTGGGGTCAGGGGAGGCGTACATGCATTCCCTGCCCAGACACGCCCATAAGACTTTAGCCAGCATTGTATGTATTCCATTCATGTACTCTATTCATTGTATTGTATTGTATTGTATTCATTGTATAGGACATCCTGTTAGAGGGATGCCTATATATGGTGCTTGCTATGTGGAGAGGACATCCTGTGATGACCACTCCCATGGGGGAGGTGATTAACTGGTGGAGTGATCACTTCCTGTTTGTGAAAATAAAGGAGCTGTGAAGCAGGCTTTTCAGGGCGATGATGGCGTCGATGGCGAACTGAGAACAAGCTGGTGTCAATGGTCTGTTACTGAATGAATGGAAGGGAATGAATGGTGAGTGAACCTATTAGCTTTAAAATTGATTTTTTCACTAAGACGAAATGTGTTACTATTAGAGACACGATATCTGTCTGTGTGCTCTGCACAAAGCCTGATTTCGCTAACACTGTGCATAGAGCAACAAATATGTTTATTTACTCATTTACGTATTAATTTTGTGTGTGTGTGATAGGCCTACAGTATTACAGTATCTTTCCTCAGTGGGATGTTACGTATGATACTAACAATGACAAGAAGAATATTGTAGAAAATAAACTATGGAATAGTTTATTTTCTACAACATTGATGATACAGTTTACAGTAGTATTCCAGTCACTGTGCAGTGATGCATTAGAATTGTGGTAAAGTTACTGTAGGTAAAACAACAATACGATTACATTGGTAACTCATTCTGTACGGAATACATAAGGTATACATTACAAAAGGAGTGTTTTCTTTTGAATTCTATGTCTAGGATTGGATGACAACCTTGCACAGGTGGCCGAGGAAAACTTCTCAATGAACAACAAGAACAAGAGATCTGTAACATGGTGATTACAAATAATGCCATCACATTGAGACAGATCCGCACTGCAATCCTACAAGACAATGCCATATTCCAAAATGTCAACTCTATAAGCATCTCCACAATAGATATTCAAAAATTTCAACTCTATAAGCATCTCCACGATAGACCGCATATTGAAGAAGCATCACATGACAATGAAACTAATTTACAGGGTACCATTTAAGAGGAACTCTGACAGAGTGAAAGAGCTGCGGTACCAGTATGTACATGTAAGTCAGTCACTGGTTGTCCATCAAGATAACCTTTTTACAATTACCGTAAGCAGTGGTTCCTAAAATGTATTGGTTTCAGTACCCACTTTACCCGAATTCTGAATCCAGGTAATCCAGGTATGAAAGTATTTGATTTACGTATCTGATTTATAAACATTTTGCCTAAAAACTGCAGCTTACTGTATGATGCAATTATCATTATAATCCTTATTTTGAAGAATATAACATACAATACAATAAGAAAAAGGGTCAAAGAGCTGCAATTACAGTAGTGCCTCCCATGTAAATCTATCTAATACTATGGGTTTTACTGTAACATTTCAGTAAGTCTAGTCGTTGATAATTTTTCCCCTCCCCTTTCTGTCAAATACCCCCTGTAGTACCTTTGCATAGGGAACATGTACCCCAGGTTTGGAACCACTGGAATACTGGCCAGTAGTATATTGAACTTGTGTATAACATAGAACATTCCTATGTAACTGTCTGTAACTGTAGTGTATGACTCTTCTGTATGACTGATTTGATATTTTCTTTTTTTACTCTATTGTAGAGAATAATGACATTGGAAGGAAACAAGACCTCTCACATACTCGTGTATGAGGCTGGCTTCAACCTGGCCAAGGGCTGAAGACATGGCCATAATTTTATTGGCCACGGTGGATGTCCCAGGCCAGCGAGGGGGCAACATAACTATGTGTGCTGCCATTACTGAGAATGGTGTGGCGACTCACATCCCCAGTCTTGGCCCATATAATACACAGAAGCTCCTCATCTTCTTGGACCGCCTTCATTTGGATTTCATCCCTGAAAATGAGAGAGGTCTCATAGGGCCCCACCTACCACAATATATAATTGTATGGGCCAATGTAAATTTCCACCGTGGCCCGCTTATCAGGGCCTGGTTCACTGCTCATCCAAGGATGGATATGGTGTTCCTACCTCCTTACTCTCCTTTCCTCAATCCTATTGAGGAGTTTTTCTCTGTTTGGAGGTGGAGAGTGTATGAGCATCAGGCTCAAGATCAGAGGTCCCTGCTCCATGCAATGGACGCTGCCTGTCAGGATATTACAGGAAATCAGTGTAGGGGATGGTTGCGACATGCACGCCGTTTCTTCCCTCGTTGCATAGCAAGGGAGGGTATACGCTGCGATGTTGACAAGAATCTGTGGCCAGACAGACAGCAGCGTGTGGATGGGCTGGAGGGTGAGAACAGTGCCCAGGAGAGGGAGGGTGAGGACAGCGACCAGTGAAGAGATGTTACAGTAGTTGTGAAACTCCAGCTTTATTTACAGCATTGTAGGCTAAATGTAATTTTCCTTGTTTTTTGTTTGTTTATATTTCCGGATATTATGCTGTATACATTTTCTTTTTACTCTGATGTATGGAAGTTACTTTGTGTGTGAATGATAATGGTTACAATACTGTAAAGTAATTTTTCCTTGGTAATATGGGTGGAATGTGTGATGCCAAACCTTGGAGGCTCTTCTTACTCTAAAATCTTTTATTTTTTTCAGTTTTATACACAATTGTATTCAGTTAGCTAGACAAAAACTGTACAGTAACCATTGTCAATGAAGGACTGGTCCTCTGCCATAGAGACACAACATATAAACATTTTGACTTGCAGTGCTTACACAATGCCAAAGCATTTTGGGGGCACTGACTATTTGAATGAGAAAGAAATTTAGTTTTGACACATGAGTGAACAGTTTTGGGAAAGATATGAACTTTTGAAGGTGAACCATCCAGGTTATTTTGGCAAAAGCACCAAGAGAGTTGAGAACATCTGGTCTGTTTCAAGAAATGAGCCAAAGCAATTGAGAAGAATCTTTGCCATTTTGGGGGCACTGACTCTTTATATGGGAAAGGAATATGGTTTTGAAGCATGAGTGAACCGTTTTGGGAGAGGTATGAGCTTTTGCACGTGAGTTATAGTGTTGTGCTGAACTGTAAGACTGTTTTGCCAAATGATCTTAGAGTTTTGAGAATGTAATTTCTGTTTCAAGAAATGAGCCAAAACTGTGGAGAAAAACTGTAATGTCAAAAAAAACGATCGTGTGTGGGCTCCAGAGCATTTTTCACGATGTAAAAAAATGGGCATTAAAAATGGGCATTAAAAATTTAGACATACAAAAAGAAATAAGCGTGCAACCCCAATCTTTAAAAATTGTGCAATAACAATGTATCAAACCATAAATTTATAAAAAAATGGGTGTGTTGAAAAAATACCCTAGACCAGGTGAACAAAAAAATATTAAACCCAAACGAATAAACAATATATATGGATAATTGAAACATCAAAGTCCTCAAAAAATATATATATATCAAAATCTTGACCAAAATCTTGACCACCAGATATTTCCAAGAAAAAGTTCATTAATCGCTGCAGATTTATACCCAACTTCTTGAAGAAACTTGCATCCTTATATTCAATTGAAGAAATAAAAATATTGGGCCAGATTTACAGAATAGATACGATGGTGTATCTCCTGATACACCGTCGTATCTCTTGTCGTATCTATGCGGCTGATTCATAGAATCAGTTCCGCATAGATAGCCCTAAGATCCGACAGGTGTAATTGACTTACACCGTCGGATCTTAGGATGCAATACTTCGGCCGCCGCTGGGGGGGAGTTTGCGTCGTATTCCAGCGTCGGGTATGCAAATGAGGATTTACGGCGATCCACGAAGGTTTTCGCGTTCGTTACGTCGGCGCAAGTATTTTTTTCCCGTCGCAAAGTTTAGCAATGTTTTTCATTGCTTAACTTTACATCAGCCATGTTAAAGTATGGCCGTTGTTCCCGCGTCGCTTTCAAATTTTTTTTTTCCGGCGTAAGTACGTTACGCACGTCGCGATTCACAAACACGTCGGGCCGCCGTAATTTCGCGCAAAGCACAAATTGCGAACGGAGCATGCGCAGAATGTCCGGCGCGGGAGCGCGCCTAATTTAAATGGTACCCGCCCCATTTGAATTGGGCGGGCTTGCGCCGGACTACTTTACGTTACACCGCCGCAAGTTTACAGGTGAGTGCTTTGAGGATCAGGCACTTACACTGAAAACTTGTGGCGGTGTAACGTAAACGGGTTACGTTACGCTGCCGCAATTATTCGTGAATCTGGCCCACTGACTCTTACCAAATCGTTGGACCCCGGTTTTAAGGAGGTCAGATGAGCTTGTGCATCAGCCTGCCGGCCCCAGTGTACAATCACTTATCTTGGGGAGGGGTGCTTCTATCTTGCAAGAAGGAAGAGAAAAGACTTCAGCTGTCTTTCCAGGCCGTATGACACAGAGAGGAAGCAGTCCGATTTCAGTTTTCAGCTTGAAAGATGCGGGATAATGGACTCTGAACTTGTAGACTCAGTGGAAATGGAAGGAGAAAAAAGAGATCCTCATGGTGCAGTATATCTGTTATGTACTGGAATGTACCTTGTAGCCAGAGCCTAGTGTGCAGGAAGAGGCCTCTCTTACAGCCCCGGCTCTGGAGCTGCTGGAGTTGGGACAGTAAGCTCGGGAGCGCGGCGAGGTAGGAGTGCCTGGTGATGATAGCAGCTCGGCAGTGGTTGCAGGAGACAGCGTCTCTGGAGCTGGCACAGGCACTGGATAGCAGGAGCTGGCGAAGCAAACCGGGTTAGCAGATAATCAGGTGGGTTAAGCAAGCGTAGTCAGATTCAGGCACAGGGTCTGGTAACGGTGGGCAGGAGAGCAGAGCGGAGTCAGAGCCAGCCAGGGGTCGGAGTGGAGAGGGTCGCATGGTCAGACGGAGCCGGGTCGGTTTGAGGTAACAGGTTACAACAGGTCACAGATTTCACTGATACAATGCTGCAGATCAGACAGCAAAGTGTCACTGCAGCTGCTAGCTTTTTAAAGGCTGAGTGGCGCCAATTGCGCATTAACGAGCACGCGCGCGTTCCCGCCATCATGCACGTGCGTGTGTAGTAGGTGCATGCGCGTGCACATTTGGTGCGCAGATGCGCGCATTTGGCACATAACCATGTGCATGTGGGGCGCGCCTGCGCACATGAATAGGTGACTGGTGCTGATTCCGACCATTAGTATGTGTGTGCATGCGTGCATGCCAGAGCCTATTGGCAGGTCCCTGACAATATCCAAAGAATTTATTAAAAACTTACACAGCAAGTACCATTCCACTTTTAAAATTCTCACAGCAAGTCACTTCACCAAAAAAATTAAGAAAAAAAAAATATATAAAAAGGCATTAAAAAAAAAAAATATGATGCCAAGTAGCGAACCAAAGGGCTGGAGTATATGAGTGTGATGGCGTATTGAGAACTGCTCCACCCGACGCGTTTCCCCACAACTGGCTTCAACTGGGAAAGGAGACTGACTTCCCACACCACCACATCACACTTAAATACTTCCTGGGCGGGTGTGACCCTGGAAGTGAGATTTTTCAGTCCCACCCCCGGGGTCACCATAGTAAAACAACTTCAGATTACAGAAAAAAATTTAAAAATATATATATAAGTAAATACTTTCATATTCTTAACCAATACTGATATATATAGCAAAGACACCATAATTATCAATAAATTAAAAAAAAAATTGGTACAAGTAAATCACAGATTGATTAGTAATCTAAATGGTCTCCGCTTAGGTAAGGACAGCAAAAAAATAAATAATTGATCAGTATTATTAACCCTTTAAAATTGGTGAGAAAAAATATGATGATTTTCAGAAATAAAAATTACAAGTTGTACATTTAAAAAGTACCTCTAAAAATATTCAGAAGGCGAAGGTCTGGCATATCAACTGTTATCTATATAACAGTTGACGTCCCACTCCACATTTAAGCCGAAGGGTCGATAACATTGGAGGTCATATATCCAACGAGTCTCGCGTCGAGATATATGTCTCACCAAGTCATCTCCCCTCCAGTGTGGAGTATATTTCTCAATGGCCAATACTTTCAGTAAAGAGGGATCTTTGTTATGGTGTAACAGAAAATGTTTTGAAATGCTATGTTCAGTGAAACCTTTGGAGATATTTCCTATGTGTTCCCCTATTCTAATATTCAATGCTCTTTTGGTTCTACCAATATATTGTAGCCCACAAGGGCAAATAAGAAGATATATTACTCATTTAGTTTCACAAGTGATGAACTCCTTAATTGTGTAGGTCCTAGATGTCACATATGAACTAAAAGTAGAAGACATCATAGTTTCAGAATTTTTGCACATTTTGCATCGCCTACATGGAAAGAAGCCTTTCAAGTTACCAAACATACTAATTTTGGGGGGTATGTCAATAGCACTGGGTGCCAGTCTGTCCTTCAAGGTGGCAGTTCTCCTATAGATGACATTAGGTCTACTGGGTAAATGTGCCCCCAGTATCTCATCTCCTTTAAGCATTTTCCAGTGCTTTTTTATAATTCTATTAACCCACCAATGTTGTGATGAAAAAGTCGTAACAAATGCCCACTCGAAACTATAATTATTTGTGTTCCTGATTTTGGGTTTTAAAAGAGTTTCCCTTTCCATGTTAGTAATTTCGGTGAGATCACTCTCTTATGTGTCAGCTTTATATCCTTTGTCTAGGAAGCGATTTTTGAGGGTATCAGCTTGTTCTTTAAAGTCTTCTATTTTGGAACAGTTTCTTCTTATCCTCTGGAATTGTCTTTTAGGGATTGCTTCCAACCACCTATGATGATGACAACTTCCTACTGGTATATAACCATTTCTATCAGTGGTTTTAAAGAAGGTTTTAGTAACTTACCTCTCTTCCTCTTTGGAAATAACCAAATCTAGGAAGTTCACAGAGACCGTATTGGCTTCATAAGTAAAGCCAATTCCCCATTGGTTATTGTTGACCGTGTTCATAAAAGTTTGCAAGGACTCTATATCTCCCTTCCAGAGGAAGAAGGCATCATCAATATATCTTCTCCAAAAAAGTAATTGGGGATATCTCCAAGAAAAAATTAGATAATTTTCCCATAGTGCCATAAAAAGATTGTCGAGGCTGGGGGCAAATTTAGCCCCCATCGCCACGCCTGTCTTCTGTAGGAAAAACTTTCCATCATAGAAAAAATAGTTGTGTTCCATGGCAAATTTTAACAGTTTCAAAACAAATTCCATTTGCGGTTTATTCAGCGATTCCTCCTTATTCAAAAAAAATCTTGCTGCTTGAAAGCCCAACTCATGCGGTATATTAGTATAAAGCGAGGTAACATCCGCCGTCACCAATAGGACATCTTCTTCTACATCCAGACAGGATAGTTCATTGATCAACTGCATAGAATCTCTTAAGAAGGCAGGTGTCTTAATAACTGCTGGCTGTAGAAAGAAGTCTACATATTTCCCAACCCTAGATGTTAGGGACTCAATGCCACTAACAATTGGCCTGCCAGGTGGTTGGGTCAGGCTCTTGTGGATTTTTGGGAGATAGTAAATAATTGGCATTTTGGGTGCCAAGGGAATTAAAAATTCCTTTTCCTTTTGGTTTACAATGCCTCTTCTGAAGTCATCCTTTACCAGTTGTTTAGTATATCCTCTGATTGGGTCTCTATTAAGAATAATATAAGTGTCCCCAGCGGCCAATAGACGGTTCATTTCTTTCTTGTAATCTTGCTTCTTGAGGAGTACAATGCCCCCCCCCCCCCTTATCCACAGGGCGAATAACAAATTCTTTCTTTTGGCATAGCGTCTCTATCCCTTCTTGGATATCCTTCTGATATTCATTCTTAAAATGGGCCTTCCTCAAATCCTGAAGGACCAAATCTTTAAAAACAGTAATACTGGGTACCGGTTTCCCAGGATTAAAAAGAGATGCATTCCTCAATCCTGTCCCTTTTGGCATCTTAGGATCGGTATCACTAGTCTTATTGAGGGAAGCTGAATTCCTTATTATCGGATCTGAGAGGAAGTACCGCTTGATGGTAAGTTTCCTCATGTATTTTTGAAAGTCAATGAATACTTGAAATGTATTCAAATTCTGTTTGGGCGCAAATTTCAGACCCTTGCTAAGAATAGTCTGTTCGTTTTCTGACAGATCTATTCCGCTCAGATTAAAAATTCCTTCATCATTTACTTCATTCTTCTTTTGGGTGTTCCGCTACCTCCCCTGCATCCTCTCTTAATCTTCCTTTTTTGTTCTGTCCTTTTCCTAAAACACTCTCCACTTTGTTTCTAAGGGGAGCTGGGTGTGATGGTTCTTCATGGAATCTTAATGGTTTGTCTCTTAAAGATCCATACACATCCCTTGCGTGATCTCCCTCATATTCACTTTCATATCCCTGGAGGGAACTGTATCGATTGTCTACTCTCACGTCATATTTCCATGGGACTTTAGGAGAGTTAGGGGGTCCCCTATGTTGATCGTTCCACAGGGGTCTTCTTTGGTTTGGATCCTCATATCCTCCTGCATATTACATTTGAGAAGACCTTCCGGGAGGGTATATATATTGACCCCCATAATTTCCTGATGAATGGGGAGATCTCATATCTGCATATTGGTAATAGGGTTTATCCCTATTTTGAACATGGTTGTTTGCTACTGGATATTGGTATTGGTTCCTAGGTGGATAATTATTAAGAGGAGCGTTCATTGCCTTCTTCTTGAGGGGTGGGGGTCTTCCCCCCCTTCCCCCTTTTGTTGTTCCAACATCCCGATAGACTGGGATAGGTAAAACTCTCTCCTCTGCTTTCTCCCTAGGGGGTATGGGTTGCTGATTGTCCCCACTAGCTTCCATATTCTCAACATCAGTAGTGCCTGAACCATTAACATTAGTATCTCTAAAAAGCTCTTGCCATTTAAAGACATTATTTGTTCTTTTTTTTATTATTTACATTCATTTTTTTCACTCATATTTTTTACATCTTTTTCCTCTATTTAAGAGGTCATATATCAATATATTTTTTTCACTTGTGAGTGGGTTTAGCGCAGAGTTTTTTCCCTTTTTTTATTAAAAATTTAGAACATGCTCCAAATTGTCACGTTGTTTTTAACGTCGTAAAAAATGGTCGTGTGTGGGCTTTAATGACGTGAAAAAAACGTGCATGCTCAGAAGCAAGTTATGAGATAGGAGCGCTTGTTCTGGTAAAACTAACGTTCGTAATGGAGATAGCACATTCATCACATTGTAACATACTGAAAAGCGTGAATCATCTCTCACCAAAGATTTACTAACACAAAATTAGCATAAGCAGCCCCAAGGGTGGTGCTATCCGAATGGTCGTGTGTAGGCAAGGCCGGCTTAACAATAATCAGGTTGAAAAAAACGTTGTTTTTTCTACACCATTAAAAATGGTCGTGTGTACGCGGCATTAAGACGAAATGTCATCTCTGCCTAGGATATTGTTAAATAGTTTGTAGGTAGTGATATCCAGGGGCAACCTTCTCTGTATTATTGCCACCCCAGCAAGATTAAAACTGTCCCCAGAAATGGCATGATGTCCCAAGCAATGGTGCTCTAACACCATCCAGCAAAGTAGAAGGAGGGGGCATTGCATTACTCTCAATTATCATTACACTTTCTTAGCTTTTTTATAGTTCCTACTCCAGGGACACAGAACTCAGGTCTAGGGTAGGCCTCTCCCCAAAAGGGAAACTGTCACACAGCTCTCCTAAATTCTTATCAGCTCCAGCCTGCATCCACTCTCCCATCATTTAAACACTAGGGAAAACAGTGAAAGGAAAACAGGACAGGTATTACAATAAAAGGGAAGGGAAGAAAGTTACCCTTTTCTACAAATTTGCTTAATATATTTGTTAATTGTGCCCAAGCAGTTATTTTAAGGATACCACAGTTTATAAGATTATTCCTGTCAAAATAATCTTCAAGGTGATTCATAGGGACTTTAGGATGCATATTCTTAACTTGAGGCGTCTTTAAAAATGCTTTGGGGGGCGCAAAAAATAATAGGGATGTCTTCTGCTGCATTCTTGTATTTCATTTCTGACCATTTTAAAAAACGTGCACTGTTTACTAATTCTCAATGTAAAAAAATAAGTCTGAGTGTTGTTATAGTGTAAAATAATAACATTTGTATATACTGACATCTTGTGGCTGAAAGTTAGATTGATAAATACCACAGACTCTTTACAGAAGTGGAAGCTACATATTTTTTCTAAGCATTATTTGAGTGATTTTGTAAACTCTTTATGACGTTTTATAATCAAGGCATATAAACACGGTGTTTAACCACTTAATTTCCCACTCCTGTACAATGCCTATGGACCAGATCAGTTTTTATATTTTTGCAATGAAATTATTTATTTAACACTAACTTTTTCATTACTTACAATAACATAGTGATGGATAGATATATAGATAGATAGATAGATAGATAGATAGATAGATAGATAGATAGATAGATAGATAGATAGATAGATAGATAGATAGATAGATAGATAGATAGATAGATAGATAGATAGATAGATAGATAGATAGATAGATAGATAGAAATTTCTTTTTGACCAGTGTTTGGTTTAAAAAATCGTGTTACCATAAAAAGATACATTTTATTCTATAATGTATCCTGTTTGAAATTACACTAAAATTATGTTTCTGGTACATAGCATTGCAAAGTCTCTTGTTAGTAATTTCTTTTTAAATGATGTGCTTTAAAACATTTTTTTAAATATTATTGGATGATTATGTAAGATTTAAAAAACACCAAGAACAAAATAATTGAAGGGAAAAGTGGAAGAATTTAATTAACTAGGACTGATTAGGGTAAATTAAAGGCTTTGTTTTTAGATGCAGTGGAGAGGGATTAGAACACCTGTCAGGGTTCTATTGCTAATAAAACTATATGCGCTGCGCGTATTGATGCAGGGATGACGCATCTACTTCAGGGGGAAAATGGCCCCTCCCCAATGGGTAAAGATGCATTATCCCTGCATCAATATGCATTGGGGAGGGGTCAGGGTGGCACTATAGGCATCTTGTGTACTGAGGAGGACGCTTGTATCATTTTGATACCATCATTGGTATACACCAGTATAGGCTTATTATAGAATGGTGCACTGACGCACCCGATCTGTGTGAGTAACCCATAAGGGGATTTTGCTTTATTTAATAAATGGTTTAAAACTTTATTTGCACTATCGAGTTTTTAATGTGTCACATATCCCGGATGGTTTATGCTGAGGAACCCAGGAGCCTAACACTATTAAAGAGCCCAGAGTTGGTTCACATGCGTGCTTTGACTTAGCTTAATCGCAAAGTCACACGCTCCAAGGTGAGCATTCATTACCTAAGGGGTGCACCCGAGTGATGACACCTTGTGTTTTTCACCTTATGATATACAGTATTAATATTTATTATATTTATATATTTTTACATATTCATTATTTTATTTTCGGATTACCGTAAGTATAAATTATTTACTGTGCACTGCTTATTTATATAACTTTAGCGCAGTGTATATAGTTTTATTATTCTGTCTTTGCACGATACATGTGACGTGTGTAATGCTAGCAGCTTTTCAGGTAATTTATTCAGCTTAAAGAATCACTAAAGGATTTTTTTTTTTTAGCTAAATAGCTTCCTTTACCTTACTGCAGTACTGGTTTCATGTCCTCATTGTTCATTTTTGCTTTGAAGTAGCTGTAATTCTGCTGTGATCTCCACACTTCCTGGTTGTCTGGCTCCTTATGAAAAAATTCATGGGAGCTTCTCACTGTGGTCTAAGCTGTGTGTCTAAAACTCCTCAGAACCAATCAGATTCATTTTAAAAACAAAACACTGCCCTGGATTTGTTTGTTTTTGTTCTGTGGGTCTCTTTACTTCACATAAACATGAAACCAGTTTAAAACCGAAAGTGAAACTAGAGGCACATTATATGATAGAATTTAATCTATTTGTAATCATTTTTAAAATGAATCAGTTAACTTTTATGTCTCTATACCCTGTAAACAGTCATTTCAGCAAAAAAAAAATGTTTCCTTTAGTGACCCTTTAAGCATTCTAGGAAGATGTGTCTCGCAGGATTTACTTTTATTTTTAGTGTTTTATTGCTGACTGTGCTTCCGTTACGTAGATTCGCTCTCTCGATTTTCCCTTTTACCTCTATCATTGAAAGTCAAAATAAAGGAAAATCCTACATTTTGGGTTGTCCCCAGAAAAGTAACAGAGGGAAAATATTCCCATGGGAACACTAGTTCGGGTGACCTGAGGGGCCCCAAGGGATGCCCTTAATTTCCTCTCACTTCCTGTTTGGCTATGGGACAGTGAAGGTACATCTCCACAATTGAACACAGATGGCAAAAAAATAAAACATCTTGCAAGGGCACAAGATGGGGCAGAGTGGCAAATCTACCAAATAGGGGACACAGACAGAAATAGAAAGGTGGAAGAGGGTCTATCCTTTCTTCACTCTACTCAGTTTGCGATTAACCGTTAATCTTTGGAGGGACCTTGTACTTTTTTTCTTGATTTTTGCATGGGGTTTTATCTTAAAATTAATACAAGACGCCTGGGTTTAGTGTAGAATTTGGAGGGAATTTGTTTCTTTGCATGGTGCCCTCCTTAATGTTCATACCAGACCTGAAGGGAATACTCTATTCACTCTGTTTACAAACAGAATTGAGTTGTAATTTTTCCAGCAATTTAAAACATATCTAAAGGTAAATAAAAAAAAAAAAAACATGTCATACTTACCTCCTCTGTGCAGTTGGTTTTGCACAGAGTGGCCCTGATTCTCCTCTTCTGGGGTCACTCCTGGCTCCTCCTCTACTCGAGTGCCCCGTCTGAGAAGCGCTCTCCCTTCGGGCACCAGTGCGGGCACACTCCCATGTCTATAGACACAGACAGCAGGACTCGGCCCCGCCCCTCGGCACCCACGTCATTGGATGTGATTGACAGCAGCGGGAGCCAATGGTTGCGCTGCTTTCAATCTATCCAATCAGGACACGAGACACCGGCTGGTGCTGGTGTGATCATTCCCGTCACGGGACAGACAGGGTTCAGGTAAGTAAAATGGGGGCACGAGGGGGCTGTTGCCCTAAAATAGAGTGCATTAAGGTGAAAAACCTTGAGGGTTTACAACCCCTTTAACCAGTTCCCGACCCCCGCATGTACATATACGTCCACAATATGGCACGTACAGGCACATGGGCGTACATGTACGTCCTTGCCTATTAGCGGGTGGGGGGTCCGATCGGGACCCCCCCCCCGCTACATGCGGAGGTCGGGTCCGCTCGGGGAGTGATCCGGGACCACGGCGCGGCTATTTGTTTATAGCCGCTCCGTCGCGATCGCTCCCCGGAGCTGAAGAACGGGGAGAGCCGTATGTAAACACGGCTTCCCCGTGCTTCACTATGGCGGCGCATCGATCGCGTCATTCCCTTTATAGGGAAGACACGATCGATGACGTCATTCCTACAGCCACACCCCCCTACAGTTGTAAACACATACTAGGTGCACCCTAACTCCTACAGCGCCACCTGTGGTTAACTCCCAAACTGCAACTGTCATTTTCACAATAAAGAATGCAATTTAAATGCATTTTTTGCTGTGAAAATGACAATGGTCCCAAAAATGTGTCAAAATTGTCCGAAGTGTCCGCCATAATGTCGCAGTCACGAAAAAAATTGCTGATCGCCGCCATTAGTAGTAAAAAAAAAAAATTAATAAAAATGCAATAAAACTATCCCCTATTTTGTAAACGCTATAAATTTTGCGCAAACCAATCGATAAACGCTTATTGCGATTTTGTTTACTAAAAATAGGTAGAAGAATACGTATCGGCCTAAACTGAGGAAAAAAAATGTTTTTATATATGTTTTTGGGGGATATTTATTACAGCAAAAAGTAAAAAATATTGCATTTTTTTCAAAATTGTCGCTATATTTTTGTTTATAGCGCAAAAACTAAAAACCGCAGATGTGATCAAATACCACCAAAAGAAAGCTCTATTTGTGGGGGGAAAAAGGACGCCAATTTTGTTTGGGAGCCACGTCGCACGACCGCGCAATTGTCTGTTAAAGCGACGCAGTCCCGAACTGTAAAAACACCTTGGGTCTTTAGGCTGCATATTGGTCCGGGGCTTAACTGGTTAAGCACATTTTTTTCTTTTTAAATGTCAATTTTGCTAAGTTAGGTTGTATACATCGCACAGATGGGCCACTTCACAGACAGGATCAAGACAGCCCCAAGGCATGTTATTTAACCCCTTCTGGACCACCCCACGCAGATATACTGTGCCAGAGTGACCCTCCTGCACAAAATCGCATACCTATACGGGATTTTGCCCATCGAGTCTGGGGCGCATGCTGCCGGTTGACCCATGTGATTGGACATAGCGGGAGCTAATCAGTGGGTCACTTGGTGTTAGATTTGTCCATCGCTAAAAAACGCTGATCGCCGCCATTACTAGTAAAATCAATAAAAATAATTAAAATTCCATAAATATATCTCATTGTTGTAGACGCTGTAACTTTTGCACAAACCAATCAATGTACACTTATTGGGATTTTTTTTACCAAATGTAGCAGAATACATATTTTCATCTTTTTATTGGGTATGTTTTATAGCCTAAAGTAAAAAATATACATATTTTTTCAAAATTAACAGTCTTTTTATTTTTATAGTGCAAAAAATAAAAACCGCTGAGGTCATCTAATAACACCATAAAAAAGCTCTATTTGAGGGGAATAAAAAGACATCTATTTTAGTTGGGTATAGCGCCACATGACCGCTCAATTGTCAGTTAACCACTTAACCCCCGGACCATATTGCTGGTCAAAGAACAGAGCACTTTTTGCGATTCGGCACTGCATCGATTTAACTGACAATTGCGCGGTCGTGCAACGTGACTCCCAAACAAAATTGGGGTCCTTTTTTCCCCACAAATAGAGCTTTCTTTTGGTGGTATTTGATCACCTGTGCGGTTTTTAGTTTTTGCGCTATAAACAAAAATAGAGCTACAATTTTGAAAAAAAATAATATTTTTTACTTTTTGCTATAATAAATATCCCCCAAAAATATATAAAAAAAACTATTTTTTTCCCTCAGTTTAGGCCGATACGTATTTTTCTACATATTTTTCATTAAAAAAATCGCAATAAACGTTTATTGATTGGTTTTCGCAAAAGTTATAGCGTTTACAAAATAGGGGGTAGTTTTATGGCATTTTTTTTACTAGTAGAGGCGGCGATCAGCGATTTCTTTTCGGTACTGCGACATTATGGTGGACACTTCGGACACTTTTGACACATTTTTGGGAACATTGGCATTTTTATAGCGATCAGTGCTAAAAAAATGCATTGGATTACTATAAAAATGCCACTCGCATGGAAGAGGTTAACACTAGGGTGCGGGGAAGGGGTTAAGTATGTTCCCTGGGTGTGTTCTAACTGTAGGGGGAGGTGGACTCACTAGGGGAAATGACTGATCGCTGTTCATACATTGTATGAACAGATGGTCAGGCATTTCTCCCCCGGACCGGGAGCTGTGTGTTTACACACAGCCAGGCACACGTGTCGGGATCAGGGACAAGCGGGAGCGCCCCTAGTGGTCGCTTCGCGAGGTGACGTAAAGCTACGTGCTCTCACGCAGGGGAGCCGACCTGCCGACGTATAACTGCGGCGGCTGGTCGGCAGGTAGTTAAAGTAACGCAGTGCCATATTGCAAAAATGGCCTGTTTATGAGGGGGGGTAAACCTTTTGGGGCTGAAAATGTTAATGGAGTTTAGCATTTTAGGGTTTTTCTTTAGGCATTACTAAAATCACTACTCCCAGCCAAACTGATTTTTTTTTAGAGCTGAGGAGCTGTGGAGGGGCGGAAACAACAGTCTTAGGCTCTCAGTGGCTCGCTGAGATGGCTATTAGTCTAGGCACCTGGTGGATCCAGACTTCCAGAGTCTGGATGATGCCATGCCTGGACTGATCTCAGAGAGCGAACTTCACTCTGCTGAAAACGGGTCACAGGGTCACAGGTCACAAAACTAGTTGCACTTCTGTGACCCTTTGGAGAAGTCCAGCCAAACAAGCTCAGGCTGGACTTCTCATTTAAGGCCAGCAGGTCTAGCATTACTAGGTTGCCCCAGGAACTTAATAAACAAGACCATATATTCTTGCTGTAGAATGTTACTAGTGGACCCAAGGCAGAAGGCAGTAGATGTACCATGCAGTGATAGGAGAAATAAGATGGAGGCCACACTGGAAAAGATAGGACTGGCTTCTGGCAGTTGGTGTAATCTGTGGACTGTAGCAAGGTCTAATAATGTAGCAAAGGTCAGGGAAGGCAGCAGACAGAAGTATTCTTTAAACATAGCAGAGGTCAGGGCAGGCAGCAGACAGTAGAAGAATCTGTTAGACATAGCAAAGGTCAGGGCAGGCATCAGACAGTCAAAGGATCCATTAACATAGAAAAGATCAGTAACAGGAACCAACATGCAACTATATAAGCACACTTGGTCAGCAGGAAAACAAGATTACAAAAACAGAGGTAAAGACTAATGAGGTGCCTCCTGTACCTTTCCAGAGCAACCAGGATGCAACTTGCAGTAAGAAGAGCCAAAGCAGATGGTGGGGAAAACTAGTGGACAGGCAAGTAAGCAAGCTGCCTGATAGAAAAGCTGCAAGTTGTGTGTCTGTTTCAAAGCTAGTGCACAAATTGCCATACCGATTTAGCAATTTGCACAGCCGAGCCACCTTGCCGCAGTACATCTGTAGCGGGTGATCGGAAAGTGGTTAAAAAACATATTTTTTTAAAAAGATGTTTGCATTAATACATGTGCCCCACGGCAGTACCCCCATAGTTTTTCCATGTTTGTGAGTTCTGGTGTGAACCGAAATGGGGGATGTTCAGCTCAACTCGTGATGTTTGGCACATTAATTTTTTCCTTTTTACACAGATCATGCAGTTGATTTGGGCTTTTTGGTTTATATGGTTAATTTCACTGTGTAATATAATTTGCAGTAATGTTTGTTTGTGATTATAATTTTTGTGAATGCACATTTTTCTATAGGGGTAGTACAACACATTTATATTTATAGCAATTCAATATATTGTATGTAATTTGAAGGAATTACAGTATCTCACAGAAGTAATTACACCCCTCACATTTTTGTAAATATTTCATTATATCTTTTTATGTGACAACACTGAAGAAATGTCCCTTTCCTACAATGTAAAGTAGTGAGTGTACAGCTTGTATACCAGTGTACATTTTCTATGGCCTACTGTGACCTACAATCTGAAACTGGTTTTATGGCAAGGGACCTGGAAACTATGCATCCTAATTTAAATGTTGTTTAGGGCAGGAGCTTCAGTAAGTGACACATGGACATCACAGAGCTAACCCTGTTCAGCGTCTGAGGGAAGTATTCCAGCTCCAACTACCTTTGTGATCCAGATATACAATGTGTCCAAATTTCAAGACCTGCAAAGGAAGCTGATGCTGGAAGATCTAAAAAGGCGTGTCCAAAAAATTAGTCATTTAGGACCACTCATTAATTACTATGCCCACCAATCAACGTTGTACATGGTACACGGGGCCAAATCCACAAAGACCCGGCGTAACAGCGAAATTCTAATTTAAGTTACACTGCCTTAAAATTTCTACCTAAGTGCCGATCCACAAAGCACTTACCTAGAAACTTAACTTAACTTAAAGTTAAGTTAAATTAAATTCCGCCGGCGCAAGGCATTCCTCATTTCATGGGGGCGATTCCCATTTAAATGAGGCGCGCTCCCGCGCCGGCCGTACTGCGCATGCTCATGACGTCATTATCCCGACGTGCATAGCACGAAATTACGTTACGCCGGGCTTTGTGAATTGCGATGGGTCAATAAAGTTGCGTCGGGAAAAAAAAAAGATACGGCGCGAAAAAAAAAAATCTAATTCGAAAAAAAAAAAAGGCGTCGCTAGACAGAAGGGTCTGCTTTTACATGGTGTACTAACTTTACACCTTGTAAAAGCAGCCCTAATTTTGCGTATGCAAACTAAAACTTACGGAGAAAAAACAAAGCTGAAAAGCTTTGTGGATCTCCGTAAGTGCTAATTTGCATACCCGAGGCGGCATTTCGACACGAAATGCCCCCAGCGGCGGATGCGGTACTGCATCCTAAGATCCGGCAGTGTAATTCAATTACACATGCCGGATCTTCTCCCTAACTATGGAAATCTGATTCTCCGTCGTATCTCTTTTGAGGATTTGGCCCACTGTTTTTAACTCAAAGAAATCTGTCCCTACTATAATAAGACTGACATTTGTGGTTGACCCCCCAGGCCAAAGGTTTTTAGTGCTTCACTGTTTTATGAAGTTCTTAGAAAAAATATTCAGGTACAATAATTGTGCTTCATTAAACAAAGAATTATTTATTTCATTACAATTAAGTCATTACAATGAAAAATAACCACATGTCACAGTCAATGTATAGTCTTACATATTTAAAGAGAGTGGAAGATTCCATGAGGCACATAGCTAAGAGCTAAGGTGTGGAAGAAGAGAAGAGTTAAAAAGACCAGTGATATCTGAAAAGTCTCATTGCAAGGGTTCAGGGTGCAAGAACCCTCCTTTCCTACAGTGATGGGGGTGACTGATAGCACACGCATTGTCTTATTCAATAGATAATGCAGGAAACACATCAATAAGTGCAAAGTGTAGTAATTTTGAATAAAAAAATGCATTCTCTGTGCTCTGTACTGAGTCCATAACAGTACAAGATAGATTCTATAGGTTCCTGTGTGTACTGAACATTGCACTTAAGCATTTCTTTCCTCACATATTACTGAATGAGTTCAAAACTGTGTTTGTGCAGAATTTTGTCTCTAGAACACCATCAATTTCATGTTATTCCTCTGCCCACTGCAGACAAAATACAATTAGGGTTCTGAAAATGCAGTTCTAAGTACCAGTAAGTCCAAATTCCAGTCTGTGAAAAAATTATAAGAAAGTCATCCTTGATAGACCACCAAAATAAGTTAATAAGCATTAATAAATAATAGATGCAGAATAGTATTTATTATGCATGCTGTATATGTGAGATACTTCTTATTTTAATCTAATAATTAATTATGAATATATCAAATCACTAAATGTATTACTAGAACTGAACGTGCTATAATCCATGTAACAACGAACCAAACCAAACTGTGATGTTGTGTTGTCTTAATAGATCTGGACTGTTTACAATAATCCTGGTGGAAATTATAAATTGTTAACTTTTCCTGAACGTTGCATGTCATATTTTTTTGTACATTTTTTGAGTAGTGAAAGTGGTGCTGAAATGGGGTTTTAAATATATGCTTGCTTTAAATCAGTATTTTATAAACAGACAAACTGAGAAATAAATTTGAAGATCTGTGACAGGAGTTTTAAATGCTGAAAGAGTCATATACTGTAACATCAGTCATAAAACATAAATACAGCAAGTTTTTATGTTATTGTTGATTATTATTGTGTCTTTTTTCAGTGAACCAATGTCTTATATTTACAGTGCTATTCAGATAGCATGGATAACTTGCCACACATTTGTGGCAGTGTTGAATTGTAAGTCTTTTTAACTTGCTGCACATTTTCACTGGCAAGTTGTACACTTGGAGAGCACTTGAAGCACAAGTTCTGGCTGACACTTTTCCAATTTGCAGTAAAATTTGCATGACATGTCTTTAGCAAGAGCAAAGTTGCAGTGGTGAGTCTACAGAGCTCTGCAAGTCTACAGCATGAAAATTCAGCCACAGTGACACCTGTGGTGGGATGACTATTGCACAACACAACTGAACCAGAACTTGCAGTGGACTTGCAGACCGTTTGCAAAGAAAGTTGAGTCATACAATGCAGTCTAGCAGCAATTGTGCAACAAATTTGCGAAGCCTGGCAAGTCTAGCAAGAGCTTAGCAAGTCATTTTCAAACTTGAAGCAAAATTGCTTGCTATCTGGGTATGTGTTAATGTATAAAATACTATTTTTACATTTGGCATTGCTGTGCAAGGATAAAAACTGTTCTGCTTGTTAAATGTCTTAGGTGCAATGGGCCAGATCCACAAAAGGGATACGCAGGTGTATCTACTGATAAGCCGTCGTATGCCTGTTTCTACTGTATCTATGCGACTGATTCACAGAATCAGTTACGCATAGATATTCCTAAGATCCGGCAGGTGTAATAGTTTTACACTGTCGGATCTTAGGATGCAGTACCTCGGCCGCCGCTGGGGGAATTTCTCGTCGAAATTCCGCGTCGGGTATGCAAATTAGCACTTACGGAGATCCACGAAGCGGTTTCCCTTCGTGAAGTCTCCGTAAGTTGTTAGTTTGCAAACGCAAAATTAGGGCTGCTTTTACAAAGTGTAAAGTTAGTACACCATGTAAAAGTAGACCCTTCTTTCCCGCGACGCTGTCAAATTTTTTTTTTAATTTTTTATTTCCCGCCGCATCTATTTTTTTTCCCGACGCAACTTTTTTTACCCGGCACGATTCACAAAACTCGGCGCAACGTAACTTCGCGCAAAGCACGTCGGGAAAATCGCGTCGGGAGCATGCGCAGTACGTCCGGCGTGAGAGCGCGCCTAATTTAAATGGGACTCGCCCCATTAGATTGGGCACGCCTTGCGCCGGACGGATTTAAGTTACACCGCTGAAAATTTCTAGGTAAGTGCTTTGTGGATCGGGCACTTAGGTAGAAATTTTGCGGCGGTGTAACTTAAATCCCAAAAATTAAGTTGCGCCCACTGTACGTGGATCTGGCCCAATGTGTGCAAATTCAGTAAGCACTGGGCAGGATTTAAGATTATCCACAAAAAGCCTGTGTCTAGTGAAGCAAGAGCTAATTTTAGGTACTTTTTAAATATTTAAGAGTTACTAAATAGTTTCTTTGCAAACTTAAAGTATGTGTAAACTGTAATACTGATTATTAATGCATATTTTGTTTTTTAACAAATGTTGTTTCTTCTCTTTCAGTGACAGATTTTGCTGCAAATACTGCCAGTCCCTTTACCTTCCTGAAGTATTCTGGCCAGAGCAAACATGGAAATGGATCTGTGCTGGAATTAAAAAAACATTGGAAATTAAATGGACCTGTGTTGGAGTGGTCAGTTTTCATCCCTCCGTCCCTGTACACACAGCCGGAAATCCCGTCAGGAAAAAAAAAAACGTCAGTTTCCCTGATGGGATTCCTGGCAAGCTTATCTTGCAAAGCCATGTATAAAGATGGCCATTCAAAAGAACTGCCGTTCTTTTGAATGGAAAGAACGCGGTGACGTCATCGACTAAGACGCGCCGGTGCTCGTCACATTCGATGCTGTCGCCGCCATCTTGCTACACCCCACACTAAACTTGTATGCATTGAACTCTTATCGAGAATGCCCGGGTTTACCTGGGACAGGTAAGCATACAGACGACCGATTTTCTCAGCAGGAAACACTCTTCCGGGAATCCCAACCGGAAAATAGAGAGCAGGGTTCTCTGTTTTCCCGTCGGGATTCTCGGCTGTTTTCCTGATAGGAAAACTGCTAGGGAGCATATACATGGCTGGGATTCCCAGCCAAATGCTCTCCTGCCAGTTTTCCTGCTGGGAAAACCGGTCGTGTGTACAAGGCTTCCCTCTTCTAATCTGGGCTACACAATGCTGTTCCATCAGATGACATGCATGTAGTTCTCTAGTTAGCCTGGCTGGCACACTTCTGTAACTGATGCTTTTTAGTAGAATGCACTATCATTTAATAATGAATAATTCTGTTTGAATGTCATAGCATAATTTCTATTGTATGGCTTCACATATACTTGAAGTACTGCCTAAATACATTATTAAATTAGAAAGGGCATTTCTTTTAAGATTGTTCTGAGTAAAACATTTACATTTTAAATCTAGTTGGACATTAGGTTGACGTGAAAGAACAGATATAAAGCACACTGAAATCATGTTATACAACTATTATCAATAAACATATATATTATGTCCATAAAAGCTCTTGACAAAAGTTCATATAACTTTAACCTATCTGAAGTGGATGCATTCCAAGGGTGCATCTTCTTTCTCAGGGCTACTGACATGCACAAAACTCTGATCATTAAGTTTTATTGAAGATATCACACAATATTGATGTGCTTTTTACCTGTTTTGTTTTTTGTGTTGCACAAGCATTCCCTAGTATGAAGAGAGTTGCAAGGCTGTGCATTTTTATGGTGACATTATAATGAAAAGTGGATCGTCTTTATCCTTTCAATGACAGTTTGTGTTTATTTATTTATTGCTAGGTATAGGACCATTACAATGTTTTCATTAATTAATCACTTGTTTTCACTCTAATCTAAAAATTTTGCAAGACAATACACACATGTATATGGCCTGTCATTATCCTTGGACCAAGGCTCACATTTAAAGTGGTTGCAAGCTCTCACATACTCAGTCAGGTGACTGGCCTCCGGTGTTAGACAGGGATACATCAAATCCTCCTACATAATTTGTTCTTATTATCTACATCCATTTCTTCTTTACATTCAAGGTTTAGAAATTATAAAGCTTGTTTACGTTTTCAGAAAACAGGAGGTGAAAAGCTGACATTACAAACTGCAGAGCTCAATGGGGAAATCTCTGATTAGAGGGAAGGGACACATTCCCCTTCACACTGCAACAGAGATCAGGCTATTAACCACAGGCTGTGTGCTAGAGATACCTTCCCTGACACCTCTTTTCTCTAATGCTGCATACACACGCCCGTTTTTCATGATGAGAAAAATGCAATTTTTTTAATTGGTCGTGAAAAACGGTTGTGTGTATGCTCCAGAGCATTTTTCTTGACGAGAACCTGCTCTATTTTTTCTCGTCCTTTTTCGCATCATCCTTTTTCACGTCGTGAAAAACGGTCGTGTGTACACTTTAACGAGGGGGAAAAAAACACGCAAGCTCAGAAGCAAGTTATGAGATTGGAGCGCTTTACCAGAGCATTTTTTTCCACGATAGTGTGTATGCAAGGCAGGCTTGAGAGGAATCATATTGAGAAAAGCGTCGTTTTTTTCCATGACATGAATAACGGTCGTGTGTAAGCGGCATTAGTGTCAGGAAAACTTCTCAGAAGTGACTCATGCAGATAGCAGAGGAATGAAGCAGCAGACAGAAATTACACTTTGTGCTCCTAACTGAGACAGAGTACACACTATAGAGAGATATGCTTGATACCGTTTGAGAGTATTTATTTTAGTAAAAAAAGATTGTACTTACAATTTAAGCAAAATCATAAAGCATTTAAAATATGTGTCGGCCGGCAATAAGAACCCTTTGTCATTCAAAATGAGCGCGGTAGTGCACCTCCCAGACGCGTTTCGTCACAGGTTGACGTTATCGCGCTCATTTTGAATGAGGAAGGGTTCAAAGGGCCGGCACATATTTTAAATGCTTTACGATTTTGGTTAAATTGTAAGTACAATCTTTTTTTACTAACATAAATACCCTCAAAAGGTATCACGCTATGGTCTGTTTCTGTTCTGGGGACCTACGGAACTTCTAAGTGGAAGGGCAGCTACTTCTTCTGTGGAGGATTGGAGGATTTCCTGGGGAGCTGGCTTTTCTCCTTTGGAGGATCTGATCTGGATTCCCCTGGATCCGGTGTCATTACAGAGCGGTGTATTTGTTCAAGGCTATTCCCTCTTATCAATCTGGTAAGAGGCTGTCTATGTGGTGGCGGTTTCACTGATTAATCATGTCCTTCACTGCGGTGTTGTCAGACTCCAGTTGAAATATCCCTGCTGCATTTTTTTGCCTTATTAACATTAGGACATTCATTTGGACTGTTTTTATTTTGATCAATGTATTGATTTTTTTCGGTATCACAGCTGGCTTATAGAGTTGGCGCAGTTTTTCTTTTCTTATGGATATTAACTACTTGCCAAAATGTCGCCATCGTTTTACGGCGGCAGGTTGGCTCCCCTGCGCGAGAGCCCGTAGCTCTACGTCGGGCACGATCGACGCCGGGCACACGCGATCGCTCGTTACAGAGCGGGGACCGGGAGCTGTGTGTGTAAACACACATCTCCCGGTCCTGTCAGGGAGGGAAATGCTGATTTTCTGTTCATACAATGTATGAACAGAAGATCGGTCATTTCCCCTAGTGAGGCCACCCCCTACAGTTAGAACACACCCAGGGACATACTTAACCCCTTCCCTGCCCCCTAGTGTTAACCCCTTCGCTGTCAGTGGCATTTTTATAGTAATCCAATGCATTTTTATAGCACTGATCTCTATAAAAATGCCAATGGTCCCAAAAATGTGTGAAAAGTGTCCGAAGTGTCCGCCATAATGTCGCAGAAAAAAAATCGCTGATCGCCGCCATTACTAGTAAAAAAAAAATATTAATAAAAATGCCATAAAAATACGCCCTATTTTGTAAACGCTATTACTTTTGCACAAACCAATCAATAAACGCTTATTGTGATTTTTTTTTTAACAAAAAATATGTAGACATATCAGCCTAAACCAAGGGAAATTTTTTTTTATATATTTTTGGGAGATATTTTTATAGCAAAAAGTAAAAAATATTCATTTTTTTCAACTCTATTTTTGTTTATAGCGCAAAAACTAAAATCCGCAGAGGTGATCAAATACCACCAAAAGAAAGCTCTATTTGTGGGGAAAAAAGGACGCCAATTTGGTTTGGGAGCCACGTCTCACGACCGCGCAATTGTCAGTTAAAGCGACGCAGTGCCGAATCGCAAAAAGTGCTCTGGTCTTTGACCAGCAATATAGTCCGGGGGTTAAGTGGTTAAGGGCAACCCTGCCACGATTTATGGACCTTTTATGAGATTATTTGCCTGTTATCTTTTTATGGAAATGTGAGTGTACTATATATATTTTTTAATAAAATAGTGGTTTTAAAGCATTATTACACTATTGTGATGCCCTCACATCTTTTGAGGTAAAAAGGCTGTAGTATATTCATATATATATCCACTTACCTGAAGAAAGTGCTTCCTGGACTGGGATTGCGTTTACCATAATCGACAGGAGTTGGAGTGATGTAGTTAAGGATGTTCATCTTCATCACAAATGTGTTCCCTGACTCTTTATGATTTGAGAGTAAACTTCCTCTTGTAAGCAGGATTGCCTCTACACACTGGTGGTGACGTGTGCATTCATCCCCTTTTCACACTGCAGGTGCTGAGACTTCTTTACCAACTTATCATCCGTCATTCTTTGGCGGTTTTTGAATAGGACTGTTCATCACAGAGCTTACAGTATATTGCAACTTTTTCCTATTGGCGCTGCACCCTTATTTCTTGCTCATACATCACGGGACACAGAGCATTAATTACTTAATGGATTATGTAGTCACCACAGGTGACACTAGTAAACCCAATTAAAATTGAGTTCCTCCCCTATATAACTGAGTACCTCAGTTTTTTCGCCAGTGTTTAAGGTGGTTGGTCACGTTGAACATGTGCTAAGAAGAAAGTGCTCTTTTTATGGTCTGTCTGCGGAGGCCTAGGAGCTATAACTGGATCCATATCTTGGGTCGATATCAAAAGCCAAAGATGAGTGGTACCCGGGTCTCGTATAAAGGAGAAACAAGGTTTGCCTTTAATGTCTCTCTGCAGAGGTTCAGACTTTGGTGTACTAATGCAACTGTGGCACGAAAAGTTTCTGGCAGAGTCTTCTACAGGTCCAGGTATGAGGTTTCTCTAATGGAATCCTTGATAAACCTGAAGGTTGGCACAACTTGCCTGCTGCGATGGGTGAAAGCTGGAACTACTTCTTAGTAGCTTTCCTGCAGCGTGGATAAGGTAAGAGAGGATCATTTTTTTAAAATGTATCTTCTGTGAGTAGGATGTCTTTGCTGGTTTTGACCACTGGAGTGAGTAAGTGCATACCTGGTGTATTCTTACATAGCCATCCAGGACAAGCTCAGTGAAGTTGGTCAATTTAAACGCCACTCACCTCCTCCTCTGCAGGCTCTGCCAGAAATGCATACAGGGGTCCCCCCAATAAAGCCCCCAGTAATCTCTCCCCCTTCTCCTCATAGCCCTGGGCGCTGCCATGACAGTGTATTGTGTATTGTAAGACTAAAGCACAACAGTAATTGCATTTTTTGTGGATAGTACCTTTGCTTTGCAGTAAGGACTAAGTCCCCAAGAAGAGCTACAAGGGCTAGTAAAAGAGGCATCGGAAAATCCCCGCTTCTGAGCTTGCTTGCAGTTTACCATCCCCCTCTGTCAGCCTGATAGCAGCCTCACAGGATGAACCCCTGTCTGGTTCTGTAGCTTCTGATATGGCAGCTCCTGTATACGTCACTGAGGATGCTTTAAAAGTTGCTTTGAATGGCTTAGAAGGAAGGATTGCTACTATAATCGCAACCTCCTTGAAAGATAGCAGAAAACGTGGTAGATCCCCTTCATCTGCTTTGGCTCTCTCATCAGATGAGCATTCTGAGGGTGAAAATCCCTCTCTGGAGATGAGGATCAGTTACAGTTTCAGGACTTAGAGGATGAGAGGATTCCTGCTACCTCTAGGTCGCTAAAGATGCAGGTGTAATATTATGCAGAGATGGTGCGTGCCACTTACAATTTTCCTCCTGTTGAAGTTTCTATGTCCTCTGTTTCCTCTTTGGGATCTTGGAAATCCACGCAGGCTGCATGTCCCTTTCCAGTTCATCCCTTGCTGGATAAACTGATGTATAATGACTGGGTTCACCCATATAAACTGTTTTCTCCTCCTTTATCCTATGGAGGAAGGTTTCACTAAGAAATGGGGGGTACCTGCTATAGAGGCAGCTATTTCTTGTGCAAACAAAAGCCTGACCTGTCCTATAATGCTCAGGGCTTTAAGGATACAACTGATAAAAAGCTTAAAAAGCTGGAATCCCTATTGAAAGCCTCCTTCTCAGTGACTGGTGCTGTAGTGCAACCTGCAGTTTCAGCTATTGGTGTATGTCAGTTCCTCAAGAAAGGCCTTGTATTTTGCGATTGATGTGATTATGGACTCTGTTCAGCAAGCATCCCTCTTGAATCTCCTGCAGGTACACATGCGCAGGTCCCTTTGGTTAAAACATTGGGAGGCTGAGGTTTCTTGCAAAAATCCTTGGCAGCGCTCCCCTTTGAGGGGAGATGACTTGGATAAATACATCCAAAAGATTACTGGAGGCAAATCTACTCTGTTGCCGGTAAAAAAGAAGAGTAAACGTCCTTCATTTAAGCGTTCTCTTTCTCCAGCCTCTGGAACCTCAGTTTCCAGGCAGTGGGACGGCCTCCCCAGTCTAGCACTAGGGGAAAGGCCCAGAGCCAAGCCCAAGGGCAGAAAAGGACTTGGGGTTCAAAGTCTAAGCAGAACCCCAAAACTTCCCTATGAAGGGATGGCCCCGCTCGGCCGAGTGGGGGGAAGGCTGCTGCAAATTGCAAATGAGCAGCGGGACGAATTTTGGGACAAGTGGGTCCTCTCCACAGTGTCCTTAGGCTACACGCTAGAATTCAGAGAACTTTCACCACCCCGTTTTCTGAGATCAAGAATTGCCAAAGATTTGTTGTTGGCCTTGGAACGCCAATTGTCCCAAGGGGTAATCATGGAGTTAACCCCAGAGGATCAGGGATCAGTGTTTTTATCAAACCTTTTCACGCTTCCAAAACCAAACGGAATGTCAGACCTACATATCCTAGATCTGAAAAGCCTGAATCAGTTTCTGAACATTCGCTCCTTTCGCATAGAGTCTGTCCGTTCAGTTGTTTCCACCCTTCAGGGAGGATAATTCCTGGCATTAATAGACATTAGAGATGCATAACTTCATGTGCCAATATTCCCTGCTCACCAAAGGTTTCTAAGGTTTGCGGTGGATCAGCACCACTTTCAGTTTGTGGTTCTTCCTTTTGGGCTGGCTACGGCACCTCGAGTGTTTACAAAAATACTGGCCCCGGCTCTGTTGAACATAGATTAGACCGCTGCACACTTGAGCCACAATGTGCACAGCACAGTGGAATACTTAGAGTACCTAGGATGGGCCCTCAATCTGGAAAAATACTCCTTGCAGCCTCAAAGAAGGCTGGAGTATTTGGGCATGATTATAGACATGTCCCAAAGCAAGGTATTACTTCCTAAGTTAAAGGCAAAAGCCATAGGGGACTTGGTCCGAGTGATAAAGGCAAAGAGAAGGCCTTCCATCCGTCTATGCATGAGATTATTGGGAAAGATGGTAACCTCATTCGAGGCTGTCCCTTACACCCAGTTTCACTCAAGGCCATTACAGGGCAGAATTCTGTCTGCTTGGAACAAAGATGTTCAGGCCCTGGACCTTCCTATGATTTTATCTCCAAAGATTCACCAGAGTCTCAATTGGTGGTTGCTCCCCAAAATCTGTCAAAAGGAAAATCCTTCACTCTGATTACCTGGAAATTGGTAACCACAGATGCCAGCCTTCATGGCTGGGGGGCAGTTCTGGAAGAGGCATCTTCCCAGGGGAAGTGGTCCAGAGCCGAAAAGCTCCTACCCATCAACATTCTGGAGATTCAGGCAATTCATTTGGCCCTCAGAGTCTGGTCTTACAGACTGCAGGGTTGGCCTGTTCGGATTCAGTCCGACAATGCTACAGCCATGGCCTATATCAATCACCAAGGAGCCACCAGAAGTCTGGATGCTCAAAGAGAGGTGAATTACATCCTGGCTTGTGCAGAAAGGCATATTCCTTGCCTATCTGTGGTGTTCATTCCAGGGGTAGAAAATTGGACAGCGGATTTTTTAAGCCACCAGCAGCTAAGTCCAGGAGAATGGTCTCTACACCCCGACATATTTCAAATCATATGTCAGAAATGGGGTACCCTAGATGTGGACCTGCTGGCTTCCAGGTTCAACGCAAAGCTGGACAACTTTGTGTCAAGAACAAGACATACCTATGCTCAAGGGTCGGATGCCCTGACAATCTCATGGGATCATTATTCTCTGATTTGTGTGTTCCCTCTAGTTACGCTTCTCCCACAAGAGTGAAGGAAAGCCAGTGATTTTGGTCGCCCCGGCTTGGCCCAGGAGACCCTGGTATGCAGAAATCATAAAGGATGACAGTAGGAAGACCTTGGGTTCTCCCACTACGCTCGGACTTACTATTGCAGGCTCCGATATTCCATCCTGCCTCACAAAATCTAAATTTGACGGTTTGGCTGTTGAGACCCACATTCTGAGGAAACGTGGGCTCTCAGGTCCAGTCCTATCCACTCTGGTTAATGCTAAGAAGCCGGCCTCCAGGCTCAACTACTACAGAATCTGGAAGGGATATGTTTCCTGGTGTGAACCCAGAAGATGGCATCCTAGGAAGTATGCCATTAATACGATTCTTGCCTTTCTTCAATTGGGCTTAAATATGAAGTTGGCCTTGAGCACCATCAAGGGCCAGATCTCGGCCTTGTCGGTATTCTTTCAAAAACCGATTGCCTCTCATTCCCATGGGATTTGAAGCTACCTTTTGAACCATTACACCATGCTTATTTAAGTCTTTTGACAAAGAAACTGTTTTTTTCTCGTAGCCATGTCCTCAGCAAGGAGGGTAACGGAATTGGCGGCTCTTTCGTGTAAAGAACCGTGATTATTCATGATGACAGGGTAGTACTGCTTCCTCACCCGAGTTTCTTATCTAAGGTGGTTTCAGGATTTTATCTGAATCAAGATATAGTCCTACCGTCTTTTTTTTCCAGATCCGCAGTCTACACTCTCTAGATGTTATAAGAGCGGTAAAGGTTTATCTGCAAGCTACGGCTCAGATACGAAAGACTGATTTCTGTTTTATTCTGCCACAGGGCCCAAGGAAGGGCCAGGCAGCGTCGAAGTCCACTATTGCGAGTTGGATTCGACAAGTCATTATGCAAGCCTATGGTTTAGAAAAGAAGATTCCTCCTTTTTAGGTGAAAGCACACTCGACTAGAGCAGTTGGTGCTTCATGGGCAGTGCATCACCAGGCCTCCATGGCTCAGATCTGTAAGGCTGCTACTTGGTCTTCTGTCCATACATTTACTAAATTCTACCAGTAGATGTGAGAGGGTATGAGGATGCCGTCTTTGGGCGTAGTGTGCTGCAGGCAGCAGTATAGATCCTCTGGCCCGATGGCGGTCTTGTTCTGATCTGTGTCTCCCTCCCCTCAATTTTAGCATTGCTATGGGACATTCCATTAAGTAATTAAAGCTCTGTGTTCCATAATGTATGAGCAAGAAAATAGGATTGTTTCATACAGCTTACCTGTAAAATCCTTTTCTTGGGAATACATCACGGGACAAGGAGCTCCCACCCCTCTTCGGAGTTAAACATGGGACACTTATTGCTTTGCTACAAAACTGAGGTACTCTACATTTGGGAGGGGGTTATATAGGGGAGGAACTCAAATTTAATTGGGTTTACCAGTTTCCAATCACCTGTGGTGACTACATAACCCATTAAGTAAATAAAGAGGAAGTAAACCCTGATGGGTTTTGCTTCCTCTTTAGACCCCTGCTGCAGCCTGCAAATGAAAAGCATAATGGGCTAGTATGAATCACATACTAGCCCATTATGTGTCACTTACCTGCAAAAGAATCCAGCGATGTCCCCACAATAGACAGCATCCATCTTCTGGCCCCTCTTCCTTCTGGGCCGCTGACTCCGGTGCTGTGATTCGCTGGAGCCGCGTGATGTCACTCCTGCGCATGCGCACGGGAGCTGCAATTCACAGCATGGGCTGGGGAAGAAACGGCACTTTGTTTCGTTTCTTCCCCGCACATGCGCAGTGAAGATTTTCGGCGGACTACAAGTGAAATATCTCCTAAACGGCGCACGTTTAGAAGATATTTCCACTACCTATAGGTAAGCCTTATTCTAGGCTTACCTATAGGTAGAGGTCCAACAAGTGGGTTTACAACCACTTTAAGGCTCTGTGTCCTGTGATGTATTCCCAAGAAAAGGATTTTACAGGTAAGCTGTATAAAAAAATCCTATTATATTTGTTTCTCAGTGGTTCTATGATCAAAACCTTTAGTGCTGGCTGCCGTGGTCATTGTTACTAGTTTTATTTTTTAGCAAAAGTGCAGATTTTATTTGTTTTTATATACTATAGACACCCCCCAGGTATGAAATTTAAAGGAATATGTCACTTTTATTGTTTCACTTTAAGCATTATTAAAAGGACTGCTCCCGAAAAAATTTCAGTTTTTAAAACTTTTTTTGCATTGATACATGTCCCCTGGGGCAGGACCCAGGTCCCCAAACACTTTTTATGACAATACCATGCATCTAAGCCTTTAAAATGAACACTTTTGATTTTTATGTCCCATAGACTTTAACAGGGTTCCACGGCTTTAAAATTTTCGCCAAACTCAGCATATTGCTCGGTGTTCACCAGAACACCTGAACAACCAAAGTTCGGCCCGAACTTATACACGGGCCAAACTGTTCGCCCATCCCTACAATGTATACGTAGAAATAATAATTGGAAACTTGCATTCACTCGTTTTAAAATGTAATACATTTTGAAAAGTACCTCTGTATTATGAGATTCAATGCCTAATGTCAATGAAGCCCTGGATTTGATAATGCACTTGTGTTAGCACTTAGTATTTACAATATTTGTACAGTATAGTGTTAATAATCAAATTGCAAGCCAGCATTTATCATTAACCATCTCACATATAATTCTGCACCTTCATGTATTATATGCTTATTTAAAAACGTGTTCTAATATCTGAGAAGTCAGTAACTCACTGTCTACTCTTATCCAGGTTTATTTGCCAAGACATTCTCTATAGAAAAATCCATTTAGATTAACTATCCAATCCATGACTTCTAAAAATCATGAAAAATCTGACACTACGAGAAATGCAGGTAGTAGTTTTACACCAACAAAACTGAATTGACTGTACAGATAAAGGCAGGAAGCATTATGTCTTACTAAAAGTAATTATTCTCATCCTAAGGATTAAAAGAAAATACAAGCTGATTCATTCATTCCTTGAGCTTTAATTGCATTTTACACAACCAGGTACAAAAAAAGTATGGTTGTTACTAGAATCTTACGATATCCGAAAACTGCACAAGAACAGCATGAATCCTTATGGAAATATTCGAGGGCACTCATAATGGCCCGGATTCACATACATCGGCGCATATTTATGCGGGCGTAGCGTATCTAATATACGCTACGCCGACGTAGCGCACAGGTGCTTGCATCTGTGCGCTACGCCGACGCAGCGCACAGATGCAAGCACTGGATTCACAAAGCACTCGCCCCCAAATCTATGCTGGGTTTCCTCGGCGTAAGCCAACGTAGGTGGAAGTGGGCGTGAGTCATGCTAATGAGGCGTGCCCCCATGTAAATGATGGACTGAGCGTCATAAAGATACGAATAACGTACGGCGCATGCGCCGTCCCGTGGACGCAACCCAGTGCGCATGCGCAGAATCACGTCGGAACTACTCCCTAAGATACGCCGGATCACTGCCTACGACATGAACGTAACCTACGCCCAGCCCTATTCACGTACTATGTAAATTACGTAAATTACGACGGCTCTGTTCCCTGGTCCATACCTTTGCATGAGTTGCGCCTCCTATATGTGGAATAACTTTACACCGGACGTACGCCTTATGCAAACCGCGTATATTATGCGCCGGGCGCAAGTAAGTTCGTGAATCGGCGTATCTCCCTCATTTGCATATGCGCATAGAAAATCAATGGGAGCGCACCTTGCGGCCAGCGTAAATATGCGCCCACGATACGCCGGTGTAGGAAAGTTACGTCGGTCGTATGCAGCCTATTTTCAGGCGTATCTCAGATTGTGGGCACGGTGCATAGATACGACGGCGCATAGATAGACTTACGCGGCGTATCTCGAGATACGTCGGCGTAAGTGCTTTGTGAATCCGGGCAAATGTGTTTAAAATAGGAAAGAAGGGGATTCAAGTCAAAACAAGTTGGCACCATTGGCCCTGAATTTTCAAACTTCAAATAGCATTTAAAGTAATGAGGAGAGGTCTTCTGTAGTCCTAAAACACTTTCTACCCAAGGACAGAAAGTGCATTTCTGACAGGATCACTAGATGTAAAAAAGAATGAAAAAAAATATCCAGAAAAATATAACTAAAGCAGTCATCACATCTGAGTAAGCTGCAATATATTACATCTTATTCTTTTTAGTGTCTATGTTTATAACAAGGGTCATCTACAAATTATGCCACTGGGTAAAAATATCCTTATTCCGGTAACACATACACTATGTTACCAAAAGTATTGGGACGCCTGCCTTTACACGCACATGAACTTTAATGGCATCCCAGTCTTAGTCCATAGGGTTCAATATTGAGTTGGCCCACCCGTTCCAGCTATAACAGCTACAACTCTTCTGAGAAGGCTGTCCACAAGGTTTAGGAGTGTGTCTATGGGAATGTTTGACCATTCTTCCAGAAGTGTATATTTGAGGTTGGGCACTGACGTTGAATAAGAAGATCTGGCTTGCAGTCTCCTCTCTAAGGCCTCGTACACACACGATCAGTCCAAACCGATGAAAACGGACTGAAGTTCAGTTTCATTGGTCCAAACCGACCGTGTGTACGACCCATCGGTCTGTAGTCCTTCAGTCCCGAAACAGAGAACTTGCTTTAAAATTGGACCGATGGACGCATGACCGATAGGTCAAAACCGATGGTTAGTACGCAAAAGCATCGGTTCCAAACCCGGGCATGCTCAGAATCAAGTCGACGCATGCTTGGAAGCATTGAACTTCATTTTTTTCAGCACGTCGTTGTGTTTTACGTCACCCCGTCGGTTTTTGAACTGATGGTGTGTAGGCACATCAGACCATCAGTCTGCTTCATCGGTGAACTGATGAAACTTAACTTAAGTCCATTTTCATCGGTTTGGACTGATCGTGTGTACAGGGCCTCATTCAGGTTTGAGGCCAGTCAAGTTCTTCCAACATAAACTCTCTCATTCACACTGAGGCCCCGTACACACGGTCGGACAAAACCGATGAGAATGGTCCGACGGACCGTTTTCATCGGTTCACCGCTGAAGTGGCCTGATGGTCTGATGATGCGTACACACCATCGTTCCAAAAACCGATCGGGTCAGAAAGCGGTGACGTCAAACACACAACGTGCTGAATAAAATAAAATGCAATGCTTCCAAGCATACGTCGACTTGATTCTGAGCATGCGCTGGTTTTGAACCGATGCTTTTCTGTACTAACCATCGGTTTGGTCCGATCGGGCAGCGGTCCATCGGTTCGGTTTTGAAGCATGTTTTAACATTTTGGACCGAAGAAAAACAGACCGATGGCCTATACACACGGTCGGTTCATTCTCATCGGTTCGGTCCGATATTATAGTATTGGGCCACCCTCCAAATCATTTGGTGGAGGGGGATTATGGTGTGGAGTTGTTTTTCTGGGGTTTTGCTTTGCCCCTTAATTCCAGTGAAGGGAACTCTTAAGGTGTCAGCATACCAAGACATTTTGAAAAATGTAATGCTCCCAACTTTGTGGGAACAGTTTGGGGATGGCCTCTGTGACAAACACCGGTATCAGAACCCTGTCTTCCTCACTTACTCGTAACAGAGGACCAGTCAGCCTCACACCACACTGTCACTTATGTAACAATACCACTCTCAGCTGCGCCCAGCACAAAGATTTCCCAGCTTGCAGGACCATAATCTAGGTGTCAGCAGCCTGAGAGCGATTGTCACTGGGTTAATTACACAATTAACCCTTTAACCACTTCCCGACCGCCGCATGTACATATACGTCGGCAGAATGGCACGTACAGGCACATTGGCGTACCTGTACGTCCCTGCCTAGACGTGGGTCGGGGGTCCGATTGGGACCCCCCCCCCCCTGCTACATGCGGCGGTCGGATTCCCGCGGGGAGCGATCCGGGACGACGGCGCGGCTATTCGTTTATAGCCGCTCCGTCGCGATCGCTCCCTGGAGCTGAAGAACGGGGAGAGCCGTATGTAAACACGGCTTCCCCGTGCTTCACTGTGGTGGCTGCATCGATCGAGTGATCCCTTTTATAGGGAGACTCGATCGATGACGTCAGACCTACAGCCACACCCCTTCTACAGTTGTAAACACACACTAGGTGAACCCTAACTCCTACAGCGTCCCCTGTGGTCAACTCCCAAACTGCAACTGTCATTTTCACAATAAACAATGCAATTTAAATGCATTTTTTGCTGTGAAAATGACAATGGTCCCAAAAATGTGTCAAAAGTGTCCGCCATAATGTCACAGTCATGAAAAAAATCGCTGATCGCCGCCATTAGTAGTAAAAAATAAATAAATAAAACTATCCCCTATTTTGTAAACGCTATAAATTTTGCGCAAACCAATCGATAAACGCTTATTGCGATTTTTTTACCAAAAATAGGTAGAAGAATACGTATCGGCCTAAACTGAGGAAAAAAAATATTTTTATATATTTTTTTGGGGGATATTTTTGTTTATAGCGCAAAAAATAAAAACCGCAGAGGTGATCAAATACCACCAAAAGAAAGCTCTATTTGTGGGGAAAAAAGGATGCCAATTTTGTTTGGAAGCCACGTCGCATGACCGCGCAATTGTCTGTTAAAGCGACGCAGTGCCGAATTGTAAAAACCCCTTGGGTCATTTAGCAGCATATTGGATCTCGGCGAGCCAACTTTCCTCATTGAACAACTAGGAAATAGAGAACATGTTCTCTATTTGGCTCGACGAGGAACTCGTCGGCTTCCTCGGCGGAAAGTGTACACACGGCCGGGTTTCTCGGCAGAATTCAGCTCCGATCGAGTTTCTGGCTGAATTCTGCCGAGAAACTCAGTCGTGTGTACGGGGCCTAACACACACTTCCATCACAGACAGGTCTGCTCAGAGGCCTTATTCTAGACAGAAGCGCTCTTCAAGAGACAGGTTCATTTATAGCTTGCATTAAGAGCCTTAGGGACAAGGGTAACACTTTTCAAAATAAGGGTTTAATAATGATAAGAATTGGTGCAAATAAAATATCTACAGAAAATATGTTTCAAAGAGATAAAGAAAGCCACAAAGAAATTAGGTAGAATTTAGGAGGAAGAAAACGTGCAATTAATATTAGTGGGTTGATCAGAGTTTAAACGATGAGCTGGGTAATCGGTTCTAATGCCGCGTACACACGATCATTTTTCGGGTTGTAAAAAACTCCGTTTTTCAGGCTCTAGAAAAAACGAAGTTTTTTTCAACTTGATCATTAAAATGGCCTTGCCTACACACGATCGTGAAAAAAAAATGCTCTAGCAAAGCGTGATGACGTACAACACTTACAACGGCACTATAAAGGGGAAGTTCCATTCGGATGGCGCCACCCTTTGGGCTGGATTAGCTGATTTTGTGTTCTGTCACGCTTTTCTGTCTGTTACAGCATGATGAATGTGCTTACTCCATTACGAACGGTAGTTTTACCAGAACGAGCGCTCAAGTCTCATAACTTGCTTCTGAGCATGCGCAGATTTTTCACGTCGTTAAAGCCCACACACGACCATTTTTTACAACCCGAAAAACGACAATGTTAAAACCGTTGTTAAAAAATAGAGCATTGAGCTATGAGTAAGCACTGATTGATAGTGCGAAACGTCAGCTGTATGCCCCTGTCTTTGCTGTGATGTGTGGTGTTTGAATACTTTTACCAATAAAAGGCAACCGAGAAGGTTTTTCCAGAGTGCAGCTGTCCAAACATTTCTTTCTACAAAAAATAGAGCATGTTTGAATTTTTTTTTGTCCATTTTTCAGAACCCGAAAAATGCTCTGAAGCCCACACACGATCGTTTTTAATGACATAAAAAAAAACCCATCATTTTTTACAACCCGGAAAATAATCATGTGTACGCGGCATTAAACTTGGCAGATGTTCCTGCTTTGATAGTAAAAGGAGGACTGACCACTATCTTAGCATCTCCTGTTTTCTCTGGGATGAAGGAGGTTGGAACATATGCCCCTGACCAATAAAATAGATAAGGAGGGTCCATGGGCTGTCTGGGGTTGATGACAGTATAATGACCCTCCCTTACACGCAGTTTTATATCATTATTCACATCTTCCAATATGCACTGGTTGCATTCTTGAAACTGATAGATCATTGTTCATCATTGGATTTTGTGTACAGGGATACCAAATTCAGCATAATTCAGATGACCGTGTCACCCAGGAGGCATCTAAGAGCTATCTTCCCTCTTGTATGTCTTAGCAGGGTCAAGCCTAGACCTAATTTGTTTTATTATGAAATTCCACATTTAAATATATGCTTTTTTTATTAATGTGTCATGTTCCTGTCTGAGTTTATGAGTCATGTGTGAATTCTTACATTTTAACCACTTCCATACAGGGCACTTATACACCTTCCTGCCCAGACCAATTTTCAGCTTTCAGTGCTTTTGCACTTTGAATGACAATTGCGCGGTCATGCTACACTGTACCCAAACAAATAGAGCTTTCTTTTGGTGGTATTTGGTCACCTTTGGGATTTTTATTTTCTGCAAAAAAAAAAAAAAAGACAGAAAATCTTGAAAAACAAATGCTTTTTTTTTTGTTTTCGTTACAAAACTTTGTAAATAAGTATGTTTTCTTCTTCACTGATGGGCACTGATGGGGCTGCACTGACGGGCACTGATAAGGTGGCACTGATGGGCACCGATGAGGTGGCACTGATGAGGTGGTATTGATGGACACTAATGGGCACTAATATACAGCACTGATAGGCGGCACGGATGGGCACGGATAGGGGGCATGGATGGGCACGGATAGGCGACACGGATGGGCACAGATAGGCGGCATGGATGGGCATGGATGGGCACTGTTAGGTGGCATGGATGGGCATGGATGGGCACTGATAAGTGGCACGGATGTACTGTATTGTACTTATGGATGCCAATCAGTGCCAAACAACAATGCCTGCCAATCAGTGAAGTCCATTGTGGGCACTGATTGGTATCCATTGTGGACACTGATTTGCATCCCTGGTGGCATACCTGGTGGTGGGCATCCCTGGTGGTCTGGTGGCATTCCTGGTGGTCTAGTGGCATCCCTGGTGGGCTAGTGTGGGCATCCTTGGGGGGTGTGCTGATAATCGATCAGCACAAACCCCCCCCTGTCAGAGGAGCAGCCGATCGGCTCTCCTCTACTCGCGTCTGACAGACGCGAGTGAGGAAAAGCCGATAACCGGCTCTTCTTGTTTACATCGTGATCAGCTGTGATTGGACACGGTTGATCACATAGTAAAGAGTCTCTGTCAGACTGACACCCTGCAACAACGATCGCCGCGATGCGCTCCCCCGGGGGCACGCAGTGGCTCAATATCCTGAGGATGTCATGTGACGTCCAGTCAGGATATTAAAAACCATTTTGCTGCCGTCATTTTGTTATAGGGCGGGCAACAAGTGGTTAAAATGGACAGAAGACCCTGAGAGTTCACTTATGCTCTGCGTGCCCTTTTATGACCCTCATTAAGTCTGAGCCTCCTTTGATGGCAGGCTATGTATTCTGAAGGGATTTTGTTATAGTTTTACGATAGGAGTGGACATCCTGCCCGGCCTACATTAGCTGTTTGCACAGGCCTAAGCCTGGGTTCTGCTTTCTCTATGTTGAGATGACAACTCTTTTTAAGTGTTTTGAGTTAAGCCTATGAATTCATGGAACTAAGGGAGGAGGGAGGGGGTTCAGATTTCTACTGTAATGTGTAACTGTTAGCCAAGACTGTCATGACTGACGTAAGATTCCCGAACAACATGGCCGCTACCTACAGCTTTTTGTGTGTCCAGTACGTGATATCATTACAGCTTCCTTTTCCAAAATGACTGAGCACCAGTGCACAAATCAAGGTCCATAAAGACATGGATAAGTGAGTTAGGGGTGTCAGAGTCCTGACCTCAACCCGATAGAACACCTTTGGGGTGAATTAGAGCGGAAACTGCAAGCCAGGCCTTCTCGTCCAACATCAGTGTCTGACCTCACAAATGCAGTTCTAGAAGAATGGTCAAAAATTTTCATAGACACACGCCTAAACCCTCTTGGACAGCCTCCCCAGAAGAGTTGAAGCTGTTATAGCTGCAAAGGGTCAGCTAACTCAATATTGAACCTTATGGACTAAGACTGGAATGCCATTAAAGTTCATGTGCGTATAAAGGCAGGTGTCCCAATACTTTTGGTAATATAGTGTATATGCTCAAGACTGCCTCACTGTCTAATGTGTTTCACCCTTGTTCACAGAGACTGGGTGGGCCAAGGGGGACTTTTTCTGCAATATTCTGTTAAAACAAATCTGAGGTTTGCAAATCTGTATTCCTAATTGCTAGTGTCCAACCAGGATGATTGTAAACCCTTGTTTGTTTTTTTGTTTTTTAATTACAAATATTTAATACTTACCTGTTCTGTGCAATGGTTTTGCAGAGAGTGACCCAATCCTCCTCTTCTCAGGTCCTACACGGGCAATCCTGCCCCCCCTTACCGAGTGCCCACCATAGCAAGCCTCTTGCTATAGGGACACTCATGAAGGCCTCTCATGGCCCACCCATCGCTATTAGTAAACTTGCACGGGTGAAATGCATCACAGTGTCTAAGTGGTTAGCACTATCACCTAGCAGCACTAGGGTCATGGGTTTGAATCCCAACCATGGCACTACCTGCTCCGGTTTCCTCCCACACTCCAAAGACATGCTGGTAGATTAACTGGCTCCTGTCTAAATTGACCATAGTAGGTGTATATGTGTTAGGGACCTTAGATTGTAAGCTCCTTGAGGGCAAGGGCTGATGTGAATATACAATAAATATGTAAAGTGCTGCGTAAATTGTTGGAGCTATACAAGTACCTGAAATAAATGATACACTAGTAAATAATAAATCAGAAAAGGTTAGTATTAAGCGCGGACTTTGGCGGCAAGTACAAGTGACATAACACAGCTTGTTTTTACCCAGTGACATCATCGGTGTGTCACTGTTTTTCCCACTGTACAGCACATGGAGCGATCATGTGCCCATGGTTAAGCACCCAATACACCTAGAGAAGACATGCCCTGGAGTGATGTTACTTGCTTATTCCTCAACATTTTTGATTTTACTTATATATGCTTTAAAGAATGCCAAATTGCACACTAATCAGTATTATATGTAATTTTGCCATGCCTTAAATGCTGTTTAACACGCATTATGCTCCACTGAAGCATCATAAGTCTGGCCATTGTGTTATACGGTATATACTGCATTTCCTTTTGGTTTGCTTAGTATTCATGTGAATACTTTATGCAATACCTGCATGGATTTCCTAACCTCATCAAAGTGTTCACTGTTCCCAAATACTTCAGTAAATTGGGTTATTTGACATTTCTAAATATCATTCAGCTTTCTGAAAATGGACATAATTATTACCAATGTAGGTATGGCTTGTTAAAGGGTCACTAAAGGAAAACATTTTTTTAGCTGAAATGACTGTTTACAGGACATAGAGACATAATAGTTAACTGATTCCTTTTAAAAATGATTAAAAATAGATAAAAAAACAATCATATAATGTGCCTGCAGTGTAGTTTCGTTTTTGCTGTTGTTTGCTGGTTCTCTGATGTACAGAGAGCCACTAGAGGGCAGTCAGCCAATAGAGAGCAGTGATACTTTGTCTAAAACTCCTCAGCACCAATCCAGTTTCGTTTTACACACAGCTCCTTGATTAGTGACCACCGTGAGAAATCTCCCAGTACTGTGGTTATCAGGAAACAGGCAACCAGGAAGTGTCCAAAACAGAGAGGATTTACAGCAACATGAAAGCAAAAACGAACAATGAGGACATGAAACCAGGACTGCAGTAAGGTAAAGGAAGCTATTTAGCTAAAAAAAAAAAATCCTTTAGTGACCCTTTAAGGCTTGGGAGTAGAGCTACTGCTTACTGATGAGAATGAACTTTAACATTGAGTTTTATTATTAAATACTAAAGGTATAAGTCATGTTTTGTTCAGCCCTGAATGAATAGGGCAGAGGTTGGTTAGATGTGAATTCATCATTTATTGGAGAACAAAACTACCAATCCTTCAAGTACATTAAAACTGAAATAGTCATCATGAATTTTGCTTTATTTGTTTTTCTTTCTCACTGTATTTAAAATGACTGTTTCTTTTTTTATCTTATTCTCTAGAATGCAACTAAAACACAACTAAATTTCATCCTTTGGACTTCCCTACCCCAATCTGTTCGACTATCTCCTACTCTGTCCATTTTTAGGCAATCCCTGAAAGTGTTTTTTTTCAGGGAAGCATATCCTGTCTCCACCTAACAACTGTACTTTTATTTCCTCCATCAGCTCGTCTCCCACAGTTATTATCTTTTTGTATCACCTGATCCTCCCTTTTAGATTGTAAGCTCTAAGGAGCAGGGCCCTCTGATTCCTCCTGTATTGAATTGTATTGTAACTGTACAGTCTGCCCTAACATTGTAAAGCGCTGTTGGTGCTATGTACATTTGTAAATTTGTAAAAAAAACAACTGTTGGCGTTATGTAAATCCTTTATAATAATAATAACTAGATCCTAGCTGAACAGCAAATTATCAAAGCTAAATCACCATTATGAAAAGTACTGGGAATAAATAAATAAATAATTTAAAGCTATTCATATTCATTTCTTCTATACCATATGATTAAGGTGATTAAGAATGACTGAGAATATTGAAAAAATCAGTTGTTTAGGATAACCAAGCCTAAAAGAGATATACAAACATTGTGACTGCATCTTGTCTGTAAATATGAGGTGTTGCCTTATGAGTTTATGTGAAATCTCCATTAATAGCTGTACAATATTGTAATTATGAATATATTTCATTTAGCTTGTATCTATGGAGGGCACGCAACATAGCATCACAGAAGTGTCTGTGAGGCCTTGTACACACGGTCGGACCAAACCGATGTGACTGGTCCGTCGGACCGTTTTTATCGGTTCACCTCTGAAGTGGCCGTACGGCCTGATATGTGTGAACGCGGTGACGTCAAACACATGACGTGCCGTGCCGTTCATTCTCATCGGTTCGGTCCGACCGTGTGTACGGGGCCTTAGAACAGACAATTAGGTGCCTAACCTTGTGTATACAAACAATGGGATCCAAACCTCCTTGTTCTACACACCTTCACTTCAAAGGATACCATGCTGGGATATGCAATGAAGGGAGGCCAACCTGTAATCAATACTTAACTTCCCAGGAAAAATTCAAGTTAATCTGCTCAGAATAGTCACAAGGATTTGCATTAAAGGGGGGCTGATTTATGCAAAGTGTAGGGATTGGAGATGTAGCCAGTCCTTAACCAGGAATATGTTCTTCCTTGGTGTAGACTATAGATAGATGGTTGAGTATTAGATAAACTTTCAACTACTCACTAGACATGTACATTAGTTTTCGTCAGAATGCATTTCCATCAGAATTTCTGGGATTTTCGCGGTCGTTTTAACAAACAATAACGAACGCGCAGAATCCGAAAGATCCAACATAAAAAATGCTTTATTTTTGTTTTGTTGTGACAACAGCTCGATATAGATAGAAGATTCAACATGACGGTGACAATAGCGATCTGTGTCTATCAAACCTGCGGTCGAATGTGCCTAACCTGACTCTATTAGTCCAAGATTATTCGACATAGAGAGAAACGATTCGACATCATAGAGACATGAAGATTCGATAAAGCAGCTAAAAACATATGATTGCAACAAACGAACATTTATGGTCAAATGCTCCGCCCATAGGCTATAGAAGAATTCTAATGTTGGTTGACTAGCAATAATAATTAATAACAATAATTATTACTAGTCATACATTAGAATTCTACTAGAGCTTGTGGGCAGGGAATTCAGCCGGAAATGTATAATTGCGGTGTCGTACAGTTTAGCTGCTTCGTCAAATCTTCTTGGAACATTTGACGGACACTATGGGGCTGATTTACCAAGCCTTTACTCCATGACTCATGGAGTAAAAGCAGGAGTAGCAGCCGTTTTGCCATTTACTAAAGAAATACGCTGCTAGTGCAGTGTATTTCCCTAGTTACTAATGTGCTCCGTGCGCCCAGGAGAGGGTGCATTGTGCACCAGTACAGACCTGGCGCACGGCACATTAAACTGTAAATTGCGGGGGTTTGGGCGGGAGTTTATTAGGGGGGGAGGTGGGGGGATGCAGGGGAAGTGAAGTGACATGTGTTTTGAAGTGTTTGGCGGGCCGAATTGAAAGGGAAAGTGTTTTTTGAAAACAGATCCCCGTACGCTTGCACAGTGCGCCTGAACCTCGGGAGGTTCATTTGCATACTGGGCATGCGCAGAGAGAAAAGTCAGGGATTCCCGTGCGCCTTGTCAGTACGCCGTGAAAATCTTGGTAAATACCAAGCGGCGTACCCGTGAATGCGCTGCGTGACGCGGCGCACGGGAATCTCCGAGCTGTTTTCAGCCCTGAAGGGGAACTCCGCGCCAAATTTCAAACTTGAAATCGGCGCGGGTCCCCCTCCAGGGCTACATTAGGCTCTTAGGCTTGGTCCGGAACGTGAGGGGTTAAACCCGCGCCGATTCGGCGCGGGGGTCCCCCCCAGATCCAAACCAAGCCCTCATCCCAAGCATGCAGTCTGGCCCGGACAGGAATGGGGGCGGGGACGAGCGAGCGCCCCCCCCCCTCCTGAGCCGTACCAGACCGCATGCCCTCAACATGGGGGAGTGTGTGCTGTGGGGGAGGGGGGCACTGCCCCCCCACCCCACAGCACTCTTGCCCCCATGTCGATAGGGACAAGAGCCTCTTCCCGACAACCCTTGCCATTGGTTGTCGGGGTATGCGGGCGGGGCTAATCGGAATCTGCGAGCTCCCTTTAATAAGGGGGCCCCCAGATGCCGGACCCCCACCCTATGTGAATGAGTATGGGGTACATCGTACCTCTACCCATTCACATGGGGGAAATGTAAAGTAAAATAAAACACCACACACAATAAAATATTTTATTAATCAGCTCCGGAGCCCCCCCTTTCTTCTTTAGCTCTCTTAGAAGGGGGGGTTTCTTCTCTCCCGATCTTCTGCCGGGACCCTGGGCTTCGGTGATTTCTGCCGGGGGAGGGCGCCATCCCTCGGTCCTCTCCGGAGCCTTCCGCCGGATGCCCCCACCCCATTTAAGCTCTTTTTCATTAGGGAGGGGCATCCGGACTTCGGGGTCTTCTGCCGGGGGATGGCGCCTATCCCCCGGTCTTTCCGGTGCCTTCCGCCAGGGTTCCGGTCTTCCTGGTCTTCTGCCGGGGGTGCGCCAACTCCCAGGTCTTTTCTCTGCTCCATCTTCTGCCTGGCTCCCCCGCGGAGCCAGGGCTTTCTTCCGTCTTCTTTCTTCTCTCTTCCTTCTTCTGCCTGTCTCCTCCGGGAGCACAGGGCTTGTCTGCGCTGTCCTCTCCCTTCTCTTCCATTGGATGTTGACACGACGAGGTTCCGCGCTGACATGCCGTGTCAGCGGCGGGCATGGACTTATATAGGGCAATGCCACCATGTGACCTCAACCCATGTGACATCACATTCCCTGGGCATGATGGGAATGTGATGTCACATGGGTTGAGGTCACATGGTGGCATTGCCCTATATAAGTCCATGCCCACTGCTCAGACGGCATTCCAGCGCCGGACCTCGTCGTGTCAACATCGAATGGAAGAGAAGGGAGAAGACAGCGGAGACAAGCCCTGTGCTCCGCGGAGGAGACAGGCAGAAGCGGAAGGCATCGCAGAAGCCCGGAGAGTGGCGCCCTCCGGCGGAAGACACCGTACAAGCCCGGGACCCTCCCCCAAAGGCAGGAGCCTCCCTGGTGAAGGGGGTCCCGGTGAATTACGTCGCTGAAGACGGGGGTGGGGTGCCAGTGCACCCCCCCCCCGCAGAAACCGTCGTGGAAGCCCGGGACCCTCCCCCAAAGGCAGGAGCCTCCCTGGTGAAGGGGGTCCCGGTGAATTACGTCGCTGAAGACGGGGGTGGGGTGCCAGTGCACCCCCCCCCGCAGAAACCGTCGTGGAAGCCCGGGACCCTCCCCCAAAGGCAGGAGCCTCCCTGGTGAAGGGGGTCCCGGTGAATTACGTCGCTGAAGACGGGGGTGGGGTGCCAGTGCACCCCCCCCCGCAGAAACCGTCGTGGAAGCCCGGGACCCTCCCCCAAAGGCAGGAGCCTCCCTGGTGAAGGGGGTCCCGGTGAATTACGTCGCTGAAGACGGGGGTGGGGTGCCAGTGCACCCCCCCCCGCAGAAACCGTCGTGGAAGCCCGGGACCCTCCCCCAAAGGCAGGAGCCTCCCTGGTGAAGGGGGTCCCGGTGAATTACGTCGCTGAAGACGGGGGTGGGGTGCCAGTGCACCCCCCCCGCAGAAACCGTCGTGGAAGCCCGGGACCCTCCCCCAAAGGCAGGAGCCTCCCTGGTGAAGGGGGTCCCGGTGAATTACGTCGCTGAAGACGGGGGTGGGGTGCCAGTGCACCCCCCCCCGCAGAAACCGTCGTGGAAGCCCGGGACCCTCCCCCAAAGGCAGGAGCCTCCCTGGTGAAGGGGGTCCCGGTGAATTACGTCGCTGAAGACGGGGGTGGGGTGCCAGTGCACCCCCCCCCGCAGAAACCGTCGTGGAAGCCCGGGACCCTCCCCCAAAGGCAGGAGCCTCCCTGGTGAAGGGGGTCCCGGTGAATTACGTCGCTGAAGACGGGGGTGGGGTGCCAGTGCACCCCCCCCCCGCAGAAACCGTCGTAGTAGCCCGGGACCCTCCCCCAAAGGCAGGAGCCTCACTGGTGAAGGGGGTTCCGGCAGAAGATGGCGAAGCCCGGGGCCTAATGGGGTGGTGGTGGGGGGCCCCGGCAGAAGACCCCCGGCTGACTAATAAATTAATTTATTCATGTGTGGTGTATTATTTTTTTCCATTTTTTTCCCCAGGTGAATGGGTAGGGGTACAATGTACCCCCATACTCATTCACATAGGGTGGGGGGCCGGAATCTGGGGACCCCTTTATTAAAGGGGTCTCTCAGATTCTGATAAGCCCTCCGCCCGCATACCCCGACAACCAACGGCCAGGGTTGTCGGGAAGAGGCTCTTGTCCCTATCGACATGGGGACAAGAGTGCTTTGGGTTGGGGGGGCAGTGCCCCCCTCCCCCACAGCACACACTCCCCCATGTTGAGGGCATGTGGTCTGGTATGGCTCAGGAGGGAGGGGGGCGCTCGCTCGTCCCCACCCCCATTCCTGTCTGACCAGACTGCGTGCCTGGGATAATGGCTTGGTTTGGATCTTGGGGGGGACCCCACGCTATTTTTTTTGCGCGGGTTTAACCCCTTATGTTCCAGACCAAGCCTAAGAGCCTGGTATGCACCTGGAGGGAACCCACCTTATTTTTTTTCCGGGGGTCTGGAGTTCCCCTTCATGAACAGCGATCTGTCATTTACACATGTCAGTCCCCCCCCCCCCTACAGTTAGAACACACCCAGGGAACATATTTAACCCCTCCCTCGCACCTAGTGTTAACCCCTTCCCTGCCAGTGGCATTTTTTGAGTAAGCAATGCATTTTTTACAGCACTGATCGCTAGAAAAATGCCAATGGTTCCAAAAAACTGTTCGATGTGTCCGCCATAATGTCGCAGTACCGATAAAAATCGCTGATCGCCCCAATAACTAGTTAAAACAACAAAAAAAAAAAATTTGTAGACGCTATAACTTTTGCAAAAACCAAACACTAAACGCTATTTGCGATTTTTTGGAACCAAAAAGATGTAGAATACGTATCGGCCTAAACTGAGGGTTTTTTTAGTTTTTTGAATATATATTTTTGGGGATATTTATTATAGCAAAAAGTAAAAATAATTTTTACATATGTGGGCGGGACTTACGCAAGTCCCGCCCACATATATAAACATCGTTCAAACCACACATGTGAGGTATTGACGCGTGCGTTAGAGCGAGAGCAATACTTTTACCACTAGACCTTCTTTGTAACTATAAACTGGTAACCTGGAAAAAAAAGAAAAAGGTCACCTATGGGGATATTCACGGAATTCATTTTGGCCCCATTGCAGGAGTGTTTCCAATAGTAAAGCGTGACATGTAAGGTATCTATTTACTCAGTGTAACATCATCTTTCACATTATCCCCAAAAATTGGGCTCACTTTTGTGTTTTGTTAATTTTTAACCACTTGAGCCCGGACCATATTTCTGGTCAATGACCGGGCAAGTTTTTGTGATTCGGCGCGGCGTCGCTTTAACTGACAATTGCGCAGTCGTGCGACGTGGCTCCCAAACAAAATTGGCAACCTTTTTTTTCACACAAATAGATTATTAAATGTGCGTGTTTACTTCTGTCTTTAACACCTCCCCTTCAGGCTGGAAAGCATCAGATCAGGGGAAACCAAAAAAAAAAAGCTCTCATTCCATTGCAGCTTGGTTCCTACATGTGTGATGAACTGAGCATGCTCAAACACTTAGAAAAAAAATATCCTTTCTTTTTAAAAGGTGAAAAACACTCATTGGATGCTCATAGAGCGTGGTTTGGGTTAATTGCAGGTGTGCCCAATTACAAGCTCACCCAAACTAGAGACTGCAATTTGGTCATGTGATTTCAATTGCTTCATTACTAGCACTGTTATAAAAAGCTTGGATCGATCAGTCCTCAGCTGCCCTCAGAAGGGGCAGGCTGGCAGAAATGCTGTTGCTAAACACAAATGTGGTTTGTTGCATGGGTTTTGTTTTATTTTGCCAATGGTTTTGGTTTATTTTTAAATGATGTTCACTTTGATGTATTTGTCTATGTGGCCTTATTTTCTGAAAAATGTGTAAAGCTATGGTTAATTAGAATTTTGAAAAGTATTTTTGTTTGTTTGTCTTTTTTTGCTTTCCTTGTTTTGTTGACCAATAAAAATTACTTTAAAATTGTTAAGTTTGTCTTTTGTTACTTTTTCATGCTACATATGTTGACAGCTGCAGCTGAACTAGGTTAGGGCCTAACAAATTATGTGTGATTTTTGTCTAAGCTTCTTTCCTGGTGTGTAATCATGAAATGTTTGCCATGTTTATTCTCCCTGACTTTAAAGACAAAAACTGGTAAGTATTTTATTTATTCTGCAGTGGTCCTCAGCCCTCAAGTACCCCCGACAGGACATGTTTTGGGGATTTCTCTTATCAAGAATTGCTGTCCAGACTATTTTAAAGCACATGTGCAAGATGAAGGAAAACCTGCAAACATGGCCTGTGGGGGGGGGGGTTTGCTATTGGTGGACAGGCTTGACGTGCTGATTTACAGCACTGTGCTTAAATCTAGCGCAAGGCAATCCTATTCAAATTGTGGGTGTTTGAGGGAAGCCAAGTGAGTGTTAGAACCCCTGCTTTGTGTTTTTTTATTTTTGTGTTGAGCTTTGTGTCCCTTTTCTTAAAATTGGCTTCACTTCCTGTCACACAGCTGAACAGGAAGTGAGGTTAAAACCCTACCAGTGTCATTTCTTGGGGACACCGGTCAATCTAACTAGTGTCCCCATTAAGCAAATTGCACTCCAGCACTGCTGTGTACACCCCAAATCATGGGTCTTCAAACTACGGCCCTCCAGTTGTTCAGGAACTACAATTCCCATCATGCCTAGTCATGTCTGTGAATGTCAGTGCATTACAAGGCCTCATGGGATGTGTAGTTCTACAACAGCTGGAGGGCCGTAGTTTGAGGATCCCTGCCCCAAATGATTATTTAGTTTGGGGTTTAGTAAAGGCAAAGCCACTCTGCAGTACAAGCATAGTTGCTGAAAATCAGAGAGGAAGCACTGATGGTTTTAACATCCAATCCTGTAGAAGCAAAGTTGTTTTGTTTTCTTCCTTGCTTTGCACTTGTAGGAGTGGATTTGCCTTTAGTAAATGGACCCCAAAGTCCAAGATCCCTAATAATTTGGGGTGTACACAGCAAAATGCTAGAGTGCAATTTACATAATGGGAAACTATTTAGATTGATCTCTGTGTCCCCAAGAAAATATATTAGTAAGGTTTTACCCTCACTTCCTGTTTGGCTATGTGACAGGAAGTGAATGAATTAGAAAGGGTGAAGACACCTCACAAATGTTGTCACTATCAGGGGTGCAGACATCCCCAAAAAAATGAGCAGATAATACTTATTTGCAAATTAATAATTTTTTAGTTAACATTGGGTGGGGTGCTCTAACACACACATTCCTACATATTAGCAACGCTCTATCCTGGCCTATTGGCATGGTTATATTTTCTTAGGGCTCTCAATAAAACTCTATGAAATTTGTGCTTAAACTAGAACCAGGGGCGGACTGACAACTCATGGGGCCCCTGGGCAATAGAAGATTATGGGGCCCCTGGGCTTACAGATGACCACCACGCCAGGAGGTAGTGCAGAGGCGGGCAGCTAAAATCTTGGGATATTCACATTAAAAGCATGTCATTTTCGGACATATCAGGGACAGATCTAAAAAAAACACAGATTTTTACATACTGTCCCTGGTTTTACTGAGCCTGGCAACCCGGATGGGGCCCCCTAGTGGCATGGGGCCCTCGGGCAGTGCCCGAGTGACTCAATGGTCAGTCCGCCCCTGACAAGAACTATAATCAACAAGTTTTATTTTCTTTCATTTTGGATAGAGTGAGGGAGGGTTATAGGCCCTGTCAGTTTATTTTGTATTATCTGTGTCCAATTGGGGAGATTTGCCTTCACTTCCTGCCCCATAGCCAAACAGGAAGTGAGAGAAAAACTATGCAAATTAACCACTTCCCGCCCAGCCTATGGCCGATTTACGTCCGGGAAGTGGTTACACAATCCTGACAGGACGTCCTGCAGGATTTCATGCCGCACGCGCCTGTGGGGGCACGCAGCGCGGCGATCGGTGATGCGGGGTGTCAGTCTGACACCCTGCATCTCCGATCTCGGTAAAGAGTCTCTCACGGAGACGGAGACTCTTTACCACGTGATCAGCCGTGTCCAATCACGGCTGATCACGATGTAAACAGGAAGAGCCATCGATGGCTCTTCCTCACTCGCGTCTTACAGACGCGAGTATAGGAGAGCCGATCGGCGGCTCTCCTGACAGGGGGCGTTCGCGCTGATTGTTTATCAGCGCAGCCCCCCCTCGGATCACCACACTGGACTACCAGGGATGCCCACCCTGGACCACCAGGGTGTGCAAAAACAAAAAAAATATAGAACAAAAAAACAAAAAGCATTAAAAAATAAGAAAAAAGATGCCAATCAGTGCCCACAAATGGGCACTGACTGGGAAAATCAGTGCCACCCCACAGTGCCCATCCATGCACAGTGCCCACCTGTGCCACCCATAAGTATCCATCAGTGCCACCCATAAGTGCCGCCCATAAGTATCCATCAGTGCCACCCATAAGTGCCGCCCATCTGTGCCGCCCATGAGTGCCCATCAGTGCCGCCTATGAGTGCCCATCAGTGCCGCATAGCAGCGCCGCCAATCAATGCCACCTCATCTGTGCCGTCAGTACTACCTCATCGATGTCCATCAGTGCCATCTCATCGGGGCCCATCAGTGCCGCCATATCAGTGCCCGTAATTGAAAGAGAAAAACTTCTTTACAAAAAAATTAACCTAAAAAAAGAAAAAGGTTTTTTTGTTTCAAAATTTGCAGTCTTTTTTTAGTTGTTGCGCAAAAAAAAAAACGCAGAGGTGATCAAATAACAACAAAAGAAAGCTCTATTTGTGGGGAAAAAAGGACGCCAATTTTGTTTGGGTACAGTGTTGTATGACCGCGCAATTGCCATTCAAAGTGCGACAGTGTTGAAAGCTGAAAATTGGCTTGGGCGGGAAGGTGCGTAAGTGCCTGGTATGGAAGTGGTTAAGGGAATCCAGTGCCCCCCCAGAACTAGTGTGTGGGTCCCCTGAAAATTACTGGGCGGGGTTATACAAAAACAGGGTGTGACCTTGACAGGAAGGGGTGGGTCATTTTTCTATTAGGAGGTGCAGATATGTAGTCAGGCCTTGGGCAGAACCAAACCTTAATATACTACTGCATATTAGGGCTTATTTAGACCGGAACCGATTTACAGCGTGTTTTTATATTGTGGGAGGAAACCCACGCAGGCACAGGGAGAACATGCAAACTCCATGCAGATGCTGTCACGGGCGGGATTCGAACCAACGACTCTTTTGCTGCTAGGTCAAAGTGCTATACACTACACCACTGTGGTGAACGAACATGATTGCAGCTGAAAGCATGAGATCTTTTTTTTTTTTTTGCAATACCATGCTTTCCAGCCTTATTGACCCCGCCTCTCTCCATAAAGAGGACCTGTCACACACTAGTCCTATTACAAGGGATGTTTACATTCCTTGTAATAGGAAGAAAACTGATCATTTTTTTTTTATTTTTTTATTTCAGTGTAAAACATTATAAAACTAAATAAAAATAAATAAGAAAACCCCAAAAAAATTTTTTAAAGCGCCCCGTCGCGACGAGCTCGCGCACAGAAGCAAACGCATACGCGAGTAGCGCCCGCATATGAAAACAGTATTCAAACCACACAAGTGAGGTATCGCCGCGATCGTTAGAGTGAGAGCAATAATTCTAGCCCTAGACCTACTCTGCAACTCAAAAAATGCAACCTGTAGAATTTTTTAAACGTCGCCTATCGAGTTTTTTAAAGGGTAAAAGTTTGACGCCATGCCACGAGCGGGCGCAATTTTTAAGCGTGACATGTTGGGTATCATTTTACTCGGCGTAACATTATCTTTCACAATATAGAAAAAAATTGGGCAAAATGTATTGTTGTCTTATTTTTTAATTCAAAAAAGTGATTTTTATCCAAAAAAAGTGCGCTTGTAAGACCGCTGCGCAAATACGGTGTGACAAAAAGTATTGCAATGACTGCCATTTTATTCCCTAGGATGTCTGCTAAAAAAAAAAATATAATGTTTGGGGGTTCTGATTAATTTTCAAGCCAAAAAATTGTGATTTTCACATGAAGGAGAGAAGTGCCAGAATTAACCCGGTGGGCAAGTGGTTAAAGTACTCATGGCTATAAAGAATAGAGTCATTGCTCATTAAAAAAAAAAAAAAAAAAAGGGGGTCCCTCCAAATTTAATTACCAGGCCCTTCAGGTCTGGAATGGATATTAAGGGGAACCCCGCCGTAAAAACCCCAAAAAAAAAAGACGTGCGGTTCCCGGCAAATATCCATTCCAGACCCTTCAGGTCTGGTGTGGATTTTAAGGGGAACTCCACCCCAAATTGAAAAAAAAAATGGCGTGGAGTCCCCCTAAAAATCCACACCAGACCCTTATCCGAGCACGTTGACCTGGCCGGCCGCAGAAAAGAGGGGGGGACAGAGTGCGGCCCCCCCCCTCTCCTGAACCGCACCAGGCCACATGCCCTCAACATGGGGAGGATGTCCCCATGTTGATGGGGACAAGGGTCTCATCCCCACAACCCTTGCCCGGTGGTTGTGGGGGTATGCGGGCGGGAGGTTTATCAGAATCTGGAAGACCCCTTTAACAAAGGGGACCCCCAGATCCTGACCCCCCCCCTGTGTGAAATGGTAATGGGGTACATTGTACCTCTACCATTTCACCCCAAAAAAAATGTCAAAGTGATAAAAATGACAGTAGCCGGTTTTTGACAAATCTTTTAATAAAATCTTCTTTTCTTCTTTCCTTCGGGGTTCTTCCGCTGCTTCTTTCTTCTCGTCCACATCTTGCCCGACGTCTTCTTCTATCTTCTCCGTCCGTCCTTCCGCCTTCTGGTCCCGCATCTTGCCCGTTGTCTTCTCCGTCCGCCTCCTCGTCCGCATCTTGGGTCTTCTGCGGTCTTCTTCTCGGTCCGCCGCCTTCTCGTCCCCTGCGTTTGAATTGTAATTGGCCGCCGTTTTCCCGCTCCTGGGACCCGCCCCCCTCTGACGCCACAAGTAAACTCCTTAGAAGGTCATGTGCGTCAGAGGGGGGCGGGGTCGCAGAGCGTCACACAGCGGGGGAATTCAATTTCAATCGCGCCGCCCGGAGAAGAAGTTCCCGCCGTGTCACACTCATGTGACCCCGCCCCCCTCTGACGCACATGACCTTCTAAGGAGTTTACTTGTGGCGTCAGAGGGGGGCGGGGTCACATGAGTGTGACACGGCGTGAACTTCTTCTCCGGGCGGCGCGATTGAAATTGAATTCCCCCGCTGTGTGACGCTCTGCGACCCCGCCCCCCTCTGACGCACATGACCTTCTAAGGAGTTTACTTGTGGCGTCAGAGGGGGGCGGGTCCCAGGAGCGGGAAAACGGCGGCCAATTACAATTCAAACGCAGGGGACGAGAAGGCGGCGGACCGAGAAGAAGACCGCAGAAGACCCAAGATGCGGACGAGGAGGCGGACGGAGAAGACAACGGGCAAGATGCGGGACCAGAAGGCGGAAGGACGGACGGAGAAGATAGAAGAAGACGTCGGGCAAGATGTGGACGAGAAGAAAGAAGCAGCGGAAGAACCCCGAAGGAAAGAAGAAAAGAAGATTTTATTAAAAGATTTGTCAAAAACCGGCTACTGTCATTTTTATCACTTTGACATTTTTTTTGGGGTGAAATGGTAGAGGTACAATGTACCCCATTACCATTTCACACAGGGGGGGGGTCAGGATCTGGGGGTCCCCTTTGTTAAAGGGGTCTTCCAGATTCTGATAAACCTCCCGCCCGCATACCCCCACAACCACCGGGCAAGGGTTGTGGGGATGAGACCCTTGTCCCCATCAACATGGGGACATCCTCCCCATGTTGAGGGCATGTGGCCTGGTGCGGTTCAGGAGAGGGGGGGGCCGCACTCTGTCCCCCCCTCTTTTCTGCGGCCGGCCAGGTCAACGTGCTCGGATAAGGGTCTGGTGTGGATTTTTAGGGGGACTCCACGCCATTTTTTTTTTCAATTTGGGGTGGAGTTCCCCTTAAAATCCACACCAGACCTGAAGGGTCTGGAATGGATATTTGCCGGGAACCGCACGTCTTTTTTTTTTTTGGTTTTTACGGCGGGGTTCCCCTTAATATCCATTCCAGACCTGAAGGGCCTGGTAATTTAATTTGGGGGAACCCCTACACATTTTTTTGTTTGTTTTATGAATGAATCCCTTTAGAATTGTCAGAGCCGACAATTCATTATAGCCGCGTGTGAAATTTTAAATGACTTTTTTCCTTCAGAATGTCACTTTGTGCAGGGGGAGTTCTAAGTGCGGGAAAAATGCGCTATTTCACATGCTGACATTACACCCCCCCTAGGTACGAAATTTAAAGGAATATTTCACTTTTATTGTTTCACTTTAAGAATTATTAATTTCACTGCTCCCGAAAAAACGGCCGTTTTAAAAAATAAAAAAAGCATTGATACATGTTCCCTGGGGCAGGACTGAGGTCCCCAAACACTTTTTAGGACTAAACTTGCAGATTAGCCTTTAAAATGAACACTTTTGATTTCTCCCATAGACTTCTATAGGGAGTTCGGCGCGGCTTTACATATTAGTTTCAATGCGCCGGCTGCTACGCTGGTTCATGCGCCTGATTAAGCCTCCACCCGGAGTACTAATTAATGCATGAACCAGCGCAGCGCACATAGCTTAGTAAATCAGGCCCTATAAGTCTTCAATGACAGATTAGACCTTAATTAATTTGGATTTTCGGACAAATGCATTTTTTAACGAAACAAAATAAATAAAAATGAATTTCGGGAGTAACTAAATAAATGTAATTTCCGGCCAAAAACGAAATTCGGAAACAAAATATTTCAGTGTGCACATGTCTACTACTCACCAATAAATGCTGTTATTGTGTTAAAGCTTTCACTCTTGGTCAAAGAACTATCATTTAACCCATATATCTTTGAGATATTAAATCTTTAATATAATAAATGGGTAACAGAATTGGTGACACACAAAGTTGAGGACTAGGACTGAAAGTATTTAATATAATACCGATATTTGTGTAATGCAGATTTAGGTTATTGGGCTGGATTTTAAACTGAGTCAGTTTTCCGGTAGTTTGGACGTCATAGCACGTTTATCGTAGGAAAAATAAAGGTAAATGTTTTTTTTTAGTGGGTATCAGAATAACTCTAAGGAGACAGGGTACACCACACACACACACATATATATATAGCGGAAAATAAATTGTTTTTATTTATTTGTTTATTTTGTGCTCACCAAGCTTCATTGCTCTCTCGAACCATTGTTTGTGTTTGCTTTATGGTGAGTATATATGTGTTTTGTTGGAAAAACACTGAAAGAGTGTGGTCTTGGTTGTTTTGTTGAAAAGGTTGAAAAGGTTTTTGTTTTTTATTTAAATGGTGTGTCCACTAAAGGCATAGTATCTGTGTGAAGGACATTGAAACTGAGTTACAAGAGTGTTGTTTGTTTGTTTTGCTGTGGGAATTTACAAGTAGTAATATTCTCTAGATATGTGCATTCCCGTTCGTACGAATGTTATTTCCGTACGAAAATGTTCATTTTCGTACCCGCAGAATAATGTGTACATACGAAAAAATTAAAGCACCAAAATACGAAAACTACGGGATTACGAATGAGCCGCATAACGAACAACCGCAAATACGAACGAACGATCTGACGAAAATAGGACAAAACGAAAACGGCAAAAGAACAAAAATTACATCTATAACAAAAGATTTGCATTCTGTATCCTGTTTGAATCCCCTCTCTGCTCGTATCCTCAGCCGCATGTCCACATGACACCTACAACAAAAGATTTGCATTCTGTATCCTGTTTGAATCCCCTCTCTGCTCGTATCCTCAGCCGCATGTCCACATGACACCTACAACAAAAGATTTGCATTCTGTATCCTGTTTGAATCCCCTCTCTGCTCGTATCCTCAGCCGTATGTTCACACGACATCCACAACAAAAGATTTGCACTCTGTATCTTGTTTGAATCCCTTCTCTGTTCGCACCCTCAGTCGTATGCTCATATGACATCCACAACAAAAGACCCGCACCCTGTATTTTTAATTCCTTTTTTCTGTTCGTATTTTGGATTCAACAGAATGCAAATCTTTTGCCACAGATGTCACATGAACACACAAACGAAAACACCAAAAGAAAAAGGACCCAAAACACAGAATGCAAATCCCTTGCCACAGATGTAATTTTCGTTTTTTTGAATGGGCAGTGAGTGTAGTTAGTAAAGCAGCTTCTCTTTTGTGCTGAGTAGTACAGTAAAGCCAAATAAACTTTTCTGTGGATTTTCATCTGAAGGGAGATCAGTTGGCCAGACTTTTGAACCCACAAATGGTTTTCTGATGGAGTTTAAAAACAAACAAATTTTCTGAGAACGAACGGAAAACGATCGTTTTTATGTTTGTTGTTAAAAAAGTCTGACCAAGTGTATGGGGCTTAACAATCATTAATATGGATGAGCCGCGTGTTGAAAGTGCCACGAATCCCACGATATATTTACGAAAGTACAAAATGACGAAAATCCTTTTTCTGTTCGTATCTTCAGTCGCATGCCCACATGACATCCACAACAAATTGTCATAGATGTCACACGAACACACGACTGAAAACACGAACAGAAAAAGGAATCCAAAACACAGAATGCAAATCATTGACGAAAATTCACAAAAATTATTGTCTAACAAGTAACGAACATGAATTAAACAGAATAACGAACCATCCCTCATGTACGAAAATAAAACGGTAACGAAAATACGAAACGATCGGAATACGAAAAAATCTCGTCGTACGAAAAACGAACGGGAACGAACAGGAAAACGGGCGTCTTACGAAAAACGAACGGAAACGAACCTACGGAACGATACGAAACAGAACAAAAAAAAACGAAAACATTTTCTGTGCACATGTCTAATATTCTCCTTGTTTTCTGTTAAAGTACCAAACTGTGAAAGTCTGGTTACTGAAGCTAATATCTGATAACGATTATAGAGGGTAAAATGAGGTACATTTAGCATTCTATATTATACCTTGACATTTGTTTTTGTTAGAAGAAATCCTATCAATAATTTGATAAGCTCAATTTGTCGGATAGTATTTATTTATTTTTTTGTATGTTCATTTTTTTAACTGAATTGGGTGTAACAGCTATTGGTGTAAACATGGCTGTGTTTATCTTTCTATTGTCTACCTAGAGGGTTACCTATTGCTCCTTGTGTGCTGACCTCAGCACTATTGTTCAGCACGTCTCCTCTATCTTTTGTTTCTTGGGTGTAGACTCTATTCTGTGAAGATACTAGTGTTATTTTAATGTTTATGTCTCCACTCTTCTAAGTGGTAGACTACTGTGTCAGAAGTCTGTTCTGTAGTGTATTGTTGTATCGTCACTGCACTTGTTGTACATCATGGAGAAATTGATGGCCAGGATTGCTAAAGTTAAAAATAGCTCTGAAATAATAAGAGCAATGGTGGAATCAAAAAGCCCTTGACACCAGGCACAAGAGTATGTAAATATAAAGCTTACAGAGAAAAATACAGCAAACGTGAGGGTAAGACTGCACTCATTTTGCGGCTTTCTGGTTGGCTAACAATTACAGACAGTTGTTGTTGCAAAACATACCTTTCAAGGAGGATCTAGAAATAGCCAAAAGTAATAGCAGTACTCTGATGCCGCGTACACACGATAATTTTTCGGGTTCTAAAAAAATTACGTTTTCAGGCTCTAGAAAAAACGACGTTTTTTTCAACTTGATCATTAAAACGGCCTTGCCTACACACGATCGTGGAAAAAAAATGCTCTTGCAAAGCGCAGTGACGTACAACACGTACAACGGCACTATAAAGGGGAAGTTCCATTCGGATGGCGCCACCCTTGGGGCTGCTTTAGCTGATTTTGTGTTAGTAAAAGACGATTTGCGCTTTTCTGTCTGTTACAGCATGATGAATGTGCTTACTCCATTACGAACGGTAGTTTTACCAGAACGAGCGCTCCCGTCTCATAATTTACTTCTGAGCATGCGCAGATTTTTCACGTTGTTAAAGCCCACACACGACCATTTTTTACAACCCGAAAAAAGACAACGTTAAAAACGTTGTTAAAAAATAGAGCATGTTCGAAAAAAAATTGCCAGTTTTTTAGAACCTGAAAAATTCTCTGAAGCCCACACACGATCGTTTTTAATGACATAAAAAAAACGTAATTTTTTAGAACCCGAAAAATGATCGCGTGTACGTGACATAAGAGTTTCTATGAACAATTTGAATGCAAGCCACCAGCAATCAACAATAGACAACCAAAACGAGCCGGGAGAGGTTGGCACGTGGGCTGAAGGATGCAGAGAGTAAGAGCCCTTTCACACTGGAAATGCCTATAGCGGAGCGTTAAAATATCGGTTTTACCGCAATTTTACCACGTTTTTACAGCGTTTTCAATTCATTTCAATGGAGGGGCGTTTTTGTAGCGTTTTATGAGCTTTTAATAGCACTATTTTTACCACGAAAACACGGGAAAAACGCTGCAAAAACGCACCAGTGTGAAAGGGCTCTAAATGTAAACAATTGTCTACATCTTCCATCCCATGGCAGCTTTTGCAATCTCCACATACCATAGATTGTAATGCAACCGGTTTGAGTATTTCTAGATGCAACAGGAAATGATCTCCGTCTGGAGTATGTGCTAGTTTCAACAACTCATTGAAAGGTGGGAGCTCTTTTGAAAGTGCCCCTATATCTTGTATGAAGACAGAAAAAGTTGTCATTCAGGTTTTAGCCATTGAATGTTCTCAGCCTAAAACCACACAAGTTGTTAAAAGAGATGCTTTAACCACTTTAGCCCCAGACCATTTGGCTGGCCAAAAACCAGAGCACTCTTTGCGATTTGGCACTGCGTCGATTTAACTGACAATTGCATGGTCGTGCGACGTTGTTCCCAAACAATATTGACGTCCTTTTTTTTCCACAAATAGAGCTTTATTTTGGTGGTATTTGATCACCTCTGCGGTTTTTATTTTTTTGCGTTATAAACAAGAATAGAGTGCCAATTTTGAAAAAAGCTATATTTTTTACTTTTTGCTATAATAAATATCCCCAAGGCCGATACTTATTCTTCTACATATTTTTGTTAAAAGAAAAATCGCAATAAGCATTTATTGCTTATTTTTTTTTACTAGTAATTGCAGCAATCATCGATTTTTATCGTGACTGTGACATTATGGCAGACACATCGGACACTTTTGGCACTATTTTGGGACCATTCCCATTTATACAGCGATCAGTGCTATAAAAATGCACTGATTACTGTGTAAATGTGACTGGCGGTAAAGGGGTTAATCACTAGGGGGGTAGGAAGGGGTTAAGTGTGTCCTAGGGAGTGATTCTAACTGTTAGGGGGTGTGGCTATGAGTGACACGTCACTGATCGCTGCTCCCGATGAGAGGGAGCAGACGATCAGTGACCTGTCATTAGGAAGAACGAGGAGATGTTGTGTTTACACTGACAGCTCCCTGTTCTTCAGCTCCATTACCTAAACGCGGGAAACCTTCGGTCATCGAGTCCTTGGGTCCCACGAGGCACGATCACGGGGCTGGAGGCAGAGTTGGAAAAATGTAGGGAGTAACTTCCCACTTAAAACTATTCCTTTGGTGTACACACAAATACAAAATTTGCTCATTGATATGTTAACTGGAAATAAGCCTGTTTTCCATGTATGAAAATGTTGCACAACAGAAGAGAATTCTTTATATAAATGATTATCACATATATTCTTGACATGTGCATATAACTTTTGATTTTCCAAATGCATTCATTGTGTACCACTAAATTTAAGAAAGAGAAAAAAACATGAGGTAGATAAAAGGAAAAGCAGACACATTTCAATTTTTTTTTTGCTTTATATTGTTTTAAAGGGAGCCTGTCATAAGAGAAATCCATTGCAAGCCTCTTTCTGAAAATGCTATCTGCTTAGTTGTCATGCTGATCCCCTAGCTTTGATGCTTTCGATATTGTACTTGCCTGGGCCTTGCTGCAAATTTATGCTAGGTCAGTGACTTGCATAGTTTTCTCTTGACATCTTTCCTTATCAGTTAAATTAATATAGTGCAAAAGCAAAGGTGTTCTGTCAGCCATGGCATCCAGTCAGACACAAGTCTTCTAGGGTTTAGACTGGGCATTCACTTAACCAGTTGGTAACCGCCCTATAGCCAAAATACGGCTACAGAGCGGTTCCTGTACTCTAGGAGGGCGTCAATGTACGTCCTCCCAGAGACTGCGTTGTGCGCGCCCGAGCGGGCGCGCACACGCGATCGCCGGTGCTCGCCGGGTCTACGGGACCCGCAGCAACAGCACTCGCGGTAAGGAGCCAATGGAAGCGGCTCCTTACCACGTGATCGCGCCGTCCAATGACGGCGCGATCACTTGTAAACAAACCGGCGTCATGTAATGACGCCGGTTCCTCCCTCTCCTCTCTGTACCGTTCGGTACAGTGTGAGAGGAGAGGGAGGGGGGGGGATCGGGCGGCAGCAGCAGCCGCCGCACTGTGGGCTGGATCTGTGACAATTGCAGTCACAGATCCAGCCATCCCTGCGCAATACTCTGCAAAATAAAAATGATGATGAGTGCAATACTCTGCAATACCCCACCCCATACTCTGCAATACCCCACCCCATACTCTGCAATACCCACCCTGGGGGGGTGGGTATTGCAGAGTATGGGGTGGGGTATTGCAGAGTATGGGGTGGGGTATTGCAGAGTATGGGGTGGGGTATTGCAGAGTATTGCACTCATCATTTTTTTTATTTTACTCTGCAATACCCACCCCCCCATACTCTGCAATACCCACCCACCCATACTCTGCAATACCCACCCCCCCATACTCTGCAATACCCACCCATACTCTGCAATACCCCCCCCCATACTCTGCAATACCCCCCCCCATACTCTGCAATACCCCCCCCATACTCTGCAATACCCCCCCCCATACTCTGCAATACCCCCCCCATACTCTGCAATACCCCCCCCATACTCTGCAATACCCCCCATACTCTGCAATACCCCCCCCCATACTCTGCAATACCCCCCCCCATACTCTGCAATACCCCCCCCCCATACTCTGCAATACCCCCCCAATACTCCGCAATACCCTCAATACTCCAATACCTTGCAATACGTCGCCTATGGGGATTTTTAAGTAGCAACGTTTGGCGCAATTTCACGAGCGTGTGCAATTTTGAAGGGTGACATGTTGGGTATCTATTTACTCGGCGTAACTTCATCTTTCATATTATGCAAAAACATTGGGCTAACTTTACTGTTTTTTTTTTTTTTTTAAGCACAAAACTGTTTTTTTTTTAAAAACACGCGTTCAAAAAATTGCTGCGAAAATACCGTGCAAGATAAAAAGTTGCAACAACCGCCATTGTATTCTCTAGGGTCTTTGAAAAAAAAGCATATATAATGTTTTGGGTTTCTATGTAATTTTTTTAGCAAATAAATGATGATTTTTACATGTAGGAGAGAAATGTCAGAATTGGCCTGGGTGCTCCAGAACGCCTGATGGTGCTCCCTGCATGTTGGGCCTCTCTATGTGGCCACGCTGTGTAAAAGTCGCACACATGTGGTATCGCTATACTCGGGAGGAATAGCAGAATGTGTTTTGGGGTGTAATTTGTAGTATGCATATGCTGTGTGTGAGAAATAACCTGCTAATATGACAGAAACTAGATTTTTTTTTTTTTTTTTACAGAATTTTCAGTCTTTTTTCTTTTATAGCGCAAAAAATAAAAACCGCAGAGGTGATCAAATACCACCAAAAGAAAGCTCTATTTGTGGGAAAAAAAGGACAAAAATTTCAGATGGGTACAATGTTGTATGACTGAGTAATTGTCATTCAAATTGTGAGAGCACCGAAAGCTGAAAATTGGTCTGGTGATTAAGGGGGTTTTCGTGCCCAGTGGTCAAGTGGTTAAGTATGTGTGGGTGTGATTGACAGGAACAGTTGCTGCAGCATCAATCCATGACAAAGCTCGCTGCGCGCAATCTACAGCTGCTTGAGCTGTGAAATAATCAATTTACATACGAGTGCTCGCTAAAAGGTACTGCAGGCATTCGCTTCTTGCACTACATTAATATACAAGCTCAGAACTATACTGAAATAGATTTATACCTTTTAAAATAGTTTGCACAAACCTTATTTACAGTGAAGTGTATTATCTACCTGTATGAGCAAATTTATAAGATTTAACCAGTAACAGGCAACATGATAAGAATGTTAACACAACCTTCACAAACCATTAGCGTTTGTTCTTTCTATACTCTTACTGGATTATATAATAGTTGCATGAGTTTACATATATTGTGCCCCCAAAAAAATCTATACAAATTAAATTTCAATAGTGGTACTTGTATAAATATAATCCTAAGGTTCAAATAATATTTTGGCATTGTACGTAAAAGAAAAAAAGAAATTTAGGCATGGCTGCTTTTAAAGTCCTTTTCAGTACCTTATGTCAGTATGAAACGAACAGTAAAACAGAGACAATAATATAATGATATTATCTTAAAGAATGCCAGTACATGGCATGTGGGACTAGTCTAAACTAAACATGCTGAGTTGCACAAGTAATAAGTACATAAATACTTAATAATATACGCCTACTTAGTTCTTTTTGTAACTGAAAGATTTTCCAATGTTAATACTTTGTGCAGTAAAAATGTCTACCTATTTTCGTCTGTGGATATATCTTCACTTTCAAAAGTTCTTTAAAGTTAACCCTACATGTTACAATCTAACTGTACAATCTCCTTTGAGACCTGATTTGATACAAAGTTTAGGTAGTTCCTCATATTTCAGTTTTGATAAATTGAAATTCGATTTTAGACAGGTTATATGGGCATTTTTCAACTTTTATGGTGAACCAAAGATAGTCCCACGATAAATTTGAATCAATCCAAGGTCATTTATTTTATTATGACCTGTTAGGCTTACAAAGTACTAAACAAATGACAAACTGATACTTGTGACCCCAACATAAACGTTTTGAGAACATCTATCTTAAATTATACCTCCCAATGTTTGCAGTAGAATATTAAATCCATTAAAAAATATTCCCCAGCTCAGTCCCAACTCCACTCCCATCTTACCGTATCTAAATAAAACCACATCCAAATCAGCAGTGCAACAATCAAAACTCTGTCCTTCATGTGTGCCTAAACAGAAGCAGATACTTGAAACACATTCAGAATATTTTAAAACTTACTTATATCCCTCAAAGTTACTTTAACTTAGTTGATGTGATGAGTTGCTCAACATGGTGTAGCATAGATTGGGGTGAATTATTAAATACTGTTGAGAAACATCCTGCAACATGTAAAAAAACAAGAGTCCTGCAGATTTATCTTTTTATATTAACTCTTTATAGACAGTATTAATCTTTGAATTTCACACATCACAGTTAAGGAAGGTTGTGGGCGTTTTTCAGTGACTTACCAGAGCATTTAAAAAATCACTGTTTTCTGCACAGTACATATTAATTTTAATAAGAAGTACATTCATGGACAGTTACATGTGTATTGTAGATTGGGTAAAAAAATGTAAAAGAGTCACAGTCCATTCAACAGGGTTAAGTGCAAAGAGGCACAAGGTAAGTGCAATAAATTACTATCAGTCATCACCTGCTTTTATTCCATCAGTACATCCCTGTGGTTTGTATTTCCAAGTCTTTCTTGCTTTTCTACATGGTTGCAATAGATTTTCGGTAAACATCCTAGGGAGCAACAGCACTGACAGAGAAGACTAGATGCTAGAAGAAGACTGGACCCATAACATGCACTATGTTTTCAATATCACAAACCTGGTACCACCACTACCACTCTAACCTGTTAAGTGGACTTCTTTTTTCAGTGTCAATATATAATCACATAATTGACTTTTATAATGGGATGCTACATAGCTTATACAGTCAAAAATATTCAGGCATACTAGTTTAGATAAATCGGGAACATTACTCTGAGACCATTCCTGATCACCCAGAAATGCTTACTTGCCAGTTCATTTTGGGCCCTGTGCAATTACACATAAAATACGGTAAACAGTGAGAATGTACAAATGAGAGCCTGAACAAAGGGTTATGCCACAATAACATTGGTATAACCTGCTACACATACATTTCCTCCCCCACCATAAACAAGGAGCATACTATACAGCTGAAAAAAAAATATGATTTCAGCCGCACTGGTCTAAAGAACATAGCTACATTGTTTTTATTATTAAACACAGTGGTTCATCTCCTCAGTTAGCAGCAGTGTTGAGTATATTACCAACAAAGAAAGTGTAAAGTTGGCATATAAAGTGATACAATTTATTGGTCAATTCCATAGATTAAAAGTGCAGGTTTCTAAAAGAGGACCTTGCTATAAAGCATGGGTGCATGGGTGCTCAACCTGTGGCACTCCAGCTGCTTCAGTAATACAAGTACCATGAGGCATTGCAAGCCACTGACAGTTGCTAGCTTGACTCCCAAAAGCAAAAGCATGATGGGAACAGCTGGAGGGCCACAGGTTGAGCACCCATCCCATAAAGGATAAAAAAAAGTATTAGCTGTAAATACTTAGCTTTCCTTTTCTGAACTTTGTTGACGCCCTTCAAAAGTGATCACAGGACCAAATGCTTTGATTTTTGGTCACATGGCTGGTAGAGAAGGGGGCAAGAAGAGTTTTATTAGTAATAGATAAGTATTTAGCCCTTCTATACCTACAGTATTTATCCTTCACTGTACAACCAACAACAGCTTTAGGTTAAAATTTGAGTATAGAAACCTAAAAAATATAATGTTTCTTATTTAAACATGATACAACACAAGGTTTTACAAAATAAATAAAAATATTACATCCTTGGTCGGATTAACTGCTTTAAAATTTAAGCTATATTGACAGTGAACATGAAGACTATTTGAGCACTATTAAGAAATTACACTGTGTTTACACTTAGCTTTCACCTAATTGTAATGGTGAAAGTTTTTTGTTTTAATTTATATTCCATGTTCATCTTGAAGCTGAAATAGACAGATAGAAAAATTGTAAAAATAGTAACATAGTAAAATCACTATTGAGCCACTGTTCAGATTTTTGAATTTCTGTCCAAGTTACAGTTTCATTGCAGTCTTTTTGTGATGAGTTTCCCTATTATAACTGTAACCATGAGATAATACATTATAATCACTGCTGCAGATATATTGGGTTTAACAGTCTGTACTGAGTCACTGTCAAAAGGTTTGTTCAAGTTTCCCTATACAGAGTCACAATGGACATTTGAAACACACATACGCACTTAAAATCAGTTCTAGGATTTGCTGGTAAAGGTACCCTATGTTCTTTTTACCCACTGTGACCCTGTCAATGATACCATGTTGATTGTACAGCTCTGTGCCTTTTTTGCATACTTAATAATGTTCCATTTTGTATTGCGCTGTTTAAGAAATTCAGCAGCTGTCAGTGTTTCAAGAAAGAGAAATTATAGAACATTTCTTGAGGGCTGTCTTATGCAAGAAGGGCTGTAGTTCATATGATATTTTTTATAATGCATATTATTGTATGATTGTGTATTGTACTTTTTATATAAGATGTACATAACAACCAGCGAGATACAGTTTCAAATCCCTTCTAAGAAGTTTAAATTTGTTGTGAAATTGCAAAGGTCAGCTCCCCTTGAAGTCCATGACCAATATGTGGATGAGTATTTATTTACTGGTCTTGTCATGAACAAATTTGGCTGACTGTAATTGTAACCCTATTTCTAGACAAAAGTTAATAATATCATTCTGGGAAATGCTAGCATAAAGAGACATTTAATCCATTATGGTCAGGCTTCTGTTTTCATGTGCAGAGCTGATGGAACAGTATTGTATCTGAAATATTGCTGAGTGTCTTCTGACCAAGAAGGACGATTTAAGACATTTTTTAATCCCTGAGATTTTTGGCCTGTGGGAGTTGCCTCCTTAATTGAACCTTGGGGAAAGCATGTATAAGTAGCACCCTTTTAGGTCCTCAGGTGTTTGTTTACCATAGGAGTCTGTAGGTAGCCAGATGTAGTATAAAACAGCTGCCTGTGTACCGCCTGTATGTAATCAAATATTGTCTTCATGCCAACAGAAAAACATCTGTTGTTAAAAAAAAACATGGCATATTCTCACTTTATCTTTATTATCTGCATTACAGTTAAGGGAGATGTTTTAAATACACAAACACTACAGCAGCTTCCAAAAAATTTACAAACTGAGATAAATTTTCTGAAAACCAAAATACACATTAAAGGAATTGTCTTGCACAAATTAATGGACCGGCCCACATGCCTCAGGAATGACAGTTTACATCCTGAATATGTGTTAAATACATAATACATTTTTAAGACAAGAGGTAAAACTGCATCTCTACTGACCTCACAAAGGGAATGAAACATATAAAGTGCTGTATCAGGAATTTCATAAAACAAGGATAACGCCTGTCAAAAATGTATTCTCATGAAAACAATTTGCATCTCCAGAATCAATGTCAATCAAAAAATAGACCCAAAAGAGGACCATATCCCACTGGTTGTTGCATACATGTATAAAAGAAAAAAAAATCAAAAAACTCTAGCCCTTTCCACTTAGTAATAACAGATGGCAAGAAAATGTTCATCCAGTCTTTAAATGGCTAAATATTGAAAACACCAACACACAACTATACCACTAATATGGCCCTTGTATGTTGCACACTGTGAGTACAGAATATAAAGTACCTTTTCCTGCATGCTCAAACCTGTTCATGTGTGTAAAATGTACTCTGTGTTTGAGAAACTGGACAAAATGGCCTTAATAAAAATTACTTAAGACTTACAGTGTCGATCCGTAAATTCAAGTCTTAAAAAGAGAAGTTAAAGTAAACATACGCCGATTTTAGAACTCTTGACTATGAACTAAACATGGGCCGTATTGCTTTGTGCAACGACAATGTGGTTGTAATTACTCACAAGTTATCTGTGACAAAGAACAATTTTTTTTCCTCTTAGGTCTAAGTTGCTTACATTTTTCAAAATGCTTTCCCCATCACCACCTTACACTTAAGCATGAACTGTGCTAAAAATTTCTTGTCACCAAACGTGCATACGTTTTTAAATATTGTTTTTCATCACTATCAATATATTTTTAATTTTTAGACAGCTAATACCACTTGAGTTTCAAGAAGACAAAACACATGGTCCTCAGATTTATGACTGACAAAGCAAAAAAATAGAATTACCAATATCTTAACCTAGCCAGTAAAGTAGTATCACTTTAACTCCAGACTTTCTATCTTCTCGGCTCTTAATCTTATAGTGAACAAAATTTAAATATACATTTTCTGCACAGAAAACAGAAAAAGGTCCTTGATTTATGAATGTACACACGTCCAATAAGCTACTTCTACTAAAAAGAGTATTTAGGGAGATTGAACCCTTCCAGCACCATAAACCCCTGCCAGTACACTGTTCAATAGACTGAGATGAGGACATATCACCTGAGCCCCATAAAACTCTGTAAATGGATAATACTGGGGGACCATCATTATTCTTTATTTAGCAATGGCTTTGAAGTTCCTGTTAGCTTAAATTTTCCCCCATTTAAACAGTCAAACCCATTAATTTTGTGCAGTATTTAGGAGCAGCAAATTAGGTTTAAATTCGTACTGTACAAATTTGGCACATAAAATATATGCATTGCAGGTCTTTCTGTTTGCTACATGGGTGATCTCCCAGCCTTGTATAAAAAGAAAAATAGAAAGGCTGGATATAGTAGCCATCGTATAACCAGTACCTTATTGCCTATAACAACAATAAAACAGTGATTTCCATATAAATGTGTGCCTATATATGTATATATATATAATTAAAGCAGATTAATCATTTAATCATTTTGCAAGCAAAAAAAATCTTAAAAAATAACAGCACAAGGCCTGCATGTCTTTATGACAGCGGAAGAGTTAATAGTATAATATAAATTCTATTAGAAAGGTTTGTGGTAGCAAAGTGAGCAAAGAAATTCATTCCAAATTGTACACATTTAAGCCAAGAACAAGCAAAATAAAAAAGAGTTTAAAAACAAAGCATAAAAGATTTTTCGAGAGTATGCATTAATAATACATGAAGGAATAATACTAATACTTTTAATCATAATAATAGCAATAAGTATAGTAATGAATTGCAGGTAATTAAATGAAAACCCCAGCGCTTTTGAAATATAGTGATAAGCGCACATGCAGCCCTATTCAAGGTGCAAAATAGTAGGGGTTACCATTACTAAAATCTAAGATTTCCTAAAGGAATACTAACAGGAAAGATTAATTATGTAATTTCCAAAGTAACACAGGAGGAGATGAGGCACCGGGAGGTATTCTATATAAAACTATTCTTGACTATATAGTGTTCAGTTAAAAACTAGGTCAGTCTTAATGAACTTATGGCACATTTGTGAATAGGGCACACAAGAGAAGTTTGGCCAAGGTCCACCTTAACATCTTTCTATTATCTCACATCTGTGCTGATCAGTTTCCGTTTTTTTTTTTTGATAACTTGTTTCCTGTGTGTCCTGGAAGGCATGCTCTCTATGGCAGCAGAATGCAAAGAGAGCCCAAATGTAAAGTTTGTATGATATAGCTAAACTTGACTGTTCACTGCAGCCCTACAATATCCAGTACATAAAAAAATACACAAAATGACTTCATTATTTTTGGTTTGGGACACACTACATCATAACTACCACAAATGCAAGACTGGCAATCACTCTACATCTGTTGAAAATGTATGGCTTCTGGGTTTTTGCATCATCTGTGCATATGATCCTAAATTGAAGTTTATTACTTGTTACGCTAGGGCTTGTAAAATGTCCAGTGATGACATTACATGACAGTACCTTACACAAAATAGCACACATATTATACTATGGGGATTCAACAGCTATTTCACCAGCACACCATAATTCTCATGGAAAAAGTTCAATTTTATAGCATAAAATAATCAAACAAAAGTGTAACACTAAGAAGCCATGAAAGGCTCCAAGGCATCTGTTAAAGCAAAATGTTGTTTGGTTGTCACACATGCCTTACCTTATGTAATAAAATTGAACTATTTTGTAACAGTTACCATGTGCTGACCACCTATGTTGTGAACAATGTCAGTTGCTGGCCATTGCAGCACACACACTAGGGTGAATTTCAGTTCTGGTGCATGTTGGGGCAATGACAATTATTGTTCATTGCAGCTTATACGCTAGGGTGAATTGCAGTGTATTTTGGGAATATAATACCTGCCAACAGCTCCAAATTAAAATAAGAAAAAAAACAGGAAGAGGGTGATTCATTTGCTTACAGCAAAAAAGCAATTTTTCAGCAGCGGAAACTAAAAATCAAATCAACTGGCTTCTTGTGCCTCTCTGGGACACCCTTGTGTCATCCTTGTGCTTGAGTTCCTAGGTGTGTTGTAAAAAGCAGGAGGGTATCCAAATGATCCTATAGGAATTGTAATTTTGGTGAATAAAACCAGTGAAGCAACCGCATCCAGGAACTCTCCTCGTAGCAGAAGTTTGACTTCAAGGTGGTCAAGACAGAGCTAGGAGCAAGTGATAGAAAAAAGTTTGATGGTGTAACACCCAAGAAGTATAAGAAGCCACAGTCCAACAAATGTCATTTTGATTGGACTACCCTTTTAACTATCAAAAATTAAATAATAATAAAACTTCAGCATACCAGGAATCTAGCACACATTACCCAGTTGTTTTTTTTATTATTTAGGTATCACAAGTTGAAAAATGGAGAATGGGACATAATGAGACCAACATAAAAAAAAAGTCTGTGCTATCATGGGACAGCTGGCTTTCTTAGATTCTGTGGACAAACATGAGAAATGCTAATTTGAACAAAATCTGAACGCACCAAACTGAATATTGAAAATTCCCTCTAGGTTAACATGGCCATTTTGAGAACTGTTGATTACCCTGCTTCTGCTTTCAAACATGCAATTGTATAGTGTACCTAATTAACTGTATGACTCAATTTAGCTTGTTTTCTCAGAGGTGTGAATAAAGCAAACAAGGTTCTTGAACAATATGACTTAAATAAATGGCAATTTATGATAAATATAATACTGTACCCTGGAGTATAGAGGGCACATTAGTCAGGTTATGAGGGTCCTATCAGAAGATCAAACATAATACATAAAAAAACATAATACATATTGTGCACAAAAATTATTTTACATCATAAAAATACAATCAATTACATCACAAATTGTTTCGTTATGTGGATATGTCAAAAAGTTAAAATAAACAAAACTGAATGTAGCCTAAAGATGAATATTTACCTTTCTTCTAGGTGGTATGTTAAATCTTAGCTTTCTTGCGGAGATTTGGGTGTGGCTGGTGTCTGACACTTCTAGATGTATTAATTGCCCTGTCCCCCCACTTTACATTGTGATTTCTTTTCACTGGCCCCTATGCCACTATCCAACTACAGAAATGTCAGGTGCAAGTCACAGCAAAAGCTCTGCAAGAGAGTTTTAATTGAACACAATGCCTGCCAGAAAGGTAAGTATTCATCTTCTCCTTTCAGGAAATGTGTGCCAATATAGAAGGATATCGTATACCAAGGTAACTTTAAATTCATTATAGCATATTTTTCTTTTCATTTAGGCATGTGTTTTTCTTATTTTTGTCTTTGTATGTGTGTTTGTGTGCATATTTGTGTATGTCTAAGGAGTGGTAAAATAACTGGGCACTATGATGGAACAGAATTACAGAAAAACATAAATAAGGTTAAAAATTTTGTGAACAACTGTAAAGTGCTTGTTTCACTCTTAAGAATGTGCATCTAAACTCCCATTATAACAAAAGACACAAATTACCTCAGATATAAAAATATCCAGTAGAATTGTTCTGTGCCTACATTAAAACACTTGTCTTTCAAAGGGTAAGAGAATGAGAATCTATTACTATGGCAACAATGGTCCGTCACAAATGTTAATATATATTGTATACAGTATATACTATATATACACATACATGTATCAAATGTTTTCCTCAGTGATGTTTATTTTGCTGTCTCATATTTCCAAAAAAAGGGAATTGCTTGGGAAAGATATGTTAATGTTAAATATATAACATACTGTATAAATCTACATAGCAATAGGTTTAAAAAATAGCTGCCAATTTATAAGATAGGATACTATAAATACTTGGGTTGTTATAATTATTGTTAGTTAAAGTCACAGATTCTTCCTCACAATGTACAAAGTTAGAATATACAGTTTAGTGTCCATAAACATTATCAAATCTGCAAAACATAAGGAGCTATTTGTTCTCAAAGGCTGGACACATTAAAACATGAGAATGATTCTCAATTTTTCACTAACCCTTTTCTGTCCACCTCAGCGCCCCTTTAAAAAGTTCTGAACACCAGGGGATGGGCAATATTGACCAATCACATGACTACTGTGATTGGCTTTTACGGTGGTCACATGATCAGAAACCGGTGAGCACGCTCTCAGCACAGAAACATCACTAGCCTACATATTTGTTAGGGGTTAAACATATTAGTATTTTGTGTACTTTAACTGATGAGACTTTCACTGTTAACAAGAATTTAGCATTAGACTATAAACTCCTGGGTATGCTTTACACATATAATTTTTTCAGTCAAGGGAGGTGCTCTAGGCCTTACATTTCCATTACCTTATTCTTACCTAACGCTGTATACTTTTGTTGAATCACAACAATATGTACAAAATAAGGCAAACATTGCTACTAATCCAGAACACTTAGGGTCCTTTCACACGGAGCGGACCGTTTCTGTGTCCGCTCCGTGTGTCAGCCAAAGCTCAGCGGGGATCCTCCGTCATCCCCGCTGAGCTGTCGGCGGATAGGGCGGTCCCCGCACACAGTGCAGAGACCGCCCTGTCTCTGCTCCGCTCTCCCCTATGGGGGATCGGATGCAGACGGACCGTCTGTCCGTCTGCATCCGATCCGTTCCGCCAGATGTAAGAAAAATAGGGTTTCTTCCGTTCGCAAAAGTGGATCCCATCGGACGCGGATGGTCGCGGACGTTAGCGGATGCTCCATCTGCTAACAGACGCGATCCCATAGGGATTCATTACAAGTCCGTAAACTGACTTGTAATGAACGGACGAGCGGAGCGGACGTCTGAAAGGGGCCTTAAGCCTTCTATAACTTATTTAAAGTGTAAACCTAAAATCTATTAATTTTAGAATGTTTGGCATCATACATCACTGTATACAGTTTTCTTAAATAATTAATTGAGGTATGGAAATGTTATGCATAGTTAAATTGGTTCAGCTTGGATCCATATAACTATGTATATACCATACCTGGCCGATGTCCCTGGAAGCTAGAAATCACTGCAGATGCTGCTACTTCAGTGATCTTCACTCCTGCTCTGATTGTGTGCCGCGCTGCATTCTGAACACAGGAGGTTTGTTGCTGGACAATGCAACTATTCAGGCAATGCTTTGTATTTTCTGAATCAATGCAAAGCATTCTCTGATTGGTTGAGGAGGAGAGCATGTCACCACTTTCCACGCCTCTACACCTTAGCCAATCAGAGAGCACTTTGCATCCTATGCATTAAGGTGAAAAAACACCTGGCAAACACGGCCCCCCACCCTGTTTTACTTACCTGATCCAGTTCACCTGCTCGGCACGTCCCCGGTGTCCTCTTCTCTAATTTAAATGGCTTCAGGTAGCTCTATACCTGTCTTTGGTAAACAATACATTTAACATAACCTACAACTCTATTTTCAACATTTATTTAAGGCTTGGTGGACTGTCCTTTTACATAAACGTTTAAAATAAAGCTTATTTCACATTAATTTATTGGGGAAAGCAGGCATTCTGCATTTTCTAACAAAGGGTTTTTGCTCCAGTGTATTATGCTATTTGTAGAAAAAAAGAAAATCACAGTGCTACCCTATGATACAAGCAATATATTAGCATTTATTTTTCCTGGCAGACTTAGAAAAACATTATAAGCTTGAATGGTAATAATCATCAACTAATTATTTCAGTCCAAACTGCATCAAAACTTGGATCTTGATGAAAAGGTCATTTGCAGGCTAAAGCTCAAATTGTGAGCCAAACTGTTAATTCCATGCTAAAAGTTTAACTTCAGTTATAATAAAATGTTTATTTAATATTTAACAATGATTAAATATGCATAAGCAGTGCAGCCATTGCACAAATGAAAAGCTATGAGAAAGCCTTTTCTACATTCATTTAATAAACGATTAATCTAGAAATATTTGTTATGAAATGTTTTCCAATTATTTTTATATTTTTTTTATTTTACTTTGAAGACATAGTGGAAAGTGAAAAATGTACAGATTCCTATATGGCTGCATGTACACAATGCCAAGTGTACTTTGTAAATGGATAGAGCCCACTTATGTTTTCGATTTACAGATTTTGATTAGGAAAGGCTGATAAAATCTAGCGGCTGCTTTGGAAAGTGTCATCAGATACTATAATAAATATGTCATATGTTTTTTGGTTTTAGGTCTTCATCCCCAATTAAGCTTTGTCATTAGACAGATAATTTTTTTTTTAAATGCCTTAAAGCGGAGGCAACATTGATTATTTTTAATTAAATAAATATATAGGAAAGTATATCATATTTACTTGTTTTAAACTTTTTTTTTACATTTTTTCAGTTGCTTCCTGGTTTCCAGGCCTAGGGAATGATATTGCCCCACCCCAGGAAACTTCAAGACTAAAGAAGGGGAGGAGGGATTTGCTCAGCTAAGTGCAGCCTCCTGCCTGCATGTCAGAGCTACAGGCAGACGGCTTCCAGGAAGTAAATGCTACATGAATCATCTGCCTTTATTCAAGATGGCCACAGCCAGAAATGCTAGACGGCGACTTTTCAGCAAAATAAAACATGGAGATGTGGATGGATGACTGAGTTTGCTTTGATTATTAAAAAAAATAAATAGCGCTTTTAGTTTGTGGTGCTCAGATTCAGTGCAGCTCCTTTTTCATTTTCAAACAGCGCAAAGGTTTACTTGGTTACAGACAGGGCACTGTGCATATACTAAATATATACTAACAACTAATACTCTTAAGATCCATTACCCTCTCAGGATGTTGTAAGTGTTTCTGTTATATTTAAGCGTGAACTCCTGCGCTGTCTAAAAAGTAAAGGAGGGGGGCGGGTGGGGGAGGGGAAGAAACGAACTAAAAACTAAAAATACTGCTGCAAATATAAAGGTCTACCTCGATAGACTAAAGTGAAATAAATGTGTCAAATGAAATACTTGCGCTGTAAAATATGAGGGACAGATAATGAAATAGGGTGGTATGCTACAAAGTAACTAGTGAAAGTAATAGTATCTAACATATAAAATAACAATAAATCACAAAACGACGGTCCTCAATAAAGTCCGGCACTCTGAAAAAAGTCCAGATCTGGCACAATTCTGCCGTGTATGGGTGTGTTTCATCAAAAATCAATCCAATCTCAAACAGTGCAAGTGTTGTATAAATAATAATACACAAAATACACACACTTTTAAGGAAAAACGCACGGAAGGTAGTTCTAGAGAAAGTACATATAAGACCCTTGAATCCGGAGTGTGGGTGGGATAGAGTAGTTGAGCCAAACACCAAGATTACATGTATACACCTCTGGTGGGCCCAGCTGCTCACCTCAAGTTGATCGCAATATGTCCAGATCAACCTGGTCTGGATGTTTGTGGTCCACAAATAGAGAGATCTCCGTCCAATGTGTCATATGAGAAAACAAAGTAAGAAGACAACAAAAAGCTGATGGTGAAATAACGTCACAAAGGGGGCTGTTAATTGGGGTCTTGACGGGTGGGAGTGCACTCACATGTAGGTGAGAGATCTCAGGCTCGTCTCCATGAGCACTGAACTCGTAGGTCCCTCTATATTTCCTCTATTTTTTCCCCCGCTAGGTCTTGGAAGTCGTGGGCTAACTGTTTGGTCTCCCCGAGGGTTCAGCGTGTGTGGAGATGTCTCAGCTGGTATGGGCTAATGGTGACTCCTATTCCTCTTTCAGTGCCTTAGATGGAGCGCTCACATCGCATGATAGTGGGGAAGAGGTGAAGAGAAATATCCATAGTGTAACCCAGTCAGCGGTACAAACAGTTTTATTAAAAACAGATTAAAAACTCACATAAAAAGCTCAGGAACTCAGCAACAATCCCACGAGTGGCGAACTCGTATGCCTGTTCGTCGGATGCTGGGGTGTGTCCTGCCTGCCAATCCCGACGCGTATCGTCACGGTCACGTGACTTCATCATATACTGTTATCATATACTGTTATATACTGTTATATACTGAGAACAGACCTAAGCAGCAATAGCCAGCAATGATGGATATATTTGACATTTCAATATGAAATCAGTGCTGGTTGGTTAATTATCATCCAGTTCTCATCCATCCTCACTTTACTAAGAACTAAAACCAAAGAAACAGACCATAAGGGGTCTATCCCTTCACTCCACTACCACACTAACCACTTTTTTAAATGCCTTATTATAGATAAAGAGATATATTATCAAAAATATCTTTTACCTACAGCATAACGGGATGTTGGAGCAGTCAACCATTGAGAAATTACATAAGGGATCTTCCAGACATCCCATACATATGTGCATACATACTGTAAATTTCGAGTACAGTATATGTACATGATACAGACCGGTGGCACTGAAAGGGACTTATTAGGATATTGGTTAACCTTTAATTTATTGTGTCGCCATTGGTTTTCCCCATGCTTCCAATACTGGAGGTTTTTGAGTATGTTACATTTGTTGGCACCTTTTTAAAAGGCATGCATATTCATGTAATTACCCATATGGCTATATAGGTTTGCTACTAAGTTGACTTCCTTAATATAATATGTTAGTTGCCTCTACATTGCAGTGAAAATGTTGGAGATTATTTACTAAAGGAGTAAAGAATAGACATGTGCATGACGATAAAATTTGTTTTGTTTCGTTAATCTAGTTAATCTAGTTAGTTTAGTTAAATTTGGTTGAATCGTTCAATTCGTATTCAAAATTTGTTTTTGGAATTCTTAAAAAAAAAATATTCTAAACGTTTCGAATCAATACATTTTGAATCAGCCAAATTGAAAACTTTAGGTTTTTTTTTCGATTCAAATGTGGCAAAGTGAAATAACAAAAAGAAAGGTCATCATCAAATGATTACAATGACTCTTTAAATCACCATTGGCTTAACTAAAACATTATTTCAAAATGGTACTCTAATGCCTCGTTTCCACTGAGCGGATCGGTTCGGTTCGGTACGGTTCGGTTCGCTTTTTTGGGTGTTTCCATTATGAAAGCGTGCCATAAAAGCGAACCGTACCGGACCATTCTGGGTCCTGCTTCAGATGTGGGGCCATAGAGAATGGAACGGTTCCATTAGGGCGGACCTACAAATACATCTCACTGATTGGTGGATGTGCTAGGCTTTTTTTCTAAACCTTGCATGGTCCCGGATGGTCCGATTTGCAGTGGAAATGCTCTGCAGAATAGACCGGTCCCATTCTAACTGCTCCATTCTTTCTGACCCGAACCGATCCGTGCAGTGGAAACAAGGCATAATAGCACACACAGTCTTTGATTTCAGCAATATGTGCACAGTTAGAATTCGACTGGAGTTCGATGTAAAATTATATTCAAATTTCAGTCCGAATTTCTAAAATTCAGACAAATTTCATTTTGTTATTTGAAGCTTTCTGTAAAATGTGTTTATATTGCAATTCGAGTATTTATCTGAATAATAATTCAAAACGAAACGTCTAGTAAACTAGCACATGTCTAGTAAAGAATGTGTACATAGCTTAGTGAATACAGCTAAGCTGTGTTTACCCTAACATGTGCAGAGGACCTAAAACAAAGTACCTGCTTATGTAATTGAAATGAACACTGTCCACTTTATTCGCAAAGTAATGTGAACAATAAGTTTGGTAAGTGAACATTCTCTACCACCTTAGTGAAACAAATTTTGGATTTTCTAGACTGAAAAGACCCTGGTATGGTAAGCGAATATACATAGTTAATAGCTTCTTAATGGATAATGATATAAAAACATCAGCGCTGTGTCTCATGTTAGAGGTAGCATAGGGATTTACAATAAACAACTGTAAATGTAGTTTTAGCAACAGTTTTCAAACATATTGTTTAAAGTGGTTCTAAAGGCTGAAGGTTTTTTGTCTTCATGCATTCTATGCATGAAGGTAAAAATACCTTCAGTATGCAGCTGCTCCCACAACCCCACCTAATACCACCTAAAAATATAGCAATGTGCTCAAGAGCAGCTGCTCTCCTTGGTCTCTGCCTCCTCATTGGCTGCAGATAGCAACGTCAACAGAACATGGGGCAAGCGAGCCCCATTCTGTGTGTCTTATGGGCACCGGGAGTGGGGCTTAGGACTGAGCATGCACAAGTACCCCCATAGGAAGCTGCTTGCTATGGGGCACTCAGAGAAAAGGAGGTGCACTGGTGGGGGACCCGAGAAGAGGAGAATCTGGGCTGATATGTGAAAAACCATTGTACAGAGCAGGTAAGTATAACATGTTTGTTATTTAAGAAAAAAATACCTTTAAAATCACTTCAATGTGATTTGTGGTGGAATACATATTATGACCTTTAAGTTAAGTACCATTATAACTTAACCGATCATATTATTTTATTTTGACTAAATAACTGAAATGCATTATATATATACATATATAGGGGCAGATCCACATACATCTGCGTGGGCGCAGCGTATGTGAGATACGCTATGCCGCTGTAACTTACTTTGCTATTCTTTGAATCCTGAAAGAATTTGCGCCGTAAGTTACGGCGGCGTAGGGTATCTCTCGCGGCGTAAGAGCGCGGAATTCAAATGCGGCGAGTAGGGGGCGTGTTTCATTTAAATGAAGCGCGTTCCCGCGCCGAACGAACTGCGCATGCCCCGTCCGTCAAAACTCCCAGGGTGCAATGCTCCAAATGACGTCGCAAGGACGTCATTGTTTTCGAAGGGGAACGTTAATGGCGTCCAGCCCCATTCACGGACAACTTACGCAAACAACGTAAAATTTTCAAAATTATACGTGGGAACGACGGCCATACTTAACATTGAGTACGCCACCAGATAGCAGCTTTAACTATACGCCGGAAAAAGCCGAACGGAAACGACGTAAAAGAATGCGACGGACACTCGTACGTTCCTGGATCGTCGGAAATAGCTAATTTGCATACTCGACGCGGATTACGACGGGAACGCCACCTAGCGGACGTCGAAAATTTTTATCTAAGATTCCGAAGGTGTACAAAGACGTACGCCTGTCGGATCTAACCCAGATGCCGTCGTATTTTGTTTTGAGGATTCAAAACAAAGATACGACGCAGAAATTTTGAAATTACGCCGGCGTATCACTAGATACGCCGGCGTACTTTCTTTGTGGATCTACCCCCTATACTGTATATATATATATATATATATATATATATATATATATATATATACACACACGCAAACAGTATTTTACAAAAGTGAGTACATCCCTCACATTTTTGTAAATATTTTATTATATAATTTCATGTGACAACACTGAATGTGTACGGCTTGTATAACAGTGTCAATTTACTGTCCCCTCAAAATAACTCAACACACAGTGATTAATGTCTAGAACGCTGGCAACACAAGTGAGTACACCCCTAAGTGAAAATGTCATAATTTAGCCCAATTAGCCATTTTCCCTCCACAGTATCATGTGATTTGTTAGTGTTACAAGGTCTCAGGTGTGAATGGGGAGCAGGTGTGTTATATTTGGTGTTTTTGCTCTCACTCTCTCATGCTCACTGGAAGTTCAGCATGGCATCTCATGGCAAACTACATTTCCCACGATGCTCATCTATACTGCAGAGTGCATGAGCATCATCAGAAAAGTAGTTCCGAAACATCTGGGGTGCCAAGGTTCACCATCACTGGCCTAAGCTATAAGAAGATTGCCAAGACCCTGAAACTGAGCTGCAGCACGGTGGCCAAGACCATACAGGTGTTTAACAGGACATGCTCCACTCAGAACAGGCCTCACCGTGGTCGACCAAAGAAGTTGAGTGCACATGCTCAGCGTCATATACAGAGGGTGTCTTTGGGAAATAGACATATGAGTGCTGCCAGCATTGCTTCAGAGGTTGAAGGGGTGACGAGTCAACCTGTCAATGCTCAGACTATACGCCGCACACTGCATCAAATTGGTCTGCATGGCTGTCGTCCCAGAAGGAAGCCTCTTCTAAAGATAATGCACAAGAAAGCCCGCAAATAGTTTGCTGAAGACAAGCAGGCTAAGGACATGGATTACTGGAACCATTTCCTATGGTCTGATGACATCAAGATAAACTTATTTGGCTCACATAGTGTCAAATGTTTGTGGCGGAAACCAGGTGAAGAGTACAAAGACAAGTGTGTATTGTCTACAGTCAAGCATGGTGGTGGGAGTGTCATAGTCTGGGGTTGCATGAGTGCACTGGGGAGCTACATGAATGCAAACATGTACTTTTACATACTGAAGCAGAGCATGATCCCCTCCCTTCAGAGACTGGACCACAGGGCAGTATTCCAACATAATGACCCCAAACACACCTTCAAGATGACCACTGCCTTGATAAAGAAGCTGAGGGTAAAGGTGATGGACTGCCCAAGTATGTCACTAGATCTAAACCCTATTGAGCATCTGTGGGGCATCCTCAAATGGAAGGTGGAGGAGTGCAAGGTCTCTAACATCCACCAGCTCTGTGATGTTGTCATGGAGGAGTGGAAGAGGAATCCAATGACAACCTGTGAAGCTCTGGTGAATTCCATGCCCAAGAGGGTTAAGGCAGTGCTGGAAAATAACAGTGGCCACACAAAATATTAACACTTTGGGCCCAAGTTGGACATTAGGGGTGCACTCACTTTTGTTGCCAGGGGTTTAGACATTAATGGCTGTGTATTGAGTTATTTTGAGGGAACAGCAAATGTACACTGTTATACAAGCTGTACACTCACTAATTAACATTGTAGCAAAGTGTAATTTCGTCAGTGTTCTCACATGCAAAGATATAATAAAATATTTACAAAAATGTGAGGGGTGTACTCACATTTGTGAGATACTGTGTGTATATATATATATATATATATATATATATATATATATATATATATATATATATCCTGGAACCTCTTCATGTCTGCCTACATTGGATCGGCTCCACCTCCTCTGACCCCTCTAGGACAACCTTTTACCTTTTTACCTAGCCTATAAAGGCTACCTTCTCCCCTCAGTTAATTTTCTTTTTCCGTTCTTGCTCCTGACAATCTTTTTTTACCTTTTTCAGGCCATCATGGCACATGGGGGCCGGACATCTTCCTCGGGGTGACATGGTGCTCATTGATTGGGGGGGCAGAACGGTCAGCGGCTGGCTTTGTGGGTTGCCATGGAGTTGGCAGGACTCTTCCCACTCAATGGTAGGATTCTTCACTTCTAGGAGGTGTCCTGGCAGGCTCAGTGAGAGCGGCAATCTCCCTGTCACACCGCTGCACCTGCTGCTTGTCTCTCCTGTCCCTGCCTGTGCTCGTTAAGTGAATGGCCAGATTAGAGGAGGATCCTGTGGTAAGGGGGAGAAGAGTGAAGTTTTTAATGATGTCATGTCTGGTTTCCAGTATCCCCTGCTGTTCCCTGCCTAGCCGCCAGCCCTGTGCACTGAAGTCAAGAATGGAAGGGTAGGATTGAGTTTGTCTTTTGTTTTGTTTGTTTTTTGTTTTTGTTTTTGTCTTTTAAAAGAGAGCACTCCTCTGGACGTTTGTACAGAGAGGAAACCCTGGAGTGGACTACTCGTTCGCAGGATAACACAGAAACACCTATTCCGAGTCACGAGTCTGCCTGTGGGAGATCACGTCACCACAAAGCTTCCAGAAAAATCAGGCATGTGGTCAGAGTGCACTCTGATTCGTTATCGCCGGTGATGGTCCACAGCAGTCGTTCTTGCCTAAACAAGAATATCTCACAACATACCAAAGTTAAATGTGTCAGGAGGCCATACAGCAGGAGGATGATTTCTTCCTCTAAGGATTCTGCGGACAAGACGACCTGCTTGCACAAATCGGGCATTACTGGGGAAACAGAAAAAAATAAAGAAATAGAATCCTTTGTCTCCATCTGTTTCTAATGTTTTAGACTTTCTTTAGTCTGGGATCAGCAATTTCGGCCAATCATAGGTGGGCTTTTGATCCCCTGATCATCCATTTCTTGAAGGCAGCAATGAAAGGCCTCCAATGAGATCTTACTTTCCCAAGTAGGATTTGACACTAGTTTTGAAAGCCTTGGTGGATTCACAGTTTGATTTTGCCTCAACTTGTTCTCTATTCCACTTGACCTTGAGAACCATATTTTTAACGGATATTGCTGCCGGCGCCAGGAGGGTCTCTGAGCTTTGTGCCTTGTCAGTAAAGGAACTTTACTGTCTTATCCTACCAGACATGATAGTTCTCAGGCCAGTTCCAAGCTTTTTACCAAAGATTTCCACGACCATTCATATGAATTGGGAATCTGTTCTTCCAGCATTTCCAGAGCATGGGATAGGTCCCAAGTGGGAAAAGCTAGATCTAGTCAAGTCCCTTACAACATACAAAGAACTAATTTTGAAAGCAGGGGAACTTTTTTATCTTGCCCGAGGAAATTCCACCTCAGATTTTGTCGGCCTGGATCAGCAAGACAATCCAGATTGCTTACAGGTTACAGGGGCTTCTTCCGCCTGAAGAATTGATGGCACACTCAATATGGGGCTTGTAGCTTTTATGGGTGGCACAGGCAAAGGTTTCAGTGGAGGTTGTTTGCAGGGCAGCAAGCTGGAGTGCGGAAAACGCGTTTATTTGCTAATTACGTCTTGTTGTAGGCTGTCATGAGGAGGTTCCAGGAATACAGAAAATGTCTATCCATACTTGCCATAATTTTCCTTTCCTGGATCCTCCTTATGTCAGCCATGCACTTTCTGACCCAGATATGGCCATCACGAGGTCTCACATTCAGGACATTAGTTGAGGGGAGAAGGTACCCTTTATAGGCTAGGTAAAAGGTTGTCCTAGAGGGGTCGAAGGAGGTGGAGCTGACCCATTGTAGGCTGACATGAGGAGGATCCAGGAAAGGAAAATTATGGTAAGTATGAATAACAATTTTTCGTAACATATATAAATATATATATACACAAACAGTGGGCCAGATCCTCAAAAGGGATACGCCGGCGTATCTACTGATACGCCGGCGTATCTACTGATACGCCGTCGTATCCCTGTTTCTATCTTTGGAACTGATCCACAGAATCAGTTTCCAAGAGATAGACAGAAGATCCGGCAGGTGTAATAGTTTTACACTGCCGGATCTTAAGATGCAGTACCGCGACCGCCGCTGGGGGCATTCATCGTCGAAATTACGCGTCGGGTATGCTAATGAGGAGTCGATCCTCAAAGCTTTTTCGCGTTCGCTACGTCGCCGCTACGTTAGTTTCCCGTCGCTTAGTTACACTTTTGTAAACCAGCCCTACTTTTACACAGCAGGCGTACTGCTGTGTGAAGTATGGCCGTCCTTCCCGCGTCAAATTTTTTAATTTTACGTCGATTGCGTAAGCCGTACGGGAATACGAAAATACGCTACGCGCCGATCAAAAAATTACGTCACGTCGCGCAAAGCACGTCGGGAAATTTGCGTCACAAGCATGCGCAGTACGTCCGGCGCGGGAGCGCGCCTAATTTAAATGGGACTCGCCCCATTAGATTAGGAACGCCTTGCACCGGACGGATTTGAGTTACACCGCCGCAAATTTCCAGGTAAGTGTGTTGTGGATCGATACCTAACTTAGGAAATTTGCGGCAGTGTAACTTAAATCTGTAAAGTTACGTTGCACTGCGGGGCTGTGGATCTGGCCCAGTGTATATATATTTAGACCTCAAATTATAATTTTCATACTCTAAGGCCTCATTTCTTCAGCTGCTCCTAGGGGCATTTGGCATTTTTTTCTGTCTCTAAGCTCCCCTGCATGTTAGCCTATGTGTCAATGCACACGTAAACTTTTAGCAGCATTTAGTGGTAGAAGAGTTTAGAGGCAAGAAAAAAAACACTGCCAGTGCATCCAGCAGCAGCAGAGTTTGGACAGACAAAAAGCTTCATGCTTGTAAACTCATTTATGCATGTGTAAACGTGACATGGGTAAACACGACTAAACGTGTTACAAACTTTTACAAGCATCAGGCTTTTTTTTGTCAAAATGCTGCTGCCATTAGGAAGGCTTCTAGGAGAGTTTAGAAAATGCCAAGTATGCATGAGGCCTAAAGGCTTAATTTATTGAAGCTGAGCTTACACTAGAAAAAATATTTGATATTATGACCATATCCCATAATCTGAACTTTGATAAACAATTCATGAATATAGTTTATTACTTGTGTTCCAAGGGTTTTGAAAACAATTGTATTATTTAAATATGTTGAAACCATTTATAAAATATAAAAAAGAAACACATTTGTTAGATAAATGCAAAAAAATAAAATAAAAATCTTCCATATTTTAAAATGTATTGGATATCATTATAGTGTGAGATGATATATGTATATAATAAAAATACTTTTAAAATGCATTTTTTTTTAATTTGAATGCTGACTGCCACTAAATTAAATGGAGCAAGTCTTTCAAATTGCAGACTTTATCTCATGCAGCATGTCATCCCAAGCTCTAACCTTCGTATAGGCATGTCAAAAAAGTAGCTGCCAGGATCAGGTAGCCAAGAAACATTAGAGTTCACTTGCAAATGCCTATCACACATTGAAATTAATTAAAATGTCATAAAATTTACATGAATGTACATTGCCCTGTAGTGACATTATATTACAGACATGATGATATAATCAAGGTGACACCCACTACCATGTGCACAGTGGCGGGGAGGACAATTCAAAATATTTTAGCTAAGTAATGTGTTAAAAGTGGATTTTCTGATTATCAATGCTGAACAACATTAGTACTTATACAGTCTGCTCAATCATCCTTGATGAAGTTACCTGAATGGTGGACAAATATGTAAGTAGTGGGTGGTATTTGATTGGTAAAGCACTACTATATAGTATGAGTCTAAGCAGGCAGAGGTGTAGTAAAATAACTTACATATAAGTCATATACTTTTTTTCTCTCTACTTAGTATCTGTAATAAGGATACTGGTACAATGCTTTTGTGCAGGGGTATATGTGTATATATATATATATATATATATATATATATATATATATATATATATATATATATATATACACATATACCCCTGCACAAAAGCATTGTACCAGTATCCTTATTACAGATACTAAGTAGAGAGAAAAAAAGTATATATATATATATATGTGCATATATTAAGACTTGTGATTAGGACTACTATGGATTGGTACACTTTAGGGACATAATATTTCCTTCTTTCCTTGTTTATGTTTAGAGCACTGTATAATGGAAGATAAAGTGGTGAGAAAGGTACTTCCAATTTTTCTAATTTTTCCCTAATTATGATTAACACAAATTAGAAAAGACAGTGTCCATTTAAGAAGTTTCAAAGTATGTTAAATAATTGCCTACCAAAATTCTACCACTGCCCATGGGTATTCGAAGATAGTTGTTCTTTTATTGTTGAATACTTATATAATTTTTAAATAATTGAATAAAATAAAGTTTGGCGCTTGGGTAAAGACATGTGTTATGAAGCATGCCATCCTCATGCTGTAGTTTTTGGTGTTTCAATTCCCTGTAAGGACTTTTAAATGAGCATTGGCTGTCCCAAGGGACCAGCAAAATCTTCAAGTTACCTGGCCACTATCTCCTACCGTTATAAATGCATGTGCAAGTGTGTAACATATTATGAAATTGCAAGTATTAATGAGTATTATGTTTAACCTATGTTTTTAATACTGCAAATACATTTGAAAAGAATATGTATTAAAACATACTAAATATGTTGCTCACTAATGAGCAATATGAAAAACATTTTTAAGTGTGAGAACAATGATGCTATATTTCAAACATAAGTGATTACAATTCGAACTTCATAAACTACTTAAAAGAACAACCACACCTTTGTTTTAAAAAGCAATATTATAATGAGCCAAGCACACTTATTACATCTGCAATATACTTTAAATGTTATTCCTTTTTTTCCCACATAAATTTTAATATTGCTTGGGTCTGCCTAACCTAACTTTATTGCTAAAATCAACCAAAATAGTGACTGCTTACATCTTCACTAGCTGGTCACGTAGGCTCCTGTGGAGGAACAGGTACACAAGTAGAATAAGTACATTTCTGTGGTCTACAAGGCCAAGCATTCACTGCATTTGAGGAAATGTATCCAATTAATCCATTAACAGGTCCTAGGTAGGATAAACAGAGTGGAAGCCGACTGGTTAAAACTTGAACATTTCAAAAATCTTGCTTACTTGCTAAGAATTGTCAGCTTCACCCAAGTGTGTAATTTCAGACAGGTGTATGGCTCCTCCATTGAGAAATGCTGAGGTAGAACAATGAGCATGTGAATCCTGCTAAATCTCCTCAGCATATCCACCAAATTTGTTACCCGATGGGTGCGATAAAAAGAGGCGGAGGGGGAGGAAGTGAGTGTACTCAGTTGGATTGAATGCTGGGACTTGTAGTACTCATTCATCCACAAGCCCATAAGTTGAGCAGACCATGGCAACATTTTAATGTATTTGGAAAAAAGGAATAGCATTTGTATTGCTGATTAAAAAAGCCTAATGTTCATTACACCATTTATTTAAAACAAAAGTGCTGTTGTTCTTTAACTATATTATTATTATTAATATAGTTAATAGGATGATAACACATGTTACTTAAAAAGATTGCAATCATTTACAAAAAGGTATTATAAAAACGTAAAAATAAATAAATATATATCAGTTAGGATCATTGACAAATCTGCCAAACTTAAAGTCTGTTAAAGTGAAGTCAGAAAATGTAATCCTGCTAGATCACTTCAGGTTGGCCCCTTTTGTAGGTATAGCTATGTAAAACATTAAAAGTAAGTGCCTATACTGTTTAAAAAAACAGTAATACACTGTCTCACCCTACTCTACACATACTCAGTTGCTCTCTATTTTTAGGCATTGTGCTGAATATTTAGAGGCCGATCTGCTGACAGCCTAAAGATATACTGCTGTTTAGGGGCTCTGGGCTTTAGCAAAATGGCAGTCCCCAGCAGGAAGAAACAGGAACAATGCTGGAGGCAATTTACAGCACACACTCATTGTGGTAGCATAATTAATAATGTGGAATGCCTGTTCCTTGCAAAAGAACATTATTTTTATAATTTATGGGTAAAGTTCCACTTTAAGCACTCTCTGCCTTTGGAAATCTAGGATTTCTAGTTAACTGGATAACTGGCAACTATATGAAAAGAGGAGGTCAATGACAGTATTTTAATATCAGGTTGTAACCAGAGAAAAGGCAAAGATTATAACATCTCCCAGGTCTGGGAGTTAAAGGGACCAATCATAACTGCCACTCATTCTTACTTCCCAGCCACGTGATCACATTACATTCTGTAAAACATAAAATGCCATGTTCCACCTTATCTTATCTGTTGTGTGAAGTTCTAAAAAGACTTGTTGGGGTTAAAGCTGAACTTTAGCTTTCAGTCACTTTCATATAGTCCATTTGGACCAAGTGGTCAAAGAAAACTATTGCCTTCACTAACTGCACTCTAAGTGCTGTATAAGCTGTATGTTGCTTCAGTTATATACAGTATACATAGCTGTGTTCCAGGTTGAGGACTTTCTGCCCCTTTTGCAGGGCAAAATTGAATTGGGCAGAGCACTGCTTGGCCATCAACAGGAAGGTTTGTTTTTTTCTGAATAAGTACAAGGCTTTCAGAAAAAAACATTAAATTAGTTCAGAAAATACAAAGCTTCCTGTAAATGGTCGAGCAGTGCTCAGCCCAACTCGATTTTGTTCCAAGAGTGGGATGAGAAGTCCCAATCCTGCTGCAGGAACAAAGCGCTGCATACTGTATGTAGCTGATGCTACATTCAGTTTCTACAGCACTCACAAAAGTTGCATCTGTTAGTGAAAGTAATAGTTGGTTTTGACCAGCTTGGTCTAATTTAAGTACAGTAAAATGACAGAAATCTGGAGTTTGGCTGTAAGCTGAACAAGCCTTATTGAACTTCACACAGCAGATAAAATAAGGTTGAACCTAAAAAGATAAAACGGGCCTTAACAAATTTTATTAGGCATTAAAGTCCCTTGTTGAAATTTTTTCCCTATGATTTTCACCTATTTGTCTGAATATCTCTACTATGGCCACCAGCGTATTTGGTACCCAACCTGAACTACTTTCCACAATACAACATATAAATTATGTTGTTTTGTTTTTAACCTCAACTCTGTATGGCAATAGGCCAGGTTATACTTTATTAACAGGAGGAAATTTAGAGCAATGTTTCCATGCTGGTATATTACAAATGTATCCCAATTTGTAAATGGCATATACAACATTATGCAAAATAAAAACAGTGGGCCAGATTCACGAAGAAATTACGCCGGCGTATCTATTGATACGCCGCGTAATTTCAAAATTCCTGCGTCGTATCTTTGTTTTGAATCCTCGAAACAAGATACGACGGCTTCTGGGTTAGATCTGACAGGTGTACGTCTTCTTACGCCTTCGGATCTAAGATGCAATACTTCGGCGTCCGCTGGGTGGCGTTTTCCGTGTCGGGTATGCAAATTAGCGATTTACGACGATCCACGAACGTACGCGCGGCCGTCGCATTTTCTAACGTCGTCTGTAGTCGGCTTTTTCCGGCCTATAGTTAAAGCTGGTATTTTGCAGCGTATACATAGAATTGCCATGTTAAGTATGGCCGTCGTTCCCGCGTGGAAATTTGAATTTTTTTTTTTTTCGTAAGTCGTCCATGAATAGGGATGGACGTAACTCACGTCCAAGTTAAAAAAATGATGTCCTAGCGACGTCATTTAGCGCAATGCATGGCGGGAAATTTCGGGACGACGCATGCACAGTTCATTCGGCGCGGGGACGCGCTTCATTTAAATGAAACCCGCCCCCAACCCGCCCAATTTCGAATTCGCCGCCAGAAATACACTACGCCGCCGTGACTTACGGCGCAAAATCGCTGAGGATTCAAAAATGCGCCAGGTAAGGTACTCTGATACGCTGCGCCATTCTACATGTATGTGGATCTGGCCCAGTGAGAATATGCTTGCATCCACAGTAATTTATGCTATAATATTTGAATTGGAATTGTTTAAGTGGTCTGTCTGTAATGTTTGGTTAAAGCATATTAAAAACTACTGATGGATATTACAATTGGCACTGTGTAGACAATTGTAATCAGGTGGCTTTACTCTAGTATGCTTTTTGAAATGAGTATGCCGAAATGCATATCTCTAAGAGTATAGTATCCACACCTAAGGTCAGAGTTACAGGAAAATGTAAGGACAGTGCATTGAATTAAAAAATCTCTAGAAATTAGAATTTTATAATATTTTACACCCTAAGTGAGATAATACAGCTCACTAGATCCGGATGTGAGAGACAGTGATATTAACTTGTTTATTACTGTATTACTTGTATGAGTTTCCAAAAAAAAAAAAACAACAACAAAAAACAAAGTTGAACAAAAAATTCTCATTCATTTTGACTGGAAACTTTGCAAAGCTGCAGTGACCACCAGTTTTTTTCTTAAAATGGACATGATGGCAAGTTATTTTGCAGTGTACCCTTATATTTACTATAGTTTATACAACCAGAAACCTTAATAAGAAAAATGCCTTCTTGTCCTATTTGTGTATATACTTTTCCCACCATAGTGAGATACCTGTGTTTTCAAACATGCAAGAACCAGTACATAGCAGGTTCACACAGCTATTAAACACTACCTAGCACAAACAGAACAAACTGCATTGCAGCCCAATACAGAGTATTCCCATGTATCTAAAAATAAGATGTTTAGGTCAAACATTCTTCAAAATATCTCCTCTAGTTTGGCTTTATGGGCCTATAAGCATTTAATGCCTAATATTTGATTCGCTCTAAATGTAATAAGACTTTGACACAGTGGTTAAATGTGGTCATACTCAGTACTGCTACACAATGCAGCATGTCCATATTTCAAGCTACATATGAGATTTAGGAGGAGGGGGAGGGGAGATTGGGAAGGGGAGAGGGCTGGAGCTTTAGACAAATTTCTCCAGCCTCAGCAGTGGAAACAGCACTGATTGGTTATCTAGCTCTGCCCTTTAAAGGGGAGGGTCTTTTGATGATGGGTTAGTTTGGTTTGGGTTAAAAGGTACCTCCCCAGAATTACACAGCTGTGGTCATTTTTTCAGTGTTTTTGTTTTCTTAGAATAATCTCTAAATATTCTCTATGTATATATGTATATTTTTATATACAGCGCGTACAAAAGGATAGTGTACATTGTCCTCTTCACAGTCTTGTCTGAGCTTCAGGAATATAAATCTCTATGCTGTCAGCACTTTCTGTGGCAGAGTTGTGCCGGTATGAGGCAGCACGTTTGGCTGCCAACAGCCTCTTCCTAGCCTCTTGCCTCTGGCGATCAACGGAGTCCAAAGACCGGTCTTTGACTGGATGCACTTTCTGACGGAGTGGCTTCTTTGGTATTGGAGGAGGAAGCTTCTTCTCCTCCTAAAATTAGAAGATGTAACAAAGACAATTTCCCCAAAAAAAGAATTTTTAAGCATATTGGAGTAAATCGAAAGTAAAACTGTGGCCAGGCTATTGACATTTATGTATTCATTTTAAACATTCTTAGCAAGCAAAAAAAAAATTTAAAACCATGGCTACATGAACTTTAGAGTGACTTCAAAATTCATGGCAGAAGCACTGAAGTCATTCATGTTGTTCTCTTTAGCCTATCTCACCCTGTTCCCCTTCCAGACCATTTGCCATTTTATTCTATTACAGCTTAGAAGGCTGAAAGTCAATTCTTGGAAGGTGAGCATGGCAATCTGAACTGCTGAGACATGACTTGAATGACTTCAGACCATGGGTTCAAAAGTTGATAGCATACTGTACATGCTACCATGAAAATACACTAAGTACTAAGTTATTTTTAGCTTTTTGTAATTGTAGCTCATAATGTTAAAGTGTATCTATAGTCAAGACTTTTTTTAGTACTGCATAGAAATCAGGGCTCGACTCTTACCTTGGTTTCCAATAGCTTCCATCCATTTTCCTTTAGCTGCTGCAACTCTGCAAACTTCATCCCCACATCTTCAAATGAAAGTTGGAGGAGATCCCAGAAACCTGCTAGGTCTTGAGAAGTAGGAAGAGGGAATGACGTGGGATCCTGAAGACCAAGTAAATAAAAACTACTAAGTGAAATGCTTACATTAAGAAAAACGTAATTTTTTATTTGGGCTATTTGGGAGTGCTTAGTTCCATCTTCCTGTATTATAGTGACACTCCAAATAAAAGTTTTTTTTTTTGTCTAAGCCATCTGTGTCTATAGCTCACCTTAACATACATATTCTCTGTGTCCCCTTTCACATCTTTTCAGTTTTTTACTCCCTGCCAGACATTCATTATGTGACAACATTGCTGAAATGGTGACACACTCAAACAAAAGCTATCTTCATTTCAGTCAATGGGGTGATTTACTAAACGAAAACAAACTGCTCACTTTGAAAGCGGATGTGCCGCAGAGTTTAGTTAATGTGATGAAGTTTCACTTTGCCAACAAATATAAAAATAAAAAAAAAACATAATTTTTGCTTGCACATGATTGAAATATGGAAGTCAGCAGAGCTTCACCTCATTCAACAAGTTCTGGGACAAATTCTCTTGCAACGTCCTTTGCAAAGTGAACAGCCTATTTACATTTAGTAAATCAACCCCAATGTGTCACCTGGCTGATGTTTTTTATTTATTATACGCTGTGAGCATTAACCTGCCTGGCAGTATTCCCTAGTCTGACTCGGGGTTAGATTTTCCTGCTGCGAGCGCTAACCCCGAGTCAGACTCGGGCTTGCCTCGCTGGATCCACAGGGAGTGTTTACTTACCTTGTTCCTGGATCCAGCGATGCCACCGCGCTGTGCGAGCGAGCAGGACCTCGCTCGATTCACACAGTGCCTCTGTGTGACGCCGATCTCCGTTCCCTGCGACGTTACGACGCACGGGAGCGGAGAACGGCGCCAAATTCAAAAATGTAAACAAACACATTACATACAGTATACTGTAATCTTATAGATTACAGTACTGTATGTAAAAAATACACACCCCCCTTGTCCCTAGTGGTCTGCCCAGTGCCCTACATGTACTTTTATATAATAAAAACTTTTTTTTTCTGCCTGTAAACTGTAGATTGTCCATAGCAACCAAAAGTGTCCCTTTATGTCAAAAATAGTTTTAGAGCAGCTAAAAAACAGCGATAATAAATTATAATCACTTGCAGAATTGTGCGATAGCGATTTGTGGGGAAATTCGTCATAAAAGTAAAAAAAAATGACAGCGACAATTCTGCAACTGAGCAAATTTCAGTGATTTTGATTTGATTACATTATTGAATCATTTTTATTATAATTATATTATTACTTGTTATAATTATTTATAATTATTTATTATGTTATAATTTATAATTTTGTTTTTAAAAAAATGTCATACCCGGGATGCCTATTAGAATCTTGTTTGGTCAGATATAAGTGAGTTATTCCTAAGAATTACAGGCCTGCAGTATAAAACGCCAAATTTCCTTGCAAATAATGGTACCGCTTTCAGCACCTTTTTTCTGAAAGAATCATACCGCCAGGGAGGTTAAGGGCTGAAGTAGACACGTGCAGAATGAAAGTATTAGTTTTGTTTCTCTTCAGATGGATTCATTAAGTAACAAATATTCAGTTACATAGAATGATTAGTTTTCATATATCATTTTGTTTGATTAAATATTTTTTGGGCTGTATTCAAATCAAATTTGATTCGCATTCAATTCAAATCTATATCCATTCAAATCGAACATCTAAAAATTAGATGAACTACTTGTTCATAGACTGTTTAAATATATGCGATTTTATCAGATACAAATACGTTTTCACAACATAAAAGCCTTCATTATGGCCCAACAGAATATGCAACATGAAATTATCTGTAGGTTATCATCATTATATTATATACAAATTGTTGAACTACAAACGTATCAACATGTGCTGGACCCCAAACACCTTTATGCTATTCATGAAATACCGCAAAATTCTTCTATTGGAAATTATGTTGAATCATGTTTTATTATCAGTTTCCAGATATTACAGGTAAGCCGAAACAAGAGACAGGTACCTTGTGCCAACAATATATCAAGACACACATAGGCAAAAACTGAACCTTTAGAGTACAGTGAGTAGTAAAGGTAGAAATGATCACTGTTTGTAAAGCAGACTTAGGCCTCTTGCACACGATACTCCTGTTTGAGGGAAAAGTTCTTGTTCTGCTATGAATTTAAGGGGACCTTTGGTGGGAGTCATTTTTTTTTATAAGGAAATGTAGCTAGCTAGCAAGGAAAAATAATTTGCCACAATTTAAAATACTTTTTATACTCTGTAAATGTGAGTGCCACTGCAGCACTATCTGTACATCACAGAGATGCACCCCATTTACAGGAAGGATTAAGGCACCCCTGGCATGTTATTTAAAGGAATTGTGCATTTTTTTCATCTATAACTCAATTAAATAACAAAAATTAACTGGATTACATTTTTCTCAAAAGTTTATACATTGGTGCATGTTCCCTAAGGGCAGTACTTACCCCATGCTATTTTTGCCCACCCCCTGCCTATTAGCCCAGAAAATGTGCATGTTTGATTTGACAGATTTGGCTCACATTGATTTTAGTGGAATCTGTGTTTTGAAAACAGGACTTCTTTGAAGTTTGCCAAACCCAGGGCAGTTCCATTCATCCCTAGTGTTTATTTACTTTGTAAAAAAAATGTTTTCAATGAGTAACAAGGGGTAACCCGCACTTATAAACTTATGAGGGGGTCATCTGGGGCTACTCTTATTTGAACCCTTTCATGTCTAAGCCTATTTCTGAAGTTTGGTGTTTACAAGTTACAAGTATTTTTTGCTAGAAAATTACTTAGAACCCCCAAACATTATATATATTTTTTTAGCAGAGAAGCTAGAGAATAAAATGGCGATTGTTGCAATATTTTATGTCACATGGTATTTGTGCAGCTGTGTTTTAAACGCAACTTTTTGGGGAAAAGGACACGTTCCCGAATTTTAAAAAAAATTAAACAGTAAAGTTAGCCCAATTTTTTGTATAATGTGAAACGTGATGTCACGCTGAGTAAATAGATACCATACATGTCACGCTTTAAAATTGCATGCATTCGTGGAATGACAACAAACTACAGTACCTAAAAATATCTATATGCTACTCTTTAAAAAAAAAAAATTACCATTACCAGGTTAGAGTTACAGAGGAGGTCTAGTGCGATACTTCACATGTGTGATTTAAACACCATTTACATATTTGCGGGACGCGACTTCCATATGCTTTTTCTTTGCTGCGTGAGCACGCAGGGACATGGGGCGCATTAACATTTCTTTTTTTTCCTTATTTATTTTTATATTTTTACATTCTGTTTTTTTTTTTTTATATGTGATCACTTTTATTGCTGTCACAAGGAATGTAAACATTCCTTGTGACAGTAATAGGTGGTGACAGGTACTCTTCATTGAGGGATCGGGGGTCTAAAAGTCCTCTAATCCCTCCTTTGCAATTCAAAATATTCAGATTGCCGAAAACAGCGATTCTGAATACTGTATATTTTTTTTTAATCCGGCACCATTGGCAGACGAGTAAACCGGAAGTGATGTCTAGACGTCGCTTCCATGTTTACAGAGAAAAGACTATAACAAAGCAGTTTCCAGCTTCATGCCAGTCTATCTCTAGGCGACAGAAGTGGCGCATCGTGGAACAGGTCTCCCGGTGGGACGGGACGCCCAGTAAGAGCGGCGGAGGGTGGCACAAGGCAGTGGGAGGGGGAATGTCCCCTCCCACTGCTCCGGGATAACCACCAAGTGGCTTTTAGATGCATTGGTGGTTATCCCTGGAAATCCCTGGCTCTAAAAGCTGCAGCTGCAGGCATCATCCCGGTAAAACCCCCTAAAGCCGAAGACACATATATGCGTACACTCGACGGGAAGGGGTTAAAAAGGGCTTCCAGATTCTGATAAGTTCACACCCTCCCATAGACCCCTGCATTCTCTGGGCCAGGGATATGTGGATGGGGCCCTTATCCCCATCAAAATTGGAACAGGGAATCTTGACAAGGAGCCTCCATTGTCAAGGTTCCCTCCCCATGTGGTGGTCATGTGGTCTGATATGGTTAAGGAGAAGGGTGCATGATGGCTGCCAATTTGTTCCCTGTAGCCAGTCTAGCATGGGTTTTGGTGGGAGAATTACACATAATTCTTTTGTTTGCATTTTTGTTTGGGGCCCCCTATAAATCCAAAGAAGACCCTCATAAAGGATATGGTCTGGTATGGATTTTGGATGACCTTACATAATTTTTTTGTATGTAGCTCCTCCCAAAAATCCATACCAGAACTCTGTCTAGGATAAGGGTCTGGTATGGATTTTGGGAGACACCTGTTTTTTTTTCTAAATGTCACTTTTGCTTCTGTAAATCCTACAACTGTGCCACTCAATGTGTAAGTTAAAGGCATCCTCCAAGCATTTATTTAAAGGAATTTTATATTTTTAATGTTACCCTTCAAGCATTATTAAAAAAAAAAACAAAAAAAAACGATTCAGCTAAACGGTATAATTGTATTACATTTTTTTGCATTGGTACAGTGACAGTGCCCAATTACCCATGCCCTTTTTAATCAAAGACTGCCCTGAACAAAAGAAAAATGTAAGATTTGCTCCCTATAGACATTAATGGAGTTTGGGCAGTATACTCAGTTCACAATTTTCAGCTGCTCTGCAAACATCCAGAAAACGAAAGTTTGCTTGGTTTGTTCAACACTGCTTATGGAAAATGTAACATTACATAGTGGAATAACAATACCAAATAATGCCCCCCTACTCCCGAAAAAAAAAATATCAACCCCTGAATAGCCGCATATATTTAGTAGTATATCTAGTGCAAATACAGCTGTGCCGAGAGCGTGCGCCCTTACCGACACCGTTACCGGCAGCTATTAGAAAGCTCCCGATTGTTGCTTGCATTTGGGAGCTTTCTGATCATGTGACCGCCGTGAAACCCAATCACAGCGGTCACAAGATCATAGACCCTGTCCCGCCTCCCAGCATTCTAAACCTCTTAAAGGTGCCGCTCCAAGGGGTTAAAATACTGCTGTACATCCTGTGCTTCAGTGCATGTGTAGTTGGTTGTGCTATGCTACCTGCTGAGGTTTCTAGCTCTGCAACTCATGTTCAGGGTATCTACTTTTAACTACCAAAATCTCTCCATTTTATATGTTCTTCTTTTATTTTTTACTATTACTATAATCATGCTGATTGCTTATCTTACTGACATTGTTACAGTACTGCTGTGCTGTCATGTTATATTGTTAACATGTTATATTGTTAACAAATGAAGAATATGTGTCACTTTGTTATTTCATGTCCATATTTGGTCAATGACACCGTTGAGCAGTCATCAAGAACAGATTGTGTCAGCAGCTGGCAGATTTGATTCATCGTGGTTGGCATGGATCTGCATCGCTGGATGACATTATTGAGGATGGATTTACATTGTGAGACATTTTCAGGCTTTTTTTGTTTTGTTTTGTTTTTTATACTTTTGTTTTTTTATGAATGAGTAGGAGTACAATTGGTACAACCAAACCAGGAAGGCAAGAGGCCAATGTCCTCATTAACATAGACACAAGGTTCGTTTCCAGGGGGTCTACCCTAGCAAGGTACCCTCCCCATTTTGAGAACGTGTGGTCTTGTATATTTCAAGAGGGTGGGTAGGAAGAGCCCTTTGATTTTTTTTTTCTTTTCAGGAAGGTTCCCCCCTGTCATCCATAAAAGACTCTCATTAACGATAAGCAAAAAATAAATACTGCAGAGGTGATAAAACACCACCATAAGAACGTGTGCTTTTCATTCCTAGGTTTATTTGTCTTTATCCCCTATGTTCCCACATAACTCTAGTATAATACCTTCTCTCACTATGTTACACTTATTCCTCTACTGAATAATCCTGGAAGGTCCTACCAGTATTGTATGTACACGTTAATATTATTATATACCATTGTATCTCCGTAATTGTTTTATGCGGAAAAGTTTATTTTTCTTTCTACTCTGTACTCTTTATTTTTACAATAAAAAATTTGAACAGAAAAAAAAAAAAAAAAAAAAAAAACACCACCATAAGAAATCTCTATTTGTGAGAAAAACTAACATCAATTTTGTTTGGGTACAACTTTGCATGACCGCACAATTGTCAGTTAAATAGACGCAGTGCCGTATCACAAAAAATGGTGGGGTCATTAAGGGGGCAAATCCTTCTGGGGCTGAAGTGGTTAATGAAAGGCAATTTGTTTTCTTTGTAAATGTCAGTTTTTCTGTAGTAGTTTGTATGCATGATATAGATGTGCAATTTTAGGGCAGGTTAAAGTGGTTCTAAAGGCAGAAGGTTCTTTACAAACCTGCATGCAGCTTCCCCCCAGACCCCCTTCAATACCTACCTGAGCCTGATCGCGATCCAACAATCTGCAAAAGAGCCACTGCTCCTCATTGGCTGAGACACAGCAGCAGAAGCCATTCAATTACAGCCAGGAAGGAGGTAGTGGGGGACAGGACTGAGCCACGCTCTGTGTATCTGATAGACCAGTGTTTCTCAACTCCAGTCCTCAAGGCGCCCCAACAGGTCATGTTTTCAGGATTTCCTTAACCTCCCTGGCGGTATGATTCTTTCAGAAAAAACATGCTGAAAGCGGTACCATTATTTGCAAGGAAATTTGGTGTTTTATATTGTAGGTCTGTCATTTTTAGAAATAACTCACTTAAATCTGACCAAACAAGCTTCTAATAGGCATCCCGGGTATGACATTTTTTTAAAAACAAAATTATAAATTATAATATAATAAATAATTATAAATAATTATAACAAATAATAATATAATTATAATAAAAATTATTCAATAATGTAATCAAATCAAAATCACTGAAATTTGCTCAGTTGCAGAATTGTTGCTGTCATTTTTTTTTTTTTTTTATGACGAATTTCCCCACAAATCGCTATCGCACAATTCTGCAAGTGATTATAATTTATTATCGCTGTTTTTTAGCTGATCTAAAACTATTTTTGACATAAAGGGACACTTTTGGTTGCTATGGACAATCTACAGTTTGCAGGGAGAAAGAAACGTTTTTATTATATAAAATGACATGCAGGGCACTGGACAGACCACTAGGGACAAGGGGTGTGTGTTTTTTTTACATACAGTACTGTAATCTATAAGATTACAGTATACTGTATGTATAGTGTTTGTTTACTTTTTTGAATTTGGCGCCGTTCTCCGTCCCCGTGCGTCGTAACGTCGCAGGGAACGGAGATCGGCGTCACACGGAGGCACTGTGTGAATCGAGCGAGGTCCTGCTCGCTCACACAGCGCGGTGGCATCGCTGGATCCAGGGACAAGGTAAGTAAAACTCCCTGTACATCCACCGAGGCGAGCCCGAGTCTGACTCGGGGTTACCGATCCTTGCCCAAAAATCTCACCCCGAGTCAGACTCGGGAACACCGCCCAGGAGGTTAAGATGAAACAGCTGTGGCAATTACTAAGGTAGTGAAACTGATCAAATCACCTGTGAAAAATAATGGGGAGCCTGAAAATATGACCTGTTGGGGCACCTTCAGGACTGGAGTTGAGAAACACTGCCATAGACACACAGAGGCAGCTAAGGAGCGAGCACGCTTGACACAGAAACTATTTAACCGCTTGCCGACCAGCCACCGCCATTATACTGTGGCAGGTTGGCTCGTTCCCGCAAATCAATGTAGCTGCACTTCGGCCCACTTCGGCCCACCGCAGAGGTGATCAAATATCACCAAAAGAAAGCTCTATTTGTGGGAAAAAAAGGGCGTCAATTTTCTTTGCTTACAGTGTCGCACCACCACGTCAGTTAAAGCTACGCAGTGCTGTATCGCAAAAAATGGCCTGATTATTAAGGGGGGAAATCTTCTGGTCCTTAACCACTTCCATACCGGGCACTTACGCACCTTCCTGCCCAAGCCAATTTTCAGCTTTCAGCACTGTCGCACTTTGAATGACAATTGCGCGGTCGTGCTACACTGTACCCAAACAATTTTTTTATCATTTTGTTCCCACAAATAGAGCTTTCTTTTGGTGGTATTTGATCATCTCTGCGGTTTTTATCTTTTGCGCTATAAACAAAAGAAGAGCGACAATTTTAAAAAAAAACTAGTATTGGCAGCGATTTGCGATTTTTTTACTGTCACCGTGACACCGTGACATTGCGGCGAACACATCGGGCACTTTTGACACGTTTTTGGGACCATTCACATTTATACAGCGATTAATGCTATAAATATGCATTGATTACTGTGTAAATGTGACTGGTAGGGAAGGGGTTAACCACTAGGGGGCGTTGAAGGGGTTAATATGTTCCCTAAGATGTGTTATAACTGTAGGGGGAGGGGACTCTCAAGGGGAGGAGAACGATGTGTGTTCCTCTGTACTGGGAACACACATTGGTCTCCTCACCGCTGACAGGAGGTGGATCTGTTTAAACACACAGATCCACACTCCTGCCGTGATTACCGACAATCGCGGTCACCCGGCGGTAATCGCAGCCGCCGGGCACCCGCGCCGGGTCACGAGCGTCGCGCACACCCTAGATCGCCTGGAACGCAGGACGTCATATGACGTCCACCCGGATCGAGGAGGGGTTCCTGCCGCCGTCATTTTACAATGACGCGGTAGGGATGTGGTTAAGTGGGTACGTTAGAAAAGAGGAAAGGCCACAGTCTTATACAATTTACATAAAATTGTCCAACATTACAAAAGCCAATGTAAAACAGTCACAAGTAAAATATGAGCACATTTAACCACTTAAGCCCCAGACCATATTGGTGGTCATATTGCTGATCACCTCTGCGTTTTTTAGTTTTTGCGCTATAAACAAAAATAAAGCGACAACTTTGAAAAAAAAAAATATTTTTTACTTTTTGCTATAATAAATATCCCCCAAAATATATATAAAAAAAACTGTTTTCCTCAGTTTAGGCCGATACGTATTCTTCTAAATATTTTTCATAAAAAAAATCGTAATAAGAGTTTATTGATTGGTTTGCGCAAAAGTTATAGCGTTTACAAAATAGGGGATAGTTTTACGGCATTTTTATTAATATATTTTTTTTTACTAGTAATGGCGATTTTTATCTGTACTGCGACATTATGGCGGATACTTCGGACACTTTTGACACATTTTTGGGACCATTGTCATTTTCACAGCAAAAAATGCATTTAAAATGCATTGTTTACTATGGAAATGACAGTTACAGTTTGGGTGTTAACCACAGGGGGCGCTGAATGGGTTATGTGTCACCTAATGTGTGTTTACAACTGTAGGGGGGTGTGGATGTAGGTGTGACATCATCGATTGTGGATCCCTATAAAAGAGATCACACGATCGATGACACCGCCACAGTGAAGAACGGGGAAGCTGTGTTTACTCACGGCTCTCCCCGTTCTTCAGCTCCGGGGACCGATCGCGGGACTCCAGCGGCGATCGGGACCGCGGGTCCCACGGTCCCAGTCACGGTGCTGACAGCAACAAGGTTTGCTCTCACGATTTGTAAATCAGCAACTCCAGCGCTGTAGGAGGTAATTTCACCACCACAGTTTAAAACAAAACGGTGCTTGTATGCCCATCATTAGAAGTGGCTGGATGCAGGGTGGTATTCTAATGGGGGACATACAACCGATCAATCTCTTTTTTTCGATCAGCCCACAGCTTCCTGAGGACGGATTTAAACATTCGAAACGCGTCGAAGCGCGGGGGTACCACACTTTTCAATACGCCACACGACTCTGACCTTTGCAACAATACCGCACAGGCACTTCCGCCCGCTGGAACGCACCACGGCCGAGGCTTGGAACGCACGCCGGGGAGGTAGCAGTGACGCTGGACAGGCTAGTGCCGGCTTGGGCACAGGACCATGTGAGTGCAATATTTGCTTTTTAAATGTTTCATGAATAAAACTGTTGAAAACGTACTACACCATATGGGCATTCTCTTTTTCTGGGAGCGAAAAAAGAAACCATAGAGAGTTGGAGGGCGGAGGTTCGGGACCAGCAGTGGAAACCGTACATCATATGTTTACATGCAGTTTACCTTTTTGAATCTGGTGAGAATATAGCGCAATAGGAGGTGGTGGTGACACTTTACATTTAAGGTGGAAAAGTCACAAGTTTTTTCAGCAAGGCACAAATTCCTGCACATACTGGAGGCACGCTTTGAGGACTTAGCATTTATGCACGAGTACACTGGACTATTTTATATATATAGTTTTGTATTTACACTATTGATTGTCAGCGCATATGCGCTTCTGAGTTTGCAAAAAGGGTTTTTTATTTATTTATATATGTTTCATTCATATATACATGTAACCACATCACAATATATGTTTTAGGGATAATGCTTTATTAACAGTTTGTTTATGATTGCCACGCATAGTTTAATTATATATATACTTATATGTATTCATATATTCACTTTCTAAGGTCAGCGCAGTAGTACAAATCGTACGAACACTTTATAAAAATCAGCCCACAGGTATTGTTGTTTTCAGCTTGGGGTTGGCTTTCATGTAAAAGCAATCCTAGCGGTTAATTAGCAATTAGCTAATTAGCATATTACAAGCAGTAATCCTGCTGTCATCCATGGTTTTCTCTGGCTCTCCTGTTCCACTGGGGAACCCAAGAATGCAGCCAGTGGTTCTGCCAGCTTACCATAGAAGCTGATCGGAGAAAGGCTCCAATCATCTCTATGGCCTAAGAAACCGGAAGCTACGAGCATTTCATTACTTTTCGCGGTTTCACTGAATATAAACAGCGCAATTGGGAAAGCATCTTATCACACCAATCTTGGTGTGGTCAGATGCTTTGAGGGCAGAGGAGAGATCTAGAGTCTTTTTTCAAAAAAGAGTACCTGTCACCACCTATTGCTATCATAGGGGATATTTACATTCCCTGTCATAACAATAAAAATGATTTAAAAAAATGAAAGGGACAGTGTAAAAATTTAATAAAAACGCAAAACAAATAATAAATAAATAAATAAATAAATAAATAAAGCACCCCTGTCCCCCCTGTGCTCGTGCACAAAGGCGAGCGCAAGTGTTGGTCTTGTGTTGTGGGTAAACAGCAATTGCACCATGCATGTGAGGTATCACCGTGAACATCAGATCGAAACCTCTGTAAATCTAAAGTGGTAAAGGCTTTAAAAAAATGTATGTAGTTTGTCGCTGGTGCACGTTTGTGCGCAATTTTAAAGCATGTCATGTTTGGTATCTATGTACTCGGCATAAGATCATCTTTTATATTTTACCACACATTTGGGCAATATAGTGTTTTTTAGTGCATAAAATTCTAAAAAGTGTTTTATTTTCCCCAAAAAATTGCATTTAAAAAATCGCTGTGCAAATACGGTGTGGAAAAAAATTGCAACATCCACCATTTTAATCTCTAAGGCCTTTGCTTTAAAAAAAGGATATACTGTTTGAGGGGTTCAAAGTGATTTTCTAGCAAAAAAATATATATATTTTTCATGTAAACAAAAAGTGTCAGAAAGGGCTTTGTCTGCAAGTGGTGATGTGTGGTGTAAGCTTCTAATGTTGCGCATATATTGCCAGGACAGTTCAAAATATATTTTTTCAGGAAAATATTATTATAATTTTTTTACACAAAGTTGTCGCTAAATTATATATTGCTCACACATGACATGGGTATTTGTGAAATTACACCCCAAAATAAATGTTGCTGCTTATCCTGAGTTTGAAGATTCCACATGCGTGAGACTTTTTGGGAGCCTAGCTGCATACAGGACCCAAAAAAAACAACCAAATGGCCCCATTTTGGAAAGTAGATACCCCAAGTTATTTGCTAAGAGGCATGGTGAGTATTTTGCAGCTCTCATTTGTTTTGGAAAATTAAGAAAGAAAAGGAAAATGTATTTGTTATCTTTTTAACATTTTCCAAACTTTATGACAAAAAGAGAGATCTGCAAAATACTCAACATGCCTCTCAGAAAATATCTTGGGTGTCTAGTTTCCAAAATAGGGTCATTTGGGGGTGGGGGAGGGGGAGTGGTTTGTACTATCTGGGGATTTCATGGCCTCCAAAACTGTGAGAGTAGTGAGGAATGAAATAAAAAATTTCCGCCCTTAGAAAGCCTGAAGGCGGTGCTTGGTTTTCAGGGTCCTGTACATGGCTAGACTGCCAAAAGGTCCCACACATGTGGTATCTTTGTACTCAGGAGAAGCAGCAGAATGTGTTTTGGGGTGTAATTTCACATATACCCATGGCATGTTTGAGCAATATAACATTTAGTGACAACTATGTGAAAAAAAAACTTGTGGCAAAATATAAAATATTCCATGGACTCAACATGCCTCTCAGCAAATAGCTTGGGGTGTCTACTTTCCAAAATGGGGTAATTTGTGGGGGTTTTGTGTTATCTGGGCAGCTGGCTAATGAGACTAATTTCTATGTGTAAGAGGTAGCGATACGTGTCTGGTTACTGCTAATTTAATGTTCCCAATAACTTTTTAATACTTTTTAATTATTTGGGGGGAGAGGTTAAGTTTGTCTTTTAATAGATATGTGCACTTTGAATTGAAATAAAAAAAAAAATCTGCCTTCCCCTTCTCTATCAGATTTACCTATCAAGGCAACAGATACACGTGCAGAACAGCAGAAGAGCTGCAACAGACCCTACTAAACCTGCACCTAAGGCCCTGTACACACGATCAGTCCAAACTGATGTAAACGGACTGAAGTTCAGTTTCATCAGTCCAAACCTACCGTGTGTATGGCCTATCAGACTTTTGTCCTTCAGACCAAAGTTTTAAATAGGGCTTTTTTTCCAGCATGCGGATGATCCGTGTACCCTCCTTGGTCTACCTGGTTCACCCACCCATATTATGTGGGAGTCCGACGTGGGCGTTTTTTATTCCCGTTCTGTATTCTCTATCACAGGCTAATTTTGAATCTTTTGAATATGTATTTGTTTTAAATCAAGCAATGTATATGCTAACCTTTCTTGTTTCTATTCTTTCTTTCTTTTCCACTTCAGATTCTATGAGATTTCTCTCTTCCCTTATATCCTTTAAGTTCACACAGGTCGTTCCACCAAACCAGAATTGTATACTTCTTGGTAAGTCTTATCCTCTTAATCAGTTGCCATGGCACGATACATATCCTATCCCTGAATGTTCAGGGTATAAATGTACCGCAAAAAAGGACCAAAGCATTTCGTACTTTTCACTTATCGGAAATTAAAGATCCAGAAAGACGATACATAATACTCTGGGGCATATAATAGATGTGGCAGTTACTATTGTCTCATACTATGCTCCAGTGGTGGCTGGTGCTCCAAATTTTTGGGGGGCGCAAACAAATCAGCCACTGTGCCCATTAAATGCAGCCAATGTGCCCATCAAATGCCTCCAGTTTGCCCCCTCAAATGCAGCCAGTTTTCCCTCTCAAATGCAGCCAGTTTGCCCCCTCAAATGCAGCCAGTTTGCCCCCTCAAATGCAGCCAGTTTGTGCCCCCAAATGCAGCCAGTTTGTCCCCTCAAATGCAGCCAGTTTGTCCCCCCAATTGCAGTCAGTTTGTGCCCCAAAATGAAGCCAGTTTATTCCCCTAATTGCAGCCAGTTTGTGCCCCCAATTGCTGCCAGTTTGTGCCCCCAATTTCTGCCAGTTTGTGCCCCCAATTGCAGCCAGTTTGTGCCCTCGATGTCACTTCAGCCAATCAGGTGACGGGTGACCAGACCCAGTGCACCTGATTGCCTGAGAGGCGGGTCAGTGTTAGCAAAGTGATTCCCTAACACAGCACTGTTTAACCAGGAAACGCACAGCCTGTGCGCCCTCTGGTTAACCATTTGGAAGCCGATTAAAGCATCTCGCTCTAATGAGGCACTTCCAAAACACACCCACCACTGATATTCAGCTGCTCAACAGGGTGACGGCCATCTGAATAGTGGGTGGCAGCCGTGACAATACATAGATTCATGCAATGCATGAATCTATGTATTGTTGATTGATGGGTGCAGGAGAGAGGGGGGCGGCGCTCCTGTGCCCACTATGGATACACTGCCACTGCTACGCTCCTAATAAACAACCTTCATTTTTCCTTCATCTTTCCTTCAATCTTTCCTTCAACCTTTTTCAAGTGGTGAACACACATAAAATTGGAACTGTGATCATGGGTGGAGATTCTAATCAGGTTCTCCTTCCATTTCTTGACAAATTGCCCTACATTCCTCACAGTACCTAGACCAAACTGTCTTTCTGCCAACTCCTATTCAAGTACAACTTGGAGAGAAAGCAACCCGACAAAAAAAAGATTCACTTACTTTTCACACCTTCACCAATCTTTCACACGTATTGACCATATTTTCTTAACCTTTGGTATGATACCAGAGATACTTGCATCTGATATAATTCCCATCCCATGATCGGACCACAATGCTGTATTTACAACCATAGCTTCCACCATACCAAAAGCGCATGATCCAACTTGGTACCTACCGGATATAATGCTCAAACACCCATCTCAATGCCAGAAAGTTGAGCAGGCTTTAAAAGAATATTTGTTACACAACACTACGCCAGACATTTCCCCCCAACACTCTGGGAAGCCCACAAACCGGTATTGAGGGGTGCTATACAGAGACAAATGGCTTTGTTCAAAAGGAAACGTAAAACTCTTTCTCGGAAACTAGAAAATGACTTTAATGCAGCATACATATTGTTTCAAAATAATCCTACTCTGACCAAGAAATCTCAATTGGAAAAAACACACCTAGAATAGGACTTATTTCTCACAGAATCTGTAGACAAAACCTAAAAAAGCACTAGACATAGTTTCTACATGAAAACCAATAAACCAGGTACATATCGAGCACAAGCGCTAAATTTGATAAACAAATCATTCAAACCAATTAATTTAAAATTGTCAAAAGACAATTACACTAGTAACCAAGTCAAAATTGTTCATAAATTCAAAACTCACTTGGCGTCTTTATACAAATCAACAAAAAATTTCAATGCTACCGCAGCTGACTCTCCAGTATCACCCTACCAGAATTATCTCATGATCAAAAAACACGGTTAGAAGAACCTATAACAATAAAAGAAGTAGCCGATTCCATTAAGGAATTGAAGATTAATAAATTGACCAGGCTCATATGGATATTCGGCCTTATATTATTGTACAGAACTTCTTTCCCCTATTTTAGTTAAGGCATTTAATGTACTGTTAGATGGCCACTCTTTCAGACAAGAAACACTAACGGCAATTATATGCATGATCCCAAAGCCTCTTTCCGATGTTACCTCCTGCTAAGGTTATCGCCCCATCTCTCTGTTGAATCTAGATATTAAACTGTTAGCAAAAATGTTAGCAAGACGCCTTAACCAAATAATAGGCAACCTAATACACAGAGATCAAGTAGACTTTATGCCGCATAGAAAAGCGGCCGATAATGTGCAAAGGGCGGTGCTTATGGCTTATATTACTAGAAAACAACATACCCCTTCTTGTTTTCTTTCTCTGGATATAAAGAGAGCATTCAACGCGGTTTCATGGCCTTACATGCAATATTCTTTACAAAAATGGGGGTTTGGCCCACATTTCATAAAATGAATAATGCTGATATGTATGATTCCGCGCTTTGGATTATTTTTACTAGCAGGAGCTATATGTATGTCGTTCCTAGGGAAATGAATAGAACTGCAGCCTCTACGTGTTACTGCCACCTTGGTGAAGTAAAAGTGTAGGGAAAAATAGTAGTAGATGTGGCGCTATTCTATTGAATTCCCATAAACTAAAAATGACACTAGTGGATAAAATATGAAAATATAAATAATTTAAATGATTTTAAAGTGCATACATGCATAAGTGGAATGATGCAATGTGCCAAATGTCACAATAAATGATCAATTTGTGCAATGCAAAAAAGTGCATAAATTGTGCTAGTGCAATCAATTGTAAACAACTTGTGTAATCACATAAAAGTCCATGTTGGCAGGTAAAACACAAATCCTGAATGTTCCCACACGTGCTGAATAATATAATGCGTGCTAAGTGCCCAGTGAAAGTAACACTCTTCTTTCAGTAGGTGGTCACTGCAATCCGTGTCCCTGCAAAGCCCACACTCACCGGATTTTCCACCCCCTCTTGGGGTATGAAGCCATCACAGTGTGTGCCACTGTGTAGCACTCTGGCGAACAAAATGTCCCTTGTACTGCTGCTGTTTTCAGTGTGGCTCATGTACAGAAAGAAAAAGCCCCAAATAGTGTCTTATCATTTATAAAACAATACTTCCTTGATACTAGCAGGAAGTGTTATGGCGTTCTGCTATCTGTGCCATAACACTTCCTGTTAGTATCAATGGCTTTTTTAACTTGCCAAATTGTGAGTACCCATTTTTAAGTTTTATTAATAAACCTTTTTATAAACGATAAGACACTATTTGGGGATTTTTCTTTATGTACATTCTGCCACACTGAAAAACAGCAGCAGTACAAGGGATGTTTTGTTCGCCAGAGTGCTACACAGTGGCACAAAATGACCATTTTGCCTATATTATTATACCTGTTTAGAGTCTTACCAATACCTATCCCATCTTATTATTTGCGACTGGTGCAACAAAGAGAAACAACATTTGTCTGGGGTCCTTCCAAACCACGCATACCTGTACACACATTATATCTCCCTAGATCCCTAGATCCAAGGGCCTTGGTCTCACCAACTTTTTACCAACTTCTAAAAAGCCGCTCACCTGGCCAGTCTTTCCAAATACCACACAAAACAGGAAATCCCATTAAGGGTATTAATAGAAGATCGGAATGTGACCTGTTTTCAATTTCTAACTTATTATGGCTTTAACCTCCCTGGCGGTATGATTCTGTCTGGAATTACGTACCAAAAGCGGTAAAATTATTTTGCAAGGAAATTTGGCGTTTTATACTGTAGGTCTGTAATTTTTAGGAATAACTCACTTAAATCTGACCAAACAAGAGTCTTGTAGGCATCCCGGGTATGATTTTTTTTAAAACAAAATTATAAATTATAATATAATAAATAATTATAAATAATTATAACAAATAATAATATAATTATAATAAAAATTATTCAATAATGTAATCAACTCAAAATCATTGAAATTTGCTCAGTTGCAGAATTGTCGCTGTCATTACTTTTATTTTTTTATGACGTATTTCCCCACAAATCGCTATCGCACAATTCTGCAAGTGATTATAATTTATTATCGCTGTTTTCTAGCTGATCTAAAACCATTTTTTACATAAAGGGACACTTTTGGACAATCTACAGTTTGCAGGCAGAAAGGGTTGGCATCGCAGGATCCAGGGACAAGGTGAGTAACTTGTCTGTGGATGCTGCGAAGGTAAGCAGCGCCGCTGCACGCTCTGCACATCCACCCCGAGCGTGACTCGGGGATACCGTTCTCAGCATAAAAAATCCACCCCGAGTCACGCTCGGGTTTACCGCTAAGGGGGTTAACCTAAAGACCGTCCCAAACTGCGTAATCCCATAACAAAACATTTTATATCCCTTTGGAACAGCCTTAAAATGAAGCATCAGTTACAATCACAACACAATCCCCTGTTATCCTTTCTCAAAAATACTGCCTTTTACCCGGCTTGGATATACCCTAAATCATTTAAAGACTGGTCAACCGCTAGACTCCTAACGCTTTATGAATTTGTCACTTCTAAATACTTTTGATCATTACCAGAACTTAGGGAAAGCTATGATTTACCGCAGTCAGAACTGTTCAGATATCTTCAAATTAAAAACTTCTTTACACCTCTCATAAATGTTGAAACGCCCTTATTTCACCTTTCTACTTTTGAATCAATGTGCAAAAAAGACCCGCTTGCTAAAGGAATGATATCATCTCTTTTTTTACGCAACTCTGGCTAATTCTAAGTCTGACAAACTAACCTATGTCCAGAAGTGGGAGGAAGATCTGGGCCAAAAACTGTATGATGCAAAATGGTCTGGGATATGGTTAATTACTTCCTCACCCAATGTTATGGCGATGGAAGCAAATTATAAAGTCCTAAATCCCAACATTCAAGAAAATATGGAACGTTTGGATAAAGTACCACTTACCCCCACATTTTATTGATTTTGTCCTTCTGCCATGGTAACTGATTAACTGATTCATGGAACCACACATCCATCCATATATTGAATAACTACACTGTACAGTGCCCTGGTGCCTGAACCGACCTTGTGAACCATCTCTTTGTCTTTTTCTTTCCCTTCTCCCTCTCTCCTTACTTCTTTTTTCTCTCTTTTACGTTTTTTATAATTTTTGCTTACTCACACAAGCTTTATACCAATATGTACTCGATCTCTGCATTTATAATTATTTCATAATAACTTTTGATAGCTAAGATATCTACAATAGCATGGATAAGTTAAATAATACCATTTATTTAGGTTGTATGATGCAGTTTAACACGGATAAGACATTTCATGTTACCTATATACTGTATATAAATGTTATTGTTCAACATAGAGCTTATTCATCTGTACCCTTGTACATGTAAATATTGGACCTTCATTTTAATGTGTAATCAATAAACCTTTTTGACAAAGTAAAAAAATAAAGATCTGCCATGTTTTTAAAAAAAAAATATCGAAATGTTAAAAAGTACCCTTTGTTTGGAATTCCTCCTTAAAAATAACAGAGCACTTCCTGGTATGTGAGAGTTCCTAAGTGCTACTTTTCCTACAGCTTCTTAGTGGTTTCTGCCTAAAGCAGCCCATAGATCATACTGTTTTTTTGTTCAAGCAACAGGTTGAATGAAAAAAAAAAACTGACCATATTTCCCCATCCACAGACTCAATGTGGATGGTGGAATCCCTCCACTGAGCTTTTATTTTCTAGCAACGGTGAGACTTCCTCCATCAAAACACACTGAGCAGCGTTGCAGGCTATAAGCTGCATCACTAATCGAGCAGGGAGAATTTAGTCAGGGCATTTGTACAGAAGTCGATTGCTAGATCAGATTCTGTACATCTTCAGTGCCCATACATGGATTGAAATTCAACCAGTCCATGCTGAACTGGACACATTTTGATCCATGTATGGCCAGCTCAAGGCTTTATTGCCTCTGCCTCTGACTACTAGTCTAAAGAGATTTGTACTAAAATTTGGTTATGTCACTACCATGTAATTCCTTGTTCTCCTTGCTGGAGGCTCTGAAATAAGGAAGCAAAACCCTGCCTCTATTAAAGCGAATATCCGCTGGAAAAAAAATATTAAAAGCCAGCAGCTACAAATACTGCAGCTGCTGACTTTTAATATTAGGACACTTACCTGTCCTGGAGTCCAGCGCCGTCCGCAGCAGAGGACGAGCGATCGCTCACCACTCTGCTGCCCCCCGTCATCCTCGGTGAGGGAACTAGGAAGTGAAGCGATCCGGCTTCACTACCCGATTCCCTACGGCGCATGCGCGAGTCGCGCTACGCCTGCCGATTGGCTCCCGCTGTGTTCTGGGAGCCGAGTGTTCCCAGAACACAATGGGGGGGACAGGAGGTGACGTCATGCCCGCAGTTTACCCGAGACTGTGTGGCCGGAAGTGGATGCAAATACCTGTCTTTAGACAGGTATCTGCACCCCCCTGCCCCCTGAAAGGTGTCAAATGTGACACCGGAGGGGGGGAGGGTTCCGATCAGCGCAAGTTCCACTTTAGAGTGGTGCTCCACTTTAAGATGACTACATCTACAAAAGGACACAGTGTAGAAGAAGCATTGCAAATCAGTAATGGGTAAAGATCAGCTGCAGGAAGACTCCAGGGGATGCTGGTGCCTAGTCCTTTGCCCCATATTTGCTGTTTTTAGCACAACTTCCAGCACTTACTTCATGGTTAAGATATGCAATAAACAGTAAGTATGTTTGTGTAAACAGTATAGTATATATTTCATTGTATCACTAATGTATAGCAATAAGATCGTCACATACCATGTTCTGCTGGCAGAGCCGGAAAAACTGTTGCACTTTCTGAGACATCAAGAGCTGAGAGCTTCCAACTGCACTGCGAATCTTCTCCAAAACTAAAAAGTGAAAGAGATGCATATGCTTAAGAATCAGTTTATAAAAAGTTGAAGTAAAAATTGTTCACATTACTGCTAAAGGATTGAAATGAAAGCAAAATACTTTTCATGACTTGCTATAAATGGCATTTGTCTCTGTTGCTTTCAATTTGTATTTCTTGCCCAACACCTGCTATATTTTTCTTTTTTAAACACTGAAAGAGAATATGATGTTGATGGATATATTCTTTTTTTGGGGGTAAGTTCACAAGCACAGAAAAAAAAATGAATGTTAAAAAAAAAAACGGTTTGCCATTTTTAGAAACTGGATTTAAAATATTGTATAAATAGTTTATATTTCTGTACGCTAGTTCTAGACAGAGACCACTGCTCTGGATGTCTGTTCATCAAGCTGATCTCAACTGTTCTGCTAAAAAAATGAATGAGTGAGTGGACTGACTCCTCCCACCTCCAACTCCACATTCTGTGCAATTTCATACAGATTTCCAGCTAGAGGAAGAGCATCGGCTGTGCTCTCTCTTTGAAAGACCCATACTGCTCTGGACACCTTTCATGGATGTATAATAAATGTAATTTGAGAAAAAAATCATAAATATTTTGTACAACAGAAAAAAAAGTAGTTTAAAAACGTACAAACGCCCCACAACAATGATTGGGCCCTGGGCAGCTTCCCCTTTGGCCCTGCCTTAAAAACGGTCCTGGGTCCTCTGACGTTCAGCTTAAGAGGAAGAAGATAGTAAAGGAACCTGATCCAATCAGGAAGAACCCTTCTTCAAAAGAACATGGTGCCACAGCACCCTGAATTTTGGTGCATGTGAATAGGCACAGCTCAACTGATGCATGAGGGTGTCATAAACCACTTAAGCCCCGGACCTTTAGGCAGCTAAATGCCCAGGCCAGGTTTTGCGATTCGGCACTGCGTCGCTTTAACAGACAATTGCGCGGTCGTGCGAAGTGGCTCCCAAACAAAATTGACTTCCTTTTTTTCCCACAAATAGAGCTTTCTTTTAGTGGTATTTGATCACCTCTGCGGTTTTTATTTTTTGCGCTATAAACAAAAATAGAGCGACAATTTTGAAAAAAATTCAATATTTTTTACTTTTTGCTATAATAAATATTCCCCAAAAACATATATAACATTTTTTTTCCTCAGTTTAGGCCGATACGTATTCTTCTACCTATTTGTGGTAAAAAAAATCGCAATAAGCGTTTATCGATTGGTTTGCGCAAAATTTATAGCGTTTACAAAATAGGGGATCGTTTTCTTATTTATTTATTTATTTTTTACTACTAATGGCGGCGATCAGCGATTTTTTTCGTGACTGCGACATTATGGCGGACACTTCGGACAATTTTGACACATTTTTGGGACCATTGTCATTTTCACAGCAAAAAATGCATTTAAATTGCATTGTTTATTGTGAAAATGACAGTTGCAGTTTGGGAGTTAACCACAGGGGGCGCTGAAGGAGTTAGGGTTCACCTAGTGTGTGTTTACAACTGTAGGGGGGTGTGGCTGTAGGTCTGATGTCATCGATCGAGTCTCCCTATAAAAGGGATGACTCGATCGATGCAGCCGCCACAGTGAAGCACGGGGAAGCCATGTTTACATACGGCTCTCACCGTTCTTCAGCTCCAGGGAGCGATCGCGAGGGGGCGGCTAGAAACGAATAGCCGAGCCCTTGTCCCGGATCGCTCCCCACAGGTTACCGACCGCCGCATGTACCGGGGGGGTCCCGATCGAACCCGCGGAAAGGCAGGGACGTACATGTACGCCCATATGCCTGTATGTGCCATTCTGTGGACGTACATATACATGCGGCGGGCGTTAACCGGTTATAATAGAGTTTCCATCCCAACATTTTTTTTTCATTATTGTGCTCATTAGACCTAAAAGAGAAAAAAAGAAGAAAAAAAAAATTTTTTTTACTCATCTGAAAATGCCTGTTGCTATGCAGTCCCACGAAATCTGCCTTTGGAATCACCTAGGATCCTGACATCATCTCCCTCTAATGCTCCTGGGAAATGTGTGTCATCATTTCCCAGGATGCAGTGCGCTACCCAATTATCACTCCCCATCCAAGACTTCAGGGAAGTCTTCACAATGCCCACAAGCAAAATGACAACGGTGTGGACATAGTTTTATAAACGATCTTTTTTGAATAACTATGTGGAGCGGCGGCGGATTGTAAAATAGTAAGTGACCGGATTTATATTATAAAAACCTATGATGAAAGGACATACATTTAAAAAATGCTAATTGTGGTTGGAACCCTGCTTTAACAAATGGCACTTCTGTGTATCTGCTAAAGAACAGCATGTTTCTGTGGTGTCAGGAAAGTGATTTTGCATGTATTCCCGAATCCCGACACACACAAATGTGGGCGCAGGCTAAATGTCTCAGTTACATTGGTGGTCAGTGTAAATCCCCATTACATCTGTCGCCAGTGTAGAAACTCCTCTTTATATTGGTAATCATTAAAAAAATCCAAACTTGCATTTGTGGTCAGTATCGAATCCACCCTTACATTGGTGGTCCATGTAGAAGCCCCCTTTAAATTGGTGGTGAGTGCAAATCCCCCTTACATTGGTGACCAGTGTAGAAAACCCCCTTTGATGACTGCTGATGTTGTCAGTGTAAATTCTTCATAACATTGGTGATCAGTGTACATTTACATTGGTGGTAAGTGCAGAATTGCCCTTACACTGGTGGCCAGTGAAAATCCCCATTTACATTGGTGGTCAGTGTAAATCCCCTTAACATTTGTGGTTGGTGTAGAAGTGTCACCTTACATTGGTGATCAGAACAAATCTCCTAGACAATGGTTGTCAGTGTAAATTCTCCCTTACATGGATATCATTGTAAAATAAATAAAAATCCCTCTTTTCTATTGGTGGGTGGTGTAAAATCACATGGTGGTCAGTACAAATTCTCCCTCAAATTGATGGTCAGTGTAAATCCACCCTCACATTGGTGATATTAGGACCTGGAGCTTGAACCTGGGACCTCTGCTGTGTCTGGTGGTGACTCTGCTTGCTGAGCTACCTGGAATAATGGACAGCTGCTTTAGACAGTTCCTTGGATAGTTCCTTAGAGAATTCCTTGAATGATCTTGTCTTGAATCTTGTTTTCTCTGAACCTTGAACTCTTTGCTCCTCCCATGAACTTCCTGATTTAAGCCATGTCTCTGCACTTCCTGGTCGCCAGAGTATTGTGCCTTCACCAGTCAATATCTTGCTCTTGTCTCTCCTGCTGCCGACTGTATCTTCACTACCATTTGTTACCAACATTTGGCTCGTTCCTCGACTACGCTTCTGCTGAATCCCAACCTGCAACTATTTGTTACTGACTTTTGGCTTGTTTCTCGGCTACGCTTCTGCTTGATCCCTACCTGCTATATCTGCTACCGGACCCCGGCTTGCTCACCTCCTAGTGGGGCTATCCTGAGGACCGCGACCTGGTACTAACACACGGCAAAGCCCATCTCCACCATCAGGAGCTCTGGTAAATACCAGTTAGTGCTTGTGTCATCAGCCAGGGTGACCTGTGTGAATACCTGTTCTGCTGCTATAGTGAGACAACAAGGAAAGAGAGGCATCTGGGTGCAATATTTTAAACACAATTTATTGAGAACATAGATAATAGCCACTCACATTTAGGCGGTGTATAGCAGGCATGTAAAAAATCCCAAGGTAGGGAGAAGTGAGGTGTTATCCGGTGCGTCGTTCACTTCCTGGTCCTTCCAGAAGCGGTGTGGAGTGGAGGGAGATAGGTGTCTTCTCACCGCTGATTAGATGGTGCCGGCTGCGGTGGAGGGATCTCAGATGAGGCTCGAAGCGCAGATGGACTGGCAGGAGAGAGGTGATGACGTCACCAGGAATGTGATGCGTTTCTGAGTGTACAGGCAGCATATGAAGCGGCTGCCAAACTCCTTTCTCAAGCTCAGCTTGAGAAAGGAGTGTGGCAGCCGCGTCATACGCTGCCTGTACACTCAGAAATGCGTCACATTCCCGGTGACGTCATCACCCCTCGCCTGCCAGTCCATCTGCGCTTCGAGCCTCATCTGAGATCCCTTCACCGCAGCCGGCTCCATCTAACCAGTGATGAGAAGACACCTATCTCCATCCACTCCACAGCGCTTCTGCAAGGACCAGGAAGTGAACGACGGACCGGATGACACCCACTTCTCCCTACCTTGGGATTTTTTACATGCCTTCTATACACCACCTAAATGTGAGTGGCTATTATCTATGTTCTCAATAAATTGTGTTTAAACTATTGCACCCAGAGGCACCTCTTCCCTTGTTGTCTCTCTATAGAATTGGAACATGGTTTCTGTTCTCCCCTGATGGCAACCCTGAGAGCATACTTCTGTCAATCATTTTTATTACATCTCAAACTTTATCTTATTTTAATTTTCACTGTCAGAAGCTTGGACTTACTGCTTACTGACACTGTTCCACACTCTGTATGTTCATTATGCTGATCTGATACCTGCTGCACTGGTTTCTTTGCGCATTTTTTACTTGTTGTTCTGCTGCTATAGCTACTGGCCTCTGATCCTGACTCCAGACCATGACAGAATACTTTGGCCCAAAACATGGATGCCGTTGTAGCAGCTGCTGTTGCTCCTCTCAGGGTGCAAATTGCTGAGTTGCAGACATTTGGTGTTAACTACCAGGAAAAATGTTCTGAGTTACAAATTGAAATAAAGGGACTATAAGAGGACATCCTTTATCTGCATAAACAATTGCGGGACTTTTGTGCCCAAGATACTGCTGCCGTAGATACTAATGCACGAATGCCACTACCACTCAAGTTTAATGGAGACTGCCGCCATTATAGAGGGTTCCAAATCAATGTCGTATATACTTTCAGATGCAACCTGCTGCATTTACTTCTGATAGGAAAAAGGTACTGTTTATTATCAACCTCCTGACTGTGGAAGCATTAGCCTGGGCCTCCCCTTATGTGGAGAAAGATGTTGTCATCCTGGATGATTTAGATTATTTTGTGACTGCGATGAACCAAGTTTTTGATCATCCTAACCTCTGCACTACTGCTGAGGCAAAATTGCACAATTTACGGCAGGGTAGACGCTCTGTTGCAGAGTACACAACTGAATTCCGATGTTGGATCTCAGATACCAATTGGAATCCAGCAGCACAAAAGAGTCAGTTCCATCAAGGACTCTTGGAACAAGTAAAATATGGATAAAGGACAATCTGCAACTCCATACATGCTCTTTAAATCAGTCCGAATTTATTATATCTCCATAAGGATAAAAATACAACAGAGGTAGACGGGTTTCAGCCGCAAGAGCCTTGTTCACAACAAGTAAAAGATGAGCTTGTCAAAGTAGAAAGTCCTGACGACCTTGAGGCTTTTATTAAATTATGTATTTGAACTGATCAGAGACTTACTGAAAGGAGAGACTGGGAATCCTAGGCAGTAATGATGGCATGCATTTTTCTACTCATCAGTATCCTCCTAAGGGTCTAAGAGTTCTTCCGGATTCTGACACTCCTGAACTTATGCAGGTGGATGCTATTAAAAGATCTATTACTACTCAGGAGAAAGAAAGACATTACGCAATTAATCGTCCCAAAAAATGTAAAAGAATAATTACAGATGTTACAGTATCTGAACAAATAAACTCAATTTCTCAGTTCGTCTTTTTCTTTTGATTCAGGAAGCAAATAAAGTTAATCCTTTATCAACTAATGTTGTCATCCCTATAAGGTTTATAGTTGAAAGCAATGAAATACCTTGCTCTGCTATGCTGGACTCAAAGTCCGGGAGAAAATTCAAATGCCAAAAACATTAACATTCAAATAATAAGAAATAAACTTGCCCTTATTGATATGGAAACTGTGGATGGCTCACCTTTGTCTTCAGGACCTGTTACCCACAAGACCATCCCGCTTAAACTCTTAATTGAGACTGACCATGAGGAGGCTATCAGCTTTCAGCTGATCACATCACCCAAGTTCCCTATCATTCTGGGCATTCCTTGATTCTCTATCCATAATCCCTCCATTAACTGGGAGAAACATTCTTTAAGCTTTACATCTAACCACTGCAAAAAACATTGCAAAGAATCTTATCAAATAAGCCCTCCACCAACCCAAGATTTCCAAGCAGTTTTGGCAACTATCCAGTCATACAACAAGCTCCCTCCACAATATCTTGAGTTTCGGGACGTTTGTAATAAAAAGAACGCAGAACAGCTGCCTCCTCATAGATCTTATGATTGTCCCATTGAATTGCTCCCAGGGGCAGAAATACAATTTGGCTGCCTTTATTCTTTATCAGAACCTGAACTGAAGGTGCTCAGGGAGTGGATTAATGAGAATCTAGAGAAGGGTTTTATCAGACACTCAACATTTCTTGCTGGGGCAACCTTAAGCCGCGTACACACGATCAGTCCATCCGATGAGAACGGTCTGAAGGACCGTTGTCATCGGTTAACCGATGAAGCTGACTGATGGTCCATCGTGCCCACACACCATCGGTTAAATAACCGATCGTGTCAGAACGCGGTGATGTAAAACACAATGACGTGCTGAAAAAAATGAAGTTCAATGCTTCCAAGCATGTGTCGACTTGATTCTGACCCCCCCGAGACCCTTCCCCCAGTGTCATCCATCCATCCAGAGTCCCTTCTTCGGAGCTCCGTGGGATCCAGGACCAGCGGCTCCCCTCCTCAGCACCCGTGTCCCCTTCCAGCGGCACATCCGAGCCCCCCACCCGGATCCGAGGCCGTCACCTGCCGCTGAGCACCCCCCTCCGTGGGACCAGGATCCGCGGTCCCCTCGTTAGCGCCAGGGCCAGCTCACACAGCTCCGCTCTCCACTCGCCCCCCACGCAGCCGCCGCCTTCCCCTGTGGTCATCCAGGCATCCACGGGCGCACCCCCCCTAGCGGGAGAGCCACAGGAAAGACTGTGGCTGAGGCCTAGCCCTCGCCAGCCGCATCGTCTCTCTCCTTCTACAGGTTCCCAAGACAGACAGGTGCTCTCCCAGTTCCAGGAACACCCGGAGGTGGGTAATCCACACCCACAAGCCGCATCTCGGCTACCGGAGCTTAGGAAAGGCCGCGGCTCGGGCCTAGCTCCGGTCCCGGCGGCCATCTTGGTACACCCAGCCTAAGCCAGCCAGCCTAGTAAGGCTCAGCACATACAGGCACTGAAGCAACCTTCACGGGGACCAACTGACAACCCTCTACTGGATGAGTACCCCAGGGACACAGCCCGGTAAGTAAGGGACTATTTGGCACCCCTTTCTTGACCATCCTTCCTTCTCCCCCACCCCCTTTTTCACCTTTCTTCCCTAGCTCACCCATCACATCACAGCCAACACCTGCCAGGTAAGTCTATCCGGGGTACCATTTAGCAGTTGATTCAGGGTTCTCCGATCGCCTCCAGGGTCAGGAAGGAATTTTTTCCCTTGCTACAGCAATTGGCCAGCTTGGCTAGGGCTTTTTGCCTTCCTCTGAATCAACTGAGGGGGGCGGTTTAGGCCGGGCCATCATCCTTGCAGCAACATCACAGATCAACATCATCGTCACTGAGCGAATACCAACCGAACCTCCGGGAACATCTGCTCCCCTGATCACCATCTTCATCATCGCTGGATCTACAGGATCACTGCACCATCACATCACCATCAAACCATCTCCCACCATGCTCATCATCAAGTACACAGCAGACACCCTCCGCAGCCTAAGGAATTTGGCCTCAACGCTACTAACCTCCACGCAAAGAACACTACGGAAAGAGCAACTACTAAGAATCTACCGTCAACCAAGCCTAAAAAACGAGAAGACACCACCTCAATTACAACACTTAAACTGCGCCCTGATCAACACAAGATCGGCAGTCAAGCACAGACAGGAAATCCACGATTTTATCGTCCAACACAACACAGATTGCCTCTTCATCACAGAAAGTTGGCTAACACCCAACTGTAATCCCATCCTAGCGGATTTAGTGCCCGAGAACTATCACATCCTAACCGAGCACAGAACAGGACAAAGAGGAGGAGGCCTAGCAGTGATATACAAATCCCACCTTGCTCTCACCAAACCAACGCTACAGAACTCACTGCCCTTTATGGAAACACTCACCCTGCAACTTCAAACAACACCCGAGGAAACCGTCCACATACTACTATGCTACAGACCACCCGGACCAAAGACACATCTCCTCACACCCTTCACCGAATTCTTCTCGGTGTACACCCTGAAAACCAAAAACCTGCTGTTACTTGGGGATTTCAACCTCTGGGCTAACTCAACCCAGGATCCCATCGCCACCGCCTGCAACGACCAACTCGAAGAACTTGGTCTGCAGCAACTGATAAAGACGTCAACACATGCGTCAGGTCACATTTTAGACCTCATCTTCAAACAAAACATGAATATTAACACTCTGGACAACAGACCTTTACCTTGGACGGACCACCACGCCATCAAATTTATATTAACCATCGACACCATCCTTCAAAAACCCAGGCTCCCAACAACAATACACTGGACAAGATCGCAGAAGAAACTACACTCCGAGCTCTTCAAAACCACACTAGCGACCAAAATAGAAGTACCAAATCTGAACCACTCAACGGATCAAACACTCAACGCCTTAAACAAAGCATTACTGCAAACAGCTGACACAGTCGCTCCAAAACGCAGAGCTCTCAGCCGGAAAAACAACTCGGGCTGGTTTAACGACACTCTCACTCTACTGAAACAGGATCGCAGAAGAGCTGAAGGAGCCTGGAGGAGGAACCCATCAATAGAAACCCACACAAGGTACAAAACCCTCACCAAGATTTACCACAAAGCGATCTTTAAAGCCAAAAAAGAACACTTCGCAAACACCATCTCAAAAGCCTTAAACCGTCCACGGGAACTTTTTAAACTATTCGCTAAAACTATGAACCCCTCCTGCTTGGAGCCCCCTGCAAGTGAGACACAAGAATTCTGTAATGAATTATCTGACTTTTTTATCGACAAAATCGAAAAGATTCGGACAACAGTACAACAGAAAAAAAAACATCAACCCCACTCAGATACAGCAAGAAGAAGCAATCAACATAAATAGTCCACGATCTACAGATTTCGAGCTGATCCCAATTACCATCGATACCACAAAAAACATCATCGGAAGCCTTTGAGACAACACATCACCAAACGACATCATCCCTACAAAACTCTTGAAAGAATGCACGGACATCCTGGCACCCATCATAACGCACATCATAAACCAATCATTCAGGGAAGGGAGTGTTCCGAGCACCCTCAAGCAAGGCATAATAAAACCCCTCCTAAAGAAGCCCAACCTCGATTCCAAAGACCCAAACCATCGCAGACCGGTAACAAGCCTGAACACCATCTCCAAGATCATGGAGAAAGCAGTAGTACAACAGCTTCAGTCCCACCTGGACGACCACAAACTCCTAGATCCCCTACAATCAGGTTTTCGCCCAGGCCACGGCACAGAAACGGCTCTCCTCAAGATATGGGACGACGCTCTCGAAGCAGCAGATGACGGAGAATCCTGTCTCCTAGTGCTGTTGGACCTTAGTGCAGCCTTCGACACGGTAGACCACAACATATTGCTCAGGCGACTCAAAGAAGTAGCAGGAGTCTCTGACGCGGCCCTACCGTGGTTCGCATCTTTCCTAGAAAATCGCACTCAGACCGTGAAACTTGGAAGTTTTACATCAGAAACACGGACCATTACATGCGGAGTCCCGCAAGGATCACCCCTCTCACCTGCACTCTTCAACATCTACATCTACAGCTTTACCTTCGAATCACCAACAAAAAAGACCAATTTCATGAACTAGGAAAGTGCCTTACACTGATCGATAATTGGATGACTGAAAGCTGCCTCAAACTCAATGGATCCAAAACAGAGCTACTCACCCTTCACGCAAATAGGAAATCCATTTCCAGGACCACATGGACACCACCCACCATCCTCGGACAAACCATCGCGCCAAGCAATAAAGTCAAAAGTCTCGGAGTCATCTTTGACGCAGACATGACGATGGATGCACAAATAGGATCAGTCGTCAGCGGTTCTCATCATCTGCTCCGCATGCTATGTAGACTCATCCCCTTCATCCCGGAAGAGGACACAGCAGTAGTGGTTGGAACAATCATCAACTCACGACTCGACTACGCAAATTCCCTCTACTTAGGACTACCGAAATACCAGATTACATGTCTACAAGTCGTCCAGAACACAGCAGCCAGACTGGTAACGGGTAAAAAGCCATGGGAACCAATCTCCCCGGCCTTGAGGTCCCTCCACTGGCTGCCGGGTGACATTCAAGACTCTCTGCCTCACCCACAAATGTACACAGGGTAAAGCTCCTCAATATTTAAGTGAGAAAATAAAACCCTATGTCACCCAGCACGTGCTCCGATCAACCAACCAAAACCTTCTCCAAATCCCCAAATCTCGCTACAAATCTAAGGGAGAACGTAGATTTTCGGTCCAAGGACCACGGCTCTGGAATGCTCTACCCACGACCATCCGCTTGGAAGAAAACCATCGGGTTTTTAGGAAAAAACTGAAGACCCACCTCTTCTGAAAGACCTGTACAACTCTGGAAGCCAGCACCTTGAGGCGATTAAGTTTGCATTTGTTTGCGCTATATACGTTTTTCACTCACTCACTCACTCACTCTGAGCATGCGTGGATTTTTAACCGATGGTCGTGCCTACTAACGATCGGTTTTGACCTATCGGTTAGTAATCCATCGGTTAAATTTAAAGCGAGTTGGCTTTTTTTAACCGATGGTTAAATAACCTATGGGGGCCACACACGATCGGTTTTGACTGATGAAAACGGTCCATCAGACCGTTGTCCTCTGTTTAACCTATCGTGTGTACGAGGCCTTAGTGTTCGTGGCGAAAAAGGACTTCACCTTGCATCTGTGTATAGACCACAGAGATTTAAACAGGATCACAATTAAGAATCACTATCCACTCCCACTAATTCCAGAAATGCTTGAGAGACTCCTCTTTGCCAAGTGCTTTACCAAATTAGATTTACGTGGGGCATACAACCTTGTCCGCATTCGTCTCAGAGATGAATGGAAAACTGCTTTCAGGAACAGATATGGACATTTTGAGTCTTTGGTCATGCCCTTTTGCAATGCTCCCGCAACTTTTCAACATTTCATTAACCACTTCCCGACCTCCTCATGTACATATACGTCAGCAGAATGGCACGGACAGGCACATGTACGTACCTGTACGTCCTCTGCTAGACGTGGGTGGGGGGTCCGATCGGGGAGCGATCCGGGACGACGGCGCGGCTATTTGTTTTTAGCCACTCCGTCGCGATCGCTCCCCGGAGCTGAATAACGGGGAGAGCCGTGTGTAAACACGGCTTCCCCGTGCTTCACTGTGGCGGCGCATCGATCGGGTGATTCCCTTTATAGGGAAGACCCGATCGATGATGTCATTCCTACAGCCACACCCCCCTACACTAGTAAACACACACAAAGTGAACACTAAATGTTACAGCGTCCCCTGTGTTTAACTCCCAAACTGCAACTGTCATTTTCACAATAAAGAATGCAATTTAAATGCATTTTTTGCTGTGAAAATGACAATGGTCCCAAAAATGTGTCAAAATTGTCCGAAGTGTCCGCCATAATGTCGCAGTCACGAAAAAAATCGCTAATAAAAAAAATAAAAATGCAAAAAAACTATCCCCTATTTTGTAAACGCTATAAATTTTGCGCAAACCAACCGATAAACGATTATTGCGATTTTTTTTTACCAAAAATAGGTAGAAGAATACGGCCTAAACTGAGGAAAAAAAAATTATATATGTTTTTGGGGGATATTTATTACAGCAAAAAGTAAAAAATATTGCATTTTTTTCAAAATTGTCGCTCTATTTTTGTTTATAGCGCAAAAAATAAAAACCGCAGAGGTTATCAAATACCACCAAAAGAAAGCTCTATTTGTGGGGAAAAAAGGACGCCAATTTTGTTTGGGAGCCACGTCGCACCACCGCGCAATTGTCTGTTAAAGCGACGCAGTCCCGAACTGTAAAAACCCCTTGGGTCTTTAGGCAGCAATATGGTCCGGGGCTTAAGTGGTTAATGATGCTTTTCGAGATTTAGATGACATTCTCATTTTCTCATTTTCTCATTTTCTCTGATATTTTGAAAGAACACCGCAAGCATGTCTGTATTGTTTTCGAGAGATTATGTCGGAATCAACTTTACATCAAACTAGAGAAATGCAAGCTTGAACAAACTCAGATCCAGTTCTTGGGATACATAATTTCTTCTGAAGGAGTAAGCATGGATCCTGATCAGATCAAAGCAGTGGTGGATTGGGCTGTCCCTAGGAATGTTAAGGAGATACAGCGATTTGTTGAATTTGACAACTTTTCCAGAAAATGTATAAGGAACAAGGTAATTGCTCCAGATACACAGCTGACAAAGAAAGGGATACCTTTTTGTGGTCACCTGAGACACAGGCTGCCTTTAGTAAACTAAAAACTCTCTTCACTTCTGCACCAATACTGGTACATCCAGATCCAGAACTACATTTCATCGTAGTAGTTGATGATTCTAGTTCTGCTGTGGGAGCTATCCTTTCTCAGCAAATTGGAGAAAAAATGCAGCTTCATCCTTGTGCTTATTCTATCGACTGTTGTCTTCAGCCGAGAGAATTATGGAATTGGAAACAAGGAGCAGCTGGCAATTTTGGAATCATTTTCTGAGTGGAGGCATCTGCTGGAAGGGGATAAGCACCCTTTAACCATTCTCATTGATCATAGAAATTATGAATTTATTTGTTCTGCTAAAAGGTTGGCATCTAGACAAGCACGTTTTCTTCTCCAGGTTCAATTTTGTTATCTCATACCACCCTGGGTCAAGGAATGGTAAGGCTGATGCCCTATCAGGGATGTTGCCTGGGCCTCTCCAGGAAAGCAACTCTGAATGTACAATCCTGCCTCAAAAGAACTTTCTAGGGGCCACTAATCTTCTCAAGGAGGGGTATGAGAATGAACCACTTCATAATCCTCCTAAGGACCTCAAGTACAACAAATTTTTTGGACTTGCATTGCCTATATATATATATATATATATATATATATATATATATATATACCTGAATCAGTTTGGGTAAAAGCCCTAAGGTTGGTTCACGACTCTAAACTTGCTGGTCATTTTGGGGTTTTTAAGACAGAAGGACTCTTATCACGTTTCATTTAGTGGCTTTGGTATAAGAAAGATGTATGGATATGTGACTTCATGTCTAACCTGTGCTCGCAATAAGACACCCTGATCTTCTCAGTAAGTAGGCTTGGTTTTTCCCTGGGCATTCCCCAGGTTTTTTGTTGTTATCTGCTTTAGCCTTCCAATGCTACTTACTGTTATAGCCAGCTATAGATGGGGGCAGTGGACATGTTTATGCTTCACCTGTGGTGTTTATATTGGTCCATCAGTGCACCAACACCTTTGCAGCCTTTGTGCTACATGCTGGGTGCTTGGTGTGCTCTTGTACCTTTAAAGGAGGGGTGGCTTCCCTTCAGTTCACCTGCCCCTGTCTATCCATTAAAATGCATGTGCCTCCACTGTGGGGACGCTCATTGTTTAGTGTTAGGACCACAGATTACAGGGTGCCTTGGCGCGGCTCTGTGGCTCACGCATGCGTTTGCAAATGCGTGCGGACCGAACCCCTGTTTTTAACGCATACTGTAGACAGGTTAATTGGTTTTCTGCAAGCTGGTCGGTAAGTAGGCTTGGTTTTTCCCTGGGCATTCCCCACGTTTTTTGTTGTTACCCTGATCTTCTCCCCTGGGGTAACTTCTACCACTACAAACATACTGCTGAGATAATGGTTTGAGAAGTTTTTAAACTTCAGGGAATTTCTAATGATGTGGTGTCTGACAAAGGGGTACAGTTTACCTCAAAATTTTGGAGATGTTTTTGCTCAGCTTTGGGTGTAACAATTAATCTGTCCTCGGCTTTTCATCCGCAGTCTAATGGTCAGACCGAGATGGCCAATCAAACTCTGGAGTAATACATTCGATGTTTCATGAGTTATCTTCAGGATTACTGGATGGACTACCTTCCTACGGCTGAGTTGGCTTATAACTCCTCTAAACATAGCTCCACTTCCCAAAGACCATTTTTCTTAAACACCGGGTATCATCCAGTTTTTATTCCTGATCCTCCTATCTCAACTTAAATTCCTGCTGTTACCAACAGACTAACATCATTACATGAGATCCAGGAGAAATTAAATGATACATTGAAAGAGGCGCAGAAGTATTACAAGAAGGCTGCTGGCAGATATCCTAGGTCTATTCCCACCTTTTACGTAGGTGACAAAGTTTGGTTATCTACCAAAAATTTGAAGGTTCAGGTTCCATGTGCTAAGTTGGGTCAAAAGTGTATGGGACCTTTTGAGTGTCATGGTTATGCAGCAATGTTTGTCTGTCAGCTTACCTCCTCCATATGTCCTGCTTTAGAGGCCAGCCACTCTCCCCTGCCTGTTTAAGTAATCTCTCCTCTAAGCATGGCTCCACCCCAGGCCCTATCAGGGAACATTATATTAACCTGTGCACTGCAATCCAGCCGTGCTGATCAACGTTGTTTGTTTAGCTATTGTGTGTTTGGGTTCCTGCTTGCCGTGTGCTACGTCTGTCTCTGGTTTACCGATCTTGGCTTGTTCTCTGTCTGCTTGTGTCCTTGACCTTTGGCATGTCCTATGTTTATCCTTGTCTGCTAGTCACCCCGACCTTTGGCTTATCCCCTTGTATTCTAAGCTGCTGCTTCCCCCCTATCTCTATAGCCTACTGTGAACATGAGCTGGGGGACTCTGGGGGGCCGCGACCCGGATCCAGTTGCAGCCCAGTCCATCCTCACCACTAGAGGCTCTGGATCTGCTGGATCTTAAACTCTGCGCCCTGGGGAATCTTAGGCTTTAGCTCCCTGTGGGATCCCTGTTAGTGCTCCAGTGGACCTACCTTCCTTAACCACCCCAAGTTCCATCCGAAGCAGTCAACCATAGGGTTCACTACCATAGCAGTGCACTCCTGACCCCAACGGTGTGAATCTGTCACCTGGCCTCAGGTGACCTGACATTGAGATTTCTGCTCAAATCAACCCGGTCACTTTTCGCCTAAAACTTCCTGACAATATGAAGATTCACCCTGTTTTTCCTATATCGCTACTCAAACCGTTTCATGAAAAAACTTTTTCTGGAAGAATTTATCCTCCTCCTCCACCTGTTGAGGTACAGAGTGAAGAAGAATTTGTGGTGGAGAAAATTGTTGACTCCAGAATCTCAAAAATTGGAAGGATATGGGCGAGAAGAAAATTCTTGGGAGCCTGAGGAGAATGTTCATGCCCCTAGATTAACAAGGGAATTCCACCAGAGGTTTCCTCAAACCTGGCCCTAGGACGTGCAGGGGACATCCTGGGAGGAGGTGAGTACTGTTAGGACCTGGGACCTCTGCTGTGTCTGGCGGTGACTCTGCTTGCTTGCTGTCCTTTGGACAGTTCCTTGGATAGTTCCTCAGACAATTCCTTGATCTTGTCTTGAATCTTGTTTGCCTTGAACCTTGAACACTTTGCTCCTCCCATGAACTTCCTGATTTAAGCCATGTCTCTGCACTACCTGGTCACCAGAGTATTGTGCCTTCACCATCCAATATCTTGCTCCTGTATCTCTTGCTGCCGACCATATCTTTGCTACCATTCGTTACCAAATTTGGCTTGTTCCCCGACTACATTTCTGCTGAATCCCAACCTGCAACTATTTGTTACTGACTTGTTTCTTGACTACGCTTCTGCTTGATCCCTACCTGCTAGATCTGCTTCCGGACCCAGGCTTGCTCACCCCCTGGTGGGGCTATCCTGAGGACCGTGACCTGGTATTAACACGCAGCAAAGCCCATCTCCACCATCAGGTGAACCGTGTCATCAGCCAGGGTGACCTGTGTGAATACCTGCCCTGTTGCTATAGGTGGTCATTTTAAATTCCCTATTACATTGGTAGAAATCTCCACTATATACTTGCCAAAGATTTCCAGCCACCACTGCCACTGATCCCATCAACCCCCAGCATTGCCACTGATTACCCCCCCCCCCCAGCTTTGCTACTGATCTCAGGAGTCCGAAAATCCCTCACCTCCCTAGATCATTGTGTGCAGGCAGTGAGGAGATGATGTTTTGTAACCTTTAGCAACCAATCAGTGAGCAGTAATTCTGTGCACTAACCTCTTGCAACCAATCATTGAGCGGTAAGGATATGCAGTAACCTCTAGGAATCAGTGAGCAGTAATAATGTGCAGTAACCTCTAGCAACCAATTAGTAAGTGGTAAAGATGTCCAGTAACCTCTAGCATTCAATTAGTGAGCAGTATTGATGTATAGTGATCTCTAGCAACCAATCAACAAGCAGAAGGCATGTGCTGTAACCTCTAGAAAATAAACAGTGAGCCATAATGTGTGCTGTAACCTCTAGCAGCCAGTCAGTGAGCGGTAATGATACACTATAACCTCTGGCAATCAATCGCAATCGCGGCCTGATCTGATTCAGTAAATACATTTTGAGTCTAGCTGCTATTTATTGTATGTCTCAAAGCATGTGGAGAGCGAAATTACATGGAAGAGGGGCCCCAAGAAAATGTTTGCTCAGGGTCCAGTCAATATTAAAGACGGCCTTGAGAGCATCCTTTGCCTTTGTCAACCCCTCCAAATCTCCTGACTCAAAACCCATCTGCCATCCTGCATCCGAGAAAGCTCCACCTGGACACTAAAGAAAGAGGCTGCTTGGCTTAGGCTGCTCAGCCAAGGTTGTTGACACCACACTCCTAAACCCAAGAAAAGTAGTGCCAATAAGATCTACAACAGAGTGTGTAAGCAATTGTTTGCAACCTCTCAAAAAAATTCAGCTCTGGGCCCGCAGGTTCACATGTGCTAGAGTTCGTTCAGCGGTCATCAGATAACTTAAATTTCCACTGTATCAAATAGTATTAAAATTGAAACCAACATGAAATCTTCTGTTCACAAAATGGGGCCTAGCACTAGTTCTGAAGTTTGTTTACTCAATAGAGTTTTCCCCTGGAGGAGGCGTTTCCCTGTGGTACATTACAGTGAAAACTGCCTTCTTAGTCACCATCATTTCAGAGTAATGGGTATGTGAAACTGCTGATCTAAGGGCAAATGGACAATTTAGCCTCTTTTTTACAGATAGAGTGGTCCTTAGTTAGTACACTTTGGACTTTCATTTGAAACAGAATATCATCCTTCTTACTTTTTCATAGAAGGAGCAATTAAAGAGGTTGTAAACCTACACGCTTTTTCACCTTAATGCATTTTATGCATTAAGGTGAAAAACACCTTGCAGTGTCCAGCCCCCCCCCCCCCCCGTTTTACTTACCTGAGCCCCAAATTTTCGTGGGCGCAGTCCCGCGTTGCTCTCTCCACGGGTTCTAGGCTCTTCATAGGGTAGATTGATAGCAGCACAGCCATTGGCTCCCGCTGCTATCGATCAAATCCAATGATGCGGGTGCCGGGGGCAGGGCCGAGTCATACACTCAGCATCTATGGACGCCGAGTGTATGACACCGGAGCATGCCCGGAAGGTAACCCCCTCGAGAGAGAGCTTCCCATAGTGGATTATCTAATGCAGGAGGAGCTCTAAGAGCCACGAGGGACCCCAGAACAGCTGGTTCGGGGCCACTCTGTGCAAAACGAACTGCTCAGTGGAGGTATGACATTTTTTTTTTTAAACCTGAACCTTTAATATCACTTTAAGCCCTTTGGGTATGTCCCTGCAAGTCCCTAAAGGTGTATATAGATGCTACAACATTCTTCAGGACATGTGATAATCTATTCATCATTCCCGTTGGTTGAAGTAAAGCCAGGAAGTGTTTAGTAGGGTTATTCCCTCCCAGCTGGTCAAGACAGTTTCTAATGGCCTACAATTCTAAAGGCTTGGCAGTGCTGGAGGGGGTTTCAGCTCACTCCACATGCAGTGTGCCAGCTTCCTGGGCAGAGGCTGCTCATGTGTCTCCAAAGACAATCTGTAAGGTGGTTTCCTGGTTCTCAATGCATACCTTTATAACCCATTACTGTGTTGAGCTGACCTCTCCTACCACCGTTGGTTTTGGTCGGAAAATTATTTTTTATACAACCTCTGGTAATTACATTTCTCAGTATTCCCACCCTGTGTTGTCTAGTTATTTCCCATACATATGCTGACATGAAGCTGTCAAAAAAGGAAAATGTATTTCATAGTTACTGTATTTTTACCTTCTCCATAACATAACATAACATAGTGTCTCACCCAGTCAGAGTAAGCAAGTTGCATAATTCTGTTGAGGGGGGTGGTTCCCATTTAATGAGGTTGGAGGGGGAGAGGACTGCCTGCACATATGCTGCCATGGAGCTTGTCAGAAAAGGAAATTATGGTAAGTACTAAATCAGTTTTTTGGTAGCTGCCTCTCTATCCATATACAAGCAATGATGTTTTTATAGCTTAAATATTTACTAGTATATGCTTTAGATGTATTGCTAGAATTCTAAAATATTAGGATAAATAAAGAAGTGCACTTTGAACCCCAGCTAATCATGGTGTACACATACCACTGGCTGATATGCTCTTTTCATCTCTTTCTGAGCCAATTCAATAATTATTTTCTAGCACTAGATGGAGCTCAAGATTTAAACTATCTAAGCAGCCAGCATGAGAATTATGACTCAACCAATGTACAACCAAACTATATTTGGCAATAAAAAAAAAGCATTGACTCTATATATACAGTATATATACAGTTGCAAGAAAAAGTATGTGAATCCTTTCTGCACAAATTGGTCATAAAATGTGATCTGATCTTCATCTAAGTCACAAAAATAGACAATCACAGTCTGCTTAAACTAATAACACACAAATAATTCAATGTTACCATGTTTTTATTGAACACACCATGTAAACATTCACAGTGCAGGTGAAAAGAGTATGTGAACACTTGAATTTAATAACTGGTTGAACCTCCTTTGGCAGCAATAACTTCAACCAAACGTTTCCTGTAGTTGCAGATCAGATGTGCACAACGGTCAGGAGTAATTCTTGACCATTCCTCTTTACAGAACTGTTTTAGTTCAGCAATATTCTTGGGATGTCTTATGTGAATCGCTTTCTTGAGGTCATGCCACAGCATCTCAACCAGGGTAAGGTCAGGACTCTGACTGGGCCACTCCAGAAGGCGTATTTTCTTCTGTTTAAGCCATTCTGTTGATTTACTCCTATGCTTTGGGTCGTTGTCCTGTAGCAACACCCATCTTCTGTTGAGCTTCAGGTGGTGGACAGACGGCCTTAAGTTCTCCTGCAAAATGTCTTGATAAACTTGGTAATTTATTTTTCCTTCGATGATAGCAATCCGTCCAGGCCCTGACGCAGCAAAGCAGCCCCAAACCATGATGCCCCCACCACTATACTTCACAGTTGGGATGAGGTTTTGATGTTGGTGTGCTTTTCCCTTTTTTCTCCACACATGGTGTTGTGTGTTTCTTCCAAACAACTCAACATTGGTTTCATCTGTCCACAGAATATTTTGCCAGTACTGCTGTGGAACATCCAGGTGCTCTTGTGCAAACTGTAAATGTGCAGCAATGGTTTATTTTGGACAGCAGTGGCTTCCTCTGTGGTATCCTCCCATGAAATCCATTCTTGTTTAGTGTTTTACGTATCGTAGATTCGCTAACAGGGATGTTAGCATATGCCAGAGGCTTTTGTAAGTCTTTAGCTGACACTCTAGGATTCTTCTTCACCTCATTGAGCAGTGTGCGCTGTGCTTTTGCAGTCATCTTTACAGGACGGCCACTCCTAGGGAGAGTAGCAGCAGTGCTGAACTTTCTCCATTTATAGACAATTTGTCTTACCGTGGACTGATGAACAGCAAGGCTTTTGGAGATACTTTTATAACCCTTTCTAGCTTTATGCAAGTCAACAATTCTTAATCGTAGGTCTTTTGAGAGCTCTTTTGTGCGAGGCATCATTCACATCAGGCAATGCTTCTTGTTAAAGCAGACCCAGAACTGGTGTGTGTTTTTTATAGCGCAGGGCAGCTGTAACCAACACCTCCAATCTCATCTCATTGATTAAACTCCAGTTGGCTGAAACATGGTAATATTTAATTATTTGTGTGTTATTAGTTTAAGCAGACTGTGATTGTCTATTGTTGTGACTTAGATGAAGATCAGATGACATATTATGACCAATTTGTGCAGAAATACATATCATTCCAAAGGGGTTCACATACTTTTTCTTGCAACTGTGTATGTATGTATATGGATAACCAACCACTTGTTAATCTTCTTAACTCATCCTACCCTGACACCTATGCTGAACACCTCTTTTTATTTAGCATGTGCATGCTATACTTAGATGATTCCAGTATATTCAGTAAATATCAGGTTGCTACCAAATTAGCTATGGGCATGCTTCTTTTAACTTCTTTACACCTGACACATTATGTATTACATGCAGATATTTGTTGAAGATTTGGAAATTTATATGGATAGTTTTTGGTCTTGTTTGTTCTTGCTTGGCACCTATTTATCTGTTATTTCCACCTGTGAATGAGAAATGGTTTGCCTGTTTGCCTGAACCCTCTAACTGTCAGTTTTGCAGACAGCTTGGCCTTTTAAAAGGTCTGACAGAATCAACAGGTGAAAATAAAGGAAAAAGTTCAAAAAGAAAGCTAATGCAGCCACCAGGTTTAAAGGGATTGTAAAGGTTCGTGTTTTTTCACCTTAATGCATCCTATGCATTAAGGTGAAAAAACACCTGGCAGTCACCGACCCCCCCAGCCCCCCATTTTACTTACCTGAGCCCGTTCATCTCCTCGGCGCATCCCCACCTTCCTCCTCTCCACGGAGTCCCAGCATTGATTGGATAGATTGATAGCAGCGCAGCCATTGACTCCCACTGCTGTCAATAAAATCCAATGACGCTGGGGCTGAGTCATACACTCAGTGTCTATGGACGCTGAGTGTATGATTTAGGAACACGCCCACAAGGTAACCCCCTCGGGAGAGCGCTTCTTCAAAGGGGTTAACTAATGCGGGGAGGAGCAGCGAGAGCCACCAAGGAACCCCAGAAAAGAATGTTCGGGGCCACTCTGTGCAAAACGAGCTGCACAGTGGAGGTAAGTATGACATGTTTGTTATTTAAAAAAATAATCCTTTAGTGTCTCTTTAAGGATTGGTAAGCAGCAATATATTACATTTTTGTTTTGAGGGTTAATACTGTTTTAAAGAGGAATAAAGTCTAAATTCTAAAGACTACGAGTAGGCAGGTTCTTTACTGCAGAAGAAACATGTATATCTGCAATAAAATAGACCTAAGAGCTATCTGCTCACAGTCTTCTTTGGAATGTACACAAACTGAAAACACTGCACAGTTTACATTCCAGCACAGGTCCAGCCAATGAAGATGGCCATGACCTGGTACTCAGAAGAAGCTGGGTAGAAGATGTGACAAGGGATGTTGGATCGTTGAAGCAAGTATCGCAGACTTTAGTTTTTCCTCATGTACTGCCTGAGTTCTGGGTGTTTGGGGACTCTTTATAGATATGATAGTTTAAATAATTACATTGGAACTAAACTCTCTTATCCTTACAGCCAATGAAGCTTTCATCGTAGCCTCTGTTTTATATGCAGTTGCTGTGATTCTGCACATGTGAACATCTATGACAGCAGCCAGTTGATGGCTTGAATGTTTGGTTAGGAGCTAACATAAGCACACTATTAACTGTGACAGTTATTCACAGCATGCTTTGAATGTACCCAGTTTTGGAAATCAGTGGGTTTAGCTCCACTTTAATTGCAAATTGCAAATTTTCAAGTGTTTGCATTTATTTTTATACCTTCTCTGGATCTTTCCCCAGTCCAAAATCATTCTGATAGGTTATTTAATGTTTACACAAACTAATCTTGTACCTGACAATCGTTACAATACAAGAGCAAACAAAGGGGTATTCTTTGCAATATTATTATTATTATATTATTATACAGGATTTATATAGCACCAACAGTTTACGCAGCACTTTACAACATCAGGGAAGACATTATAGTTACAATACAATTCAATACAGGAAGGATCAGAAGGCCCTGCTCGTTAGAGCTTACAATCTAGAAGGGAGGGTCAAGTGGAACAGAGGGTAGTAGATGTGGGGGGTGATCAGATGGACAAAATTAAAATACAGTTGTTAGATGTGGGTAGGATAGGCTTCTCTGAAGAGGAGGGTTTTCAGGGATCCTCTAAAAGCTAATAGAGAAGGAGATAGACGGATAGTTTGGGGTAAGGAGTTCCATAGGCTTGGAGAGGCTCTGGAAAAGTCCTGTAGACGAGCATGGGAGGAGGTGATGAGAGAGCTAGAGAGCAGGAGGTCTTGAGAAGAATGAAGAGAATGATTAGGTTGGTATTTAGAGACTAGGTCAGTGATGTAGCTGGGGGCAGAATTGTGGATGGCTTTGTAGGTCGTAGTTAGTATTTTGAATTTAATTAGTTGGGCGAGCGGAAGCCAGTGGAGGGATTGACAGAGAGGAGTAGCAGAGACAGAGCAGTTGGTAAGGTGGATAAGACTGGGCGCAGCATTCATGATGGATTGAAGGGGGGTTAGAGTATGCAGCGGTAAACCAATGAGAAGGGAGTTGCAGTAATCAAGGCGAGAGATGACCAGGGAGTGAATTAAGAGCTTTGTGTTGTCATTGGTTAGAAAGGGGCGTATTTTGGAGATGTTGCGAAGGTTGAGGCGGCAAGATTTGGACAGTGATTGAACGTGAGGCTTAAAGGACAGTTCAGAGTCCAGGACTACTCCTAGGACCTTGACATGTGGGGATGGGCTGATAGTTGTGCCATCAATTTTGACAGAGAGATCAGGGGAAGAGGCACGTGGGGGAGGGAAAATGATAAGTTCCGTTTTGGGTAGATTGAGTTTGAGGAAGTGGTGTGACATCCAAAGTGATATATCTGATAGTAAATTAGTGATACGTGAGGAAAATTAAGGAGTGAGTTGAGGGGCAGAGAAATAGATTTGAGTGTCGTCAACATAGAGGAGGTATTGGAAGCCGTGGGAGGCTATCAGCTGACCCAGGGAGGAGGTGTAGATTGAAAATAGGAGGGGTCCAAGAACAGAACCTTGGGGGACCCCAACAGAGAATGGTAGAGAAGAGGAGGAAGTAGAGTTGTAAGTAACGCTGAAGGTGCGGTTGGATAAGTAGGTAGAGAACCAGCGAAGAGTACAGTCACAGAGAGTGAGTTTTTTTAGGAGGAGTGGGTGGTCAACCGTATCGAAGGCGGCAGAGAGGTCCAGGAGTAGGAGCACAGAATAGTGTCCCTTAGTTTTGGCCGTTAGTATATCGTTTGTTAGTTTTAGGAGAGCAGTTTGTGTGGAATGTTGAGGACGAAATCCAGACTGCTATGATATGGTTATTACAATATCTAATGTCATGTTCCCAGCTAAAAGGGCATCATTTTTTTGGCACAGGTACAGGATAGTTCAAAGAGTTTCCCAAATCCTCGGGAGCCCATTGTACCCCAAAATCCACCAAAAGCACCCTAATTCTTCTTTCTTTATTGACTCCAAAACATTTCACCAAAAATTTTAAAACTTAGCTAAAATGTCCAGAATTACACTCATCCCTGTTATTCACTAATTACACTCATCACTGTTATTCACTAGCTTTTGCATTGTAGCTCAATTTCGCCAACTTTTTAGAATACTAAATAGAACAAAATGTTTCCTTACCCTCGGAAAAGATACCAAGTACACAATATTATCAATGCAAGGAAACCTGCACTAAAATGTCAAAGCTAAAACTAGCTAATTCACATCTAGAGTATAGATATTAGTAAAGGTATATAAGGAATACCAGATGGTAGTCTTACCCATTTTCACCACCAATGTACAGTGGCATAAGCCCCAGGAATCTAACCCTTACAAACGTAGGCCTTGATCACAAGTTGGATAATCCTTCCACTGAGGCTTATTTTAAAGCCTTTATAACAAAACAGTTTAGTTCTCTGCAAGGGCAAGGGGACACAGAAATAGAATCTCACAGGCCTGACTACAATGAACATGGTGACAAAAATTCACAGGCAGGTGAGAAAGATGACCACTCTGCATCCTCTCCGTCCTCCACAATAGGAAAAATACCCTTTTTTTGTTGTTCCACTATAGCCTTCCTCCCACTGCCCTTATCACCAGGACACAAATTACATGTCCCTACTCCTGCCCCTCCTGGAATCTTCCCATTGTGAAAATGTTTTGGTACAATTCATGGAGGCCCCAACTAAAAATGATGCTCTGTTGGACCTGAACCATGCAGAGCTTGTTACTAATGTTCATATAACCACTTAACCACATTTGGCTGGCCAAAGGCACTTTTTGCGATTCGGCAATGCATCGCTTTAACAGACAATTGCGCAGTCGTGCGACGTGGCTCCCAAACAAAATTGACATTCTTTTTTTTCCCACAAATATAGCTTTCTTTTGTTAGTATTTGATCACCTCTGCGGTTTTTATTTTTTGCACTATAAACAAAAATATAGTGTAATTTTTTTAAAAAAAGCACTATTTTTTACTTTTTGCTATAATAAATATCCCCCAAAAAATATAAAAACATATTTTTTCCTCAGTTTAGGCCGATACGTATTCTTCTATATATTTTTGGTAAAAAAAATGTACAATAAGCGTTTATTGATTGGTTTGCGCAAAAGTTATAGCGTCTACAAAATAGGGGATAGTTTAATGGCATTTTTATTATTTTTTTTTACTAGTAATGGCAGCGATCAGCGATTTTTATCATGACTGCGACATTATGACAGACACATTGGACATGGATCAGTGCTGTAAAAATGACATTGGCAGCAAAGGGGTTTACCAGTAGGGGGTGCTGAAGGGGTTAAGTATGTCCTAGGGAGTGCTTCTAACTGTAGGGGGATGGGCTGTGTGTGACACGACACTGATCACCGCTCCCGATTACAGGGAGCGGTGATCAGTGTCCTGTCACTAGGAAGAATGGGGAAATGCTTGTTTACATCAGCATTTCCCCGTTCTTCCTCTCCCCTCTCCATGAGACGATTGCGGGTATCCTCGCAGACATCGAGTCCGCGGGACCCGTGGTCGGACTCACGGAGCTCGGGGTGGGTGTGCGCGCGTGCCGCCAGTGGCGCGCATGAGCCCACAATAGCGCATCTTAAAGGGGACGTATATATACGTTGATCTGCCCACAGGAGTCAGTCATTGTGTTGACGTATATATGCCTGAGCCGGTCCTTCATCTGGGTAGCAGGGACCATAACATGATTTCATTTAATGTTAGCTGTAAGCAACAAACACATATGGGAAAGATAAAAATAAAAACTTTAAGGCCTCGTACACACGACCGAGTTTCTCGGCAAAAACCAGCAAGAAGCTTGCTGGGTTTTTTTTTTGCTGAGGAAACCGGTCGTGTGTACACTTTTCGACGAGGAAACCGTCCAGGATCTCGTCGGGCCAAAAAGAAAGCATGTCTTCTTTTTCCTCGACGGGAATGGGAAAATTTGGCTCGCCAAGATCCTCGGCGGCTTTGCAAGGAACTCAACGAGCAAAACGATGTGTTTCGCCCGTCGAGTTCCTCGGACGTGTGTACGAGGCTTCAGAAAGCAAATTTTCCAAGGATGAGGGCTGCTTTCCAAGACTTATGCAGCGTACACACCATCACTTTATGTGATGAAAAAAAAACGTAATTTTTTGTGAAGTAAAAAACGACATTTTTGAAACTTCAATTTTCAAAAACGACGTTGCCTACACACCATCGTTTTTTCACAATGCTCTAGCAAAGCGCGGTTACGTTCAGCACTTTTTTCCACTGAAGCTCGCTTCATAACTAGCTTCTGAGCATGCGTGGGTTTAAAAACGTCATTTTAAACGTCGTTTTTGCTACACACAGTGATTTTTTGTGAAACATAAAATGACGTTTTGAAAAATGAAACAAAAAATTGAAGCATGCTTCAATTTTTTTTTTTCGTTTTTCACAAGACATAAAACAACGTCTTCCCCCACACACGGTCATTTAAATTGACATTTTTAAAAACGTTGTTTTTTTTCATCACATAAAGTGATGGTGTGTATGCGGCATTAGACTGGGAGGGAATATTGACATTGATGAACACAGAAGAGAAATGGGAATTCTTCAAAGCGATTTTATGTGAACTCACTGCAAAGTATATTGCCATTGGCAATAAGTTTAAAAGGTTAAAAATGAAACCTATGTGGCTCACAGACAAAGTTAACCACTACTGCAGCAGAAAGTCACAGCTGGGCAAAACTACGTTACCTCATATTGCTTCGCCTTTTGGCCACTAGGGGCGTGCGTGCCCGCAGCATGTACCTGCACTCATGAACGCTCGTGACAGAGCGAGAACCGGGATCTGTGTGTGTACACACAAATCCCAGTTATCTCAGGGGAGAGGAGAGAGATTGTGTGTTCATACAAAGTATGAACACCGATCTTTCTCTTGTCAGTCCCATCCCCCCTACAGTTAGAACACACCTAGGGAACACAGTTAACCCCCTGATCGCCCCCTAGTGTTAAACCCTTCCCTGCCAGTGACATTTATACAGTAAAGAAAAAATAATAATACAAATGCCATAAATCTATCCCCTAACTTGTAGACGCTGTAACTTTTGCGCAAACCAATCAATGTACGCTTATTGTGTTTTTTTTTTACCAAATATATGTAGAAGAATACATATCGGCCTAAATTGAGGAAAAATATATATATTTTTTAAATGTGGGATGTTTATTATAGCAAAAAGTAAAATATATTGTGTTTTTTTCAAAATTGTTGCTCTTCTTTTGTTTCTAGTGCAAAAAATAAAAACTGCAGAGGTGATCAAATGCCACCAAAAGAAAGTTCTATGTGTGGAAAAAAAAGGACGTCAATTTTGTTTAGGTACATTGTTGCACGACCTCGCAATTGTCAGTTAAAGCTACGCAGTGCCGTATCACAAAACATGGCCTGGTCATTGAGCAGCCAAATCATCCAGGGCTGAAGTGGTTAAAAAAGCTATAAAAGGCCCTTTATAAAATATAAAAATGAAGGAACACTATCATTGTTTAAATTTTACAAAGAATATAACAGAATATGTAAAAAGGAAATCATGGACGCTAAACTTCAAAACGAACGGCAGATTGCGAGAGATAGTAGTACAAACCCCAAAAAATTATTCAAATTAGTAAAAAGGCCCTTTACAAAATAATATAGAGTGGATGACTGGGGACAAAAAGAAGGCAAATGTATTAAATACTTTCTTCAGCTCTGTGTATACAAAGGAGCATGGGGGAGCTCATATCCATAATGGGGGTTGTACTGACACAGCCCCAAATCCACAATGGCTCAAAAGTGATATGGTCCAAAAATATTTAGACAGAATAGAGGTGGATAAAGCACCTGGACCAGAAGGCATCCACTCACGGATTCTAAAAGAATTGAGGCCTATCATTTCAAAGCCATTGTATCCAATTTTTAGGGACTAGTTAATGACTGGAATAGTGCCACTGGATTGGCGTAAGTCTTAAAGTCTTTACCAAGTAACTATAGACCTGTTAGTTTAACTTCTATATTTTAGAAGATACTGGAAAGTTAATCAAAAGACCACATCGATGAGTTCTCGCTGAAAAAAATAATAATCATTTTATGCAACAGACAGCATGGATTCATGAAAGGCAGAAGTTGTCACCTGATTTCTTTTTATGAGGAGGTAAGTAAAACCTTGGACATGTTATACTTGGATTTTGCAAAACGTTTGACACAGTTCCCCACACATGGCTAATGTGTAAGGTAAAGTCTACAGTAGGCTTGGAAAGATCTGTTTGTAAATAGATAAAAAAACTGGCTAAAAGACCAAATTCAGAGTAGTGGCTAATGATTCATACGCTGAATAGTCTGTGGTTATCAGTGGTGTACACCAAGGTTCAGTGTTGGGACCCTTACTTTTTAATATCTTTATAAATGATATAGGGTCTGGGTTTATCTTGAAAGGTTTCAAGTTGCATATACTTCTGTTTATATATTTACAGCTAACTTTCCCCCTGAAGATGACCATAAAGGTCGAAATGCGTCTGGGATTCGTCATGTTACAACATTTCTTGTTAAACTGTTAATGTTGGTGTTTTCACTCTGCACTATTGAACATCATGTTGTATGATATAGCCAGTATCTTTTGCTTTTTGATCATAACATGTTATCATTATTATATTAATAAATAACTATTTATTTCATCTTATACTGTTTACCTGACTACATTGCTGTTACAAAGCCCCACGGGGTAAATTTCCCATTTTTCAATGTGTAAGGTAAAGCCTACAGTAGTCTTGGAAAGATCCGTTTGTAAATAGATAAAAAACTGGCTAAAAGACCAAATTCAGAGTAGTGGCTAATGATTCATACTCTGAATGGTCTGTGGTTATCAGTGGTGTACCCCAAGGTTCAGTGTTGGGACCCTTACTTTTTAATATCTTTATAAATTATATAGGGTCTGGGTTTAATTGGGCAACTATGTGGCAAATGAGGTTTAGTGTTGATAAATGTAAATTGATTTACTTGGTGGCTAAGAATATGCATGCATCCTACATACTAGGGGGGGGGGGGGTACAAGTGGGGGGATTCATAGTGGAGAAGGATCTGGGGGTTTTGGTAAATAAAACGCTCAATAATAGCATGCAATGCCATGCTGCGGGTTCCAAAGCGAGCAATCCTTTCTTGTATTAAGAGAGGTATGGACATCAGAGAGAGAGAGAGACATAATTTTGCTCCTGTAGAAATTATTAGTAAGACCTTATCTGGAATATGCAGTTCAGTTTTGGGCACCAGTTTACAAAAAGGATATTGGGGAACTGGAGAAAGTGCAGAGAAGGGCAACCAAACTGATAAGAGGTATGGAGGAGCTCAGCTATGGGGAAGGATTAGAGAAACTGAATTTATTCTCTCTTGAGAAGAGGAGATTACGGGGGATATGGTCAACATGTACAAATACACAAGGGGTACATACTGTATGGTAAACTTGGTGTTGAGTTATTCACCTTAACCACTTAAGACCCAGACCTTTAGGCAGCTAAAGGACCCGGCCAGGTTTTGCGATTCGACACTGCGTCGCTTTAACAGACAATTGTGCGGTCGTGCGACGTGGCTCCCAAACAAAATTGGCGTCCTTTTTTTCCACAAATAGAGCTTTCTTTTGGTGGTATTTGATCACCTCTGCGGTTTTTATTTTTGGCGCTATAAACAAAAATAGAGCGACAATTTTGAAAAAAAATGCAATATTTTTTACTTTTTGCTATAATAAATATCCCCCAAAAATATATAAAAAAACATTTTTTTTCCTCAGTTTAGGCCGATACATATTCTTCTACCTATTTTTGGTTAAAAAAATCGCAATAAGCGTTTATCGGTTGGTTTGCGCAAAATTTATAGCGTTTACAAAATAGGGGATAGTTTTGTTGCATTTTTATAAATTATTTTTCTTTTTTTACTACTAATGGCGGCGATCAGCGATTTTTTTTCGTGACTGCGACATTATAGCGGACACTTCGGACAATTTTGACACATTTTTGGGACCATTGTCATTTTCACAGCAAAAAATGCCTTTAAAATGCATTGTTTACTGTGAAAATGACAATTGCAGTTTGGGAGTTAACCACAAGGGGTCGCTGATGGGGTTATGTGTGACCTCATGTGTGTTTACAACTGTAGGGGGGTGTGGCTGTAGGTGTGACATCATCGATCGTGTATCCCTATAAAAGGGATCACACGATCGATGCCGCCGTCACAGTGAAGAACGGGGGAAGCTGTGTTTACACACAGCTCTCCCCGTTCTTCAGCTCCGGGGACTGATCGCGGGACTCCAGCGGCGATCGGGTCCCGTGGTCCCGGTCACGGAGCTTCGGACCGGGTCGTGGGCGCGTGCCCGCGACCCACGGCTGGGTACTAGCACAGGACGTACCTATACGTGCATGTGCCCAGCCATGCCATTCTGCCGACGTAAATGTGCAGGAGGCGGTCCTTAAGTGGTTAAGGTCATCACAAAGGACAAGGGGGCACTCTTCATGCCTAGAGGAAAAGAGATTTAATTTCCGAATACGGAAAGGTTTGTTCACAATAAGAGCTGTGAAAATGTGGACTAGACTCCCTCCAGAGGTTGTTCTGACCAGCTCATTAGATTGCTTTAAGAAAGACCTGTATTCTTTATCAAATGTACATAATATAACTGGGTACTAACATTTATAGGTAAAGTTGATCCAGGGAATATGTGATTGCCTCTCAGGGGATCGGGAATGTTTTTCCCTGCGGCAGCAAGTTGGATCAAGCTTTCTTTTTTTTTTGTCTTCCTCTGGATCAACTGTGGGTATTGGTTTGTGTATATGAGATTGTATGATTGAGATATACAGTTGTGTTCAAAATTATTCAACCCCCCAATGCTGTAAAGGGTTTTAGGGAATTTAGTGTACATTTGTAATTGTATTCAGAATGAAATCCTACAAGGACTTCTTAAAGAAGCATATGCAACTAAAATGACATCAATCGGTTTTGTAATACAGTAGTAAATATTTATTTTGTGAATTCTTCATTTACACAATTATTCAACCCCTTAAAGACTACCACTCTGAGGAACAGAGGTTCATTGAAGTTCAATTTCAATCAGGTATTGAAAACACCTGTGGATGTCAAGGAGCAGCAATAAAGCCTAATAAGCATTAATTAGGCAGCTTTAAAATGACTGTGATACTCAGCTCCTTCTAGACATTTACTGGTGTGGTTACAAACATGGTGAGGTCAAGAGAATGGTCCGGGAAGACAAGAGAAGAGGTGATTACTCTTCACAGGAAGGGCAATGGCTATAAGAAGATTGCAAAGATGTTAAACATACCAAAAGACACCATAGGAAGCATCATTCCCAAATTCAAGGCAAAGGGCACTGTTGAAACGCTACCTGGTCGTGGCAGAAAGAAGATGCTGACTTCGACTGCTGTGCGCTACCTGAAGCGTAGAGTGGAGAAAAGTCCCCGTGTGACTGCTGAGGAACTGAGAAAATATTTGTCAGATGTGGGTACTGAAGTTTCTGCTCAGACAATACAGCGCACACTGCGTAATGAAGGCCTCCATGCCAGAACTCCCAGGCGCACCCCCTTGCTGTCTCTAAAGAATAAGAAGAGTCGACTGCAGTATGCCAAAAGTCATGTGGACAAACCACAGAAGTTTTGGGATTGTGTTCTGTGGACTGATGAAACTGTTTGGGCCCATGGATCAACGCTATGTTTGGAGGAGGAAGAACAAGGCCTATGATGAAAAGAACACCTTGCCTACTGTGAAGCATGGCGGGGGTTCAATCATGCTTTGTGGCTGTTTTGCTTCTGCAGGTACAGGGAAGCTTCAGCGTGTGCAAGGTACCATGAATTCTCTTCAGTACCAGGAGATAGTGGATAACAATGTGATGCAGTCCGTCACAAACCTGAGGCTTGGGAGACGTTGGACCTTTCAACAGGACAATGATCCCAAGCATACCTCCAAGTCCACTAGAGCATGGTTGCAGATTAAAGGCTGGAACATTTTGGAGTGGCCATCGCAGTCACCAGACTTAAATCCGATTGAGAACCTCTGGTGGGACTTAAAGAAAGCAGTTGCAGTGCGCAAGCCTAAGAATGTGACTGAACTGGAGGCTTTTGCCCATGACGAACGGGCGAAGATACCCGTAGATCGCTGCAAGACACTTGTGTCAAGCTATGCTTCAGGTTTAAAAGCTGTTCTAACTGTAAAAGGATGTTGTACTAAGTACTAAGATTGAATGTCACTTGGGGGTTGAATAAAACTGATAATGATGTAAGCACAGAAAAGACATTTGTGGTTATTTTATTATAAATGTTATGTTATATTTATCTGACCTACACGTGCCTCTTTGATTTAATTGTAAGCAGGATGACTGAATGATCAAAATCAATGTCAAACTGGCCAAAACAATCAATATCAGTGGGGGGTTGAATCATTTTGAACACAACTGTATATATATATATATATATATATATATATATATATATATATATATATATATATATATATATATATATATATATATATCTGTATATTTTTTATTATTATTATTATTATTATTATTATTATTAATTGAACAAGATGGACTTGTATCTTTTTTCAACCTGACTAACTATGTAACTACTGTCTTTTAAAAGATGACAGGAAATATATATCCTCCACTGTTGGTAGATTATATCAACCATTTCAGGACAAAAAGTAGAATATGGTCCCCAGGGTCCAAGGACAAGAATTAGTTACAAATAATGAAAACTTGACTACATGAGAAGACTGGTACTTCACAATGAGTGAAGCCTCGTACACACGGCCGAGGAACTCGACGGGCGAAACACATCGTTTTGCTCGTCGAGTTCCTTGTTAGGCTGTCGTGGATCTCGGCGAGCCAAATTTCTCCATTGCCGTCAAGGAAATAGAGAACATGTTCTCTTTTTGGCTCGACGAGATCCTCGACAGTTTCCTCGTCGAAAAGTGTACACGCGACCGGTTTCCTCGGCAAAAAAAAACAAACAACAGCAAGTTTCTTGCTGTTTTTGCCGAGAAACTCGGTCGTGTGTACGAGGCCTAAAAGAGCTACTAATTTGAATATGTGGAATGAAAAACCGTGGCATCCCAAGGGTTGAAGACAGAGAAACAGAGGTTGGAATCAGTGATGCCTCTACTGAAAATAACCAGCAACTGAGGGTAAAAGATAGCATGGGGGAGAAAAGGCTCAACCCAACTGTTAAGTGACCAACCAGAGGTATAAATCTAAAGCGTTTAATATGTCCATTCCTATATAAGCAAATTTTATCCACTATTATGCACGGAGACAGAGATTTGGGCCTACAAACAGAATTAGAAAACATGGGGCAGTTTCTGTAAGAAACTTTAAAACAAAAAGAAGGAGGAGTAGTTTAGAAAGTAAGCAGAGGAGATAAAGGTAGTAAATGTGACCAAGGCAATTCACACATATGTTGATGATATGCTGACTGGCATAATACACTGGTTGAGCATGCTGGGTTTGAGAGTCTACCTTTGCTGGGACAGGGGCAAATATCAGCTCAGACTGAACAGCTAGAATCAAGAAAAAAAAACTGATAAGCCACTGTTAACTTAAAAAGGATACCTACATAAAAGGTACTATTATCTACATTTCTGAGAGACGTAAACACTAAAGAGTCAGTGTTTAGTCATAGGCCACAAGGAACAACCAATTTTCCACAGTAGGAAACCTCCTATGTGAATAATTAAGGATTATGTCATATGGAAATGTAATTACCATAGTCTGTAGGCTAACACACTTCAATTTCACATATTAACACTTCTGCAAACATTCAACAAGCTAATTGACTGACCTGGGGCAAAAACTGGGACAAACAGTTTGATGCATTCACAGTCACGTAAAAATGAACACACAGCGTTTGACATTGAGTTTAAAGCAACCCTTAGAGATTCCTTATATAGCCACTTGCTGCTTTGATATGCAAATGAAAAGCTCTGCGAATAAATGTTTTAAAAAATTAATGTTTTGACCTTTTCAGAATATGGAACACTCTTGTCCTATACAGATCACATATGGAATTTATGTTAATCATTGTAAGTATTTAGTATTTTTTAAAGACGCCGATATACATTTTTCAGTGGCAGAAATCATAATTACTAATGGATCCCTGATCATGGTGTAGCCTGGAGAAACCCTGAGCACACTGGAAATGTCATTGTGAAAATCACAGTGATGATAAGAACGGTCTCTATTGAGATATAAGGCATTGGGGTTGATTTACTAAAGGCAAATAGACTGTGCACTTTTGAAAGTGCAGTTGCACTCTGCAAGTACAGCTGCTCCAGAAATTAGTAATTGAGGAAAAGCTCTGCTGACTTCCATCATCCAATCATGTTCAAGAAAAAATACAGTTTTTTTATTTTGCTTGCGTGATTGGTTGTTCTTTGCAAAGTTAACATTTACCTAATTTACTAAGCTCTAGAGAAACTGCACTTGCAGAGTGCAACTGCACTTTCAAAAGTGCACAGTCTATTTGCCTTTAGTAAATCAACCCCATTGTGAAGATGTAGTAATTTCAGCATATACCAACAGCAGGAGGTGGCGCTATTTTCAACAATAAATGCAGACAAATATTGTATTATAAAAGATTTATGGAACTAAAAGACAACTTCTTTCTGAATATCCTGCATTAACATGTAAGGAACCCAGCACTGAGGGCAGTTCTAAGACACTGATGTGAATATAGGTTTACAATCTAGTGTCAGCAGGTAAATGTGTGGAAGTCAAGAGGACTAATTTACTAAAGACAAATAGGCTGTTCCTTTGCAAGGGAAGTTGTACTTTGGAAATAAATTTGCACCAGAGCTTGAGTGTATGATGTAATACTGTGATGTGTCATTTTTATGAGTCATTGGGTATTTCTTGCAAAATGAAACTGCACCTAATTTACAAAGTTTAGAGGTAAATTTCCTTGCAGAGTGCAACTTCTCTTACTAAATCAACAGTCTATTTGCCTAATCCAGGCATAATTTTAGTGTAACTCAGTGTCCTTTACCCAGATTCATTGAAAAACAATCACTATCTTTTTATGTAAATCCGTTAGTTTATTATGGGTACAAGAATCTAATTTCTTATGAAAATTAACAGAGAGATATGATTATAATTTGGATTTAGGCTTTATTTAAAAGGTAACTCAATATTTCTGAACAAATATATATCAAAGGAAAATAAAAATAACATATACAATTGTTACACAAGCCTTAAGCCTCGTACACATGATCAGTTTTCCCCGACGGGAAAACTGTGAGGAAAGCTTTTGGCCAGGAATCCCGGCCGTGTGTATGCTCCTCACAGTTTTTCCGACGGGAAAACTGCCCAAAAACCGCCGGACAAAAAAAGAAAACCAGTTCTCTTTTTTCCACCGGAAAATCCGGCGGACTTTTGTCTGGCGTTTTTTGGCAGTTTTGCTATAGGAAAAACTGCGATGGAGCATACACACGGCCGGGATTCCCGGCCAATGATCCATCGCAGTTTTCTTGTCGGGAAAACCGGCCGTGTGTAGGGGGAAAGACTGAACCAAGCAGGTTCTCGGCTTTCCCCTCTAGGATTTCCGACGGGAACTTTTCCAGTCGGAAATCCCATACGTGTGTATGAGGCAATATTGTGATTTAATAATTAAAAATTTGATATCAAAATAATAATATAAATAGCAATCAAAGCATTACAGGAAATGGTGGAAACGTGCTCACTTTTATTGGAAGAATTATTCAAATGGCACGTCGCTGTAATGTCTTGTCTCAAAGATTGCTCTATAAACAGGGTAACAAACCCGGCCAGTAGGTCAGTGCTACTCAGCAACGCAAGATAGCTTACAGGATCCACCACATTGTAGACACTTTGGGTAAGACCCATTCTAAAAACAAAGTCATTGCCCATCATTTCCAACACTTTTATAGTGATTTATACAATCTCCAGCCCGGGAACTTGGATCCCGCATTGTCTACTAAGCAGTCTGCCCTAATTCAAGACTTGTCCTTTTGTCTTGTCAGTTGCTGACTCCTAGGCTCTGGAGGCTCCCTTGTCATCTGAGAAATTTGTGGCGGCACTCAAAGCCACAAAACCAAGCAAGAGCCCAGGCCCAGATGGCTTCACGGCCCTTTATTATAAGAGCTGTTTAGGCCTACTAGCACCAAGCTTTATTAGAGCTTTCAATTAGTTTCCCACCAATTCCTGCTGATCAGAGAGGCTACTGGAAGCTTATGTATCAGTTATTCCCAAGGAATGGGAAGATTCCACTAATGTCACTAACTACCATCCAATCTCCCTTCTTAACCCCCCTGGCGGTATTCCCGAGTGTGGCTCGGGGTGAATTTTCCAAAAGCAGCAACCCATTCTCGGGATCGCATCGCAGGATCCAGGCAAATTTGCTTACCTTGTCCCCAGGATCCTTTCCTCCCACTGTGTGTGCAAATGTGGTGTCCTCCACTTGATTCATCACAGTGCCAAGCTCCGTTCAGTGTGAGCGTTGTGATGCACGGGGACGGAGCCTGGCACCAAATTCAAAAAGTTAAAAACATACAGTACACTGTAATCTTACAGATTACATTACTGTATCAAATTATTTAATCTCACTTCCCACCAATTCCTGCTGATCAGAGAGGCTACTGGAAGCTTATGTATCAGTTATTCTCAAGGAATGGAAATATTCCACTAATGTCACTAACTACCATCCAATCTCCCTTCTTAACCCCCCTGGCGGTATTCCCGAGTGTGGCTCGGGGTGAATTTTCCAAAAGCAGCAACCCATTCTTGGGATCGCATCGCAGGATCCAGGCAAATTTGCTTACCTTGACCCCAGGATCCTGTCCTCACACTGTGTGTGCGAGTGGTGTCCTCCACTCGATTCATCACAGTGCCAAGCTCCGTTCAGTGTGAGCGTTGTGATGTACGGGGACGGAGCCAGGCACCAAATTCAAAAAGTTAAAAACATACAGTACACTGTAATCTTACAGATTACAGATTACATTACTGTATCAAATTATTTAATCTCCCTTTTGTCTCTAGTGCTTTTTCCAGTGCCCTGCATGTAGTTTTATATTATATACTACTGTTCTTTCTGCCTGGAAACTTGAGATTATCCATAGCAACCAAAAGGGGGGGCCCTGTATGTCAAAAGCGGTTTTAGACCAGCTAGAAAACAGCGATAATAAATTAGAATCACTTGCAGAATTGAGCAATAGTGAATTGTGGGAAAATTCCTAATCAAACACTGAAAGTAATGACAGCGACAATTCTGCAACTGAGCAAATTTCAGTGTTTTTGATTTGATTACATTATTGAATAATTTTATTATTATTATATTAGTATTTATTATAATTATTTATAGTTATTTATAGTTATTTATAGTTATTTATAGTTATTTATTATATTATAATTATAATTATAATTATAATTTATGATTTTGTGTTTTAAACTTTATTGAATAATTTTATTATTATTATATTAGTATTTATTATAATTATTTATAGTTATTTATAGTTATTTATAGTTATTTATAGTTATTTATTATATTATAATTATAATTATAATTATAATTTATGATTTTGTGTTTTAAACTTTATCATACCCGGAATGTCTACTAGACTCTTGTTTGAACAGATTTAAGTGTGTTATTCCTAAGAATTACAGGCCTACAATATAAAACGCCAAATTTCCATGCGAAACAATGTACAGCTTTCAGCATCACAAACCTGACATATTCCTACCGCCTGGGAGGTTAACGTGGACATAAAGGTCTTTGCCAAAATCAATGCAATTCGTTGATCCTACCATGTGCCTGCCAGAGTTGGCCTGGACCAGGTGGGATTTGTCCCTGGAAGGGATGCCAAGGACAACACACCCAAAGCATTGAAATTACATCACTGGCTTACTTCCACCCAGCAGGAGGGCTTTTTCCTGGCAATGGATGCAGGGAAGGCGTTCGACAGAGTGGCCTGGGATTATATGGACGTTGTCCTGAGCTCAATATGGCTCAGACCTTATATGAGGGTCTTTATCCTGTCACTATATGCTAACCCTAGAGCTAAAGTCAAAGTTAATGGATGCCCTCTCCATCCATAACAGAACCAGACAGAAATGCCCCCTCTCTCCCCTGCTCTATATCCTCACACTTAAATCCCTCCTCCACTGTATTCTGGCCAACCCAGATATCGAGGGCATACGGGTGTGTGAACAGGAATTTAAGATTGCAGCTTTTGGGGACAACGGTCTCCTCTTTCTCTCCTCTCTGCTATCGTCTTTAACTATTCATTTGCAAGTCCTGAAACACTTACAATTACTATCAAATAAAAAATCAACTACTCTAAATCGTTTGCATTAAATGTGTCCTTACCCTCAGCTCTGGCTAACCAATGCCAACATAACACCCCCTTTCGGTGGAAAGTGGATGCCATTCAGTACCTGGGTATCCAACTCCCCGCTGTTCTCTCAGACCTTTACAGTAAAAACTTTTTGGCCGAACTGCAGAGTATACAGCAGGATATCTAGAAGTGGGACAAATCAACTATCTCCTGGTTTGGGCAATCATACATTCTTAAGATGACAATTCTTCCACATCTGCTGTATAAAATCCAAACATTAACAATACTCTTGCAGCTCTCCTTTTTTAGGCTGTACAAGTCCATAAATAGGTCCTTCCTTTGGCACAATAAACCTGATAGGATAAGTTGGACAAAGCTAGTGCTGCCTAAAGCCTGTGGGGGAATTGCGTTAAAAAGCGTTAATAGTTGACTGGAAAGTACATATCCGACATAAAAACTGAGTGATCCTAGATAATCTGGTCTCAAATTCTGATTTACGTTATGTCCCTTGGCTTCACAAGGAACATGTGCCTTCCTCTGCTTTGACACATCCCCTTATCGGATCCACTCTTCACTCAATTAAAAGGGCTAGTTCCACACACGCGATCTCTGCTATATTTTGCCCCATCACCCCAGTCAAGGACAACCCCGATTTTCCACCAGGCTTATCCAGGGCCTTTGTGAAGACAGAATGGCCGTATTCAGAGATGCTGGCCAAACACTTTTTCTGTAGAGGCCGGTTTATGTTACAAACTGAACTTGAGGATCTTTTCAATACGGGCTTGTTTCCGTTTTGGTCCTATATGCAACTTAAACACCTTTTAGATGATCCGTCTCACATAGAAGGCTTTACCAAGTACCCCTACAGTTCTAAAGTCATTATGCTCTTACTCAACCCTGCAGAACCATGTTATCTCAGCGCTTTATGCTTCATTGTTTGGGGAAACCTCAACAATTCTACATTCTGAACATGCCTACTGGGAATCTGCACTGGGAACAGAGACAGATGAGGATGGTTGGGATTGTATCAATCTCTATATTCACAAAGGATCCTTGAATGTCTCTGTACAGGAAAATGGCTATAAACTAAAAACACGCTGGTATAGAACTCCAGACCTGATTCATAAATTCTCACATTCAGTTTTGGATCAATGCTGGTAATGTGGCAGAGAGACACACTTGGTGGGGCTGCCCGTTACTCCAGCCTTTCTGGCATAAGGTACATGATGTGATAACAAAGGTGCACTCTCTTATGCTGGAGTACACCCTGGCACAGTATCTTCTAAACCTGTCTAAAATCCCTAAAAAAGGGTACTACAAATTGGTTGCGATGCTCATGGACAACGCTGCTAGAATGTGTGTACCTGTTCATTGGCGGTCCACATCCCCACCTTCAAATTAACGAAATTAACTGTATTGCAGAGATGGAGGAGCTGATCTATTTCTCATTAGATAAAATATGAAATGAACTATTGGATGTAATATGTGGTCTGTTTCATACTTTTCAGTTGTACAGACCACAAAGCAAGAAAAAGTACAGATATGTATGTTTCCTAATTTACAAAGTACATGAATCTTCACAACATCCTCACCAACTCTTCCCCTATAGTTCACTTGCTAAAAACCAACAGCAGTTTCCACAGGTGACCAGAAGTTGGTCACCCCCATGCACTGGTCTATGAGTGCCCCGGTGGGCATTTGAACCTATAAATGACCTAGCAGTTTCATAATAATTTCAACTCCAGTCAAACCTTTTTTTTAGTTTTAGATATCTTTGGAAACAAGTTATAAACAGTTATGCCAGATTTGTATTGCTTTCCTTAACCCCACTGGGAAGAATTTACCAAATGTCCTGCTACTTTAAATGCAAGAGAAGAAATAGTGAAAGTGGTTGTCACTGAGACAGGAAGAGACAGATGTAATAAATACCTGACAGAGGTTCAAAACCTTCCCCATTTTACTAAAAAATAAATGTTTTGTTGCAATTTCTGTTCTAAATTGAGAAATTGCACATCACTTGCTGTCCAGACAGAAAGTTAAAGTGGTTGTTAACCCACTTATATAAAAACATCCCATCTGCACTGTAATAAACCATTGTCCCTGTCCCTGTCCCTGTGCTAGGTAAAAACTATGCTTATCTGTATGCATATCAGCGTGGCTCCCGCTGACATCAGCCGGGGTGGAGATTGTGAAAGCAGAGTCAGCTGAGCACTGGGAGCCATGCTGTTATACATACAGATAAGTATATTTTTTACCTAACACAGGCACATGGGCATTTACTGGTATATTAAAGCGCAAATGGGAGTTTATTTAATGAATAATGAGAGCAGCAGTAGTGGGGGGGAGTGGGGGGGGTTACTGACATGCAGAGAGGGGAGTGGGGGAAAGAGGCCAGAGGAGACACAGGATAGCAGGCTGCAGATGACGGAGGCACACACATGGACCACGGTATCAGGGGCTCAGCAGCCATGATTATCGTGGTCTGTTTGCAGAGGTTAAAGTGGAGGTCCACCCTAAAAAAAAATGTTACCAAAATTCTACAAAAAAATAGATTTTTTTTTTTTACTTATCAGAAATTGCGGTTGCTATGCGGATCTTCCTAATCCCCCCTTTTCCTAGTCCATGGCTGGTCTTCATCCTTGTGTTGTCTTATGGGGAATGGTGCGCGCTGTCTTCTGGGAACTGTGTGTATCCACGAGAGCAGCCGCCCATTCATACAGCGTTGTGAGACTCGCGCATGAGCAGTAGGACACAGGCAGTGAAGCCGCAAGGCTCCATGGCCTGTTTCCCTTAGTGAGCATGGCGGCGCCGGGACCTGCAACGATGGAGGGATCGGCCTTGGGGAGCCAACATCGTGGGCGCAGAGGACAGGTAAGTGTCCTTATTAAAAGTCAGCAGCTACAGTGTTTGTAGCTGCTGACTTTAAAAAAAAAATTGCGGGTGGAACCCTGCTTTAACAAACGTTTTAAGGGAATATTTTCAATGGGGACAGAGACACCAATTAATCCCAACAGAGGTGCTAACTAACTCTTCCCTATTCTTTTCAAACTAAAATAGAATGTTTTAGCACAAGTTGGGCTTAAAAGTGATTGTAAACATCAGACATGAAATATGAATACATTATTTCCTTCTATAGTGTGTACTTGCCTCAACTAATGCCCCGTACACACAATTGGACATTCCGACAACAAAACCGTGGATTTTTTTCCGAAGGATTGTTGGCTCAAACTTGTTTTGCATACACATGGTCACACAAATGTTGTCGGAAATTCCGATCGCCATGAACACGTTCAATGATTCCGAGCATGCATCGAATTGATTCTGAGCCTCCATGGAAGTCTATGATAAAGCTAGCTTGAAGCACCTGAAGCTTTTAATTCAGCTTTAGCTTTGCTTTGTTTTGGAGAAATTGCAAGTATGAGATATCCACACACCCATCTGCCCAGCTTCATTAAAGCTTCAAAAAAGCATCACTGATGAACCACCGAAGCATCACCAAAGCATCATCAAAACACCACCAAAGCATCATTGAAGCACCACCGAAAACACAACAAAAAGCATGTTGAAGCGGTAATGTGTGTTTAAATCAAAGAAAGTGTAAACAAGCCCCTAGTGTCATTCCTGTCTGCTGCTTTGTACCTCTGCTATCAGCATGAATCACTTCTGACAAGTTTTCCAGACATCAAGAGGAGAAAAAACTTTACTGGGGAGGGACCTCCAGCTTATTGACAGCCTCAGCTTTGTTCCTGTGTGTTGTGTGAAAGGGGGTGTGTTTGGACAACAATATAACAGAACTTACTTTCTTCTGGTATGTCATATTCTTCTGCGTCTCTCTCCATTTGTTGACACCATCCTTCCATCCTTTCCACTTCTGCCTGCAACATCTTAATGAACCACTCCCCATCACGATGACAAGGAGATGCTCTTCCAGAGTCTGGCAGGCTGCGAGTAGCTCTATCAATCCAGGATTCTTGACGAGCTTCTTCTGCTGTATCATACTGCATTTGATAGTCCTCTCTGTATGCCCACTGGCCCTGTGTGTGCACTGTCTTATACACTGAATACTGCTGGCTGGTGTCTGAGGGCTCAGAGGAATGACGCTGAAATGAACAGCCAAATTGCAGGCCCTTGTCTTCAGTGGGAACAGTTAGTCCTGGGAAGCCTTCAAGCTCTAAGTCAGCTTGCACTCCTGCTGTCACACTGTTAGAACGCTTAAACCTGGCTTTCCTGGTGATAAATAAAACAGAAGTTAGGCAAATATAAGTTCAAAATTATTTTTAAGGCACTTGTTATCCTTTCGGAAATTTCTAAATTGTAATCCACCTACTTAATAAGGCACATCAATGAAATATCTACTTCAAGTTCAGCAGTTGTGCTTTTGTCGTTGAATTACAAAATACATAAGCTATTGATTTTCTTATTAGGTCAATTTTACTAGTAAAATCAGAAAAACAAGGGGAACAAGAAGACATGAGATAAATTTCACTCTATAATGCAAAAGAAAATTCTTCGTATGACTTTCTCTACAAATCCTTTCTTTACTGATTCGGGGATATTGCATGCTCTTTATGTTTGTAAAAGGCTTAGCTGAGACCTGCCTGGTTGAGCTGGCTGCATACAGTAGACGAAGCTTAACCAAATATTATCTCAAATGTATGCATTCTTTTTACAGAGTTCCACATCTGATAATGTTTTCTCAACATTTGTATGAGCATATAGGGTAGAGATTACTGGCTTTCAGTGTCAGAAGATAGACATCGGTATATTTACATTTGCATGGCATTACTGTAAGAATTTGGCTCAATGGCTGCTAGCGCAGCATAGAATAGCATTGAGATCATGCATTAGGAAGTTAGTTTATTTGTTAAGCGTTAAGGTTTAGGCAGTTGAAGTAAAACTAAAGCAGCTGTGTATTTCCAAAATGGCAGAAATCCATCATATGGAAGATTTAACAGCAACGCTATAGCATAGAGATGAAATTTTTCTCAAAATGTGGTATTAATGGACAGTATATGTACACTCTGAGGAATATAAGTAGCTCTTGATGGGTAGCCACTAAATGTACCCCACAGAAATCGACTGCAGCAACCATGTTTAACATTTATATTTTTTGCCATACTCTCTTTCCAAGTACTCTCTTTTTACTATGTCTACACCCCCTCTCTTCTTTTCCATTCTACCTCACTATAGATACTCCCTCTTGTCAATTTTTACCTAGTGAGCTATATTTAAAGGAAAACTGTATGAGAACCTGTCGCTGAGATGATACACAGGTGCACTTGTCTTGTCCCTTCCTTGTCTGGACTGACTCTACATCTGGTTTGTAACTAGCATTTAGGCTCCATTCACACTAATGCGTTTTTTGATGCATTTTGCAGAAATGCAGGGAATTTTTTTTAAATGGTTTCCTATGGAACATGTTCACATGAATGCTTTTTTGTGCCTCTGCATTTTTGGAAAGGGTCTGGGACTTTTTTCCCGCAAAAAGCAGCGTTTTGCATGTGTAGCGGGATCACCTTTATTATGTGAAATAAAAAAATACCATCTGATGATCAAGAAGGATCTCAGCTCCCTCATGTGGCCGAATTGCATTGTAGCCACCTGCTGCTTACTTTTGTCCTGATACTGCAGAGAATGTTGGGAAATTGAGTGCAGGGAGAAAAGAGACTCTATTTGCCCTGGCTTGTTATAGACTGCATTAACCAGAGAGCAACTGTTCAATCACAGAGCGTTTTGCTCGCCGCACGGCCTGCTGGGAGAGGTATTTTAAGGGAGAGGACGTGTTTGGCACGCTCTCTCTGGAGCGCTTCTTCAACTCAGGAGGACACCTGTGCGAGGTGCCTTCCCGGAAGTCTAGGCTGGGATTGCGGCATATCTACGCCCGGGCGGAGCGCCATTGAGAAGGAGAGACAGAACCTCTGACGGAGTGATCGGACGGGACTCCAGTACCCCTGTGACTTGTCTGAGAACCGGAGGCTGTCATCTTGAAGGACTGCAATCGGAGATCATGGACAGAGTGATCCTGTAGGAAAAGGCCTGAACTGTTTGGGTGAGACGGGCACCTGCCCAAGCATACTGACTGCCTTGCAGGAGGGTGGATTGTTGATATTCATCACTGTGATTTGACTGTTCAGGAAATTTCCACCAGTTATTATTTCCCTCTTGGATTACAAATTGTTTTTTTTTCTTTGCGCGCCAATGCATGCCAACGCATATGTGCACGAACTGTTAAGATAACGTATCTCGAGGTTTGGCCTGGCCTGTGAGTATTGTTAGTAGTGAGAGCTGGGTGAGGCTTGGCAAGGAGGTACTTCAGTGTGGATGCCTTATTGAGGGAATCCCCTTGCTGCGTGCTTACACAGGTCTGCATAGCCATTATAAATTAAAGTGTATTTATTTGTTATTTCTGTTTCTGACTCTTGCAAGGCTCTTATCGTTTTACCTGTATTTCTTTTGCTTTATCCTACCAAGTAAAGAGTTACATTGGTTAAGCTGAAAGTTGTGTACAGTCTCTCTATCATCCTGCAGGATCCATTAAACTCAAGGTAACCTTTAATTTACATAATTTACTGTGGTGTGACAGGAATTGTGCCCTCTCACAATTTATTGGGGTCCACAATTTCTACTATACCAGTTGTGCCAAGGGAAGGTTTTGAGCCAAATTCAGGGGTTGACCGCCAGAGCGTAGACCCAAAACAAACCAGCAGCTCCTTCGGGGGTAGTGCTACACATGTAATAGAATTCAATGGACCCGCATCCAAAACGCAAGTACCGCATTTTTGCTGAGATTTGCGTTTTTTTTTAACCTGTTTATAGCTGGTTGTTAAAGGAAATGTAAAAAACAATTTTTATAAAAAAACGCAACGCAAACCGTAACATCGCGGTAAACACGCGGTAAAAACGTGTGTCGAAAAACGCAGCTAACACCGCAAAAAACACTGCAAAAATGCTCAAAAGCAACATACATTGGTGTGAATCGAGCCTTAATGCTTATACTGTCATTATGTTGTATATGTATCATTACAATATTAGAAAGGTCATTGAACAGTATATATATCTATACAATGTACCCCTTATACCTAAAAAAAAAATGACAAAATAGAGTAATGGAGAATTCCCTTCACCTCCATAGCCAAAAAGTGAGAGAAAATTGTGAGGGTATTCCTGGTTGTAACCAGGATTATCAGAATGAATGTTAGGATCGGAAGATTTCCCCTCTATTCTTCTTCTAGTGATAACCCATTGTTTGGGATTTTCTTTCACTTTTACTCTTGGTGAAACGGTAAACTGTATAAATAGAGAGTGAATATACCTAATGGGGACACATACAACAATAAAAACTTGACAGCTGTTCTAATCCTTATCCACTTTATCCAAACCTAAAAACAGTTTGACTTTAGATTTACATTTTAAGGGGTCTCTTTATGAAAAATTTGCAGAGCCGTTCATCTAGCAAATCTGCATCTAGTGGCCATGAGGCTGGATTCACAGCCATGCATTTTTAGTGCTTTTTGCATTTTGCAGATTTGCGCTACAGTCCATCTAACGTGGTTTCCTATGGGTCAGGTTCTCTAGTGCAAATCTGCAAAATGCAAAAAGCACTAAAAATGCATAGGTGTGAATCCAGCCTGAAGGAGTACTTTGTGGCTTCCTCCAAATTCCGGAGAAGCCAATATTCCCCCTTTCACTGCCCAGCCAGGAGTCCAGGTGGACACGGACAATTTTTCCCCAATTAATTTTTTTGATTTATTTTTTACTGAGGAACTGCTATCTAGCATTGTGGCCCAGTGCAACTTATATGCCCAACAATTTATTGCCAACAATCCAACATCTTCGTATGCCCGTCCCTTCCAGTGGAGAGACCTAACAGTGGAGGAGTTTAGTTTTTTTTTAGGCCTCACATTTTGCATGGAACTCAACCCAAAAAATGAAAAGCATTCCTTTTGGTTAAAACGCCCCATTTACCATATGCCAATCTTCTCTGCAACAATGCCCAGAACCAGATACTTCATGATCATGAGGTTCCTCCACTTCAATGATGCCTTCCCGAAATCACCCAAATTTTGACAGGTTTTTCAAAATTCGCCCCTTATTAAATTATTTTTCGGAATTATTCCCCCAGTTATATACCCCAGAACAACACATATGTGTAGATGATGTAGATGAGTCCCTTGTTAAATTTTGTGGCCGACTTAAAATAAAGCAGTTTATCCCCAGCAAAAGGGCCCGCTATGGGGTGAAGGTTTACAAACGATGTGAACGAGCCACAGGGTACCTGTATTCCTTCTTGGTCTACGAAGGGAAGGACACCCAGCTGCATCCCCCCAATTGCCCAGACTACTTGGGATCAAGTGGAAAAGTTGTTTGGCAACTTATCAACCCCCTACTGGATAAAGGCTACTACTTGTACGTCGATAACTTTTACACCTCTCTTCCCCTGTTCCACAACCTTCATCGGAAGCAGACCCCAGCATGTGGCATGGTAAGAAAGAACAGGAAAGGCTTTCCTCAAAGCCTTGTGAATAAAAAGCTGAGGAAAGGGGAATCTTTTTATAGTTGGCCCCCCTACTCTTGTCACTGTCCCCCCATGTGCCCCCCCCTAAAAATGAAAGCGGGAGACGTCACTGAAAATGTTTGATTTATCATCACTCTGGCAATGATTATAAGGGCAGAGAGAAAGGGAGGGTAGACCAACAGCAATAACACCTTGACAGGTTTTTAAAACTTCCCACTCTATGCACTCTAAAATAGAAGTGGCTTTACATAAACTATGAATTATGTACTCCAGCCTACTACTTTTATTGTCCTAGCTCTGTAACCATACGTTTTGTTGCTGCTGCAATGTACATATATTACATTTGACAAAGACATGCATTTTCACGTGCTTACATTATAATTATTCAATCCATTTTCTCTGATCTGATGTTACATTTTTTTATCAATTTTTATGCAAATTTGCTATATGGTGCAAATAGCAAACAAACCTTTAAACTATTTATGAAGCTTGCACAGCAAATATGTTGAGTCAGGAAGATTTCTTCAGTGAAATATATAGAAATAAATGATTTATTGTATAATACATTAAATCAATTTACCCCTCTGGTTTTAGTTTATTGACAGAAACTAAAAAAGCTAAAAAAAATAAGATTGGGCAAATGTTGCATACAGGCCCGGACTGGCCATAGGGCATACCGGGCAAATGCCCGGTGGGCCGCGGCGGCCCGCGGGCCGGTAGCGGCCCGCGAATGGCCCTTGGCGGCCCGCATGTCACTTCTACCCAGAGGTGTACCAAGGCCCTTGGGGCGGACTGGGCTGGGTTGCAAGAATGCATTTGCCCCCTGGGCTGCTCTAATGTCCTGCAAAAAAGGCCACTGAGCTGGCCGAGTGCACCACCTGCCACAAGTTGTGGATTGTCCACTGGCCACGTCACCTGCCATGTCACCTGGCACACTAAGATGGGGTAAGTGTCATTCAGACAGCGAGTGGGTGGAGGGTGTATCACAGTGGCTGCATTTGATGGGACAAAGTGGCTGCATTTGATGGGACAAAGTGACTGCATTTGATGGGGCACAGTGGCTGCATTTGATGGGAAAAAGTGGCTGCATTTGATGGGGCACAGTGGCTGCATTTGATGGGGCACAGTGGCTGCATTTGATGGGGCATAGTGGCTGCATTTGATGGGGCACAGTGGCTGCATTTGATGGGGCACAGTGGCTGCATTTGCTGGGGTACAGTGGCTGCATTTGATGGGGCACAGTGGCTGCATTTGATGGGGCACAGTGGCTGCATATAATGGGGCACAGTGACTGCATTTGATGTTTTTGTTCAGTTTGATTGCTTCCCCCCAAAAAAATGTTGAGCACCAGTGTGAGCCAAAAGGCTTGCACTCACAGATACTCCACTGAAAAGTTATCAATTCTCATGTCACTTTTCAGAGGCATTTGACAGACAGTAAGGAGGTGATGCCTAATTTCCTCCCTGCCTGTTTTAACCTCAGCCAGTCCCTCCAGATATTTCACTTTGTACTCCACCTTATTTTCATTACTCTTTATAGGTATTAGATGTTCTCTCACCTTATTCTTTGCACATCTAATACATAATGAGAGTTCTGGAAATAAGGTGGAGTTCAAAGTGAATTTCTAAACCTAAGTTGAGAACCCCTTTCAAAAGATTTGAGGATATTATTAAACTCAGAGACTGGTGGACTTAGGCCATCATAAATAGATTGAAATTCTGCCAGTTCAGCAGAAATTTAAATCTATCAATGTGCAGACTGGTTATACAGACTCCGATCTATCAACTGACTTCAGTACAACAATGGGAAATGTCGAACGATTTCTCTCTGTTCCAGCAATGTGGAGTGATTTCTCTCTCTGTGCCACAAATGTGGAGCAGTCTCTCTCTCTGTGCGGGCATCCCATCATTAACCCCCGCCGCGTGCCCCCCCCCCCCCCCGGGCTGCTCAGTCTAAAATGCCCGGGTCTATTTTTTGTCCCAGTCCGGGCCTGGTTGCATATTGTGTTAATTTCACCTTACATTACAAAGGAAGCTATATACAATAACAGCAGCTGTAGTCTAACTCAAACCCAAAAGAGATCTTCATATACTGTACATGAATTGCAATAAGCACTGTAACTGAACTGACCACATATGGTGCTTTGCAGAAGTATTCAATTGTCTTTGACTATTCCACAAAAGTAGACAATGAAGAATGAAATGCGATTTACTGTATTTATTGGCGTATAACACTCACTTTTTCGCCCTGCAAATCGTTTGCAAATAGTGTGTGTGTGTGTTATACGGTGATACAGCGAGAATCTCCTGTTTCCTCCACCTCTCCTTCTCTTCCTTCCTCCAGTACATTTTTATTACACACATATCCTATGTAAACCAAAGACTGTTAAAACTCGAAACCAGCTTTTCCAATTCCATAGAATTTCAAATAGGAATAACTTTGAAAATGAATCAACTCTTCCATTAATCTGATTCCAACAACCTCTCTAAACCATTCCAAAATATCATCATTATTTTATAATGCCCAGCATGTTATCTATATATATAAAACTCAACGTGTGTGTGTATGTATGTTCCAGCATCACGTCCAAACGGCTAAAGATATTAACATGAAACTTGGCACACATGTTACTTATATGTCAGCAACAAACATAGGATAGGTGGTTTAACCCTTACCCACCCCCATTTGCCATGGTCGGGGTTTTCCTTTAAAGTCCCATTCAACTCTATGGGAAATACATGTTACTTCATAACTTCCAAACGGCTGTAGATATTTCGATAACACTTGGTCACATGTTACTTATATGTTCAACTATAGGATAGTTAATTTATCCCTTAACTACCCCCATTTGTGAGGGTCGGGGTTTTTGTTTAAAGTCCCATGCAAATCAATGGGAAATGTATGTTCCCACATAACTTCTGTACGCCTGGAGATATTTCAATAATACCTGGTACACATATTACTTATATGCCAAATAAAAATATATGACAGTTAAATTAACCCTTACCTACACCCTTATATAAAAGATGGGTATATTTATATTACTATGATTTTCCTCCCCAAAAGGTTAAGATAGGAAGACCGGGCAACGCCGGGTATTCAGCTAGTATGTTATAAAATTGACAATTTCTTTCATCTCATGGATGATTTTTTTTTTTTTTTTTTATCATTCCCTATTACTTGTTTCTGTGGTTATTACCTTACTTACTCTGTCATTGTGTTTTGGTAGTCAGCCTTCAAGAAGCAGGATTGACTGCTTAGATATACTTTAATTTTTCAGCAACAGACATAACAATACTCTGAAATATGGTCATAGTATAGAATATTGTTTTTATAACTCAACTCTGATTGACACTTAATTTAACTTTAACTTTAATTTTAGCACTATTTTTGAAAGTTCCTTTGTCTTCATGATGCTGTTGGTTTAGACATATTTTTAAAGCTGAACTCCAGGCAAACAGTTAAATATGCAAATTAAATAAATCAATCAAACCTGTTTTACCTGCCAAATGAGTTGTACTTTTGTCCGTCCAGTCCAAAGAGTTGCACAGTTAAGCCCCATAGCACAGCTCTGTCTATAGCAGGGGAGGACACCTGAAAATTCTCTTTACTGAAAATTCACTTTCACCTACATATTCTCTTTCCCACTCAAACCCTGTGTATACCTCTTTGGCTCCTTGTGCTGCTTACCCTACCCCTCTTTGAGCTCTGCTGTACAAACTTTAAACTGCAAGGCTGAAACCAGATCAAGTTTAGCTCTTTAGCTGCATTTATTTTAAGGTCATGTGACACTTACATTGCACACTGCTGAACTACATTCAACTAATTAAAGGGATTGTAAAGGAAATTTTTATATTTTTTAAAAATAACAAACATGTTATACTTACCTCCACTGTGCAGCTAGTTTTGCACAGTGTGGCCCCGATCCATGTCTTCTGGGGTCCCTTGGTGGCTGTCTTTGGTCCTCCCTGCAAGAACTCCACACATTCATGCGAGCTTCCTCGCATTGTGTGGAGTCCTTGCGGGTGCGCTCCCGTGATACAGCGAGCGGCCATAGCCGCTCACTGTATCACTTGGCCCCGCCCCCCAGCTCGCCGCATCATTGGTTGTGATTGACAGCAGCGCGAGTCAATGGCTGCGCTGCTTCAATCGACCAATGAAGGAGCCATGAAACTGACCAAGATGACAGCGTGTTCACGTCGCGGGACTTTCGAGGGGTCAGGTAAGTAAACGTGGGGTGCTGGGGTGGCCGGTATTGTTGGAAGTTTTTTCACCTTAATGCATAGAATGCATTAAGGTGAAAAAACTTTTACCTTTACAACCCCTTTAAGTAGCTTTTGAAGGCACAGGATTTTTTATTATTTTGGATTTCATAGTAAAGAGGGGGAGTACTTACTGCATGGAACTAAGACTTTTAATGTATTATTATTATTATTATTATTATTATTATTATTATTGGAAGATAATATTGTTTTTTTTTGTTTTTTTTTTTGTTACTTTGACATTATACAATAAGGTAAAGAGATCAGTAAGAAATTCCCAGTGAAATAATTTTAATTCAGGGTTGTACTGAAATTTAAGTCCACAAAAGATGAATATAGAAGGCACTATAACAATCTAAAATATCCCAAAGTGGTTTCAGAAGGACAGGGGGCATTGAAGACCTTGACTGTAAGGATAGATTAGCTGAACTGTGTTTAATCACCCATGAGAAGAATAGGGGTAAGTTCTCAGTTTAGTCCAAACACAGGATCAGACCAAATTTTGCTTATTTAAGCACTTCTCTGAACGTCGGGCTCTTAGTTTGTTCAGCAAGAGCTAAACAACATATATAGTAGCGTTTTTCTACTGCTACTTTATATGACAGCTTCCTTCTTGAACTTTCAATGGTTGAAAGGAAACAGCAAGTGCCTGCACTCTCCTCTTGTGCACATCCCTGAATCAAGATTGGGCTCAGATTTCTTTATCTTAGAGCCCTTTCACACTGACAGCTCCCCAGAGTCAGCGGTCATTTTAGAGATGCATTTCGGATGCTATTGGTGTGCTTTTAACCCCTGCTAGCGGCCAAATAGAGGGTTAATAGCACCCCAAATGTCGAGGTGCTTTATAGGCACTTCGGGGTTGCTGCCCATTGATTTCAATGGGCAGGGGTGCTTTAGATCGGTGTATATACCACTCTTAAAGCACCTCAAAGAAGCTGCTTTCAGGACTTTTTTTTAAGCCCTGCCAGTGCAGTGCCCCAGTGTAAAAGCACTCTGGCTTTTTAAACTGGGATTCCAGGTAAGGCATTTTTCAGGCGCTTTATAGGCGCTATTTTTAGCACTAAAGCACCTGAAAAATGCCTCCAGTGTGAAATGGGTCTGAATGCATAAAATGCATTAAGGTAAAAAATGTGTACCTTTAGAACAACTGTAAGGTTTCAGTGCACCTATATTAATTCAGTCTGGCCTTCACTGAAATTCTGAGAATCCAGGGTTAATATTCAGCATTTGTAAGACAGGTCTGATACTTTCTTTCCCAGCATCCTCAGGGTGATTTGTTGCCATAGTAACTCATGCCAGAGGTGTGCTTTGAGAATAGTGCATCAAATGGACATTGTTAGAAAAGTACCCCATGGAGACAGACAGTTACAAAGAACTCTGCAGTATATCACCGTCAGCTCTTATCATTGTCATTCATTATCTCTGTATTTGTATTCCCCTATACAGAGTTCCCTTTACATCCCCCTTTTATTGGAATCCAACTGCAAAAGAAATGCCTGCATTATATAACATTATATTTTATATCCTCTTACATGGAGTTATTTTGCTTTACACCAAGGTACCTCGAACTGCTTGTTATTAAAGCTCTCTGTTCTACAACTGTAAGCATGCTATTATACTTCCCTGTGTGTCCTTAGAAAAAGTTTCCTGGTGTGTGATTATACCTTACTGCGTAATAGTATTTGACTCTATTACTACATTGCTTTCCATATCACCATGGATTCACATATTTTGTTATTACACAAAATTCAATTACCATGATTGCATTTCAATCTGTTAGTAGATTATACATCCTTTCTATTAAAAAAATATTTTCCACCTATTGAAAAAATAAAAATACAACCTTTTTAATCATATTTCTGCCTCAATAACTAAAGTTGCCACTTGATCTTCTAAACAATATTGATCCTGTTCCCACCTGTCCTGATTCTTACCTATTTAAAAAGGGGGGTGGTAAAATGCATGGAAGGTACTATTTAGTGAACATTTTGGCATATGAAAAAAGGCATAATTTATAAACAAATATTAAACAGATGGTTCAGCACCATCAACACTTTTAACATCTTTTTAATTGTACCCCAAAGTCTCATTGATCCTAGACGGATAACATAATAACACGTGGGTGGCAATTCCATATAAAATATCTAGTACAATCCAATAGGGGAATTAAAACTTATTAGGCTTCCAAGCATCGTATTTATTTATAATTGTAGTACAATTATGTGTGCATGGTAGCCATATTCTTTATATACCATAAGGCACCATGCACACTGGCTAAAAATACGTTGCTTCTACAGGAGTTTCATGTTCTGCCTGTAGAAGCAGCCTTATTTTATCCTATGTGTCCATGCACATTAGGACGTTTACAGGCATATTTTTAGCTCAACGTTTAGAGGCAGAAAAAAAACATTATTTTTTTGCGTCTCTGAGTTTTGGGGCAGAAAAAAAAGTAAAACTCTCATAAACTCCTCTAAACTCTCTATATGAGCATTTTTTACTCCCAATAGAACAGATGTTTTTTTAAGCCCTGTGTGCATGGGGCCTAATACTTCATAGAATAAGATATACAGTACAGTAACATAAGTCACATACTGTGTGGCAAACTCAAACAAAACAGAAAGAACATTAGTGGGCCTATGCCATTTCATTTTGGGGAAAAAGTGTTTTTCCTTGGGTAAACAACTACACAGTAAAATCTGTATATGTTTACTGTTTTACTTACCAAAAGATTCATAACTGGTTCAGCCAATCTTGTTTTTAAACACCTTAGCCCTACTTCACAGTGAGATGGATGATATACCAATGTCTTGGTTGAAAAGTGAATGCTTCTTGCAGGTAAACAGTAAACATTAAAAGTATGCATTTGAAATATGTATTTAGGTGTAACATATCAACTCTGAATCATAATGTAAAAAAAAAAAATATTATGAAAGCAATTTATATTTTTAGTTTGTTTTAACTTTCAAACTTAAACCCAGCCTACTAGTCAGCTTGTTCCTCTGTGCAAACCAACTATCAAAGTAAACCACCATTTATTGTGGCACAACGAAAGTGAATCCTGCAGATATATTTAATTTACCCTCACAGCATAAATAATTATTTTATCAAAAAAAAATCCATCAAATAAACGTCAAGAGCAACCAGAACTGACATGACTGGGTTTGTTTGTATTACATAGACACTGTCTGGAGTGGCCAGAACACCTGGGTGCTCTGAAATATACTGTACCTACTTCCAGGGTCTATTGGTATTTACTTCTAGTCCTGACCTTTATCATAGCCCAAATGTCTCTACTGATTGATTACTACAATGAGCAGCCTTACTGGTTAATATTAGGAAGGGAATAGGTGGGGCCAGGCTCCCAACCCAATTGACTCAGAAAGTGTATTTCAGAGCACCCAGACATTGTGAACACTCAAAGTGCTTAAACTCAAGAAGACAATGTTATGTAGAACACAAAAGTGGCTGTTTTGTGTTAACACCTTTATTACACATTTCAGACTTGGTTTACTTAGAGATGATAGCATTTAAAAAAATAGAAAAAGAGATATGTATTTAAGGAAGCATAATAGTTTGGGGTCTCATTTTATTTAATTTATTAATCTAGCTCATGGGTGTGCAACCTGTGGCCCTCAAGCTGTTGCAGAACTACAAGTCCCATGAGGCATTGCAAAGCTGATAGTTACAAGCATGACTCCCAAAGGCAGAGGCATGATGGGAATTGTAGTTTGGCAACAGCTGAGGGCCCCAGGTTGAGCACCCATGATCTAGCTGATAGTCCCCATGGAAGGCATCATATAACCACATGTGGGCCAATTTTTTTTTTTTTTTAATTCCATTGAAAGCACTTGAAAATTCTGAGTTTTAAAGTGTTCTGTTTGCTCCTGTGTTTAATGTGTAGACAGTAGTACAGATAGGTTATAGTGGGGTAGGCTTCAAGGAACCAAAAGCTTTCCATCAATCCACTACATAAACCATTAGAGACATCTGACAACAGAAGGTATTTACATGTCATCATTTTCATCACAAATAAGATGGTTAATTCTGCAAGGGTACTGGGCACTATAGATGGCCAGCTGGCCTGAAACAACTCCATGTTCTAAAGAATAAATAGTTTTATAACATTAACTTCAGCATATCTGTGCTACAAACTATTGGTTGTTAATGTACAGTTGGGCCAGGTCATAAACTAAACTATGCTTATATAAAGTATAAATGTCTTATATTTTGGATTTGTGGTGGAAGTGATGAACACCTTATTTTTTAAGAAAGCACTGCTGAGCTCTACAAAAAGATGAAAACACTAAATAAAAAGTTTTTTGAAGTACATTTGGGTCATACAATACACAATGAACTTGATCATTCTAAGGCCACGTTCAGTCCATCCGATGAGAATGGTCCGAAGGACCGTCTTATCGGTAAACCGATGAAGCTGACTGATGGTCTGATGTGCCTACACACCATCAGTTAAAAAAAAAACGATCGTGTCAGAACGCGGTGACGTAAAACACAACGACGTGCTGAAAAAAACGAAGTTCAATGCTTCCAAGCATGCGTCGACTTGATTCTGAGCATGCGTGGGTTTTTAACCGATGCTTTTGCATACTAACCATCGGTTTTGACCTATCGGTTATCAGTCCATTGGTTAAATTTTAAAGCAAGTTCTAAATTTTTTGACCGAAGGTTAACTGACCGATGGGGCCCACACACGATCGGTTTGGACCGATGAAAAGGTCCTTCAGTCCGTTTTCATCGGTTTTGACCGATCGTGTGTACGCAGCCTTAGTGAAACATGATGGACTACTAAAGAAAGAGAGTTACGCTTGAAAACATTCCACTGTCTTATGGTCATTGTTCATTCTGAAAGCACATGTATTATATATTGCCAGGATTTCCCCCCTAGGATTCAATAAGGCATGAATAGGTTAGTTGACTTACACTTATAAAGCACAATGAAGCTGAAGAAGAAGAAGAGGTTATCAAGATCTTAAAGTATGGAACATGGAAGAATAGTCATTATGTGAGTCATATTTGTATTTGTAAATATGTATTGTATTGATATCATATGGTCATTTTTAATTCTGGAGAGAAAATCAAAACTCATTTTGAATTCAAAAGGGAATTTTAGGCTATCTGCAAAACAGCAACTTAGATTTTGTCTTTTGGATTAGTACCCAAAGCCCTTGTATCTCCTCATTAAACTGTCCCATTTACTGAATACAAAGCAACCTAACATTTTCTGTAATGAATGTAATACTGGCATAAACAGAATACAGAAGAGAACACACTCCACTGGAGCGCTAAACATTTAAAATAAATCAGCTGTATATAGTGTATATAGTGGTTTTGTAAAATGTAATGTTTGGGCCTTGCCTGGGGTTAGTAAATCAACCCAATCACATGCAAGGACATTAAAAGGGATATTAACTTTCACATGCTTAGAAGATGGAAGTCAACAAAGCTTCACCTCATTCACTAAGTTAAAGGAGAATTCCCTTGCAAAGTAAACAGCCTGTGTGCCTTTAGATAATCAACTCCACTGACAGAAAGCAGATCATCTAGAATGGAATGGAAAAATATTGCAGTCAGGATCTGCACAGGCCTGTTAATGAGACCAGTCATAGATGGCTAGTGTAAACTTTAATTGAGCAAGAGACACTTAATGCAACCCTGTCGGAAACCTGTTGCAAAACAGTCTAGAATCAATACACATTTGTAAGTTTTGTTTTATTTGACCTGAAACTGCCCTTTCATACATCTTAAGCTCTCAAGTCTATCCATAATTCATAATTCTTACTGCAATGGAGATGCATTATTAAAAAAACAAATACCCTAATATATGGGAAGATACCAATCAGTTAGATCAAACACATCTATATTACTAGATTCAGTAGGCTGATGGAGTGCATTGGATCTTCTGGGCAATGCATGCATTCTACACTCAGCAAAATTATCAATGCAAAACTCTTGTGTTTGCCCCTATTTATCATGAGCTGAACTCAAAGATCTATGACTTTTTCTATGTACACAAAAAGCCTATTTCTCTCAAATACTGTTCACAATAGAGTTTTTTTTGCTAAACTCAATTTAAACAACAGAGGCATCTGCCTACAGATCCATTTCCTTGACCTTAACATTATTGTTAAGGATGGATGTTTGACCACTACCACCTACTTCAAGGAGACTAATCGCAATGCCTTTAGTCCGTTAACTAGCTGTCATCATGCATCATAATGCGGTCCCTAAAGGCCAATTTCAACTCATTAGGCGTAACTGTACTTCCATTCTTAATTACCAGCAGCAAGCTCTTATTTTAAAAACTAGGTTTCTGGACAAGTGCTATATTGAGAAGAAGATTGACGAAACTATTAGAAATGTTGGGGACCTTATGCTAAATGGTTCCAGAAGGGCTAACCAAGTACGAAATAACAAATTTGGATGCTCCATGATCACTGTGTATTCCAATCAACATTTTTCCATTAGGAAAATGTTTAATAAGCATTGGAACATATTAAAAAATGATAAGATATTAGGTCCAGCTATTCCTGACTGACTGGAAGTCATTTATAGAGGAGCTCCCTCTTTGCGTCATAGCATCGCTCCCAATGTAATTGACCCCCCCCAAATGGTTTTGTTCTTTCAGTCAATGAAGGTTTTTTGCAATATTTGTCATATTAACTCTTTCAGAGGGCGTAAATGTGAAACCTTCCACTCCACTCAGACTAACAGGTCCTACAACACAGAGTAATTTATCACATGCTCTACGGAATGTGTTGTATATCTGATTCAATAGCCATGTTCCAAACAGTATATTGGACGCACTAAAAGAGCTTTACATGTACGTATGGATGAACATGTACTGTAGCAAATATTAAATGCGGGGTTACCAAACACAATTTATCGAGGCATTATGCCAAACATCATGACAAAAAGCTTAAAGGGACCCTTTTTTTTACCCATTGACAAAATTTGTCCCCATTGAAGGGCTATTAATAAGATTGGATCAATCTCTAGGCTGGCAACAAAATGGATTTTTGATATGAGATCTTATGTGCCCCTTGTTTTATTAATAATGCTTAACCACTTGCTTACTGGGCACTTAAACCCCCCTCCTGCCCAGACCAATTTTCAGCTTTCAGCGCTCTCACTCTTTGATCGACAATTACGCGGTCATAAAACACTGTACCCAAATTAAATTGTTATAATTTTTTTCACACAAATAGAGATTTCTTTTGGTGGTATTTGATCACCTCTGCAGTTTTTACTTTTTGTTAAAAATAAATAAAAAAGCTGTGGCATGTATCCTGTGATCCTATTTTTACAATAAAAAGCAATATTTTTTGGAGTGCGGCTGTCCAGACATTTCCCTTCATTTTGCATTACTATATGCATTGCCAGCACCCATGGCTTCAGATCCAGTGAAGAGGTTCATCATTTGTATCTTCTATCTTGAGCGGTGACTTTCTTTCTCTAGGTGACACTGAGAGGTGGCACTGATGGGTGGTACTGAAGGGCATTGATAGGTGGCACTGAGAATTGTCACTAATAGGTGGCATTGATAGGTGGCACTGATAGCTGGCAGTGATGGGCACTGATAGGTTGCAGTGATGGGCACTGATAGGTGGCAGTGATGGGCACTAATGGGTGGCAGTGATGGGCACTGGTAGGTGAGACTGCTATGCAGCACTTCTAGGTGGCACTGATGAGGCACTGACTGGCACCACTGGTGGGAATTGATAGGTGGCAGTGATGGGTACTGATAGGTGGTACTGGTTGGCACTGACAGGTGGCACTGGTGGTCACTCTGGGCACTGACATGTGTCACTGGCAGGGGGCATTGGTGTGCACTAATGAGGCTGATGTGCCTCTTCCACTAGGGACCGATGTCCTCTATGCAGGAGACGGTGATCGGCTTTTTTTTTCTCCTCACGCTATCAGCGCGAGGAGAAAAAAAAGATTGCCGAGCATTGTTTACATCATGTGATCAGCTGTCATTGGCTGACAGCTGATCACATGGTAAGGGGCCAAGTGATCACAGCGTGTGCAAAGGGAAGGACGGACGTCTATTGACGTCCTCCCCGGCAATTGGGGTCCGCACTGTAGTCGTCATTCAGCTATAGCCAAGCTATAGCTGAATGACGACTACAGTGGTTAAAATCAACTTTTAGCCCTTAATTTTAAACATATTTTTATTGTTTTATATGTTCTATATGCGCCAATATATATATATGAATATTTATTGTAACCTCTGCATTTCATATGTGTTACTATATGCCTTTTATAATTTTAAGTTCATCACTTATGTCCATTTAGATATTTCTGTATGCGACGTCTAGCTCGGCTTCCATCACTTGCTAATTGCTGTGGCCTAATGTTAGAGTTTTTACTAGTGTTACCATGTTCTGCCAAGCGAGCAAAGGAAGCTTGAGGAGACGCCGCTATTTGATCAATGATGGTACACTGCGCATAAAGAATTTTATCCGGTAAGTGCATTTTGCTTAAGTTTATTAAATCACATACTTAAATACTACACTATGGGAGCCTATTTTGTTTATGTTTTCGAGTGACCAGGATCTAGCAGCTCCAGAAATCCATACAGGTTTTTGGGAGACCGAATTCCCAGTGTCTGGTGAGACCGCCTCGGTGGTCAATTGAGTCGGTAAGGAGAATATATACTCACTCAGGTGTAAAGCAACATGGAGGAGGGATCTCTCTTCACGACTTTTCCTTGATATCTCGTTTCTACACCTGTATGAGAATCTACCAGTTAACCCTTTATCATATGATTATCCAATTTGGACTGTGCTCCAGTTTCTCAACATTCATCCTTGGGACTCTGCCTTAGTCTTTTTCTCAGACTTTTTTCACCATTGCATGTGAGAATTATTATTGCTTTTATATGGTGTTAGGTTATTTTGATATATTTTTTAATAATTTATACAGTCGAGATAATCCATCCACCTCACAGGTGTGGCATATCAAGATGTTGATTAGACAGCATGAATATTGCATAGGTGTGGCTTAGGCCAGACACAATAAAAGGCCACTCTAAAATGTACAGTTTTACTGTATTGGGGGGGGTCAGGGGGGGGGGGGGTCAGTATCTGGTGTGACCACCATTTGCCTCACGCAGTGCACCACATCTCCTTCGCATAGAGTTGATCAGGTTGTCGATTGTGGCCTGTGGAATGTTGGTCTATTCCTCTTCAATGGTTGTGCAAAGTTGCTGGATATTGGCAGGAACTGGAACACGCTGTCGTCTCCAGAGCATCCCAAACATGCTCAATGGGTGATATATACGGTGAGTATGCTGGACATGCAAGAACTGGGATGTTTTCAGTTTCCAGGAATTGTGTACAGATCCTTGCAACATGGGGCCGTGCATTATCATGCTACAACATGAGGTGATGGTTGTGGATGAATGGCACAACAATGGACCTCAGGATCTCATCACAGTATATCTGTGCATTCAAAATGCCATCAATAAAATGCACCTGTGTTTGTTGTCCATAGCATACGCCTGCCCATACCAAAACCCCACCACCACTACAGGCCACTCGATCCACAACGTTGACATCAACAAACTGCTCACCCATACAACACCATACATGCTGTCTGCCATATGCCCTGCACAGTGAAAACCGGGATTCATCCTTGAAGAGAACACCTCTCCAAAGAGCCAGACACCATCAAATGTGAGTATTTGCCCACTGAAGACGGTTACGATGACAAACTGCAGTCAGGTCGAGACCCTAATGAGCTGCTGCAACAATCGGTTTGAATAACCAAAGAATTTCTGCACAAACTGTCAGAAACCGCCTCAGGGAAGCTCATCTGCATGCTCGCTGTCCTTATCGGGCCTCAACCTGACTGCAGTTCATCATAGTAACTTACTTGAGTGGGCAAATGCTTTTCAGAACCCCCGACCCCCCCAATTCAGTAAAACTGCACATTTTAGAGTGGCCTTTTATTATGGCCAGCCTAAGCCACACCTGTGAAATAATCATGCTGTCTAATCAGCATCTTGATATGTATGCCACACCTACTGTATGAAATGGACGAATTATCTCATCAAAGGAGAAGTGCTCACTTACACAGATTTAGGCAGATTTGTGAACAATATTTGAGAGAAATATGCCTTTTCGTGTACATAGAAAAAGTCGTAGATCTTTGAGTTCAGCTCATGATAAATAGGGGCAAATACAAAAGTGTTGCATTTATAATTTTGCTCAGTGTATTTATCCAATGTTTGATCACTGAAAAATTATAATTTAATTCAGTGCAATTATTTGTTGGATGGTAGATTGGGAAACATGGTTAGATGGAAATATGTATAACTGTAGACTAGTTGGCATTGAGGGAGAGTTTGGAGCATAACAAAACACTTAAACACCCCTTCATCACCCCCCTCAGACCCTTTGATGGGTTATGTTACTTCTTTAAATGCCCTCTTTAGGGACCAGAAAAGATTGCTGCATTCACAGCTCAGCAGTTCTCACCACCATCAAAATGATGAAAGGTTGCCAGGATTCATTTATGTGAGCCAATGACTCTGATGCCTCAGACTACATGAAACCAAAGACTTGGCAAACTCATTAAATTGATATTTTAAATCTTTAAGCTGAATCTCTAAATGTGAGCACATTTGAAGAAAACTGCATATTTCCAAAAGCAAAATAATAGTAATATATACAAAACAACACATTGTTTGGGACAGCCAAGACTCTACTATTGAATGTGTGCCGGTATTCCTATTTAAAGCGCACTTTATGCACAGTATGCACTTTCCTTTCAGTCAACAAATTTTAAGGTCCTATTCACACCATTGCATTGTAGTAATGTACTGATTACCACATTGCTGTGGTGCTATTCATTGTGAATGGCACCACAATGAACCTTACAAATGCATGTGCATTGCAACACACCGCAGCAAAATACCACCCACAGTGTTCTGTACATTACACTGTACTGTGGGGAAATGCAACCTACTCCATTTTTGAATATGTTGCGGTGCATTTCATCCCAGTCATTTTGAATGTTCTGTTCAATGCACCACAACACAACATATGTGAACACATGACAATGCCAGAGTTGCAGTGCACAGCTCTGCAGTGCACAACTTTCACATGAATGTTGCCTAAATGATTGTGTTGTATTTAAGTCACATCAACTTAAAGTGGGGGTTCTGCGGGAATGTCTTTTTTTTTTTTTTTATCGTTCTTGCGCTCTTACCTTACTCAATCTGCTACCCTCGTGAGCCATTCTTCTAGCCGCCAGGATCGTCATTGTCCAGGAAAGGATGTTTTATAAAAATGAAAGATGGACGTTTCCATCTTAATTGTGGGCACTCTGAAGCCCTCCTGGATTTGCTTCAGGGGAAATGGCGGAATTGTATCCGCCCTCGTCACATGACCGGCTGGAAGAGTCATGTGACGTGCTGAAATCACGCGAGACTACGTCTGCTGAGGTATAGAGAATGATCTCCTGGGCAGCGTCATGCTGTGCTCCCAGGAATCATTGCGGCGATCGCAGGCGAAGCGACACACCAACTCCCGCGGGATTGAAACCAGGAAGTGCCTGGTGAAGATGTCAGCAATAAGGTATGGGAGCATTTTTAATCATTTTGGACAGCGAACTGTTGTAACAGCCAGTCAGCCCGTGTGTTTAAGGCTGACTTGTAAAATCGGGTGAACCTCCACTTTAAGAAGCCCCATCGCCAATGTTTATAAATGTTATAAACTTATTATAGCAGAGCTCATAGGGTCTGTTCTGGTAAAATAGTTGTTGCTACCAGTAATATTCTGAGACAATAAAGGAAGTAGAAAAACAGAGCTACATGGAATAAACTTAAAACACAATTGTCAAAGAAATAGGTATGCTGACTACTTACTAAACAACCTTCATTTTTAAGTCTGAACTCCACTTTCCTGTTACAGGCAAATGTGCAGGAGGTTTAAATATGACTGTGCAGTTCAGTAGGCATTAGAAACAAACCCGGTGCATTTTGTAATGTCACTGATTTGTTCAATACAAGGCTATCAGAGGACACAGGAATAGAGTACTGCAGTGTAAGGACATGCATCAATTTCAATAATGTATCTTAAGGCATTTCTTAGCAAAAATGTGTCAAATTATAACATGCATGGGGTATAAGGCACAGGACTATAAAACAGATACAGCAGTGTCAGACAACATTTAGGCTTTGAGGTGATGTGCATCTAGAACCATATGACATTTCCAATGTAACTTTGTAACTTTTCTGCTTTTTCAATGTAACTCCATCTCCCGTAGCACATTAGGATTAATATCAATTGTACAGGTAAAACTTAACTGTCTTGGGAAATTATAAATATAGGTACCTTCTGTCATCTTCCACTTGTACCCCTATAGAATGAAATTCTCTCCTGCTCTTTCCTTCTGTGTCTGAATCTGAGATGGTCTCAACCTGCAAAAATTGAAAGCCGTTGAGTCATTCATCAATTGCATATACATTTTATGAAATACAGTATTTTCTGTCATAAAGTCATTTAATCTAAACCAGCCACTCCTTGCACAATATTTTTTATAAGTAACATAACAGCAAACTGATTTTTCACATTAGAAGAGACATTAATTGTCGTTACTTATAGGTCCACCATGTACCCCAAAACCATGCATTAAAAAACTTTTCCAATCTACCTATTATTAGTCATTATAACCAACTATGCACAAAACTGAAAAAAAAATGGGGATTAAAGATCACCAAGAAACCTTATTAAGGAACACTCTGGCCTTAAAAAAACACAAATTGATATACAAAACTACCACTAGTTCAAACATTAAAAACTGACAACGCTGTCAAACAACACCTCATACACCACCACACACAGTCCACACTGCAAAAAGTCTATGGGGATACATGGGCTCTTCCACAGACAGTGGGATAAAAAGGATGAGATTATTCCAATGGTAAATCACTCTATCCACAGAGACCAACCCTTGAATTTCTCCAATCGAAGCTGAGTGTTCAATAGAACTGCAATAAGGGTATTGCAGCCTGGATGGGGAGATAAGGGTGGGATGGCAATAGGAGTAGCTGGCTATACCTTGAATGAGATCTATGGATAAATAGCATATCCAGTCACAAAAGTTGGTGTAATTCAACCCCCCGACAGGAGATTCACAGCCACATGTCGCTGGGTGAATAAAGACTGGTGAGGATGCAACACATAAATCCCATATAGCTATCACTGGGCAGCATGTAGTTGGTAATTCATCAGTATGCTCACCACCTCTTGCCTCACAGAAGGCTGGGTTGTAACAATTCCTCGTGCTGGGTGTAGTCAATGCTTGCCAGTTCCATTTACATAGTCTAATAGCCCTTCGGTCACCTATCAGCAAACTTCTTCAGAGCATGGAGGGACCAGTGGGTCAGGTCTTAAATATTCCACCATGAACTGACATATTCATTTACAGCCACCAGGTGTCCTCAGTGTACAATTCCCTCACAGATGCTCACCACCATTCACTTTAAATACGAAGTGCATTATCAAGACACATGAATACGAAATCTGGATGGGAGACTTTTACCAGTCTAATTAAACTATCTAAGCAGCCTTAATAAAGTTAAAGTTAAATGTCACTCAATAAAGGTAATAACAAGGAGAGCAGGCCCAAGAAAAGCAAATGGGGCATATGGAAGCAGTGGCGTAGCGTGGGTTGTCAGTGCCCGAGGCAGGGCAAGAGATTTGTGCCCGCCTAACCCACGGATTTTTAGCACTCTCTGAGTCTCTTCCACTAGTACAGTAGTACTCTGACCAACCTGATTCCTACACCGACCTACCTGATCACTATACTAACCTACCTGATTCACACATTGACCACTAAACTGACCTATCTGATTGCTATACTGACCTGATTCCTATACTGATCTGCCCTCCTCCTTCCCCCCAGTCTCTGCACGGTCACAATCCCTGGGATCATCATGGATGGTCTTAAGTTACATTTACTCACTGCTGTGTCAGTGTTACCGCTGGCCTAAGACAGGACTGCACAGCAACTTATTTCTCATAGCGAAGCGGAAGATCTCACAGTCTCCTGCCACCTGTCGCTGCGCCTCTCTAAATTTTGCGCCCATGGCAACCTCCCCCCTGCCCCCCCCCCATGCTACGCCACTGTATGGAAGAGCAAACAATAAAAAAACTACAGAAATTACAAAAAATTGCTTAAACTGCAAAAATATTAAGAGGTTCAAACAATATAACAAAAATAGCAACAGGGATGGACCCATCATGCGAAGCCCAGTGGTGATCTCCAACAGAGTTTACACTTCTAAAAACACAGATAAATTAAACTCAATGTTTAATCCTTTTGGCACCTTAGAATCCAACAAAAAGATCCACATCTTCTCCTACAGTAATAATATGTTGTCAAAAATGTGTAGCGGTAGGTTCATGACGTAACTACCTTTAACTTTCAAACCACTTGGGTTCCCATTATGAATGTGTTTAAAATGTGCTCACCTATCCAGGTTTTTTAAAGACCTCTTGGTTTTACCAAAATAGATATAAAAATTTGGTGTATATTGCACTGACATATATCTAGTAGCAGCCAGCACAACACTAAGACAAGTGTAAATCAAGGAATACGTAAAAAGTGAAATTATGTGCAGCGCTCAAAACATGATACAAACTAATGTACACTGTGCAATGACCACAAAAGCTAATAATAATGAAAATAAGATGTGACATTCACACCCAGCCTAGGTGAGGACACAGACAATAGAACCAGTGAAGAGGCTTACCGGAGTGAGAGGACTGAAATGGGCCTATGCTCAGTGAGTCAACAAGGCTTATGGTGCAACCACCAAAATATAGGACCTCCACGTCTGGGTTCCAGATCAAGTTGTAAGGCAATCCAATTGGTCAAGAGATGTCACCAAGAAATAGTCTTCAAGTGTTCAAAATAGCATGACCCAAAATGAAAATACTCCACATAGTGTGAGTCCGTATAAACGTAAAATGCAGGCCCCTCTCAATTGTTGATACATGGCACCCAAGAATTGGAAGAAGTTGTGGTTGAGCATGAATTTTAATGTCTCAACCACAAATTCATTATGGGTCCCAAGCAGTGGAAACTTTTTACCAAAAAAATGCGCCACCCCCCGGAGGCTCCACTCATGAGGTATTGACGTATACATTTTGAGAGCACCAAACAATTTAATATCAGACAGTTCATAAATTGATCTACCACAAGGGTGATCTATATGCTCACTTGTCCATGTGTGAAAAGGCCTATATTGGTAAAACCAGAGATCTTTAAAAAAATGGATAGGTGAGTATATCAACAGTATTAATAACATTAATAAAAAAGATAATAAAAAAGAGGGTGAACACCCCCTGGCAGCACATTTCAAACACTTTCATAATGGAAACCCAAGTGGTTTGAAAGTTAAGGGTATTTATGTCTTGAACCTCCCGCTAAGCAGGGGGGAATTTGACACCATATTATTACAGAAGGAGAAGATGTGGATCTTTTTGTTGGATTCTATGATGCCAAAAGGATTAAACACAGAGTTGAATTTATCTTTGTTTTTAGAATCATAGACTCTGTGATCACCACTGGCATGGGCTTTGCGTGATGGGTCCATCCCTGTTATCGTTATTGCTAGCTTGTTTTGATATTTATGCCATTTTAGCTATTTTCTGTAATTTCTGCAATTTTTCTATTGTTTGCTCTTCCATATGCCCCGTTTGCTTTTCTTGGGCCTGCGCTCCTTGTTATTTCCTTTATTGAGTGACAATAAACTTTACATTTATTAAGGCTGCTTAGATAGTCTAATTAGACTGGTAAAAGTCTCACATCCAATTTTCACGTGTCTTTATAATTAAGTGAGATCGTGTGGATAGCTCTTCATATGCACTTTGTATTTAATGTGAATGGTGGAGAGCATCTGTGAGGGAAGTGTACACTGAGGACATCCGATGGCTGTAAATGAATATGTCAGTTCATGTGGGAATATTTAACCTGACCCACTAGTCCCTCCTTGCTCTGAAGAAGTTTGCTGATAATTGAACGTAACCGGTGATCCTGCCTGACCCACCCTTCCACCCCACCCATCTATTGAGAAGCAGGCTGGCTTTGCAGAACGTCAATCCTCCCAGGCTATTGGACTATGTAACTGGAACTGACAAGCATGGACTACACACAGCGCAAGGATTTGCTACAACCCCTCCTTCTGTGAGACAAGAGGTGGTGAGCATACTGATGAATTAGCAGCTACTTGCTGCCCAGTGATTGCTATATGGGATTTATGTGTTGCATCCTCACCAATCTTTATTCACCCAGCAAAATGTGTATGTGAATCTCCTGTTGGGGGGGTTGACTTACACCAACTTTTGTGACTGGTTCTGCCGATTATCCATAGACCTTATTCAAGGTATAGCCAGCTATTCCCATTGCCATCCCACCCTTATCTCTCCATCCAGCCTGCAATACCCTCATTGCAGTTCCATTGAACACTCAGCTTCAAATGCATTCTATGTGGATTGTTATAACCTTAGATTGGAGAAATTCCAAGGTTGGTCTCTGTGGATAGAGTGATTTACCATTGGAATAATCTCATCCTTTTTATCCCACTGTCTGTGGAAGAACCCATGTATCCCATGAGGCCTCGTACACACGACCAAGGAACTCGTCTGAAAAGTCACATCGTTTTCCTCGACGAGTTCCTTGTTAGGCTTGTCGAGGAACTCGACAAGCTTGCTTTGCGTACACATGGTCAAGACAAAATCTCCTCGTTCTCAAACGCGGTGACAAAAACACATACAATGACAGGGGAAGTTCGATTCCACTGGCACAACCCTTGGGGCTGCTTTTGCTAATCTCATGTTACTGCGTGTTAAGTAAAAGTTTGGTAAGAGACGATTTGCACTTTTCAGTCTGTTACAGCGTGAAAAATGTGTTATCTCCATTACAAACGCTACTTTTACCGAAGGTGCGCTCCCATCTCATTCTTTATTCTGAGCATGCGTGGGTTTCTTAGCATACACACGCTCGCGTTTCTCGACAAAAACCAGGGCGACGAGGAACACGATGAGGAAATTGAGACTCCCGTCGAGGAAAAAGAGAACTTGTTCTCTTTTTTCCTTGTCGAGTTTCTCGACAGTTTCCTCGATGAAAAACGTACACACGACCGGTTTTCTAGGCAAAAAAGCTCTCCCACCAAGTTTCTTGATGGATTCTATCGAGGAAAACGGTTGTGTCTATGAGGCCATAGACATTTTGCAGTGTGGACTGTGTGTGGTGGTGTATGAGGTGTGTTTCCGGCAGTTGTTTGACAATGTTGAAAATTTTTGTTTGCACTATTGGTAGTTTTTTTGTATCAATTTATTTAAAGGGTCACTAAAGGAAAAAAAATGTTTTGCTGAAATAACTGTTTACAGGGTATAGAGACATAATAGTTAACTGATTCCTTTTAAAAATGATTAAAAATAGATAAAAAACAATCATATAATGTACCTACAGTTTAGTTTAGTTTTTGCTGTTGTTTCCTGGTTCTCTGATGTACAGAGCCAGAAAACCAATCGAGGGCAGCGATGCTTTGTCTAAAACCCCTCAGCACCAATCCAGTTTCGTTTTACACACAGTAATCACACCTCCTAGATTAGTCACCACAGTGAGAAATCTCCCAGTACTGTGGTGATCAGGAAACAGACAACCAGGAAGTGTCCAGAACAGAGAGGAATTACAGCAACATCAAAGCAAAAACGAACAATGAGGACATGAAACCAGGACTGCAGTAAGGTAAAGGAAGCTATTTAGCTAAAAAAAATCCTTTAGTGACCCTTTAATCATTTTCATTAAAGTTGTTTTTTTAAGTCATGAGTTTTCCTTAATAAGGTTTCTTGGTGATCTTTAGCCCCCATTTTTTTCAGTGTATTCATGACTTAAGGAACCACACCTGTTAATTTAGGTGGGGGCCCCAGCATAGGGATACGGTTCTAACCTTGAACTACCCCTGTGCATCAACTAATTATTTAGTTTATGCACAAAACTGATAGAAAGCCAACACTAAAAAGGGAGTCAACTTTGACAGAAAACTGTTGATCACATAGAATTGCTAGTGATGGGTTTAATGCTGTAAAAAGAAAATAATATAATGTTGCAAAGCTCCAATGCTCCGATTCAGTTAGAATAGGGATGATGACTAATGCATGGAAATTAGTTTTCAACTATTTATATTTAAGAAAAAGAAATGTACTGAATTCAGAAGTGAAAGTCTTGCACAAGTAAAAATAAAGGAATATAAACTCATAAAACCAATTCTACAAGACATAAATTGAGAGGAGAATGGACAATTCCAAACAGGTGATTTATAGAATACAATACAGTGGTGGTAATAGCAAGGAATTAGAGACAGGCTTCCTGCTGCTGCTGTGCTGGACTTTGTGCTGGCAGATAAAAGTATATGCATATTACGTCTAAATGGATGGATCAGGAATATTACTATTATTTGCATTTACATGCCTAACAAGAACATGTGGAGAGAAAGTGAAGCACAATTTTTACAACACATTGGAAGCTGTAAATGCAGGAAAGTCAAAGCATGATAGTAGTGGGAAATTGGAAGATAGGGATGCACTAACAGGAAAAATGTAAGAATGTAACTGTAAGAAAAGCCTTTATGAAGTGAGTATTATTATTGATATAGATAGTAGTATTCCTATTCAAATGTACATACTTCATCAGTTCTAATGAGTGTCAGGAACATAAATGAAAGAACTTGTGAAAGCACACAGTACTATTTAAGCAGAGTAATAATTATATATTGGCAGCTGGTATATGCGTAAAGGTCACCGATCCACAGGAAATGCGGAGGTGCAATGAATCCAGCAGGTCCAGAGAATAGAGGGTATCCATATACTAGAACAATGACATGATACATGTATTAGACATAAAAAAACAAATTAGCAACTCTTGCAAAGGAATAGCGTATTTGAGGCCAGAAGATGATACTTGGTGGTAGCCTGCATGCCGTGGCCAGTGGTGGAGCTGGAGTACAGTTTTTGGTGTCTGTCAGTTCATCCAACAGGACTCACTCCAAGGATCTCAGGGGAAGTGGCCATCTCTGTATCCTGATCGCACCTCTGGGAGAAAGGGGGCTAGGTGATGCAGTTTAAAGATACATTCGCTGTTTTCAAGGAGACAGTGATTGCCATTTGACCTGATATGCTCAGAGTATGTCCTGTCAGAAGAACTGACAGCCACCAACAACAACTGTACTCCAGCCCCTCGACTGGCAATGGTGTGGGGGCTGCTATTGTCTGCCTTCTTATAGTCTGAAATGCGTCATCCCTTTTACAAAAGATTGTGAGTTACCAATTAGTTTATATACCCGGTGGATATACCATTTTGTTGCCCCCTGATCTTTCTCTTATATTGTGTCAAGAACCCCAGCATAGGTAACTCAGCCATCTTAATCCAGTCACTGAGTTTTGAGATATGTTGTCAGAACTAAGTAGAACAGGAGAAGCTGCTTGGATTAGTAGTGAACTGTCTTAAAACATTACAAGCCCATCTGAATGTGACTAACTACTTCTACTAGCTATACTATGACCTGGATAACTGAGAACATTCACAGACATAATATTATTGATGACAAAGCCATTGATTTTCCAATCAATTGTAGCTGATAATTAACATCACAATTTTCCCCCAGGAAACTTTACACAAAAAGACAAAAGGATCATGTCAGGGTGACAAGAAAGACACATCCCATGATGACAGACTGCAAATAAAAGTCACGAATCCAGGATGTGCACAGTTGTAGGGGAGCAGATTGAGATTCAGATCACTACATGGCACAGACCACAAATAGCAGTAATTAGATGAAGAAAAACAGGCGAATATTAGGATATGATGTGGAAAATTAAAAGAAGATGATGTATCAGTGGCATTCAAAGAAGCAATAGAAGATTAATAAAAGATTCTGTGAACAAGTAATGAATTAAAAGGAAAGTAGGCAGCTGATGGGAGATGATGGACGAATACAGCATTGGAAGAAACATTTTAAAGAACTTTTCAACAAGGGCAAAAATGAAAAAATATTAATAGTGTAAAAAATATGCAGATAATAATAAAGAGATGAAATAAAGAGTACGGCAATGTGCAATTCCATCAACAATGGGAGAATTTGAAGAGGCAATACAGTCTATGGAGAACAACAAAGCAGCAAGAAAACAACAACAAAAAAAAAAACAATACCATTGAGATATGGATTATGTATGTCAGTTTGGGAGAAAAAAAGGTTACAAGGTGCAATGAAAAAACACTATATTTTAACATTTCCTTAAAAAGGAATAACCAATCATGAAAGAAAATTTAACTGTATTAAAACAAATTAAACAGTTCTTTCTTTTCTGTGTCAAAATATTATTTTTGGGAAAAGATCATTTTAAACAACTGAACCCATGATCAGGAATTCTGCCTATATGGCTAGCATTTCAATATGTTCTCTGGGGTAATGTAAGAAGTGGGACTTTGCTTTGACCCCTGTACTTATTTTTATATTGGGGAACATTAAAATATGTTTTAGGTTTACCTTATCCCTTATTCTGGTTCTGTTAGTGGATGGGCCCCTCTAGGTCCTTACTTACAATCAGGGCTATTTTTCTGCTGGAATGCGGCGGAACGCCATTCTGGCACCTATGACAGGCAGTCCTCTCTGTTCTGACCTGTCATAACACACACACACTAGCGCTGCGCACCCAGGGCTGCTGCATTCGCGTTCTTAGGGTCCAAGCATGGCAACATACAGCTTCCTGTAATGATTCAGGAGGCAGCTTCAGTCCCTGCCTATTCTTACACTGTAGCATGGAGAGAAACTCCGCCCAGCTACAGTTCTGACAGCTCCTCGATTGTCTGAAAAGCCTGCACATACCACATTGGCTGGAGCACTGATTGGCGGTGGAAGAGGTGAGGGAGTCCTGAATGAAAAACGGGGGGGGGGGGGAGCCCTCCAGACACTCAGTTCAGGGAAAGAGGATAACTGTGAAAAAAGGGGGGGGTGATTGTGCAGGGAGAACTGTGAAAATGTGTGGGGGATTTGGCCATGGAGGAGAACTGGAAAATGTGGTATACACTGCGCTGCCAATAAAGAATGCAGCTGCTAACATGGAAATTTTATGAATAAAAAAAGCAAAAAGCAAAAATGTAAGGAAAGTGTAGCGCTTAGACAATATATCGTGACAATAAACATTGAATATACGTTATAGTAATTGAATACTACATATACTTGTAAAAAATTATGTGCAACAAAAATAATGAATATGAATAAAGTCCATATAAATTGAGAATCCGCCGAGTGAATAAGTGAAGAATAATAAAAAAAAATTGAATGCTGACTTCTTCCGTGTATGGTGATAACCCGCCACCAATAGAAATGAAGGCTTACCGGAACAAATGGACTTAGGGGGACGTATGCCACCGAAAGTCTAAACAGGCTTATGAGATAAGGTTCCCAACCGTAGGAGAAAGAATCATGCTGATATACACATCCTGGTCTCTGATGGATGACACTTCAAAAAGCAGGAAAGCTTACGATGGAAGGGAGAGTCCCAGAACTTATCTCTCAGATGGTATCAATGGTATAAAGCAGTGTTTCTCAACTCCAGTCCTCGAGGCGCCCCAACAGGTCATGTTTTAAGGATTCCCCTCAGATGAAATGGCTGTGGTAATTACCAAGGCAGTGAAACTGATCAAATCACCTGTGCAAAATAATGGAAAGCCTGAAAACATGACCTGTTGGGGCGCCTTGAGGACTGGAGTTGAGAAACAATGGTATAAAGAGATAGGAGAGAAGAGTGGCCACATAGCGTAATCTTGTTTGATTCAATTAAAACATTATTAAACAGCTGTTACACTTACATGTATTCTGAAATAACACGCGTGTATACACAAGTGAGGCGGCAGTGGGTCGACTCCACTGCCGCCTCACTTGTGTATACACGCGTGTTATTTCAGCATACATGTAAGTGTAACAGCTGTTTAATACATTTTTTAATTGAATCAAACAAGATTACGCTATGTGGCCACTCTTCTCTCCTATCTCTTTATACCATTGATACCATCTGAGAGATAAGTTCCGGGACTCTCTCTTCCATCGTAAGCTTTCCTGCTTTTCGAAGTGTCATCCATCAGAGACCAGGATGTGTATATCAGCATGATTCCTTCTCCTACGGTTGGGAACCTTATCTCATAAGCCTGTTTAGACTTTCAGTGACATACGTCCCCCTAAGTCCATTTGTCCCGGTAAGCCTTCATTTCTATTGGTGGCGGGTTATCACCATACACGGAAGAAGTCAGCATTCAATTTTTTTTATTATTCTTCACTTATTCACTCGGCGGATTCTCAATTCATATGGACTTTATTCATATTCATTATTTTTGTTGCACATAATTTTGTACAAGTATATGTAGTAATTCAATTACTATAACATATATTCAATGTTTATTGTCACGATATATATTGTCTAAGCGCTACACTTTCCTTACATGGAGGAGAACTGGGAAAGTTTATGTGTGTGGGGGGATTTGTGCAGCAAGGAGGGGGGGTGTACATTTGTCCAGAGAGGAGAGCTGAAAAGGGAGCTTTGTACAGAGCTAAGAGCTGCAGAGGGCAGAAGGCAGGTTGTACAAAGTGAGGGATGTGGAGGGGGAGGGCAGGGCAGGTTGTGTAAAATGAGAGCTGTGGGGCAGGTTGTGCAGAGGTGAGAGCTGCAGGGGAAGCTGGGGGTGCAGAGGTGGGGGGCAAAGGTGAGAGCTGTGGATTGGGGTGAGCTTTGGATGGGGGTGCAGAAGGGGAGCAGAGATAATTTGGATGGAGGTGCAGAATTGAGTTGTGGACTGGAGGTGTAAGCTGTAGTTATAGAGGGGCACAGAGGTGTGATGTTATATGGGGGGGAGGTGAGTTGTGGATAGGGATGCAGAGTGGAGCTGTGGACAGGGAAAGAAAAGGTGACCTGTGGATGAGGGTTGCAGAGGTTGGGTGTGGATGGGGGACAAAGAGGTAAGTAAAGAGATAAGCTGAAGTGGGGATTTGATGGTTACTTTTGGGGATACTTGAGGGGGAAGACCAGGGAAATTTGCTGGGGAACAGTAAGACCCCTTTCAAACTGGGGCAGTGTGGGCATTAGCGGTAAAGAGCTAGAACTGACGGCGCTTTACTGCTGTTATAGCTGCTCTTTGGAGCCACTAGCGGGGTGTGTTTAACTCCCCAGAAAGGGTTTTAAAGGGGTTAAAAGTGCCAGCTTAGCGCTGCTTTCAAATCGCTTTTAAGGCTCTTTGAAAATGGTGCCCATTCATTTCAATGGGCAGGGGCGGTGGAGGAGCAGTGTATACACCTCTCCTCCACTTCTCCAAAGGGTGCTGCTTGCAGGACTTTTTTTCCTGTCCTGCAAGCACATCGCCCCATGTGAAAGCACTTGGGCTTTCACACTGGGACTGCAAAAGAGGCAGTTTACTGGTGCTATGTTTAGCGCAAAAACGCATTTAAAGCGCCTCAGTGTGAAAGGGGTCTAAAGCATATAGAGATAGTGACCAAGAGTATGTATTGTACAGCACAGTGTGTAGGGTCCAGTGGTGTTACAACTTTGTAACACATTGTACATTACATACTCAGAACGACCTATACTCTGTGTGTTGTGCTGTATGTTACATATTAAAGGCCTCGGTATGGAACTCCTAAATGATGTACTTTGTAAAATGGGTTTTGCATTACATGCCCTGCACTCTGTATGCTGGACTGCATATTACATATTCTTTACCACTACTCTCTGTGTGCTGGGCTCTATGTTACATATTCCTGACCCCTGCACTCTGTACACAGGGCTCCATATTTCTGAGAACAAGGGATGTTTTGCATTGAATGTAAGTACCATCCTGTTCTAAGGCCTCACGCAGTTCTAAAGCCTCACTTATTAAAGTTATTTGGTGCGACTGTACTTCTCTCGTCTAAGGAAAGTGTGTTTGGGGGTGGGGTTTGATGAGTGGTTGGAGGTGGGGTTTAGGCAAGGAGAGTGAGTTCCTACACCTATTTTCTGAGAAAAAAAACCCTGCTTACAATACAAGTCTCCTGTTGCATGAAAACCTCAGCATGCGACTGACAGATGGAGCCCCAAAGAGAACCAGCTTCCAGGGGCCAGCTAAATGAAAAGGAGGAGCCTTTATGAGTAAGGGATAAGATAAGATAAAAAGAATGTAATGTTTTCCTAGGCAAAATCAAGCACCTCTGGGTGACTGCATTAGCATCCTGTTGCCACTTTATGATGTAAAGCCTTGTTACAGATTTACTTAAATGAGACCCTTACTAGGTTTTTACACGTTTAATACATTACATGTACAATAACAGAAAGTTCAGCTTGTAGATTTTTAAACCTTTCATGATCATTTCTGAAGGTAAAATATAAAAAAAAAAGTATTTATGGATGTCCCTCTATGCTTCGATATGCCAATACATGATAATACCTGGAATTCCCTTTATACGTATTTCTCCCCATTTTGTTTATCTTTGGGATAAAGGAAACATGTAATGAAGCATTCATTCTTTTTCCTACTAAAATAGGAATTAACTGAGGATCATTCACAGATTTTCAGCATCGTAAAACATTATTTTAAAACAAACCTGGGCAATCAAACAGAGCACATGAGGGAAAAATGTATAGGCAGAGGCTACTTTTACAAAGATCAATGAATAAGGACAAATTTCAGCCCCTCCTTAACATCCCTGATGGTTATATAGAAAATCCATATAAAGATTTTGAAAGAAAAAAACAAGATGGAAATCTAGCTGTATAAATCTATGAATCTGCTAATCATTTTGAAACTAACCTCTTTTTTATCACCTGCTCACTTTGCATTGTCCAGGTTTTTGATGGGTTTAAGTTAGCGTTCAATTTACCTTAAAAGAGAAATATGTTTTTTTTTTCATATATATATATTCATACTTACGTAGGTGGATGCAGAATCAGACTGATTCTGCATCTGTCTCCAGGCGTCTCTGCACTGAGAACTGAGCCACGAACACCGCTGATGGCTAGGTTCTCTCACCTCCCGAGCAGAGAACTGCTGACTGTCAGTCAGCATCTCTCCTGCTCTGATCCTTCACGCTCATTGGAGCGATGAGCTGTGTAAGGGCGGGGAGCCGCTGTCTCAGCAGTTCGTTGAGCTGCTGAGACTGCCATCAGTCAAGGCAGCTGGCGGATCCAGACTTCTAAAGTTGGGATGACGCGCTACCTCGACTGATTGCAGTGACGTCAGCGCAGAGTGGACTTCAGACCGCTCTCCGTTGAAAACAGGTTACAGGAGTGAAAAACTAATTGCACTCCTGTGACCCATAAAAGAAGCACCACTCCATTTCTTTGATGGAAAAATTGAAGGACCTGGGTGTAAAATTGATAGCCAAACTGTGTCTGTATCCAATCGGCACAATCAGTGTACATAAAGTATAAATCCAAAAGCTACGTACTGTACATTTGGGCAATATGTATGTTAGGGAAATTGTTTATGACTACATAAATAAACAGTACAGCACATGAATGGCTGGTTTAATTATAAGCTCCTTGTATTGGCAGAGTAAAGAGTAAATGTCCATTAAAGAATACCCAATAATCATTTAAAGCAGATGTCTCAAACCTGTGGCCCTTTGCTTGCCTTTATCCTGCTCTTGGTAAACTATTCCTTTAAATGACACCAATGATAAGACACCATTTCTCTCACCATTAATGGGCCACTCTTCCTCCCACTGACACCATCAATGAGGCACTATTTCTTATGCTAAGACCAATGACGGGGCAGTGTTTACTCCCACTGATACCGGGACATTTTCTACTCAGTCCAGTCCCCTAAAGCCTAAAGGACAGTAAACTGGCCCTTTCTTTAAAAAATGGAGACCACTGATGTAATGTATCAACAATCTGTAGATAAGGGAAAATATTTTTTTTTTATATAAAATTGAAAAATATAAACTGTTTTTTTTCTGAATAATGGCTGATACTGAATGGCATGTTTCACAAATGGATTTCAAGATGACAAAGGAAGGTTGCTTATGTACATAAAATGGAGAGAGTTTTCTCCAGTTTTTCATTGCTGGTGGACAGGTGGGAGTTTGTTTGGTGGTCGCTTTGGTAAGCGGGGGATGGGTGCGACAGACTGAATGCTATTTGTTATAAATTCCAATTAGCTACTGTATCTATGAATATTATATGTTAAAGAGGAGTTCCACCCAAATTTGGAACTTCCTCTTAACCCACTCCTCTCCCCCTTACATGCCACATTTGGCATGTAATTTTTTTGGGGGGGGAGTGGGGGCTTCAGCACGAGTGGGACTTCCTGTCCCACTTCCTCCTTCCTGTAGGCGACTAAGCTTAGTCGCCTTCAGGAAGTGGCTGCTGTTGGCGATCGCCTAGGACACGTCACAGGTCCTAGGCGATCTCCTGGCCAATTACACGGCGCGGCGCCGGGCCGCGCCGCTCGCGCATGCGCAGTGCCGCGCCGCTCGCGCTCGCGCATGCGCAGTGGGTGCCCGGCCGTGAAGCCGAAAGCTGTCACGGCCGGGTGCCCACACTGAAGATGAAGACGCCGGCCGGGGAAGGGGGGGAGAGGAGCGGAGCCCCGGCCGGCGCGTCGCTGGAGCGCTGGAGCAGGTAAGTGCCTGTTTATTAAAAGCCAGCAGCTACACTTTTTGTTGCTGCTGACTTTTAATAAACACACAAATGGCTGGAACTCCCCTTTAATGCATATTACATTGGTTTTATTTCGCTTTGATGTAGTCCTTAAAACATTAGTATTCTTCAAGTCCACTGAGGAAGCCAATATTGGCAAAACATGTAGGGAACAGACACCACAATACGAGCATTTACCTAAGTCATAAGTATGACTACATCATGAACTATATCATGGACTTGCATATTTTAAGTTTGGGTGTTTTTCTAAAATGATCATGTTTTAACTATGTATCAATAAAATATTCTGTTAATTTTAAATTTGTTATGAATATTGTCACTGACACCACTATAATTACAGTACTCTCCTATTGTTCTTTATATCAAATTTGGGGATGAGTTGCTTTATTATATTGTGGCCTAGCCGTTATCACAGCAGTTTATATACATTTGTGCTCATAAGTTTACTGAATTTATGATTTCTTGGTAATTTTTCAGAGAATATAAATGATAACACAAAAACATTTCTTTCACTCATGGTTAGTGTTTGGCTGGAGCCATTTATTATCAATCAACTGTGTTTACTCTTTTTAAAGCATAAACAACAACAGAAACAACCAAAATGACCCTGATCAAAAGTGTACATTCCCTGGTGATTTTGGCCTGATAACATGCACACAAGTTGACACAAATGGGTTTGAATGGCTATTAAAGGTAACCATTCTCACCTTTGATCTGTTTTCTTGTAATTAGTGTGTGTGTAGAAAAGGTCAATTAGTTTCTGGACTCCTTACAGACCCTTGCATCTTTCATCCAGTGCTGTACTGACAATTCTGGATTCTGAGTCATTGGGAAAGCAAAAGAATCATCAAAGGGATCTGAGGGAAAAGGTAGTTGAACTGTATAAAACAGGAAAGGGATATCAAAAGATTTCTAAGGAATGGGAATGCCAATCAGTAGTTTTCAAACTCTAATCAAGAATTGGAAAATGAGGGGTTCTGTTGAAACCAAACCACGGTCAGGTAGACCAACTAAAATTTCAGCCAACACTGCCAAAACAATTGTTTGAGCAAAGAAAAACCCACAGATAACTTCAGATGAAATACAGGACTCTCTGAAAACATGTGGTGTGGCTGTGTCATGATGCACAATAAGGAGGCACTTGAAGAAAGATGGGCTGCATGGTCGAGTCGCCAAAAAAAAAAGCCATTACTATGCAAATGCCACAAAGTATACCGCATACAATATGCAAAACTGCACAGAGACAAGCCTCAAGTCTTCTGGCACAAAGTAATTTAGAGTGATGAGACCAAAATTGAGCTTTCTGGCCACAACCATAAATGCTACATTTGGAGAGGAGTCAGCAAGACTTATGATGAAAGGCACATTTTTCCTACTGTGAAACATGGAGGTGGATCGCTGATGTTTTGAGGATGTGTGAGCTACAAAGGCACAGGAAATTTTATCAAAATTGATGACAAGATAAATGCAGTATGTTATTAAAAATTGCAGCCGGAACATTTTCATTCATCAGCCAGCAAGCTGCGCATGAGACGTACTTGGATATTCCAACATGACAATGATCCAAAACACAAAGCCAGGTCGACCTGTCATTGGCTACTGACCTCAATATCATTAAGCCACTCTGGGGAGATCTCAAATGTGCAGTTCATGCAAGACATCCCAAGAATTTACAGGAACTGGAGGCTTTTTGCGAAGAGGAATGGGCAGCTTTGCCATCTGAGAAGATAAAGAGCCTCATCCACAAATACCACAAAAGACTTCAAGCTGTCATTGATGTTAAAGAGGGAAATACACGGTATTAAGAACTGGGGTATGTAAACTTTTTATCAAGGCCATTTGTCTAGTTTCTGTTGTCATTATGATTTAAAAATAATGAGATAAAAGTTTTTGTGTTATTTATATTATCTGAAAAATGGCCAAGAAATCATAAATTCTGCCAGGGTAGGTAAACTTATGAGCACAACTGTAAATCTGTTCAGTATCCAACACTTGTTGATTATAAAGTTTTTTCCAATAGGAAAGGAGAGGGGATAATTTTTGGTGCATATTTTGGCAGATTGATTGTAATGAGAAAGCACAAATTCTTTGTTACAAAATAAATTCTTTAACTCTTTTGTTGATTATGTGGGTCAGCTCTCTGGGCATCATGTCTGATAAGCTTGAAACCATGTTGCACAGAATTTTGTCAGGGGTGGTGGAAGGCGGGATCACTCACCCCCCAAGCTCACAAGATGCCTGCAGGACACAAGGCGGTTCCAACAACCAATCACCCATCCACAAACAGGAAAAACTGGGCAGTCCTGGCCCCATCCAGACACGCCCACGTCCACCAATCACAGTGCAAGGTAAGAATGGAAATGTAAGAGAGGCTTTGATTGGAAGGGGCAAATGGAATGTAAGGGATGGGGCTTTTGGTAAAGGAGACTGGGGGATGTAAGGGGGGGGTGAAAGGAACTGGAAAACAAGAAGGGGGCTGTGAAGTAACTGGAAAATAAGAAAGGAGAGGGGCTGTGAAGGGACTGTATACAAGAAAGGGGTGGCTGTGAAGGGACTGGGGTGCAAGGATGGGGGGGCTGTGAAGGAGACTGATATGGAAGGAAATTAAGGACTGTTAAGGGGACTGAGGTATAAGAAAGGGGGGCTGTGATATAAGGTGAGGGCTGTTATGTAATGGGAACTGAGACATAAAGAGGAAGGCTGTGATGTGAGGTGGGGCTGATAATACTGATGTAAAGGAAGGAGGGCTGTGATGTTAATGGGGACTGAAGGATAGGGGACAGTGTTATGTAAAGTGGGGCTGTATTGTAAAGGGGGTGCTGTAATGTAAAGGGGGGTGCTGTGATGCAAAAGGGGGGGTGCTGTGATGCAAAGGAGGGGGTGCTGTGTTATAAAGGGGGCTGTATTGTAAAGGGAGTGCTGTAATTTAAAGGGGCGTGCTGTGATGCAAAGGGGGGCTATAAAGGGGTGCTGTGATGTAAAGGGGGACTATATTGTAAAGGGGAGTGCTGTGATGTAAAGGGGGTGCTGTGTTGTAAAAGGAGTGATGTAATGTAAAAGGGGGATGTATTGTAGAGGGGTGGAAATATGAGACTCGGACCCCTGATGGAAGAAAGTTTTACTGACCGGACCACATTTATAAGTAACCCTCAACTTGCAGCTGCCAATCACAACTGTAACACATACCCCACAATTAAAAGACTCTTCTCTCTATAAGGCCCCGTACACACGGCCGAGGAACTCGACGTGCCAAACACGTCGAGTTCCTCGGCCAGTTCAGCCCTGAAGCCGCCGAGGACCTCGGCGGGCCGAGAGCTCCCATAGAACAACGAGGAAATAGAGAACATGTTCTCTATTTCCTCGTCAAGCTCCTCGTCGGCTTCCTCGGCCGAAAGTGTACACACGACCAGTTTCCTCGGCAGAATTCAGCCAGAAACTCGGTCGGAAGCTGAATTCTGCCGAGGAAACTGGTCGTGTGTACGGGGCCTAAGTCATATTAGGAAGTGTGAGGTGCACACTTTATGGATAGGTTGACTGGCTAAGTCAACACTCTCATATCTAGTTACAGGAGTCCCCAGAAGCATGTTTTATGAAAAAAAATGGTTTTATTTCTCAAAAAAAGATAACGTAGTTTTCTTTATTGCCATGTACATAAGAAAAACATCTTTTATAAAATGTCATTGAAGTCACTGTCATTGGCTCAGTAATTGGGCATCTCGTGACATAAACAGATGGTATCTTCCTTTCTCAATTTCTGGTGCCAAGAAATTTTAAAGGGAATAAATCACCTACAAATTATATGAAGGGAGCATTAATGCAAATCTGCCATTAAAAGTGTTTATTTACAAGCCATAAATGTTGCAGTCATCAAACATTCACTGTAGGTATATCTTCCTGGTGCATGTATTTTAAATGACTGTGATTAATTCACCTGCAGAGAATACTTGGTAAATGTCACATTCACTGCTGTATAAATATGTCCCAGAGTTTAAAAAAACACCACTTTCTTAGGAAAGCTAATTCATTTTCCCATATAATAATGATCATTCTTATTATTATAATACATAATTTATATAGTGCCTACAGTTTACAATCCAAGAGGGAGACAGTACAGTTACAATACAATCAAAGGAGAGGGTTAAGAGGGCCCTGCTCATAACTGATGGAAGAGTTAAAAGTTCAGTTGTTGGATGGAGGTATGATAGGTTTCCCTAAAGCAATGAGTTTTCAGGGATTGCCTTAAGGTGGCCAGAGTAGGAGATAGCCAGAAAGATTAAGGTAGAGAGTTACAAAGGATGCAAGAGGCTCTGGAGAAGTCCTGGAAATGAGCATGGGGGAAAGAGACTATAGAGCTAGAGAACATAAGGTCTTGGAAGGTTCAGAGAAGACAGTTTGGGTGATATTTGAAAACAAGATTGATGATGTAGCTCGAGGCAGAGTTGTAGATAGCTTTGTATGTTGTGAGTATTTTAAATTTAATTCACTTGGCAATCGGAAGTCAGTGAAGGGATTGGCAGAGAGGGGTGGCAAACAATGAGCATTTGGAAAGGTAGATGAGTTTGGCAGCAGTATTTATGATAGACTGAAGAAGGTATATCCTTTGGAGAGGTAGGCTTATGAGAAGGGAGTTGCAATAGTCAAGGCGAGAGATGACAAGGGATTGAATGAGTAGCTTGGTGGTTTCCTGCATGGTATAGGAATTGTACTCGTGGATATTCCAAGCAGCAGTCATATACAGGTGAAGCTCAAAAAATTTGAATATCGTGGAAAAGTTAATTTATTTCACTAATGCAACTTAAAAGGTGTAACTAATATATGAGATAGACTCATTGGCCCAGATTGAAGAAGCAATTGCGCCCGTGTAACCATAAGTTACACGGCAAAATTGCTTACTTGCTCCGGTGTAATGAGTGCTCCTGATTCAGGAACCTCGTTACACCGACTGCAGCATAAAATCTGCGCGGCATAAGGCAATTATGCCGCGCAGATTTTAGGCTGCATTCTTGTGCTTGCTGCTAGGGGGCACTCCCATTGTGATCAGCGTGTAGTATGCAAATTGCATACTACCAACTGATTCACAAACTTGCGCGGGCCCCGCGCAAGCCAGGTACGGAGTTTCCGTACGGCAACTTTAGCGCAAGGCTGCCCCTTCTAATAGTAGGGGCAGCCAATGCTAAAGTATAGCCGCCGCTCCCGCGACGTGAAATTTGAATTTCACGTCGTTTGCGTAAGTGCTTCGTGAATGGCGCTGGACGCCATTCACGTTCACTTTGAAGCAAATGACGTCCTTGAGATGTCATTTGCAGCAATGCACGTCGGGAAAGTTTCCCGACGGAGCATGCGCTGTACGCTCGGCGCGGGAGCGCGCCTAATTTAAAAGATTCCCGCCCCCGGCGGGATCATTTAACTTGCGCGCGCTTACGCCGGGCAAATTTGCCGGCACGCCCTCGCAATTCACGGAGCTACTGCTCCGTGAATCGAGGGCAGCGCAAAATATTTGCGGGGGCGCAGGGCAAAATCGTTGCCCTGCTCCCCCACAAATATCGCGCAATTCTACCTGAATCTGGGCCAGTACATGCAAAGCAAGATAGCTCAAGTCCTGATTTGTCATAATTGTGATGATTATGGCTTACAGCTCATGAAAACCCCAAATCCACAATCTCAGAAAATTAGAATATTACATGCAATCAATAAAACAAGGATTGTACATAGAACAATATCGGACCTCTGAAAAGTATAAGCATGCATATGTACTCAGTACTTGGTTTGGGCCCCTTTTGCAGCAATTACTGCCTTGATACGGCGTGGCATGGAAGCTATCAGCCTGTACAGCTCATGAAAACCCCAAATCCACAATTTTAGAAAATTTGAATATTGTGAAAAGGTGCAAAATTCTAGGCTCATAGGGCCAGATTCACATAGAATTGGGCTACGCTGCGGCGGCGTAACGTATCTCATTTACGTTACACCACCGCAAGTTTACAGCGTAAGTGCTTGATTCACAAAGCACTTGCCTGTAAACTTGCGGCGGCGTAGCGTAAATCCGCCCGGCGCAAGCTTGCCTAATTCAAATGGGGCGGGGACCATTTAAATTAGGCGCGTTCCCGCGCCGAACGTACTGCGCATGCTCCGTCCCTAAAATTACCCGACGTGCATTGCGCTAAATGACGTTGCAAGGACGTCATTGGTTTCGACGTTAACGTAAATGGCATCCAGCACCATTCACGGACGACTTACGCAAACGACGTGAAATTTCAAATTTCGACGCGGGAACGACGGCCATACTTAACATTGGCTAGACCACCTAGAGGGTAGCTTTAGTTTTACACTGCGTATCTCTACGGAAACAACGTAAATTTACAGCGACGGGCAAAGCGTGCGTTCGCGAATCGGCGTAACTAGTCATTTGCATATTCTACGTCGACCGCAATGGAATCGCCACCTAGCGGCCGGCCTAGAATTGCAGCCTAAGATCCGACGGTGTAAGTCAATTACACCTGTCGGATCTTTGTGAGATCTATGCCTAACCTGATTCTATGAATCAGGCGCATAGTTACGACGGACGGATCTCAGAGATACGACGGCGTATCAGGAGATACGACGGCGTATCAGGAGATACGCCGTCGTATCTCTTTTGTGAATCTGGCCCAAAGTGTCCCACTCTAATCAGCTAATTAAGCCATAACACCTGCAAAGGGTTCCTGAGCCTTTAAATGGTCTCTCAGTCTGGTTCAGTAGGAATCACAATCATGAAAAAGACTGCTGACCTGACAGTTGTGCAGAAAACCATCATTGACACCCTCCATAAGGAGGGAAAGCCTCTAAAGGTAATTGCAAAAGAAGTTGGTTGTTCCCAAAGTGCTGTATCAAAGCACATTAATAGAAAGTTATGTGGAAGGGAAAAGTGTGGAAGAAAAAGGTGCACAAGCAGCAGGGATGACCGCAGCCTGGAGAGGATTGTCAGGAAAGAGCCATTCAAAAGTGTTGGGGACTTTCACAAGGAGTGGACTGAGGCTGGAGTCAAGAGCCACCACACACAGACGGATCATGGACATAGGTTTCAAATGTCGTATTCCCCTTGTCAAGCCAGTCCTGACTAACAAACAACGTCAGAAATGTCTTATCTGGGCTAAAGAAAAACAGACCTAATCTGTTGCTCAGTGGTCCAAAGTCCTCTTTTCTGGTGAGAGCAACTTTTGCAACTCATTTGGAAACCAAGGACCCATAGTATGGAGGAACAATGGAAAGGCACACACTGCAAGATGATTGAAGTCCAGTGTCAAGTTTCCACAGTCTGTGTTGATTTAGGGAGTCATGGCATCTGCTGGTGTTGGTCCACTGTGCTTCATTAACCACTTAAGACCCAGACCAAAATGCAGCTAAAGGACCTTGCCCCTTTTTGCGATTCGGCACTGCGTCGCTTTAACTGACAATTGCGCGGTCGCGTGACGTGGCTCCCAAACAATATTGGTGTTCTTTTTTTTCTCACAAATAGAGCTTTCTTTTGGTGTTATTTGATCACCTCTGCGGTTTTTAGTTTTTGTGCTATAAACAAAAATATAGCGACAATTTTGAAAAAAAAATTAGGCCGATACGTATTCTTCTACCTATTTTTGGTAAAAAAAATCGCAATAAGCGTTTAACGGTTGGTTTGCGCAAAATTTATAGCATTTACAAAATAGGGGATAGTTTTATTGCATTTTTATTAATTATTTTCTTTTCACTACTAATGGCGGCGATCAGCGATTTTTTTCGTGACTGTGACATTATGGCGGACACTTCGGACAATTTTGACACATTTTTGGGACCATTTAAAATGCATTGTTTATTGTGAAAATTACAATTGCAGTTTGGGAGTTAAACACAGGGGGCGCTGATGGGGTTATGTGTGACCTGAAGTGTGTTTACAACTGTAGGGGGTGTGGCTGTAGGTGTGACGTCATCGATTGTGTCCCCCTATAAAAGGGATGACACGATCGATGCTGCCACCACAGTGAAAAACGGGGAAGCCGTGTTTACACACTGCTCTCCCCGTTCTTCAGCTCCGGAGACCGATCGCGGGACTCCAGCGGCTATCGGGTCCGCGGGTCCCGCAGTCCTGGTCACGGAGCTTTGGACCGGGTCGCGGGAGCGTGCCGCGGGCGCGGGCCCGTGACCCATGGCTGGGTACTAGTACAGGACGTACCTGTACGTACATGTGCCCAGCCATGCCATTCTGCCGATGTATATGTGCAGGAGGCGGTCCTTAAGTGGTTAAGTCCAGGGTCACCGCAGCCGTCTACCAGGAGATTTTGGAGCACTTCATGCTTGCTTCCACAGACGAGCTCTATGGGGATGCTGACTTAATTTTCCAGCAGGACTTGGCACTTGCCCACACTGCCAAAAGCACCAAAACATGGTTCAATGACCATGGGATTACTGTACTTGATTGGCCGGCAAACTCGCCTGACCTGAACCCCATAGAGAATCTATGGGGCATTGCCAAGAGAAAGATGAGAGACATGAGACCAAACTATGCAGAAGAGCTGAAGGCCGCTATTGAAGCATCCTGGTCTTCCATAACACCTCAGCAGTGCCACAGGATGATAGCTTCCATGCCATGCCGTATTGAGGCAGTAATTGCTGCAAAAGGGGCCCAAACCAAGTACTGAGTACATATGCATGCTTATACTTTTCAGAGGTCTGATATTGTTCTATGTACAATCCTTGTTTTATTGATTGCATGTAATATTCTAATTTTCTGAGATTGTGGATTTGGGGTTTTCATGAGCTGTAAGCCATAATCATCACAATTATGACAAATCACGGCTTGAACTATCTTGCTTTGCATGTAATGAATCTCATATATTAGTTTCAGCTTTTAAGTTGCATTAGTGAAATAAATGAACTTTTGCACGATATTCAAATTTTTCGAGTTTCACCTGTATGTACATTACATAGTACAACAGATAAGCAATCTATAAGCACACTTCAGGAATAATTTGGTATTTTTTATTTTTTTTTACATATTTTAAAAAACGGATTTTCTTGTATTTGGCTTAAAGCATTTGTTAACCCAAGAAAAAAAATGGGATCCTGCTCCTTTATAGCATGGTATACAGCGTGTGCTGTGTCATTTGGCCCCTGGAAACAACTAAAAATAACTGGCTGATCCTGACAGTTTCTACCCTTCTCTATGAAAAACTGACCACAGTGTATCATGGCTGCCGAGCCCTGACACTGTGGTCAGTTTACGTGCCTCTGTCATCCGCAGCCCTGCTCTCCTGTGTCTGTGTCCTCCTCCCCCTCCCTCCCTGCTTGTCAGATCCCCGATTCTTCCCTCCTGCTTTAAAAAGAACAGTGTTTTCCTTCTAAAGTTCACTCTGTTATATAATAGTAAGCTCTGTAGTGGAGGTCATTTATAAAAATATGCTGTACAATAGCTTATTCCACGTGACTGCCCGCAGGTCTCTATCTCTCCTCTTGTCGTCTCCAATGACATCTGTGGGGGTTTCCCAGCACCTTCCCCTGCAGCTATCACATCGAGGAGACCAGCGGAAAATCATCTGAGTGTCAAATTACGCTTTGAAATATTATTAAATATTTATTAATTATACAGCAATTTTTTTCATAAATGACATCTACTGCAGAGCTTACTGTTATATAACAGACAGAACTAGAATAGGAAAAAAAATCACATAAACACTTTAAGCAAACCCTGGTAATAAAAAATAAATTACAAACATTAATGAATTATTTTTTTCCACAAAGATACATTACTAAAATGAAAGGAGAGAATCTTAAATTCATACCTGTACACCAATGGATGGACGCCATTTTCTCTGCCTCGCGGCACTCTTAAGCTCCTCCCTCTTCACCAGTGGTAGGGCTTTGCTAATCACAGTGGAAGGTTTGGGTGAAGTTCGCTGTTGGACAGTAGCCAAGTCCAAAGACAAATTTCTGGCCTTAGTTCCCTCTAGACTTTCACTAGAATTGCAATGGACCTTGCCATCTTTGGACCAAGGTAATCGTGTTGGCTCATTGTGCAGAAAGGTTTCATGTGTTGATTCTGTGCTACTTTGGGCTGTAACCGAGATGAGAGGCTTGGAAAGGAGCCTTGGTGGGATGGGTGGTGGGGCTTTGCGGTAACTGAAGGCTGCAGCAAAATAAAATAACAGCATGTTAACGTTATCAAACTTTAACTGCATTTATTTAAGTACGCAGGCACATAGATAAGTTAGCTTAGTTATTGGTTTAAGAAGCTTTAAAAAAAAAAACAGTAGGGTTTTTATTAACTGCCACTGTGACACAAAATTGACAGGTACAAAATATATCTGTTATATGGTGACTAGGGGGATTGTTAGCCTCTAAGATAAGTAACCACTGATATCAAGGATTATTTTACCTATCTGTATGGGTGGCATTCTTCCCACCAATGCATCTATACCATCTTTTTGACCACCAATGCATCTACACCATCTCAAAACTGTACAATGTAGTTTTTTTCCTTTAAACACCCCCATGGAAGGGGCTTGTGAGTACCCACATTTGTAGAATGACTTTTTAGGGTGCTGCTGAAATGTTTCATACTAATTTTGTTTTTGATCCCTCCACCCTGTTCACATCTGTGTGTATTGGAAACACAGGTGGAATTGCTTGTTTCTGTTTGTGTTTACATAAGGCTAAAAATGCTCAAAACTTGCAACACACATTTGGATGCCATTCATTTTAATGTTACCCCAAACAAACTAAAGTAATAGGCATTTTGCTACGTGAAAAGATTACCAAAAACGTGCTATTCAAAAGTGTGCCAAAATTGGCAAAAAAAAAAAAGGGTACAGAAGCTACTTTGGTGTGTTTCTCGAGGGTAGGGCAGCCCAATCCAGCGTCATGCCAAAAATGCACAAAAAAAACCCCTTAAAAAACTTGACCCTCCCGCATTGCTCAGGTGTAAATGCAGCCTTAGTAATAGTTGCAAATACTGTATTTTCAGATTGTAACCAAATAGTGCCTGTGTAGGGAAAATGAATAGACAGGAGCTAATGCGGCTTGGTAAAACACCCTTGGTTAACACCCTTCTCAAGAATGCATTTATAATCAAAAGCAATAACAATCAGCCCCAGCAACATAACAGTTCATGCCATTGCTGTTGTTTTTTTTTTTAATACAGTAATATAAGGATAGCACATATTGTAAACTATGTTATGGGCAATATCCATGTAATAAGCAGAGGATATGATCAATAAGGATTACTTTTAAGGGAAAGATGTACAAAGAAAAACAGAATGTTTGTACTTACCAATAAATCCTTTTCTTTCCCCCCAAGTTCATTGGAGGACACATGATTCAAAGACATTTGGGTTATACTGCAATCTACTGTAAGGAAAGATTTGGATACTGACAAAAAAAAAGAAAGTGACCAGCCTGCATAACTCCTCCCATTCTCAGCATGCCTCAGTTATGTAACAAAGCAGTGTCAAGTGAAAGACCATATACAAAAAGGGATGGGACCAGTGTTCCTAAAAGAACCAGAGCAAAGGGGATTTTATGAAATTTTTGGGTAATTACAAAAACCTTTTTTTCCTCGTGTAGGCAGTGGCTGCAAGGTAAGTCCACACACTGTCCAAACTACATACAGATAATAAAGGAAAATTGTTATCTGATGTACTAGGGAACAGAGGAATGGGAGCACAATATTAAGGTTAAAGGCTGAAACCAAACCACATTGGGAGGAAGGCTCTTTGCTTTAATACCACCTTGTGTTGTACACATGATCGTTTTTCCCGATGGGAAAACTGCCATGTTTGCATTTGGTCGGGAAAACCGTCCGTGTGTATGCACCATAGCAGTTTTCCCAACAGGAAAACTGCAAGCAAAAAAATGAGAACTTATTCCCTTTTTTCCCGCCGCGATTCTCTGCAGTTTTCCTATACACACGGCCAGTTTTTCCGACCAAAGCTGTCATGACAGTTTTCCTGTCAGGAAAACCGGCCGTGTGTATGCGGGAAAAGCTACCAAGCAGGTTCTCGGTTTTTCTCTCGGTTTTCCCGGCGGACTTTTGACCGCCGGGAAAACCGATCATGTGTACGAGGCATAAGACTAGAAAAAGGTTCTTTATGGGACCAAGCCACCAGTCTAGACACACATCTTGCAGAGGTTGTGGCAACAAAGAACACAACCTTGTGGGCGAGCACTGAAAGGGGAATATCCCTGATAGTTTCAAAGTCAGGTTTTTGTGAGAGGAGAGTTCAATTAAAATCCCATAGAGACACAGATGGGCAAAAAGGATGGGGAGCTACATAAGAAACACCTATATGAAGGTCCTAATCAAAGAATAAGCAGGTAACAGTCTATGGAACAAGATTGCAAGTGCTGAGATCTGACCCTTTATACTAGAGCCAATGGATATTCAGACCTGATTGTAAAAAGGTCAGAATTTGACCTATGGAGTATATTTTGAGATGAAAGTTTCTTTCTTCACACTGAGAAAAATTTGCCTTCGGATGGTAAGGTACATTTTCTGAGAAGTGAAATCTCAAAATTTTAATATTGTGGGAATCTCTGATTCACAGATGCTGCTGTCCCTTAAGATCTGGGCTTTAACAGCCATGCCATTAACACCAAAAATTGTGAAGCAGAACAGTAAATCAAACCCAGAGACTAATCTGGTTGATCTGGAAGAGCCCACTGAGCATCTGTCAAGAGTCTGATCAGGTTGAAATGTATCGGCACAATTTTTTCTTCTTTTTTAAAAAGGACTTGTCAAAAACAGTTTCCTGTGGTTTTCACTTTTTTGACACTTTTTTGGTGAATGGGTACGGGTACGATGTACCCAATACCCATGCACATAGGGGGGGGCTGGGATCTGGGGGCCCCCTTGATAAACCACAGGCCAGGGTTGTTGGGAAGAGGCCCTTGTCCCCATCAACAAGGGGAGAAGGCCCCCTGCCCCAAAGCACCCACCCCCCAATGTTGAGGGCATGTGGCCTGGTATGGTTCAGGGGGGGTCGCTCGCTCTGCCAGGCTGCTTGTTCAGATAAGGGTCTGGTATGGATTTTGGGGGGCCCCACGCCAGTTTTTTTTATTTGGTTCTGGGGTTCCCCTTAGAATCCATACCAGACCGGAAAGGGCCTGGTATGGACTGTGGGCGGGACCCTATGCCATTTAAAAATAAAAATTATATTGCCGGGCAATGCCGGCATTCTTTATCTTTATATTCATCTATCAGTGGGGAAGCCCGTTGACAGATAATGACTCTTGGGGCCAGATTCAGGTACATTTTCGTATCTTTGTGCCGGCGTAGCGCATCTCATATGCGCTACACCGACGTAACATTGAGAGGCAAGCTAAGTATTCACAAAGCACTCGCTCTCATAGTTGCGCCGGCGTAATGTAAATGGGCCGGCGTAAGCCCGCCTAATTCAAGGTAGACAGGTAGTGGGCATGATGTGATGAAATTAGCTGTGACCCCATGTAAATGCATGGCCGTACGAACGGCGCATGCGCACGCATGCTCAGAATCATGTCGCATATACTCCCTAAGATACGACGGCTCAATGCGTACAACGTAAACGTAACCTACGCCCAGCCCCATTCACGTACGAATTACGTAAACAACGTAAAATATGACGGCTGTTCCGACGTTTCCGACGTCCATAACTTAACATGACTTACCCCTGCTTCATGAGGGGTAAACTTACGCCGAACGTCCGCCTTACGTAAACCGCGTAGATTACTGCGACGGGCGCTAGTACGTTCGTGAATCGGCGTATCGAGGTCATTTACATATTCGACGCGTAAATCAATGGAAGCGCGCCTTGCGGCCAGCGTAAATATGCGCCCAAGATACGACGGCGTAGGAGACTTACGTCGGTCGGATGGAGCCAGAATTCAGGCGTATCTTGTACTGTGAATGCGGCGCATAGATACGACGGCGCATCCTAGAACTTACGCGGTGTATCAACAGTTACGTCGGCGTAAGTTCTCTCTGAATCTGGCCCATGGTTGTTAAGGATGCTTCCCTACCCGCTGCTTAACAACCAGCTATTTCTTCACACAGAATTTGAATTGGTCAATAATTTTTATCAAGTTGGAATTTGTTAGAAAATGAATAAACAAAATACATTTTAACGGATTTAAACAAAATTCGTTGCTATTCCTTAGGCCCCGTTCACACAAGGGGATCTCTGCTGGAAACGGTCCGCCGGACCGTTTCCAGCGGAGATTCCTCCTCCGGATTTGGATCCGATGGCTTGTACTCACCATCGGATCAAAATCCGCACGGAATTCATCCGCGGTGACGTGTCGCGCCGTCGCCGCGACGATGACGCAGCGACGTGCGCGACGCTGGAAGGTAAGTACTTCCACGCATGCGTCGAATCATTACGACGCATGCGAGGGAGGGGAGCGGACGGATTGACCTGGTGAGTCTGTACAGACCACCGGATCAATCCGCTGGACCCGATTCAAGCGGATAGATTTCTTAGCATGCTAAGAAATTTATATCCGCTTCAAATTGTTAGGCCCGAGAAATCTCCGCGGATAAATATCCGCTAGGCCGTACAGACGACCGGATTTGTCCGCTGGAACTGATCCGCGGATCAATCCCAGCGGATAGATCCGGTCGTGTGTACAAGGCCTTACTGTTTCATTAACCAAAAATGTGTCAGAATAAGTATTTGGACCAAAACGAATTGCATGTCTACTGAGAATACACTAACAGTGTGTATTATCTACTATGTAGATAGTTACATAGGAGACCAGCTCAAGCAGCAGGTAGATGAAGTCTTGATTGAAGAAATATATGATCTTGAACAAAAAGAAAAAGTTACTTAAAATTGTTAAAACTTTCCCAGTGGAGAAAATACATCCATCCTCCTGGGACACCAGAAAAAACAGAGGCGTACTGGGAGGTTAAAGTAGACCAGTCACCAATTTTTTTTTTTTTTTTACCTCTGTAAGAATTCTCCTGTAGGTAGAATTTTAACCCAAACATCTCTGAATCCTATGTCCTTCCATATCATTGACCCTGTTAAGCATACAGCAAGTGAATTTAGAATTTAGAACTAGTCAGTAACTCATAAAGCACTGAAGCCATTGGCTCAGCATTATATAAAGATAATCTACAGCTGACAACAATATCAGCTGACATATATTTTTCCTAGCACACGTTTCTGTGTAACACTAACCTTTTTCTGAAAATGTTAGTTGTTTGGCTTTAATGCAAAGCCACTGGCTTCAGCGCGTTCTAGGTCACTGATCAGGAACAAGTTTGCAGACCAGGGATATCAGAGAAAAGCCAGGCATTCTTAGTTTCATGTTCCATGCCAGCAACTAAGAAATTATAGAAGAGGGCTAGCATGACAGATGCAAATGGAAGCCTCTATTTTTTTCCCATTAGGTTTCCTTCAAAATATAGAAATAGAAAAATGTTTGTTTTAGTTTTGGTAAGATGGAGAGGGTTTAGAACATCTTTAATGCTGTCTGTGGCATCATTAGGGAGGTCACTTTTTTTTGTCCTAGTGAAATTTGGCAGAGTCAAAGAAAATCCCAAATTGTGAGAGGTGACCAAAACATAAATAGAGGGCAGACCTATCAATGAGGACTCTAGTTCTGATGACCCTGGTGATTACCAGGGTTTTTCCTCACTTTGAAGAGATTTCCTCTTACTTCCTGTTGTAGCTATGGGACTAAAAGTGAAGAGAAATCCATCAATAAGACACAGATGTCAGAAAAAAAAAATACAGGGTTTAACACCCTCCTGTACACTATCCAAAATGAAAATAAAAGTTTGGGCTTTAATTCCACTTTAAGTACTATTGCATTTTTGTATTGAAAACTTTAATACCAATCATTGAAACATAAGTACGATTGCAAAAAAACTTACCTGTAACAGCATTACTTTTTTCCTTGGTTATACTTTTGACTTTTCTTACAATGTTGTGTCTGAACATCATTCCAAAGATATTCTAGTTGTGAATTCATTAACCATGGCTTTATAACTATGACAGTGACACAAGTGAATACGTACAAGCAGTGGCGGCTCGTCCCCATATGGGCGCCTGGGCGCTGCCCCCCTTCAGTCAGTAAAAAAATAATAATAATAAAAAAAAAATATTTAAACATGTCACTTTAAGAAAAATAAAATAAAAAAAAGGTCCTTATGTGCACTGTGTCTGGGCGCCGGGCGCAGTGCAGTGTGGGTATCCAATATGGCCCCCCCGCTTATTAACTTTTTTTTTTATTTCATGTTCGACGAAAATAGCGACAGGTAATTTTGTGCAGCATGTCCGCAGTCTCTGGTAATTTCATGCAGTATGTGCGCAGTCTCTAGTAATCTCGTGCAGCATGTTCGCAGTCTCTGGTAATTTTATGCAGTATGTCCGCAGTCTCTGGTAATCTCGTGCAGCATGTCCGATGTCTCTGGTAATCTTGTGCAGTATGTCTGCAGTCTCTGGTAATCTCGTGCAGCATGTCTGCAGTCTCTGTTAATCTCGTGCAGTATGTCCGCAGTCTCTGGTAATCTCGTGCAATATGTCTACAGTCTCTGGTAATCGTGTGCAGTATGTCCGCAGTCTTTGGTAATCTCGTGCAGTATGTCCGCAGTCTCTGGTAATCTTGTGCAGTATGTCCGCAGTCTCTGGTAATCTTGTGCAGTATGTCCGCAGTCTTTGGTAATCACGTGCAGTATGTCCGCAGTCTCTGATAATCTCATGCTCATTTAAAGTCCTTCATTACTAACAGTGTAATTTTTTAGTTTGTTTGCGCTGATCTGTAAGGCTGCGCTATATACCATGATTTGTGATGCTGGGGCTATATACTCTGTGCTGTGATGCTGAGCTTTATACTCCTGACACTATGAGTGGAAGCAAGTGGAATACAGGGGACGGAGTGGGTGGATTCTATAAGAGGTGTGGCTTTTGGGAAGTGGGAGGGACCAAACGTGGAGGGGTGGGGTCTTGCGCCCCCCGTCCTAAAACTTCACCAGCCGCCACTGCGTACAAGTGAATAAAAAAAAGGACTACTAAGACCTTGCAAGTGTTTTATCCCATATCAAGAAGGATTCCTCCACTCTTTATGCCTGTTAGCTACAGTATGAGGCAATAACAATATACACTATATTGTCAAAATTATTGGGGCGTCTGCCTTTACAAGTCTTTGAAGCGCGAGGATCACTTTAACGACTTGGTAACTGGTCGTGGGCCACAGTAAGAGGAGCATACGGATGACAGATCCATGTCCGCTCTGCATATGCAGGACATTGTCACAGCCCACTCTACTCTATGGGCCCTCCAATCCGATCCAACCAGATGGAAGGGGACTAATCCTCTTCTGTTTTTTTTTTTTTAGTGTATCATATTGGAGGTAGGTGGGTGCAGAAAAACAGAAACAGAAAAAGTCCATTTGTATCTACCGCTCAATTTAGATGAGTGGAGGGTCCGATTGGGTTGGACCGATCATGTGAAAGGGGCCAAAGGCTGCTTTCACACTCATGTGCTGCAGTTTACCTGCACCGCGAGTGCAGTGCTCCTGTGGATTTCCTGTGGGTTAGCTGAACTTTTCCATAGGCTTATATTATATCCCTGCAGGTGTGGTTCACTTTCTAAAAGCGCACCAAACACGCAGGTAAGAACAGAAGTCTATGACCTGAAGGTGCACTGTGCTGCACCTGTGGATCAGTTTGGAAGCAGCCCAGTAACCACTGCAGAACAGATATGTCCATATATACACTGAATTTAGTAATCAAAACTTACCTTCAATAACAGGCTTAATGTCCCAGGCGGAGTACTTTTTGGTATCACTCTGCTTGTGACAGGAGCCGCCGCTATACAGGAAGCATCGGCATATGTGGCTCTGCTCCCTCCACAGCCGTGCTCCTTCTACCGACCGGCTTCATTTAGAACACTGATGTTCTGGGATGTTGGGTTGGCAACCTGAAATCTGGGCTTGCCAACCTGCTATTCCAGAGCAGGAGGTCACAAGCCACATCAGAGGGCTCTGCGGGCCACATGTGGCCCCCAGGCCACTGGTTGGGCACCCCTGTCTTAGATAGCCTTTTCTTCCTTGGCTTGCATACACACGGTCACACTAAAGTTCTCTGAACTTTCGACCGTCTATAATGCGGTGACGTACAATGACGTACAATGCGTCAAATTGTTTCCGAGCATGCGTCTGAATTTTGTTTGTCGGAATTGCTACAGACGATCAGATTTTCCGACAGGAATTTTTTCCATCTAAAAATTTTAGAACCAGCTCTCAATCTTTTGTTGGCGGAAATTCCAACAGCAAAAGTCCGATGGAGCATACACGCGGTCGGAATTTTGGACCAAAAGCTCACATTGGACTTTTCTTGTTGGAATTTCCGGACGTGTGTACGTGGCATAAGTCTCATCCTTCATTGCTAACCCTTTAGGGGTTTTAGGAAAGAGATGGGTTAACTCATGAGTAGTACTAATATTAAAGCTATAAATGTAAGTGACGCAGGACCAAGAGAGCTGTTGCATAACTGCTTTATCAGTTCAGCTCAGGGAGAGGTGGGTGTTAGCTACTGTGGAAAAGTATGATCCTGTGATGTTGATGGTCAATTAGGCTGTGTCAAAGCAAAAAGAAATTAAAAGAGAGAATAACAATTTGAAAAAAGGTAAACTTTGATCAGAGTGGGAGGAGCCCTATCACTTTCATATGGGTAAGACCCAGAAAAAGAAGGGAAGAGTCCTGTACACACGGCCGGGAATCTCGTCAGGAAAAAAACATTGGTTTTCCTGATGAGATTCCTTGCAAGCTTTCCTGCTCGCCGAAGTGTACACATGGGCCATTCAAAAGATTTGCCGTTTTTTTGAATGGCAAGAATGCGGTGACGTCATTGACTACAACGAGCATGCGCTCGTCACATTCAATGCAGTCGCCGCCATCTTGCTACACCCTATACTGCCCTTGTAAGCTACCGCGCCAAAGTCTCATCGAGCATGAGCGGGCTTACCAGGGACAGGTAAGCATATACACACGCTCGGTTTTCTCGGCAGGAAAACACTGCCGAGAATCCCGACGAGAAAATAGAGAGGAGGTTCTATATTTTTCTTGTCGAGATTCCCGGCAGTTTTCCAGACGAGACACCATACACACGTAAGGTTTTCTCTGCAAAAAGCTCTCCCAGCAGCTTTCTTGCCGAGAAAACCGGTTGTGTGTACGAGGCCAGATGGTTTCAAAAAACAGAAATGGAAATGAAAAATGAAAATTAGGGTAAGAGGGGGAAAGAAGTGGGACAGAATGGGGAGGTGGAATGAGAGTGGAAAATAAAGGGGCAATGAAGGGTTGGATGGAATGCAAAAGATAATTCTGTGTTTAAGAAGGTCTTGAGATCTTCAACCATAGGAGCAGAAGGAAACATTTAGGGGGCATGAGTTTATTGTTATCTCTCGTAAGGATTCTGATTTGTTTGATCTCTTTATAGTATTTGAGGAGTTGGACCTTTCTCTATGGAGGTTGTGACTGCTAAGATTTTAGGATAGTGTCTGACCTATAGAAGTATAGAAGATTAAGTTTATCTCATGTATTCATTCCTGTATGGAGGGAGGAAGAGGGGATTTCTGGTGTAGGAAAACTAGAACTTTTGAAGGTATACTTCAAGATGTGTGTAAATCAGGTTTCAGATCTCAAGCTGAATTAGACAGCGGTCCCACAAGATATTATTAGGGGACTCTTTTTCTTCTAGGCAGACCTCCAGCAAAGCGCTAAATGCATAGCTACATATATATAATTTATCATGTACACCAAAAAAAAAAAAAAAAATCTTTTAAGCCAGGTTTGGGATTCAGATATTCCTGTCAGACAGCATAGTTAAATCTTAAACACAGATGCAGTTAAACAGTGCAGCTTGGTCAAAGATGGTCCAGACTACTGATTAGACAGGGAATAAACAGAATCACACTGGTTAGTTAATTTTTGTGCTCTACCACAGTAAATATATTCCCAGCGTTTGGCTAACAGTTTTATGCACAGCAAAAAGGTCTGATTGGTTCAGACCCCTGATAGTTCCTCTCTCACATTTCTGCTGTGCTGTGAATTACAGGAAACAACAGGTCAGACCAAGGGTACACAGCTAACTGTATTAAAACGCGTATTTATTTCAAGTGACAACTGAACTGGATTAAATGTTGTTTATTGGAGGAAAAAGCTTTAAGTTACTCCTGTGAATTACTGTACATTTATATGACTGTCTAATCATATCTAATTTGACAGTTTTAAAATAGGGTGATCGTCAATTGTGTGACTGAATGTAAAAAATGCTATTTTATCTTTGCTGTCTTAGGCAATGGATAATATATGGTTTTTGCTAACCAAGTTGAAAGGCAGATGTTTGTAATTATACCCCTTTTATTTATTACATCTTCCTTTCACCAAGGAAGGTACAAAGGTGAACTGGTCCGTAGTAATATAGCAAACAAAATAAAAAGGCAATTTGAGCAAAGCAGCTGTGTCACTGAGCACAGCTTGTTAAAATACCAAGAAAAGGACCTTCAATCTGACTGCTCTAGTGCTGTACTATTCTTCAAATTTAAACCTTATTTCATGATCAAAAACGCACTGAAAAAATACAATATCTCTAAAAGGTTTCCTTTTTCTTCATAAAGTTTGTACCTTTTCCTTTTATTTTCAAGTGGTATTCTCTCAATAACGCAATTATTGCCCTTTTGTAGCTGCATTCATTCCAAGGGAGGGAACCATGGTTGTCAGCTAGGCTGGACTTTAGAAATGTCTTCTTCTCTTCCCAATTACTGGTGAAGGATGATTAGTAGTTTAGAAAAGAAAGATAATGTTGTTTGTGCTTTCAGTTCAGCTCAAAGGAAGTGACAGGGACACTGCATTTCTAGTAAGAAAAACAAGTTCATAGTAATTCTGGGCAAAGGGATGTGTCATGACAACGAGCCCCCACCCAACCATTTATGTTCACCTTCCCATTGCTCTCTTGCCATTATTATTTCTGTTGCATTTAATACTAAAATCCCTAGTGTCGTCTGGTGTAAGACAATAGGTGGAACTGTGATGTCACTATCTCAGTCATGTGGCAACGCTCAGGCTTTGTGATTGGCTCCTATATCCAAACAATGTAACATAGGAGAAGGTCAAATTTTCACCATAGCTGAAAGCAGTAGCAGGGGAGGGTTACCAAAGTGTGTATGTATGGGCGGAATGGATCCTTTTGCACAGGCACTGATACTTTGGCCTGAATTTAAAGCCTGGCTTCAGTCAAGCAAAAAACATGCATTTTGTTTTGGTTAGACAAAATTAGCACCTCTATAAGGTTTTATTTTTGTCTCTGTCCCTACCGATGAAATTTCATCTCACTGTCAGGATAAGGGATTTGGCATTGAAATCATTTAGATAGAAAAGGACTACTTTTTAATTTGTAAGAGAAATAGCTAACAAAATGAAATCTTAGTGGGAGGTTGTTTCACCCACCTATTCTCACCCTCGTCCAGGCTGTATATTGCTGTAGCATTGGATCCATGTACTCGGCTGTAAGTAATCGTGCTATCTTTAGAACAAAGGATTTGTTGTTTATTTTTCTCACTTTTGTTAGTTTATTTAATTTTATTAGTATCATAATAAAAGTGAAGTTTTAGAATCCAGTGGGGTTGATGTGCGGTGAGGAAAGCACATCACTCTCACAGTTTTAAAGTCAGTTATGATAACCACTACAATACCAGCTTTCACCTCCATCCTATCCTAACAAGTTGTTTTGAACACTGGTATTTGGTTGCCAGCAGGACTTTTAGTTGATTTAGTAATCCTGTCAGAACATGGTGTACTCAAAGAATAACGCGTAAAGAACATTCTCTATACTTGCCTTTCTGGTAACCAGGGTGCTGAAACGCCACTGTTTCGCTCTTCCCCTGGTCACACGCATCATCTGCACTTATGTTTAGAATACCTGCTCACTGTTTAGAATACCACACACTGTGGTTCACTACATGACACATGAGCCAACTACAGCATTCCTTAAAAAGTTAACAGGTATTTGACCTATCCAAAGTGTCCAAACCCTACTGAGGCTGGGAAGTTTAGTAGCTCAAGCCCTGCTCTGCATTATTTTGTGAATGAAAGCTACAATTCTACTTATATACTGTTATGTGTGATTATTTATTTATTTTTACACTTTTTTTCGCCTTGGGTGCCAGAGGACCATGTCTGGTAAGTTGCAAAAGTACTTTTTGTTATTCCGTTTAGTCTTAGGGACGAAGACTAGTTAATGCACGCAGGTAATATGCTGGGATATCCCACTTTGTCTTTGAGGTAAATACTCTGAACAATTGGTTCATTTTTAATAATCTTGACATACCGGATCAACAGAAGTTAATCACAGCAGGTATTGTGAACTGAGGAATAAAATGCTGAACTGGTGGTAGATCAGAGACAATGTAGTGCACATTTGAACATCAATATGCATGCAAACACTTCCTGAATCTCATAGTAAGAATTTGTTATATGGTAATAAGGGATGAATTAGAATGGAGGCTGCGAGACAGGCCTTTTCATCCACATCAGTGCCTGACCTCACAAATGCATTTCTTAAAGAATGGTCAAACATTTCCATAGACACACTTGTAAACCTTGTGGACAGCCTTCCCAGAAGAGTTGAAGCTGTTGTATATAAAACCCTACGGACGAAGACTGGGATGCCATTAAAGTTCATGTGCGTGTAAAGGCAGGCATTCCAATACTTTTGGTAATATAGTGTATGTTCTAACAGCCACTGGTAATCTGCATCGGAATCTTGCATGACAGGGTAACAACACAGTAAAACCAATGAGAGGCTGAGCATTGTTACCCTAGCCTTTAGGTCAAGATTACTATGTATCATTTTAATAAAGACTGTAGATTTAAAACAGTAAAAAAAAAAAAAAAAAAATTCACATTAATATGTTGACTGTACTTTTTATTTAAGTCAGTGCAATTGTTTACATTTGATTTAAGCCATACTGGACTCTGGTTAACAGATATTAGAAAGGTGAACTTGGCTCGATGAGATCCGTCTTGCAATGTTTGACATTCGTTATGTTCATTTAAGTGGAACTGTGGGCAAACCGCTATAAACAGTTGAAACACAATTGTGTGAGCTGCCTTACCTGACAAAAGATATAAAGATATAAAGTACAGCAAAGCTTTGTTAATGGTTATGTGGATCTGTGCTCTCAGGACCCTACACAGTAGAACACAGACTGCAAAAGAATAATAAGAGAATAATACACTGCTCAGGGACATTCAGAGGGCCTGAAGGAAACATTTACAATAGATCATAGAATATCATATTATATCTGCCAGGCAGACCATAGTCATATAGACAATAACTAAACTTTCCGGTATACACGGCATTAAGAAATGCGGTAAAATACTGCATAACGTTTTTAAACATTTTTGGGCATTTCGAAAAAAATGCTTCCAAAATATGTGGTATTTATCTCATGGAACCATGTTTTTTTTTTTTATCTCATGTGATATCCAGTGGTGCTAATAAAGTGGTAAAATGGTTTAAACCATAGAAATACGCCAACTCACTAAGTCAATGCAGCATATGTAATAAAACAAAAGAAAAAAGGTGACTAGAATTCCAGTCAAAGGGAAGCTGCTTTCACAGGACACAAGTGGTGTATCGAAACAACAAAGTTAAATTTAAGCCTTGTACACACAATCAGATTATTGGACACATTTTCATCAGTTTTTTGTTGCATGCTAGTCTCAATTTGAAAGTAAAAAGGCTACTCACCATCAGAAAATTTACGTACAACAGAATTCAACGTCAGAAATGACATAATGTTTTAAATTGATTTGTATGTGTTCTTTCATTTCTGAGCATGCCTAGTCTTGCTCTTCAGATTTTTTGGGGGCCGAAAACCATACTAATGAACATAAAATCGGACATTGTAGTCACATCAGACAACAATTTTGCAGCCTCCACGAAAATTCGTAATCGGCTGTCAAAAGCAGCATACTAACGATCAGAAAATCGTTCATTGGACGAAAATGTAACTTCAGATTTTCTGATCGTGTGTACGGGCCTTAAGTGGATACAAAATATCTTTATAAGTGTCAAATATTGAATGAAAATAGTATCAGAAATCACACATATATAAATACCTTTTTTCTACCAATAAAAGGCAAAGCCTTGTCTTTTTTATTGGTGGAAGAAGGGTATTCAAATATGTATGTGATTTTTTTTATAAGGTTTTCTTTCAATATTTTACATTTATAAAGATATTTTGTATTTACTTTAAGTACTAAAGATTTTTTTTTTTTTTTTCATTTTAGATAAGGTGGAAAGGTATTAGGTATTATTAATTGTTGTCTGTGCCCTCAAAAGGAGATTCACCCTCGCTATTTGTCCTAATTGCCATTACCATTGAAAGTGAAATTAAAAGAAAATAACACATTTTGGTTGTCCCTAAAAAAGTCCCTAAAAAAGTAATAGAGGGGACATTTTCCAATGGGGACATTAGTGGTGACCTGAGAGCCCCCAAGGGATTCCCTTAGTTTGCAGGGATTTCCTCTCACTTCCTCTTTTGGCAATGGGACAGGAAGTGAAGGTAAATAGGCCCAAAGGGATGCATACATATGTTCTAACAAGGTATTAGACTATTGTGATAAGCATGTACATTCTATTATTAAATTAAATATATAGAATATCTCACACACGTGAGTACACCCCTCACATTTTTGTAAAATCGCGGGACCCGATCGCCGCTGGGGTCCCGCGATCGGTCCCCGGAACTGAAGAACGGGGAGAGCCACGTGTAAACACGGCTTCCCCGTGCTTCACTGTGGCGCCTGCATCGATCGTGCCATCCCCTTTATAGGGAGACACAATCGATGACATCACTCCTACAGCCATACCCCTTTACAGTTGTAAACACACACTAGGTGAAACATAACCCCTTCAGCGCCCCCTGTGGTTAACTCCCAAACTGCAACTGTCATTTCCACAGTAAAGAATGCATTTTAAATGCATTTTTTGCTGTGAAAATGACAATGGACCCAAAAATGTGTCAAAATTGTGCGAAGTGTCCGCCATAATGTCGCAGTCACGAAAAAAATCGCTGATTGCCGCCATTAGTAGTAAAAAAAAAAAATTATAAAAATGCAATAAAACTATCCCCTATTTTGTAAACGCTATAAATTTTGCGCAAACCAACCGATAAACGCTTATTGCGATTTTTTTTTACCAAAAATATGTAGAAGAATCCGTATCGGCCTAAACTGAGGAAAACATTTTTTTTATATATATATTTGGGGGATATTTATTATAGCAAAAAGTAAAAAATATTGATTTTTTTTCAAAATTGTCGCTCTATTTTTGTTTATAGCACAAAAAATAAAAACCGCAGGGGTGATCAAATGCCACCAAAAGAAATCTCTATTTGTGGGGAAAAAAGGACGCCAATTTTGTTTGGGAGCCACGTCGCACGACCACGCAATTGTCAGTTAAAGCGACGCAGTCCCGAATCGCAAAAAGGGGCCTGGTCCTTTACCTGCATTTTGATCCGGGGCTTAAGTGGTTAAATGATAATGGTAAACAGGACAAATACATTTTTCCTTTAGTTATACTTTAAAGGAGTTGTTAAGGCAGAAGTTTTTTTTTTTTTTTTTATCTTAATGCATCCTGTGTGTAGCAGCCTCCCCCCAATTACTTACCCAAGGTCCTTCTCTCTGCAGCAATGTCCATGAGTGCTTTAGCTGTCCCAGACACTCCTCCTGATTGGCAGAGACTAAGCAGCGTTGCCATTGGCACCCACGGCTGGCAATCAAAACCTTTCAGCCAATCAGGGGAGAGAGAGGGTGGGCCAGGTCAGGGCTCTGTGTCTGAATGGATACACGTAGCTCTGACTCGGGTGCCCCTGTAGCAAGCTGCTGGCTGAGGGGGCACTCAATAGGAGGGAGGGGCCAGGAGAGCAGAAGAGGGACCCGAGAAGAGGAGGATCCAGGCTGTTCTGTGCAAATCTAGCTGCACAGAGGAGGTAAGTATAACATATTTGTTATTTAAGAAAAAGAAAAAAAGAGTCGTTACATTCACTTTAAGTAAGTCAACCCCAATGATTTTTATATTTAGGTATCTATGCATAACTGTTGAGAGAACTGACCCAAAAAGACAGAGGTTACTCAAAATTGGTTATTATATTTTTACATGCCTAGTGAACCTACACCACTGCTTAACTACTGCATACATTTAAATATAAATTTCCTTCTGTAAATTGACTTTTAGACCCCTTTCACACTGAAATGTTTTACAGTGTTTTAGCGTTAAAAATAGCGCTCATAAAACGCTCTCCATGTATCTCAATGGACCCTTTCACACTGCGTTCTGCAAGCAGCATATTTAGAGCAGCTTTTGGGCGCTGAAAAAAACGCTCCAAAAATGCCCATCTCTATTGAAGTGAATTGAAAGCGTTGTAAAAACGCCTTTCCCTTTCACACTGAGGCGTTGCACTGGCGGGGCGTTGAGAAAAGTCCTGCAAGCAGCATCTTTGGAGCAGCTTTTGGGCACTGAAAAAAATGCTCCAAAAACGCCCCTCTCCATTGAAATGAATTGAAAGCGCTGTAAAAACGCCTTACCCTTTCACACTGAGGCACTGCAAAAACACCCTAAAATATTAGCGTCTTAGCAGTGCTTTACCAGCACATTGGGATTGCGGATGAGGCTTTGCTCGAATAACGCTCGAATGACGCTCGAAAAACGCTTGAATAACGCTCCAAAAATGCCCCAGTGTGAAAGGGGCCTAACCCCTTTTCATGCGGTATTTACTGAAAGCTTTGAGGTAAATACCGCAAAATGGCAAAATGATTTGACAATTTCAGGATCGCATGCGATATTTAGGAAAAATGTGTCCAGACACCTAAATACAACATGCGATCTGCTTTAGTGAATAGAGCCCACTGTATCATTCAACATGGAAAGAAGAAACATCCTGGACTGCCACACTCTGTTGAAGCAAATTTTATTTGAAAATTCCAAAGGATAAAATCCAAAAAGTACAAACATGTAATCCAAAAATCATCCTAAAACAGTCAATAGCAAATAGTGGACATACAGGGATGAAATGGCTGATGCGTTTCACATCATAGTTTGATGCTTACTCACAGCTATGAGTAAGCATCAAACTATGATGTGAAACGCGTCAGCCATTTCGTCCCTGTATGTCCACTATTTGCTATTGACTGTCTTTGGATGATTTTTGGATTACATTTTTGTACTTTTTGGAATTTTCAAATAAAAATTGCTTCAACAGAGTGCGGCAGTCCAGGATGTTTCTTCTTACCATGGATTAGTGCAGAACCAGCACCCGTCGGTGTAACAGGGCGGGAGCGATCACAGGTGTTTGGGGGCTTGGAGTGGTACATTCTCTTGTATCATTCAGCAAGTCTTAAATGCTCTTCGGCCTAAGATTATTATCAGAATATGCCGTATTTACCGGCGTATAACACACACAGGTGTATAACACGCACAGGCATATAACACGTACCTTAATTTTCAGAAAAATAACTTTGAACCAATATAGGGCTCAGTGCCCATCAGGGCAGCCTTATCGGTGCCCATCTTCAGCCTCACCATTGCCCATCAATGCAGCCTGATCAGTGTCCATCTGAAGCCAAACTATTACCCATCAATGCAGCCTGATTCAGTGCCCATCTGCAGCTTCACCATTGCCCATCAATGCAGCCTAATCAGTGCCCATCTGCAGCCTCACCATTGCCCATCAATGCAGCCTGATCAGTGTCCATCTGCAGCCTCACTATTACCCATCAATGCAGCCTGATTCAGTGCCCATCTGCAGCCTCACCATTGCCCATCAAGGCAGCCTAATCAGTGCCTATCTGCAGCATCACCATTGCCTATCAATGCAACCTGATCAGTGCCCATCTACAGCCTCACCATTACCTATCAATGCAGCCTGATCAGTGCCCATCTGCAGCCTCACCATTGCCTATCATTGCAGCCTGATCCGTGCCCATCTGCAGCTAAGCCCCTCCGAGGCAGCACAATGGAAATATTGGCGTTTAACACACACACGACTCAATTTTCAGGGAGAAAAAGTGTGTTATACGCTGATAAATACGGTACATAAAATTAACCACTTGACCTCCAGAAGGTTTTAACTCCTTCCCGACCAGGGAATGTTTTGCTAATGACAATCACTGTAACAGCATGCTTAGAAGTGTCATGAATGGGTTACATTCATAACAGCTGTGATTACTAGTGATCTGGGATTGGCTACAGATAATCACATGGTACAGGGTGCTGTGGTTAGCCCAAGTATCATGTGATAGCTGTGGGCCAATCACAGCATCACTCTATAGCAGGGGTGCCCAACCAGTGGCCCGGGGGCCACATGTGGCCCTCGGGCCCTCTGATGTGGCCCGCGACCTCCTGCTCTGGGATGGCTGGTTGGCAAGCCCAGATCACGGATCACTGATCCGTCATCCCAGGGCATCAGTGTTGTGAATAAAGCCGGCAGAAGAGAAAGCAAGCAACTGTGGAGCAGAGCCGCATAAGACAATGCTTGCTGTATAGCACCAGCTTCTGTCACAGGAGGAGTGATAACAAATATGGGCATATCTGTTCTGCAGTGCTTACTAGGCTGCTTTCAAACTGATCCGCAGAGCAACGCCTACCTCCAATCCGATCCGCTAAAAAAAACAGATGGGGATTCATCCCCTTCCGCCTGGGTGGATCGGATCGAAGGGCCTATAGAGTAGAGTGGGCTGTGTCCATGTCTGCTCTCCATATGCAGTGGACACAGACCTGTCATGCGCCCACTCCACTCATTGTGGCCCGCGACCAGTTACCAAGTCTCTTAAGTGGCCCTCGCTCTTCAAAAGGTTGGGCATCCCTGCTCTATAGGAAACAGCTGCTTTGAATTAAATGTATTCATAACAGCTTTATTGACATTGTGATCCTCCGACAACTGAATGCCAGGATGTGCCAGACACAGTGGTCACAGGAACGGCTTGCTGTGTGCCCCTAACTTAGGGTAGTCTGGATCATGTACATGATCCAGCCTGCCCAGGCAGCCCACAGTAAATGTACTGTGGGCAGGTGGCTAGTGGTTAATAGCCTGGCAGTTTATTAGCCTATTCTTTAATGATTCCGCACTCTCCCAATTAATTTTGGAGCCTTTTAAGAACAGTACTAAAAATGCTTGTTTAATCAAAATAATGCTTTTAAGCAGATGCTCCTCATCATTTTATTATGAATAAATTGTAAACCCTGATCAACTCAGAATTTTTGAAAGAACAGGAATTACAATTTCTGCTTTCACTAGATTTGATAAATTAGATAAAGGTTTACCACATTATTCAAACAAATGCTTCAAATGTGGGCTCAGCTTGCTTCACATTTTTCTTTAAAGTTCAAAGTCGAATACATGTTCAACCCATTGGTGTGCATATATATAAGGGTTTCCCAGAATAGTCTAGATTTTGTTAGCTGTTACTAGAAGAGTGATATTATGCTTATAGCTGTACAGAAAAAACACTGACTCCTTGAAGCAGAACTCATGCCGCGTACACACGACCGTTTTTCGGGTTGTAAAAAATAACGTTTGTAATGGTCTAGAAAAAAATCAAGTTTTTTTCAACGCGATTGTTAAAACAGCCTTGCCTACACACGATCGTGGAAAAAAAATTCTATAGCAAAGCGCAGTGACGTACAACATGTTTGACGGCACTATAAAGGGGAAGTTTCATTCGGATGGCGCCACCCTTGGGGCTGCTTTTGCTGATTTCGTGTTAGTAAAAAACGATTTGCGCTTTTCAGTCTGTTACACCGTGATGAATGTGCTCCCGTCTCAAAACTTGCTTCTGAGCATGTTCTAAATTTTTAATGGCCATTTTTTACATCGTGAAAAATGCTCTGGAGCCCACACACGATCGTTTTTAATGACGTCATTTTTTACAACCCGAAAAACGGTTGTGTGTACTCGGCATAAGACTTTGTCCGATCACCATGCCATTAAATTCACAATCACCAAAAACGCCAGCCCAAAAAAAAACGACAAAACTGGTGACAACTCACTGGACTAGATCTCAGAAGAAGCTCCACTCAGAACTCTTCAAAACAACACTAGGGAACAAAATAAAAACAACCCAACAAAAACAAACAGCCACAGAAACACTTGACGCCACAGAAACACTTGACTGGTGCTACTAAGTCAGCTGACTTAGTAGCACCAAAACGCAAAACTTGCATCTGGAAAAACAACTCCAGCTGGTTTAATGACCAGCTGACGTTGCTAAAGCAAGAGCGTAGAAGAGCAGAAGCTGTGTGGAAAAGGTGCTCTTCAGATAAAAACCACACCATTTACAAGATAATAACAAAGAAATATCACAAAGAAATCTTATCGGCCCAAAAAAATCATTTCTTCAACATCATCGCAAATGCCCTTAACCGCCCCCGAGAACTCTTCAAGCTGGTCACTCAGACTATGAATCCTGCTTGTTTAGAGGCCCCCAATTCTGATTCACAAGAATTTTGCAACAAATTATCGGATTATTTCATTAATAAAATTTAAAAAATCAGAGAAAGTATTCAGCAAAATTGAACCGTCACCAACTCCCCCCCAAATCACAAACCTAATACCCAAAATTCACTCTAAAACCCATTTCCATCGATGCCACTAAAAATATCATCGGGACTCTGCGTAACAGCACAGCACCCAATGACATCATCCCCACTAAACTGCTGAAAGAAAGTGCCGATATACTGGCACCAGCTATCACGCAGCTCATAAACCAATCAATTAAGGAGGGCATGGTGCCCACCTTGCTGAAACAAGGTACAATAAAACCAATTCTAAAAAAACCTACCCTCGACCCCAAAGACCCAAACAACCGGAGGCCCATAACAGGTCTAAATGTTTTTTCCAAGGTAATGTAGAAAGTAGTTGTACAACAGCTGCAACTGCATTTAGACACCCATAAATTACTCGACCCGTTTCAGTCAGGCTTCTGTCCGGGTCACGGAACAGAAACGGCGCTGCTCAAAATATGGGATGATGCTCTAGAGGCCGCAGACGAAGGAGAATCTTGTCTCCTGATACTGCTGGACCTAATAGCGGCTTTTGACACTGTAGACCACGGACTACTACTGGCTAGGCTAGCTGAAGTAGCCGGAGTTGCTGAAGGTGTTTTACCCTGGTTCTCCTCCTTCTTGGAAAACAATAGTGAAATTGGGGTCTTTTACTTCTGAAAACGTACGGTATCATGCGGAGTCCCGCATGGATCTCCCTTGTCGCCCGTATTGTTTAATATCTATCTTTGCCCTCTCTTTGAAATCATCAGTAACCAGAAGTTACTTTACCACTCCTATGCAGACGACACACAACTGTATTTCCGCATCTGCAACAAAAAGGATCATTCTCTTGGACTAGAGAAATACCTTACTCTAATAGATAACTGGAGGACAAACAGTTATCTTAAACTCAACGGTTCGAAAACAGAACTTCTCCTGTTTCACGCCAACCGGAAAAATCACCCCGCATCAACATGGACTCCCCCAGCCATTCTGGGCAAAACTATCACCCCTAGCACCAAAGTCAAAAGCCTCGGAGTCATTTTCGATACCTACATGTCAATGGATGCACAAATAGGGTCAGTAGTCAGCGGATCCCACCATCTGCTGCGCCTACTATGCAGACTCACGCCCTTTATCCCGAAAGAGGACATTGCAGTCGTGGTGGGAACAATCATCAATTCCAGACTCGACTACGCAAATGCCCTCTATCTAGGACTCCCCAAATACCAAATCACTTGTCTGCAAGTCGTTCATAATACGTCCGCTCGACTAGTGACCGGAAAAAAACCATGGGAATCAATCTCACCTTCACTGAGATCCCTTCATTAGTTGCCAGTAAAAGACAGAATCACTTTCATGGCACTCTGCCTAATACATAAGTGTATTCAAGGCAATAAGCCCATAACCCCAATCGCATTCTGCGATCCACCAATCAAAACCTACTCCAGATACCCAAAGCCAGATAGAAGTCCAAAGGAGATTGAAGATTTGCTGTCCAGGGACCTCGCCTGTGGAATGCACTACCAACCACCATCCGACTGGAGTTGGACCACTTGGCCTTCAGGAGAAAGATTAAAACCCATCTCTTCTGAGGTCAAGGGGTTCCTTACCCATGAAATGGACACAGCGCCCAGAGGCGATTCAGTTCGCATGTGTTGCGCTTTACAAGTTTCTCACTCACTCACTCAGGGGTATATTTCTAAATCTACAAGTGATCAGTACACCTGTATTTCCCTAATCCTTTATTGGAAATCAAGATCTCAGCAAAATACAACAAATGTTTTATCGGTCACCTTTCTTATGCTCATATACTGATTTTATCACCAAGCTAAACTCCACCACAGCTAAATATATAGCTACAATACATATAAGGGAGTTATTTTACCTGCCACAGGATTGCTATTTTTCTCCAGCCAGTCCTGAGATTTGCAAAGATTTGTTGCACAGCCCAGCCCTGTATGGCAGGGGTGGAGACCTGACTTTTCTCTGTTTCGCAGTTTTTCCTTCACTTACAGTTCTCCTCACCCCAGCTCTGTGACTGGACAGTGAAAGGAGAAGCAACAGAATTACACACTCGTCTTTCTGCCACTTTGTTATCTCCTCCTATCAGCATGCTCCTTGCACTGCAGCATAGCTTTTTGCTCGAAGCGCCTAATAATAACTCACCAGCTTGAGAATAAGAAATGTTAATTTTGGCAGCTCCCACTCCCCTGTACAGTGCTGTGCTCCACTGTAAGTCTCTCTGCATACTAAATCAGTATAAGTGTCATTCATTGGATTTGATTTTTTAATGCTATATTTAATATAGCAATAAAATATTTACTTAATAAGGCATTAATGAAATGTACAGTGCCTATAGTACCCATCAAATGTATCATTTTTTTTTACTTATCACAGTCAGATCAATGATGTTTGCTTTATGTTAATATTGTTAAAGTAGTTAATATCTATTTTTATCACTTAATTCTGTATAAAACATTTAACAGTGTAATTTCATGAGATAGTTTATGAGGGTGTGTTTGGGGGGGGGGGGTTAGGGGTAGGACATAGTAGGGCTTGGGTGGAGCAACTGGTGGTGAATACCTCTTAAGGCCTGGCTAGTAGCTCAGGACTTAAAATGTTGAGCCCTGGTGTAAACTCTGTTACATTCCTGTCTGGGTGTGGCAGGGAGTAGGGATGAGCCGATTCAGTTCGCACCAGAACCTTTGAACGGACCGACCGTTCGCGCGATCATTTAGAACCCCATTGACGTCTATGGGACTCGAACGTTCAAATTCAAAAGTGCTCATTTTAAAGCCTAATATGCAAGTTATTGTCATAAAACGTCTTTGAGAACCCGGGTCTTGCCCCAGGGAACATGTATCAATGGAAAAAAAGTTTTAAAAACTGTTGTTTTTTCCCGGAGCAGTGATTTTAACGATGCTTAAATAAAAAAATAAAAAAAATCCTTTAAATATTGTACCTACTGGGTGTCTATAGTATACCTGTGAAAACGTCTTTTATAACCCGGGTCTTGCCCCAGGGAACATGTATCAATGGAAAAACGTTTTAAAAACTGTAGTTTTTCTGGAGCAGTGATTTTAATGATGCTTAAATAAAAAAAAATGAAAAATTCCTTTAAATATCATACCTGCTGGGTGCCTATAGTATGCCTGTAAAGTGGCACGTGTTTAGAACTGCCATTGCACAAAATGAGATTACTATAAGAAAAAAGTAATTTAAAACTGCTTGCGGCTTTATTGTAATGTCTGGTCCCTGCAATATGGATGAACATCATTGAGAAAAATAGCACAGAAACAGACAGTACACACACCACATAGCTTTAGGTGCACACTGCAGAGGACACGGGGGGTACACACTACGTAGCTTTAGGTGCAATCTGCAGAGGACACGGGCAGTACACACCAAGTAGCTTTAGGTGCAAACTGCAGAGGACAAAGGCAGTACACACACTATGTAGCTTTAGGTGCAAACTGCAGAGGACAAAGGCAGTACACACACTATGTAGCTTTAGGTGCAAACTGCAGAGGACAAAGGCAGTACACACACTACGTAGCTTTATGTGCAAACTACAGAGGACACGTGCAGTACACACCAAGTCACTTTAGGTGCAAACTACAGAAGACAAGGGCAGTACACACTATGTAGCTTTAGGTGAAATCTGCAGAGGATACGGGCAGTATACACCAAGTAGCTTTAGGTGCAAACTGCAGAGGACAAAGGCAGTACACACACTATGTAGCTTTAGGTGCAAACTGCAGAGGACAAAGGCAGTACACACACTACGTAGCTTTAGGTGCAAACTGCAGAGGACAAAGGCAGTACACACACTACGTAGCTTTATGTGCAAACTACAGAGGACACGTGCAGTACACACCAAGTAGCTTTAGGTGCAAACTACAGAGGACAAAGGCAGTACACACACTATGTAGCTTTAGGTGCAAACTGCAGAGGACACGGGCAGTACACACCACGTAGCTTTAGGTGCAAACTGCAGAGGACACGGGCAGTACACACCAAGTGGCTTTAGGTGCAAGCTGCAGAGGACTCGGGCAGTACACACCAAGTAGCTTTAGGTGCAAACTACAGAGGACACGGGCAGTACACACCACGTAGCATTATGGTGCACACTGCAGAGGACACAGGCAATACACCACGTGAGAATACTGCAGCTAGCACAATCACCTGCCTGCCAATAAATTAGGAAGAGCTGATCTAGCTAAACTATACAGTGTATAAATATATATATACAACACCTGGGATGCATATATATCCTCTACACACTGTAACTTTAACTGACAAGCCTGCCTGCCTGCTCTATCTACCTACTAAAAATGACACTCTCTCTCTCTCTCTGTCTTCTCTCTTTTAACCACCGCAACACACTACACAGGGCCGACCTGCAGGCGGCCTTTTATAGTGTGGGGTGTGTACTAAACCCCCTGAGCCATAATTGGCCAAAGCCATTATGGCTCTCCTTTTATTGCAAGCTGTGATTGACCAAGCATGCGGGTCATAGTGCATGCTTGGCCAATCATCAGCCAGCAATGCATTGCGATGCCACAGTGAATTATGGGCTGTGAAACGTAACTCGAATTTGGCGCGAATGGCCCAAAATGTTCGTAATTCGACGATCGATCGAACATACGATGTTCGAGTCGAACATGAGTTCGACTCGAATACGAAGCTCATCTCTAGCAGGGAGTGATGCAGACATTTTTCAAAGATCAGAATTGTAAAAGCTAAAACTGTGTTTCTGTACACATAGTGGAGGCTGTGTGTGGTGGTGGTTACTGTCTGGTGGTGGTTACTGAACTGTATGTTCATATGGTGGTGGTTACTGTCAGTCTGCTGACATGATACAGTATTTTTTTATGAGTCTGATGGCTGATCAACAAAAACTATCCATCTATGACCACCTTTCCTGTGGAACCTGTTGAACTGCACAGTAACATATAATCTGCACAACTGCTGTAACTACAGGAAATTGGAGATAAAATATGACAAAGATTTAAAGTGGAGGTTCACCTGGAAATAAAAAATTTTAACCTTAGATTCCTGCTCATTTTGTCTAGGGGAATCGGCCAGTTGTTTTAAAATCGAAGCTGTACTTACCATTGTAGAGAGCGATCTTCTCCGCCGCTTCCGGGTATGGGCTGCGGGACTGGGCGTTCCTATTTTGATTGACAATCTTCCGACAGGCTTCCGACGGTCGCATCCATCGCGTCACGATTTTCCGAAAGTAGCCGAATGTCGGTGCGCAGGCGCAGTATAGAGCCGCACCGACGTTCGGCTTCTTTCGGCTACTCGTGACGCGATGGATGCGACCGTCGGAAGCCTGTTGGAAGACTGTCAATCAAAATAGGAACGCCCAGTCCCGAAGACCATACCCGGAAGCGGCGGAGAAGATCGCTCTCTACAACGGTAAGTACAGCTTCGATTTTAAAACAACTAGCCGATTCCCCTAGACAAAATGAGCATCAATCTAAGGGTAAAAAATGTTTTATGGGTGAACTCCCGCTTTAAAATTCGGGTGGCATATGTATGTCAGTTGGGCTTTAATTTTACTCTTGTACTGTATCATCATATATTGTGCCTCACTCCAACATACAACACATGAGTATGCATAACTGTACTGTATTAATATTGTAGCAATGACACACTATAGTAACAAGGCATAAATGGCTGCACACTATTACTAGGGTTTACTAAAAGCACAGTTTAAATCTAGCAGTAGATGGTTTTAAAATCAGCAGTTCAACAAGGACAGGCCAAATTTTGATCCATCAAAAGCATGTATGCTTTCCTCCTGGCAATATTTTATCACTATGGAAACATAGGTTCACTCTGTTGACATAACACCAATACATGAATATATCATCACAGTAGTAGTATTGTATCAAAAGGTTAACATGGCAACATAGCATAATGACAGCAGAGGTTTCAACCGAGGAGACTAACTTCAGGGTGAAAAAAGAAGTGCATGCTGATGCAAAAGATGGGCACAATTTAAAGCAAATTTTTCATGCAATGCAAAGTCTACTTTAAATATTTCCCGCCCGTAGGACATCATATGATGTCCTTAGGTTGAAGTGGTGATATCTGAATGATGACTGCAGCTACCGGCATCATTCAAATATCTTTGTTTTCAGGCGGCGATTCCCTGACATGTAAAATCCAGCCTCCCTGGGCTCTCCCATGTGGTCAGAAGGCTGGAGTACCAATCTGCAGTGGATTACCATAGAGCGCTCATCTCTATGACCCTAGGAGGCCGGAAGCAACATCTTGACGTCACTTTAGGATCTGGCAGATGTAAACACTGACAGTTTTTTTATCTTTTTTTTAATCTCATGCTTTCCAGGGTTGAGGAGATATCTTGGGTCTTATTGACCCCAGATGTCTCCATAAAGAGAACCTGTCAAAAAATAAAATAAAAGTAACAGTGTAAAAAATGTTTTTAAAGTGCCTCCGTCCCCTTGTGCTCTCATGCAGAAGTGAACACATATGTAGGTTGTGTCTGCATATGTAAACAGTGTTTTCACCACACATGTGAGGTATTGCTGCAAACGAGTGAGAGCAATAATTCTAGCAGTAGCTCTCAACTGTAGCTCTAAAATGGTAACCTGTAAACATTTTGCAAGCGTAGCCTATAGAGATATTGAAGTACCGAAGTTTGGTGCCATACCACGAGTGTGCGCAATTTTTTGTGACATGTTAGGAATCTTTTATATTTTACCCCAAACATTGGGTTTTATATTGTGTTTCTTTGGCATTAAAATTAATTATTGTGTATTTAATAAAAAAAAATTGCGTTTGAAAAATTGCTGTGCAAATACCATATGACGTAACGAATTGCAACAACCGCCATTTTATTCTCTGCGGTCTCTGCTAAAAATGTATACATAATGTTTCGAGCATAAAAATAATGATTTTTTTACATGTGGGAGAGGAATTCCAGAATTGGCCTGGGTTGGAAGTGGTTAAAGATATGTACTAAACATACAAATATGCTGGACAGCTTGCAGTAACATTAACAAGTACCCATATGTCATCAATATACAGTAGATCCTGATTGGTGTTGACACAGACTCTTAAGCTGGCCAAACATACTATTTTCTTATACAATTTTACTTTACATTTACAAAAACCATGTAATATGAAGTCAAAGCTAAACACTTTGTATGCAATCAGGCAGGCCCTTGCACTACATAGTTGAAGGTAAATATAAGGAAATGTAATAAGAAAATTGTATATGTACATGGCCAGCTTTACTGTGGTAGCATATCATCACTCAGTAATATTGTTTCATTGAGGTTCCTTGATGGCACTAGCATAACAAAACATTATTCTGGACACTGTTGTCTAAAAAAATAGCATAGTGATAAAAGAGTAGTAGTAGCTGCCTTGTGTTGTTGTGAATAACTGATGAACAACTGCACAGCAGCTACTACTATAACCACCCCCTATCCCCCAAAAAAGCAGATGGATATGTCTGGGCTAGGGATGAGCCAAACACCCCCCCCCCCGTTCTGTTCGCACCAGAACCTGCGAACAGACCAAAAGTTTGTGTAAACTTTAGAACCCTGTTAAAGTCTATGGGACTCGAACGTTTGAAATCTATAGTGCTAATTTTAAAGGCTAATATGCAAGTTATTGTCCTAAAAAGTGTTTGGGGACCCGGGTCCTGCCCCAGGGGACATGTATCAATGCAAAAAAAATTTTTTAAAATGGAAGTTTTTTGGGGGGGCAGTGATTTTAATAATGCTTAAAGTGAAACAATAAAAGTGAAATATTCCTTTAAATTTCGTATCTGGGGAGGGGTGTATAGCATGCCTGAGAAGTAGCGCTTGTTTCCCGTGCTTAGAACTGTCCCTGCACAAAATGTAATTTCTGAAGGAAAAAAAGTCATTTAAAACCATTTGCGGCTATAATGAATTGTCGACTCCCGGCAAGTCATTCATAAAAATAAAAATAAATGCGTGGGGGTCCCCCCCAAATTCAATGACCAGGCCCTTCAGGTCTGGTATGGACATTAAGGGGAACCCTGTGTCAAATGAAAAACAAAATGACATGGGGTTCCCCCCAAATATCTATTCCAGACCCTTTGGGTCTGGTATGGATTTTAAGGGGAACTCCACCTCAAATTTTAAAAAAATGGCGTGGAGCTCCCCCCAAAAATCCATACAAGACCCTTTATCTGAAACACGCAACCTGGCAGGCTGCAGGAAAAGAGGGGGGAACGTGACCCCGCCCCCATCTGATGTAACGACAAACTTGCATTACATCAGAGGGGGGCGGGGTCACCCACACATCACTGGGAAAGCCTGGGTTTTCTCTTGAGTCAGAGGGGGACGGGGTCACCTGACGGGTGACCCCGCCCTCACCTACATAAGAGCTGTCACTGGCTAAAGCCATGTCATTCCTGGTGCAGAGTGCGGACATCTCATCGCTGGATCCTGGACCTAGATGAAGAGCAGATCTTCTCATCGCTGGACCCCGGAGAGGAGATCACCCATCGCAGGATACCAACAGCGTTGGAGCGGAGACCGAGAGTGGATTACCACTGCTGGATTTTTATTTTTATTTTTTTATTTTTATTTTTTTAATAAAGGACTTTACCAAAGGTGTCTGTGTTTTTTTACAATTGTTACACTTTCTTTGTGAAATGGTAGGGGTACAATGTACCCTATTACCAATTCACATAGGGGGGGCGGGATCTGGGGGTCCACTTTGTTATATATATATACAGTATATATGTCCACTTTGTATATATATATATATATATATATATATATATATATATATATATATATATATATATATATACAGTATATATATATATATATATATATATATATATATATATATATATATATATATATATATATATATATATATATATATATAAACTGCTTTTATAAGATTCCTTACTCAAAATAGATGCTAGTAGCACTCCCTCCCATTGAGACAAGAATGTAGCTGAAAGATGGCATCTACCCCCTGCTGCCCACGCACTGAAGGAATGAGGAAGTAAAAGAGAGAGCAAGCGACAACCAGGCTTTAACCATGAAGCTCCTGTATTGTTCCTGTATTTCAGCCAATTAAGATGTGCCTTTTAGAATGACCACAGTAGTGACGTAAACTCTATTGTTCTTTGTGTATAAAAAGATTGACCACCACCAACAATAAACAGAGATGTGAAAGTGTTCGAACTGAGTTGACTCAGTGTGATTACTTCTGACGTTATATTCAGCTTGAGCTCGATTGCAGCTCTGAACCATCACATTGGAACTATAGGCAACACTTTTTTTTTAATTTTGGACAGAGTAAGGGAGGGTTAAAGCCCCTGTCAGATTATTTTTTACCATCCCTGTCCCATTGCAGAGATTTCCCTTCACTTCCTGCCCCATAGCCAAATAGGAAGTAAGAGGAAATCTATGCAAATTAAGGCAATCCATTGCCCCCCCCCCCCCCCCAGGCCCTAATAACTAGTGTCCCCACTCATAAATTTCAGGGTGGGTCTTAGACAGAAAGGGGTGTGGCCTTGACAGGAAGGAATGGGTCATATTAAAATTAGGGGGTGCACAAGTTTAGTCAGGCCTAGGGCAGCACAAAACCTAAATACACTACTGGTACCTACCCAATGGGAATGCCTACAAAATGGGCTTTAGCCTGGGCTGGAGCTACAGCTAGTACAAACAGACAAAAAAATGTTTTTCTTGCACACTGCTGCCAAACATCTAAATGGGACCTACAAGTCCTTCATGCACTTGGTTACCTGAAGGATTCAGCAACAATTGTTAAGCTCTGGTGATACTTATTCTAAGGGAAAAGCAGCAAGCCAACCACAAACAGGAAATTATATGTCTGAAGGGATTCTGAGCACAGTGTACAGAATATTTCCAAAGTTGCAAGCAAACCACATTTAAAGTTTTGGAGCTTTGGAAGATTAAACTTGACTGCAGGAAGTAATGGGAATTATACATTTGAATCATTTACAATGGTTTGTGCAGCAAGTAAAATATTTCATTGTTGTTTTAGTGTTTAGTATGCTAGAATGCTAGTATGCTAGAGTGTTTAATATGCTAGACCTCATTTAATTTTCTAATCAGTGCCCTATTTTCTCGGCAACAGTCCCATCACCCAAGTTTCCACTTCCACAATGTTTTCATTTATAGTACCTGTGCACCATGTTCTGTTATAGGAAAATACTACCTTGGTCATCTACATTTTTACAGTTTCATAAATGTACAATTTACTTGCCAAGTACTGTATAAAAATGTAAAAAGTTTTATCCCTGCATATAAATATACCACGTGAATGTAAGCAGTAGTTTAACCACTTCCTTACTGGGCACTTAAACCCCTTCCTGACCAGAGGACTTTTTGCGATTCGGCACTGCGTCGCTTTAACTGACAATTGCGCGGTCGTGCGACGTGGCTCCCAAACAAAATTAACGTCTTTTTTCCCCCACAAATAGAGCTTTCTTTTGGTGGTATTTGATCACCTCTGCAGTTTTTATTTTTTGCGCTATAAACAAAAATAGAGCTACAATTTTGAAAAAAATAAAAAAAATTATACTTGTTGCTATAATAAATAGCTACATTTTTTTTTTAAGTTTTTTTTTTATCCTCAGTCTAGGCCGATACGTATTCTACATATTTTTAGTAAAAAAATCGCAATAAGCGACTGGTTTGCGCAAAAGTTATAGCGCCTACAAAATAAGGGACAGAATTATTATTATTTTTTTTTTTTTTTACTAGAAATGGCGGCGATCTGCGATTTTTATTGGGACTGCGACGTTATGGCGAACACATCGGACACTTTTGACACATTTTTGGCGCCATTCACATTTATACTGCAATCAGTGCTATAAATATGCACTAATTACTGTATAAATGTGACTGGCAGGGAAGGGGTTAACACTAGGGGGTGAGGAAGGGGTTAAATGTGTACCCTAATATTAGTGTTCTAACTGTGGGCGAAGGGGGGGTGACTGGGGGGGGTGACCGATCTGTGTCTCTATGTACAAGAGACACAGATCCATCTCCTCTCTCCCCTGACAGCACCGCTGTCTGCGAGAGCCGGGAATGAGAGATGATCTCATATGTAAACATATGAGATCATCTCTCATTGGCCGCACAGATCGCCTAGGAAACGGCCGCTCCGATTGGCCGTTCACGGTGATCTGTGACTGGCTGTGTCCAAGGGACGTGCAAAGGGGCGGCCGTAAAAAGACGGCCTGTTAGAGATTGGGAGCCGCTTTTTACAAAGTCGTACGGCCGTCAGCAAGTGGTTAAGAAGCTATGCTGTAAACATTTTAAAGGCTTGATTTGGATGAGCTGAAAATATCATTTTTTTCCCCAAATTTTTCATCTTCTCATTCCATCAGAGACACTTTTATGAAAAAATAATGCAGATTTCCTGATCAATCTTATTAGGAAGGCATTGGGGCTGAATACAAATGCACGACTCACTTTTCACATATTTATTTGTTAAAAATTTTGAAAACCATTTACCATTTTCCTTTCATTTCACAATTATGTGCCACTTTGTGTTGGTCTATCACATATAATCCCAATAAAATACATTTCCATTTTTGGTTGTAACATGACAAAATGTGGACATTTTTAAAGGGTTTAAAAGCTTTTTCAAGGCACTGTATTTGGTAATGCCCATCATTCTACTGTTTTCAGAGAAAGAACTTAGGCCTTTAAAGAAAACAATATAGTCCCTACAGTCAAACATGGTGGAGGTTCACGGATGTTTTGGGGTTGCTTTGCTGTTTCAGGTGCTGGATGTCTTAACAGTGTGCATGGGATTATGAAATCTAAAGACTACCAAAGATTTCTGGAGTGCAATGTAGGACTCAGTGTCACAAAGTTGGTTCTCCATCAGAGGTCATGGGTCTTACAGCAGGAAATTGACCCAAAGCACACATCAAAAAGCATCCAGGAATGGTTTAAGATAAAGCACTGGAGAGTACTGAACTGGTCAGCAACGAGTTTAGATCTAAATCCCATAAAGCACCTGTGGAGAGATCTCAAAACAGCAGTTGGGAAAAGGAACCCTTCCAATCTGAGAGACCTGGAGCAGTGGCAAAAGAAGAGTGGTCCAAAATTCCAGTAGAGAGGTGTAAAAAAATCATTGATGGTTACAGGAAGCAACTGATTTCAGTTATTTTTTCCAAAACGTGTGCTACCAAATATAGGATTGAGGTTGCCAAACATTTTGTTGAGTCCATTTTTGGAGTTTTGCGTGGAATGCGTCAGATATGGATTTTTGTTTCTCCTATTTTTTTTGTGTCAAACTAATACAAACAAAATAAATAAACATAAGAATACCTAAACATTTGTAATTGCAACAATTTTCTGGGCAAAGTGGTGCACTCTTTGACAGAATTTCAAGGGTGCCAATATTTTGTGGGTATGACTGTGCATCCTGGTGTCTGATGCCTCGTACACACAATCAGGTTTTTGCCTGATCAAACTCACATCGGAATTCCAATGGAATTCCATCGGAGGAAAAGAGAATATGTTCTCTATGTAAACTCCAATGGAATTCCTCGGAATTTCAGATGGAAAAACTCTGATTGGCATACACACGGTCGGAATTTCCGATGGAAAAAGTCCGTCTGACTTTTTTCATCGGAAATTCCGATCGTGTGTACGAGGCATAACTTAAGGTTAATAACAAAAAAAAAATCAACAATACACTGACCATGTTCGTTCCAAAACAGGTGATTTTCAAGAGATTGCAAACTTTATTGAAATGCATTTATTTGACTTAACATTGCATTATTTAAAGCAGTTTTTCTTAACCAATGGTACACGTGTACCCAGGAGTACATCAAAATGGATTAAAGGCTATTCTTGGTAGGTAGTTTAGGGTGTAACTTTGAAATTTTCATGATTATTAATTATTTGCAAAACAAGCATCACTAGATCATGTAAGGCATAAATACACTTGTATATATGTATAATAGGGGTTTCTTGCAATAAAAATGCATACCGTTTATTGTAGATAAAAGGCACCAGATGGTACTTGGTAAAATTAATTTTATAAACAGGTATGTGGCATAATAAAGCTGAGAAACGCATGTACATATGTGTCATGAAAAAAGGTTTGATGCACTATAGTTAAAGTTTGCCTGTATCAAATTTAATGAGATTAGCTTCAGCATCAGCTTACAGGCAGAGCATATGGTATAGAAATAACTGCAGTGATTTCATTGCTTATTGTATTTCTTGCCTGCACTTTATAATTGTGCTGTGGGCCCCAAATGCTGAGTGGACATAAACAAAGAAATGAATTATCTAGTCCAGAAAGTTCATACACTGATTTATAAAGTGATGCAGTGTCCCAAGACACAGCAAGCAATTTGGGTAGGAGCTGGATAGAACATCAAAACACTACAGCTCGTCCAGGTCAATTATTAGAACATTTTCTAAAGATATTTTTCTTTAACTTAGGTGGCATAGATGTAGAAATGATTAAAAAGGAATAAGGGATCCCTTTTTTGGAAATAAATGAAGAATTATTTCTTCCAAAATTGTATAATGTCGGTTTTACATTACAGTGCTAATAGAAGGTTTAATCATTCATGGTTGCCCAATCCAGGTTGATATTTCTCTTCTGAGACCTGAGGCAGCAGATGCTATTGTCCCCAAAAGACGTGTTAACTTGATAAATTTGGTGCACCAGAAGATGCAGACTTTGCAAAGTTACATAAATACAGCATTTACTGTGCTCTTCAAATCAGCAGGTACAAAATGTTTTGAAGCTCCACTCCAGGCAAACAGCTAAATACACTGTTGGCATATAAGTGGACGATCTTAATTGCCACAATGTTTGCAATATTGTTTAGTCAGACAGGTAATTCACGCATCCAAGTCAGACAGCATAGCTATGTACCTGACCTCTAGTGAAGTCAAAGTAACACTGTAATTTTAACAAAAAAGGAAAAAAAGGTGCTGACAGGTATTAAGTGCAAGTACCTAGAGATACCTGCATGTACCACAGCAGGTTTCGGTCCTCATACTCTGATAGGGCAAAGCTTTGTTACTTCCTTAGTCTTAGATCTTGCCTGCCCCCTCCACACATTTATTTTGACCAGGGAAACAACTCATATTTAAGGATAATAGGCTGTTACTAGGATATTCCAGAGATTTGTCACCAGCATTCAGGTGGTATGGGGAGACGGAAGGCCACTGACACCTCTAGTTGTCTACAAGTTACCCCTCTGGTTAAAGCAGAAATAAAACACGAGAAAAAAAACTGAAAAAAAGGTGCTGACAGGTATTCAGGGCAAGTATCTAGAGGTACCTGCGTGTAGCACAGAAGGTTTCAAGCCTTACACTCTGATAGGGCAAAGCTTTGTTACTTCCTAAAAAAAGACTCGTACACGCGACCGGTTTTCCTGCCAGGAAAACTGTGGGGAGAGCTTTTGGACAGGGAAAACTGTCTGTGTGTATGCTTCCTCGCAGTTTTCAGCCGGGAAAATAGAGAACCTGCTCTCTATTTTCTCGTCGGGATTCCCGGCAGTTTTTTTTCCGACAGATTTACTAATACTTTCCTATGGGAAACACTACGAGGCAGTGCCGATGGAGCATACACATGGCTGGGATTCCCGGCCAAAGCTCTCATGGCAGTTTTCCTGCCAGGTTCTTGGCTTTCCCCTCGGTTTTCCCGTCTTGCTTTTTACCGCCGGGAAAATCAAGCGTGTGTACAGGGCTTTAGTCTTAGATCTTGCCTGCCCCCTCCACACATTTATTTTGACCAGGAAAACAGCTCATTATTAAGGATGATAAGCTTTGACTAGGATGTTCCAAAGATTTATCACCAGCATTCAGGTGGTATGGAGAGACGGAAGGCTACTGACACCTCTAGCTGTCTACAAGTTACCCCTCTGGTTAAAGAAGAGTTAAACCACCAGAAAAAAATGTCCCTTAGGAAATCTTTGCCGTAAGGTGCAACTATACACAGCATAGTTGCACCTACCTTATGGAACATTTACCTAGCAAAGCAATCCCCTTCAGTGCTGTGATGCACATGCTGCCCTACATTGTTGGCACTTTCATTTTCACCCAGTCTTTTTCTAGGTTTGGAGTCTTCGACCATCTTGATTGGCCTGGCTGTGATGACGTAACTCCCACACATGGGCTTGGGAGTTACTTTTTCCTGACGCAGAATCATACTGAGACAGTACACTGAGCTGTGTGCGTGCAGGGCTCAGTGTACACTTACAGAAAAAAGTGCTGACAGGCAGGTAGAAGCATCTATCATAGAAGAGACAAATGTAGTCTCTTATGTCATAACAAAAAAATTCTGCCGATCATCGCTTGCTAACAAACCAACTTTCGTTCAACACAACCTTTGTTGAAGGAGCAGCAAAACACTTATAAAGTCATCTCTATGCTCATTCCTCCTGTAAGGGAATTCACAATGTTGAACTGATTGACTCAGAGTGCTGACCCCTCTCATTTTCCAGTCTTTGCTGTTGTGCAGGAAATGATAAAAATTATTATAACAGGAGACTCCAGCTATTGACATTGGCTATATTTGACTTTTTTTTTTTTTTGAGGATTTTCAATAAATATAAAACTGGAAAAAATATAGGGCCAGATCCACAACAAGCGGCCGTAACTTAAAGGGTCACTAAAGGAAAAAACTTTTTTTGCTGAAATTACTGTTTACAGGGTATAGAGACATAAAAGTTAACTGATTCCTTTTAAAAATGATTAAAAATTGAATTTAATCTATCATATAATGTGCCTCTAGTTTCACGTTCGGTTTTAAAGGTACATACATGAATTTCCAGGTGAGAGGTGAGTCGGGAAGACTCACAGAACAAAAACAACAAATCCAGGGCAGTGTTTTGTTTTTAAAATGAATCTGATTGGTTCTGAGGAGTTTTAGACACACAGTAATGACAGCTTAGACCACCGTGATGTCTCCCAGTACTGTGGTTATAAGGAAACAGGCAACCAGAAAGTGTGGAGATCACAGCAGAATTACAGCTACTTCAAAGCAAAAACGAGCAATGAGGACATGAAACCAGTACTGCAGTAAGGTAAAGGAAGCTATTTAGCTAAAAAAAAAAATTCCTTTAGTGACCCTTTAACTTTTCCTATTTAAGTTACACCGCCGCAAAATCTCTACCTAAGTGCCTGATCCACAAAGAACTTACCTAGAAATTTTCAGCGGTGTAACTTAAATTCGTCCGGCACAAGGCGGGCCCAATCTAATGGGGCGAGTCCCATTTAAGTTAGGCGCGCTCCCGCGCCGGACGTACTGCGCATGCTCCCGACGCGATTTTCCCGACGTGCTTTGCACAAAGTTACGTTACGCCGAGTTTTGTGAATCGCGCCGGGTAAAAAAAGTTGCGTCGGGAAAAAACAGAGATGCGGCGGGAAAAAAAAAAATTTAAAAAAATTTTTTTACAGCGTCGCGGGAAAGAAGGGTCTACTTTTACATGGTGTACTAACTTTACACTTTGTAAAAGTAGCCCTAATTTTGCGTTTGCAAACTAACAACTTACGGAGACTTCACAAAGGGAAACCGCTTCGTGGATCTCCGTAAGTGCTAATTTGCATACCCGTCACGGAATTTCAACGAGAAATGCCCCCAGCGGTGGCCGAGGTACTGCATCCTAAGATCCGACAGTGTAAAACTATTACACCTGCCGGATCTTAGGAATATCTATGCGTAACTGATTCTGTGAATCAGTCGCATAGATAGAAACAGGGATACGCCTGTGTATCCCTTTTGAGGATCTGGCCCATAGTACCTATTTCTATATCTATCTCAAATTCATCTTTGAAAAAGACCTAAGCTCAATCTCTAAAATCTCATATAGGATTTAAAAGTTTAATTATAGAAGTTATTTTTAATCTTTTTAAATCTGTGGCTTTCATTAACCACTTAAGACCCAGAAGATTTACCCCCCTTCATCAACAGGTCATTTTTTTACAATACAGCGCTGCACTAGTTTAACTGACAACTACGCAGTCGTGCGACGCTGTACCCAAATACAATTTATGTCCTTTTTTCCCACAAATAGAGCTTTCTTTTGGTGGTATTTGATCACCTCTGCGGTCTATTTTTTTTTCCATATTAAGGAAAAAAAGGCAGACTATTTAGAAAATAAAACAATATTTTTTACTTTCTGCTATAAAACATACCCAATATAAAAAAAACATGAAAAAAAAATGTATTCATCATTTTAGGCCATAATTTGCTACATAATTTTGTGCAAAAGTTATAATGTCTACAAACTATGGGATATATTTATGGAATTTTTATTTTTATAGGATTTTTTTAATAGTAATGGCAGCAATCAGTAATTTTCAGTGGGACTGCGGTGGACAAATCGGACACTAAGTGACACTTTTTGGGGACCAGTGACACTAATACAATGATCAGTGCTACAAAAATGCACTCTCACTGTACTAATGACACTGGCAGGGAAGGGGCTAACACCAGGAGCGATCAAAGGGTTAAGTGTGCTGCTAGGGAGAGCTTTCTAGGATAGCTTTAGGCCTGATTCATATCTATGCAGTTTGCAGTTTGCATATTCCAGGTGCATTTTGCTTTTTTCAATACATGTTTTTGATCCATTGACGTGTATGGAATCAGAAACCAGAATAAAATTCCTGGCCCTTTTCATAAAATGCACACATGTGAACTACATTCATAGGAAACTATGTTAAATGGACTATAGTGTGTTTCTGCAAAACTGAAAACGCACTAAAAAAATGCACAGGTACGAACCAGGCCTAACTGGAGGAAAACAGAGATCCGTGTTTCTGCTTAGCAGAAACACACGATCTACATCTTCATCTCTGACAGAACAGCGGTCTACCCTGTTTACATAGGCAGACCGCTTTTCTGCCTCTACCATCAAGGATCAGCCGTTGATTGGCTCCCGCTATGTCCAATCACAGCGGGGACATGCGCACCACAGAACCCTGTGCACAAAATCACATACAGGTACATGCAGGTACATGATTTTGAGCAGGAGGGCCATCCTGCTGCACGATATCTGTGTGGGGTGGACCTTAAGTGGCTAAAATAACACTTAGGCAAGCCATAGTTGATGCATTGGGGGAAGGAAAGAAAATTACGACATCAACACAGTCAATGTTGATGGAGGAATCCCTAGTGCAGTGCTATTGTTTTCTGCTGGTGGGTGGGGTTGTAGAGAGCCTTTCCCCCAGCAGAATACAATGATCACTGCTGGCAGCTTGAGTGATCACATGCAAAAAAATCTGACAGGCTGGTTGTACTGAAGTCGCTCGATGGATCGACTTCTGTACAACCAGCCTGCCAATCTCAGACATTTACGGAGAGAGACCAACTCCTAATTTTTCAAGATATTCCAGACCAGGTAATCTTTCTATTAGTTAAGGACTTTCAAGAGAACACTGATAAAACCAGCTTCTTTAACCACCTCCTTACCATCATAGTAAAAAAAAAAAAAACAGAGAGGAAGTGGATGTATTTAAAAATGTCACTCCAGAAAAGCAATTTGGTGGCAAGTGCTCCCACTAACGCCCTTGTACTTGGGCAGCTCTTTATATAGGCACCTTGTGCAAAACTGATTCTTGTGGCTCTGCGCCTCCTGATGGCTGTGATGGGTCAAAAAAACAAAACAAAAAAAACAGCCAATCACAATGCTCCCAGATGTACAAAGACTTACATCTAAGAGCCCTCCCCTTCTTACAATGGCACAATGGGATAAACAGGAACTTTTTATTAGTAATTTATTTGTTTCTAATGTAAATATAGATCACAGAAGCAGCAGTAGAGATCGTTTTAAAGTGATACTAAATACACACTGTTTAATTACCTTGCCCCTTCTCTTTCTGTATGTAGATGATGGCATTTTGATTGTCATTCAAAAAAATCTAAGTACATTTTTCCTAACAGGTATAAAGCTGTCACATGTCACAGCCTGTCTGCAGGGAAACATAAGCAGTTGCCCCCTCAAGAGGCTTTCTCCACACCAGGTAGAAAGCCTTGCATTACAGTGTGTATTTACAGACAGAAGAACAGGAAGTAAGGATTTCTCAGAAGAAATAAGGACATTTAAATGCAAAATGGAAGGATGAGGTAAGTGAGGGAGGACTGCACTAGGGTAAAGGAAGCTATTTAGTGTTTTTTTTTTTTTTTACCTTTACAACCTCTTTAACAGAACATAAAGGAAACAGTTTTTTTGTTTTTGTTTTGTTTTTTTACAGTTTTTGGTAACACAGTCTGGCACTGAAGTGGTTAAAAAGTTTCTTATTTTAATAACACGCTGAATAGTTCGGTAACATGAATCATACCATGTAGGAGAGTTACAAAGACCTACATATTTTTGAAGGGTATTGGGGATGCCACGGATAATTGTAAATAACATCTGCTTGCAATGGTCACAGCCAGTATATGAATGGGGCTTGCAGACACTGGGGATATGGATTGGAGGATTGATACATAGCTGTATGCTAATCTGCTAGTTTCTAACATTCTGAAAGGTCAAAGTATTCAGATTAGCCCAGCTCATTTCCTTCTCACAATGCCTATTGATTCTCTTCATGTTTTTCTAGCATATGGCTTTAATTAGCAGCTCATTGTTCAGAGGCCTTTAGCCAGTGAATTAGTATGGTCAAGTTAATGAAACTTTATTTCATTTATGACAGTATTGCTGTGGTATACTGTCTTCCCTCAAGTATAGTTAAATGTCACTTGTTATTCACTAGCGCATAGTATGCTACAAAAGAAATACTGTGGGCAATTTAGGTACTGTCTTTTTTTTATTTAAAGTGTTACTAAACCTAGGACCCTTCATTTACTATATCTGTTCTCCTGCAGTACACATAACATGAAAATGCAATTATTTTAGTAAATATGTACTGCTTAATACCTTTTTTCATCAGCAGTATATAGCAGTCTTGTAACTTCTATCAGTGTCTGGTAAAGCTTGTTTCACTCTCCTCTGACTGTCCTATGAGTCAGCAGGATCCCTCACCCTCTGTCTGGAGAGTGCTGATTGGCCCTCTACCGATCACATGCACCCCCCCCCCCAAAAAAAAAAAACCTCTAGCAATACACACCAAACTAGGCATGTGCAGAGTGCCTCTTAGGGCTCTGTACTATCAGCAGATGGATTTGGGACAGAAAGAGAAGGGGAGGAGGATCAGAGAAGACATGATTAAACAGCATTTGTACATAATGTGGGGGATTAACCTCTTAGGTTCCCCAGTATAACAAGCATGCTTTAGTACTGCATATACAGTAAGGCCCTGTACACACGTCCGAGAAACTCGACGGGCAAAACACATAATTTTGCTCGTCGAGTTCCTTGTGAAGCTGCCGAGGATCTCGGCGAGCCGAAATTTCCCATTGAACAACGAGGAAATAGAGAACATGTTCTCTATTTGGCCCGACGAGATCCTCGTCGGTTTCCTCGGCAAAAAGTGTACACACGACCGGGTTTCTCGGCAGAATACGTCTCCCATCGAGTTTCTGGCTGAATTCTGCCGAGAAACTCGGTCGTGTGTACGGGGCCTGAGGTGACCAGATTTTTAAAATGAAATCCGGGGACATATTTTTTTTTTTACTAGTAATGGCAGCAATCAGCGACACCCTGCCCAACGGCGCAGCCACCTGCCTCACAGCCTGCCAAGTCTTACTCTCCGGGCCTCGGCTACTACTGGGTGGGGTGCGGATGAAGATCACTCTGCCAGGGAAGGCAAGGAGATAAGCAGGCAGGCAGCAGGCCGGGACTTGAGCCAAGGCAGAAGAACATGCGAGCGGAGCTGAATGGGCATGCACCCGAAACTGAAAAAATATTCCCTCCGCTCCGACCAGCACATGATCATCAGAAAGGGGCACATGTAATGGAAAAAATTCACCCCCCCAAGCTAGTAGGAGCAGCAGAGCGGGGGGGGTGTAATTTAGAATTATTATTTTTTTAATTCTGCACTGACTGTCTTTTAAATTGCCCCAGCCCCTGTCCAAATACAATCTGGGGACAAAACTGGGGACAGACTTGGTCTGGGGACAGTGTCCTCAATCCGGGGACTGTCCCCTGAAACCGGGGATGTCTGGTCACCCTAATATACAGACTGATTTTACTGTTGTGGGTTCAGTAACACTTTAAGTAGAGCGGATATGGTGTTGGGTCCCTGAGGCTTGTCTAAAGCCCACCCAATGAGTTGTGGGTAGTATATATGTATGATATCTGGGTGTTGGGCTGGCAGCTTCTACACCCCAAAGGGCTTACAAGACCACCTTGGGATGTGACTGGAACGAAGGAATACAGAATTGAAAAGCCATACCATAATGTATTTTTTGCCCAAATAAAAATATATTCCAATGTAAACTCCAAGAACTGTACATACAGGCAACACATTAAACACTTCCATACCGTAGGCCATTATATGACATTCTGGACTTAAAGTGGAGATATTTGAATGATGGCGATTCCCTGCAAAGTAAAAACAATCATAGCAGCTGTATAGCCGTTTTAAAGGCAAGAACATCCCCCTCCCCTCCCGCCACCCTCCAATGCTTTTACCAGCTCGCCCGTGGGATCGGCGAGCCAGAGATCAAAATCGGCCGGCGGCGGCCATTTACCATAGAGCTGACCGAGCACCAAATTATCCCCGACCATCTCTATGGCCTTCCTAGGCTGGGCACAATGTTATGACGTCACTTTCGGTGCTGGCAGATGTAAACATTGACTTTTCTTGGCTGGGAAGCAGAGATCTTTTTTATTTTTTTTTATCTCAGGCTTTCCAGCCTAGAGGAGAGATCTGGAGACTAATAGACCCCGGTTCTTGCTGTAAAGAGGACCTGTCATGCCCTATTCCTATTACAAGTGATGTTTACATTCCTCGTAAAAGGAATAAAAGTGATCAAAAATGTAAAGGGAAATATGTAAAAAAAATTTTTTTATAAAATAAACAATTAAAAAAATGTTTAAATCGTCCCCACCCTAAACACACAAATGAATAAACGCATAAGTAGGTGGTGTCCTCATATGTAAATGACATTTATACCACATGTGAGATATTACCAGGAATGTTAGAGAGGAAGCAATAATTCTAGCGCAAGACCTCCTCTGTAACTCTAAACTGGTAACCTGTAAAAATTGTTAAGTCATAGTCCATGGAGATTTTTAAAGTATCGAAGTTTGGCGCCATTCTACGAGTGTGCACAATTTTAAAGTGTGACATGTAAGGTATTTATTTACTTGGCGTATCATCATCTTTCACATTATACAAAAAAATAGGGCTAACTTTAGTGTTTGTTTCCAAAAAACTGTGTTTGAAGAATTGCTGCGCAAATACTGTGTGACATAAAAAATTGCAACAACTGCCATTTTATTCCCTAGGATCTCTGCAATATATATATATATATATATATATATATATATATATATATATATATATATATATATATATATATATATATATATATTTAATGTTTGGGGGTTCTAAGTAATTTTCTAGCAGAGGAATGACAGAATTGGCCCTGTAGTAAAGGGGCTTTACTAGGGCTTTATTAGGGCTTGGAGGATAGGGAATGACCCCTTAGCGCCGACCGTACACAGATATATACCGGGTTATACCGGGATTATGCTGTTTTTTAGAGCAGGTGGATGGCTTTCCAGGTATAACAACAGATGTGACTAAAAGTCGATTGGCTGTTATACCGGAGGAGCGAGAAGGGACATCCCCCCTCCCGCCGCCTTCTGCCGCTCTTACCGGGCCTCCCATCCCACTGGAAGACCCAGTCCGCGATCCGGCAGTTCCGCTGGTTAGAGAGAGACTGGCACAAAGCCAGAAATGGGTTAGATCCAGTCTCCTGTATGTAAACACGGAAGCGACGTCACTTCCGGTTTACTCGGCTGCCAATAGCGCCAGTTTTAATAAAAACGACAGTATTCAGAATCGCCATTTCGCAATCTGAATACTAAGTGCAAAGGAGGGGTTTGGGGTCTTTTAGACCCTCGATCCCCCCATAAAGAGTACCTGTCACCACCTATTACTGTCACAAGGCAGTGTTAATTTTGGCAGCAAATTTCTATTTAGTTTTAGTCTTGGTTTTAGGACTAAAATGGCATTTTAGTTTTAGTCCCATTTTAGTCTTTTTCGCAATTGTTTTAGTTGTAGTCATCTTTAGTCGACTAAATCTACAGTACATTTTAGTCGACTAAAATCTCCAGTAAATTTTAGTTGACTAAAACAAATTTTAGTCGTCTAAAATGTAATGGGTGTAATTAAATTGTAATTCATTATTTAACATTTCTATACAATCTACAAACTCATATACTGCTGGAGTGAAAAATCTCATATGTTATTATTTATGGCATTGAGGTATGAACATGCACTACAGACCAATGTTAATTTTGAAGTCAAATTTTAATTAAATGTTAGTCATCTCAATTGTTTTAGTCGTATTTTAGTAGACTAAATTAACACTGTCAAAAGGGATGTTTACATTCCTTGTGACAGCAATAAAAGTGATCAAAAATTCCATTTATTTATTTTTTAAAACACAATGTAAAATAAATAAATTAATTAAATAAATAAGAAAAAATGTAAAGCACCCCTGTCCCCGCAAGCTCACGCAGCAAAGAAAAAGCACACGTAAGAAACATATGAAAACGGTGTTCAAATAACACATGTGAGGTATCCACGCGATCGTCAGAGCGAGAGCAATAATTCTAGCACTAGAACTCATCTGTAACCCTAACCTGGTAACCGTAAAAAAAATTAAAGCGTTGCCTATGGAGATTTTTAGGTACTGACGTTTGTCGCCATTCCATGATTGTGTGCAATTTCAAAGTGTGGTATCTATTTACTCTGTGTAACATAATTCTTCACATTATACAAAAAATTGGGCTAACTTTACTGTTTATTTTTTATTTTTTTGTTTTAAAGACCACTGCGCAAACACTGTGTGACATTAAATATTGCAACATTCGCCATTTTATTCTCTAGTTTCTCTGCTAAAAATATATATATATATATAATGTTTGGGGGTTCTAAGTAATTTTCTAGCAAAAAATATGGATTTTAACTTGTAAACAACAAATGTCAGAAATAGGCTTAGGCATGAAAGGGATAATGTATGTGGACCTGTTAATATTTAAACAAAGGATTACAATCAGAACACGCTTAACAGCTGGAATAGCGGAACCTGTATCTAAACTATAACATTAAGTTATTTTTAACTTTCATAGAAGTTGTATTGTTCTTTTCATGCCTGCAACATCCAAAACGTCAGTGATAAATAATGATATCTTCAAGAAAATATGTAATTTATCTGTGCACTGTAAAAAAAACACATTTAAAATCTTCAGACAGAAAGCTGTCATCATTGTAAACTTTTCTATTAAGAATGAAGGGGTAATATACTGAATACCACAATAACATGGCAACCTTGTAATGCACTAGTTACAGTGCCTCAGAATGGCAATTTGGAAAAGCATTATATAAAACTATTGCATGTATTGTACATCATCAACTATAAGGCCTCATGTACACTGGACGTTTTTTGACGTTTTTAGCTGTAGACGTTTTTATCTACAGTCATTAAACTCTCCATCATGTTATCCTATGTGTTCATGCACACATAGGCTGTTATCAGCAGTTTTGGGCAGTGGCGTTTTTGAGCAGTTAAAAACCAAAAAAAAACTAGTGGGTTCTGAGAGACGTTTTTCAGCTGTAAAAACGCTCTAACGCTGGTAAACGCTGATAAAAATCGATAAATGTTGATAAATGCTCAAAAACTTCGCTCTCCAGCGGTTTTTAACGTTTTTGATCTATTAAAAAAATATATATATATATATATATATATATATATATATATATATATATATATATATGTATATATATTTATTAAAAAAACTGCTTAAAAATGCTAACGCGGAAAAGTGCTAACAAACGCTAAAAACCACTATTGCAAAAACTTTGGAAAAAGTTGAAAAACTCACTGCAAAGCTACTGGCCTTTTTATAACGTTATTTTAACGTCCAGTGTGCATGAGGCTGTAAAAGTTGAGTAGAACATGCAATATTTTTAAAGCATACATTTCATTTTTTTCACAATAATATTTTGACTACTGTATAAACTGTTGTATACTATGTGTATACTATGTTATGTTTCATTTATTTCTTAAACACTGCAGTATTATTCCATTTACTTTTATAGCAAAGAAAAAGACACAACTTTCTTCAACACTTCCTTTATTGTTGTAAAACATGAAAAAGGCCAGTTCTTCATTATCCATGGGTATCCCCCATTACTGGTTTGGGGTGGATTCGAGGACGACCGCGAGGTTGTCCCCTCCTGCGTAAGGGGCCAATGAGACGGCTCCCTGCCCAGGTGGGGTTCTCACTGCTGCCCCTGGCGATAGTGCTTGGCATAGAAGACCCAGTTCTTGGATCCTGCAGAAAGAACTGAGCAAAAGAACAGGGCAACGTGGCTGATACAGAAGAAATGCGTGATCCTCTTGGACGTGTTAGTCCTCCACGAGCCCTTCGACCAGTAGTGGCGCTGCCACTGCATGGCGTGCCTCTGCCTTCAGTAGCCTGACCTTCTTGAGCAATTGCTCTTTCCTGTCTCCTTTTTCTGAGTTCATCTCGAATATCACCAAGCACACCAAGTAGCTGCCGGTGAAGCTCTCTATCTCTTGCACGTTCCTCCCTTTGGCGAGTCATCTCTTCTTCTTTTAAAGCCAGCTCTTGACGGTAGAGTTGGTCTCTTAGTTTCTCCAGCTGCAATAGGCGATGAAGACTAGCTCTCCAACGAGCTCTTCTATCATCTTTTGCTCGAGGCCTTCCAAGTCTTCTTGGCATTGTAGCACTGGAGGCCTGATCACCCTCAGGGTACTCAGAAGAGAGAAGAGATTCATTACAACTGTGTTCACTACGTTGGGACGATGCCAATTGGTGATCATCATCCCCATTGTTATCTTTCCTATGGTCCTGCATCAGTGGCCACACCATTCCACCAGTCAAGGAGCCAATCTCTGTTTGTTGACTACCTCCATCCCTTTCAGATTGTGTAGACTCTGCTGATTCAGGAACCCTGTCAGATGGTGGAATATCTGAATCACTTTCATCACCCCAGCCTGTATGTGCAGAAAGATAACAAAGAGGATCCTCTGTGGAGGAGGCTAGGGGTCCAGGAGACACACGCCTGAAGGATTGCTTGATTTGTCTCCCCACAGTGAGTGATACACGCACTTCCTCTTTTGTTGGGGACCAGTGCTCTAGGTAAGGATTCATAATCATTCCTTGGCACCTTCGGTTTTCCAACTCTTGATCTTCTGTATCCCCTTCTACTGAAGTAGTGCTATAGGTGACCAATGTACCACTTCTCTGCGGTGGTGAAAGTGCAGACCTCATGGGGGACCTTGGATTTGGTAATGAAGATGCTGTAGGATAAAGAAGAAGAATTTAAGAATAATTTATACAAAGATCTAACATGACTATATAATAAAGTTTCTTCCTATCCTGCACTTTCCCTAATTCCTTCTTAACATACCCTTCCTACATAATTATTATGATTGATGTTTCCATCCTAACATTCAATTATGGGTGCTAAATGCTTGATGTTGGGTACATTTTAAATAAGTCTTTCTATTTGAAGAGAACAATGAAAAATAAAACCATCTTGTATAGGAAATAAGTCTGCAGCAAAATTACTTTTTATTTCTAAATGCTCAAAAAAGTGCAAATGTATTTATTTGAAGTGCAAAATTGTTTCACATGCCTATAGCAATGGGTATACTTCCTACTGATTTTCGTTTAGCATGCGGCATACAATTAAAGAGACAATTCAAGACACCCATAAATTCCCTTCCTCCTTATGTTCTGCAATGTGCATGCTAAATTTATACTTTTGGTGGGCATGTTGGTGATGTGGGTTTGCTGCAGACTTTTTCCCCATGCCAGCGCCTGAACTGCTCTGCCTTTAGCCCCTGCTGTTGCCTACAGAATCCAGAAATGAAGTAAAAAAGGAGTTTGGGCCTCGGCTATAGATTTTAGGGTGCAGGACCTTCAGCAGAAGCTAAAGAAGAGGGTTGCCTGGAGACGCAGTGTCAGATGGGATGGCTGGTGTCCTAAAGAGGGTTCTGCTTTTGATGCAGGAAGAAAGAAGATTGAACGGCAGTACTGTATAACAGCCATATTACTGTGTTTTTTTTTATATCAAGTTTGTAGAGGTATTGTTAACAAATTTATAAAATACAGCATGACTTCTTGCATTTTTCTGAAGCCAAGAATAAATTTGTTCCAGGTACAAATACTGCTAAATAATTGACATCCTCTTTGGGACTGGGGATTTCCAGCTGATACACTATTTTTCCCTACTTTTCTAAAGATATGTCCCTCAGTACAATGCATTATATTGAAGTCTGTTGAGCTTACCTGGATCAGCTTTGATGCCTTCCAGCTTACCCACCATCCTGCACAACATGCAAGAAAGGAGGACCCTTCCCTCTTACTGGGATGGGGGGTTAAGAGCAGGGTGGCCCCTCCTGGCAGCCCTGATGGGGTAGCTTCTCTTTAAATCTTGCCGAAGGTCCAGGCACCCACTGTCCTGTGTTGAGACTCTTGGTACGTCATGCATAGCCGAGGCCGCTGGATCTGTGTTCACAGCTGGGGCACTCTTGATAATTTTTGAAAGGGGATTAGTATTTGTTTTATATTTTATTGAGGGAAAGGATACAGGTTAATTTGGTGGAAGTTTTAAGCCATATTTTTTCACAGTTAATAAAACGGGCAATTTTGAAGCAGGGGCAAAAGATCAGCTGGAGAATTAATTACAAACTTGCTTCTCAAGTTGATAACTTATTGCTTCCTGTAAATGTAGGCGATATCTATTATGAAACAGCCATGAGATATCTAAAGCTAATAGGAGGCAGAGGCAAGTGGCATTGACAGTGTTTGTGTTTTACAAGTTGTGTTAATAAAGTTTCAAGAATAGCACTCATAAACCCAAAACTAAACATTTTCCAAAAACTTTGACTATTTCAGTCATGATACAACATTCCAACACACTACTACACCTAAGGTGATTTAAAATAATTCTGACTTAAATCACTTACTAAGAAATCTGCTGGTTTTGTTCAAGCAGGAATTTTAAAACCTGCTCTTGAAAATACAGTTACATACTAGTACTGATTCAAAGCTCAACCATAAACATGGTCACTGAATCACAGGAAGCCAGTTGATAACTATATTTAGCAAGATGTTTATAAGGTATATACAAAATCTTTTCTAAAACTGCCAATTAACAAAAACATTTTAGATTTCTCTTAGCACTACAAATATAAAATGTGTTTATGACGTTTGGCAAGCAAGGTTCTTTACAAGAATGTAGGAAGGCTGCCAGCAAACTGTACATTTTGCAGGCAAAGGGCTTCAAATATAAGTGTTGGAGGATGAGATGTATGTCAGTTCTGGTTGTGCCATTGAATGTTCTGTATTGTAAAAAAAATTTTTTATAAAAGGTTAACAAAATTAACCTATTTAATTCTAATTCTATTTTTTTTTTTTTACCAAACCAGGCAGCTGAATAAAAAGTCACTGTAACCACACATTACAGTTGGGCCCGCATCTATTAACAATTACAACAAGTGCCCATACCATGAACACATACATAATTAACAAGCAGTAAAATGACTCAAAGGTCACAACAAAGACTCGAATGTTGGTGTCTAACAGTTTAGTGCACATGATGTGTGTTTACATTAGAGTGCCAAGACTCTGCTCTCTCTCTCTTAAGAAAGTAAAGTGGAAAGAAGATGAGATTTCTGTTATTAACCTTGAGGATGAATTTCTCCACAATGCCTATTGCCACGAAGGTGAATAGGGGCTTGTTTAAAGTGTTTTTATTGCTTGCTTGGAATATATAAGCACTTTAGTGTGCATAGTCTGGGCACAGATTCACTTAAAACATTTTTTGCAACATACTGACATATCACCAAGTGTGTGTCTTTTCTATGTTCAAATCCACATAGTCAAATGTACTCCCATAACCAAAATTATTCCAACAAACTAAAAACTCTAAATCATTTCATTTGAAGCCAAGATATAAAAATCAACAACCAAAATCTTTGTATTTACAGCAGACAACCTTTAAACAAACACAATCATTTTTGCATGGTAGTTGTACAACAGAAAGAACAAGAAAAACTTTTCAACACACAGAACCTACAGAACATTTACTGAATGATGTGAACATGCCACAGACACAATTATATTTTATTTCAAGCTCAGTCTGTACTATATTGATCATAAAAAATATAAATAATTTGCATATAGTTAGGGTGTTGTGTTCTTGCTGAATACATTTTACTTCCTTAGCTCTACTAAAGGAAAGATATAAACTATACACTGTATATAAAACTAGAAAATAGGGGAGGGTAAATGGCGCTGCCAATCTTTGATGTGTCAAATCAGAATCCTAATGGACTTTATATATGTTTTTTACATTATGAATTCATCTGTTGGACTCAATTCATGGTCACCATTGTATTTTATGCACATATTAGCACATTGTACATTTAATAGCACTTTTTATGAATTATATTTGATGACATCTGTACTCAGGTTTATGCTTATGATCAACCATTAGGATTCTGATTTGACACATCAAAGAATGGCAGCGCCATTTACCCTCCCCTACTTTCTAGTATTAAATTATTACTTCACGTAGTGGAGTTTTTGGTGTAGGCAGCAGCCACATTTATATTACCTAATCACGGAATTAAAAAAAATTGATTAGAGAATATAACTAGTACAGCAAGTCACAGTACATATGATGTCTCTGTTCTCAATGCTACAACTAGTAATATTACTTCAATAATGTGTAATTTCTATTAGTATGTAATTTTCTAGTCTGTTCGTAAAATCTTAAAGCAGACTTTGCAGTAAAATGCAGGATATGTTTATAAGGTCTTGGCTCCTCAACCTGTAAAAATTGCCTGAAGATAGTATGTCCAAAAGGTACTTGTATAAAAAAAGTTATATTATATGCTACCTTATACCACCTGCAGCACCTAGGCAAGAGTGACTTAAAACAGAGAAGCCCATATCTCATGAGAAGACACTGTGGGGCAGATCCAGGTACATCTGCGCTGGGCGCAGCGTATCTAAGATACACTACGCCGCTGTAACTTACTTTGGTTTGAATCCACAACGAATCCGCGCCATAAGTTACGGCGGCGTAGTGTATCTCTCGCGGCCTAAGGGCGCCTAATTCAAATGGCTGTGATGGGGCCGTGTTTTATGTTAATACGTCGTGCCCTGACGTAAACAACATTTTTTTTAACTACGCATGCGCCGTCCCTGGGGGTATCCCAGTGCGCATGCTCGAAAATTAAACCGGAACCCGCCAATGCTTACGGCGGTGACGTCATTCTACGCAAATTCCTATTCGCGAACGACTTACGCAAACGACGTAAAAAATTCTAAATTGTACGCGAGAAGGACGGCCATACTTAACATTGAGTACGCCTCAGTATAGCAGCTTTAACTATACGCCGGAAAAACCTGAACGCAAACGACGGAAAAAAAAGCGACGGGCCGACGTATGTTCGTGGATCGCCGTAAATAGCTCATTTGCACACTCAAAGCGGATTTCGACGGGAACGCCACCTAGCGGCCGCCGAAAAATTGCATCTTAGATCCGAAGGCGTACGAAGACGTACGCCTATCGGATCTAGCCGAGATGCCGTCGTATCTTGTTTTGAGGATTCAAAACAAAGATACGACGCGGGAATTTTGAAATTATGCTGGCGTATCAATAGATACGCCGGCGTAATTTCTTTGTGGATCTGCCCCTCTATGTTCTGTGATGTCATTTCCAGCAGTGTGGAAGACAACAGGGTAATCTAAGTATAACATTTTACTTTTTTCTTTACAGGTACATTTTGAACATACTATCTGCAGGAAGATTTTACAGGGGACAAGGCCTAGACATTATAAGTGGACTTTGCATTGTAGTACACGATTATACTTAATTCATAATTATACTTACCTTTCATTAATTGCACATTCACCCAGTACACCTATCTAAGTAAACGTAAATATGTTGTACTTTGCCTTACTCCCACTTTACTAGGTGCCAGCAGCTAATTACCAGACCTCAGTGATGTTTAATGGGGCAGGGGAAAAAATCTTTAGCCCTGCATATGCTCCAAAAAAGCTGACTTGGAGCCTCCACTGGCACTTTTATTACATGGCTCCAGCAGGTCAATGGAGTGACAAAAAAACAAACAGAAGGTAAGTATAATCAGTAGAGGTTGGTCTACTAAGTGCATTTAGAATTTGCCATAAATGGGCAGTACAGGTTCCCTTTGACTAAACTGTATCTTGGTGAATACATAAAAAACTCTGTTTTAGGCTCACACCTAATACGGATGTGGCTCACAGCAGGGGTTTGGTGCATCCCTGTTCTCCGTTTCAGGAACAAATAAGGCCCAAACTTTTGCCTGAATTCAGACCTGAAACTGGGCCAAACACGCAAAGGACCCCTGCTCCGCGGCCGTCCCAGAGATGTGTGAACCGGCTCCATTGAGAGCCGGGCACACTCTCCTGTCATGCGAATTGGATGCAGAGAAACCCGCATCCAATTCGCATTAAGTGTGAACCCAGCCATAGTCTTCTATATTATTTATGCACACATTTGGAAATGTTGCCTTACTGAACTGTTGCCCTCTATATTTGCTACATTTTTATTCCCTCATCTATGACATCACACACACATATATATATATGTGCACACATATATATATATGTACACACATATACAGCGGGTAAAATGAGTATTGCATACCTCACCATTTTCTAGGTAAGTATATTTCTAAAGGTGTTGTTGGCATGAAATTTTCACCACATGTCAGTAACAACCCATGCAAGCCATACATACAAAACAAATAAGTTCAGAAATTAGGTTGTGTAATAAAATGATATGACACAAGGAAAAAGTATTAAACACATGAAGAAATGGAGGTTCAAAAAGACATGGCAAGCCAAGACATCAGCTGAAATCGATCAGTAATTAGAACGCAATCCTGCCCCTTTGTCAATCCTAAAAATATCAGCTTGTTCAGTCTCAACTGATGGTCTATAAAAAGGTGTTTCATTACCAAGATGTAGCACAAGAAACATCTCAAGATGGTAAAAGCAAATAGCTTTCTGAAGACCTTTGCAACCTTTTGTTGCAAAACATACTGATGACATTGGTTACGGAAGGATTTCTAAACTTCTGAACGTTCCAGTGAGCACTGTTGGGGTTAGGATTTACGACAGAGGAGTGAAAAGAATTATCAGCAGTGTTGTCCAAGAGCCAAGGACCACTTGCGGAGAGCTTCAGAAAGACCTGGATTTAGCAGGGACAATTGTTTCAAATAAAGCAAAAATGCACTCAACCACCATGTGTGATGAAGAAAACAAAGATGATGCAAACTATTGCGAAACGCGTCGGGACTCTGCTGCTGCCATGCGCAACCTTTTATTGATGCCCTTTTTTTTCAACTTAACTGTAAGTGTTTTTAACCGTTAATAAATTTTCACTATTATTACGGTATCACACTATGGGACTTTGTTTTCTTTTATGTTCCTTGGATATGGTCTGATTTCTTGGGAGACACCTTCAAGACGTTGCCATTCCCCTGCTCTGGTTCACAGTGATGCTTTCCAGCCATCGTTCCTTTTATGTACCCAGATCCGATTGATGTGGTTTCACCAACTTACATACAGTCTATATTGACCCTTTAAGCATATGTTTATTAGGGTTCAATATTTCCGGTAAGCCTCCCTTCCTGGTGGTGGTTACTTTTTCACACAATTGTCCACTCCATTTCACCGTGGTGTCTTCAATCGTCCATCACAGGAGATTATTTACTGGTGGTGCATTTTTCCAGTGACTCACTGTTTGTTTTATATGGACTCACTGTTTGCTAATTTTTCACATATGAATTGTTCATTTGTTCATATTATTGTATGATTTACTTTGTTATAATATCTACATTCATCACCTTTTAGCGCCACTTAATTGTTTTTTGTATATTTCACCATGTGTGATGCAATTGCCTATATATGCTCCAGTTTAATTCTCCCTGCTAATTTAATGCTGTGGGTTAGAGGTAACAGGTGTTTTCATGTGTGACTCATCTCTCTCTGTAAAGACTGTTCATATGTTAAATAAGGCTAGCTTTTGAAAGGCCTTTAATTGTGTGACAACGCTGTCTACAACCTAGTGATGCTCAGAGGTGTTAATAGGTGTCAAACTGGATGCAGACGAAACGTCTGCCTAAGAAACTCAAGGGTGTGAAGGTGGTTTGTTGTTATGCTGTTTAAGGAATGTGCAGTGATTAGACATGATGATTATCAGTCGGTGCCGACCTGTCTAGAATGTTTTAGTAATTAGCCTTAGTGTGTGATTCGGGGGGGGTGGAGATTTCATTGTTGCTTCAATGTCTTGGACTGTATAAAAAGCTGAGAAGAAAACCATTAAAGTCTGTGTTGTTCCAGCAGTAAGCTTGTCTCATGTGTGGCTTTCTGGGCGACTCCAGGGATATTCCTCCTCGTGGAATATTGGGGTGATTTTCGTTATGGGAAGAAGGGAACGTTGACGGGGATATCATTGTAATACCGTCACAACTGTTTGGCAGCGGCGGGATTTTCCCTTCTATTCTCCTTTTTTAAACCCGTATTCCAAGCAGACACTGGAAGAACTACTGGAAGTTCGTGGAAGGATTGCTAGCAACAAAACCAAGCGGGTCATCATAGCAGAATTAATGGAGCTAGACCAGGAGGACGGGATTGCAGCAACACCAGCAGTACAAGAGATGGAGACACCAGTGATTCAGGAGGAGGAATCGCCAGCCAACAAAGTAATGAGAGAGAAGCTAGCATGGTTCGGTCCGAACCCAATGGCGGGTGTGGTGCTGAAAGTGATGGACCTGTTAGCGGAGGAGGCTAAACAAATAAGAGACGCAGAGCTACAGTTAAAACTGGCAGCAGTCCAACAAGCAGCCGCACATACTCCAAACAGTGAGTACAGTACAGCAGACACAAGGAAGATTCCGTTTAGCGCTTTTAAAGCTTTTGATGAAAAGGACTGTGAGATTGATAACTACCTGGCAGATTTTGAGCGACAATGTAACCTGCACCAAATAGCTAGAAGAGAGTGGGTCGCAATATTGTCAGGCAAACTGTCAGGCAAAGCTTCTGATGCTTTCCGGACCGTGCCAGATCAGGATATCCATAGCTACGCCCGGGTTAAAGAAGTGCTCCTGGCTCGTTATGCAGTAACCCCAGAGTCCCACCGACAGAAGTTCAGGGACTCACGCAAAACCACGAAAGACTCTTACGCGGAATGGGCATGCCAGTTGTCCCTGTCGGCCTCTAACTGGGCTAACAGCAGCCAGGCCACCACCGCAGAGGACATTTTGCAACTAATGCTCCTGGAGCAATTTTACAATCACATCCAGACGGACGTCAAAGACTGGGTGAGAGATCGCAGGCCCATGACTCTACCAGAGGCCGCTAAGTTGGCGGATGAATATGCGGATACTCGCAAGACGAACCGGGTCACACCACAGGAACAACCTCCACGACCAACGGTGCCCTCACACCCACCAACCGCTAGATACCAACCTCCTAACAGACCGGTGACATCTAGCCCTCGCTATCCACGCCAGGAGGACAACGAACAGCGCTGCTTCCGGTGCAAACAGCTGGGTCACTTCAAGCAGAATTGCCCCATGAATGACAACACCAGGTCAAATTGGTCTCAACCTGGGTACCCGCCCACCAGCAGAAGCCCATTGTGTAGACTCGGCTTGGGATCCCCAGGATCCCCAGGAGCTGTGTCGGGAAGAACCATTGGGCACCCCTTACGAAGCCCTCATGGTACAATCTGTTATTACGGACAACAGGGAACACCATTGTCAGCTGGTCATGGGCGCCAGCCCTGAGCCGGAGGGGCCCTGGAGGGAGCTGGGCAGAAAGAGGCACCGCCAGCCACCCTCCAAGAAGAAGAGGTCCTGGAAGCCATATAACAAGCTGACCTGGGAGGAGAAGAAGTGACTGGAGGAGAGGGAGTCGCAGCGGGCATCCCAGATGCGGGCCGAAATGTTTGCCAAGGGCCCACCGGTGGCCCCTTACACCACCACCCAGTTCCTGATGATGAAGGACCACGTGGAGAGCCTGCAGGACATGAGCAAGCAGGAGCTGATCCGTGAGTACATGGAGCTGGAGGAGTGCATAAGCCGCATGGAGGAGGAGAACAACCACCTGAGGTCACAGCAGGCTGACCCCCCCAGGCTCCATGAACTGGAGATGGAGCTGGAGAAGCTCAGAGAGGAGAACCGGCGGCTGCAGAGAAGAGCAGGGGGTGGCTGACCCTATGGGGCACTGATCCCCCCCCCGGACTCTGAGCACCAGTGCTACAGCATTTCAACAAATATAACTTTTTCTTTTTATGAATCTCCTGTGATTGTCACTTCAGAGCCATAACCTGCCCCCTCCCATAGCGGGACACCTAGACGGCGGCGCACAGACCCATTCGCCGTCTTCTGGTGACTATGCAGATCGCACAAAGACTTGGGGACTGACCGGCGTGTGATCTGACGACCCGGTGACATACCTAAGTCGGAAGCAGTTGCCAAGGGAGGTCAGTCACGCCAAACGGAGTTAACCTCGGACTAAAAGCTCTGAACCCGTCAACCCTACTGGACCAGGGAAGGTCCAACCGGGTTTGCCGGAGCAGGGAGAAAAAGGGGGGCCATTGTGATGCAATTGCCTATATATGCTCCAGTTTAATTCTCCCTGCTAATTTAATGCTGTGGGTTAGAGGTAACAGGTGTTTTCATGTGTGACTCATCTCTCTCTGTAAAGACTGTTCATATGTTAAATAAGGCTAGCTTTTGAAAGGCCTTTAATTGTGTGACAAAGCTGTCTACAACCTAGTGATGCTCAAAGGTGTTAATAGGTGTCAAACTGGATGCAGACGAAACGTCTGCCTAAGAAACTCAAGGGTGTGAAGGTCGTTTGTTGTTATGCTGTTTAAGGAATGTGCAGTGATTAGACATGATGATTATCAGTCGGTGCCGACCTGTCTAGAATGTTTTAGTAATTAGCCTTAGTGTGTGATTCAGGGGGGTGGAGATTTCATTGTTGCTTCAATGTCTTGGACTGTATAAAAAGCTGAGAAGAAAACCATTAAAGTCTGTGTTGTTCCAGCAGTAAGCTTGTCTCATGTGTGGCTTTCTGGGCGACTCCAGGGATATTCCTCCTCGTGGAATATTGGGGTGATTTTCGTTATGGGAAGAAGGGAACGTTGACGGGGATATCATTGTAATACCGTCACACCATGGTCTGTATGTACACTCACCATGCAAGACTCCATTGCTGAAGAAAAAGCATGTTGAAGCTCATTTAAAGTTTGCTGCACAACATTTAGACAAGCCTGTGAAATACTGGGAGAATATAGTCTGGTCAGATAAAATGAACATTTAACTCTTTGGATTCCATAATACACACCGGGCTAGATTCAGATAGGAGATACGACGACGTATCTCCTGATACACCGTCGTATCTCTGAGTGCGGACCATTGTATCTATGCGCCTGATTCAGAGAATCAGTTACGCATAGATTTCCCTAAGATCCGACTGGTGTAACTGTCTTACACCGTTGTATCTTAGGCTGCATATTCACGCTGGCCGCTAGGTGGCGCTTCCGTATAGTTACGCAAGGAATATGCTAATTAGGTATTTACGCCGATTCAGGAACGTACGTCCCACCGGCGCATTTTTTTACGCCGTTTACGTTAGGCTTTTTTCGGCGTATAGTTACCCCTGCTATATAAGGCGTAGCTAATGTTAAGTATGGCCGTCGTTCCCACGCCGAGTTTTGAAAATTTTACGTCATTTGCGTAAGTCGTTTGCGAATAGGGCTGTACGTCATTTACGTTCACGTCGAATCCAATACGTCCTTGCGGTGTACTTTGGAGCAATGCACACTGGGATATTTTACGGACGGCGCATGCGCTGTTAAAAAAAAACTTCAAAAACGCGGGGTCAAGTGAAATTTAAATAAAACACGCCCCCAACATCCCCATTTGAATTAGGCGGGCTTACGCCGCCACACATAAGTTACTCCGCCGTAACTAAGGGCCCAATTCTTTCTGAATACAGAACTTGCGCCCAAAGTTACAGCGGCGTAACGTATCGGAGATACGTTACACCCGCAGAAAGATGCACTCATCTTTCTGAATCTAGCCCACCATGTTTGGAGGTCGAATGGCACTGCACATCACCCCAAAAAAACATACCAACAGTGAAGTTTAGAGGGGGGAACATCATGGAGTGGGGCATACGATACTGGCAAACTTCATATCATTGAAGGAAGGATGTATAGAAAAATGTACCAAGACATTCTTGATAAAAATCAGCTGCCATCTACCAGGATGATGAAGATGAGGGTCGACATTTCAACAAGACAATGATCCCAAATAGGGATGAGCTTCGCGTTCGAAACGAACGTATGTTCGACTCGAACATCGGGTCGTTCGCGCCAAATTAGAGTGACGCAAAACGTCCCATAATTCACTGTGGCGTTGAGCGCTGATGATTGGCCAAGCATGCTGTATGTCCCGCATGCTTGGCCAATCACAGCGCGCAAAAAACGAAGAGCCATAATTGGCCAAAGCCAGGGAGGCTTTGGCCAATTATGGCTCAGGGGGTTTAGTACACGCCCCACACTATAAAAGGCAGCCTGCAAGGCGGCCTCGTGTAGTGTGTTCCGGCTTTGTGAAAAAGAAGATCAGTCAGACAGTTAGAGAGATAGATAGAGACTCTACCAGATAGATAGATAGATAGATAGATAGATAGATAGATAGATAGATAGATAGATAGATAGATAGATAGATAGATAGATAGATAGATAGATAGGAGGAAGGCTAGTCAGTATAGTTAAATTTACAGTTTGTAGAGAATATATCTGCATCCCTAGGAGTTGTCAATATATTTATAAACTGTATAGCATAGCTAGATCTGCTATTAGTATTTGTCAGGCAGGAGATTGTGCTTGATGCAGTGCTCTAACGTGTTGTATTGCCTGCATAGTCTTTAGTGTTAGTGTACGTGTGCTATTTAATTGCACATACACGCATTAGCTGTTACTGCACATGTGCTATTTATTTGCACAGAAACGCAGTCGCTGTTAATGCACGTGTGCTATTTAATTGCACGTAAACGCAGTCGCTCTTACTGCGCGTGTGCTGTTTAATAGCAACTAAACGCATTTGCTGTAACTGCGTGTGTGCTGTTTAATAGCACCTAAACGCAGTTGGTCTGACTGCACGTTTGCTGTTTTATAGCACCTAAACGCAGTTGGTGTGACTGCACGTTTGCTGTTAAATAGCACCTAAACGTAGTTGGTCTGACTGCACGTTTACTGTTTAATAGCAACTAAACGCATTTGCTGTAACTGCGTGTGTGCTGTTTAATAGCACCTAAACGCAGTCTCTGTTAATGCACATGGGCTATTTAATTGCACATAAACACAGTCGCTGTAACTGCGCGTGTGCTGTTTAATAGCAACTAAACGCATTTGCTGTCACATGTCACAGAGGTGGCAGGCTGGGCTAAGTGATGGCAGGATATTGGGAGGTGGGATGGCAGGGTGCTGGAAGTGAGAATTGCTGGGAGCAGGAATGGCAGGGTGCTGGAAGTGAGGATTGCTGGGAGCAGGAATGGCAGGGTGCTGGAAGTGAGGATTGCTGGGAGAAGGATGGCATGGTGCTGGAAGTGAGGATTGCTGGGAGCAGGAATGGCAGGGTGCTGGAAGTGAGAATTGCTGGGAGCAGGAATGGCAGGGTGCTGGAAGTGAGAATTGCTGGGAGCAGGAATGGCAGGGTGCTGGAAGTGAGGATTGCTGGGAGCAGGAATGGCAGGGTGCTGGAAGTGAGGATTGCTGGGAGAAGGATGGCATGGTGCTGGAAGTGAGGATTGCTGGGAGCAGGATGGCAGGGTGCTGGAAGTGAGGATTGCAGGAGAAGTTTGGTTTGTGGAGAAAGCAGCAATTTTGAAGGTATTTTTATTTTGTTTTTGAGCAGCCATTAAAAAGGTCAGGGCAAGCACAAAGGGGGTGGGGTCAGGGGAGGAGCCAAGGGGCGGCAAAATAAGGTTTCGCCTAGGGTGTCAAAAATCCTTGCACCAGCCCTGAACACGTGCTACTACTATAGACACCCGGCAGGTGTGATATTTAAAGGAATTTTTCAAATTTTTTTTTTCATTTTAAGCATCATTAAAATCGCTGCTCCAGAAAAAACAACAGTTTTTAAAACTTTTTTTTCCATTGATACATGTTCCCTGGGGCAAGACCCGGGTTCTGAAAGACATTTTCCAACATTAGATTGAATATTGGTCTTTAAAATTAGCGTTTTTTAATTCGAACGTTCGAGTCCCATAGACTTCAATGGGGTTCTAAATGTTCGCGCGAACGATCGGACTGTTCGACGGTTCTGGCGCGAACCGAACCCGGGTGTGTTCGGCTCATCCCTAATCCCAAACACAAAGCCAAGGAAACTCTCAACTGGTTTCAGAGAAAGAGAATAAAGCTGCTAGAATGTCCCAGCCAATCACCTGACTTAAATCCAATAGAAATCCTATGGAAAAAAACTAAAGATCAGCGTTCATAGACGAGGCCCAATGAACCTTCAAGTTTGTGTGGAAGAAAGAGCCAAAATAACACCTGAGCAATGCATGTAACTAGTTTCTCCATACAAGAGGCATCTTTAGCTGTCATTACCAACAAAGGATTTTGTACGAAGTATTAAATAACTTTAAGTTAGCGTGTTCAATACATTTTTCCCTTTGTCATTCCATTTTATTACACATAACATATTTGTTTTGGTTTCTTTGTATGCATGGTTTGCATGGGTTGCTACCAACATGTGGTGAAAATTGCATGTCAATCACACCTTTAGAAATATATTTTCCTAGAAAAATGGTGACATGTGACCCAAAGATTTGTCAGAAAACCTTTACTTTCCTTTCAGAATCAACATTTCCTATGGGGCACTATATTACAAAATACTCCCACAAATGAAGGCTATTGATTGCAACAACAATTTTTTCCCTAACACATTCATTCAAGTCCATGTTGCAAAAATGAATACACCCCGATGAAAGTCTTAGGAGCAAAGCTATATTTTAGACAACAAAATCCTAATCAACAAGAATTCAATTACAGGTGAGTCTATTTATTCATTAAACAGGTGTCCAGCAGACAGTTGATTTTGAAAGGGCATTACTTAAAGAAAACCAGTTCCCATTTTATGTCAGCAATGGCACCACATGGAAGAGAAATGTCACCAGGCCTGAGAAAAAAAAAACGATTTCTTTACACAAGTAAGGTGAAAGCTACAAAAAGAACAGCAAAGCTTTACTTATCGGTCAGAATACTGTAGAGAAACTCCCACTTAAGTGGCTGGGTGGGACTGCAGGTGCCAGGAGTAGGCGGAGTCCAGCACTGGTTGTAATTGAGACACGTGGGATCAACTGGGGAGGGAAGACACCGGAATGGCTGATGTCACTTTGGAGATCGGGTAAATCATAACCCCCATCCCCCTCAACCGAGATCCTCTCTCTCTGGAACTCTATGGAACTCTATGTTGGCCATGCTACAGCGGCTGCACATGCAGCAGAGGGCCATCAATGAGTATCTGTGCCAATATGGTACAAGGACAGGGTCAGGGGAGCTTGTTTTTTTCCCCACACCAGTGGGCCATGTTCAGGGATGCATGCACTGTCCTAAGCAACTGACAGTGCATGCATCAGTGACACTGTCCCTCTTATCCACCTGTTGGAGCACACGCTGCGTGGAATAATGGACACTTGAGGCAGAACAGAGGGAGGAAGAGGAGAACTTCCTTACCTCTCAAGGCCCCCTTTATCCAGACAGTGTTCCTGCTTGCCCACCTATCACACAGGAAGAGGACAAGGAGGAGGAGGATTGTGTCAGCATGGTGGTGGAGCCTAGCACTCAGCATCAGCAGCAGTCTTCAAGGGATCAATTACAGTCCCAAGAAACCCATGGACTTGTACGTGGCTGGGAGGAGGTGGCTGCGGATCATGTCATCCTCAATAACCCAGAGGACTCCGCACCGAATGCCTCAGCAGACCTACACTGCATGGCCTCCCTGATCCTGCAAATCATGCTATCAAGGAGAGGGATCATTACTGCCTGGCAACCCTCCTTGATCCACGTTACAAGGGTAAGATTGTGGACCTTATCTTGACGATGCAGAGGGAGCAGAGGATGAAACATCTTTGGGAGGCCTTGCATAACTGTCTGTGCAACGCGTTCCAAGAGACTGGGAGGTTACAAAATCCTGGTCCTGGACAACGTGTTGCTTAGGCTTCGGTCAGTCAAAGAAGGAGCGGTGGAGAAGGTGGCCATCTGACCGATGCATTCAGACGATTTTTTAGTCCGCAGCCCCAAGGTATGACCGGTTCCAGCAACCATCGCCAGTGTCTGTTTTACATGGTGCAGGAATACCTAGGAGCAAGATCAGACTTGGACACCTTTCCCACGAAAATCTTCTGGGTTACTGGGTCTTGAGGATGGATCACTGGCCAGAGCTTGCATAGTATGCAATTGAGCTACTGGCCTGTCCTGCATCCAGCATTCTTTCGGAATGCACATTCAGTGCTGCTGGAGGCTTTGTAACCGATCATAGGGTACACCTGTCCACCGACTCGGTCGATCGACTGACCTTCATAAAAATGAATCAGTCTTGGCTCACCACCAGCTACCAAGCACCTGATGCTGATGTAACCGAATCATTTTTTTTTAAATGTCAGATCCCTTCAAGACTGCCTATGCTGATGCTGAGTGACTAGGATAGTCAATGATCATGATGATAGCTTGTAAGAACATTTTTGGTTCTGGGCACCGCCACCAGTGGCTAAGGCCCAATTTTTCTGCCCCTGTTTAACAGGAGCATGTAATTACAATTTTTGATGCAATGCTTTGCAGCATAAAAAGAGAAAGAAGTGGGGGTGATGGCTCTGCCTGACCCTGAAAGGGTACCTAAGGAGGATCTCCAAAGGTGTGGACTATGGTGAACAACTATAATTAAATGTGTATATGAAATGCCTCAACATAAGTGTTAATAAATACCATAAAACCTATAGTTCATCTGATAATGCTATCATCGAGAATGGACATGTGTCCCTACTCAGTGATACCTGTGTGGGGTCCAATCACTAGCAATACCTGCTAATGAGGACTACAGTGCAATAAGTAAAGTCAAATCCTGTAATGCAGCTTCTCACTAACTGCTAATTATTAAACCGTGAGTGAAACAATCCTTATATCAATATATAAGTTATGGTCATATATATGTATAAGTACATCAATATGAAAAACTCCAGAAACAAAATAAAGAAAAAAAGTGGAAAAAAAGTCCAATCAAAAGTATATTAAATGTTCCATAAACAACAGTATTGGGATTCCGTTCAACAGTGTTCAAATCAGTGCGAGATCTCACAGTGGAGGGTGTTGTTATGACACGACAGGTGATCTTGAGGTGATTATAGTGCTCCCCCACATGGGTCCCCACTCACCAGCTCCAATGACCCCTCCAGGGGTATACAGCATATAGGTTAGATCTCCTGGACTTCCAGTCCTATGTTTCTCCATTCGCCAAACGGATTATGTGCAGGAAAAAAGCTCTCAAAAAGTAGGCAACGGCCTGTATCCAATTTCCTCAGAGAGAGAAAAATATAGCTCCCATGGTGTAGTATAAAAAGGTATTTTTATTTTAGCTAACACCATACAGTGTACAAAAAATTATAAAACATAGGATAAATTAAAACTGGCTGCTTCCTATAACCAGGTACTGCAAAATAAAAGCAATTGGGCACAGTACAAGCGCCAAGCTGGAAACCGCAGTGTGCGCCCCAACTGTGTTCCAGCTGACGGTACGCGGATGTGACGTAAGTGCGTAACTCTGCCTTACGTGTTTTGTCATAAAAGTCTTCTGAGGCGGGGTCACCTACTGCTAGCTTATGTCCTAAAGAGAGAGAGCGCCAACACAATACACCCGCCCCCTACCCTGGAATTGACCAATCCACGGGATCTATTCGCAACCTTCCCGCCGCATTCTAATAATGGGCTAGGTGTAATAGGAGTTTGAAAACCCTTGGATGTGCTAATGGGATACGTGGTGGCGCTCTTTCCATCATCATATAGTATATTATATATCAAATATATATTTTTAGTACCATTTAAAAACATTCAGGAAATATTTAAATTATTTAAAACCGCTGCCAGTAGGACATTGTCCAAAATCGGCAGATCAGGCACCTATCCAATGTATTTGCAGTGAGTGAGAGAAGTAAAGGAAAGGTTTAACCACTGGCCAAATCTTTTGAACCGAGGAAGTGAGCCTCCTCTGGTGAGGAAAGAAAAAGACAACTAGTTCTTGGCAATCACAGTTACTATCTGGTAAAACCAAGTGGCCAAGCCTCCTCTGGTGGTGAAGGGCACTGCCAGCTATTACCTCCCTAATCAGCTGGGTTGTTCCTTATTAAAACTACCCCTGACCAGAGAGAAGGGGCAGGGGCATGTAATTACAATTTTTGATGCAATACTTTGCAGCAGGGCTCATTCCTGTGCTCCAACTAGAGTATATGTGAGGGGTTGCAGTGTTGTGGCACCAGTGCCTAAGGCCCAATTTTTCTGCCCCATGTAATTACAATTCTTGATCTAATATTTCACAGCAGGGCCCATTCCTGCCCCCCCCCCTCCAAACAAGAGTAACTGTGAGGGCTTACAGTGTTGTGGCACCAGCACCACCACTAACAAAGGTCCCAATTTTTCTGCCCCTGTTCAACAGGGGCATGTAATTACAATTCTTGATCTAATATTTAACAGCAGGGCCCATTCCTGCGCCCACCAAGAGTAACTGTGAGGACTTACAGTGGTGTGGCACCACCAACACCACCAAAGGCCCAATTTTTCTACCACTGTTCAACAATGGCATGTAATAAAAAATTTTTATATAATAGTCCACAGCAGGACGTTCCAGTACCCACCAAGACTAACTGTGAGGGCTTACAGTGTTGTGGCAACACCAACACCTAAGGCCCAAATTTCTGCAGAGTATATATGTGGCAGGCCCCTACTTTTTACAGTTTTAAATGACTTTTTTCCCCACTGGCCAAATCTTTTGAACCGAGGAAGTGAGCCTCCTCTGGTGAGGAAAGAAAAAGACAACTAGTTCTTGGCAATCACAGTTACTATCTGGTAAAACCAAGTGGCCAAGCCTCCTCTGGTGGTGAAGGGCACTGCCAGCTATTACCTCCCTAATCAGCTGGGTTGTTCCTTATTAAAACTACCCCTGACCAGAGAGAAGGGGCAGGGGCATGTAATTACAATTTTTGATGCAATACTTTGCAGCAGGGCTCATTCCTGTGCTCCAACTAGAGTATATGTGAGGGGTTGCAGTGTTGTGGCACCAGTGCCTAAGGCCCAATTTTTCTGCCCCATGTAATTACAATTCTTGATCTAATATTTCACAGCAGGGCCCATTCCTGCCCCCCCCCCCAAACAAGAGTAACTGTGAGGGCTTACAGTGTTGTGGCACCAGCACCACCACTAACAAAGGTCCCAATTTTTCTGCCCCTGTTCAACAGGGGCATGTAATTACAATTCTTGATCTAATATTTAACAGCAGGGCCCATTCCTGCGCCCACCAAGAGTAACTGTGAGGACTTACAGTGGTGTGGCACCACCAACACCACCAAAGGCCCAATTTTTCTACCACTGTTCAACAATGGCATGTAATAAAAAAATTTGATATAATAGTCCACAGCAGGACGTTCCAGTACCCACCAAGACTAACTGTGAGGGCTTACAGTGTTGTGGCAACACCAACACCTAAGGCCCAAATTTCTGCAGAGTATATATGTGGCAGGCCCCTACTTTTTACAGTTTTAAATGACTTTTTTCCTATAGAAATTTCATTTTGTGCAGGGACAGTTCTAAACATGGGCAACACGTGCCACTTCACAGGCATACTATAGACACCCAGCAGGTATGATATTTAAAGGAATATTTCACTTTTTTCTTTTCACTTTAAGCATCATTAAAATCACTGCACCCGAAAAAACGTCAGTTTTTAAAACTTTTATTTGCATTGATACATGTTCCCTGGGGCAGGACCCGGGTCCCCAAACCCTTTTAGGACAATAACTTGCATATTAGCCTTTTAAATTATCACTTTTGATTTAGAATGTTCGAGTCCCATAGACTTCAATGGGGTTCTAAAGTTCGCACGAACGTTCGGTCCATTCAAAGGTTCTGATGCGAACCGAACCGGGGGTGTTTGGGTCATCCCTAATGTACAGTATCTCACAAAAGTGAGTACGCCCCTCACATTTTTGTAAATATTTTATTATATCTTTTAATGTGACACTGAAGAAATTACACCTTGTAAGTATTGAGTGTACAGCTTGTATAACAGTGTAAATGTGCTGTCCCCTCAAATTAACTCAACACACCATTAATGTCTAAACCGCTGGCAACAAAAGTGAGTGCACCCCTAAGTGAAAATGTCCAAATTGGGCCCAATTATCAATTTTCCCTCCCTGGTGTCATGTGACTCAGTGTTACAAGGTCTCAGGTGTGAATAGGAAGCAGGTGTGTTAAATTTGGTGTTATCCCTCTCACTCTCCCATACTGGTCACTTAAGTTCAACATGGCACATCATTGCGATAGACCGGTTCCTGAGTTGCAGAGGTGGGTGAGGCAAGCTGATCAAAATTAAAGGTATGTTCTGACTGAGCTGGTGGAACGCTACTTTGTGGCAGAGGACCTGGTTGCTTAGTCTGCAGTTTCAAGATCGCTAACTGCCAAAAGACCCCCTCCTGTGGCCACCCGGTCAACCCCAGTATCACAGCTGATAAAGGGTAAGTCCTGAGACGCCGGCGAGAGTAGTTGGAGGGTCACCCCCTGTTGATAGACCCCAACAGGGGGTAAGTATCTCAGACTGCAGCCACCATTTGACCAGGTTGATTAGGTCATACATTTGAGAGTGGGGGGATCTATCTGTCTTTTTGAGAGTGGGGGGATCTATCTGTCTTGAAACTCCAGCAGTGTATTCGCTGCGCTCTTACTGCTTTAGTGAACCCCCAGACCCGCAAGATCTCAGTTTTTAGTTTGTCATCCTCAGCAGACAAGTCAAAGTATGCCTTTTGGGAATCCCCTGCCAACAGTGGTACCACAAGTGCAGCCCAGCAGTCTTTAAGCCAGGCCTGCCTCTCTAAGGTGCATAGAAAGGCCTCCACATCATCCTCGGATGTAATTTTGTGTAGAAGTTGACTTTTGGTGCCTGGCAGAGTGTCACCAGGGGACTCTGTGGAGACATTTGCAGTCTGGGCTGGCACCTGCTGTAGTACTTTTGCAAAGGCCTGTTGTTTTTTCTCGGCAGCCTGAGCCAAAGCAGCTATTTGTGACTCTGTTGCCTGAGCCAAAACAGTCACTTAAGCTTTCGTGTTCGCCATCTGGACAGCCAACATTTTCTTGGTCTCCTGTTGTGTGGCAGAAGCTTTGCTGCTGCTGAGCAGCCAGCATTTTATTGGTTTCTTGTTGCTGTGCAGCCGCTTGCTGCTACTGAGCAGCCAACATTGTATTGGTTTGCTGCTGCAGAGTAGCCAGCATTTTATTTGTTTCCTGCTGTGCAGCATTACTTTGGACCAAGGCCCTTATCAAGTCTTCCATGCTGCAGATTCACAATTACACTGCAGTACACTGTGCCTTTAAGTGGTATAGACATACACCACTGTCCTTTTAACACAGCTGACACCACATTCACACAGCTTATTTCAATGCAGTTTTAACCTCAGGTACTCAGCGTAACCATAAAACGTGCCTTTCAGTGAGTATCGGTAAAGCAATTGCCCTGCATCCTCCACCATTTGTTGAGGTCAGCTTTAAGTGGAGAGTTCTCAGAGAGGTGAGGATATACAGCAACAGAAAAGGATTCCTGTACAGGGGTAGAAAATATAGTCCCAAAGCAAAAGTCCATCAAAAAAAATGTAAGCATCCTGGCTAATAATTAGACCTCACTGGGTCTGCTCCAGTCCTGCAGGCATGTTCCCTCACAGCCTGCTTCTTCTCTCTCAGCATCAACCACCTGATTGACTCCGCCAAAACAAGAATATATATATATATATATATATATATATATATAAAAACCCTAATATCTACAGCTGCTCTCCAAAAAATAATGAAAAACACTGGGTAATTTGGAAAATAGGTGATAGGGGGTGCTGTGTGGTAATAAGGAGAGTGCACAATTCTACCTGCAGGCAATTCTTTCCCCGACTTTACCCTTTCTGCAAAAATCCCCATTCCCTCCCCTCCAAAAAATGTCCAGCACTAATTTTCACACTCACCCCTCCCAGAATGAATCTTCCGCCCCATGGAAAAATCCTCCATTACACTTTCAGTGCAAATCTACCCCCAATTCCCATTCCAAGCACAAATCCTCCCCCACAAGAATTTTGTGGGACACCGGGATTTAGTTTAAAACTCGGGATGGTCCTGCTGAATCTAGGATGGTTTGGGGGTATGCAAACCCTACCTCCCCTATCCTAAATAGTGTGACAAACAGCCCCTGTCAGGTAGAAAATAAGTGATTGGGTTGCTGTGTGGTAATAATACGTGCCTTATCTCAAAGACGGTAGAACATGGAATAAAGTGACACATGCAAGATAAAATTTATATCTGATTGTAAACAAGTACTACAGACTATATACATGTACAATGAGTAGCCTTCCAACATAAATAAATCAGTGCACTTATAAAGTGCAATTAATAAATAAACAAGTGAATTTGTTTTTAAGATATAACATTGAAAAAGTCCATAGTGCAAGTTGGTGATGACTTAAAATCTTGATGGCAGAGGAAAATCCTTCACAATACAACGTGATGCAACACCAAAGTGACTTCTTTACTTAAAAAGATGGTCTGATGAGCTGTAGGGATATCCTATTAGGAACCCTTAGTTAATTGATTAAGCCTCTGTGTCCTCCTCTCCTACAAAATGTTCTCATAAGGAAACAGAAACACAATCCATAGTGCAATGCTGTTTTATTTAAAAATACGGAAATACAAAACGGGGGTGTCTGCTTACAAGCTTCCCGATGACGTAATCTTTACGAAACATACATTGAGCCATTTCCGGTGATTCCATTTCCGAATCCCAGCTTCCAGTTTCTCTGTTAGCCCCGGTGGAAAGCACGCCAGTCTGGACGTGAACCCAGTGGTGATCATCCATCCCAATTCATGCAGACTATCCTCAGTGCCAGGTTAAAGAGGAAGTTGATGGGTTTTACTTTCTCGTTGTTCCCTGCAAAGTAAAGGCATAATGGGCTACTATACATCGCATAGTAGCTCATTATGTGCCACTTACCTGCAGAAGAAGCCCACAATGTCAGCGATGTCCCCTCTCTCTCTCATCACGTCCATCTTTAACCCCTCTTTCTTCCGGGGCCATAGACTCCGGCTCTGCTATTGGCTGGAATCGCGTGACGTCACTCCCTCGCATGTGCGCGGGATCCGACGGTCGCAGCACAGGCACTATAGAAACGGCACGAAGTGTGCCCTTTCTTTAGTTGGCATGCGCTGATCATGTCAGCGCTGGCTTCTGAGGCAAATATCTCTTAAACCGTGTGAGATATTTCGAGCACCTTACAGGTAAGCCTTAATCTAGGCTTACCTGTAGGTAAAAGTGGTTGTAAGGCACCTACAAATGTAAGCAGACACCCCGTTTTGTATTGCAATGCATACTCCTATCCCCTGCATTCTGTGCATTACACATTCCTGACCCCTGCTCTTTGTGTATCATGTATTCCTAAACCTGGCTCTGACTACAGCACTTTGTGTTACAGACTCCTGATTCTTGAACAAATAGCATTACACACCCTGGACCCCTGCATTCTGTGTTTTTTATTCCTAAACACTGACTGGAGCACTCTGTGTGTTACATACTCATGACCCTTGTACTCTGTGCCTTAGGCCCCGTACAGACGACCAAACATGTCTGCTGAAACTGGTCTGCGGGCCAGTTTCAGCAGACATGTTCGGTCGTGTGTAGGCCCGAGCGTGCAGGATTCCAGCAAACATTTGCCCGCCGGGCCTTTTCCCAGCGGACAAATATTCCTGGACTTGTTTTAAAACAGTCCGCTGGAATCCTGCCCGCTCGGACATGTTCGGTCGTCTGTACAGACCTACCGTACATGTCCGAGCGCCCGCCATCCCTCGCATGCGTCGAATGACTTTGACGCATGCGTGGAAGCATTTAACTGGCAGGCCCGCCCACGTCACCGCGTCATTGTCGCGGCGACAACCCGTCATCGACGCCGCGACACCGCGGACACACCCCGCGTATTGTTTACGCGCGGCTTTCTGTACGATGGTTAGTACAGCCATCGTACAGAAAGCCCCGGGCAGACATGTACGGTGAAAACGGTCTGGCGGACCGGTTTCATCGTACATGTTTGCTGGTGTGTACACGGCCTTACAGACACCTACACTTCATACATTATATTGTACATTACATACTTCTCTCTAAAGTGTTCACTGCTGGTTGCTAACCAATCCCTATTTTAATGAAGTTCTTTAACTAGTTGCCGACCAGCCGCCGTATAAGTTATACGGCGGCAGGTCGGCTCCCCTGCGCGAGATCACATAGCTATACGTGACGCGTGCGGCTAGGGGGTACACGCCCCCCGCCATTCCCGACGATCAGATTCACGTAGGAACTGATCAATCTACAGGCCCCGGCCAATGAAATCTGGCCTGCACCTAGTGATCAATCCTGGCCAATGGTTGTCTTTCCCTGTCTCTAAGTGTAAACATTGACTGGGGAAGTGATGTTCTCTCCCTCGTGTCTGTCATTTAGTTCCAGACCGAGAGGAGAGAACATCTAAAAGTAAGTTGCACAACACTACACTGACACCAGGTCACGTAGGCACACAATTCACCCCCCTGATCACCCCCCAAATTAACCCCTTCACTGCCTGTCACTGTGTCACCCAGTACAGCAATCAGATTTTTTTGTGATCGCTGTACTAGTATCATTAGTGACTAAAATAAGTGTTAGGGTAATTAGTCTTAGGCCCTAATAGGTCTAGGGACCCCCCAAACCTCCCAATAAAGGTTTAACCCCTTGGTTACCACGTCACCAGTGATCACAGTATAAATGTCACGGGTGACGCAGTTTAGCTAGTTTATTTTTTATAGCGTCAAGGCACCCGCCATATTTTTCCCAATAAAGGTTTAACCCCCTGATTGCCCGGCGGGTGATCAAAGTTTGGTTTTAGCGCCAGATAGGGTCTGCGTCGCCCCAGGCAGCGTCAGATTAGTGCCAGTAGCGATAACACCCACGCAGGCACCATACGCCTCCCTTAGTGGTATAGTATCTGAACAGATCGATACCTGATCTGATCAGAGCTATACTAGCGTCCCCTGCAGTTTAGGGTTCCCAAAAACGCATTGTTAGCGGGATCAGCCCAGATACCTGCTAGCACCTGCGTTTAGCACCTTCGCCCAGCCCAGCCCACCCAAGTGCAGTATCGATCGATCAATCACTGTCACAATACACAAAAACACATAACTGCAGCGTTCGCAGAGTCAGGCCTGATCTCTGCGATCGCTAGCAGTTTTTGGGTAGCGTTTGACTCAGTCGCTGACAGGTCATGTGCTTTTTTACCTGTGAATCTTACTACTGTACCCCTAAATTTAGAGCCCAAAATGGCAAATCGAAGGTACAGTAGTAGAGGTCACACATCTGTCAGATTCTGTCTCAGAATACGATCCTGTAGACGACAGCGGCTCACTGACAGATAGCTCTGACGACGGAGTTGTGGTCCCTGCTAAGGTCAGGCGTACCAGACCCTGATCTTCTGCTGTCGCTGAGGTGCAAGAATCGCAGGGCTCTCGTATGGAGCAGAGAAGTACTAGCGCCGCTATTCCTTCTGGTGAACTGGCAAGCACCAGCGGCCTAGTACATCCTGGTTGTACATCCAGCACTGCAGTATCACGTGGTGACATGGCGAGTCCCATAAGTGCAGTCCAAGCTAGCGAGGTGGCAAGCACAAGTAGTGTCCCGCTGCCACCAAGAAGAAGAAGAAGACAAAGACAGGCCCGTCGTGCCCATAGTGCCCTTCCTGCTGCATTCGCCAATCCTGATTGGGTACCCACCACTTTTTCAGCACCCGTACTTCCCTCATTCACTGGCCAACCCGGAATTCAGGTGGAAACAGTTAATTTTACGTCACTTGATTTTTATTCGCTGATTTTCACCGAAGATCTCTATAGATCTATTGTGGACCAAAGCAATTTGTATGCTGGTCAATACATCGCCGCTAATCCCCAGCTGTCCCCGCCAGAGATTGGAAACCAATTACGGTTTCCAAATTTAAGATCTTTCTGGGCCTATCCCTCCTCTTGGGCATTTCTAAAAAGAGTGAGCTGCGGTTATATTGGTCCACTCACCCAATTCACTATGGCCCAGATTCTCGTAGAGATTTACGTTATGCCGCCGCAAGTTTTTCAGGCAAGTGCTTTATTCACAAAGCACTTGCGTGTAAAGTTGCGGCGGCGTAACGTAAATCACCCGGCGGAATTGAAATTCGGCGGGTAGGGGGCATGTATCATTTAAATGAAGCGCGCCCCTGCGCCGAACGAACAGCGCATGCGCCGTCCCTAAAAAATCCCAGCGTGCATCGCAAGGACATCATTGGTTTTGACGTGGACGTAAATTACGTCCAGCACCATTCACGGACGACTTACGCAAACGACGTAACTTTTAAAATTTTCGATGCAGGAATGACGGCCATACTTAACATTGACTGCGCCTCATAGACCCAGGGGCAACTTTACGCCGGGAAAAGCCTAATGTAAACGTTGTAACTTTACTGCGTCGGCAGTACGTTCGGGAATTCGCGTATCTAGCTAATTTGCATACTCGACGGGGAAATCGACGGAAGCGCCACCTAGCGGGCAAAAAAAAATTGCAGTTAAGATCCGATGGCGTAAGAGACTTACGCCTGTCGGATCTAAGGGATATCTATGCGTAACTGATTCTAAGAATCAGTCGCATAGATACGACGGCGCTAGGCAGAGATACGACGGCGTATCTGGAGATGCGCCGTCGTATCTCTTTTGAGAATCTGGGCCTATATGTCCATTTTCTCTGCCTCCATGACCAGGACACGATACAAGCAGATCTTGCGGTTCATGCATTTCAGTGACAATGAGCTTTGTCGTCCTCGGGGAGACCCTGGATACGATCGGCTCTACAAAATTCGGCCCCTCGTAAACCACTTCAACGAACGTTTTGCAGCCTTGTATAATCCCCATAAAGTTGTCTGCGTTGATGAGTCCCTGATTAAGTTTTCTGGCCGCTTGTCTTTCAAGCAGTACCTTCCCAGCAAGCGTGCCAGATACGGGGTCAAGATGTATAAGCTCTGTGACAGGGCAACCTTCTATACAACTAGCTTTATGGTTTATGAGGGAAAAGATAGCCACGTAGAGCCGGAGAACTGCCCAGATTACATAGGGAGCGTTGGTAAGATATTGTGGGAATTGGTGTCACCCTTATTTGGAAAGGGGTACCACTTGTACATAGACAATTATTACACAAGCGTGCCACTTTTTAGTCACCTTTTTGAATATGGAATTGGCGCATGTGGCACTGTGCGACCTAATCGCCGGGGCTTCCCCCAACGGCTTGTGGAATCCCGTCTTAGTCGGGGGGAGAGAGCCTGCTTACAGTGTAATAATTTGTTAGCAGTGAAGTGGAGGGATTCACTGAATGTTTTCGTTCTGTCCTCGCTTCACGCAGACAGGGCAGTCCAAATTCCTAGGGCGACTGGTGTTGTGGAGAATCCCCTCTGTATCCATGAGTACAACCTTAACATGGGAAGGGTGGACCTCAATGACCATTTGTTGGCGCCGTACCTAATTGCCCGTAAGGCCAGACGCTGGTACAAAAAAGTGTCAATTTATTTTTTTCAATTGGCTTTGCTGAACGCTCATGTGCTATACAGAGCTTCAGGACGGACTGGATCCTTCCTAAAATTCCAGGAAGAGATCGTCGCAGCCCTTCTGTTTCCAGACAGTGCTGTGCCCCACCTTCCCAACGCAAATGCAGTGAGACGGCTGTATGAGTGGCATTTTCCTTTTGTCCTCCCTGGTACCCCTACCCAAAGAACCCCCCAAAAAAGATGTTGTGTCTGCAGCAAACGCGGATTTAGGCGTGACACCCACTTTTATTGTCCCTCCTGTCCTGACCTACCTGGTGTCTGCATTGGTGAATGTTACAAACGCTACCACACACTAATAAAACAGAAAAAGAAATACCGCGCTATGACACTAGAAACATTTCTAACTAAGCTGCAACAACACAGTGTCATACAAACACAATACAAGTAGGGAGAAAGAGAAGTTGCGCTATTAAAATAAATTAAACTAAACAATCAATTGATAAAAAAAGAAGAATGGTATATAAAATTGAAAAGGCCCCAAAATTCAAAAGAAGATAGGACACATGAATGTAGGTTGTAAATTCAGTCCTTGTGTATCTATGAAGATATATATAAATGAGTTCATCAAATGTTGAATATAAGTTCATAGGGTGAAAGCATATGTGATGGCCAACACCACTAAAATAAGTAAAAAAGGATGGAGGCTTACCAGATGGCAAGCAATAAAAACTTGCGGCTGCAAACCCCAGCCAGGGCCTTTTGATGATCCTCGCAGGGGGATAAGAGGAGATGGATGTTGAGACTTCCCAAAACAAATCCGCAGGATTGCAGCGTGTCACTAGAAAAACTCAATAGTGAAGTACAACAGGACCAGCACATATAGGATTAAATGTGACTCAAGGGACCACCACGACCAAACACCCTATAGATGGGAGGCTTACCAGAGCATAGTGCAGTACAAGCATGCGGCTAAACCCCTAGCCAGGGCCTTTGGGATCCTGAGCAGTGGTGATATATCCTAAGATCCTCCGGTACAGTATGGTCAGTAGATACATAAAAAGAATGATATTGCCCACATGGTGAAGTACGTTGACATAGTTGCTTTAATAGTAAAAAAAATTACACTCACAGAACGAAGATAAAAACAGATAGAAGCCGGCCGGCTCAATCAAACGCCCGTCCACTCGGAACAAAAAAACGTCTTGCGTCAGCACGCTACCTTCCCGACGCACGTTTCGTCATAAATTGACGTCATCTGGGGCACGGGCGACGTGCTGACACTTCACATATAAATATACTCTGGCTAGAATTAAGCCTCGATCTGAGTCACGGGCTAAATGACCGCCCATGGTGGCCGCACTGGAACACAAAGCAAAGAGCAAAACAGTAGAGGACTTTAACAAAACAAAAATTCAAAGGCCATCTTGTGGTCAAAAAAGTGAATGACGGTCTGAGCCCAATGTGTATGAAACACATTGAGCTATACCGAAAAAATTGTTATAATATATGGGAAAAAGAATTGATCACCTTAAGCGAAAAATTTCCCTATATAGTCAGCAAAAAACCGAACACAATAAATATATGTTAGCTAAGAAAAGATGTTTGTGAGACATATAAAAAGTAAGAATAATTATTGAAAATTTGGCTTATAATATTTAAATAACCAAATTTTAAATTAATATAAGTGATAAGATGCATGAATTAAATGCAATTTATAATGCATAAGTGTAATCAGTCATGCACTATGTGAATAGGAAATGTGAATACATAAAAAGTGTATTATAAATGTAATATAAATAAAATAAAACATGGTGCTCCAAGAAGAAAAAGGGGAAATGAACATAAAAAATGTATATATATAAAAAAATATATATAATATAAATATATATAAAAATTGTTATACAGTATGGTACTGACCCAATACTGTACCGTAAAAGAAATAAGGCCAATTAATTTTTTTTTAAATTAGTGGGAAGCGGAGAAATTAGATTGAACTTAAAAATAGGTGATATTGTAATCCATCAATAGGCAAAAAAGCTCCTCACCCCTGTCTGACCAAGAACAGATATATAAAAAAAGGCATAAAAGGCCCCTAAAAGGCCAGCATATGAGTCGCCCCGTCACTCAGATCGAGTTCACAAATAACAGGGTAAACTAAAAATAAAAATAAACAATGACAGTAAGAGCCGGTTCACACTGGGGCGACTTGCGATCCGACTTCATGTCGCCTCAAGTCGTCCCAAGTCGCGCTGTAGAGAAAAACAATGGAAGTGAATGGGAGCGGTGTTAATACACACGACTCAAGGCGATCCGACTTCAGAAAAGGTTCCTGTACTACTTCAATCCGACTTGTAGGCGATTTGTACCCATTGATTTTAATGGAAGTCGTCTCAGAAGTCGGATCACTGTCTTATCTGAAGCTACTTTTCAGAAAGATAACATACATTTCTCAGGGAAACATCTCCTGCACCCCTCCCTCCCCCTCCCTCTCCCAGAGCTGATTGTTGTTTTATTGGCCACTGGAAAGTCTCCTGTCCTGGAGACGACTTCAAGTTGTGTTGTAAATCGCCCCAGATCGCCCTGTGGTTCATGTTCAAGTCGTGTCGGAGTCGCCTCTGAAAGTCGTGCTGGAAGTCGTGTCGTCCTAGTGTGAACCGGCTCTTAGTTAAGAATTGTCAATAAAGGCGTTAACGTCAACCTCTATATTGAGTCCAAAAGGGGTATAACTTTTGATTTTGTGGATCCACTGCATTTCGGATTTGGAGATGCTCCTCACTAGTGGACTACCACGCCAGTGGGGGGCATATCTATCGATCCCCAAAAAGATTGTTTTTGAGGGGTCCCTATTGTGAACCAAACGATATTGTTTTGATACCGAGTGGTTCAAAAAACCTGCTAGGATGTTGGTAATGTGTTTGTTAATTCTCACTGAGAGGGCTCTCTTGGTTCTGCCCACATACTGGAGCCCACAGGGGCATTGAAGTAGGTAGACCACCCCTTCGGTCGCACACGTAATGAAAGGTTTAATGGTGTGCTGTTCACCTGTGACCGTGGAGACAAATTGGTGCGTTCTTCTATGAATGCAACCACTAAGGGAACACACCCGACATTTCCTACACTGGTAAAAACCAGTAAATGAGTTGAGGAAAGTAGTTTTAATAACAGGTGACTCAAGAACATTGGGGGCCAATTTGTGTCTCAAGGCTGAACCACCCTTAAAGATCACCTGTGGGTTATCTGGTAAGACAGGGCCCAAAATTGGGTCATTCTTAAGGATGTGCCAATGTTTTTTTAAAAGTTTTTTAACACTGAAATGCTGGGTGGAAAAAGTGGTGACAAAAGGAACAACAGGCAACCTACTGTTATCACGTGGTTTAGTCCTCAATAGATCAGTCCTGTCAATACCCTTGACCTCATCTAATGTGGATGTAAGGGTACCCTGATCATAACCTTTTTCCAAAAATCTATTCATCAAAATCTGCTATTGCAGTGGATCCACAAAATAAAAAGTTATACCCCTTTTGGACTCAATATAGAGGTTGACGTTAACGCCTTTATTGACAATTCTTAACTTACTGTCATTGTTTATTTTTATTTTTAGTTTACCCTGTTATTTGTGAACTCGATCTGAGTGACGGGGCGACTCACATGCTGGCCTTTTAGGGGCCTTTTATGCCTTTTTTTATATATCTGTTCTTGGTCAGACAGGGGTGAGGAGCTGTTTTGCCTATTGATGGATTACAATATCACCTATTTTTAAGTTCAATTTAATTTCTCCGCTTCCCACTAATTTAAAAAAAATTAATTGGCCTTATTTCTTTTACGATACAGTATTGGGTCAGTACCATACTGTATAACAATTTTTATATATATTTATATTATATATATTTTTTTATATATATACACATTTTTCTTCTTGGAGCACCATGTTTTATTTTATTTATATTACATTTATAATACACTTTTTATGTATTCACATTTCCTATTCACATAGTGCATGACTGATTACACTTATGCATTATAAATTGCATTTAATTCATGCATCTTATCACTTATATTAATTTAAAATTTGGTTATTTAAATATTATAAGCCAAATTTTCAATAATTATTCTTACTTTTTATATGTCTCACAAACATCTTTTCTTAGCTAACATATATTTATTGTGTTCGGTTTTTTGCTGACTATATAGGGAAATTTTTCGCTTAAGGTGATCAATTCTTTTTCCCATATATTATAACAATTTTTTCGGTATAGCTCAATGTGTTTCATACACATTGGGCTCAGACCGTCATTCACTTTTTTGACCACAAGATGGCCTTTGAATTTTTGTTTTGTTAAAGTCCTCTACTGTTTTGCTCTTTGCTTTGTGTTCCAGTGCGGCCACCATGGGCGGTCATTTAGCCCGTGACTCAGATCGAGGCTTGGTTCTAGCCAGAGTATATTTATATGTGAAGTGTCAGCACGTCGCCCGTGCCCCAGATGACGTCAATTTATGACGAAACGTGCGTCGGGAAGGTAGCGTGCTGACGCAAGACGTTTTTTCGTTCCGAGTGGACGGGCGTTTGATTGAGCCGGCCGGCTTCTATCTGTTTTTATCTTCGTTCTGTGAGTGTAATTTTTTTTACTATTAAAGCAACTATGTCAACGTACTTCACCATGTGGGCAATATCATTCTTTTTATGTATCTACTGACCATACTGTACCGGAGGATCTTAGGATATATCACCACTGCTCAGGATCCCAAAGGCCCTGGCTAGGGGTTTAGCCGCATGCTTGTACTGCACTATGCTCTGGTAAGCCTCCCATCTATAGGGTGTTTGGTGGCGGTGGTCCCTTGAGTCACATTTAATCCTATATGTGCTGGTCCTGTTGTACTTCACTATTGAGTTTTTCTTGTGACACGCTGCAATCCTGCGGATTCGTTTTGGGAAGTCTCAACATCCATCTCCTCTTATCCCCCTGCGAGGATCATCAAAAGGCCCTGGCTGGGGTTTGCAGCCGCAAGTTTTTATTGCTTGCCATCTGGTAAGCCTCCATCCTTTTTACTTATTTTAGTGGTGTTGGCCATCACATATGCTACCACACACTAGTTGAGTTTTAGCGTAGGGTACAGCACCACACAGTCCTAGGCACACTAACACAGGGTCTCGGAAGATGTGATGGCCATCACATTTTGAGAGACCATAATCTGCAACGTTCAGTTTACAGTTTTTTTACAGTTTTTATAAAAGTGAAAAAAGTGGGAAAAAATAAAAAAAACTCACACAAAAACACAAACAAAATATAAAATAAAAAATCCAAAAATAGTTGTGGTTGTATTTTTCTCCTCTCTCTTTATTGTTCTCTCTTATGTTCACTCTCTACTGTCCACTCACTATTGTTCTATATCTATTGTTCTGTGTATTTTTACTATGTTTTATTGTATTTGCTTTGCAGGTATTGTATGTTATACTGTAATGTTTGTTTTATTGTTAACCATCATTTGCTTAGCAGGTACGCCATTCAGTTGCAGCGTGGATTTATTTAGCGTGACAGCAACAGCGTTTGCTCCCACGATACATAAAGCCGAGACTCCAACGCTGTAGCAGGTGATTTCACCACCACAGTTAAAAAAAAAAAAAGTATGGGGGCATTAGGGGCGGAGGAGCGATTTTGCTCATCATCAGAAGTGGGTGGATGAAGGGAGGTATTCTAATGGTGGGCATACCTATCGATCAATCTCTTTTTTTCGTTCAGCCAACAGGCTGCATGAAAAAAAAGATTACAATACATGTCCAACAAGAACCATCAACGTATGGTATGTTGCTGCATTTTGAATGGTTATGGTTATACCAAACTGATGCCTGTGGGTTTAGGTATCATCTTCGTATTATTCTTTTCAGCCAGCGGTCGGCTTTCATGTAAAAGCAATCCTAGAGGCTAATTAGCCTCTAGACTGCTTTTACAAGCAGTGGGAGGGAATGTCCCCCCCCCAGATATAAACAGCGCCATTGGGAAAGTGGGAAAACATTTTATCACACCGATCTTGGTGTGGTCAGATGCTTTGAGGGCAGAGGAGAGATATAGGGTCAAATAGACCCATTTTTTTTTAAAAAAAAGTACCTGTCACTAACTATTGCTATCATAGGGGATATTTACATGCCCTACGATAACAATAAACAATTATAAAAAAAGGAAGGAACAGTTTAAAATAAAATTTAAAAAGCAAAATAAATAATAATAATAATAATAAAAAAAACACTTCTGTTTGCTCTCGCGCAAAGGCAAACGCAAACGTCAGTCTGGCATCATATGTAAACAACAATTGTACCATGCATGTGAGGTATCACCGTGAAGGTCAGATCGAGGGCAGTAATTTTAGCAGTAGACCTCCTCTGTAAATCTAATGTGGTAACCTGTAGAGGCTTTTAAAAGCTTTTTAAAATGTATGTAGTTTGTCGCCACTGCGCATTTGTGCGCAATTTTAAAACATGTCATGTTTGGTATCTATGTACTCGACCTAAGATCATATTTTTATTTTATCAAACATTTGGGCAATATAGTGTGTTTTAGTGCATTCAAATAAAAAAATATGTATTTTTGCCCAAAAAAATGCGTTTGAAAAATCGCTGCGCAAATACTGCATGGAAAAAAAATGCAACACCCACCATTTTAATCTGTAGGGCCTTTGCTTTAAAATAATATATAATGTTTGGGGGTTCAATGCAATTTTCTTGGAAAAAAAAATATGGCCCGGATTCACATAAATCGGCGCATATTTATGCGGGCGTAGCGTATCTAATATACGCTATGCCAACGCAGCGCACAGATGCAAGCACTGGATTCACAAAGCACTCGCTTTCTTTCACTCTTAAAGATACGCTGGGTTTCTTCGGCGTAAGCCAGCGTAGGTGGAAGTGGGCGTGAGCCATGCTAATGAGGTGTGACCCCATGCAAAAGATGGATTGAGCGTCATAAAGATACAAATAACGTACGGCACATGCGCCGTCCCATGGACGCATCCCAGTGCGCATTCGCAGAATCACGTCGGAACTACTCCCTAAGATACGACGGATCACTGCCTACGACGTGAACGTAACCAACGCCCAGCCCTATTCACGTACTACGTAAACGAAAAAAGATACAACGGCTTGTGTTCCCTGGTCCATACCTTTGCATGAGTTGCGCCTCCTATATGGGGAATAACTTTACGCCGGACGTACGACTTACACAAACCGCGTATATTATGCGCCGGTCACAACTACGTTTGTGAATCGGCGTATCTCCCTCATTTGCATATGTGCATAGAAAATCAATGGGAGCGGCAAATGCGCCCAGCGTAAATATGCGCCCACGATACGCCGGCGTAGGAAAGTTACGTTGGTCGGATGAAGCCTATTTTCAGGAGTATCTCAGTTTATGGGCACGGCGCATAGATACGACGGCGCATACTTACACTTACGCGTCGTACCTTGAGATACGTCAGCGTAAGTGCTTTGTGAATCCGGGCCTATATATATATACACATACATACACAGTGCTTACTTTTTACAAAATACTCCCACAAATGTTGGCCATTGATTGCAACCAAGATTTGTTAATTTGCACACACAAAAAAGATTTTTCCTAACACATTCATTCAAGTCCATGTTGCAAAAATGAATACACCCCAATTAAAGTCTTAGGAGCAAAGCTATATTTTAGACAACAAAATCATAATCAACAAGAATTCAACAGGTGAGTCTGGACATGCAGGATCAGCTGGTGGAGAGAAGACACCGGAATGGCTGATGTCACTTTGGAGATCGGGTAAATCATAACCCCCATCCCCCTCAACCGAGATCCTTCCTCCCTATAACACACTAGTGATGTCTGAACCCGACTATCTGGCTAATTCCACTCCACAACTCCTATAGGTTAACCCCTCCCCTAGCAGCCAGCAAGGTCTCTCGCCTAGTAAAGGGGTGCTGGGTGGTTGGAATCGGGTAGTGGAGCTATTGGTTATGTTGTGTAGGTTAGGTAATTAGTAGGTTAGGTTACAGAAACATTATTTTAGGGGGGTGAGAATACATGGTGGGTCAGCAAGGTGTAGATACAGTATCTCACAAACGTGAGAATACCCATTACATTTTTGTAAATATTTTATAATATTTTTTCATGGGACAACACTGAAGAAATTACATTTTTCTACAATGTACAGTAGTGAGTGTACAGCTTGTATAACAGTGTAAATTTGTTGTCCCCTAAAAATAACTCAACACACAGCCATTAATGTCTAAACCGCTGGCAACAAAATTGAGTACAACCCTAATTGAAAATGTCCAAATTGAGCCCAAAGTGTCAATATTTTGTGTGCCCACCATTAATTTCCAGCACTGCCTTAACCCTCTTAGGCATGGAGTTCACTGGAGTGCTTTTCCACTCCTCCATGATGACATTAAGGAGCTGGTGGATGTTAGAGACCTTGCGCTCCTCCACCTTCCATTTGAGGATGCACTACAGATGCTCGATAGGGTTTAGGTCTAGAGGCATGCTTGGCCAGTCCATAACCTTTACCCTCAGCTTCTCTAGCAAGGCAGTGGTCGTCCTGGAGGTGTGTTTGGGGTCGTTATGTTGGAATACTGCCCTGCGGCCCAGTCTCCGAAGGGAGGGGATCGTGCTTTGCTTCAGTATGTCACAGTACATGTTGGCATTCATGGATACCTCAATGAGCTGTAGCTTCCCAGTGCCAGCAGCACTCATGCAGCCCCAGACCATGACACTCCCACCACCATGCTTGATTGTAAGCAAGACACACTTGTCTTTGTACTCCTCACCTGGTTGCCGTCACACACGCTTGACATCATCTGAACCAAATAAGTTCACCTTGGTCTCCTAAGACCACGGGACATGGTTCCAGTAATCCATGTGCTTAGTCTGCTTGTCTTCAGCAAACTGTTTGCAGGCTTTCTTGTGCATCATCTTTAGAAGAGGCTTCCTTCTGGGAGGACAGCCATGCAGACCAATTTGATGCAGTGTGCGACATATGGTCTGAGCACTGACATGCTCACCCCCCACCCCTTCAACCTCTGCAGCAATGCTAGCAGCACTCATACGTCTATTTCCCAAAGACAGCCTCTGGATATGACGCTGAGCATGTGCACTCAACTTTTTTGGTCGACCATGGGAGGCCTGTTCTGAGTGGAACCTGTCATGTTAAACTGCTGTAGCTCAGTTTCAGGGTCTTGGCAATCTTCTTCTAGTCTAGGCCATCTTTATGTATAGCAACAATATTTTTTTTCAGATCCTAAGAGAGTTTTTGCTATGAAGAGCCATGTTGAAGTTCCAGTGACCAGTATGAGTGAGAGCGATAATACCAAATGTAACACACCTGCTCCCATTCACATCTGAGACCTTGTAACACTAACGAGTCACATGATGGGGAAATGGCTAATTGGGCCCAATTAGGACATTTTCACTTAGAGGTGTACTCACTTTTGTTACCCACGATTTAGACATTAATGGCTGTGTGTTGAGTTATTTTGAGGGGACAGCAAATTTACACTGTTATACAAGCTGTACACTCACTACTTTACATTGTAGCAAAGTGTAATTTCTTCAGTGTTGTCACATGAAAAGATATAATAAAATATTTACAAAAATGTGAGTGTTGTCATATAAAAAGACATAATAAAATATTTACAAAAATGTGAGGGGTGTACTCACTTTTGTGTTATACTGTACGCTTATTGGTATTTTTTTTCTTACCAAAAATATGTAGCAGAATACATATTTGCCTAAATTGATGAGGAAGTTTACATTTTTTTACATTTTATTGTATGAGTTTTATAGCAGAATGTAAAAAAAATTGGTATTTTTTTCAAAATTGTTTTGTCTTAGTTTATAGCACAAAAAATAAAAACCGCAGAGGTGATAAAATACCACCAAAAGAAAGTTCTATTTTTGGGGGGAAAAGGACATACATTTTATTTGGGTGCATCATTGCATGACTGTGCAATTGTCAGTTAAAGTAACAGAGCGCTACATGGCAAAAAATGGCCTGGTTATGAAGGGGAGTTAACTGCTTGCCGACCAGTCCCCAACTTTCGCGCGCGTGCCCGCCGGGCACCCGCGATCGCTTGTTACAGAGCGAAAACCAGAGCTGTGTGTGTAAACACACAGCTCCCGGTCCTGTCAGGGGAGAAATGCCTGACCATCTGCTCATACAATCTATGAACAGTGATCAGTCATTTCCCCTAGTGAGTCCACCCCCCTTCAGTTAGAACACACCCAGGGAACATACTTAACCCCTTTCTCGCCCCCTAGTGTTAACCCCTTCCCTGCCAGTGGCATTTTTATAGTAATCAATGCATTTTTATAGCACTGATCGCTATAAAAATGCCAATGGTCCCAAAAATATGTCAAAAGTGTCTGAAGTGTACGCCATAATGTCGCAGTACCGAAAAAAAATCGCTGATCGCCGCCATTACTAGAAAAAAAAATATTAATAAAAATGCCATAAAACTATCCCCTATTTTGTAAACGCTATAACTTATGCGCAAACCAATCAATAAATGCTTATTGCTATTTTTTTTTACGAAAAATATGTAGAAGAATACATATCGGCCTAAACTAAGGAAAAACATTTTTTTTATATATTTTTGGGGGAGATTTATTATGGTAAAAAGTAAAAAATATTAATTGTTTTCAAAATTGTCGCTCTATCTTTGTTTATAGCGCAAAAACTAAAAACCACAGAGGTGATCAAATACCACCAAAAGAAAGCTCTATTTGTGGGGAAAAAAGGACGCCAATTTTATTTGGGAGCCACGTCACACGACCACGCAATTGTGAGTTAAAGCGACGCCGTGCCGAATCGCAAAAAGTGCTCTGGTCTTTGACCAGCAATATGGTCCGGGGCTGAACTGGTTAAACCTTCTGGAGCTGAAGAGCTAAAGGTAGGCTCAGACAAAGTGCTAGCTGTCTGTTTATTTTCAGTGTGTGCAAATCCATATGTAATGAAAGCTTTTTCTTTTTGATTGTCCTAAGGTTTACATGTGTCTGTGAGACTCTTGCTTGTGGCATAGCAACCAAAATATATTTTATAGGTACAAGCAAACCCGCGATAGTAGTTCTGCAGCACATAAAATGTGCAAGGGAAAGGGGGCCCGCTATGCCCTAAAACACACTGTTCACAGAGTAAATAAAATAAGTCAACCACTATGCAATTGGATGTGCAAATCTATGGCTATGATTGAGTCCAGAATTGGAAGAAATGTGTACTTCATGTTCCACTACATGTTTGAATGAAGGACTTGTTCCAGTGCATGACTAGCAATGGTTTGTGACCTCTGGGGCAGACAGCAAGTCAATGACCTACTGAGCCAAGCAGAAGCATAAACACAGAGACTGACCACAAGAAGTAAGGGGGATCAAAGAGTTTCTTGAAGTGCTCCCTATCTTTTTTGTAAAGAGTGTTGGTGAAATTTCCTTATCAACACAGGGGCACACAGAACGTCTTTCTGAAATCAAGATCTCACTTTGGGCCCATAACCTTTTCAGTCCACTACATAGAGTTATTTGTCTTGAACAATTCTGGAATATTGAAAACAGGTTAAGAATCAGATAAATAGGTAAAGAACTAGGTATACATATAGAGCAGTTATTCCTCACCTTCTAGGCAACTTGGATTATTTGCTCAAGCACTGCATATAGTCCAATGCATTGAGGTGAGGGTTCAAACTTGAAATAAAAATGGTCTAATATGGATGTTTCATTTACATAATAAATCATATCTTCAGAGCAGTGCTTTCCAACCTCAACCCAGGAGTAACCCCAACAGCACAGTTTTTTTTAGGATTTGCTTCACTTTTCAAAGGTGTTTAAAAATGAATGTCAAATCTCTACAACAATTATCAAGCTGCCAGATTAGCACAACTATCAATTGTACACTCTAGGTTTGAAAAAACGGACTGGGTTCAAATTGAAAAGCAAGGGGTCCCATGTTTCACTTTAGATTTCCTGCTTTGGAGTCCCCCGAAGCACCGACCCCCGCACCTACCCTGTCCCACTCTTTTTTCCTCTGGGATTTCCTGCGCTCATTCTCGGCTCTAGTATCTTCCTACAAACCTCTGAGTCACTTAAATAATAACCCAAACTTTCCCCCCGGGAAGAAATGTCCTTGCTTTTAAATGGTGGCTGGATAAGGGGCTGTATCAGATAGGTCACTTTTTCACTGTTGCAGGCCCCTTCACTCTAAATCATTGCATCAAAAAGTTTGACCTTCCCAATTCTGAACGATATAGGTTTGGCCAAATAGCTCACTTCTTACAATCTCTTTTGAAAGATAAACCTCTCCCTCCAAAGTTTACTGATTATGAACTGTGGTGAGGTCAAGCCATGGACCAGAAGGGGGGAATCTCAGTGGTCTACTCAGCACTTACCTCTCCTGACTCAAAGGAATCCTTCATGGACTTCAACTTTCCCCATTTACTTATTTAATTTTTTTAAATTGGATGCAAGATTGCAAAGTTAATATGCATAGTGTGGGGAAGAGAGTTATTGATGTTTGTCACTCTGATCCTCATGCTCAGACGATATACCCTTCCGTGTCGAAGGGGCTCAGGCTGTGAATGGAGATCGGGGGTTTACTCTCCCGGCACAGTATGCTCCCGTTAGGGGTGCCGAGAGGTGTGAAACCTGCTGCCAATCCGGTTGATCCACTCTCAATATTGTCCGACAGTTAGTAGATTGCTATGCTTTGATATGGATCAGGGGTATCTGACACTGTTACTTCTCTGCCTTCAACTGACCTATGTATCTCTTGCATCTCACCTTTTGCGCGGTCTTTTACATGATAAAGTTTACAGCTGTGTTTCATATGTTTTTTTCTCCAAAAAAAAAATCTTTTGAAATACAAAAAATAATAATGAATGTCAAAGGCTTGGTATTTATGACATCAATTGTATCTAAGGGAAATTCCTAAATATGACCTGCTAGAGGACTTTAGTTAGGGATCTACTATCCCGAAACATTGTGAAGCCGTTGTGAAGACATTGGGCCAGATTCTTAGAGGAGATACGACGGCGTATCTCCAGATACGCCGTCGTATCTCTGCGCCCAGCCGGTCGTATCTATGTGCCTGATTCTTAGAATCAGTTACGCATAGATATCTGTTAGATCCGACAGGCGTAAGTCTCTTACGCCGTCGGATCATAACTGCATTTTTAAGCTGACCGCTAGGGGCATGTATGCTGATTTGCGCGTCGAAATATGTAAATTAGCAAGATACGCGAATTCCCAAACGTACGCCTGGCCGATGCAGTAAATTTACGCCGTTTACGTTAGGCTTTTTTTAAAGTTACCCCTGCTATATAGTGGCGTAAGTGCGGCGTACCAATGTTAAGTATGGCTGTCGTTCCCGCAAAGAAATTTGAAAATTTTGCGTCGTTTGCGTAACTCGTCCGTGAATGGGGATGGACGTAATTTACGTCAAAACCAATACGTCCTTGCGGTGTATTAGGAGCAATGCACACTGGGAGATTTCCACAGACGGCGCATGCGCCGTTCGTGAAAAACTTCAATCACGTCGGGTCAAGAGGCGATTAAATTCGCATGTGCTGCGCTATATAAGTTTTCATTCAGTCATTCATTCATTCAAGATTAACATAAAACACGCCCCCCTGTCCCACATTTGAATTAGGCGGGCTTACGCCGGCCGATTTACGCTACGCCGGCCCAACTTACGGAGCAAGTGCTTTGAGAATACAGCACTTGCCCGTCTAAGTTGCGGCGGTGTAGCGTAAATCGGATACGTTACGCCGCCGCAAAAATACACGCTCCTACGAGAATCTGGCCCATTGTTTTTATTGGCAATTTCAAGCATTTTCTAAACAAGTCATATTTGTACAATATATTCTTAATATTGCCCAGGTTCACAGTTAGTACAACTTCATTCTAAACTTCAGGACGCAGTCTACATACAATGCAGACTGGTGATAATTGTAATGATTCACGTATAAGGTTGCCATTTAAAATCTAGTCAAGGAAGGAACATATGTGGTAACTGCTCCAGCTTCTGCCTGATCCTGATGCACTTTGTTTGTTCACTAGACCTAGGGTGGTAGGTTAATAAGTAATCAATTTTAATATCTAGTAATCTATGCAAGGTTTTCCCAAAAACTGTGAGGTAGTGTAAAAGCTTCAATTAAGTCAGGAATCCCAGGAATACACATCAAGAAAATACATTGAGCTAGAAAAGTAGTTTGTTTATGGTTCTAAGCATAGATTTAAATTTACTAGTTTATTTGATATCTTTTTTAACTGTGCACCACCAGAAGATTTTTTAAATCAAACTAAAGATAAAAGATTAAAATAGGTGTCCTGATAATCAGGATTATGCTCCCACCCAAGGACCTTAGGACACTACAAAGAGGAGGTTTGGGAATAAACTTAATCTGTGTTGTGTACATATATTCAATGTCATGGACTTTATGTAATACATGCATTAATACTTTTTTACTCATTTGTTGGCACTTGCCTCATTTAAAGTCCCAAACCTCATCTTTTCTTCAAACAAATAGGGATGGGGGTGCATTTCCATGTGCACCTCATTTAGGTCCCAATATACCGGGACACTACAAACAAACAACAAAGCCCATCAAAGTTATCTGAACCTTCTGTAAGTACAAGAGATAATTATGAACTGCATTAAATGGTCTCTCTTCAGTGTAACACATTGACTTGAAGTTAATAGTTTATGCATAAATTATATTTTTTTAGATATACCCACATAAATAGAAACTGTCAAAGGGTTTAATTCTGCAGCAAATTCCAAAAATGAAGTGTACGGCATAGATGTGATGAAGTATTGGAAAACAATTCAGTTGTCATTTTATCAAAAACCTAAAATGCTTCGGCCAAACAAAGTTTAAACTGAGTTTTTGGTGATATGAGTAATGGATACGAAGGAGCAACAGAAGTAGAGTATACCTTAATAAACTGCCAATACGCTTATTTTCCTTAGTGCTTTCCTGAAAGTAGTTATCCACATTAAAACAAAGGGATCCCAACACATACTTAATGCAGTGAAGAAAAGTGCATCTAATTTTTCTTAATTATGAATTTCAGGCATTGGCATTTTATACATAGTTACATTGAACCAATGAAACTGTGTATAAAACATACATGGTCGATGCCACTGTAAGCTGGAAATCACTAATGCCTCGTACACACGATCAGAATTTCCGATGAAAAAAGTCAGATAGATTTTTTTCAGCGGAAATTCTGACCGTGTGTATGCCCCATCGGAAATTCCGTTTGTCTGTATGGAACTCCGACGGAGAAAAAAACATGCATGCTCGGAAACAAGTCGACGCATGCTCGGAAGCATTGAACTTCATTTTTCTAGGCTCGTCGTAGTGTTGTACGTCACCGCGTTTTGGATGGTCGATATTTGGTGTGTCCGTGTGTATACAAGACAGCTTGAGCGGAATTCCATCGGAAAAACATGTCGGAGTTTATGCCGATGGAAAAAACAATCGTGTGTATGGGGCATTAGTGATTAGTAGACACTGCTAATTTAGTGATCTCCACTTGATGAGTGGCCAGCCTGATGCCTTTTAATACAGGAGGTCGGACACTTAGAGGTCAGCCACCTCAGAGGTTTGGCCACTTTAGAGAATGCTTTTCATTTTCTAAATGAATGTAATGCATTCTCTGTTTGGAGGAGGTGGAGAGGTGAGGTGATGATGTCAAAAACACTTTGCAGTCATTCAAGAAATGCAAAGAATTCTCTAAATAGTGCCCATGCTGAGCGTCCAATCAGTGTATTCACAAGGCATAAGACTGGCTGCTCAGCACAGGACCAAAAAGCAAGTAGAGATCACCAAAGTAGCCATGTCTACTTCAGTGATTCCCAGCTTCCAGCGGCATTGGTCAGATATGTCATATATTATACATGTAACCATGAATAACATGCCAATGCCTGAAAATATTATATTTAATATTGCTAGAAGAGCCACTAGAGTTTTGTTATTCCAAGTTAACACTCAAATAGAATTACATAAATGCACCTCATACTGCCTACATTACTGTAAGATCTGAGATGTATCTGAGGCCATATTCCTCAAAACCTTCTGACATTTTGCCAGGAATGCCAACAGCTCACAAAGACACAGTGTGAGGCCAAGAAAAGATTCTTTGCATAGGACAAGGGAATTATTTAAGACAATTTCATTCAGTCTCAAAAGTAATTTCCAAAATGAAGTCCAAACTGAATTTATCAATTTAAAAACCCCAATCAAGCCTTAGAAATGCCATTAAGAAACAAATCAGTGGATCAGTAGCTATATAGGATAAGGATGAACTACAGGGAGATATGGAGCTTTCCCAAACAGATATGGTCTTAAAACTAAAATTTAGGTGTCCGTTTATGAAGCAGTGAAGAGCGGTGATCCCAAGGATCACCAGTGATCACAGCCCATAAACAGTTTATGAAACAGTGATAATCGGGGGGAGAAGTGTTTGAACTTGTTCTCCCGCAGATTATCTCTACACACAGAGAAGTCTCATAGACTGACATAGAAACGGCCAGTTTATGAAGCTGTGATCTGAGCTCTTCACTGGTGATCTGAGTCAGAATTCACACTCCCCGATTCACCATCTCAGAGCTGGTGAAGAGGGAATCCTGGGGGTTCTGAGGAGGAAGGAGGAAGATTTTTAACTTCCTTCTACCTCGTTCAGACCCCCCAACACTGTAACCATGTCCCCCTGTAATTTTTATGTTTATACATATATATACATAAATATATATAATGTATACATGTACATATATATAATGTGTGTGTATATACATGTATATACAATGTGTGTGTGTATACATATATATATATATTATGCAGGGGAACTCGTTATTTTAATTACATTAACCACGTGTCTTTCAGTGAACTGAGCGGTGATAATTTATCACTGCTCAATAAACTGACAACTCTGTATTTCTGTGAATTTCTGGTCCGTTCTCCACTGTTTGAAGTGTTGGAAGATCACTTCACTCCTCCAAGGGTGAAGCTATCTTCTCCGCTTCATAAACTGGCACACAGAGGAGAAAAATCTTCACCGTGAATGCCGGAGAAAGAAGCAGTGAATAGATTTCACTGCTTCATAAACGGACACCTTAAAGTGCTTATTTTTCCTTTCCCTTGTTCCACCCTCTCTCCTCTCATTATCAACATTCTACCAAAAGTTTTAAATTAAAACCTTTTCTGTAGTCAATACATACCTTATTTTAGACGTCATTACTGGGTGTCCATGCATTTCTATGTAATGCAGGCAGATCATTGCTAGTTAGGAGGAGCCAGCAGGTTGCAAAATAGATTCCTAAAAACATTACAGCATCCTGACCTGCCTCAGTTCACTTCTCAATAGTCCTGCAAGATCTAGAGATAGAGGCTTTACATTTAAGTACCGTAATATTACTGAAGGTGCCGGGGGTGGGGATAAATTCAGGGGCCTTTCACCATTTTCGAGCATTTTTACATGGGGGCTGAGGAAGTGTACCCGAGACTGTTCGAACACCAGCTTCAGTTAGTCAGTATTTGCTGGGCTCCTATAATATAAGAGAACTGCTGGATCATACCAGAAGTCCCATTTCTCCTATATATTTTTTTTCAGTTATATCAAACATTTAAAATGTCTATTCCATTTAATGAAAGTTGCTTGAGGAATAAAGTTAAAGAGAGTGTGGAAAAATAAGCAAAATTTGCATATTACTGCTTTTTATCTACATGAACATTGAAGCTGTCCCAGCTGCCAAAATACACATACTGTACGATTAACTGTAGCTTTGAAGACTTCCAGGTTTATCTGTGTATGTGCCATATACTGTAGATCAGAGGTGTCAAACTCAATTTCATTGTGGGCCGCATCAGCATTATGATCGCCCTCAAAAGGGCCGGTTGTATCTGTAAGATTAGAGGTCCAGCGCATCCCCATTTACATTAGATGTTAAGAGCCACCCCACCATCAGAAGTTGAGTCCCCCACTCTCCCTCATATTACAGTGCACGTCCCTTTCCTTATGCTGCTGCTGGGAAGAAGCTGGATGCATTGCTTGAAAGCAGAAAGTAAGGGTCGGGAATAGGACCAGAGGAGGTCTGGAACTCTCCTGCTGCTGCAGGAGAGGTGCGAGGGCCACATGAATCTGAGATTCACCCTCTCGCATTACCCTTCAATCTGATCATTGGGATTAACAGAAAAAAAATCTACTAATCCTTGTTTTTACTTACATTAGGGTCCAGTCACATGATCTGACATCAGGCCAAGAGAAGTGAAGGGGGAGGGTTAATTTGCAGCACTGAGCTAGCAGTCCCCACAGACAGAAACTGTGTTAGCGAGGGAGGACTCAGGAGAGTAAAACTGACTTCACAGTCAGTAAGGACATAATAAACACCTTGTAGAATCAGTTAGATGGGGATGGGATGAAGAGACAGTAGGGAGGAAATGTTGAAATCCTTCTGTGTATATCTGTTTTATAAGTGGAAAAATACCTGTTGATTTTGTCAGAAATTCAGAACTTTCCTGCGTCTTGTGCACACTTCCTGTGTATCTCAAGGAGCCCTCCAGTTATACAATAATTCATATTTATGCTGTACAGAAAAGGATTGGGGGGTGATTTAAGAATTTAGCAAAAGACAACTGGGCAGTGTTGACACCACTATGTCCCCCAAAATACTGCGTGTTGTCAGCATTCAATAGGAAATTAAAGGCTTGTTGCATTTCTGACAAACCAACAAGTATTTTCTGTTCTTGCAAGGTCTAAGGCCTCGTACACACGGCCGAGGAACTCGACGTGCCAAACACGTCGAGTTCCTCGGCCAGTTCAGCCCTGAAGCCGCCGAGGACCTCGGCGGGAGGAGAGCTCCCATAGAACAACGAGGAAATAGAGAACATGTTCTCTATTTCCTCGCCGAGGTCCTCGTCGGCTTCCTCGGCCGAAAGTGTACACACGGCCAGTTTCCTCGGCAGAATTCAGCCAGAAACTCGGTCGGAAGCTGAATTCTGCCGAGGAAACTGGTCGTGTGTACGGGGCCTTAGAAGGGATGAAACATGTGGAAATGTGCATGTATTACAGAGGTGTACTAAATGTGTTTTTTACTTTGCCCAGACATACACTTTACTGTTTTGTTTTCATTCTCCCCCCAAGGTAATATAGACTCTACTTTTATCAGTGGCACTATGGTTTTTGCAAGACAAGACAAAAACAAAGAAGCAAGATCAAAGAGAAAACCAGAACACAGATCTCTGGCTAACAGGCAGCCATAGCGAGTCCATCCATTCTGCTAGAGTGACAAGTAGCACTTTCCCTGATACACAGTACAAACTAACACTCATGAAAGGCAGCTGATGACCTTTTAAAAATAATCCACTTTGACTAGTTACTGTATCTCTTATCTGCTATGACAGGTATACAAGTTCACAATTATCGTTTGACATTACAGGTGAATGAAACCAGCATGATGATCTAGATTATAAATACATCAACTGGTGTGGTGGGTGTTTGGTTATGTTATTATATTACAGTTATGTGATAGAAAAACAGCAATCCATTGCCTAGATATACAGATGAGAGTGAAAAAAAGAACAGAGGCATACAAATCAAACACAGAATTTAACAAACGTGGGCTATACAAGAATGATGGCTAGTATGATTTCAATGAAAATTATTTACTTGCCCATAACAACGCATCAGAGCTGTAACATTAGTGGCTTGATTAGTTGCTATAGGCAACATTGCCACTTTCCTTTTAGGTTTCTCAGATGCTAGCACAGTAAGGCCTGGTTCATACCTAAGCATTAGTGTGTTTTCAGTTTTGCAGGAACACACTACAGTTCTTTTAAAAGGGGTTTCCTATGGACGTAGTCAACATCTGTGCATTTTATGGAATAGGCCAGTGACTTGTTTCTGTTTTTTGTTTTATAGACTTCAATGGATCAAAAGCGTGTATTAAAAAATGCTAAATGTACCTGCAATATACAAACAGCATAGGTGTAAACCAGGCTTTACTTTATATATTAAAGCGGGGGTTCACCCTATCGACGGGTGAACCCCTTAAAATCAGGCATTGTAGCGCGAGCTACAGTATGCCTGTCCCGAATTTTTTCCCCCCATACTCACCTTGTAGTCGTCCATCGAAGATACCGGGGAATGGGCGTGCCTCTGGAGACGGAGGATGATTGACGGCCGGCTCTGGCGCGTCACGCTTCTCCAGGAATAGCCGAAATAGGCTTGGTCTTCACGACGCGTGCGCATAGCCTGTGCGCAGGCGCCGTGAAGAGCCGAGACCTACTCCGGCTGTCTTCGGGGAGAGTGACGTGCCAGGGCCGGCCGTCAATCATCCTCCCTCTCCATAGGCACGCCCATTCCCCGCGGGAGCCGAAATCTACGATGGACGACTACAAGGTGAGTACGGGGTTAAAAAAATCGGGACAGGCATACTGTAGCTCGCGCTACAATGCCTGTCTTGATGGTAAAATCATGGGATTGTGGGTGAACTACCGCTTTAACTAATGAAACCTACAGTCCATATAAAAGAGAATAAAGAGTTTGAGTTTATTATAACTAGGTCAAAAAACGCAGATAAGGAATGAAAACTGAACACTTGAACAATTTGTAGTGGAACATAACAATGACACACACGTAGACTGTGGCATGTAGGCAACAGCAAAATGGCACTACAGGTTTACATTGTCATAACCATCATCAATTGGTGCATGCAAAGGAAACTTACAAGTGTTGGGCTTAAGGATGCTGCTGGCAAGAGTTTGTCCTGATGGGCCAGACATGGAGAAGACAGATATGCAATCATCATCCTGTGAGCAACCAGCTTGGATGGCTCGGAGGTAGCTGTGACTGCGCATTCGAAAACAGCCAGGGAGATCCAAGGCTTCTACGGCATGAGATTCCACTTCACTGAACACGGATCCACATGTAGCTCCTGATTGGTGGTTTATCTCACCCTTAATCTGGAGAGTAAAAAAGACTGGAATCACCACAAAATCTCATGTTTCACCACAGATTTTGATTGCCACATGAATTCATTAATTTAATGTTGCTGTAAAATATTTTATAATGAATATTGTGGAAATCTTAACATCAATAAAAAAAAAAAACTTAAAGCCATATGTATTTAGCGTCACTAGAATCATCTCACTTTTTTAGTTGAGAGTTAATTGTAAGAATACCTGTAATCTGATCTGTTGAAAATAATTTTTTTGATCTTGTTATTAGTTATTGCTTTAAACTCTCGAGATAATATCTGAAATGATTGTTTCATAATTTCAAAAAACTTGGGTTCGGCAAGTATGTTTTTATGAGTATGAAAGTTGCTTCAGGTAATAATGTAATCATATTTTTGCACACACAATAATATTGAAATATGTAACATAGATGATGGAATAAAGAAACCGGTACAATGAACACTATAAGAAGAGCAATAGCTGAAAGGATATATCAGGATTATTATTGTATATTCTTTCACTAAATCTCTAAGTTGTTTAATACTAGCTACTGTCACTGAAGATCACAATATGTAAACTCCTAAAAACAAAAGCATGCAAATAATACTGTATTTGAGCAGTAATGCCATACACACTACCACAGTCATCTGAATACTGCTTTCACCTTTAAAGTGACATTAAACTCTGGTTTAATAAATACATTCTATTTATGTATGTATTCTTATCTAAAAAAAAAGTATCTTCTATTGCTCCTGGCCTCCTCCAGGCTGTAATCCCACTTCTTGTTAGAGATTGGCTACATTCATTCTCCATGGTCCCACTGCATGTATGAACATAGTCACCCTCTATTGCTTGCTCCAAAGATAGTCTATGAACTATGAGAACTATGAGAATTCTAATTTGCATAGAGCATTGCACATGGCTGCAACTAACATACACTTCGTATTCCAAGAAAACAGACATGATGGGGAAAGAAAACTCACAGAGTACATTACAATGAGGCAGAAAAACACAGTAAGAAACTATGAGAATTCTAATTTGCATAGAGCATTGCACATGGCTGCAACTAACATACACTTCGTATTCCAAGAAAACAGACATGATGGGGAAAGAAAACTCACAGAGTACATTACAATGAGGCAGAAAACCACAGTAAGAAACACATTCATGAAAAATTGATTATAGGACTATTAAGTAGTAGATGTGTATGAGTTATTTGGAGAACAAGGATATCGTTTAGTGTCACTTTAAGTGTGCACAAGAACAGATGAAAAATAGACATCGATGCATCTCTATGAAAAACGAATGTAAATGGATGATCATCAACAGGAACATATTGGGTACAACGTGGGAAGAGAAATCTTTCCCATAAATCTCCTAAAACTAAATGGGGTTCATGGGAGATGGGGATTTTTTTATGTGCCCAGATAAAAGTAATTACTCACAAATGGTCTATATAAAATCAATACATTGTAAAAAAAATTCAAATAAAAGCAATAGAGGTAGACATTCCCTGAAGAACATATTGTATATTCCACTTTAACATACAGTACAAGAGTTCCAAATAGGGATAAATCCTAAGAGGTGTCTGAATCTGGATCAACACGTTTTGCCCAGAGTGAAGGCTTATTCAGGATCCACTGTTCAGATATTTTGAAAGCTAATAGCTTGCAAAAGACAGAAAACACTGTGATAGTTACAAATGCATCCACCCTATATAGTCTAAAATGTGCTGCGAACCACAGCAGGTATATTGTAAGAATCAAGAAACATGGAGGGGTAAACATTGAGTGGAAGCCATTAAGTAAATATGCAGTCAAATTAAAAAAATATATATACCAAAAGAGAAGCAGGGAGGCAGTGTAATTAATTTGAGTGCCTTTCCTACAGAGAATTCCCCACAAAGGCTGAAATGCAGCCAAGATAATAGAAGCCAGCCAGCCAAAGAAAAATAATTAACAGGAGACAACAAGAAACCACCCGTGCGGGCTTCCAGACGTATGGTAATACCACGGAGCCATTGGCTCCAGCCACTGTCAATCACTGCCAGTGAGAGCGGGGGTGGGGCTTGACTTGGGAGAGATTCTACACGAGTTTCCCTAGCAGAGGGGAGGAGCAGAGGCTTATGTATGACATGTTTATTTTGTTTTTTTATCCATTAGGAATCTCTGAGTGCAGTTATGTGCAAAAATTCTAAACAAACGTCAGATTGAAAAAGACAGCAGCACAAACCCCGAAAAAATTATTAATTAATTATAAAAAGATTGTCTGAGCATGTAGGCCCTTTACAAAATAATCTAGAGTGGGTGATGGGGAAAAAAAGAAGGCAAATTTATTTAATACCTTCTTCAGCTCTGTGTATACAAAGGAGCATGGAGGAGCTCATGTCCATAATGGGGATGATATTGACACAAATGAACTATGGCTCAAAATTGACATGGTCCAATTTATTAAGACAGAATAAAGGTGGATAAAGCTCCTGGACCAGATGGCATACAACCACGGATTTTAAAAGAATTGAGCTCTGTCATTTCAAAGCCATTGTTTCTAAATTAAACTCTTTAATGACTGGCATAGTACCACTAGATTGACCTAAGGCCAATGTGATGCCTATATTTGAAAAGGGATAAAAGTCTTTACAAAGTAACAATAGTTTAACATCTATAGGCGGTAAGATACTGGAGAGTTTAATAAAAGACCACATAGATGAGTTCTTGCTGTAAAAAATTCATGAAAGAAAGAAGTTGTCAGACAAATCTAACTTCTTTTCATGAGCAGGTAAGTAAAAACTAAAAACTCGGACAGAGGGGTGGCTGTGGACGTGCTATACTTAGATTTTGCAAAATCGTTTTACACAGTTCCCCACACATGGTAAAGTCTACAGGCTTTGAAAAATCAGTTTGCAAATGGATAGAAAACTGGTGAAAAGACCGAATTCAGAAAGTAGTGGTTAATGATTCATACAGTGAATGGTCTAAGGCATGGGTGCTCAACCTGTGGCTCTCCAGCTGTTGCAGAACTTCAAGTCCCATCATGCCTCTGCCTTTGGGAGTCATGCTTGTAACAGTCAGTAGCTTGCAATGCCTCATGGGAATTGTAGTTCTGAAACAGCTGGAGAGCCACAGGTTGAGCACCCATGGTCTAAGGTTATTAGTGGTGTACCAAAAGGTTCAGTTTTAAGACCCTTTTTAATATATTTATAAATGATATAGGCTCTGGGATCAAATGTACCATCTTTGTCTTTGCGAGTGACACCAAACTCTGCAGTGGAATAACATGATTACATGATGTCTCCAACTTACAAGCTGACCTTAGGCAACTATGTGTCAAAAGAGGTTTAAGGTTGATAAATGTAAAGTTATGCACTTGGGAGGGATAGAAACATGCATGCATTACATACTAGGGATAAGCCGAACACCCTGCGGTTCGGTTCGCACCAGAACATGCGAACAGGCAAAAAACACTGTTAAAGTCTATGGGACACGAACATGAAAAATCAAAAGTGCTAATATTAAAGGTTAATATGCAAGTTATTGTCATAAAAGTGTTTGGGCACCCGGGTACTGACCCGGGTACTGACCCAGGGGACATGTATCAATGCAAAAAACACATTGGACGTTGGATCACTGCAGGACATAGGATTACATCGCTGGAATTTTAAAAAAAAAATTATTTTTAATAAATGACTTATCCCAACTGTGCCTGTGTGTTTTTTTACAATTTTTTTACACTTTCTTTGTGAAATGGTAGGGGTACTATGTACCCCGTTACCAATTCACATAGGAGGGCCGGAATCTGGGGGTCCCCTTTGTTAAAGGGGGCTTTCAGATTCCAATAAGCTCCCCGCCCGCAGACCCGCACAACCACCTGGCAAGGATTGTGGGGATGAGGCCTTGCGTGCTCGGAAAAGGGTCTGGTATGGATTTTTGGGGGGACCCTATGCCATTTTTCATTAAATTTTGGTGCGGGGTTCCCCTTAATATCCATACTAGACCTGAAGGGCCTGATATGGAATTTGGGGGACCCCCTCGCTGTTTTTTTTGGGGCTCAGAGTTCCCCTTAATATTCATACCAGACCCAAAGTGCCTGGTAATGGATTGGGGGGGGACCCCTGATGTTTTTTTAAATTACTTTGATCTGTATTGCCGGGACCCGACAATTAATGAATAGCCGCGAGTAGTTTTAAATTACCTTTTTCCTTAAGAAATTACATTTTGTTCTGGGAAAGTTCTAAACACGGGAAACATGCGCTACTTTACAGGCATACTATACACACCCCCCAGGTACGAAATGTAAAGGAATATTTTACTTTTTTTGTTTCACGTTAAGCATTATTAAAATCACAGGACCCAGACACTTTTTATGACAATCTTTGCATATTAACCTTTAAAATTAGCACTTTAGATTTCTCCCATAGACTTTTAAAGGGTGTTCCGCGGCTTTTCGAATTTGCCGCAAACACCCCAAATTGTTCGCTGTTCGCCGAACGGGCGAACAGCCAATATTTGAGTCGAACTCATGTTTGACTCGAACATAAAGCTTTTCCCTAATACATACTAGGGAGATTTCATGGTGGAGAATGATCTAGGTGTCCTGGTAGATCATAAGCTTAATAATGGCATGCAATGCCAAGCTGCAGTTTCCAAAGCGAGCAAAATCCTTTCTTGTATTAAGGGAGGCATGGACTGCAGAGAGAGAGAGAGATATAATTTTCCCCCTGTAAAATGCTTTGGTACGTAATTCCAGACAGAATCATACCGCCAGGGAGGTTAAGGACAGGAGGGACTGCGCAGGGTACCGACCGATATCTTTGTTGAACAACGATATAAAATTGTTCGCAAAGATCCTGGCCGAGAGAATCAAACGGGAAATGACAAACCTGGTGCACCCAGATCAGACGGGATTCATCCAAGGAAGAGAGGGGAGGGATAATGGAGTGAGAGCATTACTGTTTATTCAGAAAATGAAAGCGACTGGGTCCCCAGGTCTACTCCTGTCTATAGATGCAGAAAAGGCATTTGACAGGGTAGACTGGGGACTCATGTTACGCACACTGGTGGAAATGGGATTCGGTCAAAGGATGAGGGGATGGATAGCGACGCTGTATCAGGAGCCTAGGGCAAAAATAAAAATAAATGGTAGTCTCTCCCAAGCACTGACAATGAAAAATGGAACAAGGCAGGGGTGCCCCCTATCTCCACTCCTGTTCGTGCTCTCCTTAGAACCTCTGTTGGCCAGGGTGCGTAATTGCCCCGATATCGTAGGAGTTCAAATAGGAGAGGACGAACACAAACTTTCTGCGTTTGCAGACGACGTCCTCTTCTATCTGACAAACCCCAAAACCTCAATCCCAAAGTTACTAGACTTATGTACGCAGTACGGAGAAATATCAAACTTTAAAATCAATGAAGCCAAAACTGAAATCCTGAACATTAATATAAACAGGCGAGAAGAGAAGGATCTTAGAACGAAGCACCGATTCTCATGGGTAAAAGAACTTAAGTATCTGGGTATTTATTTAGCAAAATCAACTAAAAAAATGTATGCGATAAATTTTATCCCCTTGTTAAATGAAATTAGGAAAGAAATAGGGAAGGTGAAAAATAGACCATTATCTTGGATAGGGCGAATTAACTATTGTAAAATGGTTTTACTTCCAAAGATTACCTACAGGTTTCAGATGATACCTATAAGTTTGCCTGGAATACTTTTCTCAGCTCTAAAGAAACAGATTATGAATTTTATTTGGAAAGACAGGAAACATAGAATTTCCCTTCAGACCCTAAGACAACCCAAAAATAAAGGGGGACTAGCGGTACCGGATATTAAAACATATTACGACGCAGTGATGATGGCGAGGGTGGTGGAGTGGGCCAGAGCCAGCAAAGAAAAAAGGTGGGTCAATATTGAAAATGAACTGTCAAAAACAAGGTTGGATAAGATCATATGGAACCCGCCTCAATTTAGGGCACTTGATAAGAATACACACGAGATAACAAAAAACGCACTAAAAATTTGGGACACAATATATAAAAAAATGGAAAAGGAATATAACTCACCCTTATTAGCATTAAAAAACAATGATTACTTTGCACCAGGTAAAACACATATTGGAGGTAATTGGATAAAAAAGGACACTATGCAATTAAGAGATGTAATTAAAGATGGGCACCTAATATCACTACAAGAATTAAAAGAGAGAAAAAACCTTATAGAAATTAACGAGGGGAGGTATCAGCAGCTAGACAACTTTATTCATACTCTGACGCATCCATTGAGGTCAGGGGAATAATTGACCGAACTGGAAAAATTATGTACAACGGAGAAGGTCAAGGGATCTATATCAAAACTATATAAGATCTTGTTGAAAGTGGACAGGCGAATGACTCCTCCATTCATTGAAAAATGGGAGAGGGAACTCGGGTCACAAAGAGATAGGGTCACAATAGATAAAATGCTGACTCTGGTACACTCCTCGGCGGTAGATAGCCGCACCGCGGAGATGAGTTATAAATGCATCACTGGGTGGTATATGACCCCAGACAAACTATCCAAATTTAAGGAGGGGCAAACAGGAGACTGTTGGAGGGGATGTGGTCTCCCGGGAAACATGGCCCACCTATGGTGGAAGTGCCCCAAAGTTGTGGAATACTGGAAAAAAATCCTGGGGTGCATAGAAGAAATCACAAAGGGGAAAATTAAGTTGGACCCCTGGGTGGTACTGTTCCATGGGGGAGAGGAAGGAATTAAAAAATATAGAAAAACCTTAGAGCCACACCTACTTAACGCAGCCAAGAGGCTAATACCAAGAAAATGGCAGGAAGCGGACTGTCCCTCCATCTGGGAATGGATTGACTCGGTGGAAGAGACCTAAAGAATGGAAGAACTGAGAGAGGGATTGGAAGGCAATAACATAGCACAAGATAAGAAATGGGAAAATTGGAGGACTTTTAAGAAATCTTGGAGCTATGTTGAAAAACTAAGGGAGGAGAGCTAAGATAATACCTCAAAAAAAAAAAAAAAAGGGGAAACTTAGGTGGCAGCAGAGATTATTTAAGGTGAGATAGGGGGAGGAAGGGAGGGGAGAGGGGAGGGAGAAGGGAAAGGGGGAGGGAGAAGGGAAGGGGGGGAGGGAGTAGGGATGGGGGAGGGGAGGTTAAGGGGACAAAAATGTAAATTCTAAATTTCATATTGGAAAAAATAAATAAAAAAAGAGTAAGTAAAGTAAATAAAAAAAAAAAAAAAAGAGACACACTAATGATGCGAAACCAAAATTAGAGACGCTAAGGGCTGGCAAACAGAACATGAGCGTACAAACGCATACTCTATGTGGTTGGAGTCTGAAGTGTTAATGAAAAAAAAAAAAAAAAAAAGAAAGACCTCATCTGAAAGACGCAGTTCAGTTTTGAGCACCAGTTCATAAAAAGGATATCGGGGAAGTAGAGAAGGTTTCAGAGAAGGGCAACCAAAGATAACAGGCATGGAGAAGCTCAGCTATGAGGAACAATTAGCTAAACTGAATTTACTCTGTCTTGAGAAGAGGGGATTTTGGGGGGATATGATCGACATGTATAAATACATAAATGCTCCATATAGTGAAGTTGGTGTCAAGTTATTCACTTTAAGGTCATCATAAAGGGCAAGGGGGGTACTCTTTACATCTGGAGGAAAAGAGGTTTCACCTCCAAATACGCAAAGGCTTCTTCACAGTAAGTGGGGAATAGACTCCCTCGAGTGGTGGTTCTGTCCAGCTCAGTAGTTTGTTTTAACCATCTTAGCGGTAAACCCGAGCGTGACTCGGGGTGGATTATTTATGCTAAGAACGGTATCCCCGAGTCACGCTCGGGGTGGATGTGCAGAGTGTGCAGCGGCGTGGCTTACCTGCTCGCAGCATCCACAGACAGGGAATTATTGTCCCTGGATCCTGCGATGCCTCCTCGCTCGATTCACAGTCTCCCCGTGTGCCACCGATCTCCGTTCCCTGCGACGTTACGACGCACGGGGGCAGAGAACGGCGCCAAATTCAAAAAAGTAAACAAACACATTACATACAGTATACTGTAATCTTATAGATTACAGCACTGTATGTAAAAAATACACACCCCCCTTGTCCCTAGTGGTCTGCCCAGTGCCCTACATGTACTTTTATATAATAAAAACTGTTCTTTCTGCCTGCAAACTGTAGAATGTCCAAAAGTGTCCCTTTATGTCAAAAATGGTTTTAGATCAGCTAGAAAACAGCGATAATAAATTATAATCACTTGCAGAATTGTGCGATAGCGATTTGTGGGGAAATACGTCATAAAAAAATAAAAATAATGACAGCGACATTTCTGCAACTGAGCAAATTTCAGTGATTTTGAGTTGATTACATTATTGAATAATTTTTATTAGAATTATATTATTATTTGTTATAATTATTTATAATTATTTATTATATTATAATTTATAATTTTTGTTTTTAAAAAAAAATCATACCCGGGATGCCTACAAGACTCTTGTTTGGTCACATTTAAGTGAGTTATTCCTAAAAATTACAGGCCTACAGTATAAAACGCCAAATTTCCTTGCAAAATAATTGTACGGCTTTTGGTACGTAATTCCAGACAGAATCATACCGCCAGGGAGGTTAAGAAAGGCCTAGATTCTTTCCTAGATACACAAAATATAACTGGATACTAATATTTATAGGCAAAGTGCATCAAGGGAATATCCAATTGCCTCTTGGGGGACCAGGAAGGATTTATTTTCTTCTGCTGAAGCAAATCGGATCATGCTTCAGTTTTTTTTTTTTTTTGCCTTCCTCTGGATCAATATATATAGAATTGTATATTTATTGTTTCCTTCTATTGGTTGAACTAGATGGACTAGTGTCTTTTTTAAACCAGACTAACTATATAACTATGTTGACATAATTTACCTACAGGCCATTGTTCAAAGCAAATGTATACAGCACCAAATGTTTGATGTGTAATTTTTTTTTTTAATAGTGAAAACAGTGGAGCTTGTTTGGAAAGAACACCATCCATGGGGTATGCATAGGTGAGCAGAAAACTTACTGTTTATTTAGACTTAGCTTAAAGACATGTACATTTTTCAAAAAGCTTGAAAAATTTTATGAAAGTAATGAACATGTGGGCTGGAGATGTGTGAGATATGAGGATGAAAGCTGTTTTCAAGTTTCTAGCCACATATATATAAAATCATATTAGGAAAAAAGAATTTTGAGAACACATCTTGCCCTGTACAAAGATTAATTTTGTTCTACAGCTGATCATACACTATACAATCTCCTTTAGATCCCCCATAAACTATGCAGTGCAGGGGCCTGCCTGATTTGATACAGATAAATGGATTAGATAGGTTTGTCTACAAATTACAAAGTTTTGGTAAATCTCAAGGTGACGGGACAGAGATTTTGCAATTAGATTGTATAGTGTGCTTAAGTCCTTTCTGAGAATGCAGATAGGAAATGGAAAAGGCATATTCCAAGTTTCAGAATAATGATGCCATATCTAGCCAAAAAATAAACTGATCGAATGTCTATAATTTAAGCTGACATACTGTAAATAGGTAAAAAGCAGCTAAATGTTTTGCCATTATTTTCATTAGCAACCCAAGAGATCTTAAACCCGGCATGCGCAAATGACAGTTTCCAGTTGTGAAGATGGAGCTCTGACACCCCCATTCCTCAATAGCCTTTAGAGCAGGGTGCTCTAACTTCAGACCTGGAAGTTAGTGTTTAAATACTGACATACAGGCAGTGGTGTATTTAGGTTTTGTGCTGCCCTAGGCCTGACTAAACTCATGCACCCCCTAATTTAAATATGACCCACCCCTTCCTGTCAAGGCCACACCCCTTTCTGTTTAAGACCCACCCTGAGTTTTTTCGAGTGGGGACACTAGTTCTTAGGGCCTGGGGGAGGGGAATGGATTCCCTTAATTTGCTGAAGAACGGGGAGAGCCGTATGTAAACACGGCTTCCCTGTTCTTCACTGTGGCGGCTGCATCGATCGAGTGATCCCCGCCATAATGTCGCAGTCATGAAAAAAATCGCTGATCGCCGCCATTAGTAGTAAAAAAAAAAATGATAAAACTTTCCCCTATAAACCAATTGATAAACGCTTATTGCGATTTTTTTACCAAAAATAGGTAGAAGAATACGTATCGGCCTAAACTGAGGAATTTTTTTTTTTTATATATATATGTTTTTGGGGGATATTTATTATAACAAAAAGTAAAAAATATTGCATTTTTTTCAAAATTGTCACTCTATTTTTGTTTATAGCGCAAAAAATAAAAACCGCAGAGGTGATCAAATACCACCAAAAGAAAGCTCTATTTGTGGGGAAAAAAGGACGCCAATTTTGTTTGGGAGCCACGTCGCACGACCGCGCAATTGTCTGTTAAATCGGCACAGTGCCGAAATTGTAAAAACCCCTTGGGTCATTTAGCAGCATATTGGTCCGGTCCTTAAGTGGTTAATATATAGTAAATGGATTACATCAGGTTTAATGTACTTTCAATTCTTGCCAAAATTTTCGGTGAACATATGGTAAAAAGATAGACTGGTGAAATCTATCTATAAATAGTTTTGTTGGATTATTCTAGTCATTATGAAAATAGAGAAATGTTATTGAGTTCACCCTTTAACCACCTCAATACCAGGCACTTTCACCCCCTTCCTGCCCAAGCCATTTTTCAGCTTTCAGCACTGTCACAATTTGAATGACAATTGCGCGGTTATGCTACACTTTACCCAAATGAATTTTTTTTCCCCACAAATAGAGCTTTCTATTGGTGGTATTTGATCACCTCTGCGGTTTTTATTTTTTTCGCTATAAACAAAAGAAGAGCGACAAATCAAAAATATATATATTTTTTTTACTTTTTGCTATAATAAATTGCCCCAAAATAATATAAAAAAATAGTTTTTTTTCCCTCAGTTTTGGTCGATACGTATTTTTGGTAAAAAAAATCGCAATAAGCGTATATTGATTGGTTTGCGCACAAGTTATAGTGGCTACAAAATAGGGGATAGATTTATAGCATTTTAATTTTTAATTTATTTTTTACTAGTAATGGCGGCGATCAGTGATTTTTATCGTGACTGTGATATTGCGGCGGACACACCGGACATGCGCATTGGGTTCCCAGTAACGGGGCGGGAGCGCGTGCCCCCTAGTGGCTCTGCAAGACGAGGACGTCATATGACGTCCTCTCAGAACAACAGAGCCATCGTGCCGCCTTCAATTGACGGGGGCCGGTAGTAAAGTGGTTAAAGGCGATATAGTATATAAAAATGTGTTAAATATCAATTTCACCTTACTGTTTCTGGATTGCATATGCTTTATGGGCCCATGTGGAATAAAAAATTGTACTGGTGTGTTGCCACTCCTTATTCCTCGGTATGGCATAATAAAAAAGTAAAAAAAAAGGTATGATTGTGAGAAGCTGTTCTAAAGTCTAAACATGATTTACCTTAATACATTCCTTGCATTAAGGTAAAAAATGTTTAGGTAGAAATATGCCCCCCACCCCCATCCTTACATAAGCCCTCACTCGATCCAGCACTGTGACCATCTGTAGCGGTGCCATTGGCTCTTTCTGCTGTCAGTCAAATCCTGTAACGAAGGAGGAGGGGCTAAGTCGCGCTGTTAGTGTCTATGGACGCAGGCAATGTTGTTTAGGATCGTGACCCACAGGTGTGCCACAATAGGAAGCAGTTTTTGTATGTTGGCACAACGAGAAGAGGAGGAGCCAGGAGCGCCAGTGGGCGACCCAAGTAGAAGAGGTTTAGGGCAGCCTTGTGCAATTCCATTGCACAGAGCAGGTAAGTATACAGCAAACCTGTTTGTTTAAAAAAAAAATTACAATCACTCTTATTCAGAGCTTCTGCACTCCATATTTGTTCAGTCATTTACTCATAGATTAATGAAACTACTACAGTACTGGGTCAGAATAACAGCCAAGCAATTAGCATTTTCAGAAGAAGAGCTCAAATGGCATCTTTCCCCTCTCAGAACCAGTTTCCTTTAAAACAATATCCTGCTCTTCCATTTAGCAATAGTTTTTTTTTAAAGATTCATCCATTAAAGTGTCTATAAACCCTCACATACAGTGCTGTGAAAAAGTATTTGCCCCTTCCTGATTTTTTATTTTTTTGCATATTTCTCACACTTAAAGTGGAGTTCCACCCATTTTTTTATGTTTGTCTGTGCTGCATGCTCTAATCTCATAGTGTTCAGAATGGACAATTTTTATTTAATTTGTTGCTTGTAAATACCTTTATTTTGTAGTCCTTCATTACTTCCTCCTCCTTATTTGCCTAGGCTATTTGCAAGGGTTTCTGGGATAGGCATCATGTTTCCCAGTAGTCCTTGCAAACCTGACTGAAACCTATTACATTGCTTGTGCACTGAGCATGTGCGAGATATGCAAAGCTGAAATCCAGGAAGTCATACAGTCTGGCTTCATGATGCCCACACTTAAGATGGCCACGGTCTATTTCTAGATTATAAATCTAAATGCTGTAACAACCTAACAAAACGGACCTTAGTTTACAGACTAACTTTACTAGAATACATTAAGCTTGTGTATTACAGGGGTATTTATATTTAAAAAGTGAAATTGTGGGTGGAACTCCCCTTTAAATGATTCAGATCATCAAATACATTTTAATATTACACAAACATAACCAGAGTAAATCCAAGATGCAGTTTTTAAATTATTATTTCATTTATTAAGGAAAAAAAAGCAGTTCAAACCTGCCTGGCCCTATGTGCAAAAGTAATTCCCCCCTCCCATGCTGAAACATGATTGAACTGTAATTAACCAGAATTTTTTTAAAAGCTGAGGTAAATTTCACTTGACACACCCAGGCCTGAATACTGCCAGACCTGTTGAATCAAACATCCAGGGCCGGCCCTATGATGGGACCGGGTGGTACCATGGGTACCAGGCAGCACTTTTAGGGGGGCAGCATATTTTTTGTTTGTTTATATATATATTTTTTTACTTTTTGCTATAATAAATATCCCCAAAATTTAGAAAAATAAACAATTTTCTTCAGTTTAGGCCAATATGTATTCTACATATTTTTGATAAAAAAAAAAAAAAAAACACAATTAGCGTACATTGATTAGTTTGCGCAAAAGACATTGTGGCCGCCGGCAATTCACAGGTCCCTTTATACTCCTGGATACATGTATAGAGCCATGGCAGGTCTTTTTATACGCCTATATGCATGTATAGAGCCATGACAGGCCCTCTTTATACATCTATAGAGCCATGACAGGCCCTCGTTATACTCCTTTATACATGTATAGAGCCATGACAGGTCCTCTTTATACTCCTATATACATTTATAGAGCCATGGCAGGTCCTCTTTATATTCCTTTACATCTAAAGAGTCTCGACAGGTCCTCTTTATACATCTATAGAGCCATGACAGGCCCTCGTTATACTCCTTTATACATGTATAGAGCCATGTCAAGTACTCTTTATAGTCCTATATACATTTATAGAGCCATGACAGGTCCTCTTGATATTCCTTTACATGTAAAGAGTAATGACAGGTCCTCTTTATACTCCTTTATACATGTATGACGGGTCCTCTTTAGTTATCATGATATAAAATAATGAATGTGGGGGCCTTTTGGTTGGCGTAATTTTATTTCTGGGGGGGGGGGGCAGCATTTCATTCTTGGTCCCAGGCAGCACAATGTCTTGGGCCGGCACTGCAAACATTACTTAAATAGAAGCTGTCTGACAAAGTGAAGTACACTAAAATATCTCAAAAAGCAACACATCATGTCTTGATATAAAGACATTCAAGAACAGATGAGAAACAAAGTCATTGACATGTATCAGTCTGGAAAGGATTACAAAGCCATTTCTAAGGTCTCGTACACACCAGCGGATCTGTCCGATGAAACCGGTCCGCGGAAAGTTTTCATCGGACATGTCCGCTGCTAGATTTTGGTCTGATGGCTATACACACCATCAGACCAAAATCCCAGCGGAAAACAAACGCGGTGACGGGTCGCGACGTGGCCGCGACGATGACGCGGCGACGTGCGCGACCCTGGAAGGTTAATGCTTCCACGCAATGCGTCAAATCACTTTGACGCAATGCGAGGGCTTTCGGCCGAGCGGACATGTCCGGTAAGTCGTACAGACGACCGAACATGTCCGACAGACAGGCTTCCAGTGGACATGTTTCTTAGCATGCTAAGAAACATTTGTCCGCTGGAAACCTGTCCGATCCGCCGGACATTTGTACGGTCGGCCGTACAAACGACCGAACATGTCTGCTGAAACTGGTCCGCGGACCAGTTTTAGCAGACATGTTCGGTCGTGTGTACGGGGCCTAAGGCTTTGGGACCAAAGCGAACAATGGTGAGAGCAATTATCCACAAATTGAGAAAACTTGGAACAGTGGTGAACCTTACCAGAAGTGGCCGGCCAACCAAAATGACTCCAAGAGGACAATGACGACTCATCCTGGAGGTCATAAAATAACCCAGAACAACATCTGAAGAACTGCAGGCCTCACTTGCCTCAGGTAAGATCAGTGTTCATGATTTAACAATAAGAAAGAGACTGGGCAAAAATGGCATCCATGGAAGAGTTCCAAGGCCAAAGCCACTGGTGAACAAAAGAACTCAATGGCCCCTCTCACATTTACCAAAAAACATCTTGATTAGCCCCAAGACTTTTAAGCAAATATCTTGTGGACTAATGAGACAAAAAAACTTTTTTTTTGGAAGGTGTGCATCCCATTACATCTGGCATAAAACTAAAACAGCATTTCATAACAAGAACATCATACCAACAGTCAGACATGGTGGTGGTAGCACGTGGGCTGTTTTGTAGCTTCAGGACCTGGACAACTTACCATAATAGATGGAATTATGAAGTCTGAGCTCTACCAGAAAATCCTAAAGGAGAATATCCGGCCATCAGTTTATGACTTCAAGCTCAAGTGCACTTGGGTTATGCAGCAGGACAATGATCCGAAACACAACAGCAAGTCCACCTCCAAATAGTTCAAACAAAGCAACATTTAGGTTTTGGAGTGGCCTAGTCAGAGCCTGTACTTAAATCCAATTGAAATGCTGTATCATGATCTTACACAGACCATTCATGCTGGAAAACCCTCCAATGTGGCAGAATTAAAACAATTCTGTAAAGAATCCACAGCAATGTGGAAGACTCATTGCCAGTTATTACAAACGCTTGATTGCAGTTGTTGCTGCCAAGGGTGGCACAACCAAATATTAGATTTAGGGGGCAATTCGATTATATTAATATTATATTATATTATATGATATTCGATTTAGGGGGCAACCTTTTTACATAAAGCCAGGCAGGTTTGGACAGCTTTTTTGCCTTAAGAAGTGAAACCATCATTTAAAAACTGCATTTTGTATTTACTCAGGTTGTCTTTGTGTAATAAAATGTGTTTGATTATCTGAGTCATTTAAGTGTAACAAATATGCAAAGAAAGAGGGCAAATACTTTTTACAGCATTGTGAAAGTGAACAGCCTCAGATTACACAGCGATGAAACACATCTCCATACATAAGTTTTACATGTATATCTGCAGTTTTCAGCTTTATGTACTGTTAAGAAAGTGCACATCCTATTAGAATTGTCTCTTTCTGATTCACCTGTGGGTGTGGACTCTTGCCATACACTAGGAGACAGTTGATAGGAGGAAAGGCATTCCTTCTCTACATAGGCAGAGATTTGTAGGGCTGTGCTGTGAATAGACCAGCTCTCTGCTAATCTATTTATAGCACCCACCCTGACACAAAATTCAGGTTGGTTTTATCACAGTTGTTGGAGAACTTGTCAGAAGTTATCATGCTGATAACAGAAGAACAGAGCAGGAGAAAGCCAGATGACTTAGGCCGCGTACACACGATCGGACAAAACCGATGAGAATGGAACGAGGTTCAGTTTCATCGGTCCAAGCCGTGTATAGCCCTTCGGTCCAAATTTTTAAAACATGGTTCAAAATCGAAACGATGGCCCGCTGCCCGATAGGTCCAAACCGATGGTTAGTACAGAAAGCATTGGTTCAAAACCCACGCATGCTCAGAATCAAGTCAACACATTCTTGGAAGCATTGAACTTTGTTTTATTCAGCACGTCGTGTGTTTGACGTCACCGCGTTCTGACCCGATCGGTTTTTGGAACGATGGAGTGTACGCACTTCAGACCATCAGGCCACTTCAGCGGTGAACCGATGGAAATGGCCCGTCGGACCATTCTCTTCGGTTTGGATCGACCGTGTGTACGCGGCCTTAGGGCTTTGGAGAGAGATAAGAAAACACTACCGATATATGTGCCCAGATCAAATTTATTGAATTGGGTTTACATCCACATTAAACATCATTACCCAGGAATGGACATGAAATAAGATGACCAGATTATGCATAAAGCTGCTTTAATTGCGTACAGAGTGCCCATATTTTTCCTCCATATTTTGACTCATTACACTACTCTAAATACTCTGCAAAAAAGGCAGTAAGAGAAGAAAAACAATATACAAAAGTGCTGTGCATATACAATATAGTGCAAATAATATATAACAAAGAAATCCTGTAAATTCAATTATATCACTAATATATCACCTCTGGTTCAACAGTGTATCATAATTAAAAGAAAAAACAATAGTGTAAAACTGATAAAAAGTGCTTTTTATTTATTTAAACCAAGTAACCTAGTTTAAAAAGCAACAAAAACAGCACATACATGAATCGCAGCCGGTCCCAATAGAGGGGCGGGCTGCTTCCAGGTTCACAGCATATGATGACATCACAGACATATGCCGCGTACACACGATCATTTTTCGGGTTCTAAAAAATGAAGTTTTTCAGGCTCTAGAAAAAACGAAGTTTTTTTCAACGAAATCATTAAAACGGCCTTGCCTACACACGACCGTGAGTGAAAAAAAATGCTCTAGCAAAAGCGCGGTGACATACAACACGTACAACGGCACTATAAAGGGGAAGTTCCATGCGGATGGCGCCACCCTTGGGGCTACTTTAATGGATTTCGTGTTAGTAAAAGACGATTCGCGCTTTTCTGTCTGTTACAGCGTGATGAATGTGCTTACTCCATTACGAATGGTAGTTTTACCAGAACGAGCGCTCCCGTCTCATAACTTGCTTCTGAGAATGCGCAGATTTTTCACGTCGTTAAAGCCCACACGCAACCATTTTTTACAACCTGAAAAACGACAACGATAAAAACGTTAAATAGAGCATGTTCAAAAAAAAAATTGGACATTTTTTAGAACCCGAAAAATGCTCTGAAGCCCACACACGATCGTTTTTAATGACATAAAAAAAACTTAATTTTTTAGAACCCGAAAAATTATCGTGTGTACGCCGCTGTAACTTACTTTTTCTTCTTGTGAATTCTCAAAGAATCCGCGCGGTAAGTTACGGCGGCGTAGTGTATCTATTGCGGCGTAAGGGTGCGCAATTTCAAATGCGAGTGATGGGGGTGTGTTCTATGCAAATACGTCGTGACCCGACGTAAACTATGGTTTTTTTGAACGGCGCATGTGCCGTCGTTAAAATATCCCAGGGTGCATTGAGACAAAGTATGCCGCAAGGACGTATTGGTTTCGACGTGAAAGTAAATGACGTCACATTCCTATTCACGAACGACTTACGCAAACGACGCAAAAAAATTAAAATTAGACGCGGGAACGACGGCCATACTTAACATTGAGTACGCCACCATATAGCAGCTTTAACTATACGCCGGAAAAAGCCAAAGAAATGACGTAAAAAAATGCGACGGCCGCTCGTATGTTCGTGGATCGTTGGAAATGGCTAATTTGCATACTCGACACGGAAACGCCACCTAGCGGACGCTGAAAAATTGCATTTAAGATCCGACGGCGTACTAAGGCGAACACCTGTCGGATCTAACCCAGATGCCGTTGTATCTTGTTTTGTGGATATAAAACAAAGATACGACGCAGGAAATTTAAAATTACGCCGGCGTATAAATAGATACACCGGCGTAATCCTCTTGTGGATCTACCCCTTATGCCGCGTACACACCATCACTTTATGTGATGAAAAAAAATGACACTTTCTGTGAAGTAAAAAATGACGTTTTTGAAACTTCAATTTTCAAAGACGAAGTTGCCTACACACCATCGTTTTCTCACAATGATCTTGCAAAGCGAGGTTACGTTCCACCACGTTTTACCATTGAAGCTTGCTTCATAAGTAGCTTCTGGGCATGCGCGGATGAAAAAACGTCTTAGAAAACGACGTTTTTTGCTACACACGGTCAATTTCTGTGAAGTAAAAAGTGCACTTTTGAAAAACGACACATAAAATTGAAGCATGCTTCAATTTTTTTTGGTCGTTTTTTACAAGACATAAAACGACGTTTTCCCCCACACACAGTCAATTAAAGTGACGTTTTTAAAAACGTCATTTTTTTTCATCACATAAAGTGATGGTGTGTACGCGGCATTAGTGTTTGGTGGAGGTACACATTGGTATATGAATATTTGGAAATTTTCTGAAGATTTCACACCATTCACATTTGGCACTTTATTGGACTTTTTTCACTGTCACTGGACTTTATTTATTGATATAATTGAATTCACTTGTTTTCTTTGTTCTTTATAATTGGCACTATATTGTATATGTGCAGCATCTTTGTGTATTAGCTGTTGTGACCAATTTATATCTGTTGGTGTGCTTGTTGCTATTTATTCTTGTTACATTTTCATTTTTTGCGAAGGATTTCTCGAATTAAGAGAAGAAAAATGGCTGATCCACTTTAAAGGAAAATATAGTGAAACTAAGCAATTTATTATTTCGAATAAACAGACAACTTTTAACTAATGAAGGAGGTGACACTAAAATGCTGTAATGATCATTTCAAACAATGAAAATGCCAAAATATACTTTATGCATGCAAAAATATATGTTCCTATAAATAATGTGTAATGTACCTATAGTATAAGACCGCAGCAAATTCAACAGAGATTTACATACCTGAGTACACTTGTATAAGTCCTATTTTTCATGCACATTCATGCAAACAGATTGTACTGTAAACTAGGCTGGATGTCATTATACCTAAATACACATGCTATATGCTGAAGACTGCAGTTTAAAAAAAAAATGTTCATTCCATAATGTAAAAATGCAGAAGGGGATTTTAGCCATTACAAATTCAGCAAAGTGGCGTGTTAGCAAACTGGGCAGCCCTGCAAGCGTGAGGAGGTTAGTTAATGATACATGCTGCTTTCACAGAGGCTTAAGAAGATGCAGAAGAAAAGGCAAAGCAGACCTTTACTGAACTGGTGCAGTACAGATTTTTATCATTACTTTAAATGACATACACACTTTCATTTCTCAGTTTTTTACCATCTAGTTAGAAATCTGTGCTAGTGCTTTGCAGTAAACCAGTAAAAGGAAGGTTTTTCAGTTGCCTGGCGTAGGAAGACTAAAGTTGCTTTGATGGAGTAAAAGAGTAAACAACTGGAAGAAAAATAATAATATAAACACAAAAGGTTCTAGCATGGATTTGGATTCATATAAACTGGAGAAAAGAAAATGAGAGCATAAGTGGGCTTGTTTCAAAAAGCAAACAGTCACGTTTTTATCTAATCCTAGGATGCCGTTACAACTGAATGCACTGTGCCCCAATATAAAACCACAGTGTGTTAGGCAGCCAGTTTGTTCAGGTCAATATACTCTCGGCAGAGAGGTTTGGGGCACAGACTCCAAAACCTTCTACATAGAAAGCAGGTTCCTACAGAAAAAGAACCCCTAAGCCTGGCCTAAATCACTGGATGAGCAACCAAACTTCCTGCACGGTTCAAGCATTCACCTTTCTCCTTGGAAAACTTTCTGGCAGACAAACTTTCTCCCTGGTGCTCCAGTCCAGAATTAGGCTTCACTTGATCTGGACAACACCCCCAGCCAAGCAGTCTTAGGCCCCACACTTGGGCTTACCTTTTTGAGACATATATGTCCTCCCCATGCAGCATACCTGGGAGGTTATGAAAGCCAAGGAAACCATAGTGTTTCCAGAAGGTTCTCCAGAATATTTATACCCTTCCCCAGCATGTACCTCTGGCAATAAATCTCCTAGTGGTTGGCTGGTCAGATATAAATATGCATAACTCAGGTTATAGAATTACACTATTGCCAGGGACACTTCCCTGCAGCAGGCTGAAGTAAACAATCTTTTGAACTTAGGGGTAATCCAACAGAAAGCAGATCTGTCAACTTAAGCTTAGGTTGTCTGCAACCCAACAGTACTAAATTTGTCAGGATGCCTACATTTAATAGAAATGTTACCCTTATCTTAAATATTAAAACAAAGCCACCATTGGAGCCGGTTAACACGACTTCGGAGGCGACTCGGCAAGGCGTCCTGAAGACGACTTCAGAGACGACTTGCAAAATGACTTCTGTATAGAAGTCAATGCAAGATGCCCAGAGTCGCCCCCGAAGTCGTACAAGAACCTTTTTCTAAGTCGGAGTGACTTCCGTCGCTCCTATTAGAACGGTTCTGGTGAATAGAATGGGACGCGACTTGTCAGGCGGCTGAGTCGCCTGACGAGTCGCCCCAGTGTGAACCGGCTCTTACAAATGTTTAGTTTTGTTTAGTTTAGTCAAGGGGTCTCCAAACTGTGGCCAGATGTGGCCCTTTGCTAGCCTTTATCCGGCCCTTGGGGCAGTATTGCTCCCAACGATATGAGGCACTATTCCTCCCAATGACACCAACAATGGCGCTCTATTTCTTCCACTAATAGCAGCCGAATACCACCGCAATTCCCACCCCTGTGTGAAAGGGGTCTAAAGCTAATAATCTGTGGCTCTGGAGCAAATGGGTAAATTGTAAACTAGATATAAATCATAATATTGTTCATGTTTAATTGTCTCATAAACTAACAATAAGAAATCCTTATCATACCAAGTCCTTGGAACCAAATGTAAAAATGATGCTGTTAGTCCCTGGTAGATAGCTAGGAAATATATAGTCCAGCCAAAGTAGGTTGATGCCCAGTGGAGGCCCGTCCATAGGGGCGCCCGGGCGCCGCCCCCCTCCCCCAGTCAGTAAAAAATAAAATAAAAATAATAATAAAAAAAACATGTCCCTTTAAGGGAAAAAAAAATCCAAAAAAGGTCCTTAGGTGCACTGTGTACGGGCGCCGGGCACAGTGAAGTATGGGTAGCGCCACGTCTGTGCAATCGAGGGATTGCAGACGAGGCACTACATTGGCAGCCAAAAAATGCCTTTGTGGCGCAGTTCATCGCGCCACTGCTTCCGGCACGATGGACTGTATTGTTATGGCTGGGCGGGTGCACACTTTCTGTGTGCATCCGCCTGTCTCTGTGCTAGTTCCGACTTCACTGGAAGAAAAGGAAGTGACGTCGGGACTCATGTACTATTTTATACGGCGGTAGCAGCAGTGGCACAACCCCCCCCCCCTTTATTTAAAGTTTTTTTTATATTTAACATTGGGCTGAAATAGCGGCCGAACTCCAGCAACAACCCCCACACCCCCCGCTTAATATTGGGCGTAAATATAAAAAAATGTTGTTCAAATGTTTTTTTATATTTAATTGGCGGAAATAACGGCCAGAACGGCATCCCCCCCCCCCCCCCCGCGCTGGCCACACTCATTTGGCCGCTTATTCAAAGTTTTAAAAAAATGTTATATTTAAAATACGGCGAAAATAGCCCGCTTATTACAAAATGTCTTTAATACGTAAGAATTACTGCACAAATAGCGGGCATCAACCCCTCCCGGTTATTAAAAAAAACGTTTTTTATACTTCTTTTGCGACGAAAATATCGGCCGTCAACACTATCCCCCCCGTTTATTAAAAAAAATTGCAAATTGTCCTGCGACTTGGGACTGGAAAGTTGCAGGATAAGTCGGACCCGATGAGAACCGTTCATATCTGTGCAACTTCAAGTCACAGCGACTTCGAAGTAGTCCCTGCATTACTTTTGTCCCACTTTGATGTGACTTGAGGTCCACAGACCTCCAGAATACACAGGCATTGCTTAAAGTCGCTGCAAAATCGCAGCAAAAAATTGTGGCAGAATCTTGCGACTTTCAGGCTAACGCAGTATGAAAGTTGCACAATTCTGCTGCAATTTTGATGCGACTTAAAGCAATGCCTGTGTATTCTGGAGGTCTATGGACCTCAAGTTGCATCAAAGTGGGACCAAAGTAGTGCAGGGACTACTTTGAAGTCGCTGTGACTTGAAGTCGCACAGATATAAACGATTCTTATTGGAAAAACATGGGATACGACTTGTCATGCAACATTGAAGTCCCAAGTCGCAGGACAAGTGATGCAGTATCTCTGCAGTCTCTAATGCAGTATGTGCGCAGTCCCTGGTAATTTTGTGCAGTATGTCCGCAGTATCTGGTAATCTCATGCAGTATGTCCGCAGTCTCTGGTAATATCGTGCAGTATGTCCGCAGTCTCTGGTAATCTTGTGCAGTATGTCCGCAGTCTCTGGTAATCTTGTGCAGTATGTCCGCAGTCTCTGGTAATCTTGTGCAGTATGTCCGCAGTATCTGGTAATCTTGTGCAGTATGTCCGCAGTCTCTGGTAATCTCGTGCAGTATGTCTGCAGTCTCTGGTAATCTCGTGCAATATGTCCGCAGTCTCTGGTAATATCGTGCAGTATGTCCGCAGTATCTGGTAATATCGTGGAGTATGTCCGCAGTATCTGGTAATCTTGTGCAGTATGTCCGCAGTCTCTGGTAATATCGTGCAGTATGTCCGCAGTCTCTGGTAATCTTGTGCAGTATGTCCGCAGTCTCTGGTAATATCGTGCAGTATGTCCGCAGTCTCTGGTAATATCATGCAGTATGTCCGCAGTCTCTGGTAGTCTTGTGCAGTATGTCCGCAGTATCTGGTAATATCGTGCAGTATTTCCGCAGTCTCTGGTAATCTTGTGCAGTATGTCCGCAGTCTTTGGTAATCACGTGCAGTATGTCCGCAGTCTTTGGTAATCACGTGCAGTATGTCCGCAGTCTCTGATAATCTCATGCCCATTTAGAGTCCTTCATTACTAACAGTGTAATTTTTTAGTTTGTTTGCGCCGATCTGTAAGGCTGCGCTATATACCATGATTTGTGATGCTGGGGCTATATACTCTGTCCTGTGATGCTGAGCTGTATACTCCTGACACTATGAGTGGAAGCAAGTGGAATACAGGGGACAGAGTGGGTGGATTCTATAAGGGATGGGGCTTATGAGAAGTGGGAGGGACCAAATGTGGAGGTGCGGGGTGTTGCGCCCCCCCCATCCTAAAACTTCACCAGCCGCCACTGTTGATGCCAGTCCCTAGTTGACAAGTGAACTATCACTGCAGCACACAGTCTGTCCTGCACAGTGGCAGTATTCGCATAAATGACACACATATATGCTCTTAATCACTTTGGCAGTCTTTAAGGATTATGCCCTGTTTACATAAGTTAATTATGAAAAAAAAACAAGTAAGCCTTCTGCTTCGTTTACAATCCTTCTGCACCACATGTAGAAGCCATAAGACATTACTTAAAAAGCAGAATGGATCCTTTTCTCATAAACTGCTATAAATCCATCAAAAGGCAGTCAGTGGAATGCTATGATACACTATGTAATCTTCTATTTTAATAAAAGAAAAGGGAAATTGCGCTCAGAGGGCAAATACAGCCACTAGCACATCAATTCACATAAATTGACCCAAAATTTGTGTAGAAATCAGTGCAGCATGACAAATTATACAGATTGGTTAATTATATATAACATAAATGCAACAAATTATACACATAAAGTAACACATATATATATATATATATGGTCATTGTAATTGAAAGTAAAGAGTAAAGAAACTTAGTGATAAATAAAGTCCAAAATGTATAAAAACTGCAGTGAAAGTCCAAGAAACAAATCCAGAAATCACCATGAAAGTCCTGGTTTATTCAAGATTACCAATCTGTGGCCCATGAAAGCACTTTGTGACCCGCCACCATATGAAAAGCATGCACGCTTACCAGAGCAAGTGGATTCTTATACACTACACGTATAGAGTCAAACAGGCTTGTGTGATTCCAAACCACCATTCAGTAGGCTAAACCTCTGCTCATAAGGTCAAACCCTCTAACGTAGGTTCTAATTATGCATTCGTGGTGGGCACAAGTCAGCATCTCATTCAGTTGTCATATGTAAGGAAGCAGCAAACATGACCACATATTGTAAAACTGCCAGATAATGTTAGATTAAAAGAAAAAGTACTAAACACTTACAAAATCAGGAGAATAACAGTGCTTATCAAAAACATCTCGGGGATCATATAGGCCACTTCCTAGGTCTGGATACGCGATGATGCCACGAGCGCAGGTGTCCAATGAGTGCCGGAACCGCTGCATTACATTACATGCAATTTAGCTCATTTGATGCAAGCAACAGTTTTATGTGAGTAGATTTTTAAATGTTCATTAATCTTCAATAAACTATATCACGCAATGGGGTATTGCCTGGATTATGTTTTCCCATAACATGCATGCATAATGGAACAACATAGAGGAACATCTATCCATCAAAAGCCATAACAGTGTAGAAAGTTAGAGTAGAGGCCGTTGGTATATACAAAGTGAGTACAACATCTTGGTCTGGTGAGTGTGGAGGAAAAGGAGGGGAGCACAGAGTGGTGACCTGCACATAAAACACAATGTTTTTGAAGTTTTACTGCACAGAGCACTTTAACCACTTCAGCCCTAGAGGGTTTCACCCCCTTAATGACCAGGCCATTCTTTGTGACACGGCACTGCGTTGCTTTAACTTACAACTGCCGTGTGATGCTGTACCCAAACAAAATTAATTTATTTTTTGAGTTAATAACAAAAAAGAAATTAAAAAATATATATATTTTTTACTTTCTGCTATAAAACACATCCAATAAAAAAAATGTCTTCATCAGTTTAGGCCAATATCTATTATTATACATATTCGTGGTAAAAAAAATAAAAAAATAAAAAAAAAATGCTGTGCTATAAACAAAAAAGGATAATTTTTGAGAAAAAAATTATATTTTTTACTTTTTGCTATAATACATATCCCAAACAATCTGTATTCTTCTACATATTTTTGTTTAACAAAATCGCAACAAGCGTATATTGGTTGGTTAGCACAAAAGTTATCACGTTCACAAACTATGGCTTTATGGCTTTTTTATTTATCATTTTTTTTTACTAATAATGGCGGTGATCAACGATTTTTAGCGGGACTGCTACAAACTTTTTGGGGACCAGTGACACAAATACCACTGGGATTTTTGCCCCTTCCCCCTTGCAAAACTGCTCCAGCTCCTTCAAGTTGGATGGTTTGCGCTTGTGAACAGAAATATTTAAGTCTGACCAAAGATTTTCTATTGGATTGAGGTCTGGGCTTTGACTAGGCCATTCCAACATATTTACATGTTTCCCCTTAAACCACTTCCAACCAAGTGTTGCTTTAGCAGTGTCTTTGGGGTCATTGTCCTGCTGGAAGGTAGGTGAACCTCCGTCCTAGCCTCAAATCACAACTCTGACCAGTTTGCCAGTCCTGACTGTTGATGGTGTTCTTTGGGTGATGTGTTGGGTTTGCGCCAGACATAACATTTTCTTTGATGGGCAAAAAGTTACATTTTAGTCTCATCAGACCAGAGTACCTTCCTTCATACATTTTTAGAGTCTTCCACATGCCTTTTTGCAAACTCAAAACATGCCAATTAGTTTTTTTCTGAAAGTAATGGCTTTCTTCTGGCCACTCTGCCATAAAGCCTAACTCTATGGAGCGTACAGCTTATTGTCATTCTATGTACAGATACTCCAGTCCCTGCTGTGGAACTCTGCAGCTCCTCCAGGGTTATCTTAGGTCTCTGTGCTACCTCTCTGATTAATTGCCTCCTTGCCCAGTCTGTGAGTTTTGGTGTGTGGCCGTCTCATGGCAGGTTTTGCTGTTGTGTCATGTTCTTTCCATTTGGTTTATGATAGATTTGATGCTGCTCCTAGGGATCATCAAAGTTTTGGCTATTTTTTTTACTTGTACCTCTCAACAACATTGTCCCATGCTTGTTTGGAGAGTTCCTTGGTCTTCATGGCAGTGTTTGGTTATTGGTGCCTCTTGCTTATGTGTTGCAGCCTCTGGGAACTTTCAAAAAGGTGTGTATATGTAATGACAGATCGTGTGACACTTAGGCCCCGTACACACGACCGAACATGTCTGCTGAAACTGGTCCGCGGACCAGTTTCAGCAGACATGTTCGGTCGTGTGTAGGCCCGAGCGGACAGGATTCCAGCGTACATTTGCCCGCCGGGCCTTTTTCCAGCGGGCAAATATTTCTGAACATGTTTTAAAACATGCCCGCTGGAATCCTGCCTGTCGGACATGTTCGGTCGTCTGTACAGACCTACCGTACATGTCCGAGCGGCCGCCATCCCTCGCATGCGTCGAATGACTTTGACGCATGCGTGGAAGCATTGAACTGGCAGGGCCGTGCACGTCGCCGCGTCATCGTCACGGCGACGGCGCGGCCTCGTTGCCGCGTATCGAGTATGCGCGGATTTCTGTATGATGGTGTGTACAGCCATCATACAGAAATCCCCAGGCAGACATGTACGCTGAAAACGGTCCGGCGGACCGTTTTCATCGTACATGTTTGCCCGTCTGTACATGGCCTTAGATTGCACACAGGTGGACATCATTTCACAAATTATGAAGGTAACTGGTTGCACCAGAGCTTTTTATGGGCTTCATACCAAAGGGGGTGGATACATATACACATGCCAATTATCAGTTTTTTTATTTCTGAAAAATAGTTTTATGTATATATTTGCCACAGATGATAAATGTTCCTTGTACATGACTGTGGACAAGTTGAAAAAGGTGAGGAAAGCAGGGCAACTGTTAGTCATTTGTATTAAAATATGTCACTATGGTGACTACTGCGTCATTGAGTAAATCTCTAAGGCCTCGTACACACCAGCATGTCCGCTGCGTCCGCTGGCGGATTTCTGTCTGATGGTTGTACACACCATCAGACAGAAATCCGCGCGGACACGATACGGCGACGTGCGCGGCCCTGGAAGGTCAATGCTTCCACGCATGCGTCGAATCACTTTGACGCATGCGAGGGCTTTCGGCCGATCGGACATGTCCGGTGAGTCTGTACAGACGACCGAACATGTCTGACGGACAGGCTTCCAGCGGACATGTTTCTTAGCATGCTAAGAAACATTTGTCCGCTGGAAACTGTCCGATCCGCCGGACAATTGTCCGGTTGGCCGTACACACGACCGAACATGTCTGCTGAAACTGGTCCGTCGGACCAGTTTCAGCGGACATGTTCGGTCGTGTGTACCGGGCCTTGGGAATTGGTATCTCCCTTCTGGGTTTGAGACTGAGCAGTCTGATGTGAAAGGAACATTTTCATGAAAACTCAAATCAAAAACTCACTGTTTAGTAGATGCAATAGTCAAATAGTTAGATAGTAGTACAGAGTCTATGAATGACACTGTAGGACAGAAAGTGTAGGCATAATTTCTGTCTGTTGCCCCGTTCTTTTGCTACATGCATAAGTCACTTCTGACAAGTTTTACTGACACCAAGAGAAACAATGTGACAGGGGGTGTGTCCTATCCCTCCAATCAGCTTCAGAGCTCTCCTCACTGAGCTCTGCAGTGTGTAATCTCAACTCGCTGCCTGTTAATACCTGGGCTTGAACCTGGGACCTCTGGTGTGTCTGTTAGTGACTCTGCTTGCTGAGCCATTTGGAATGCTGGACAGCTCCTTGGACAGTTCTTCGGATAGTTCTTTGAATGATCTTGTCTTGAATCTTGTTTGCCTTCAACCTTGAACCCTTTGCTCTTCCCATTAACTTCCTATAAAAGCCATGTCCCTGCACTTCCTGGTTGCCAGAATATTGTGCCTTCACCAGCCAATATCTTGCTCCTGTCTCTCTTGCTGCCAACCGATATTTGCTACCATTTGCTACCGACTTTTGGCTCGTCCCCCGACTACGCTTCTGCTGAATCCCAACCTGCAACTATCTGTTAACCACTTTTGGCTCGTTCCCCGACTCCGCTTCTGCTTGAGCCCTACCTGTTATATCTGCTTCCAGACCCCGGCTTGCTCACCTCCTGGTGGGGCTATCCTGAGGACCGCGGCCTGGCACTAACACGCAGCAAAGCCCATCTCCACCATTAGGAGCTCTGGTGAATATCGGTTAGTCCTTAAACCCCCGCACCTCAGGTGAACCCGTTTTATCAGCCAGGGTGACCTGTGTGAATCTCCACTCTGCTGCTATAGCTACTGGCCTCTGAGCCTGACTCCAGACCGTGACACTGCCTCTGTTTTCTGACAGCTTAGACAAGCTTTATAAATTCTGGACTTTAAATGAATGTAGAGAAGAGTAGACTACTGTTAAACAGGTACAAGCTAAGTAGAAGGATTTGTTTAATCTCTGTGTATCAATTCACTTGGTCACTTTAACTGGGTATATGTAAGGGTTTACAACCACCTTAACTACTTCCCGCCTAACCAATGTACATAAAGAGCCAGGTGGGTGCCTTCTAGTTTCTGGAGGACGAACCTGTACATTCTCCCAGATCGCGCTGCGATCTGTAACCATCTGTGTCCACCATACACAGCCGATTACCGTTCACAGTACCGGGACGCTGTGCACCTCTATGGTACCAAGTAATTGTTATGACCAATCTCAGTGATCACAGTTACAATAGTAAGCAAGGTTGTTATTTATGATGCATTGCTTACTACTGTGACAATTGTCAGGACCAATCATGGAGCCCTGTACCAATCACAGTATCACACTAGTGAGCAGGGTTTCATGAATGGAATATTTGAACAGTGTTAAGCCTCGTACACACGATACTTTAACCAGAGGACAACGCTCTGAAAGACTGTTGTCATAGGTTAACTGATGAAGCTGACTGATGGTCCGTCACGCCTACACACCATAGGTTAAATAACCGATCGTGTCAGATCGCGGTGACGTAAAACACAACGACGTGCTGAAAAAAACAAAGTTCAATGCTTCCAATCATGCGTCGACTTGATTCTGAGCATGCGTGGATTTTTAACCGATGGTGTTGCCTACTAACGATTGGTTTTGACCTATCGGTTAGGAATCCATAGGTTAAGTTTAAAGCAAGTTTGCTTTTTTTTTAACCTATGGTTAAATAACCTATGGGGCCCACACATGATCGGTTTTGACCGATGAAAACAGTCCTCCAGGCCGTTGTCCTCTGGTTAACCTATCGTGTGTACGAGGCCTTAGAGATTGCTTATTACAGTGATCATCACTGTGAGCCATCAGAGTGTAAACAAAAATCCCTGCTCATCCCCTAGATTTGTACAGTAGCACAGTCTCACTATGGTAACACTGCACTGCTCTGGTGACACTATGTAAAACAAATTGTAAAAAATAATATATATATATATATATATACACACACACACACACACACACACACACACACACAGTTGTGCTCATAAATTTACATACCCTGGCAGAATTTATGATTTCTTGGCAATTTTTCAGAGAATATGAATAACAACACAAAAACGTTTCTTTCACTTAGGATTAGTGTTTGGCTGAAGTCATCTATTATCAATCAACTGTGTTTACTCTTTTTAAATCATAATCACAACAGAAGCTACCCAAATGAGCCTGATCAACAGATAAAATACCCTGGTGATTTTGGACTGATAACATGTAGCGCCCTGCTCCTGATAATCAGGCGCTATGTTAAATTTAGTGGGTGTCTGAGCCGATAGTTGGCTCAGACTTTTACAATTTATGCTAAATCAGACTCTGTTCTGGCTGTGCCTGGATGGATTTTGCACCTGTTGCCTGTACCACCACAGGCCAATGTTGGAACTCAGGCAAGCCATGGTGTATTGAGTTTCTTTCCCGGGAACAGCCTAGTGGGAGTGGTCTCCCCGTTGGGCATGCTGGGGATGGATACTTAAGGGGCAGACGCCATTTTTTGGGGTCCTTCACCTCATGGCCCTCCTGGCGCGAGGTATGTGTCGTGTGAATTTTAGCCTCGGGATCACGTTGGCCCAAGGCTGTAAACCGCGCTCGTCGCAGTATTGCGTTCCACGCTGAAACGCATACGGCGACCACGCATTGACGTCATCGCCTGGCGCCGCGTGCATTCCAACGCTCATTTGTTACACATGCCTCCCTCCTATAAACAGAACAGTGTGGATAGTACACGCTGTTCTATTATTGTCGTCCATAGCCACACCACGCTACAAACAAACTACTGGCAATATCCCCTCAACTGGATATCACTGCAGCCCGGATCCATGCCACCTTTAAGGTTCACGCTGCCATCTTTACTGCAGTTGCTGGGGACACCTTAAAGGAGTTGTAAAGGGAAAAAAATGTTTTTCCTAAAATTAATGTCTGCAAGGTAGACAGACAGTAATGATTCTGTTTAAAAAAAAGTAAATACCTATTAAATTCCTTCATCTATATCACCTCCGGCATTCTAGTTTCTGTTCTCTCATTCACTTCCTGGTTTGCGGCGCTCGTTAATACGAGAACTACATTTCCCAGTATGCATTGCGGCACGCCCAGTAATTCATACCTCCTTGAAATCTCTAAGGCCCCGTACACACGAGAGGATATCCGCTGGAAACGGTCCGCCGGGCCGTTTCCAGCGGATAAATCCTCTGGCGGATTTGGATCTGATGGCTGTACACACCATCAGATCGAAATCCGCGTGGAATACATCCGCGGTGACGTGTCGCGCCGTCGCCGCGACTATGACGCGGCGACGTGCTCGACGCTGGAAGGTAAATACTTCCACGCATGCGTCGAATCATTACGACGTATGCGAGGGAGGGGAGCGGACGGACTGATCCGGTGAGTCTGTACAGACGACCGGATCAGTCCGCTGGACTGGATTCCAGCGGATAGATTTTGCATGCTACAAAATTTTTATCCGCTGGGAATCCGTCGGCTGGATTTTTATCCGCCGGGAAATGTCCGCTCGGACGTACACACGACCGGATCTATCTGCTGGAACTGATCCGCGGATCAATCCCAGCGGATAGGTAGAAAGACCGCCGCTCCAGGTGAGCACAAGCAGGTGATCAATGTCCACTCAGGAACCACACGGGTGCTGGCAATGCATACGATTATGCAGATAAGGAAGTAGATGGACAGCCGCATTCCAAGTAGGTCTTTAAAAGAAGACGTGCTCTTTATTTAAAAGGAAAAATGCACAGCATACAAACAGCACACAGTGGGGAGAACAGCTAAATCCCGGACCAGATAGATCCGGTCGTGTGTACGAGGCCTTACACGTAGAGAGGATCCTGCCGCACATATGAAGTTCCCAAGAGGGGGCGAGCACGTCACTGACCACCGCAGTAAAGCCTCCCTTCACGATGGTGAGTAACAATCAGACAAGCAGGAAGTGAACAGAACAGAGGAGAAATAGAGCAACTTCTGAGCAAAAACTAACAATGAGGAAGTGAAAAGAGGAATGTCTGCAGGTAAAGGATGCTTATTACGAAAAAAAAATGTTTTCCTCTACAACCCCTTTAAGATATCCTCCACCAACAGACACTCCATGACAGAATCCTATTGCTGCTACAATACTCTGCTTACTGAACAACTCTCATGCTCTGTAAACGGATAAGTACCATTACTATGTTACATTTATTGCTCTAGAATTACCCGGTTCACATATAGCTTTACTAAGTACTGTATTTGAATCTGGCTCTAGTTTATACTACCATGCTGCTTGGGATTACTTACTGTGCCTTCATGTAACAGTTGTGGAATATCTTAAAGGGACATACACTCTTAAACCATTTAAGCTACATTTGCCTCTCTGAAGTATAAGCTATCTGCATACAGTATTTTCATATTCTACGTGCTTGACATTTGTTCTTTGAAGTATACGCCCTCCTGGCTGTAAATACCGAACATGTTCGCTATATCTTTTCCATGCTAGGGGCTGAAGGTATGTTGTAATACCTCCACCCTTAGTAGCTCAACGCATTCTTATATGTGATAGAGATGATGTAGTGAACCCCCAAACTCCTGTTCTCTGATTGGAGTGATGACTGGGGTCCAGTACTGATATTCACATTGCATAGAGAGGTGCATTGAAATCTTTCCTAAGCCGCAGTTGTGGTTCACTCTTGTTCACGGTAGTTTGTGATAGAGGCTGCATTTCTACTGAGTGGGCCTAGCTGTCCTGACTGGGGCCCATGATGTCAAAGGGATCCCAGCTGTTCATCTTACGAGAGGAGGCTACTTAGTAGAGGAAACTGGGGGAGGACTTGCCCTGAAGGAGACCAAGCCGAAGGCTAGTGTCTCGGGATAGGCCTGGTGACTATTAAGGGAGGATCCACAGCTGTTGCCCTACAGTTTCACCACAGTTTCACCGGGTCAGCTTAATAGCTCTTTTACTGTATGGCTGGAAGTTTGGGTACCAAATCCTGTGGCAGAGGATTCCAGGCTGTTCATTTTTGCTCGCAACCAGTCTGTGGCAGAGACTGTTACTGATCATTGTTCGTGCATCATTCCGGCTACTAGGCCAGGTGAGAGGGGCCTACCTGGGTGAGCAATACCCGCTTGAGAGGAAGTGGTGAATGACTTTTGGAACTTAGACGTTTTTCCCCAGTGATCTGTGCTGTGTACCTGAACCTTACCCTTCCTCCTTCATCCTTCTACTTTCTTTGCAAGTTATGAGAAAAATAAAACCTGACAGCTAAAGGTTTTACAACTTGTGTTGACATTGGTGTTTTTTTCAGACTTCCTTCCCCTAGACAATGAGAGTTGAGGTAACGTGCAGACCCAAAACTAACCAGCAGCTCCTACGGGGGTAGTGCTACAGACACAAAGGGGTTTTAATGGCTATTAAAGATAACCATCCTCACCTTTGATCTGTTTGCTTGTAATTAGTGTGTGTGTATAAAAGGTCAATGAGTTACTGGACTCCTGACAGACCCTTGCATCTTTCATCCAGTGCTGCACTGAGGTTTCTGGATTCTGAGTCATGGGCAAAGCAAAATAATTGTCAAAGGATCTGCGGGAAAAGGTAGTTGAACTGAATAAAACAGGAAAGGGATATAAAAAGATATCCAAGGATTTGAGAATGCCAATCAGCAGTGTTCAAACTCTAATCAAGAAGAGGAAAATGAGGGGTTCTGTTGAAACCAAACGATGGTCACGTAGACCAACTAAAATGTCTGCCAGGAAATTTGTTCGGATGCAAAGAAAAAACCACAAATTACTTGAAAACATGTGGTATGGCTGTTTCAAGATGCGCAATAAGGAGGCACTTGAAGAAAGATGGGATGCATGGTCGAGTCGCCAGAAGAAAGTTATTACTACGCAAATGCCAGAAAGTTTCCCACTTACAATACACCAAACAGCACAAAGTAAAGCCTCAAATCTTCTGGCACAAATAGGTAGATTCAAGTACATACGTAAACGGCGTAAAAGTACTGCGTCGGCCGGGCGTACGTTCGTGAATCGGCGTATCTCCTCATTTACATATTCTACGCCCACCGCAATGGAAGCGCCACCTAGCGGCCATCCAAAATATTGCAATCTAAGATAGGACGGCGCAAGCCGTCGTATCTTAGATATGTTTAAGCGTATCTCTGTTTGAGCATACGCTTAAACATAAGTCGGCGTAGATTCTGAGTTAGGTCGGCTTATCTACTGATAAGTCGGCCTAACTCTTACTGAATCTACCTAAAAGTCATTTGGAGTGATGAGACCAAAATTGAACTTTTTGGCCACAATCATAAACGCTTAATTTCGAGAAGAGTCAACAAGACTTATGATGAAATGTACACCATTCCTACTGTGAAACACGGAGGTGGATGGCTGATGTTTTGGGGATGTGTGAGCTACAAAGACACAGGAAATTTGGTCAAAATTGATGGCAAGATGAATGCAGTATGTTATCAAAAAATACTGGAGGAACATTTGCATTCACCAGCCAGGAAGCTGTGCATGGTACATTCCAACATGACAATGATTCAAAACACAAGTCCATGTCAACCTGTCATTGGCTACAGCAGAATAAAGCAAAGGTTCTGGAGTGGCCTTCTCAGACTCCTGACCTCAATATCATTGAGCCACTCTAGGGAGATCTCAAACATGCAGTTCATGCAACACAGCCCAAGAATTTACAGAAACTGAAGGCTTTTTGCTAAGAGTAATGGGCAGCTTTACCATCTGAGAAGATAAAGAGCCTCATCCAAAAATACCACAAAATACTTCAAGCTGTCATTGGTGTTAAAGGGGGCAATGCAGTATTAAGAACTGGGGTGTGTAAACTTTTGATCAGGGTCATTTGTGTAGTTTCTGTTGTGATTGTGGATTAAAAAGAATAAACACAGTTGATTGATAATAAATGGCTTCAGCAAAACACTAACCATGAGCGAAAGAAAGGTTTTTGTGTTATCATTCATATTCTCTGAAAAATGGCCAAAAAATCATAAATTCTGCCAGGGTATGTAAACTTATGAGCACAACTGTATATATACACACAGTATATATTCACAATCGCAAAAAAAGTGAGAAATCCACCCCTCACATTTTTGTAAATATTTTATTATATATTTTCATGTGACAACACTGAAGAAATTACACTTTGCGACAAAGTAAAGTAGTGAGTGTACAGCTTGTAAATTACAGTGTCATTTTGCTGTCCCCTCAAAATAACTCAACACACAGCCATTAATGTCTAAACTGCTGGCAACAAAAGTGAGTACACCCCTAAGTAAAATAAAATATTTACAAAAATGTACTCACTTTTGTGTGAGACTGTGTGTGTGTGTGTGTATATATATATATATATATATATATATATATATATATATATATATATATATACATACACACAGTACAGTAAAACTTTGTATTGTGAGTAACTTGGTCTGCGAGTGTTTTATAAGACAAGCAAAATAAAAAAAAATTAAGTTGACAAACGAGTGAGGTCTTACAATACGAGCGGCTTGGAAACCGACTTGTGAGACTCCAATTCGCATTACAAATGAATTCCCATTTTAGTCAATGAGAGCTGTCTTAATTAGCACTACTAAAGGTGCTTCAATTTTAGAAACGTTTTCTGTACTACTTCAAGGCAGTCTATCTGACTTGTGCCCATATACAATTTATGCAGGAAAAGGAGGGGTATATCGACCGCGACAGTACTGTTAGTGGCACATCACAGGTTGTACCCTCATGACTAGGGGTGAGCTTTGTGTTCGAGTCAAACGCACGTTTGACTCGAAGTGCATTGCTGGCTGATGATTGGCCAAGCATGCACTATGACCCGCATGCATGGCCAATCACAGCTTGCAAAAAACGGAGAGCTATAATTGGCCAAAGCCACGGTGGCTTTGGCCAATTATGGCTCAGGGGGTTTAGTACACTCCCCACACTATAAAAGGCTGCCTGCAGGTCGGCCTTGTGTAGTGTGTTGCGGTGGTTAAAAGAGAACAGAGAAAGACAGAGAGAGTGTCATTTTTTGCAGGTAGATAGAGCAGGCAGGCAGGCTAGTCAGTTAGAGTTACAGTGTGTAGAGGATATATTTGCATCCCAGGTGTTGTATATATATTTATACACTGTATAGTTTAGCTAGATCCGCTCTTCCTAATTTACTGACAGGCAGGCAGGTGATTGTGCTAGCTGCAGTATTCTCACGTGGTGTACTGTCCGTGTCCTCTGCACATTGTGCACCTAACGTAAAGCTGGTGGTTCTCAAATTTACTCCTAGAAGCAGGGATCTTCTCATATTAATACTACAGGCAGGGTATATTGCTGTAAGTACTTTCACGTGGTGTACTGTCTGTGTCCTCTGCAGGCCATTAGTATGTCTGGAAGGACAACAAGGAGAGGCAGAGAGTCACGAGCCGATAAAAGAGGGCAAGCAGGCTCTGTGTCTAGAGGCAACAGTGCTGGTCGTGGACACGGTGCATTATCGTCAGCACATGGCCATGGGACACGCTCGTCATTTTTTTTGGCAGCTGGCCGTGTTGAGCCGCAACATGCCGAAGACTTGGTAGAGTGGATGACCAAGCCGTCCTCATCCTCCTCATCCTCTCTCACCCAGGCTCAGGGTACTTTGTCTGGCAAAGTGGCTGCCAACGTGGCCTCTTCCCTCTGCTCAATGGCATCAGTCACTCCTTCCCTAGCCCCATTATGTCCTCCTGTACCCGAACTGTTTGATCACAGTGTTGGGTACATGCTGCAGGAGGATGTGCAGCGTTTTGAAGGCTCCGATGATGGTACACAGCTAGAGAAAGGCAGTAACATGAGCCCAGAGAGAGGGGGTGCCCAAGAAGGACAGCAATCTGGCAGTCATGTTCCCCCAGCTGCAGCATACTGCCAGGTTTTCTACAGTGATGAGGAGGGAGGGGATGATGAGGTCACTGACTCTACATGGGTGCCTGATAGGATAGAGGAGGAGGAGGAGGAAGAGGAGGAGGCACATCTCCAACAAGGCAGGATGCCCTCCAGGGGCCAGCTTAAGGGCAGCACACTGACTACATAACAACGCAGAGCTATGCATGTGCAGGGCGCGGCTGTCTCTCAGCGTTATTCCAAAAGTTCTTTGGTGTGGACCTTTTTTGAGATGAGTGCATCAGATCGCACCACTGCTATTTGCAACATATGTCTCAATCGTATCTCGCGTGGCCAAAACATCACCGATTGGGCACCACATGCTTGACCAGACATATGTCGACCTGCCATGCAGTTCATTGGCAAGCATACCTCAAAGAACAAAGCGGACCTCTCCTTGTTCCTTATCAGCTGGGATCTCCAACCCCACTATACCCTCAGTCCTCTCTGAAGCCTGCACTGATAGGACTGAAGGTGTAGAATTAGGTGTGTCACAGCCAAGTACTTGCGGGCAATCTACTATCGGTACACCGATGGCAGATTGTACCAGGCAAATTTCCCTGCCCCAGCTGCTGCAGCGCCAAAAGAAGTTCTCTCCCAGCCATCCACATACCAAGCGGTTAAATGCTAGCTTAGCTAAATTGCTAGCACTTCAACTGCTGCCTTTTCAGTTGGTAGATTCTGCCCCCTTCCGTGAGTTTGTGGAATGTGCGGTACCTCAGTGGCAAGTTCCCAAATGCCACTTTTTCTCACGGAAGGCAATTCCGGCTCTCTACCGGCATGTGGAAGGAAATGTCCATGCCTCGCTGGACAGGGCAGTCAGTGGTAAGGTGCATATTACAGCTGGCTCATGGTCCAGCAGGCATGGACAGGGACGTTGCCTATCTTTCACTGCGCATTGGGTGACTCTGCTGGCAGCTGGGAAGGACGCAGGACAAGGTACAGTAGTGTTGGAGGTTGTTCCGCCACCACACCTCCAAAATGCTACTACTGGTTGTGACACACCTCTCTCCTCCACCCCCTCCTCTTCTTCTTCCTCTGAGGCCTCTTCCTGTGCTGATGTGTCCTCGGAACCAGCGGTGCTCCGTAGGCGTTCAAGGGGCTACGCAGGTACGCAGGCAAAGAGATGCCATGCAGTGCTTGAGCTGGTGTGCTTTGGGACAGGAGCAACACTGGGCCAGAGGTTCTGTCAGCTCTGCAGGGGCAGGCTCAGAGGTGGTTGATGCCATGCCAGCTTAAGCCAGGAATGGTGGTTTGCGACAATGACACCAACCTCCTCTCCGCCCTGCGACAGGGACAACTGACCCTTGTGCCCTGTTTTGCTCATATCCCTAACTTGGTTGTGCAGCGGTTCTTGGGCAGGTACCCAGGCTTACAGCATGTCCTGAAGCAGGCCAGGAAACTCTGTGTGCATTTCTGACGGTCATATAATGCCAGTGCTCGGCTGGCAGACCTCCAAAAGGAATACAACCTGCCCAAGATCCGCCTAATCTGTGACATGCCCACCAGGTGGAACTCTACGTTGGCCATGCTGCAGTGGCTGCACATGCAGCAGAGGACCATCAATGAGTATCTGTGCCAATGTGGCAGCAGGACAGGGTCAAGGGAGCTTGGGTTTCCCCCCCCCCCCGGGCCATGATCAGGGATGCATGCACTGTCCTGTCACCATTTGAAGACGCAACACGGATGGTGAGCGGTAACAGTGCATGCATCAGTGAGACTGTCCCTCTTAGTCACCTGTCGGAGCACAAAAATAAATGCACAAAATAATGGACAGGGCCCTTGAGGCAGAACAGAGGGAGGAAGAGGAGGACTTCCTTACCTCTCAAGGCCCCCTTTATCCAGACAGTGTTCCTACTTGCCCCCTATCACACAGGAAGAGGATGAGGAGGAGAAAGAGGATTGTGTCAGAATGGAGGTGGAGCCTAGCACTTGGCATCAGCAGCAGTCTTCAACTCAGTTGCAAAACTAGTTGAGACCCCCTACTGCGTGACCCCCATCTTCACCGTGATCTTCCCTCTTGGGGACAACCCAATCTCGGTGATCTGCATGGCTGGTCACGTTAATTGTTTATTACGATTTATTGTTTGTTTTATTGTTTATGTTTTGATGCTTTTTTATATCTTTTTATTTATATTTTTTAATATAATTGCTCCTTTGAGTCTACCTGCTCACCTTATACCGCCACAGTCCTATTGCCCCCCCCCCCCACTTTCTGGCTTTTTCTATTGGACTTTTGGGTCTTTGGGGTCCCTTAAGCCCTATTTCTATTCCAATTGATCTTCAGGATGATGGTACTATCAATTCTATATGTTGTTTATTAAGAGGTTATTATTTAACCTGCCTGGCGGTGTTCCCAAGACTGACTCGGGGTTAGATTTTCCTGCTACGATCGGTAACCCCGAGTCAGTCTCGGGCTTGCCTCGCTAGATCCACAGGCACTTTTTACTTACCTTGTCCCTGGATCCAGCGATGCCACCGCGCTGTGTGAGCGAGCGGGACCTCGCTCGATTCACATAGTGCCTCCGTGTGACGCCGATCTCCGTTCCCTGCGACGTTACGACGCACGGGGACGGAGAACGGCGCCAAATTCAAAAACGTAAACAAACACCTTACATACAGTATACTGTAATCTTATAGATTACAGTACTGTATGTAAAAAAAACACACCCCCCCTGTCCCTAGTGGTCTGTCCTGTGTCATGCATGTCATGTTATATAATAAAAACGTTTCTTTCTCCCTGCAAACTGTAGATTGTCCATAGCAACCAAAAGTGTCCCTTTATGTCAAAAATGGTTTTAGATCAGCTAAAAAACAGCGATAATAAATTATAATCACTTGCAGAATTGTGCGATAGCGATTTGTGGGAAAATTCGTCATAAAAAAAATAAAATAATGACAGCAACAATTCTGCAACTGAGCAAATTTCAGTGATTTTAATTTGATTACATTATTGAATAATTTTTATTATAATTATATTATTATTTGTTATAATTATTTATAATTATTTATTATATTATAATTTATAATTTTGTTTTTAAAAAAATGTCATACCCGGGATGCCTATTAGAATCTTGTTTGGTCAGATTTAAGTGAGTTATTTCTAAAAATTACAGACCTATAATATAAAACGCCAAATTTCCTTGCAAATAATGGTACCGCTTTCAGCATGTTTTTTCGGAAAGAATCATACCGCCAGGGAGGTTAAATCATACACTCCATAGAGCTGGGCTTTATGGAAGAGTGGCCAGAAGAAAGCCATTACTTTCAGCAAAAAATAAAATGGCATGTTTTGAGTTTGCGAAAAGGCATGTGGGAGACTCCCAAAATGTGCGGAGGAAGGTGTTCTGGTCTGATGAGACTAAAATTTATCTTTTTGGCCATCAAAGAAAATACTATGCCTGGTGCAAGCCCAACACATCACATCACCCAAAGAACACCGTCACTGAAACATGGTGGTGGCAGCATAATGCTGTGGGGATGTTTTTCAGCAGTCGGGACTGGGAAACTGGTCAGAGTTAAGGGAAAGATGGATGGTGCTAAATACAGGGATATTCTTGAGCAAAACCTGTACCACTCTGTGTGTGATTTGAGGCTAGGACAGAGGTTCACCTTCCAGCAGGAAAATGACCCCAAACACTAAAGCAACACTTCAGTGGTTTAAGGGAAAACATGTAAATGTGTTGGAATTGCCTAGTCAAAGCCCAGACCTCAATGCAATAGAAAATCTGTCTTCAGACTTAAAGATTGCTGTTCACAAGTGCAAACCATCCAACTTGAGGGAGCTGGAGCAGTTTTGTAAGAAGGAATGGGCAAAAATGCCAGTGGTAAGATGTGGCAAGCTCATAGAGACTTATCCAAAGCGACTTGGAGCTGTGATAGCTGCAAAACTTGGCTCTACAAAGTATTGACTTTAGGGTGGTGAATAGTTATGCACATTGGGCCAGATTCTCAGAAGAGATACGACAGTGTATCTCAGGAAACACCGTCGTATCTCTGTTTTTGGCCCCGGGTATCTATGCGTATGATTCCTAGAATCATTTTCGCATAGATACGGCGTAGATCCGACAGGTGTAAGTCACTTCCACCGTCGGATCTTAGATGTAATTCGACACTGGCCGATAGGTGGCGTTTACGTTCAGTTCTCATTTCACTATGCAAATGAGCCTGATACGCCGATTCCCAAACGAATTTGCGCCACGTCGTCGTCGTTTACGTCGTTTCCGTAAGCGTAAGGTTACCCCTGCTATATGAGGGGTAACCTTACGCCAGTCCGCCGTATGACATGTTAAGTATGGCGTCGGGTCAGCGTCGTCTTTTTCCGTCGGTTAAGTCGTTTTACTAAGTTGTCAGCGAATACGACTTTACGTCAATGACGCTCACGTCGGCGTCATTGACGTTTTCCGTCGTGAGCTGGAGCATGCGCACTGGGCTATTTTTCCACCCGGCGCATGCGCAGTTCGATCGGCGCGGGGGCGCGCTTAATTTGAATACAAGCCGCCCCCTTTGAATTACGCGTCCATACGCCGGTCCATTTACACTACGCCGCCACAAATTACGGAGCAAGTGTTTGGAGAATATGGCACTTGCTCCAGTAAGTTGCGGTGGCGTGGTGTAAATGACTTACACTACGCCGCCGCCAATTCTATGAGAATCTGGCCCATTGACTTTTTCTGTTATTTTGTCCTATTTGTTGTTTGCTTCACAATAAAAAAAATTGTCAAAGTTGTGGGCTTACATGTTCTGTAAATTAAATGATGCAAATCCTCAAACAATCCATGTTAATTCCAGATTGTGAGGCAACAAAACACGAAAAATGCCAAAGGGGGGTTAATACTTTTGCAAGGCACTGTACAGAGGAGCCCAAATATACACACTTCAACATGGATAATATATGCATGAAAATTTTATTATTACACAATTTATATAAACATCAAAAGAGTAGTTGTAAGTCATGTTTGAATTATGCAATTTCATTAGGTGCCTAAAGTGGTCACCATTAGCATCCAGACATGTTTGATTTTGGCAAACTACTGCATGAACAACATTGACTAGAGTGTCCACAGGAAATGCTCTGCATGATGTTTTAATTTCTTCCCATAGTGCAATCAGTGTAGGTGGTTTTTCTATGGTACACCACATCCTTTATTGTTCCCTACAGATAGAAATCTAGAGGTGTTAAGTCCAGGGAACACGGAGGGAATTCCTGTCTCACGTGTACATTGCTTGACAGACGTTTGCGGTAACCATGTAAACTGTTGCAACACCATATCCGAAGTAGCAGAACTTGTTGCTGTGTGACGCCTCCCAAATCTTTGCTTGCGCACATCAAACACAGTGCCATCGGATTCTAACTTAGCGCAAATTTGTGCGATTGTTAGTTGTGTTGGTGGTTCTGTTCCAAACTTCCAAGTCCTCATTGTTGTTGAAATTCACACACATTTTCCAATTCACAATACCACTTCAAAATGGTCTTGCGTTGCTCGAAAGTAAGGTTTAACTCGGTAATTTTCTTTGATTCCCTCCTGAAGGTCATGTGATGACATTAACAACAGTGCGACTACTGAAATCTTTAGGGGGAATATAATACTACACATTGCTGCCATAATTGAATTTGGGTTTTAAAAAAGGGCATAGATAACAACTGTTAAAGTTATATGTTTATTTTTGTGCTCCTCTGAGTGTATATATATATATATATATATATATATATATATATACCAGTCATTCAGTGTCCTTAATCACCGTGGCACCAGTGAAGTGTCCCTAATCACTGTAGTCCTCTCACAGTGTCCCTAATTATCCCCATCCACTCACAGTGTCCATAATTACCACCACCTATTTAGAGTTTTCCTAATCACCGACGTACCAGGCAGTGTTCTTATTCACCATAACCTACTCAGTGTCTTTATTTCCTGCCACCCACTCACAATGTCCCTAATCACCGCCACACCAGTCATATTGTCCCTGATCACCGTCACACAAGTCATATTGTCCCTGATTACTGACACACCAGTTAGTTAGTGTCCTTGATCACCACCACACCAGTCATATTGTCCATAGTCGCCACCACACCAGTTACTGTCTCCCTGATCATAGCCACACCAGTTACTGTCTCCCTGATCATAGCCACACCAGTTACAGTATCCCTGAATACCATTACACCAATTACAGTGTCCGTGATCAACGCAACCCTAGTTACAGTGTCTCTAATCACTGCCACACCAATTACAGTGTCTCTGATCACCACCACACCAGTGCAGTGTTGCCTCTGCCTGCAACCTATACTATCTCTGACCTGTTTATTGATCATGTTTCCACCTGCTGCCTTGACCGTTCACGGACATGTCTCTAAATTGAACAAAGTTAATAAGGGAACTGGAGGACCTCAGTTACGAACAACTTCAATCATTAAACATATTCTCTCTGGAGAAGAGACGCTAGAGAGACGATATGATAGCGATATACAAATACCTCAATGGCGATTCTGGCATAGGGAATAAACTATTCAGCCTCAGGGAGTGTAAGATGATATGGTCACTCAATGAAATTGGAGGAGAAGCGGTTTAACCTCAAACTGCATAGGGGTTTTCTCACTGTCAGGGCGGTAAGGATGAGGAATTCACTTCCACAATCGGTGGTCTCAGCAGGAAGTATTGTTAGTTTAAAAAAAACTCTTGGATGGGTATACAGGGATATGGAAAATTATTATGAACACACACACATACACAGGTTGAACTGGATGGACTTCTGTCTTTATTCAACCTTATCAACTATGTAACTGACCCATCTGCACATACTGCTGACTACTTTTCTTCAAGACACCAGGCCAGTGGACATGGCATTTCTGGGGGCAGCCATGTACCAGTAGGTTAGGTTTGCTTGACTTATGGGAACTGGGACTACTGCAGATGACGCTACACTAAGCTTTATTCCCTGACCACTCACAGATAGGTGAATATTACAGTATAGTTGGTTTGGGCACAATTAGTTGATTTGTGTAATACACAAAATAAAATGTCCAGTACATAATCAGCCCAGACAGTGAAAAAGTCTAGAACATGTGGTATTGCCATACGAGGAGGAGTAGCAGATTGTGTTTTGGGTGTAATTCTAAGTATGCCATTGCTGTGTGTGAGGAATATCTTATAAAATTGACAACTGTGTGTAAACAAATTAACCACTTGCCTACTGAGCACTTAAACCCCCTTCCTGCCCAAGCCAAATGTATTTTCTGTGCAGTTGCATTTTGAATGACAATTGCAACACTGTACCCAAATTTAATTCTTATAATTTTTTTCACACGAATAGAACTTTTTTTTGGTGGTATTTAATCACTACTGGGGTTTTTATTTTTTGCTAAACAAAAAAAAAAAAAAAATTTTGAAAAAAAAAAAATGTTTTGAAGTTTGTTATAAAATATTCCAAACAGGTAATTTGTCTCCTTCATTGATGTGCGCTGATGAGGCTTCATTAATGTGTGCTGATAAGGCTGCACTGATGGGCACTGATTGGCTGCACTGATAAGGCAGCACTGATGGGCACAGATAAGACGGCACTGATGGGCACAAATAAGACGGCACTGATGGGCACTGATTGGCTGCACTAATGGGTACTGATAAGGCGGCACTGATGGGCACAGATAAGGAAGCACTGATGGGTACAGATAAGGAAGCACTAATAGGCTGCACTTATAAGGCGGCACTGATGGGCACTGATGAGGTGGCATTAATGGGTGGCACCGATGGGCAGCACTGAAGGGCACTAATAGTTGGCACTGATAGGTAGCACTGATATTCAGTGAATTTTTTTTAGGCCAAAATGTATTCTGCTACATGTTTTTGGTAAAATAAATAAATAAATGTGTATATTAATTGATTTGTATGAAAGTTATAGCATCTACAACTAGTAGAGGAACTGTGATAGTGTGGTGGACAAACTGCCACTAACAGACCCTTGCTGGAGGTACACTAACTGACTGTCAGTGATCATATATAATACTGTACACTGTCACTATACCAATGACACTGTCTGGGAAGGGGTTAACATTAAAGTGCAACCAGGGGTTAACTGCATGCCTAACAAGCGTAATGTGTGCTGCTTTCATTAAGAGATCTGGCGCGATCGCTGCTCTGGGTACAGAGTCCTGTGTGTTTGTAACCACAGGACTCTGTACTGTGATTGGCCACAGCTGATCAGCAGGTCTCAGCCATAAAGCATTGGCTAACACCTGCTGACAAAATCACACTATGTTCAAACCCAGAAGCAAGCCTTCAATGTTTAGTTACATTGCTGAGCCTACAGCTGTCACCTGGTCCCAGTAATTCTACTGTGACCGAGCAGCAAGTAGTCAAATTGATTGTAAATGATCACCTTGTAAAACAACCCATTCAGTTTAAAATAGAAATGAAAGGCAAAACATTTTTGTATAGATAAAAAAAAAACATTATAAATAAATGTTTCCCTTATTTATAGGTGATCACATTCCCTCTGTTCTCAGCTGCATAAGAGCTGGGGAGAGGAGAAGCAGCAGCCCACTGAACTTCCCAGTGGATGGCTGTGCAGCTGGGGCATGTCAAGACAAGCCTGATCATTGGAGGAGAGTACTGTAGGAACAGTACCAAGGGACTGTAGGAACAGTACCAAGCTGGCTTCGGTGAACCTCTGCGGGGCAACGGCGCAGGAAAGAGCGGTGATCTGCAGGCTTCACTAGCCCGCACTAGGCCAGACCAGGCCGCGGCCACGACGGGCGGTTTTAGTGGCCCAGCAGGCCACCGGACTGTACCAGGCCTGTGGATGGGCAGGCAGGATAACGAGGAGGCCCCTTAACTTGCAGCCAGGCCAGGAATGGCTCACTCCAGCAAGGCACAGGCCAGGAAGATGGCGGCGGCCGTGGGTGTGCAGGATCGATGTTTCCCTGAACCGTCACGGGCGGAATCTCTGCAATACAGGCACAGGACACAGCAGGGTATAGAGAGGAACGGGCTGGCAGGTAATTAGGTTGTTTTTCAGCATTTATGTGCATGGATGGCTAAGGATGGAGTGCAGGATTCTTGGAGCTCCTCACTAACACGGCAGTGCCGTCACTCGGACCCCATTCATAAGTAGGAGTCGTTCGCAACTCGGATGTTTGTAACTTGGGGACCCCTGTACATTGAGTTCCCAGCATACTGTAGCTATAAAATTTACTATGGTGTGCTTTCCTGCTTAGTGTGGTCAGTTTTTAATAGGAAAGCAGAAGGAATAGCAGCAACACCAGAGATTCACATAAAGGAAGCAATACAAACAGGATACTTTCTCATACAAATACATGGTACAGCAGGCACATATCAGAAAAATGAAGTGAAGTGCTTTAAATACCACCAAAAGAACGCTCTGTCTCAAAGAATGATAACATATTTTATATGGGTACAGTGTTACATGACTTAGTAATTGTCATTCGAAATGTGACAGCTCTGAAATCTGAAAATTGGCCTGGGCAAGAAGGGGGTGAAAGTGTCTGGGATTGAAGTGGTTAAAGAATTCTATTTTATTCAAAAAGCAACAATATTGTATGAAGGTTCATACATCAAAGGATTTTTAGGAGGTTTCAATATACATATAAGAGGTATATCTGTTTTAAGCCTACAAGTATCCATATGTTCTTAGTTATAGGTTCCCGTATAATGAAAGAAGTCAAGTAAATTACATAAATTGATTTTCATCAAATTGTACAAGAATGAGATGAACATAAAAAATTCAAGTAAATCGTCATAGTGTTGCACAGATTCATATCATACACATTCCAACCAAATGAAGAAGAATCCAATGTCTTTGTTAAATCATTCATCTGTATATCTGCAATCCATACAAAACAGTGATTATGCAAAATGCAAGCAAGGATAGGGTGGACCATGCATCCCACCAGCATTCCATCCATCTCCCAAGCATCATTCTCATTAGAAACCATGCAGTTCCTATACTTACTTGACCCGTGATGGAGAGACCATAGCCGTGTCCCCTTTGATGAATTTTAGGTGTAGTGCAGCAGCTGGGACAGTTACAGAAACATGAGTCAGAATATCGCTTACATGGAAACCTAGTGAAGAGTGATGAGAAAAGGAAACTAATACAAGCAGGAAAGGGTCAAATGCAACATCTAATTTTTTATCATGTACAGAAAACCTTAATGATGTAAATTGCTGATGTCAAATCGCTTTCCATCCATAGAAGTCAGTGCAGTAAAAGAGTGGAAGGCGCAATGCACTAAATACAAAGTGCAGCACCAAAAGCAGCTCATCAAATCTTCTTGTACTGGTCAAAAACTTGTCTTGTACTTGAGTCAGGAAAAATCTCACCAGCTGCTCTGTGTTACTGCACTTTGCAGTTAGTGCTCTGGACTTTGGACCACACCCAACAATAATAAAGAAATCTTTTGAGTTAGGCCCCTTTCACATGTCCGTTCCGCCTGTCCATTCATTACAAGTCCGTTAACGGACTTGTAATGAATCCCTATGGGAACGCGTCCGTTAGCGGATGGAGCATCCGCTAGCGTCCGCGTCCGTCGGGATCCGGTTTTCGGACGGAAGAAAACCCTATTTTTCTTCCGTCCGGCGGAACGAAACTAATGCAGACGGACACACGGTCCGTCTGAATCCGGTTCCCCAAAGGGCAGAGCGGAGCTGAGACAGGGCGGTCCCTGCACTGTGTGCGGGGACCGCCCTATCCGCCGAGAGCTCAGCGGGGATCCCCGCTGAGCCGACGGAGCAGAAAAAGAAACTGACAGGAAACTGACAGGACGTGTGAAAGGACCCTAAAGCTGGCCACATATTATAAATTTTTTTGTATTCATTTTCCTTTAGATTTGCCTTCAAGTTTGTAGTGCAAGGGCCTGTCTGATTGCATACAATTTTATTTTTTTTAGGTTTAGCCTCATATTATATGGTTTTGTTAAATCTAAAGTTAAATGGTAAAAGGAAATTGTATAATGTATGGCCAGTCTAAAACACAGAGCCTACAATTGCTGACTTCACAGGAAATGGGAGGGAATGCCTCCAAAGTAAGTGCAATCCCTGATTGTCACCAGTGTCAACACAACAAGTGTTCCAATTGGAAGATTTGTCTTTTATTTCTGTCCTGGTGGCCACTCAAACTTTAGATTGTATTTCACTTTCGGTAAAAACATCACCAGGACAAATAAAGAGAGTGAATCTTCCTTGAGCCCCGTACACACGATCGTAATTTCCGATGAAAAAAGTCCAACTGACTTTTTCCATTGGAAATTCCAACCATGTGTATGCCCCATCGGAGTAATTTCATCCGAAATTCTGATGAATTCCATCGGAGTTAAGATAAAGAACATGCTCTTATTTACTCAGATGGAATTCCGTCGGAATTTCAACGTGAGTTTGGTCGGACAAAGTGTGTATGGGGCTTAACAGTGATACAGGTATCAATAAAATCCTGACAGTTGTACTAATATCTCTCCATCTAAACCTAACAAATTTGATATCTGTATCTGAAAATTGTAATTTAAACAGAGCAACAAGTGATCTAAACAAAGCACACTATGAGCCCAAAACCCACCAAAAAAGATACATATGATATTTCCATTTTAGACCTACTGTCATCTACATTATGTACAATATAATGGCAACTTTGTTAAAAAGCACTGGTTTAATCCATTGATTACAATCTTTTTGTAGTATTAAACTATGACATATCATTTTATGCTTACCAGTTTTTAAATGTTCTGAACACCTTTTTAAGCCTTTAATAACTGACACAGTATTTTTAATTTACCTCACGATTGAATGGAATTAATTTAATCAGGTCAAAATTACAGAATGAATAAGATTTTATGAGTGAGACTGCTGAATATTAGTTCATGGGATGACAGAACTAGTACAGCTCTGACATGTTTCGGTATTAAGAGTCAATGTAAAAAAATAGATAGTAAAAATGCTTAAATTAGATTACCACCCATATACAATAAAATAGACAGAAGAAATAGGTTTAGGGAATAAAAGTCAACGTCTAGTCAGCAAAGGGGTCTAAGGGAGATATTTTTAATGTGTTTTAGTATTAATGTATCTGTTTTCTTATCATTTCTTTCCACTTGAAAAATCAGCAAAATCGGTTTAGGCTTTAGGAAGCACTAAACATTAGTAACAAGGGTTGAGAACGAGCTGTGCCTTCAGTCACAGTTGGTAAGGTTGAATAAAGACACTAGTCCATCCAGTCCAACCTGTGTAGTTGGTGTATGTGTGTTCATGCCAATAATCATTTCCCATATCCCTGTATATTGAGTTCACTAAGATGCATGTCCAAAAGTCTTTTAAAACTACCAATACTTCCTGCTGACACCACCGTTTGTGGAAGAGAGTTTTATATTCTTATTGTCCTGACAGAGAACCCCCCTCACAGCTTAAGCTTAAATCGCATCTCCTCCAATCTCTTTGAGTGGTCCGTGTCTTTTTACACTCCCCTGAATGGTTTTCTTTCTATGCTGGGATCACCATTGAGATATTTGTATATCACTTTCATAACTCCTCCCAAGCATCTCTTCTAACGAGAGAATAAATTTAGTGCTTGTAATCGTTCCTCGTAATTTAGCTCTGTATTAGCTTTGTTTCCCTTCTGTGGACACTCTCCAGCTCCAGCACATTCTTCCTGAGGATTGGTGACCAAAACTGGACGACATACTCGAGATGTGGCCAAATCAGAGTTTATTAAAGTGTCAGGATTATATTATTATCTCCAGTGTGTCTTCACCCCCACTTCTTCAAGCTCCTTATGCAGCTGAGAACATAGAATATATGATCACTTATAGAAAAGGTATTTATAATGTTTTTGTATGTGTGCATATATATTTTATATATATATATATATATATATATATATATATATATATATATATATATATATATATATATATATATATATATATATATATATATATTTATTTATATTTATTTATATTTATAAACTGGGTTTTACAAGGGTTCACGTATATCTATGCTTGAACAGATGTTGAAGTAGGGAAGAAGTGGGGACGAGTTAGCTCCTCTGCCAGGATTTTATAGTTGTCTGTTCCCATTCTGAAGGAGATTGAACCCTCTATTTGTCCTGATGAGCACTGTTACTAAGTCAGAAAGTTAGAGAAAAATCATCAAATCGGGACTAGTCTTTCAGGGACAACTGTCTCAGATAGAAATTCTAATCAGGAGAGACTCACCCTTACTTCCTATTGATTCTTCAAGTCAGGAAGTGAAGGGAAATCTCAACACCACAGAGAACAAAAAATAATCTGACAGGAGTATTATTCTTCCCCCACTAAATCCAAAACAACTAAAGAAAAAAGTTTAGGGTATAATAAACTTTAATACAGATACTCATAGGCACCATATGATGCCTGAACATAAGCATATTTGTTACATTAGAAATATTATAGGCCAGGTCAGAGCAAGAAAAAATGTGCAGGAGTCCAATGTTTCTAATGATAAAACTGATTCAAACTGATTTCTGCTATGTAGTTGTAGTTGTAGTCTACAACTCCGATAAGTAATAGCGACGGCTGTCTCACGCGACATCACCTGACTCACTGACGTCTGAATACTAGTAGTGAGTGACAAATGCGGCGCCGGCCGTAGTTCTAGTATTCTTTAGACGTCAGTGAGTCAGGTGACGTCGCTTGAGACGGCCGCCGCTATTACTTATGGGAGTTGTAGTCTACAACTCCCATAAGTTATAGCGGCGGCCGTCTCACTCAACGTCACCTGACTCACTGACGTCTGAATACTAGTAGAGAGTGACGAATGCAGCGCCGGCCAGGGGGCGGCCATTGTTTGGGTTATTAAACAGACACACACTCCATGCTTCCCAGCGGCCAGCGGGGCCTCGAGTAAGTGGCGGGGCCCTATGCAGCTTGTGTAGTGTGCGTATAGGGAGGATCGGCCCTGACGATAATGGTAAACAGGACAAATCGAGAGGGGGGATCTCCTTAATGGGGGCACAGACAGCAATAAAAAATGACAGGGTTTCTAAATCCTTACCACTATCCAAAACAATTTTTTTTTTACCATTAGTAATACTTTAAGGGCAGTCTTATGAAATTTTACAGCAGTGCATACATATAATAAACACAGATATTCAAATACAGTACGCTACAGTATGCCACTGCTGTGTTGTTCTCAAGGAGCGCTTCCAAACATTCATAAGTGGATCATGGTAGAAACATGATGTGTTTTACAGATATAACAGTAGATTCCTCAGAAGACCCGTAAAGTGGATATGTGTGCTTCCATTCAACAGGAAAAGGTAAATACCTTCTCTAAGGAGGTTGCAGAGGATATAAAAGTGACACCGACTGAACCTATCCAAGCAGAGCACTAGTCCTTCAAAAAGATGGACACTGCCTCAGGTTATGGCAATAGCTGACATATAAGAGAATCAGTGGCAGTTCGTCCATAGAGGGCGCTGGAGTGCCGCCCCCTCTAATAAGTCTAATAACATACATTAATGCATTGCATGAATGTATGTTATTGTTGCCAGCTGCCGCTGGTCTTTTCAGAAATGGCCGGAACTTGAGCGCCGGCCACCTGAATAACGGCAGCTGGTTGACTGTGCGGAAGTGCCTATTAGAGTCAGCGGCTCTGATAGGCTTTCCGAGTATAGCCCTCGGCTCCCGGATGTCTTATTCCTTGGATAAGACTGACGGCCGTCTCAGCCAATCAGGTTCCCCGATTCTGGTTATCGGTAACCTGATTGGCTGAAGAGTCACCAAAGCCGGAGAAGACATCGAGGGACGTGGAAGGAGTAAGGTAAGTGCATTTTACAGGGCACAGCGGCGACAATGGGCACAGAGGCGACAAAGGGCACAGTGGCATCAATGGGCACAGTGGTGACAAAGGGCACAGTGGTGACAATGGGCACAGTGGTGACAATGGGCACAGTGGCAACAATTAAAGGGCACAGCGACATGCACAGTGGCAACAATGGGCACAGTGGCGACAATTAAAGGGCACAGTGGTGACAATTGGCACAGTGGCCACAATTGGCACAGTGGCGACAATTGAGGGGCACAGTGGCTGCGTTTGATGGCATGGCACAGTGGTGATAATTGATGGGATAGTGACTGCATTTGATGGCATTGCACAGTGGTGATAATTGATGGCACAGTGGCTGCGTTTGATGGCATGGCACAGTGGTGACAATTGATGGCACAGTGGCTGCGTTTGATGGCATGGCACAGTGGTGACAATTGATGGCACAGTGGCTGCGTTTGATGGCATGGCACAGTGGTGACAATTGATGGCACAGTGGCTGCGTTTGATGGCATGGCACAACGGCTGCATTTGATGGCATGGCACAGTGGTGACAATTGATGGCACAGTGGCTGCATTTGATGGGCACAATGAGGCTGCAATTTTTTTCTATTTTTTTTTTTCGTTTGCGCCCTCCCCCCAAAAAAATTGAGCACCAGCCGCCACTGAAGAGAATTCTTTCACATCACTAGATAGAATCTCTACTAGTATCTCTTTTAGGAAAGGTATCGGGTACAAATAATTGTTGGCACTGTTATATTGTGCTGTATACGCTAATTGAAAACTTTAATAAACAACTTTGTAAAAGAAAAGAAAAGGGTATTGGTCTCAGCTGCCAATGCCAGAAAAGGCCGTACTCACAGGGACGGTAGCCCAGGGGAAGTTATTGTACAGCTTCATCAGACTGCACTGTTTTTATGTTGAATATTCACCTGTTCTATTTTACTGAGATGTATTATTAAACAAGTGAATTTACATTTTCTGAAGTGTTGGCATACTATTTGTTAGACACACAAAAAGCCCTGTGATATCTGTATCTGTCTATATTAACTTTATTGGGATGTGGTGTTGCGATGTAGAGACTCCCTACAACTAGTTATAATTAGAATAACATGATACAACGTGTAGTGTGTATGTGTTTTAAAGTGCTGATTAAAGTACAATAAAAAGCACCAGCCCTTCATTGCACCACAATGTATTTATATGAATGCTCTATGCCTTGTCATGTGCTGTGGTGACCAAAAAAAAGTGGAGGTATGTTTTTTTTTATGCATTAAGGCTTGCCAAGGGCCTGTTCACACTAGAATGCAGTGTGGGAAAGCCTCTTTCCCATGCGACTTTCCACACCACAATCCAATCGCACTGCCCTTGCGATCTGCTCTGGGGGTCAGTGCAAAGTTAAGGACATCCCAAATGCAGGTTACAAACACAGTGCGTTTGCCCTCACCGGATCGCATTGTACAAAAGTACCATGCAATGTGGTTGCCATGCGTTTCAAAAAGTAGCGCATGCACTCCTTTTGGTGCGATGCGACTTCAGCCCATTCAAAATTAATAGAGCTGAAATTGCACTGCACAGAAATGCATTGAAATCACCCAGGAACTGCACAGCGTTGCTGTGCAAGTCACATGCAGTTCTTAGTGTGAATTGGCCCTTAAAATCAATTTTAAGTGAATGGGCTGCCTTAAAGCAATGCATAGAAAAAAAAGTTAACTTGTGCATTAACGTGTATGCAAAGGTGTGATGAGAGCTCTAATGGCAATAAAAGAAAAAAAAACTATTAATATCCTACTGTTATTAACCCCAGAACACAGGCATACAGGTTGGTATCCCCATAGTCATGGTTGAAGATCTGTAAGTATATACACTGCTCAAAAAAATTAAAGGAACACTTTGAAAACATATCAGATCTCAATGGGCAAAAATCTTGTGCTAGATATTTATACTGATATGGACTGGGTAATGTGTTAGGAATGAAAGGATGGCACGTCATTTGATGGAAATGAAAATCATCCACCTACAGAGGGCGGTATTCAAAGACACCCCAAAAATCAAAGTGAAAAAATTATGCAGCAAGCTAGTTCATTTTGCTGAAATTTCATTGTAACAACTCAAAATGGTCCTCAGCAGTTTGTATGGCCCCCAAGTGCTTGTATGCATGCCTGACAACATCATGAGATGCTCCTAATGAGACAACGGATGGTGTCCTGGGGTATTTCCTCCCAGATCTGGACCACAGCATCACTGAGCTCCTGAACAGACTGAGGTGCAACCTGGCGGCACCAGATGGACGGAAACATAACGTCCCAGAGGTGTTCTTTTGGATTTAGGTCAGGTGAGCGTATCAATTTCTTCATCTTCCAGGAACTGGCTGCATGCTCTCGCCACATGAGGCCAGGCATTGTCGTGCACCAGGAGGAACCCAGGACCCACTGCACCAGCGCAGGGTCTGACAATGAGTCCAAGGATTTCATCCCGATACCTAATGACAGTCAAGGTGCCATTGTGTAGTCTGTAAAGGTCTGTGCGTCCCTCCATGGATATGCCTCCTCAGACCATCACTGACCCACCACCAAACCGGTCATGCTGAACAATGTTACAGGCAGCATAAAGTTCTCAGCGGCTTCTCCAGAGCCTTTCACGTCTGTCACATATGCTCAGGGTTAAACTGCTCTCATCTGTGAAAAGCATGGGGCACCAGTGGCGGACCTGCCAATTCTGGTGTTCAATGGAAAATGCCAATCGAGCTTCACAGTGTCCGGCAGTGAGCATAGACAACACAAGAGGATGTCGGGCCCTCAGGCCACCCCCATGAAGTCTGTTTCTGATTGTTTGGTCAGAGACATTCACACCAGTGGCCTGCTGGAGGTCATTTTGTAGGGCTCTGGCAGTGCTCATCCTGTTCCTCCTTGCACAAAGGAGCAGATACCAGTCCTGCTGATGGGTTAAGGGCCTTCTACCACTCTGTCCAGCTCTCCTAGAGTAAACTGCCTGTCTCCTGGAATCTCCTCCATGCTCTTGAGACTGTGCTGGGAGACACTGCAAACCTTCTGGCAATGACACGTATTGATGTGCCATCCTGGAGGAGTTGGACTGCCTATGCAACCTTTATAGGGTTCCAAGTATCGCCTCGTGCTACCAGTATTGACACTGACCCTAGCCAAATGCAAAATTAGTGAAAAACAGTCAGAAAAGATGAGTAGGGAAAAAAATGTCAGACACCTCCACCTGAAAAAACATTCCTGTTTTGGAGGTTGTCTCATTGTTGCCCATCTAGTGCACCTGTTGTTAATTTCAATTAACAGCAAAGCAGCTGAAAACTGATTTACAACCCCCTCTGTATACACCCCTCCCCCTCTGCTACTTAACTGACCAGATCAATATCCCAGGAGTTCTGATTCAAAAGTGTTCCTTTAATTTTTTGAGCAGTGTATTTCCCCACCATGCTGTTACCAGCTTATATGCCGTTAGGCACTTGGTAGATGATTAAAGTCCTTTTTTTGCAACTACCAAACAAAAAACAAATGCTTGTTAACTCTAGGGGATGAGGAATAGGGTGTATTACATAACTCGCCCTTGCTCCATTAAGCTTCCTCTATCTGTGCAACCAGTCCTCTGAAGCTTCTTTCATTGCACACATGGTCCATAGCACTGCAGGGTCAATAGCAGGATTGAGAAGTTAGGTATGTATTATTCCTCAAACCTTATGCGGCGTACACACAGTCGTTTTTTGTGATGAAAAAAAAATAACCAAAGTTTTTCAAACTTCATTTTAGAAAACGACGTTGCCTACACACCATTGTTTTTTCAAAATGCTCTAGCAAAGCGTGGTTACGTTCAGCACGTACGGCGGCACTCTGTTCCATTCAAGCTTGCTTCATAACTTGCTTCTGAGCATGCGCGGGTTTAAAAACATCGTTTTAGCTACACACAGTGATTTTTTATGACACAAAAAACAACGTTTTGAAAAACGACATAAAAAATTGAAGCATGCTCGAATTTTTTTTTGGTCGTTTTTCAGAAGACATAAAACAACGTTTTCCCCCCACACGGTCATTTTAAATAGTGGGGCAGATCCACAAAGGTATTACGCCGGCGTATCTCTTGATACGCCGCGTAATTTCAAATTTTGCGCGTCGTATCTTTGTTTTGTATCCTCAAAACAAGATACGGCGGCATCTCGGCTAGATCCGACAGGCGTACGTTTTAGTACGCCGTCGGATCTAAGCTGCAATTTCCGTCGAATTCCGTGTCGAGTATGCAAATTAGCTAGTTACGGCGATCCACGAATGTACGAACGGCCGGCGCATTTTTTTACGTCGTTTGCGTTCGGCTTTTTCCAGCGTATAGTTAAAGCTGCTGTTATGAGGCGTACTCAATGTTAAGTATGGCCATCGTTCCCGCGTACAATTTTGAATTTTTTACGTTGTTTGCGTAAGTCGTTCGCGAATAGGGATTTGCATAGAATGACATCACCGTCGTGAGCATTGGCTTGTTCCAGGTTAATTTTGAGCATGCGCACTGGGATACCCCCACGGACGGCGCATGCACAGTTATAAAAAAACGACCGTGTGTACGCGGCATTAGTGTTAACAAGCATTAAACCCTCTCAGAGTGTATGCTTTTATTTTTGGGGGGTTACTTCACTGCAATGGTATCTTTTTTTCATTAATTCTTGGATTTTGGCTTAAAACTCAATGCTTACTAACACAACCAGGATCCCGAGAAGATGATATACAGTACTTATGGATGAATGTGTGCAATTTACCACTGACACTAATAAATTAGGAGTAGTTTTTATTCATTACCTATTCATCCAATGCAAAATAAAGAGAGGATAATAACACTGGCTATTTAAAAATATTTATTGCTAATAAAATCTGTGTTAACATTACCTGTGTCTAGTCCCCACTTGACTAAAAACCCAGTTTAGGGTAAATCCCCTGATTAATATGCAAAAAAAAAAACAGGCATCCCTTGCAAAGAAGATATTATACCACCCCCTCCCTTTAGAATGTAAGATCTACAAGCATGGCCCTCCTGTACCTTCTGTATTGAACTGTACTGTAATTGTGCTGTCCCCCCTATACGTTGTAAAGCCTGCGTAAACTGTTGGCGCTATATAAATTGTGTATAATAATAATAATATAATAATATTAAATTTGGCCAAACACTACATACACTAGTAGAACTTTGTTCCAAAATGTTCATGTTAAGAACATGTGTTCGCTTTTCTAGTGGGATCTAATTAATGTTTGAAAATTGAGTAGCATTGAACATTTTTGAATAAACATACTTCTAACTGTGTATCCGGCTTTTACTTGAGAGAGTGCATTCATTCCAAAAATCTCATTTTAAAAGCAAACAAAATTTTGAAATTACCGTACATTCATCAAGTCATTGAATGTACTGAGAATTTTTGTTTCTCATTGTTCAAATATCTACTAGTGTATGGCCAGCTTAACACTCATGCACATATACAGGGGCTGTGAGGGCCCTTTTCATACTGCTGCACTAAGCTTGATCTGTACATCATAGTAGAAACCCCACTACCTGGCAGTCAGTTTGACAAGGGGCTAGTAAAGCTGAGCATAGATGGTTAGAATCTTGGGCAGTTCAACAGGGACAGGCTGAGATTCAAACCATCTATGGGCAGGCTGATTGTACCTATCTATCGATTAACTTGGGTACAACCAGCATGTGATTATTGCCAGTAGTTATAGTCGCTGGCAATTATCATAATGTTCTCCCGGCAGCGACGGTCCCCAGCCTACTCGCTTGAAGAACCCAATCGCTTCACGAGAGGGATTCCCCCATCAACACTGACTGTGTTGATGGGAGAATCGAGCAATGTGCATAATCTATGGCCTGCCTAAGGGCTATATTAATATCAACACAAGCTGGTCCATATCTGCAATAGCTTGCTAAAAATGTTTGTAATAGATGTAGGCTATCTGGAGGAGATCATTTTTCCTAACAAAACTTAAGATTAATTATAAGAATGGCACTGTGGTAACTACGGCACAGAAATATTTTAGAATCCCATGTTTCAGTTAGAAAAATAAATCTCTATTGGGAACCAAGTCATTAACTAAATTTCCCTGAGTGAACACATGTTGAGCTTTAAGCTTTGCAATCTATAATTTAAACATGGCTTTTTATAGAAGAAAAGACCATGCATGGGATGGATAAAAAAACAACTTAGAACCAAACTAGTGTTTGAGTTTGACTTTATTGGTAATAAAAATGTATTTGTTTTTTATTTACTTTGCATTAGGCAATGGGTTTGCATTAAATGCTTTACCAGTATATTGGTGAAGGAAACAGTAACTTAAATGCCCCTGCAAGTTTTTCATAATGGACTTGGACCATCGGCTGTCTGGCTGGGTGTATTTTTCTAGGTCTCCTTTCAAGTTTTGGGGGTCAGCAATGGTTGGGGCATTATATTTTGATGTCCTCTATCTATAGGATAACCAGCCTGTATGCTTTGTGTGCTGGGCCGACATAAGTGGGAAATTTGAGTTTTTTTTTTATACATAACCTTCACCTAAAACACATTTACTGAAAATAAATGAATCACATCTAGGTAATGTGAGTCACAGGGAAATCCCCTATGTGAAAAGACATGAAAAGCTTTTTTATTTTTAAAATAGGTAATATTTACTATAATATTTTATTTGGTATCATATGGACGTAGTAACAACAGAACACTTTTAGTTTCACCCCTTTAGCAACGGGTTCTAGATGTTGTCAGTGAAAATACCAGAAACACTGACAGTGTGAACATGGTTAAAAGAGAGTTTCCTACTTGGTTCTGGGATGGTCAACGCTTGAAGACCTGCGATATCTTTCACGCCGGTTAGCACCTTTGGGTGGTGACATTTTGGTGCTGGTATCAGAGTCTCCACTGTCATCATCCCCCATGGCTTTGATGTAGCTGCCACTTCTCATTCTTCGGCAGGGTATTTCTCCTTCTTTTCCAGGTGCTGGGTATCCCCCCCATTCATCTGGTGGTACCTGAAGAAAGACAAATAGGGCATTTTTGCACAGCAAGTTGCTGATCGCTCTTACTTTATCTTTTGCCCCTAGTAAATGTATAAGTTAACATCAAGTAAGTAAAAATGTTACACATTATTATTTGAGCATTCTTTTACAATCTGCTGTGAATATGTGAGGTATTTGGGGCATTACCTCCATTTGAGAGGGGGGGCTAGGTAGTTCAGACAATGTACGTAGACAGACATACAGGGGCAGATTCACGTAGTGCCGCGTAAAATTGTGCAGGCGTAACGTATCTGATTTACGTTACGCCTCCGCAACTTACACGGGCAAGTGCTGTATTCTCAAAGCACTTGCTCCGTAAGTTGCAGCGGCGTATCGTAAATCGGCCGGTGTAAGCCCGCCTAATTCAAATTTGGATCAGGGGGGCGTGTTTTATGCAAAACTACTGTGACCTGACGTAATTGAAGTTTTTTCGGAACGGCGCATGCGCCGTCCATGGAATTTCCCAGTGTGCATTGCTCCAAAGTACACCGCAAGGACGTCATTGGTTTCGACGTGAACGTAAATGACGTCCAGTCCCATTCACGGACGACTTACGCAAACGACGTAACTTTTTCAAATTTCATACTTAACATTGGCTGCGCCTCATATAGCAGGGGCAACTTTACGCCGGGAAAAGCCTAACGTAAACGTTGTAACTTTACTGCGTCGGCCGCGCGTACGTTCGGGAATTCACGTATCTAGCTAATTTGCATTCTCGACGCGGAATTCGACGGAAGTGCCACCTAGCGGTCGTAAAAAAATGCAGTTTAGATCCGACGGCGTAAGAGACTTACTCCTGTCGGATCTAATGGATATCTATGCGTAACTGATTCTAAGAATCAGTCGCATAGATACGATGGGTCAGATTAGGACTTACGACGGCGTACATGGCGCTGCGCCGTCGTAAGTCCTTTGAGAATCTGGGCCTATGTGTTTATTTAATGTAAGCGGCCCACTTATCATAAACCTGGCATTTTTGGCAAAATCTGGGGTGAATATATGCTCCAAATGCCTTTTTCTAAGCTGTTCTGAGGTGGTTTTAATTGAATATTACCCATTAACAATGATATATGCACTTTTACTCACTGGAAATAAAGATACAATTGTTGTTGAAAGCTGTGTAAAAGTTGGCCAATAATCTAGTGTAATGCCAACATTAGGGATATTTTAGAAACATTCAAAAGGTACTTCTACTTGTCAAATTAAACTAAGAATGCTAGTCTAAAAGTTTGTGTAAGTACTGCATTTCAAACAAAGAAGCAGACTTGTTATATTTGGTTGTTTTGAAAGCATAAGTATTTGCCCAGGAAAGTACTAATGTAAACTTAAGGGGGTGTTTAAAACCTTTTTGTAAATTACCAATATAAACCTTGGGGTACCTGATAAATACTTTGTTGTAATAAAGGAGTACATCATATAATAAATAGGAGAATAAGTGGTTTATATGACACAATTTAAAGTGATTATAAATATAAAAAAATTAAAATAACAACAGGTTTTACTTACCTGCTCTGTGCGATGGAATTGCACAGAACGGCCCCAGACCTCCTATTCTGGGGTCCCCCACCAGCACCCCTGGCCCCTCCCCACCAGCAAGTGCTCCCAGAGCAAGCAACTTAATATGGGGGCACTCATGCATGCTCCTTTCCAAGCCCCGCCATCTGTGTCTAAAGACACAGACAGGGGAACTTGGCCCCGCTTTTGTCCTCACATGACTGGCTTTGATTGACAGCAGTGGGAGCCAAGGGCTTTTGCTTCCTCAGCAAAGCCTACGAGCCCAGGAAGTGAGGGGGAAAGAGTTGCAGATGTGCACAGCCCTGGGTCAGGGGCTAAGGTAAGTAAAAGGGGGGATGAGGAGGTATTCTGATGACTAAACATTTGTTTTACTTTAATGCAAGGGAATACATTATAGTAAAACATATTTAGGCTTTAGAACCACTTTACGGCTTAATACCTCACTTGAACTTCTCTTTTCACCATGAACTTGGAACAAGAACAGTAACTTGTGGTACATAAACAGTGTTCTAAAGTGGATTACTGCATATCTGATCCCAAAGCACAAGTCTGCAGAAAAGGCAAACTCAGCACAATTTAGGAGAAAAATAAATGCATACCTCTCTTTTGCATGTTTCCTGACACATACATTTCTGCAAACTACTGCACTACATCTTCCACAGAGGATACTTTGTAGAATGAATACAAACAATATACATTTATATTTTGGCAATAGTTTTAGGTTTTGCAGATAATGGTCAATTTTTCTGACCATAGTCAGAAATGGTAAATTTTTAATGGTCAATTTTTCTGACCATAGTCAGAAAATTGTTTCCTGCAAACTACTCCAGTAAACTGTTGTAGATTCACAAAGGAAACTACCACAGATCTTAGCACAGTGTTCAATGGCAGACAACTATCCCATCACTTACTATTTTTAGTAAATTAACTGCCATTTATAACCATAGTCCAAGATTACCAAGGACCACCGGTAAAAATTATTGGTGTACTTTAATTTTATGCAGTAGGTGACCTGATACTCATCAAATAGATAATCTGTTTAAGGGGTTACAGAGAGGTGATATTACCCTTCTGTCAACTTTTAATATCCGTTATAATTCCGTTATAATTATACAACAAAATACTTGAATGAGACTGTCAGGTCCATCACACTGAACATGTTGAATGTAAACAGTGGGTGCGCCCCTTATGGCTGATCGTTGCCAGATTTTAGTTCTCTAAATGTAGTCTTTACATAGGTAGTGGAGGTGGAGATGATTCATCTCATTGACTACTTTGGATGGCCTACCAGCATTCTAAAACTTGATGGTCTGCCTTGCGGCACTTTGCTAAAGCTGTCCAGTGAAGCCCTGAGCAAATAGGAAAATTACTGCCCTTAACTGATATGGATGAGTTTTTGTGCATACTCAGTAGTTTTACAAAATCATTGTTCCTCCACGTGGCTAGCGTACCCCCCTAGTTTCTATGGGTACCAAGTATTTCAAGAAGAACTCCTGCAGAAATCCTTAAACAAAAAAAGAAGAATGTTTTGTTGCAATACCTACCTTACATCCACAGCTGTCCCCCGTAGTAATATTTTGCACTACTTGATGTCCTTATTTTCCCCAGTTTAAGAACTACTTGCATCATTCTGTCCACTGCGTCTAAACCCAAGCTTTCACAGATTCACCCACTGGGATGGGATTATTATTATGTTTCCACTGATAGAGCAGGTATTTTTAGAAGACTGTATATTAAAACTGGAAATAGGACCACCATTTACAGTACATTATGACCTTTTGGATGGTTAATTTTTCTGTTATTGACAAAACATTTACATGATAAGAAGTACAGTACTTTATCTTGTTTATATTATATACTTAGATGCACGCCAAATTTTCAAAAGACGCTTAAAGTTTCTATAGGAATATTGCTTTTGGCTTCAATTTTTATACAATTAGAATTGTATTTACTTAAATAAGAGAACAGAGTAAAAAAAAAAAAAAAAAGAAGCAATGCAAATATAATTGTCATATTTGAAAAGTAAAAACAAATCATTTTTTCTTACAGTACAATCGGAAGGCCAAAGAACATGAAACAAAAATGCATGACTGGAAAATGGTAGAAAACAAAAAGATCATTCTTGTAGAAAACAAGGACTTGTAGACTGTTGAAAGTCAATAAACTCAAGGAAAATATCTTGTACATTGTGTTACGAGGTCATCAATTCCTGTTCCCTATTTGGTCCATTCTGCTTATGATTAGTCAATATTCCCTTATTAAGGGAGAGCTAGCCAATGGACAAAGGTCAGAGTCACTAAGCAGCATGGAGGACTGATGAGGAAACTGCATAAAATGGGAGGACATAGGCCAAGGAGAGAGAGAGAGCTCAAACACTGTCAGGTTCTTGGAAGGGGTAGCAAAGTGAGGGAAAGTTCCGGTTATAGTAAACCAGATCTGGCAACATTCTGAAAAGAAGCATTGTTTCCCCTCCAGACCGACTGTGAGTAAGGCTCCATGTACATGGACACAAAAAGAGCCACTTTCAGGGGTTTTTGGATTTTTTTTTAATTTCCACTTCCAAATGCACCTGTATGTTGGCTAATGTGCCCATGCACATGAGGATGTTTTAGTGCTTTTTTATGCGCAGCGTTCAGGGGCAGAACAAAAATTGCCCGAGGCACACATTCCTGGAAAAGCATCTTCGTACTTTTTTAATGTAAACATGCCTAAACAAGTATAAACGCGCCTAAACACACACTCTAAAGCCCTGTACACAGACCGATGGACTGTTTTCATCGGACAAACCGATCCTGTGTGGACCCCATCGTTTTTTTTCCATCGGTAAAAAAAAATAGAGCATGTTTTAAATTTTTCCTATGGATAAAAAAAACGATAGAAAAAAACGATCGTCTGTGTGGAAGTTCATCGGTCAAAAATCCACACATGCTCAGAATCAAGTGAAGCATTGAACTTAATTTTTCTCAGCACGTCGTAGTGTTTTACGTGACCGCGTTTTGGCATGGTCGGATTTTTGACTGATGGTGTGTAGGCAAGACTGATGAAAGTCAGCTTCATCGGATATCTGATGAAAAAATCCATCGGATTAGATTCCATCAGATATCCGATCGTGTGTACAAGGCTTTAGACATACATTTATTCTAAAGGCTATAATATATGATTATTCTAGCCAACAGAATGAGTTTACACACAAATGCTTCTAAACGCCATATGCATGTAAATGTGCATAAACACATCTAAATGCAAGTGAAAAAACATCAGATTAACAATTTTGCTCTGCCATGCTATCACTACCACAGTGCAAAAAAAAAAACTCTTATTCCTTTAATAGTAAAATAAACTTTTTCTCTAATCTGGTGATGGGCCCACCCTATTTTTGGGAACCTAAATATAAACACTTCAGAATACCGAAACTATTGCATTAAGCCCTTCAAGTGGGGTATAGTGAAATAACTTAAAGCAGGCCTTCATTTATTTTTATATCTTTCCATCTATTAAATATTCTGCCCTTGTTGTTTTTAACTTTGGATAGTAAAACTTTATTTTTTCTGCCAGTAAATACCTTATACAGCCCACTTCCTGTTTTTTTTCTGGTCATTAGCTTAGGCTTATGACATCATGCACAGCTCTCTCTCACTCTCATGAGAGTTTGCCAGGAAGGGAGGGGGGGTGAGTCATAAGAGGGCCAATGAGAGCTGCAAGGCTGCAGAGCTGGAGGTATGCTTCTGTGTGTCTGTGTAAATCCAGAAAGTGAACAGGTAGCAGCTTCAGCTTCCCACATTTAAAATGGATGCAGCCAGACTCAGAGGAGGGAGACTTCGGCAGCATATCAGACAAGTACAGAATCGCAGTATATATAAAATAATATGCAAAGTGGTTGGAGGGAAGTTTCAGAATGGCAAAGATGTTTTTATTATAAATTATGTGAGCAGACTGCAGTTCCTCTTTAATATCTTCCTCAATGTTTTGGCACAAATAAATTTTTTTAAGATGGAGTTCTTAAAATGTAATATTTAAGGGTCAGTTAACTGTTCATCAGGCTAGTTACTGGTCTAACTGTGGCTAGTAGATGTAAAAAAAATACCCTGGTATTAGAGGTCGGTTGGAGTAACAAATGTTTCTACATCAGTGATCTCCTGTATTGGCGATTAGTAGGAATAAAATAATTCCCCTGCTTTGGGGATCAGTGAGAGTGAAAAAAGCCGGTTGATTGGAGTAAAGACTGTTTTTGTGTTGCTGATAAGTGGAAGTAAAAATGCCCCTGCATCAGTGGTCAAGAAGAATTCCCCTGCATTGGTGGTCAGTGGAAGTAAAAAATACCACTGCATTATTGGTCAGTGGGAGTAAAGAATGCCCCTGCGATGTGGGCAGTGCAAGTAAAAAATTCTCCTCTGTGAATTATCAGTGGAGGTAAAATATGCCCGTGTTGATGATTAGTGGAAGTAAAATTGCTCTAGCATTAGACCCCATACACATTTTTCGATTTTCTGCAGATTTTTGTCTTCAGATTTACCAAAACCATATTATATGAGGTCAAACCTTAGGAGTTTTGTTTTGCATGCAATCAGGCAGGCCATTGCACTACATGGTTTTGGTAAATCTGAAGACAAAAATCTGCAGATAATCTAATAGTGTGTATGGGGCCTTAATGGGAGTAAAAAAAATGCCCTGCCATCAGTGGGAGTACAACATGCCCTCTTGTCCTTACATTCCACCCACTTTTCAAAAGAAACACCACATATAAATGCTTTGCGTTTAAACCTTTAACACCCCTACCTGTTATACCCACAATATCACAACTCCTAAAGCAACTCTATTGCCCTAAAAAAAATGAAAAATGCAGAAAGCTTGCAAAATACTGTATTAGTTATAAAACGTACACAGCAGCCGATGGGTAGAGCCACAGTACACAATGGGGGACATGGCAATCCAACACACCCCAGAGTGTGTTGTAAAAATAGGAAGAGTGGTTAGCAGGTAAAAGCAGCCTCAGCTTGATTCATCCAGACTATGCCCCCAACATGTTTCTTCCCACCCCCAGGGCTCAATGATTCCTATTTCTACAGTGTGATGAACTGTTCCCCAGTCTGCACCCTCACTTGTCAGTGGCATCCAACCTTGTAAGCCTGAGTGGGGGCCCCTAAACATGTATTGTGGGTCATACCCCAAAGTGTGTCAGATGTTGAAGATTCTTTAGCCACTGTAGATCTTAAAGACAACAAGGATCGGGGTCACGGTGGACTGGTAAGTAGGTGTTTTTTTTTTCTTTTTTTGGTGACATAGGCTCTTTAAACAATATGTTCACGCAGAACCCAGACTTTGCCAGGAGGTACAGTAAAACCTTGGTTTGAGAGTAACTTGGTTTGAGAGCGTTTTGCAAGACAAGCAAAATTGTTTAATAATATTTGAATTGATATACAAGCAATGTATTGATATAAGAGTAGCATCATGTCACAACTGAGTAAAATGAAGAAGAGAGGCACCACAAAGTGTAGAAATAGGGTTACATTTAATGAAGGTTCAACATTTAGCAACATATTGCTACACTTTGAGGTGCCTCTCCTCTTTTATACTCTGTAGCTTCTGCTTCTAATCCCCTTGTAGAGGCTTCCATTGGTGGATGGACATTTTATGATTACACAACCGATCATGTTGCTATAATCTTTTTCAATGGACTATAAACTGAATAACTTATAAATAAATGGTTGTGGAACAAATCATTTGAGTTTCCATTATTTCTTATGGGGAAATGTGCTTTGATATAAGAGTGCTTTGGATTACAAGCTAGTTTCTGGAACAAAATATGCTCGCAATCCAAGGTCTTACTGTATGGGTATCAACAGGCTATTACATTTTAGACATACAATTCTGGTTAGCAGGTAACTGGATTAGGGGCTTTATTACCTTTAACACTGTGGGATAGGAGACACACCTTAGGGTAAGCTTTGACTTTAAGCCTGCTTTAAAATAATAATTGGAATATTTACTTGCTGCGGAACATGATAGCTTAGATAAGCATGACTTGGGCTACCTGGATTACATATCAAACCATGCAGGAGTTCAGATCCATCTTTGGGTCTTGAGGTGGTCGTCATGATGGAGCATGTAGGGTGTGTTTACTTTTCGCTGTTTTTTTTTTGTTTTGTTCTGCCTTGTTCTAGGTTAGCTTCAGCTATGAAGTTTAGTTTGTGGGTTACTTGTTTTGTTTATGTGTTTTTAGGATTGGGGAATCTGCATGGCTATCATAGGATGCTTAGGTGTTCAACTATCTATAAGGCTGCTTTCACACTGAGGTGCTTGGCAGGCGCTATAGCGCTAAAACGAGCCTTGAAAGAGCCTCTTCTTTCACTCCAATGTGAAAGCACGGAGGGCTTTCACACTGGATTGGTGCGCTGGCAGAAAGGTAAAAAAAAGTCCTGCTAGCCGCATCTTTGAGGCACTGTAGGAGCGGTGTATACAGCGCTCCAAAAGCAACCCTGCCCATTGAAATCAATGGGCAGCCCATGGAAATCAATGGGCAGCCCACCGATCCGTCACAGAGGCAGCGGTGCTTTGTGGGTGGGTCTTAACCCTTTTTTCGGCTGCTAGCGGGTGTTAAAAGCACCCACCAGCGACCGAATAGCACCGCAAAAAAGACGGCAAATCGCAAATAAAAATAGCGGCGTTCTACCACTAACGCCCCCACCACCTCAGTGTGAAAGCAGCCTTAGTATATATTTATAGATAATTTGTCATAGGTATTCATTTGATGACGTGGCTGTCTTGTGTGTGCTGGACTGTAGGAATTTTCCCAAACTCCTATATGTTATTATGATAAAAACATTTTTACTATTTGTATTTGGTTAAATTATCCTGATATTCTTTAGAAAATAATACAATTTAAAAAAAAAATTAAAGTGAAGTGCAAATACTTGTGTGACCTGTTAAAGTACTGTAACAGTAAATTGTAATGTTTATTAAAAGCACCCACCAGCGACCGAATAGCACCGCAAAAAAGACGGCAAATCGCCGATAAAAATAGCGGCGTTCTACCACTAACGCCCCCACCACCTCAGTGTGAAAGCAGCCTTAGTATATATTTATAGATAATTTGTCATGGGTATTCATTTGATGACGTGGCTGTCTTGTGTGTGCTGGACTGTAGGAATTTTCCCAAACTCCTATATGTTATTATGATAAAAACATTTTTACTATTTGTATTTGGTTAAATTCTCCTGATATTCTTTAGAAAATAATACAATTAAAAAAAATAAAATTAAAGTGAAGTGCAAATACTTGTGTGACCTGTTAAAGTACTGTAACCGTAAATTGTAATGTTTATTATGGGCTATTATGGGTAATGCTCTTTTTTATGGATGGCATGTTTCCATCACATTCAACATGGATTAAAACATTTCCATACTCTTATTTGGCAATTACTGTAGATATCATCCATTTTACTTTAAATGTCATTATTGATTTGCCATTACTAGCCCACGTGGTAGGGCATTCCACAGCTATAGCACCGTTACAATACTCAGTCTTCACTGTTAAGAAGCACATGCATAAAACACTCTGCTACTGTTTATCCTGCTATGAAATACCTTTCCCTTTCCTTCCCAATAATTAAACTAAAGCAGTTTTGGCTGGAAAAGCAAAGGTCACAGCTTTATAGATTTTAAACAGTGTAAATAAACCAAATATCATGACAAACAATGAAACAACAAATGGTAACAGAATCTGTGCCAGTCCTTTTAATACCAAAGAATTGGAAGGAAAAGAAAGCCCCATCAATGGGAGAATGGATAAGAGAAATAGATGGGATTAGTAGGATGGAGGAACTAATATCTGTAATAGAATGTATAAATAACTGACTTTATTTTTAAGTAGAAATTTACTTTTCTATTTGTGTTTTGACATACTTAGCTTAGCTAACAGTTTTGCATAGAGTCACACCCTGCTAATGCTAACATCCTGATTGTATAAGCAAAGTCATCTTTTAGCCATTGTTAAAACTAAATTCAGCTGGTTTAAATCTTGATAAGAAAATACTGAGTTTGTATGAAATCTACAGACATATGCAATAATATGCAGCCCATCCTATTTTTCTTCTGTATATAAGTCCCTCTGAGAGAATACATTTTAGAGATCTAATGAACACTCAAATGCTTCCTTGTGTCTCATTGTGATTTCTCACGGAATTCCGGGGGTAACTGAAATGTATCCTACATTTACCTGAAGTACACCTGGGTGGCGGTATTACCTTTTTCAGTTGGTGGCAGCGGTGGGATGAAAAAAATCACCTTTGGTAAGAGGAATCTTTTTGTCTTTTAGACAGACTGTCTTCTCTTGCCTGAGCTCTGATTTAAATTTCACCTCGAACTAAACTTATGTAGAAGAGGGATACGAACCATGCCTTGGTGTATAGGGGATTTTTTGGGGGAAAATCCGCCTTTAGGTCCTGGTTCACATTGATTCTACTTTGAGATTGTGCTATTTCACTTGAGATGGCGCGATTTCAGAGTGGCAAGGTCAGCGTGATTTCAGGTACTACTTGATAGACATCTGTATGCCTTCATACACGAGTGTCTATTGAGGTCGCACCTGAAGTCGGCAAAATGTAGTGCAGATACTGCTTTTGCAAATCGGTGCGGCGTTGCAAAATCGCGTTGCACCGATGGTAACGGTGCCATTGCAGCCAATGGGCTACGATTTGTCATGCAATTAGACTCTCAGGTTGCATGACAAATCGCTCCAATGTGAACCTAGGCTCAAAGTACCTCTGAGAAGGTACTAATAATTATAAGCGTTTTGGGGACGCTGTAGAAAAGTGTACACGACAGTCCTTTTGGTAAGGAGCTGAAATAGTTTAATGAGGATTATATTTTGGTGACCCAACCTACTTTTGCTTTTCTTTCTGTCGCATAGAAGTAATACGATTATTTGTTGTGTGGCTACACTGACTGTAAGGTGGGACAGTCAGTGGTCTCCAGTCCAAATATCATGAGAGTGGTAAGTACTTTTGTATGTATGTTTATAAATGTTGTTGCTGTGGTGCAGATGGGAAAACGGGGTTTTAGCTATGCTATACAAGCCAAGGTTTTAAGAAGGGGAAGTTGTTGGTATAGGGAATTATCTTCCATCTGCTCAGAGAAAAATGCTTACATGTTATGTGTTTGTTTATTGTTGTCTTGGAATTCCAATTTAGAGTATAAGTTGTTTTTTCTTCTGAATGCAAACAGATTGTTGAATAATTGATATATGTCCTTTGATCCTGCCAAGTAGGAGAGCTTTGCTTAAGTGGGCAGGTGAGAGGGACAGAGTAGGGTACTCATCTGTGTGTGGTGCTTTATTTGAGTGATTCCTCCTATCCAATAGTGGGCCAGATCCACGTAGCGTATCGTAATTTTAGTCCGGCGTAGCGTATCGTATTAACGCTACGCTGCCGCAGCTTTGAGAGGCAGGTGCTGTATTCACAAAGCGCTTGCCTCTGAAGTTACGGCAGCGTAATTCTGCCGGCGTAAGGGCGCAAAATTCAAATGTAAAAGATGTGGGCGTGTTTTATGTTAATTTTACTTAACCCGACGTAAATTAATTTTTTCTGAACGGCGCATGCGCCGTCCGTGGGGGTATCCCAGTGCGCATGCTCGAAATTAACCCGCAACAAGCCAATGCTTACGACGTGAACGTCATTCTACGCAAAGCCTTATTCGCGAGCGACTTACGCAAACGATGTAACATTTTCAAAATTCGACGCGGGAACGACGTCCATACTTAACATAAGATACGCCTCATATAGCAGGGGTAACTATACGCCGAAAAAAAAAGGCTTACGGAAACGACGTAAAAAAATGCGCCGGACGTACGTTCGTGGATCGCCGTATCTAGCTAATTTGCATACTCAACGTGGAAATCGATGGAAACGCCACCTAGCGGCCAGCGTAAATATGCACCTTAGATCCGACGGCATACTAAGGCCCCGTACACACGAGAGGATTTATCCACGGAAACGGTCCTCCGGACTTTGATCTGATGGTTGTACTAACCATCAGATCAAAATCCGCGCGGAATTCCCTCCGCGGTGACGTGTCGCGCCGTCGCCGCGATGATGACGCAGCGACGTGCGCGACGCTGAAATATAAGGACTTCCACGCATGCGTCAAATCATTACAACGCATGCGAGGGAGGGAATTGGACGGATTGATCAGGTGAGTCTGTACAGACCACCGGATCAATCCGCCGGACTGGATTCCAGCGGATAGATTTCTTAGCATGCTAAGAAATTTTTATCCTCTGGAAATCCATCGGCCTGAAAAATATCCGCGGATAAATATCCGCTGGGTCGTACACACCAGCGGATCTATCCGCTGAAACCGATCGGCGGATAAATTCCAGCGGATAGATCCTCTCGTGTGTACGGGGCCTCAGACGTGCGCCAGTCGGATCTAGCCCAGCTTCAGGCGTATCTTGTTTTGTGGATACAAAACAAAGATACGCCGGAGCAACCTAGCAGTTATGCGGCGTATCAATAGATACGCCAGCGTAACTTCTTTGTGGATCTGGCCCAGTATGTTTTAGCACAATACACAGAGGTATATGTCTGCTTGCATAAATCTCCTATTTCACTTCAAGTGAAAGAGGGGATCAAACCACCGACCATACCTTCGCCAATGCTTTTGCGCAAAGCATACTGCTATATTTGCATTCCATATGCAGCGAGTCCAAGAGACTTGCTGAGGTGGAGAGTGAATTTGAAAGAAGGATTTAATTCAGAAAAAGTTATCTATATAGATTTAAAAAAAAAAAAAAAAGCATGCTTATTGTTAAAATGTTGCAACTATTGTCAATCTATTCATAAAATGTGTTGGGCACATACTCCCATGCCCAATACATAATTAATTGGAAACATTAAAAAAGGGGAATGTGACGTCACTAATAAATTACATGTATGTGCTGGTACCAAATGTTTTTTTTTGAGGAATCTGATCAGATACAATTTTTTTTTAGAGTAGCATTTAAATTTATACATGGGGTATTTTGATTACCGTATTTATTGGCATATGGCACGCTCCCTAACTTTAAGAGTGACGTTTCAAGAAAAAAAACTTTCCACGGCCCCCTGCGTATAACACACAGGCACAGTTTACGTTCTATTTTCAGGGAAAAAAAAGTGAGTGTTATATGCCAATAAATGCAGTATTTCAGTTAGGCTCTGTTTCCACTGTTGCAACCCCAGATTTGTGTGATTTACAATGCGACTTTGCAATGCGATTCTTGATGCAATGTCATGCAACCGTGTGAGAACAAGTCACACCGAAGTAGGAACAAAGTAGTGCAAGAACCTTTTTGAGTCGCTTTGACTTGAGTCGCACAACTTAAAACAGGGACTATTGAAATACATGGGTTTTGACTTGTCATGCGACTTCACATGTGTCAAGTCGCACGGCAACTCGCAGTAGTGGAAACAGATCTTTAGATCCTTAGGGCCAGATCCACAGCCAGCGGGCTTAACTTAAATGTTCCTATTTAAGTTACACTGCCGCAAAATTTCTACCTAAGTGCCCGATCCACAAAGCACTTACCTAGAAATTTGTGTAACTTAAATCCGTCCGGCACAAGGCGTGCCCAATCTAATGGGGTGAGTCCCATTTAAATTAGGCGCGCTCCCGCGCCGGACGTACTGCGCATGCTCCCGACGCTATTTTCCCGACGTGCTTTGCGCGGATTTACGTTGCGCCGAGTTTTGAGAATCACGACGGGTGTAAAAGAAAAAAAAAGAGTTGCGGCGGAAAAAAAAAAAATGTAAAAAAAATTTGACAGCGACGCGGGAAAGAAGGGTCTACTTTTACATGGTGTACTAAGTTTACACTTTGTAAAAGCAGCCCTAATTTTGCAACTAACACTTACGGAAAAAAAACGAAGGGAAAAAGCTTTGTGGATCTCCGTAAGTGCTAATTTGCATACCCAACGCGGAATTTCGACGAGAAATGCCCCCATCGGCGGCCGAGGTACTGCATCCTAAGATCCGACAGTGTAAAACTATTACACCTGCCGGATCTTAGGAATATCTATGCGTAATATCTAGCCGCATAGATAGAAACAGGGATACGACGGCGTATCAGTAGATACGCCTGCGTATCCCTTTTGTGGATCTGGCCCATAGAGTCTAACTTTGGGGACTGTTTTAATTGTGTAATTTCCTATCCTTACGTTATTGAAGTTAAAAGGTGTTGTTTTCTTTTCGGTATCAACAAATATGCTCTTGTTGGGATTGATACAATTACCCTGGGCTCCGCGGTGTTCAGTAAATGGCATTATAGTTTTGTTGATGTTGAAAAAAAAGTAACTAAAGGTTTGTGTAATCCTATGCACTAGGGAAACATATGAGATATATGGAAAAATAAAAATAAAAAAAATTGTTAAGGCCTTAATTGATCAGGTAGATTCTGTGATTACTCATGTTGGATGAGGAATATCTGCCCCAGCCAGCCAGCGTTCCTCCCTAGCCCCATGCACATGAAGAAATGCCAACCCTATTCCTACCCTATACCTCATTCATACCCTGCCCTATACCCTATCCGGATGAAGAGATGACTACAGCTTTTACATGGAAATCTTCGTTGTTCATCTTTGTTGTTTAAATGCCATGGGAAGTGCTGATATGAGTAAAGGCGGACTCCTGCTGGAAAATATTCCTGGAATGACACCTTGAGGGTTAGCCATGACGCACGCCCAAGGTCTACGAAATTCCAGTGAGCATCACAAGGGAGAGATCCAGATACGCCAGCCCGAAGACCCAAGTCTAGCCCAATGCATCTGTCTGTGGATATCGAGTTCTATCTATCAAAGAGGCAGGGGTTTTGGGGTAGAAGGATCTCTGTAAAATATGGATAAACACAGAATCTAACCAAAAGTTTTGGGAAAAGTTTCAGCGAATGAGAATTATAATGTGGCCATTTCCTTCCCTTTCATGAATGTATTGGATATTCAGAAGTTTTTTCTTTGGGACTATTTTCTATTTTGGCCTAAAGGCTATCATGCCCATACCCACTTGCTTTTAAGGACTGTCACGCCCCTTTGTATTTCATGGACAATTGCTATGAAGCTGAGATTATCTGCTTATTGTTTTATATTTTTACATGCTTAGGACAATGATACATTTATGGGAAGTAGCCCAGGTGAATGTCTGGGGTTTCAGGGTTTCTGATTATCACGTTCGTGATAAAAGAGGGGATTGTAATAGAATGTATAAATAACTGACTTTATTTTTAAGTAGAAATTAACTTTTCTATTTGTGTTTTGCAATACTTAGCTTAGCTAACATCCTGATTGTATAAGCAAAGTCATCTTTTAGCCATTGTTAAAACTAAATTCAGCTGGTTTAAATCTTGATAAGAAAATACTGAGTTTGTATGAAATCTACAGACATATGCAATAATATGCAGCCCATCCTATTTTTCTTCTGTATATAAGTCCCTCTGAGAGAATACATTTTAGAGATCTAATGAACACTCAAATGCTTCCTTGTATCTCATTTTGATTTCTCACGGAATTCCGGGGGCTACTGAAATGTATTCTGCATTTACCTGAAGTACACCTGGGTGGCGGTATTACCTTTTTCAATATCAATCCACAACGACAGTAGGCCAGGATGTGATAAGACATGGAGTAAATGGAAAGAATTTAAGGAGCTGGATGTTTAAGTGGATACGGAAGAACGCAGGGATTTTGAGGCCCTTTACCCCTTGATATGGAAACAGAGGGGGATGAAATATCTGGGGATATTCTTGTCCAATGTGGAAAGATATCTCTTACTTTATAGGAATTTATCTAGTGGGTAATATGATTTCCCTCTATCTTTTTCACTTTTTCTTTTTTTCTCTTGGGGATAGGGCTCTCTTCCTCGGTATTCCGTCATCCAGCTCCTTCTTCCCATAATATCCTATTTTCTTGCCCCTATTTCTCTCTAGCTTATTACCTCTTGATAGTTTGTCTAAGCTAGAAAGGGAAGACGGAAGGTATAGGACTGGGGAGGAAGTGTTCAAGATAAGGGGAAATGTAACTATAACTTATAATTAATATAGACACCAGTCAGATTTTATAAAGGCGTTATACTGAGACTATGTATATATGGTTGTATAATGTGTATTTATTTATTTATTTGTTTGTTTGTTATTTGTTTGTAATGTTTAAAAAAAAAAAAAATAATAAAAAAACCTGTGCCAGTCACAAGTGAACTGTTAGCACAAACTAGCACAACATAGCCTGAGGCCGCGTACACACGATCAGTCCATCCGATGAGAACGGTCCAAAGGACTGTTCTCATCGGTTAACCGATGAAGCTGACTGATGGTCTGATGTGCCTACACACCATCAGTTAAAAAAATTATTGAGTCCAACGCGGTGAAGTAAAACACAACGACGTGCTGAGAAAAATTAAGTTCAATGCTTCCAAGCATGCGTCAACTTGATTCTAAACATGCGCAGGTTTTTAACCGATGCTTTTGCATACTAACTGTCGGTTTTGACCTATCGGTTAGGCGTCCATCGGTTCAATTTTAAAGCAAGTTCTAAAATTCTTGACCGAAGGATAACTGACCGATGGGGCCCACACATCAGTCATGTTCATTTGATTGCTGGCAAAGTAAAACTCAGAAAAAGTAAAGTGGTTTTAAAGGCTAAAGGTTTTTTACCTTCATGCATTCTATGCATGAAGGAAAAAAAATGGGTGCAATGGCCCCCCCAGCCCCCCTAACATTCACCTGAGCCGCCTCTCGATCCAGCAATGTCCACGAGAGATGAGCTTCTTCTGGGTCTCTCACTCCTCTTTGGCTAAAACAGCAGCGGGTGCCAGGGGCTCTTGATACTGTCAATCATAGCCAGTGAGCCAATGAGGAGAGGGCAGGGGATAGGGCCGAGCCACAGCTCTATGTGTCTTATAGGAGCATAGATTGGGGCATGGGAGTGAGCACGCACCAGTGCCCTCAGAGCAAACGGCTTGCTATTGGAGGCACTGGCTGAACTGAAAGAGCAAGGAGCGCCATCATGGGACCTGACAAGAGGAGGATTGGGGCTTCTCTGTGCAAAAATACTGCACAGAGCAGGTAAGTATGAAAGTTTTTTTTTTATTATTAACTTTAATGTCACTTTAAGCTGTAACGTGTAAATTAATAAATATGTGATGCTCGTATTATACCTATATCTAAAGAAGCAATAAAATAGATCATAAGTGGCACAATAAAAAAATGAAACATAAAATCGTATATAGCTCACTATCTCCAAACATCAGTGAAACATTCATATGAAACAATCTAAACTTAGAGAAAAGTCCCAAAAGTGGCACAATAATAAATTTGAAATACCACATTTCACAAAATCAATATTGTGCCAAAATATCACTGAACAGACCTCTTTTCAATAAAATCTTTTATTTTAGCATCTCTACACCTCAAATCAAATATACCCTTTGCGTCACCTCTCTATTACAAAAAGGCACATACTAGAATATCTGCAATTATTCACCTATAAAATCAAGACAAATCACCACTTACATGCCCAAAGTGCATGGCAGCCCTATCTTCAAAAAACATTCACTTTAAACACGAGTCTCCCAGATCTCTCTGTCCATTTCCTTTGATAATGTAATTTTTGATTAAACACATTATGCAATCTAGTCATGCATGGCTCCCAACTATCCCTGATTTGGAACAAAGTGCCCCTGTCCCTCGTTCCTCCTCACCTGTCCCTTATTTTTGTCTGATCTATATAGTTGTATATAAAATGCTATTATGTATCCTTCAAAAAGTGTCTCCCACTGCTAAACCTTTTTGGCAGGACTGGGCTCCTGCTACTTAACGAGCAGCTCTTTTTTTTTCACCACAGGGACTCACTTGGTAACCATTAACCTGCCTCAATCCATCCTGCAGCCAGAACCTTTTTGCTATTTAAGCAGCTTAGCTCATTCCTCCCTGCCCTTGTGTGGTCTATGATCTCAAAGTGTGTTCCTTCCTGAGCATGACTTGGCCGGCTGACGTCCCTTGATTCCTATTCCTAATTTTTGCTTCTCACTACACTGACTTCTGGTTTCAGGACCCTGACTGGTTTGATTACCCTCTCTGCTATCCAAACCCTAACTTCGGTTTTGTGACTACATTCCTGAACTGTGTTATTTTTGCCATTTTATTAAAGGTGTGATTTAACTGCACTTTATGTCTCTGTCTGGTTTATGATTCCTGACACTCATCCATTTTCTAAATTGCTGCATTTGTAAATTCCAATAGCCAGTATAAAGGAATATGAGTAAAACTAATATATTTTTTGTATAATTCTCCTTTAAGGGGGCGTGGCAGGGGTGTTTCCTATACCTACATACTTTTGCCAATAGATGTCCCTCGTTCTCATCTCAAAAAGTTGGGAGATATGGTTATGTCATCTGAGTCCAGGAGTGCACACACTGCATGAACAGATCTTGCAACTCTGCAGTATATTGGAGGATGCTGAGGAACTGCCCACATTCGAGAACATCAAACAAAAGGGGGCAGCACCAGACCTTTGGCTGGATCCCAAACTTTTGAAACTTTCAGTGGGAATTTTTCCGCCGAACATATCATAAATGCATTGCCAAAGTCTTGTACCTGACCTCTAGTCAGGTGCAAGTGTTTGGCCAATGTTTAGACCCAAGTTGCAGTCCACACACCGCATTTTTTTTTTTTGTCTACATTGTTTGTGTTTGTGTGTATATGTATATGTCAGTAGCAGGCTTGGTTGCTGTGTCCTTCTTTTTTTATTGTAAGCTTTAACTAGCAGGGCTCTCCGATTCCCCCTGTACTAAATTGTATTATAACTCTACGGTCTGCCCTCATATTCTAAAGTGCTGCGCAAACGTTTAGCGTTATGTAAATCCTATATAATAATAATTTTGCAGTGTTTCTTTGCTTTTCTTCCTTATCCTCTTATTTATTTTTCATTAACCACTTGCCAACCCCCCCCCCCCCACCCATAGCAGCTTTACTGCTACAGGGTGGCCTCTCTGTGCAGGATCATGTATATATACACGTAATTCTGCACTTCAGGGTAGGGAGGGCGCATGCCACCGGCATGTCGCTTCTCCTGTGACTATTCGCAGTAAAAGCTGATCAACGGGTGCCAACCAATAGATGACCACTGGCACCTACTGATCGGTGATGAGACACACTGGATAGAATTCTGCATATGTAGACAATGCAGAGCTCTGTCCTATCAGCGGGGATGTGCAGGGAATATAATTGAGCAGATCCCTTACTAAAACCACCTGAAAGTAAACACAAAATCATTGGTTAGGTACACAGTTAACCCTTTGATCATCCAAAATGTTTAACCCCCTTCCCAGCCAGTGTCATTAGTACAGCGACAGTTCATATTTTTAGCACTGATCAATATTTTAGTGTCACTGGTTGCCACAAAGTGTCAGTTAGTGTCAGATTGTCTGTCACAATATTGCAGTACTGCCATAAGTCGTTGATCGCAGCCATTACTAGTATAAAAAAATAATCCAGTATATACAGTACACCATAGTTTGTAGATGCTATAATTTTTACACAAACCAATCAATATATGCGTATTGGGATTTTGTTTACCAAAAAATATGTAGCAGAATACGTATTGACCTAAATTTATGAAGAGATTTCATTTTTTTAATTTTAGCTCATTGGATATGTTTTATAGCAGAAAGTAAAGAAAATATATTTTTTTCAAAATTGTTGGCTTTTTTGTTTATAGCGCAAAAAAAAAATAAAGTCCAACTATTTCAATATAATTAAATTGTGTAAAACCCATCCATATAAATGCATTGACACACTATGATCTTTGTATCCTAGTTTAATGTTGTTAATATGTTCGGATACTTGGCCGTACAAAGTGTACAGTGGGAAAAAGAGTATCCAAACATATTAACAACATTAAAATAGGGTACAAAGATCATAGTGTGTCAATGCATTTTTGCTGCCAACACAATAGAGACCCTTCAGGTCTAAAATTTTGGGGCATAGAACCAACCCTGCCTGTTTGGAGGAGTACAAATAGAGTCAGAGATGTATCAAAGTGTGAAACTAAATGGATATATTTAACAGTCACTTTACACCCTAGGGGGATGAATGTAGAACTTGGCTTAAATGGTTTTATCAGTGATTATTAGTTTTAGGGTATGAATTAAAATTTAGAAGCTGGCGTATAATTCATTTTTCAATTTTATTTAATTTATTTCATGTTGTAAATTCATTCAATTAATTTATAGTCCATTTATCATGTGATGATTATGCATATATGCAATCTCTTAATGTTTTATCACTTTATCAATATGCAGCCATAGATTTTTAGATTCATGTTTAGATGGTTATTCATTTATATATTTAATTTTAGAGTTGTGAATATTTGTAAGTGGAGGCGCTTGTGCTGCAAATTCTATGGCAATCTTTGGTACAATAATTTGAATGAATTTGATTGGCCCTTGGTGGCTTTGAGCCAATACACAATGCAATTGAACTGTATCGATTGTGGTGCAATATGCTGTTACGAGCCGTACCTATGTAAGGAGGTTTTAATATGGGCTAAAAGATAGATTTCAATTCATCATTGCTGGCGAGTCATATACTGCTAAATACATAGAAGAGTCATGGGATATGTGCAGAGCCGCTAATAGAAATCATGGGGCCCCTTACAGCCTACCTGATGGGGCCCCTTTCAGCCCCACCCCTGGTCACTCCTTCAGCCCCACCCCTGGCCCCGCCCCTGGCCCCTCCCTAGAACCGCCTTGAAACAAAGTGCAGATTTGTCTTCAAGTGGTATTTATCACTGCAGTCAGTGCCACCCATGCCGCCAATGCCATAATCTGCTGCAGACAGTGCCATCCATGCTGTCAATGCCATAATGTACTGCAGATAGTGCCACCTATGCCACCAATGGAATAATGCCATTGGCAGCATGGGTGGCACTGTCGCTGCAGGCAGCAAATGCGTTATGGCATTGGCAGCATGGGTGGCATTGTCTGCAGCACGTTATGGCATTGGTGGCATAGACTGCAGACAGCACATGCGTTATGGGCCATAGCGCATGTGGTTCCTGCAGAGACCGTGCCACCCATGCCACCAATGTCACCAGGCCACCAATGCTACCATTCCCCCATGCCACTGATGCCACCATGCCATCAATGCTGCTGCAGACAGATAAAGTGTTATAGTAGATCTTGAATCCCCCCCCCCCCCCCAATCAAGCACACACCTGTGTTAGCCGGCCCCAACAAGGCACTTCCCTCTGATCCTGCTGCTGTTGCCTGGAGTGTCAGTCACAAACTATTTTAGATGTCAGTTGCTTATTTCTGCCGCCGCCACCGCCGTTCGTCCTCACCGCTTCTACTCCAGTCTCACTGTCTCTGGCCGAGAACAGAACAGAGCGGAGGGAGAGATATCACTCCGCCAGGGAAGGCAATTTGAAGCCCGGGACTTGAGCCACATGAGGAGCGGGTGCAGAAGTGATATGCGCCTGAAACAGAAGAAATAGTCCCTCCCTCCCACACACAAGAACATCATTACGGAGGTAGCAAAAAATAGAAAAAAATACTAAAAAGTCGAAGGGGGCGGGGGGATGAGGCCGGTTGCTGGCTAAAAGAATATATATATATTTATATTATTATTCTGCATCAATTCGGTCTCTGTGCAGATTGCTGGGCCCCCCTGCTGGCCGGACCTGGTACAACAGGGCCAGTTACACTGGCCTATCAGCGGCCCTGGATATGTGTAAGCATAAGCGTCACCGCATATTACGAGCGTGGGTTAATTTCCCACGCTTGTAAGTGAATAAATCAGATGTGTTGCACTGTGTGGCCACGCTCTCTGATGAAGTGATGATGAAATGCATCATGGCGTGACCACGCAGCCATCCAGTCTGTCAATCAGTTGTCAGCTCGACCCGGGTACGCCGCCCTGTGAGTGATCCACTAGGTGGTGAGAGTTTGACTGAGCTAAACGTGACAGGACTGTTCTGTTTTGCCCTTGTAAGTTCATCTGTATAAGGGGGGGACGGAAATTGAAATAAAATCCATTCAATTTTTTCGTAATTACGCTATGTTTATGCATCTTTTTTGTCGAGAGTAACACTTAGATGGAAGGACCGGATCGATACTCTTTGAATGGATGTTAACACAGGCGCATTCCTATTGTTTATCTGGTGAGTTCATTACCATATGAGAGCGATCTCAAGAGGTGGGGTGATGGCTAATCATTTAGAATATAATATGGATGGACTTTTAACTTTGATTTTATTAATCCAATATACGGTATGTGAACATATGGATGGATTTTACACAATTTAATTATATTGAAATTGATGGACTTGATACATTTTGGGGCAGATCCACAAAGATCTGCCCCGGCGCAGCGTATCTGAGATACGCTACGCCGCCGTAACTTACTTTTTTTGGTTTGAATCCTGAAAGAATTCGCACCGTAAGTTACGGCGGCGTAGTGTATCTCTTGCGGCATTCAAATTGGGCGGGTAGGGGGCATGTTTCATTTAAATGCGCCGTCCCTAAATTTCCCGTCGTGCAATGCGCTAAATGACGTCGCAAGGACGTCATTGTTTTGACGTGGACATAAATTATGTCCATCCCGATTCACAGACGACTTACGCAAACGAAAAAAAAAAATTAAAATTAAACGCGGGAACGACGGCCATACTTAACATAGCAGGTTTAACTATACGCCACGAAACAGCAGCTTTAACTATACCCCGGAAAAAGCCGACTAGAGACGACGTAAAAGAATGCGACGGCCGCTCGTACGTTCGTGGATCATCGTAAATAGCTAATTTGCATACTCGACGCGGATTACGATGGGAACGCCACCCAGCGGACGCCGAAGAATTGCATCTTAGATCCGAAGGCGTACGAAGACGTACGGCTGTTGGATCTAACCCAGATGCCGTCGTATCTTGTTTTGAGGATTCAAAACAAAGATACGACGCAGGAAATTTGAAAGTACGCCGGCGTATCAGTAGATACGCCGGCGTACTCGCTTTGTGGATCTGCCCCTTTAACTACATTTAAATTTGAGGGCTGCTAATGTTGGATTTATTCAGCATATTTGTTTATGATTTTGTTTGTTTATAGTAGCTTCTAGTATTATTTTTTTTGGTATATTGGTTTACAAGCACTGGGAGTGGAGTGCTCTGTTTACAACTGTTCACTGATTATTCCATACATTTCCATAGGAAAAAAAATAATTATATAAATTCTATTTATGTAAAGCATTGCATGACCACGTTATTGTTAGTTATAGCAAAAAATGGCCGGGTCATGAAGGGGGTAAATCTTCTGGAGGGTACATGGTTAAGCAAAAATAAATAAACAAATACATTTGTTATTTTGCTTGCAGTGTTTTCAGGTGAGCATTCGGGGGCTACATTTTTTTTAACTCTCATTTGTGCTTGAGCTTTATTTTATCTGGGCCTTATTTTGTTAGGGTCTTTGTTTATTTTTATGGGGTCAGCAGCAGCAACAGCAACATGAAACTGTTGGTTCCACCATAACAGCTGCCCTTTGTCTACACAGATCCTTGTGGTGCCATTTAATCCACCAAAGCACCACAGTTTACAGTGCACTACAGTCTGCAATATACCCAACCACCATTTTGCCTTATACAGCTCTTCCAATAGCTGCAAACAAATGTATGGAATAAGCCTCACATTATTAGCATCATGTCTGGCAGACCTACAGGGAGAGGCACAATTTCCCGAGCAGCTATGAGGGGGCATGTAGCCTCTGTGTCCACAGGCTGAAGCAGTGGTTGGGTTGTGGGCATGATGCATCATCTGCAGGCAGAGCATGTTTTCAAACCAAAATTTCCTCTCCAATTGTCATTGAGAAGTCTATGAAATTAATTGAGCACAGTGTGAGACAGTTACTGCATAGCATACCCAGAAATTGATGGGCTCTGAGATTGAGGAGAGAAACTAGATGGAAGGGACTTCAGGGAGGGAGAACCAATTGGCAGTGATTTTCTTGCAGCTGCAGCATACTGCCAAGTTATCTCCAAAGATGTAGAGGCAGGGGATGATAACAAGGTTCCTGACCATACCCTGGGTGTCGGATAGGGAAAAGTGAGGAAGGGGCACAACCCAAGAAAGGCAGAATGTCACCTAGGGACAGCTTGCAGAGAATTGATGGGAGTAGCTGTCTTGTTCCACCAGTGCAGGACATTGTTGTCCCCCAGTCCACACCCCGGAGCTCACCTTGGCCTTTTAAAAAATGAGCAGCAGACAGCAGCATTATTTGCATAATTAATGTGGCAATATACTCGACCATTTGGGTACCACCTGTCACCATTCAGCTCAGTGGGAACAGCACCAGAATACTTTTGAGAAGGAAAAGAGTTACAAGGTGCTAAAAGCAAAAAAAAGGACCCCCCAGCCACCCTCATGCCTGGCCCCCAAATTCCAGCTTAGCTGACCTAATCTTACAACCAATATGAACACCATATTTTCTTCCACTTCTGTACTTTATAGTGGCCTTGACCTTACCATACCCTGAAGCATGAGACTCTATTCATCTCTACTTATTAACATCCCTTAACTAGCTCAATCACATATCATGGTACATGAACCTGCTCTCAGCTTCTTTGTTATAAGTATTACCCCACATTACCAATAAGGTCTTGCTTAGTGACTAAGTATATTTTTAGGCCCTTCACTTGATTTCCTTCCTCCTAACCTCTCCCCACCTACCTTACTCATCCTAACCCCACCCGACTCCTTGTGTTTTCCAAACACAACACAAGAGCTCACACCAATCAATGCTATTTATGTATGAACATAGTAACTATGGAGAACTCAGGACCATATTATGAATAGTGAATCTATCTTATTCTTCTGTAAAGCTTATTTGCCATGTTGTACCATGGCACACTTTGTAACCACAGTGCTTTATGTGATTATTTTCAGAAAATCTAATTAAAATTACAGTTACAAACGTCAGTCTGGCCAAGCTAACTAGCTTTACAACTCCTAACTTTCCAACCGGTGGAAAAAAATCCAATTATTAATCGCAACTGTTTGACAGTTGCAGATATGATGATGTTTGTTAAAGCAGTTCCTTCCTGGGATCTGCAGGAATGCTAGGTGTTTGAGCACCATCAACACCCAAACCTAATTTTTTCTATGCCGTGTGATGGTAGCAAAAAATAGATCATTTTTGGCTGAGGGTCGATCCTCTCCTTAGCAAGAACATTTGTGTTGGGTTACATAGCTGTGTCTCTATTACTAGCTGAAACCTTATTTTTACAAAGCTTCTTTTACAGACATAAAATTAATTGTTCCATTCTTTGGGCTAGCTAATACTGCATTGAAAATGTTTCTGAATTGCAGTGTATCATCATTAAAATGGACAACATGTTATGTTTCTTCATGCTGCTCATTTGTGAAATATGGAATACACATTCTTTAAAGGAGTGATTTCTTATATAAAAACTGCCCAGACTCGCTCATTACCTCTGAAATTCTGGCTTATAAAATGTGCTTTGAAATATATGCGGGTAATTCCTCAAAATATTTTTTTTTCTTTTTCCCAGGAAGAATACAATTTAATTTTTGAATTTACAGACGAAGCCCTGCATGCTCTCTCATTCTCGAAGTGCTTCTAATGAGCACTATTTACGTTCTGTGCAAAAAATCTGTATATTCTCTAAATGATTACTGCTCGCTGAAATTTAACATCTCCCTGCATCATAAACTTCCTTATCATAAAAAGAAGCATCAAATCTGTGATAATGTTATATAGTGTGTCCTAAAAAAATACATGTTTTATTTGCTGGCTGAAATAGTCCAACTCTTGGGCCCGGATTCACAAAGCACTTGCGCCGACGTATCTCTAGATACGCTGCGTAAGTGCAAATATGCGCCGTCGTATCTGTGCGCCGTAGCCCACAAAAGGAACATACGCCTAAAAACAGGCTTCATTCCACCGACGTAACTTGCCTACGCCGGCGTAAAGTGGGCGCATATTTACGCTGGACGCATGTGGCGCTCCCATTGATTTTCAATTCAAATATGCAAATGAGGGAGATATGCCAATTCACGATCGTACTTGCGCCCGATGCAGGCTACGACTGGTGTGTGTAAGTTGTACGTATGGCGTAAAGTTAAGCCCCATAAAGGAGGTGTAACTCAGCAGCATCCATGCAAAGGGCTGCACCAGGGAACACAAGCCTGCGTATTTTACGTAGTTTACGTTGGGCGTGAATATGACTAGGCGTAGGTTACGTTCACGCCGTAGGCAGTGATCTGACGTATCTTAGGCAGTGGTTCCCATTATTGTGAGCTTGCGCACTGAGATGCGCCCACGGGACGGCGCATTCGCAGTTGGCGATACGTATCTGTCTGGCGCTCGGCCCATCATTTGCAAGGGGTCACGCCTCATTAGCATGGCTCACGCCCACTTCCACTTACGCCGACTTACGCCTGAGAAACCCAGTGCAGATTTGGGAGGAAGTGCTTTGTGAATTCAGTGCTTGCCTCTCGCTACGGCGGCATAAATATGCGCCAGTGTCTGTGAATCCAGGCCTTGGTCTTTATATTTGCCTAATCGCAAGAGGGATTAGATGTAGATGTTCTAAAAATGTGTACAATTTTAAGTATCAGTGTGCACCTAAATACAATATTTTTTTACTATTTCAGGCTGAAGTAAAGCCAACTCTCTGTCTCCAAATTAGCCTCCTATTAATAAAGATACGTTTTTTTTTTTTGGCCGAAATGTGTACAGTATTCATATCATAACTCTGCAAATACACAGTCTAATATAACTACTTAAAGCGGATCTCCACTCTAAAGTGGAGTCCCGCTGATCGGCACCCTCCCCCCCTCCGGTGTCACATTTGACACCTTTCAGGGGGAGGGGGGTGCAGATACCTGTCTACAGACAGGTATCTGCACCCACTTCCGGCCCTACGATACGGGCAAAAGACGGGTTTTTTCCTCGCTTCCCGTCCGTGCCCCGTTGTATGCTGGGAACACTCGGCTCCCAGCACACAGCGGGAGCCAATCGGCGGGCGCAGCGCGACTCGCGCATGCGCCGTAGGGAACCGGGCAGTGAAGCCGGAGCGCTTCACTTCCTGGTTCCCTCACCGTGGATGGAGGGGGGAGCAGCAGGGTGACGAGCGATCGGCTCGTCATCTGCTGCGATCGGCGCTGGACTCCAGGACAGGTAAGTGTCCTTATATTAAAAGTCAGCAGCTGCAGTATTTGTAGCTGCTGGCTTTTAATATATTTTTTTAGTGGCACATCCGCTTTAAAGTTAAAAATGCACGCCCTTCAGAAATAGCAGCCTCTCCAAAAAGGGTATAAAAGCTGTGCCAGCAAGTACTTTTGTTTTTCTAACTAAGGGGTATTATTTCTGCAAGATCGAATAGAATGAATATTCATAGACTTTTCCAAAATCTTCAATACCCCATGCTCACTATAATATACATTGTCATTGTGTGTTTAGACACGTGTAAAGCCTTTGACAGCGTTGACTAACCTTACCTGTGTGATCTACTGCAACTTCATATCATAACTCATTTGTGGGCCGATTGCTTGCATCAGCCTCTTGTATACTAACCCCGTGGCTAGAGTGAGTGAACACACCAATTTCTGGTCCCATTTACTGAGCACACGACAGAAGCGCCTATTGTCCCCACTGTTATTTGCTTTGGACATTGAACCCTTAGCTACTGTATCTGTATCCCTACTTCGCCAAACATATTAGGCCTCACTATAGCTAACTTGGAAGAGAAAATGTCATTATACATGAATTCCCTTATTTATCTGGCTTACCTGTACAAATTACCCTCCCGCTGCTGCCTCTTTCCTGTGAGGAGAGAGAGAACGGAGAGAGCCACTGCTCTCGGGTACAGCGCTGGATCCAGATCAGGCTCAGGTAAGTATTAGGGGGGTTGATTGCAGAAGGTTTTTTACCTTTATGCAGAGAATGCATTAAAGCGTAAGAAAAACACATTTCCTCTGTGTGATCTATGCACATTGCAAGGATTATAACAAGCTCTGTTGCAGATTCCTACCTTTTGTTATTCTGAATAAATCACTGTATGTTGCCCTCTGCCTCTGTGATTGGGTCTAATGGGAGTGGTTTCATAATTATCTATCAGGTGTGCACCTGCAAAGCACTAATGAGGAAATCTTTTGGGCCTTGATCCTTTTAGATGTGTTGCTACAGAAAGTATCGAACTAAAAATGAAATCTGATTTGTATCTTAGGCAGGTTTCTGGGAAAATTGGTGCGCTAATAACACAAGCAGGAAATTATGTTTCTGGGGGGAGTTCTGTACACACTCTATTAGCTGGATTCAGAAAGCTTTACGCCGGCGTATCAGTAGATACGCCGACGTAACTCTGAATCTACGCCGTCCTAAATTTAAGCGTATTCTGGAAACCAGATACGCTTAAATTAGGCTAAGATACGAGCGGCGTAAGTCTCCTACGCCGGCGTATCTTAGGGTGCAATATTTACGCTGGCCGATAGGTGGCGCTTCAGTTGAGTTTGGCGTAGAATATAGAAAATGACTAGATACGCCGATTCAGAAACGTACGTGACCAGGCGCATTTTTTTTTACGTCGTTTACATATGGCTTTTTCCGGCGTAAAGTTAGTCAAACAAATAGCTGCCCTAGTCAATGTTAAGTATGGCCGTCGTTCCCGCGTCGAAATTTGAAAATTTTACGTTGTTTGCGCAAGTCGTCCGTGAATGGGGCTGGACGTAATTTACGTTCACGTCGAAACCAATACGTCCTTGCGGCGTACTTTGGAGCAATGCACACTGGGATATGTACACGGAAGGCGCATGCGCCGTTCGTAAAAAACGTCAATCACGTCGGGTCACCACCCATTTACATAAAACACGCCCCCTCATCCTCATTTGAATTAGGCGCGCTTACACCGGCCCCATTTACGCTACGCCGCCGTAACTTAGGAGGCAAGTGCTTTGTGAATACAGCACTTGCCTCTCTGACTTACGGCGGCGTAGCGTAAATATGATACGCTACGCCACGCCACCGTAAAAATGCGCGCATCTACCTGAATCCAGCTATATGTTCAGAACAACTCCAGGTTGCATTCTCAGAAAATGACAGTGGCTGCAGATCGAAAAGGAAAGGTAATGTTTATTAACATTCAATTACAATATGACTTGTGTCGCAATTGTATACGCTATATTTTTTTCTTTATTTGTTATTTCTTTTTCCCCACAAAGGTGGAGTTACCCTTTAAGGTAAAAAACAAAGTCTTTAGAACCACTTCAATAGAAACGTTTGATTCTTTTTAAAAGCATCCTTTGTGCCAGGGGTTATGTGTGTCTTTGAGACTCTGACTTGTTGCACAATACATAAGGCATATTTTAGGGTTCAAGGGCATATGTGTGCAGAGAGCACATTGAGCAGGCTCAGGCTCTTCTAAACCATTCTGTTTTAATCTAATTTTGCAGACCTGGGTATGCCCACCAGTGACCGCAGTGCACTACAGGCCACAGAATTCCTCTGCTCAGTTAACCACAGTTCTTTCACAATCCTAGCATCTCCCTCATTGTGATTCATCCATCCCTATATAATATAAGCAGAAGACTGATACAACTATTCACTGTTGCAGCATAGCAACTTGTTGCTATACAATGGGCTGTGAGAATATAATATAAAGGAAGCTTTTAGTCAGTTATGGTATCACCATATAATAATACATTTATTTTCTTTTATTGCTATGTTAAAGGGGGTTATTTACTTACATAACAGTAGACATATTTGTTTACTACACGTGCAGATATAACAACGTTGTGCATAGTAAAACTGGGCAGTTATTTCAGTCCCATAAAAACAAAGATATTTTTGTAGCAGCTACTCTTACCATAGCAGTCTTTGGCTTCTAGAAAGAGAAGATACGGGGGGTAAAATAAGTATTGAACATGTCACCATTTTTCTAGGTAAATATATTTCTAAAGATGCTATCGACCTACAATTTTTACCACATGTCAGTAACAATCCATGCAATCCATACACACAAAGAAACCAAAACAAATAAATTCAGAGATTAAGTTATGCGTAATAAAAATGAATTTTTGCTTGCACATGATTTATTATTTTTTTCCTTTGGAGCCTGTGAAGCATGGCACCAGCTGGTGCCATGCAGGTCTCCTTCAGATCTGTCAGTATATCTGTGTACCCGTACATCTCCTACGGGTAGACAGATACACTGACAGAAATAAATCAATGACCTACAGCGCTGTGGTAGTTCATTGAAAACTACAAGCTGACAACCACAAAGGATATCAGGGCTTGCAGTTTATTCCCACACAGAACTGTGTGAATGAATGACATGGCCATGTTGGACGGAGCCCTGCATGGCCACGCTGATTTTAAAAAGTGACCGCTATTACGAAAAACTTCTCCCCATACTGCTGCCACAGGGAGAGAGGGCAGCGGGCAGCAGCTGCAGCATTGGGAACATGTTATATATTCCACCCTTAAAATGGGTGGAACATGTAACATGTTCCCAAAAGTGAACTTATCCTTTGGGACAAAGGGTCATTTAAAAAAAAATTAACTATTCCATTACTAATACTTTCAGCCTGATAGCAGTATGTGATGTACAGCACCGACAACGTAGTGCATATAGTGCAAGGGTTAGCTTTATGTATCCAACATCACAACTTACATAGAACAACGGTCAGGAATATATAACATAGTGCTCTTTACATTGTTAGTCAGTAAGAGGAAGAATGGCAGTGCAGTGGAACCTTGGATTGCGAGTAACGCGGTTAACGAGCATTTCTCAATACGAGGACTGTATTTAAAAAAATCGTGACTCGGGTTGCGAGTGTTGTCTCGCAAAACGAGCACGATTCAGGCCAAAGCGGTGTGCAGTACCACTTTTGGCCTGAGGTGGGGGGGGGCGCCGGAGCCAAACGTAGCTTTAGGCTTATGTCTTTATTATAAACATTTTAAAGTGGTTCTAAATGCTAAAAAAATAAAATAATTTAAAGCAATATTAAAGCCTTGTTTTATTTTTATTTTTTAAATGAACAAACATGTTATACTTACCTGCTCTGTGTAATGACTTTACACAGAGCAGCCTGGATCCTCCTCTTCTCGGGTCTCACGCTGGCGCTCCTGGCTCCTCCCTCCTGCTGGGTGCCCCCAGAGCAAGCAGCTTGCTCTGGGGCACCCAAGCAGGTGCGCTCCTGACCAGGGGCTCTGTGTGTCTATTCACACATGGAGTCGCTGCTTGGCCCCACCCCCTCTATCTCCTGATTGACTGACTGATTGTGAGTCCCTGTAGAGGTAGGGCTTTCATGGACATCGCTGGATCGAGAGGGGGCTCAGGTAAGTATGGGGGGGGCTGCTTTTTTTGCATGAAGGTAGAAAAACCTTGTGCCTTTACAAACACTTTAAAACGTTCTACTGGGGGTGGGCACGATGCACAAAGTCTGGCTCAGGAGCATGCCCACACTTTAAATTCAAAATAAATATGTTTATTTTAGTACATAGTATGCATTATTTTGTTAAAATTTTAACTTTTACTGTCCTTTGCATACCAGTGCATAGGCAATGACAGTTTTTAGTCTTGGGCTGAAATTTCACTGACTAAGTGTTGCCAGGCCACTGCTCCTTACCTATACTTTACCTGATGCTGCCTCAGGCTGGGTTCACACTGGTCCGACAAACGGTCCTACATTGGGAGCCTCATGTAGCATGATGTGTGAAAATCAATGTTTCCCTATGAGAGCTGTCTTAACTGGTCCTACACAAGTCGGTCCGACTTTGAAAATGCTCCCTGTACTACTTTTGGTCCTACATTGATCCTACTTCAACCCATTGAATATCATTGAAGTCGGACCAAAGTAGTATCCTGTTCATGAAAGTAGGATGGATGTAGGACCAATGTAGGATAAATGTAGGACCAATGTAGCAGAGCAAAGTAGGATGAAAGTAGTGTAGTAGTGTGAACCCAGCCTCACTAGGGTGTAATGACACAGTGGGGTTGATTTATTAAACCTGGAGAGTGCAAAATCTGGTGCAGCTCTGCATAGAAACCAATCAGCTTCCATTTTTTTTTTTTGTCAAAGCTTAATTGAACAAGCTGAAGTTAGAAGCCAATTGGCTACCATACACAGCACACTCTAGCTTTAGTAAATCAACCCCAGTGAGCTCTGCCTACATAGTGATATGTGTGGAGTTACTGAAGCAGGATCCTGAATTACAGCAGTAGGCATCTGATTACAGCAAAGGACAGCAGAACCTATGACAGCGGGATCATCCCAGGACCCTGACATTTCCCCCAAAAAAGTTCAGGACAGTCCTGCAGAATCTGGGACTGTTGGAAGGTCTGCAAGAAGAAGCTGAAAAAATCTGGAGATGATCACTGAGTTGCAAAAATTCATAATTAAAAGTGCAGCGGCTCTACCAACAAACAATGATGTTTACGGGCAGTAGGTGTTAAAGTGGGGGTTCACCCCAAAAATGTTTTACATTGAGCCGAGTTGTGATAATGAGATTATGCTGACCTTTTACATTTTATTGCCGTACATACCGTTTTATCTATATTTTCACCGCGGCTTCCGGGTATGTAATCTGCGGGACTGGGCATTGCTAATTGATTGACATGCTTCCGACCGGCGCATACAGCGCGTCACGAGTTGCCGAAAGAAGCTGAATGTCAGTGTGCAGGCGCCGTATAGAGCCGACTCGCAGTCCGGCTTCTTTCGGCAACTCGTGACTCGCTGTATGCGCCAGTCAGAAGCATGTCAATCAATTAGCAACGCCCAGTCCCGCAGGTTAAATACCCGGAAGCCGCGGTGAAAATATGGATAAAACAGTATGTACGGCAATAAAATTAAAAAGGTCAGCATAATCTCATTATCACAACTCGGCTCAATGTAATGTTAGAAAAAATGTTTTGGGTGAACCCCCGCTTTAAGTAGAAACCAACGGAATGTTGTTCCATCTATAGCAGGCTGGTTGTACTGAAGTCGATCTATTGATTAGCTTCAGTACAACCAGACTGTCAGGGTTTTTTTCATACAATCACTATAGCCAGCAGCAGTGAGCATTGCATTCTGATGGAGGGGAAACGTCTCACTGGCAGAATACAATAGCACAGCGGGAAGGATTCCTCCATCAACACAGTCAGTGATTAATGGGGGAATCAAGTAATTTTTCTTTCCTTCAATCCATGGTTGAGGCTAGGTTCACACTGGGCTGCGGGAGTGAAGCTGTGCGAGTTCAGTCCCAATTTCGGCCGCGATTATAGAGACATCTTTGCAGGTTTCTGCACAGATGTCAATGTAAATCGTGGGCCGAAATTGCAAAAGATAGTACAGAAACTAATTTTTTTAATCGGTGCAGCGCCGCAGATGCGGCGTCGCACCGATTAGGACGGTGCCATTGCCGGCAATTTTCGGCAAATACTGCCGTTTTGACATGCGATTTGACATGCCAAATCGCATTTCAAAACGCACCAGTGTGAACCATTGCTGAAGGAAAGAAAATTGCATAATGTATGGCCAGCATTAGGTAGAGCTTCAACAATTGGAGCAATGGTGATCATAGTATAATTGACAAGAGACTCTGACAACCAGTACACCTCTTTATTGGACCTACCTGTTTGTTTTATCAAACACACACAGATTAAAGAAATTAAGTGTTAATCACACACTAAAATTACCAAATATTAATCTAAAATCACTGGAAACAAGAAAGGAATGTTTACCTATAGAAGAAGAAACTATGTGATCTAGTGAAGACGCTAAATGCTATTAAAACAGATTAATTAAATTGTGACAAGTATAAAAAAAAATGCAAAATTACAGTATTTTTTAAAGAATAAGAGGTTACAGCTTCCTAATATACTGTAATATAAATTACTTTAGAAACCAATTAAGGAAGAACTTTTCAGCAGACTGGCATAAAATATCTCTAATTTGTTAGTTTTTGTAAAAGTGCGCGATCTTAACTAGACAGGATAGACGCTGACTAGCCCAGTTAATTACTGAGCATATGCAAAACTCTTGCAGCTGCTGCCCTACTTTCCTAAATGGAAATTCAAGCCAAAATCGACCACATCCAAGTAACAACCAAACCATAATTAGTTCCCTAGTAAATATACAGTAGAACCTCGGATTACGAGTAGCGCGGTTTACAAGCGTTTCGCAATACAAGCATTTTTTTTTTTAATCCTGACTCAACTTGCGAGCGCTGTCTCGCAAGACGAGCAGGATTCAAGCTGCTGGGGTGTGCAGTACCACATTTGGCCAGAGGTGCAGGGGCACCAGTGATGCTTGGATACACTCAGAGAAACTTGGAGACACTCAGAGAAACTCTGAGATGCTCGGACACACTCGGAGTCACTTGGTTCTCCGAGCATCTCCGAGTGGTTCCGAGTGTCTCCAGTGCCAGCGAACCTCTGGCCACATGCGGTACTGCATAGACAAGCAGTGGCTGTGGAACAAATTATCTGAGTTTCCATTATTTCCTGTGGGGAAACTCGCTTTGATATATGAGTGCTTTGGATTACAAGCATTCTTCTGGAATGAATTATGCTCGTAATCCAAGGTATTATTGTGCTTATCGTTGGCAAGGCTATATCCCTTTCATCCACCCTAAACCAAGCTGTCTTGGGAAAAAATGTAACTGCTACCAATATAAACACATGGTGACCTTCTCTTAGATCAGGGGTCTCAAACTCAAATTACCTGAGGGCCACAGGACAAGTTTTCACATTCAACGGGGGCTGCATGCAAACTTTCCTTTACCTCAGCTTTGGTGTCAGTGGATGCACTATTAACCCCCAGCATTGGTGTCAGGGGATGCACTAATAACCCCCAGCACTGGTGTCAGTGGATGCACTATTAACCCCCAGCATTGGTGTCAGGGGATGCACTATTAACCCCCAGCACTGGTGTCAGCGGATGCACTATTAACCCCCCAGCCTTGGTGTCAGCAGATGCACTATTAACCCCCAGCACTGGTGTCAGCGGATGCACTATTACCCCCAGCATTGGTATCAGCGGACGCACTATTAACCCCCAGCATTGGTGTCAGCAGATGCACTATTAACCCCCAGCATTGGTATCAGCGGACGCACTATTAACCCCCAGCATTGGTGTCAGTGGATGCACTATTAACCCCCAGCATTGGTGTCAGCAGACGCACTATTAACCCCCAGTATTGGTGTTAGTGGAAGCACTATTAATACCCAGCATTACCCCCACACTCCACTTCACAAATACCTCCCTTACACTCCACAAAAAACAAACCCCCCCCCACACTCCACAAATACCCCCTCTATACAAATTTCAACCCCAGTCACTCAACTAAGGACTTTGCTCTGTGTGATGACTCACTTACCTCTCCTCCTGGCAATCAGCAGGTGGCCTGATCATCTGGCTCCCGAGTACTCTCCTTCTGTCAGGTCCTGACTTCATCACAGGCCTAGTGGCAGGGCACCCCGAGAACGCTACAATTTTCCGCCCTGAGGTGGCAGCAGGACCCTGTATTCGGGGCCGGTGTTCTGTCAAGAAGTGTCCGCTATCGTATAGCGCCTGGGACGAACTGCGCATATGCCGTACGTAATAGCACAACAGCTGATTTTACGATCTGTTGTATCGGCGAGATGGCACCTGCGCATAATAGCTGACTGAAGAAATGTTTTAGTCAGATTGTGCCTGCCGCTGCATGTAGGTGAGGTGTGGGGCAGAATTTAACATGAGGGGGGTGGATGCTTTCAATGATGGGCAGTGCTGCAAAGATGGGGGCGTAATTTTTAACGATGCCCAAACAAATCTGCTAAACACATATTTATATCTGTTATTCTTCCTGGAAGGTCTATTTAGCTAGCTAAACGTTTCAAATTCTGCCCCCCATCTTTGCAGCAGTGGCCATCCTTGAAAACATCTGCCCCCTTCAGGTTAGATCAGCATGTTAAAGCATGTTAAATTCCGCCCCTCACCTACATGAACGTGCCTCGGCACAATGGGACTGAAAAATGTCTTCAGTCGGCTGTTGTGCGCAGGCGCCGTCTTGCCGACACAACAGCTGATCATAAAATCAGCTGTTGTGGTATTATGTACGGCGCATGCGCAGTTTGTCCCGGGCACTATTCGATAGAACTAGGTTGGTGCCCCATGGGAAGATTAAATAGCTTCCTTTACCTTACTGCAGTCCTGGTTTCATGTCCTCATTGTTCGTTTTTGCTTTGAAGTAGCTGTAATTCTGCTGTGATCTCCACACTTCCTGCTTGTCTGGCTCCTTATGAAAAAACTCATGCGTGGGCGTGGCTTGACGCACGATGTGAATGGCCGCATAGCGTGTGAGCTCCTCTCTCCCCGCAGCTTCCACAACCAGACACTGACCCCGCTCTGGAAATAATTCTGCAAACCGCTCAGTAATAGTAGACAGTTAGCGCTCGGTGTACCCGCATAGCCTGTTCCCTTTGCTCGCTCTGCTTCTCACGCTCCCCCCGCAGTCTCTACAGTCAGTCAGTCAGACCCCGCTCTGATCCGCCTTTGATCTAGCCCGGGTATAGACTCGCACTGCTCAGTGAGCACTCGGTTCACCAGTCAACGGCAGCAGCACAGGCTCTCCCCCTATTCCATAGGCTTTCCTTAGTAGCCTAGCAGTCTCTTCATTGCCACAGCTGTCTTCTAATTCTCGAAAGTTATACTCCAACCGGCCGATCCTCCGACCCCGCCTGGAGTAAAATATGGGTAAAATCAATCTACCACCACCTGCTTTACCTGTCACTCGCTCCTCTTCGGTCCCACGATCCCAGATCATCCCTGACCTATTTAGGTCCCGCTCAGCAGCACGTAACACAGGCAACTCAGACACCCCAGGCATGGCAAGCATTTCAGGAATCTCAGACATCCCAGGCACTTCAGATGGCACAGATATCTCCAAGATGACGCCGGATGATCTTGAGCAGGAACATGAGGACGGTGAGGACTCGCAAGCACCTCTGGAGGACACGGTGAGACATTGCACCTCCGCTGACCATTTACTAACCTATGCTGATATGGCAGTTTTTGTGGATGATATTAAGCATACTTTAGCCTCTGCTATCACAGAGCTGAAAACTGATATGCTGGTACTGAATGAAATGGCTCACACTGCTGAACGTCTAGGTAAAAAAAGAGACACTGCAATTTCCAGATTAGAGTCGGTTTCGAATGCACACACTGCACAATTAATTGCCGTAAACCGTCACCTAGAAGATTTGGAAAATAGGGGGAGGAGACATAACATCAGGGTGAGGGGGGTACCCGAATCAGTCATACCTGAGCAAATTGTCCCCACCTTGTCCTCTATTTTCAATAATTTATTGCAGAAACCAGCGGATACTTTGATTGATTTTGACAGAGCCCATCGGGCACTCCGCCCACGTCCGAGCGAACTAGCACCACCCAGGGACATTATTTGCTGTATTCCGAATTATAAGCTTAAAGAGGACATTCTGGCACATGCCCGTCAAAATGAGTCGATTATTTTTTGTGACCAAAAGATCTCCTTATACCAAGATCTCTCCCCTATTACCTTAGGTATAGAACATAATCTCACTTATCGATGGAAGTTCCCTTTTGCTCTCTCCGTCACTCTGGAAGGAGTTCCACATACTCTTAAGACCCCGGATGACTTACCGTCATTTTGTGAAGCTCTCCACTTACCGTTGGTGGAGTTACCTGATTGGTATAGGGAATTTAGGTTCCTTGCGGACCACCCTAGCCCTAGCCTTAGTCCACTAGCTTCACACCAACCAACTTTGACTAAGCAAATACCGAAGAAGGGGAAACATCAAAAACAACAGGGTGTGGACCCCGAAAGATCTTCCCAGATGACCAGGAATACGAGGGCTAGAGAATACACTTGAATAAGGAAAAGGGGAAAGAAAAGATAAAGAGAAGAAAGAGAAAGACAATTTTTTTTTTTTTTTTGGCAACCGCCACCTTTGTTGTTTTTTTATGTATATGTGTGTGTATGTATATGTACATATACATATGTATACAAATTGGCAATTGAATAAATGTGGCTCTCTGTATGGACCATCCCCATCTACTGCGTATGGAATGAAGGTTTGCTGCAGTTATATTGGATGGGGTTTGTTTGCTTTTTTTTTTTTTGTTCTTTTTTTTTTTTTGGTTGTTTAACGGGTGGCGGAGTTATTCCTATGGATTTATGTATGTTGCTATTTTTATATGGGTCAGTGTTTGTTTGTTTTTTTGGGTACGTTTTGCCCTTTCTTATTATAATATGCTTCTTGTAGGCTGCGGGTGGGAGTAGTTGTTTTTCTGTTATTTTGATCTAAAAATAAATTTTGTTATTGACCATTTCACGGGTTTCTCCCACGTACCCTATTCTGTGTCTACCCCGGGTGTTCCACTGAGCTTTTTTCCTTCTGCCCGCGTACCCCTGGCTAGACACAATTTTTCCGGAGCCCCTCTGCAGCGGCAGAGGAGTGCTAGATCGTTTTTTTTGTTTATATCTAGCCTGTTTATTCAGGAGACTTTTTTTTTATTTTTTTTTATTTTTGGTTTTTGTTTGTGTGTTGTTGGACTAAAATGGCTTATTCCTCGCTAGGAAGACACCCTACCCTGATTTCTCATAACTTAAGGGGTCTCAACGTTCCAGAGAAGAGGGTAACCCTCTTAAGAGAACTGAAAAAGGTTCAACCTGCTTTTGTGTTTATTCAAGAGACCCATTTTAAATCCTCGTCTGTACCTAGATTATTTGACAGACACTTCCCAGAGGTGTACCATGCACCAAACCCTGAATATAAGTCCAAGGGTGTGTCTATTTTGTTGCACAAACATGCAAACTTTAAAGTGTTCCAGCAATACACGGACCCCAAGGGACGTTATCTATTCCTTAAGGGAATGTGGCATAGTAGAGAGGTCACATTGGCAAATGTGTATTTTCCAAACTCAGGCCATCTTGCATTCTGTCGTCATTTTATAGACGAATTAAAGGGCTTTGCTACTGGCTGTATTATCCTGGGTGGGGACTTTAATATTCCTCTGTCACCTTTACAGGATACCTCCAATGGTAGGTCTAGTATCTCATACTCCATTATACAGAAAATTAAATCCCAGCTGAATTCTTTGGGCTTGGTGGACGTTTGGCGCTTGGTATATCCGATGGGCAGAGATTTTACGTATTATTCTCCTTTGCATAAAAAGCATTCTCGTATTGATTATGTATTTATCTCACAGCGCGACCTACCTTTGCTCCAGGCTGCCAATATAGGCATACAATCAGTTTCGGATCATTGTCCGGTATCGATCACCCTTTCACAATCAGACAGGCCCCTGAGACCATGCAGCTGGCGGCTGAACTCTACATTACTGACTGACCCCTCCACCTGCCAACAAGTTCTAGAGGTGCTTAAACAATATTTTCAGCTTAATGATACAGAGGATATGTAAACCCCTGACGATTTGGGAGGCCCACAAGTGTGTCCTACGTGGCGAACTGATCCGTCTGGGCTCCTTTAAGAAAAAAGAAGCTGAGAAAGTTACCTTGGCATTGGCAAAGAAAATAGCGTTGTTAGAAAGCCAACATAAACAGTCACATATGGAGGCCATCTTAACGGAACTTTACAAGACGCGGGAAAAACTTAACTCCCTACTTAATCTTAAAGCAAAACGTATTCTCTATTTCAAGAAAGGCTTCTATTATGAACATGGGGATAAATGTGGCAAATTTCTGGCAAAAGCCCTTAAAACAATTTCTCATGCTCATTCTATTCTTTCTATCAAAACTTCTAATGGCCAACTTATACAAAAAACGGACCAGATTGCATCACAGTTTCACGCTTTTTATTCCAAGCTTTATAACCTTCCTTTGGCACATAAACCCCCGGAGCTTCAGGGAAATAGAGAATCCATTTTGCGGGAATATATCATGAAGAGTGGTATGCCCAGCTTATCGTCCTCTGAGAGTGAATCTTTGGAATCACCGATTTCAGAGGAAGAACTCCTTGCGGCAATAAAGACTTTAAAACTGGGCAAGAGTCCAGGCCCGGATGGGTTTACGGCCCATTACTATAAAACTTTTATAGATATCTTGAAAGCTCCCTTACTTCGGGCACTTGAATACTTGCGAACGTCACCATTGGCTTCGAGCTCTTTTACGACGGCTTACGTAACCTTGATCCCCAAACCAGCTAAGGACCCCACCGAGTGTACAAGCTATAGGCCAATCTCATTGCTGAATTTGGATCTAAAAATACTGGCGAAATTATTGGCTTCCAGATTGACATCTTTTCTACCAAGACTCATAGGACCAGAACAAGTGGGGTTTATGCTGGGGAGGGAAGCCCGGGACAATGTCATAAAAGCTCTTAATCTGGTGCATAATGCACACTCCCGGGGAATCGAGGGCCTTCTCCTGTCTACTGACGCGGAGAAGGCCTTCGACCGTGTTGCGTGGGACTATTTGTTTGCTACTTGCAGACATATAGGGTTGGGACCACATATGATGGCGTGGATATCTGCCCTATATCATAAACCACGGGCACAGCTTAAAATTAACGGCTCTCTTTCAGAACCAGTGGATATCAATAATGGCACAAGGCAGGGATGCCCTCTCTCGCCCCTTCTATTTATCTTATCTTTAGAACCTTTTATTCGCTCAGTTAACACAAATTCTGATGTACAAGGCTTCCAGATAGGCCAACATGACTTTAAAATAGCAGCATACGCGGATGACCTTTTATTTTTTTTAACACAACCTCATATATCAATTCCGAATCTCACTAAAGCCTTTAAAATTTTTAGCTATATCTCAAATATGAAAATTAATTATTCAAAGTCAGAAGCTCTGAATCTTACATTGCCATCTAACTCCCTAGAGAGGGTACGTGCTTTGTGTTCATTTAAGTGGGTAACGTCATCTATCACTTATTTAGGAATCAAACTCGCGGCCAACTTTGGGGCTATCTATAATATTAACTTCATCCCTTTGCTAAACAAAATCGAAGCAGATCTTAAAGGCTGGACATCTAGACCCTTTTCTTGGTTTGGTAGAGCGGCCATCTTGAAGATGGCAGTTCTACCCAGAATTCTATATTATTTTCACACTTTACCCATCCCACTTCCAGGTCCTTTTTTCAAACGTCTTCAGGCAATTTTACGCATTTTTATCTGGAAGGGACAAAAACCCAGGATAAGATTTGACACGCTTATAAAACCTAAGGAGGAGGGGGGTATGGGCGTGCCCGATTTTAAACTTTACCATATTGGGATACATTTAGCCAGAATCTTGGACTGGAACTGTCACAGGGAACATAAGGATTGGGTCGCACTAGAGGAATCATTCTCTCCACTCCACCTTAGATTCCTTCCTTGGATTCCATGGCGGAAATTACCGCAGAGTTTGCAGCAGCACCCTTTGCTGGGGACCACGCTTAAGGTGTTTCACGCGATGACGGATCATCATAAATTGTCCTCATCCCCCGGCCCGCTTACTCCTATTACATGCAACCCAGACTTTATGCCCGGGATGAATTTGCATTACCATGCACCTACAGACCAATTGACGCCCCTTTTAATGACACACTGTGTAGAGGCTAATACCCTAAAATCTTTTGACTCTCTAAAACGAGAATTTAACACCCAGAGCCCTCTTTCATTTTGGACATACCGCCAGCTGCATAATTATATACAGGTTTCCCAGACTAAAAAACATTTTTTTAGACCATTGACTCCCTTTGAACAAGTGTGCATGGCTGGAGCACCGGTTTTCAGATCCACTTCTCTCATGTACTCTTGGCTTCAACACGATAGGGGGGGGGATAGAGTCTGGAATACGAGCACAGTGGGAAAAGGCGATTAAAATAAGCTTTACTGATAAGCAATGGAAACGGGCCAGTATCTTTGCTCATAAGTGTTCTATTGGTACGAGATTGCAGGAAATGTCTTATAAGCTTTTAACACAATGGTATGCCACTCCGGATAAAATCAAAAAATGGTATCCGTTGACCTCAGATTTATGCTGGAGATGTGAACAAGCCAAGGGGACCATAGTCCATATTTGGTGGGAGTGTCCTCGTCTGAGACCCTTTTGGGATAAGATATGTGAATTGATCAAAGTCATTACAGGTACCACAATCTCTCTTACACCTGCATGTTGCCTACTTCATATCGCGGATTGCTCTATGCAGCATTATAAAAAATCATTGACGCGACATTTGCTGAATGCAGCGAAAGTCTTGATTCCCAGGCACTGGAAATCGAAGGACATTCCTTCTATCCCGGAATGGCTTAGTTCCATAGGGAACATTTACCAAATGGAGGAAACAGTAGCCATGGCCAGGGAATCATCGAATAAATTCAATCAGATATGGTCACCTTGGGTGGCATTTAGGCATTCTGATCAGTACTCACAACTAGATTTGGGATAGATTGATGTTCTGGCTTTGATCTTCTCTCTTTCAAGCACCTTGATATGTTGAGATTCTAGATAGTTTATCTATTACAGTGCTTTTTTTTGGGTGCGTGTCGGTGCCTATATTTGAGATACTCTTTTATTGTTTATTGTTCTCAGTGCCTTCCTCAGAGGAATGGAGTATTTTGTCCAAAACAAACACATTTTTTTATTATTATTTTTTCTTTCCTCCCTCCGTTTTTTTTTTTTTTTTTTTTTTTTCCCTAGTTATAGCTAGTATTGGGTAATATCCTAGATTGTGATGTTTCCCTCTGCTTTCTTTTGATATAAAAGTTGCTCATTTTTTTTTGAGTATGTATTGATCTGTTCTGATTATGTGTTAATGTGCGGTACTCATATACAATGGCTGTATTTTGCATTTTGATTTATCTTTTTCTTTTTTGTACTTTATATGTTTATTTGTTTTTTTCTTTTCTTTACATAAAACAGCATATGGAAAGGCACAGGGCAAATACTCTGCCAAAAACAAACATGAATACAATCCTCTTGACAAAAAAAATACATACATATTCGCTCTGGACCCTCCCATAAACTCCCTCACTAAATCTTCCCACTCTAACCCTTTTCTTAGTCATCACTCTCTCTCACAGAGAGACAAGTGATGCATCTGCCCTTTCCCAGCTCCCCCCCTCAAAAGACGAGAGAAAAAAAAAAAAAAAGAGAAAAAAAAGAAAAAAAGATAAAAGAGGGGGAGAGAGAAGGGGAGCCCCATCCTCTCCCTCCCTTAAACCACAATTCATAACAGGAAAGTCGGTTTATCCTTCATATTATATTTTACATTATAATTCCCTGCGCGTATCCGATTCTTCATTTATCAGGTTCAGTCATTAATCTTTTCCCCTCATCTGAATTTTTAAACAAATTCCAGCTCTTCCACGTTTCTTTGTATAGTTTATTTTTACCCTTAGCTGAGAGAACTAGGTCTTCCATAGCTTCTATATCTCTAACTCTATTTATCCACTCTAAAACTGTTGGTGACGTAGTATCCCTCCACCGTAAGGGTATACCTGCTTTAGCTGCATTCACCAAATGGCACAGTACTGAGTTCCGATAAGTCTGAACTGGAATCTCAGATAGGTGAAGTAGGAAAAAAGCGGGATCATTGGGTATTTTTAACTCAGAAATTTTTTGCAAGATTCTCATAATTGACAACCAATAAACTCTTATTTTTTTACAAAACCAAAATATATGAATCAATGTCCCGCTTTCTTCTCCACATCTCCAACATCTGTCAGAATTTTCATTGCAGAATTTTTTGAGTCGTACTGGAGTATGGTACCACTGCATCAAGATTTTATAGTTTAATTCTTGAATTCGTGTACAGATTGAAGAGTTTAGAGTCAAAAAGATAATCTGTTTACGTTGTAATGCAGAGAAGGTCCTATCTAGGTCCTTCTCCCATTTGTTAAGGCCTGGTATCTCCTGATCCTCCCTAAATTTATTTAATAGTCCATACATTTTAGAGATCCCTCGGGCTAGTGGTTCTAAATCATTACAGTACGACTCAAAGATTGTTAACTGACGATGAAAATTACTTCCCGGGCCTAATGATCTAAAAAAATTACTTAATTGCAACGCCTGCCAGATATTGACTTCAAAAGGGCCTCCTATTTGTATTAATGTTTTAATCGATGGCCAGTTTTCTGATATAATAAAATGTGAGGCCTGATATACTCCTTTCTCTATTAATAACCGGAAAGATCCTCTTTCATTACCCGGACTAAAACTTGGGTTCCCCAATATGGGAAACAAAGGTGATCGCACTGTAGAAAAGTTCCCGTTTTGGCATATACGTGCAGTAATTTTTAGTGTTGTGCCAATTATAGGGTGATTTTTAAGAGGAGCCGGTAATACTGTATAGCACCAAGGTGCTCTACCTAAAGGAACTGTGCTCAGCTGTTGTTCTATGTCAACCCACCTCTTAGATCTAACATGTTTACACCAGTCCACTAATCTAGATAGATGTACTGCATAATAATACTTAAATATATCTGGGACCCCCATTCCACCAAGATTCTTAGGCATAGTCAACAGATCTCTTTTAATCCTAGGACGTTTCCCGGCCCAGATAAAATTCATAAATAAGCTACGTATCTGACGCAAAAAAGTCACTGGAATCTTAATTGGTAGCGCCTGAAGTAAATACAAAATTTTCGGAAGAACGGACATTTTGATTATACTAATGCGGCCAAACCAAGAATGGGAACCAAGTCGCCATTTGTCAAGTAGGGCTCGTAATAGATTATACATTGGTAAAAAATTCATTTTAAAAATGTCCTTTTCTTTTGATGGAATATTTGTGCCCAAGTATCTAAGCATTGGACTCCATTTAAAACAAAAATTCGCCCGAATGGAATCCCGGGAAAGAGGGGATAGTGACATGCTCATGGCCTCTGATTTAGTCTGATTTATTTTTAAATTAGAGAGAGTGCCATATTTCTCAATCTCACTCAGCAAAGTAGGGAGAGAAATATGAGGCTCGGTTACTGAAAAAAGCATATCATCCGCATAAGCAGAAACCTTGTGGATTCCTTCCCCAACCCTAATACCCCGTATATCCGGATTCAGGCGAATTCTGTTCAGCAATGGTTCCAAAGAGAGAACGAAGAGAAGGGGTGAGAGGGGGCAGCCCTGGCGAGTACCATTCGAGATGCTGAAGGGTTCAGAAAGGACCCCATTTGCCTTTACAACCGCTTGAGGGTTTGTATAAACACTTTTAATCCAGCTAATCATTCGTTCTCCCATTCCTATTTGTTTCAGCACCTCAAATAAGAACCGCCAGTCTACCCTATCAAATGCCTTCTCCGCGTCTGTATTTAAAAATACACACGGTATTTTTTTATCATTTACCTGATTAATCAAATTAAGAACTTTTGTTGTATTATCTCTACCTTCTCTCGTGGGGACGAACCCTACTTGGTCTAAATCTATTATTTGGGGGATCCATGATTGTATTCTGGTTGCTAATATTTTCGTAAATATTTTTAAATCTGTGTTCAGTAACGAGATGGGTCTGTAACCTCCACAATCCGCCGGGTCCTTCCCCTCTTTTGGAATTAACGTAATATGTGCTCTCAGGGTATCCATAGGGAATGTGGAAGTCAGACCCACCGCATTAAAGACTTTTGTCATTTGTTTACTTAGCAACTCAGAAAATTCTCTGTAGTAACTTATAGTAAAGCCATCCGGACCAGGAGATTTTCCAGATTTGAATGATTTTAATACTTCAGTCACTTCTTTTACCGTAATAGGAGTGTCCAGACTATAACGGGCTGGTGAGGGTAATCTCGTCATACCTGTCGAGGTTAGATATTCTGCTATCCTGGACTGAGGGGAAGTAGCGTGAGGCAAGTTATACAGAGTAGCATAATACTTCCCGAATGTCTGGGCAATATCTTTAGGTATCTGTTTTAAATGTCCCTCTTTATCTTTTATTTGTGATATATAAGTTGACCTATTCTTTTCTTTAATTTTCCCTGCTAACAATCTGCCACATTTATCTCCTATTTCATAATCTATTTGTTTCCCTCGTTGGATTAGGGCTTTTGCTTTAAACCGTAAGATCTCCGACAGTTGTCTTCTCAGATGTCCCAGCTCCCTACCTACTGATGCTGTCTGTATCTTTTTATGCTGTGTTTCTAAGGTCTGGATCTCATCTAATAATTCTTTGGTCTGTTTTTCCCTTTTCTTTTTCAAAATTGCTCCATGTTTGATTAAAATTCCTCTGATCACGGCCTTGTGTGCCTCCCAAATCATACCTGGGTCACTCTCAGGAATGTCGTTTATCTGAAAATATGCTATCATTTCTTTAGATACATCGTCCCTTACTTCAGGATTTTGAAGAAGGCTTTCATTCAATCGCCAGCATCCCTTACGTTGAGTGGCCAGGTTAGACAGGGAGAGACACAACGAAACCGGAGCATGGTCCGACCATGTTATATTTCCGATTATGATTTCTGTAACGTCTGAAATTAAATAGTGTGGAATCAAAAACATGTCAATACGCGAGTACACTTGATGTGGGTTGGAAAAAAAAGTATAATCTCGTTCTTTTGTATGTAAAGTCCTCCAGGCATCTACCACTTGCATTTCATGCATTTTTTGTAGTATACTTCTTCGGACCCGACAGGGGACAGCTGAAGTTCCTGAGGAGGTGTCGATTCTAGGATCTAGGGGGATGTTGAAGTCCCCTCCCAGAATCAATCTCCCCTCTATAAAATCCCTTAATTCTGAAAGAATTTTTTTAACAAACTGGTCCTGCTGTTTATTTGGTACATAGATTGTTGCTAATGTTACCTTAATGTTTCCAATGCTTCCTTTAAGGAAAAGAAATCTCCCATTAGGGTCTACCCGTTTGTCCACTAAGCACCATGGCACTCGATTAGATATTAATATTGAGACCCCCTTAGATTTAGCCTGTTGGTTTGGAGCATGATACACACAAGGGAAAAATCTATTTTGAAGAAGAGGGAGTCTACCTGCCTTAAAGTGTGTTTCCTGAACATAGGCTACATCTGTCCCGGATCGCCTCAAATCGTTCAACAACATTTTCCTTTTCTCTGGGACATTAAGACCCTTAACATTCAAGGAGGTAATCTTCACCTCTTCCATTTTTCAGACAACACTGACAACAACAACAAGAGAAAAAAAAAAAGAAAAAAATACAAAAATAAAATAAAAGGTGGGGGGAGAGCACCCCTCCCAAACCTACCTATACGCCCCTTCCTAACCCCTTCTAATCCCTCCCTCCCTTCTAGGCCCAATCGGGCGCGCACCCAAAACTGAGCCACCTGACTGTGACTTCAGTGGGTAAAACCTAATTGGGGGTTTTGGCACAAGATGACAGGGGGGCTCAGACCTAACCTCTTATCCACCCCGGCTCTGAGTTTACTACAATTACCATCTGTAGTCAATCTTCTAAACGTATATATCCACTTCTATTTCTCTTCCCTTAACCCTTGCTTCTTCCCTCTAACCGCCCCTTAAACAACATATAAATGGTCCTTAACGGACATTTTTTCACAAATAGAGGGATTGGGAAGGGACATATAAATCCAACTTTTATTTAAATGGAAAAAAAAAATCAAAAAATCCCTCCTGAAAAAAAAAGTTGGGACATTTTTTTTTTTTTTAAACAAGAAAAGGGGGGGGGGGCAGAAACCTCCAAGATAATATCCAGTTATCCTTCACCTAAATTCATCACCATATACTATTCCCTCACTTTCTTTTCCAATTTCTTCCCTTTCCCTTCCCCCCTTTTCTCTTCCCTCTCATTGCCCCTTAAACAACATATAAATAGTCCTTAACAGCCATTTTTTCACAAATAGAGGGATTGGGAAGGGACATATAAATCCAACTTTTATTTAAATGAAAAAATCAAAAAATCCCTCCTGAAAAAAAAAAAGTTGGGACATTTATTTTTTTTTTTAAACAAGAAAAGGGGGGGGGGCAGAAACCTCCAAGATAATATGCAGTTATCCTTCACCTAAATTCATCACCATATACTGTTCCCTCACTTTCTTTTCCCATTTCTTCCCTTTCCCTTCCCCCCTTTTCTCTTCCCTCTCATTGCCCCTTAAACAACATATAAATAGTCCTTAAACAGACATTTTTTCACAAATAGAGGGATTGGGAAGGGACATATAAATCCAACTTTTATTTAAATGAAAAAAAAAAAAAAAAAATCCCTCCTGAAAAAAAAAGTTGGGACATTTTTTTTTTTTTTAAAAACAAGAAAAAGGGGGGGGGCAGAAACCTCCAAGATAATATCCAGTTATCCTTCACCTAAATTCATCACCATATACTGTTCCCTCACTTTCTTTTCCCATTTCTTCCCTTTCCCTTCCCCCCTTTTCTCTTCCCTCTCATTGCCCCTTAAACAACATATAAATAGTCCTTAACAGCCATTTTTTCACAAATAGAGGGATTAGGAAGGGACATATAAATCCAACTTTTATTTAAGTGAAAAAAAAAAAAAAATCGAAAAATCCCTCCTGGAAAAAAAGTTGGAAATGTTTTTTTTTTTTTTTTTCCGTTTGTTTCCAAAAAAGAAAAAGAAAAGGGGGGGCAGAAACCTCCAGGATAATATCCAGTTATCCTTCACCTAAATTCATCACCATATACTATTCCTTCACTTTCTTTTCCCATTTCTTCCCTTTCCCTTCCCCCTTTTTTCTCTTCCCTTAACCCTTCCTTCTTCCCTCTTACTGCCCCTTAAACAACATATAAATGGTCCTTAACGGACATTTTTTTTTCACAAATAGAGGGATTGGGAAGGGACATATAAATCCAACTTTTATTTAAATGATTTAAAAAAAAAAAATCGGAAAATCCCTCCTGAAAAAAAGTTGGGACATGTTTTCTTTTTTTCTATTTTCTTCTTTTTTTTTTCAAAAAAAGAAAAAGAAAAGGGGGGGCAGAAACCTCCAAGATAATATCCAGTTATCCTTCACCTAAATTCATCACCATATACTGTTCCCTCACTTTCTTTTCCCATTTCTTCCCTTTCCCTTCCCCCCTTTTCTCTTCCCTCTCATTGCCCCTTAAACAACATATAAATAGTCCTTAACGGACACTTTTTCACAAATAGAGGGATTGGGAAGGGACATATAAATCCAACTTTTATTTAAATGAAAAAAAAAAAAAAAAAAAAAATCGAAAAATCCCTCCTGAAAAAAAGTTGGGACATGTTTTTTTTTTATTTTATTTTATTTTTTTTTTCTCTTCCCTTTTGTTTCCAAAAAAGAAAAAGAAAAAGAAAAAGAAAAGGGGGGGCAGAAACCTCCAGGATAATATCCAGTTATCCTTCACCTAAATTCATCACCATATACTGTTCCTTCACTTTCTTTTCCCATTTCTTCCCTTTCCCTTCCCCCTTTTTTCTCTTCCCTTAACCCTTCCTTCTTCCCTCTTACTGCCCCTTAAACAACATATAAATGGTCCTTAACGGACATTTTTTTTTCACAAATAGAGGGATTGGGAAGGGACATATAAATCCAACTTTTATTTAAATGATTTAAAAAAAAAAAAAAAAAAAAATCGGAAAATCCCTCCTGAAAAAAAGTTGGGACATAAAAAAAAAAAAAAATTATATCAGGGGTATTCTTCATATTTTCTATCTCACTTCAGATGGACCCAGGTATCTCCCCCCTTCTTTTTTCTGGGTTGGCGTTTTTTTTATCTATAACCACATTTTTTATTCGTTTAGAAAAATTAGGAATAAATTGTAGCCAGTCTGGCACTTCCACAGAATCTACTTCCAAAAATTTAAACAATTCTGGTAAGTCTGTGCGTTGTTTAAGAAGGAAGGATTGCTGATTTTTCTTAATTGTTAAAGAAAGCGGGTATCCCCAGCGGTACGTCCCACCACATTTTTTAATGATATCTAATAGGGGGCGTAGTATTGCTCTCCGCTGAAGGGTATTCCGTGAGAGATCAGGCATAATTTTTATTTGAGACCCCTCGTATCTTATCTCCCCCGCCTCCCACGATGCCCGGCTAATAGCCTCTTTATCTGAATATCGGTGGAAACAGCAAATCACATCCCTAGGCCTATCTGCATTTACTGAGCGTGGACCCAGTGATCTGTGAACTCGTTCGAATTCAAATGTTTGGGATGGGGGAGTAACAATTAATTGAAGACAAATTGAATAAATAGTCTCTTGCAGTTTCTCTCTTTCAATTGTTTCTGGGATCCCCCTGAACCTCAAATTTCTGCGACGGCTACGGTCCTCAATTTCTTCCAGCTTTAACTGTATGTCATTACACGTCGGTGGATATTGTGTTTGTGTCTGCTCTAAATGTGTAAACCGATTTTCTAGGACACTCAACCGGCTCTCATTAATTTCTAATTTATCCGAAAGTGTTTTTATGTCTCCTCGTACTGCTTCCAAATCTCTCCGATGTGTCTCCTCAACTCTGGTGACCAAAGCTTCCATATCTTCCTCCACTCTAGAGACAAATTGCTCCATATCAGCACGTGTTGGCAATGTTTGTAAATCTGCCCTGGTTGGGAGAGCCAAAAGCAAAGTCCTGATATCAATCTCCTCATCTCCATGTTTCTGCTGTATTATATCTGGGCTCGGATTTACAATTGAGCTTAGACTAGAACTAGGGGAAACACAATCTTCTCCCCCCTCCATTAACCCACTGAATACTGTTGATGTCAATATATTTCTGTCCTGTGCTTTTACTACAGTATCTGCAGTTTCAATGATCTCAGGCAATATCTCTATGGGTTTGGGGGTCTCTTGTGATAAATCAGTATGTTGCAGTGTCTTTCCCTGTTTGCCAAGCCCCACCACCTCGTACCTCTCCTGTATCATGCACAGAGTATCGTACCGCCCACAGCGCTCCTCCGGCTCCCCGGATCTCACAGGCTCTGATGACACTGAAGATCCCTGCCCGCACCTGCGCTCCTGCACGACGACGGCAGCAGCAGTGGCGGTGGCGGTGTCCTCTGTTGCAGAAGTTGCAGCGGCAGCGGCGGCTGCTGCGACTGCGCGGGTCAAAGGAAAAAACCTTCGGATCTCTGGCTGTTCCACGCCTCTCTGCACTCTGACACTGCGGGGTCCAGTCTCCCTCCTCCTCATTTCAGGAGTCCAGCAAAGGTAACAGTAACGGTAAACAAAGCACTATAAGCCGTCACACATCCACTTCATTGAGTCCTATTAAAGTCCTGTTGATGGTTATGGCTTTTGTTTTTTAACTGTGACCGGTATGTAGAGTATGAAAGATATGCGAGTTGTACGAGGTATGCACTGCAGAACACACTGAATATGCAGGGTATGCACAGTATACAATGAATGCAATGAATGCTTCTGCACAAACCCTCCATCCACCAGCCAGCCAGCAAGTCTCTCATCAGTCTTCTCATCAATCAGTCAGTATCATCAACTTCTCCAGTTTGCCAGGTGGTTTAGGGAGAGGTCTGAGCGTGTGTTACTCTACTCCTTCATCTTGCAACCACACCCCCCCTTTGAGCTATTTTTTTTCTTAATAAAAAAATTTTCTTAATAAAAAAAAACTTTAATGTAAAAAAAAAAAAAAAAAACTCATGCGAGCTTCTCACTGTGGTCCATGATCAAGAAGGTGTGATTACTGTGTGTCTAAAACTCCTCAGAACCAATCAGATTCATTTTAAAAACAAACACTGCCCTGTGTTTGTTTGTTTTTGTTCTGTGTGTCTCTGTACACAGAAACATGAAACTAGTTTAAAAACGAAACTAAACTGCAGGCACATTATATGATTGATTTTTATGTATTTTTAATCATTTTTAAAAGGAATCAGTTAACTATTATGTCTCTATACCCTGTTAACAGTCATTTCAGCAAAACATTTTTTTTTCTTTACTGCTCCTTTAATACTGTATGTACAGCCCCCAGCAAAGAAAGGTATAAACCTTTTAATACTGTACATTAAAGTGGTAGTAACCTCCTACTAAAAGTGCACTGCTTAGAAGATAGTCTAGAGAGCAGCTGCCGTTGATGTCACTGGCGCATGCGTCCTGAAGGAACGGCATACTCATTCCGTTCCTTTACAGCTCTGTCCCGCGAGTGTAACTCCTGTGCACATGCACAGTAGTGACTTCATCGTAGCTCAGCCATTCAAAAGGGCGCACCTCACAAGCCCAGAAGGAAGACCAGGTGAATATGGAAGCAGGGCCGTTCCTGGGCGGGTGCATGGGGTGCAGTTTGCCCAGGCGCCACAGAGGTGGGGGCGCTGAAGCGCCAGCGTGCTCCCCTCCCTCTTACTCCTCTCCTTGTCCGTAGGCGGCTCTCTCCGCCGGTCACCGCAGCCGACGCAGCCACTGTGTTTCCTGCCAATGTCCATCTCCCCGACTCCTCCTGTCAGAGGAGGAGAGCGTAACACCCAAAGATCAGAGCGAATGTCACTGTGTGCAGAGAGACCAGCAGGCAGCCGCGCAGTGATGTGGGGGGGGGGGCGGTCCGTGCCTGACGTGTTCCAGTTCTCCTCTTTGTGTCCAACTCCTGGCTGTGCTGCCCAAGCCTGACATGCTCTTTTCTCCACCCAGACGGCGCGGCTGCACACTGTCCTGTCCTCTCCAGCCGCCGCCTGGGTGTTTTCAGTTAGCCTAATGGCGGGGGTGGTTTGTCCAAGGGGGGTGTCTGTACTAATTGAGGGGGGGTGGTTTGTCGAGGGGGTTCTGTACTAATGGAGGGGGGTGGTTTGTCGGGGGGTGGTTTGTCGGGGGTGTCTGTACTAATGGAGGGGGGTGGTTTGTACTAATGATGGAGGGGGTGGTTTTCCTGGGGGGGAAGGTCTGCACTAATGGAGGGGGGTGGTTTGTTCTGGGGGGGGTCTGTACTATTGGAGGGGGGGTTTGTCCAGGGGGGGTGTCTGTACTAATGGAGGGGGTGGTTTGTCCAAGAAGGTGTCTGTACTAATTGAGGAGGGGTGGTTTGTCAAGGGGGTCTGTACTAATGGAGACGGGTGGCTTGTCCAGTGGGGGTGTCTGTACTAATGGAGGAGGAGTGGTTTGTCGAGGAGGGTCTGTACTAATGATGGAGGGGGTGGTTTTCCTAGGGGGGTCTGCACTAATGGAGGGGGGTGGTTTGTGGGGGGTCTGTACTAATGGAGGGGGGTTGGTTAGTCCTGGGGGGTCTGTACTAATAAAGGGGGGTGGTTTGTCCTGGGGGTCTGTACTAATGGAGGGGGTGATTTGTCTGGGGGGGTCTGTACTAATGGAGGGGTCGGTTTGTTCTGGGGGGTCTGAAATAATGTGGGGGGTGATTTTTTCTGGGGGTCTGTACTAATGGAGAGGGAGTGGTTTGTTGAGGGGGGTTTGTACTAATGATGGAGGGGGGGGTTGTTTTCCTGGGGGGTCTGCACTAATGGAGGGGGGTGGTTTGTGGGGGGTCTGTACTAATGGAGGGGGTGGTTTGTCCTGGGGGGGTCTGTACTAATGGAGGGGGGCTTTGTTCTGGGGGGGTCTGTACGAAAGGAGGGGGGTTTGTTCTGGGGGGTCTGTACTAATGGAGGGGGGCTTTGTTCTTGGGGGGGGCTGTACTAAAGGAGGGGGGGTTTGTTCTGGTGGTATCTGTACTAATGAAGGGGGGTGGTTTGTCCGGGGGGCTGTACTAATGGAGGGGGGCTTTGTTCTGGGGGGTCTGTACTAACGGAGGGGGGTGGTTTGTTCTGGGGGGTCTGTACTAAAGAAGGGGGGGTGATTTGTCTGGGGGGCTGTACTAATGGAGGGGGGTGGTTTGTCCTGGGGGAGTGTGTACTAATGGAGGGGGGTAGTTGGTTCTGGGGGGTCTATACTAATGGAGGGGGGTGGTTTATTCTGGGGGTCTGCACTAATGGAGGGGGGTTGGTTAGTCCTGGGGGGTCTGTACTAATAAAGGGGGGTGGTTTGTCCTGGGGGGTCTGTACTAATGGAGGGGGTGATTTGTCTGGGGGGTCTGTACTAATGGAGGGGTCGGTTTGTTCTGGGGGGTCTGAAATAATGTGGGGGGTGATTTGTTCTGGGGGTCTGTACTAATGGAGAGGGAGTGGTTTGTTGAGGGGGGTTTGTACTAATGATGGAGGGGGGGTTGTTTTCCTGTGGGGTCTGCACTAATGGAGGGGGGTGGTTTGTGGGGGGTCTGTACTAATGGAGGGGGTGGTTTGTCCTGGGGGGGTCTGTACTAATGGAGGGGGGCTTTGTTCTGGGGGGGTCTGTACGAAAGGAGGGGGGTTTGTTCTGGGGGGTCTGTACTAATGGAGGGGGGCTTTGTTCTTGGGGGGGTCTGTACTAAAGGAGGGGGGTTTGTTCTGGGGGTGTCTGTACTAATGAAGGGGGGTGGTTTGTCCGGGGGGCTGTACTAATGGAGGGGGGCTTTGTTCTGGGGGGTCTGTACTAATGGAGGGGGGTGGTTTGTTCTGGGGGGGTCTGTACTAAAGAAGGGGGGTGATTTGTCTGGGGGGCTGTACTAATGGAGGGGGTGGTTTGTCCTGGGGGAGTGTGTACTAATGGAGGGGGGTGGTTTGTTCTGGGGGGTCTATACTAATGGAGGGGGGTGGTTTGTTCTGGGGGTCTGCACTAATGGAGGGGTGGTGGTTTGTCCTGGTGGTCTGTACTAATGGAGGTTTTTTTTTCTGGGGGGTCTGTACTAATGGAGGGGGGTGGTTTGTTCTGGGGGGTCTGAAATAATGTGAGGGTGATTTGTTCTGGGGGTCTGTACTAATGGAGAGGGGGTGGTTTGTCCTGAGGGGGGTCTATACTGATAGAGGGGGTGGTTTGTCCTGGGGGGGGTCTGTATTGAGGGAGGGGTTTATACTTAGTGGGAAGTCTGCACTGAAGGAGGAGGGTCTATACTTAGTGGAGGGTGTCTGTACTGAGGAGCGACTATAGTTGGTGGAGGGGGGTGACACCTTGTGAATTGTGGGACATGTAGTCCCGAGGACTGGCAGCCCCACTGTAACACGGCATGCTCAGCTGAACGGGAGAGAGAGAGCCAGGAGCCCGGGAAAGCTTTCAGAGAAGTGCACCCAGGACTCCAGTGGGCGAAGACAGTGCTGAGAGAACACCATCAGAGAGAGAACCCTGCCACCAGAAGGAAAGCCACACTGCCTGGCGCCATCCCTGGCAGGGAAAGAAATGGAGTCATTGCCAGAATACAGATCTAGGCTCTACCCTGCGGAATCACCAAGTGCAATTCAGAGTGAGCCGACTCCTGATCAGAGGAACCGTTGTTGCTGTATCGCTGGGTCAGGTGAGAGGGCTGATCAGCCATTATCTACTAACATCCATAGGAACTGCAGTCTCTGATTATTCCCTGTATCGCAGTCTCTGACCATCTCTTGTAACATAGAGGAAAGAGTAACCGCTCAGATGAACCAAAGAGCCTTCTCACTGGATCCAAACCATGGGTGCCGACAATGCAATGACAATGCAAAAATATAGAGGAAAACCTGGACAGCTGCACTCCAAAAAACTTTCCTTTTGGGGGGGCGTGGCTACCGCGCGGCTGTATGGACGTGTGAACACGCAGCTCCGTCCAAGGGAACCTGCAACCTAGCTACAGCGGCGGTTTTTCCGCCCATCACTTGCCCCATTCTCACCGGGGGGTCCGGAGACACGGGAGGCATGACCCGCAAACGAAAAGAGGGGTCCCAGCCCCGGAAATTAGAGGAGTTTTATCCTCCCAAAGGCCGCGGCCTGAAACAAGATGGCGCCGGCGCCGGACTGAGGAACGCATCTCCTACCTCTCCCTGCAGCTCCCGTTCATCAGCCTCGAGCCAGGAGATGCATCCAGGAACCACACATCAGTCCCCAGGAGGATCGACCACGGTGGATAGGAGCCCTGCCAAATCCAAACCTCGCCTGGAGGCGAATTGCAGTGAGGTGAGCGGGGGGGCTGAGGCCCTGGAGGACACGAGGGAGCTGATTGACCCCTTCACTGCCTTCCCCACCTCAGGGAAGGCAGTGTCTGACACAACTTTAAAAGACATGCTTGTCTCCCTCAGGAGCTCCATGCATGCTGACATGCTTCAGTGTATGAGAAACTTTAAAGCAGATGTAGGTGAGCTGGGGGAAAGAATCACCCATGTGGAAGAAAAAATGGGAGAGTTTGCATCATCCCATAACTCATTGATTGATGCCCACTCTGAACATGATACTGAAATAGCCTGGCTGAGGGCAAAGGTCGCTGACCTCGAGGACAGGTCAAGGCGCAACAATGTTAAGCTAAGGGGGGTTCCTGAAACAGTGCTCCCCACCCAACTACAGAAATTTGCCAAAGACCTGCTCCAGCAGATCCTCCCTGATGTCTCAGAGTCGGAGCTACAGATTGACAGAATTCACAGGCTGCCCAAACCAGGTTTTTTGCCTGAAAATGTACCCCGAGACGTCCTGATGAGAATACACTTTTACCAAGTTAAAGAGCAGTTAATGATCTCATTCAGGAAAGTTCAACAACTTCCGGAACAGTTTGCCGGGCTCCAGCTGTTTGCAGACTTATCGCAATTCACTATGCAGAAGCGACGGTCATTGGTGACGATTACCAAAGCCCTGCGTAATCACAACGTTCCCTACAGATGGGGTTTTCCAGTGAAGCTTACTGTCACCCTTGATGGGAAAGACACAACCATCGCAAGTCTGGAGGAGGGTCTTGCATTGCTCCGGTCCCTAGATATCCTCCCAGCTCAGGCACCTACAGGTCCCATGCCACCTGCCAAAATTGATCAGCGCTACCAATGGCAAACAGTGTCCAGAAGGAAAGGCGGCAAGAAGCGTACTGCGTGATCCCTTCCCTCTACAGAATGAAGTGGCTCATTACTCACTTTGAGGTTCCCACTCCATCCGGAGTATTCAGTTGGATTCGTTCCCTTTGATCCCCCTTGATTATGGGTAGATGTTCTGCCCTCTGGTTCTTGCTTTTTCAAGCTTTTTTAGAGAACTCCATGTTGCTTATTTTTGCTTTGACTTTGTCTTTTTTTTTCGTTTTATTTTCCTTCCTTCTGGTCGATGGACCCTGTTCTACACCGGAAAGATCTGTCTGTTTTCCCTACGCTCCCCGCAGTCCTGGGAAGGCTGTCTCTACTCTCCATTGGAAGCTGGCTACACCGCAAGAAGAACTGCTCTCCACAGATGAAACCAAGGTACTATTTCCAATCTCGTTTTCTAGCCCCAAATGGCGATCAAGTTTGTCTCCTTTAATGTGAATGGGCTCAATCACCCCGCCAAACGGGCCTCGGTCTGGAGGGAGGCTCTGGCCCTCCAGGCTGATGTCCTCTGTCTGCAGGAGACCCATTTCTCCACTGTCAACCCGCCCCGTTTCTCACACAAACGTTTCCCGCACATTTTCCTGGCCTCAACCCCAGCTAAGAACAAGGGTGTTTTGGTAGCTATAAAGGACTCGGTGACTTTCAGCTTACAGCAAGTCCTTACAGATCCTGAGGGGAGATATCTGGTTGTGGTGGGTGAAATAAACAACAAACCCTTTACTATTGCGAATGTTTACGCGCCTAACTCCCATCAACTCCGATTTTTGAAAAGGACCTATGCTAAAATTGCCTCGGTGAAAAGAGGGTCCCTGGTGATATGCGGTGATCACAACCTGACAGTTGACTATGCCCTGGACTCCTCCTCCACCTTAGGGAGATCCCCTCCCCAACTCCAGCAACTGTTACACTCGGAGGACGTCTTTGATGTCTGGAGATGCCACCATCCGACAGAACGGGACTATTCTTTCCACTCAGCCAGGCACAATTCCTATTCTAGAATTGACCTCATACTAGTCGATAAGATGCTTCTCCAGGCAGTGTCCTCCTCCGCCATCCACAACATAACATGGTCTGACCACGCCCCAGTCTCTATAACGGTGGCGGAGGGGCACACTCCCAGTACTGCATATATTTGGAGGGCTAATTCAAGAGTGTTTCAAATGCCTACTCATGCTGCCACGATTGCTAAATGTCTGTCGGAATTCTTTGCAAATAATGTGGGGTCTGTTTCTGACACAACTACTTTGTGGTGTGCCCATAAGGCGGTGGTTAGAGGGGTGATCCTTCAGATCTGTGCGAGGGAGAAAAGGCAGAGGACACTAAAAATGAATCAGCTTTTGGATGACATCAAAAAGCTTGAAGCCCAAAACAAATCTAACACGAATACGGCACTAGGAAAGACCCTTTCACAGGGTCGGGCAGAACTCAGGTCCCTTCTTATTGAGCAGTATGATAAACATTTACAACGGCTGAAATTGAATCACTACTCGTCGGGTAATCGTGCAGGAAAATTTTTAGCCCAAAGGCTCCAAGCAGCCCGAACCAAAGCTAAGATCCCCTTTCTGATCCATCCGACTAACAAGCATAAAATTATTAACCCTAAAGACATAGCGAACTCCTTCGCCGACTACTATTCATCCCTGTACAATCTTGGAGATGACCCTGATACTCCACAACCCTCCGATGATAAGATCCAGGCATTTCTAGCCAGTGTCAACCTCCCATCCCTTTCTCAATCACAACTAGAATCCCTAAATGCCCCTATCTCAGAGCTTGAAATTCGAAAGTCTATTAACTCACTCCCTCTAGGTAAATCCCCGGGACCCGACGGTCTTCCGAACGACTATTATAGAACGTTCCAAGACGATCTGGTTCCAGCTCTACAGACCTTATATGCCCAAGCGGTGTCCTCTGCCTCCTTCCCTCCTGAGATGCTCAAGGCGTATGTGGTTACTATCCCAAAACCGGGTAAAGATCCTACCACCCCTGCCAACTTCAGGCCAATCTCCTTATTAAATTCCGATGTAAAGTTATATGCAAAGATAGTGGCTCGTAGAATTTTATCTGTCCTTCCTTTTCTTGTTAAGTCTGACCAATCTGGCTTCACTCCAGGAAGACAGGCGTCGGATGCTACAAGGAGGGTGCTGGGGGTTATGCAGCATGCTAGATCCTGTCGGACGCCTTCTCTGCTACTCTCTTTGGATGCGGAGAAGGCGTTCGACAGGATACATTGGGGATATATGAAAAACACCCTGGGAAAATTTGGGTTCTCGGGGCCTATACTCTCGGCCGTGCTCGCTCTTTACTCCTCCCCGTGCGCCCAGGTGTATACCTCCAATCTACTATCAGACACCTTTTCAATATCAAATGGCACCCGCCAGGGCTGCCCTCTGTCCCCCTCGATCTTCAATCTTCTGATGGAGCCATTGGCGGAAAGGATCAGGTCCCACCCAGGTATCGAAGGATTTCAGATACGCCATAGGTCACACGTTATTAACCTGTTTGCGGATGACATCATCCTTTTTTTAACTTCCCCCCTAGTGTCCCTACGCCATGCTCATGATACCCTACAAGTGTTTAGTGAGATCTCATTCTATAAAGTCAATGTCACCAAGTCAGTTATCCTTGGACTGGGAATCCCCCCCCCCTTTACAATCAAGACTTCAATTAACTTTCCCCTACTCCTGGGCAAAATCCCATATCTCCTATCTAGGCCTAAAGCTGACCCCTGAACCGGCTGACTTGGCCGGTGCCAACTACCCACCCCTAATTGACAAATTAACTAAAGAAGTTTGCAGACTTGCTAATGTAGAACTGTCCTGGTCTGGAAGACTGTCGGCATTTAAAATGCTACTTCTTCCGCAGATACTCTACGTGTTTAGGACTCTCCCCGTCCCTCTGCCAGCCCCATATCTTAAAGCCTTGAACACACTCCTCTCCAGATTCATTTGGCGATCCAGTCGTCCCAGATGCTCTAAGCCCCTACTGACTAAGCACAGGAGGGCCGGAGGTATGGGTCTGGTGGACATTAGGGACTATCACAGAGCGTCCATTTTGACGCAACTTACGACTTGGATGACCCCCCAGGAAGACTCAGTCTAGGGGTCCATCGAACGGGCCCTGGGTCCGTCCTCCAGCCTCGATCTCCTCCTCCTTGCGGATGTTTGGAGACCATTTAGTCTGCTGGACCTCCCGATTACTCTTCGGGCCTCCTTGGTGGCCTGGAGGGCTCTGAGGGAGGTTAAGTTTCCCACTTCTGAGTTAATAGAAGTCCCCATCCCGTTGGAGACACTCTCTCTGGTAATTCCGGATCTCCCCCTATCCAACTGGAGGGCGGGGGGGATAAATGTGGTTCAGGACTTGTTCCTGGGCGACGCTCTTCTCTCCTTCAAATCCCTAGAGGAAAAATTTAGCTTAGGCCCCCCAGATCACTATGCCTATGTTCGCATCTCCCACTTCCTGAACTCAATTGGACCCTATCGTATATTCATGGCTAGGGAGGTGTGGAAGTTTTATCATACCTCCCCAACACCCCGTAAAGGTATTTCATTTTTCTACAACCTTTTCCAAAGCAAGTTGCGCTTTGTTAAGTCCCAACCCTTCAGGAAGTGGGAGTCTGACTTAGGAATAACAATCACGGAAGCTCAATGGACTAAAGCGTTCAGCTCAATCTATTCCTCCTCCAGATGCATCAACCACTGGGAGTTATCCCAGAAAATAGCACTTCGGTGGTACCTCACCCCCTATAGAATTTCTAAATTTGGGAATCACAGTTCCCCACTATGCTGGAGAAATTGTGGTGGGATAGGTAATCTGTTCCATATGTTGTGGTCCTGCAGGCACTTAACTAGTTTTTGGCACTCGATTTTCCAATACATATCCAGGATCACTGGTATTCTAACCCGGCCTAGTCCTAGCTTGGGGATCCTACATGTGGGGATAGAAATCTTCCCTGTGGATTGCAGGGCGGTGGTGACCCATATCCTCTTGGCAGCTAGATCACTGCTCGCACAGCAGTGGAAGGCTGACAGGGCCCCAAACGCCTCAGAGGTTCTCCTTATGACACAGACGCATTATGTTTTCGAGTCTCTTTTGGCCAGAAGGAGAGGGGTGGGACGTACATTTGATGCCCTGTGGAAGATATGGACCACATGGTATATGGCCAAAGACTGAAATTCTCTCTTATGTATTCGATTTAACTCCCGTAAAAGCGGAATCAGACTTTCTTCTTATTACTAACCTACTCCTCCACACCTCAGCCTTCCCTCCCTTCCCTTCCCTTCCCTTCTCTTCTTTTCTCCTCCTATATTTCCCATCTTTTCTTTCTTCTTCTCTTGTCTTATTGCCTATTTTCGGTACCTTCGCTTTTATCGCTCCTATCTCATCTCAATAGAGGACTGATACATTGAAGGTTCTAACAATTTATTTTAAGTGTTTATAGTGGTATCCTTGGATGCATATAATGGATATTTGTTGTATTGTACAGGAGTATAGTGGACAATCTGGGTGCGGTCGCACTGGTGGCGCCGTTCCCTTGATGCCGTATTATGTATGTATCTCTGTTCCCTTGGTACCAAGTATATGTTTGATGAAAAATTTTCAAATAAAAACGAATTTAAAAAAAAAAAAAAAAACTTTCCTTTTATAGTGCGGCTGTCCAGGTTTTCCTCTATATCTCTTGTAACATGTTTGCAGTCTCTGACTGTCTCCTGTACTCTGTCTTCAGTCTCTGACCGTCTCCTATACTACGTCTGCAGTCTCTGCCCGTCTCCTTTACTATGTCTGCAGTCTCTGACCGTCTCCTGTAATATGTCTGCAGTCTCTGACCATCTCCTGTATTATGTCTGGGGCTCTTTCTAACAGACTCTCTAACAGAAGGCCTCTCTGTGTGCATCAGAGAGACTCCCCTCCAGGTCTCATTAGTGTACGCTCTTCCTGTATTTTCTTTATTGTTAAAAGATCATGGGAGGATCCCAGGGTAACGAATACTTCTTAGGGGAGCATCTCTGTGTTTGAGTCGTTGCCATAGAAACATTTGTAAAGGGGAGGGGTTGGTAAGATGACCACGCCCACGCGGGGGCGCCAAAAATATTTCTGCACCCAGGCGTCTGTGACCCTAGGATCGGCCCTGGATGGAAGCCTCTGCAGCGGTGACAGCGCGCCTCTAAAGGGCTTCTTTTCAAGGTAAGTCTTTCTAAATTTGCTAGTATGCAGTGCTAACTAGCACATTATTCCTTTACATGCAGGGAGAGTTTTTTCTTTTTCCTAACTAACTTACTAATTTACTACCACTTCAAGTGAAAAAGGTTGAGGAGGGCAGTATTTTTAATATGAAGCCAAGATCAAAATTATGGGGGCATGACCTCAAACTAGCATAAGAAAAGTTTCAAACAATTATATTCTACCTAAAACACAGCTAATACAGACTTCTAACAAATGTAAAGGGAAGGGAAAAAGAGGCGCCAAGCAGTCTCTGGTGCAGTAAAATGTGTTAAATAATATACCATAAAAACAATATATTATGCACTCACAAATGTCTCATTGGGTACGTATGTAAATAGCATAGAGCAGTGGTTCTTAACCTGGGTTCGATCGAACCCCAGGGGTTCGGTGAGTGAGTCTTGGGGGTTCGGCGGAGGTCACACAGGGCCGCCGGTACAAGGCAGGGGCGGATGGGTGCCATGGGCGATACCATTTCGTATAGGAGGGGGGCGCAGCCGCAAGTGAAGCTCTGCCTCGGCCGCGGCCGCCAGCGGGGCCAGCGGCACTGTACAAATTGTGTGCCGAGTGCACTCCTGCATCTGGGACCGTCACCTCCCGGCTCCCTTTCCTGTCCACTGCAGCCTGTTTACTCCCCCGCACTCCTGAACCCTGCATTCTGAGCGCAATGCACTCCTGATCCCTGCATTCTGAGCGTAATACATTCCTAAACCCTGCTGTCTAAGCATAACGTACTTCTGATTCCTGCATTCTGAGCCCAATGCACTCCTGATCCCTGCATTCTGAGCGTAACGCACTCCTGATCCCTGCATTCTGAGCATAACACACTCCTGAGTGCTGAATTCTGAGCGTAATTGTAACAGAATTACCCGTGACAAACAGAGACTTTGGAAGGATGAGGGGTACTCCTGTACTGGCGTCACCAAGGAGTCTTATGTCTAGGGTCACCTTATGTCTGATAGAGCCATAGGGTGACTGAGAAATTATATCCTAAATTATAGGACAGGGGACACATGTTGGATTGCTTTAACATGGACAGTAATCTACAATATATATTTTAATGTCTGTAAAGAATATTCTGACCCTACCGGTCAATAATGACTCTTTTCAATGATTAGCTCTAGCTAGTGAGTTGTTAAATGAGGCTGGCTCTTGAAAGGCCTTTCATTGTGTGATAACACTGTTTAAAGCCTATTGATGCTCAGGTGTGAATACCTCTCTGTCAGCGACAGACCGTCTGTCTAAAGATGTGGATTGAGGGGAATTCATTGTGTGATGGTGTTTTGTTTGAATTCTGTTAATGAAGGAATGTGTCTTCTCAGGTGCAGGTGAATGACTTATTGTCGGAGATGTAACGCATGGGGGATAATTAACTCCTCTATGTAATTATCTAAAAGAATGTGATTGAAGCTCATCGTGTGATGTATGGGTGGGGTGTGGTTTTGTTCCTGTGATTACTGTAACCTGTAAGACTGAAAGTTACCATTAAAAGTGTTCATACATTTTGAAGCAGAGAATCGAGCGGTCAGTCTCATTTTCTGGGGAATTGATATGGATCGTGCCTGCTGGTTGGTCTGTGTGTCGGATAAGCTGTCGTGGGTTGATGGAAGGTCGTAAACGGTGGTGACCGTTACAGTAATACACTTCTAAACCCTGCTATTTAAGTGTAAAAGCACTCTTGAACCCTGCATTTGGAGCATAACACACTCCTGAGTGCTGAATTCTGAGCGTAATTGTAACAGAATTACCCGTGACAAACAGAGACTTTGGAAGGATGAGGGGTACTCCTGTACCGGCGTCACCAAGGAGTCTTATGTCTAGGGTTACCTTATGTCTGATAGAGCCATAGGGTGACTGAGAAATTATATCCTAAATTATAGGACAGGGGACACATGTTGGATTGTTTTAACATGGACAGTAATCTACAATATATATTTTAATGTCTGTAAAGAATATTCTGACCCTACCGGTCAATAATGACTCTTTTCAATGATTAGCCCTGGCTAGTGAGTTGTTAAATGAGGCTGGCTCTTGAAAGGCCTTTCATTGTGTGATAACACTGTTTAAAGCCTATTGATGCTCAGGTGTGAATACCTCTCTGTCAGAGACAGACCGTCTGTCAAAAGATGTGGATTGAGGGGAATTTATTGTGTGATGGTGTTTTGTTTGAATTCTGTTAATGAAGGAATGTGTCTTCTCAGGTGCAGGTGAATGACTTATTGTCGGAGATGTAACGCCTGGGGGATAATTAACTCTATGTAATTATCTAAAAGAATGTGATTGAAGCTCATCGTGTGATGTATGGGTGGGGTGTGGTTTTGTTCCTGTGATTACTGTAACCTGTTGTACTGTATATAAGACTGAAAGTTACCATTAAAAGTGTTCATACGTTTTGAAGCAGAGAATAGAGCGGTCAGTCTCATTTTCTGGGGAATTGATATGGATCGTGCCTGCTGGTTGGTCTGTGTGTCGGATAAGCTGTCGTGGGTTGATGGAAGGTCGTAAACGGTGGTGACCGTTACAGTAATACACTTCTAAACCCTGCTATTTAAGTGTAAAAGCACTCTTGAACCCTGCATTTGGAGCATAATGCTCTTCTAATCTCTGCATGCTGAGCATAACACACCCCTCATCCCTGCATTCTAAGCACAATGCACTCCTGAACCCTGCATTTTGAGCATAATGCACTCCTGAACCCTGCATTCTGAGCATAATGCACTCTTAAACCCTGCCATCTAAATGTAACGCACTCCTGAACTCTGCATTCTGAGCATAATGCAATCCTAAACCCTGCCATCTAAACGTAACACACTCCTGAACCCTGCATTCTGGACGTAATGCACTTTTAAACCCTGCACGCTCTTGTAATACTCTTGTAATACTTGTTTTATTTTATGTCCACAAACACACTATGGGGGTTATTTATGAAAGTGCAGTCGCTGTAGATCTGACAGGGACATGCAAGGAAAATAAAAAACAGCATTTTAGCTTGCACATGATTGGATGATAAAATCAGCAGAGCTTCCACATTTCTGATCTTCCCCTCAGATCTACAGCGACTGCACTTCCAAGTGCACTTGCTGTGCACTTGTAGTGCAAAGTGGATTTGCCTTCCGTAAATAACCCCTTGTGTTTGCGACCTACGTTTGGGGTTAACAATGTATTATCACCCGCAGTAGACCACAAAGGCAGTGAATTTTGAACACGGTGCAGGAAACACACATGGAATATGCCTTTCTGGCACCGCGTTCTGGTGTGAACCAGCCCTAACAGGTCGCTCACTGTTCCTGGTGATCTTTGATTTCACCAGTGTTGTTCAAGTAGATCTCCATCTCTCTAAGGTTGCCTACCCCTGGGATAGAATTTTTTTTTGACCCTCCAGTAAGTGTAGCGCTGAGTATATATGTTTGTTCTTGTTCCAACAAAAGTAGAAAGGCAGTTAACAGTAAGTTAATTAAACATGTTTAGGATAAACATAGACCTATACTCTAAAACAGGGTTTCTTAACCAGGGTTCCATGGTTTCGAGCAATCTCTCCACTAACTATCACCGTAAAGTGTCTTGAGTTGTAGATATAGTAATTTTCTGTAGGGGTTCCCTGACACAGGAAGGTTAGTTCAAGGGTCCCTTTGTGTTGAAAAGGTTGAGAAAGGCTGCTCTACAAAAAGGTTAAATAAAAAAAAAAGTGGGCCGAATTGGTAAACCACTTGGACTTTTTCTGCCCATCAATCCTCTATGTTCATGTTCTTAGTTTGTCTTACCAAAGCTTACGTGCCATATTAATATTATATACAGTATACAGTATTAATATACACAAAAAGGGAAATATATTTACATGTCTTTGCCTATACCGATTTTAATGGCAAAAAAACATATTAGGAGACGAGTTATGGGCTTGTTGCCCTGATGAACAATAGTAAGCAGATGGTGTGGAAAGCAATCAAAAGTTCTATTTAGCCAACACACATGTTGTAACAACCAATTTATTGTCCAGTGCCAAGCAATAGTTAGAAGCTTGTAATTGCGTTAGAACAGCAAACTTCTGTCTGCACCTTACCTGCAGAACTAAAATACAAATCAGATTTGGTAAATTCTGTAAAGAAATGGAAGTGAGTCAGTGCAGGACAGCTACTATGTCTGCATCAATGGCTCTCGCCAGGCAATGCATTTTACTCAGCAGGCTGTTAAACTATTTTATCGTTTTCATCAAGCTGTCATATAGCTTTGACAAAGAGCAGTTTACTACCTTAAATGTGAGGGTAAATAAACACAATTTTTTGAACCTGTCACTTTGACTGCCTATATATTTAAGCACTGTCAACTGCAAACATTTGATGCATATATAAGCAAGTGTATTTACAGAATGCCTTCACACATGAAGACACAACATTTTACAGCAATAGCTTTAATATTATCTTTTGCATGAAAGCTTTTCACGTCTTTCATAATTGAAAAAACATATTTTCCACTGCACTTATAAGGACAAATAGCTTCTTCTTTAATATGAACCAAAAACAGAGACAAAACTTGGAGATGCCTTCACCAGAACATTTAGCAATTGGATCTAAATGAAAACCTGGGTTTAAAATGGTGTTAAACCCAAAACCAGAAATATAATATATTGCAGCTTACAAATCATTAGATATGGTGGCTGCAATCCTTTTCCTTTTTAGGCTTTTTCCCCCTCTGTTTTCACCTGATGATCTGGACAGTAACACACCTCCTGTATTAGGGTGCCTACCTGATGGATAAAGGAGCACAGCGGCAATGCTAATCTGGGGGAAGGGGAGTATTAGATGCACTAGTAGATTTAGATTTACCAACAAACTGAAGCCAAACTCTAGCTCCACACTGCAGGTACACAAGTTACACCATCAAACCGCTACATTTGCAGGACAGCTTGTTCTGTTCAAAAACAACAGGATTACTGGCTGGACCACCAGATGAAAATAAAGGAGAAATAATGATTAATAGCTATTGGGAAAACTCTGAGGCCCCATACACACGAGAGGATTTATCCGCAGATACGGTCCAGCGGACCGTATCCGCGGATAAATCCTCTCGAGGATTTCAGAGGATTTCTATGCGATGGCGTGTACACACCATCGCATTGAAATCCGCGCTGAAATCCTCTGCCGATGACGTGTCGCGCCGTCGCCACTATTATGACGCGGCGACGGGCGCGACGCTGTCATATAAGGAATTCCACGCATGCGTCAAATCATTACGACGCGTGCGGGGAATCCCTTTAGACGGATGGATCCGGTAAGTCTGTACAGACGAGCGGATCCATCCGTTGGAATGGATTCCAGCAGATGGATTTGTTGTGCATGTCAGCAAATATCCATCTGCTGGAAATCCATCCCAGGGGAGATTTCTCTGCGGATAAATATCCGTTGGCGTGTACACACCATAGGATCTATCCGCAGAAACCCATTTGATGGGATTTATCTGCGGATAGATTCTATGGTGTGTATGGGGCCTCAGAATATACTAAATCGTTGGTAACACCCTACAAACTATCAAAAATATTCCCATCCTTATCTCCCCTTTGTTAGAGATGTAATGACAAAGTTGATACTCTATATCAGTGATGGCGAACCTTGGCACCCCAGATGTTTTGGAACTACATTTCCCATGATGCTCATGCACTCTGCAGTGTAGTTGAGCATCATGGGAAATGTAGTTCCAAAACATCTGGGGTGCCAAGGTTCGCCATCACTGCTCTATATCATACCCTTTGGAATTTCAAAACTTTATATAGAAGTTGAATTTCTTCCTTCATTGCGTCCCGTACAGTAAATCTAATTTCACTTACTCCCGCTATGGCTCTCTTAGGAATAAATTTGGACTTCTATCATCTAAATTACAGAATAGTAGCCAATATTTGTATAACCGCAAGGCTTACAATAACAAAGTTATTGAGATCTACTAATGCTCCTAACCTTTCTGGTGTAATTTTAATATTGAATAAAGAAGCTCATTATGAGTTAATGTTAGCCTACAACAACTACTATACCACGGCTAGATTTACTAAATCTTGGCAAGCTCGGATTCTCCACACTAGAGCTTCAAAATACAGTAATGGCCGAAATTGTTTGCACCCCAGAAATTGTTTTGCTATACACATGTGTATTCCCTTTGTGTGTCACACAAAACTACAAAAATGGGCTGGTCAACATGCTTGGCACCCTTTCAAAATTGTGGATAAATAAGTTTGTTTCAAGCATGTGATGCTCCTTTAAATTCATCTGGGGCAGGTAACAGGTGTGGGCAATATAAAAATCACACCTGAAAGCAGATAAAAAGGAGAGAAGTTCACTTAGTCTTTGCATTGTGTGTCTGTGTGTGCCACACTAAGCATGGACAACAGAAAGAGGAGAAGAGAACTGTCTGAGGACTTGAGAACCAAAATTGTGGAAAAATATCAACAATCTCAAGGTTACAAGTCCATCTCCAGAGATCTAGATTTGCCTTTGTCCACAGTGCACAACATTATCAAGAAGTTTGCAACCCATGGCACTGTAGCTAATCTCTATGGGCATGGACGGAAGAGAAAAATGTATGAAAGGTTGCAACGCAGGATAGTCCGGATGGTGGATAAGCAACCCAAACAAGTTCCAAAGAAATTCAAGCTGTCCTGCAGGCTCAGGGAGCATCAATGTCAGTGCGAACTATCCGTCAACATTTAAATGAAATGAAATGCTATGGCAGGAGAGCCAGGAGGACCCCACGGCTGACACAGAGACATAAAAAAGCAAGACTACAGTTTGACAAAATGTACTTGAGTAAGTCAAAATCCTTCTGGGAAAACATCTTGTGGACAGATGAGACCAAGATCATGCATCATTCTATTGTTTACCAAAAATGGGATGAGGCCTACAAAGAAAAGAACACAGTACCTACAGTAAAATATGGTGGAGGTTTAATGATGTTTTGGGGTTGTTTTGATGCCTCTAACACTGGGTGCCTTCAATGTGTGCAAGGCATCATGAAATCTGAGGATTACCAAAGGATTTTGGGTCGCACTGTAGAGCCCAGTGTCAAAAAGCTGGGTTTGCATCCGAGATCTTGGGTCTTCCAGCAGGACAATGACCCCAAACATACATCAAAAAGCACCCATAAATGGATGGCAACAAAGCGCTGGAGAGTTCTAAAGTGGCCAGCAAAGAGTCCAGATCTAAATCCCATTGAACACCTGTGGAGAGATCTTAAAATTGCTGTTGGGAAAAGGCGCTCTTCCAATAAGAGAGACCTGGAGCATTTTGCAAAGGAAGAGTGGTCCAAAATTCCGGGTGAGAGGTGCAAGAAGCGTATTAATGGTTATAGGAAGAGACTGATTTCAGTTATTTTTTCCAAAGGGTGTGCAAATATTAAGTTAAGGGTGCCAAGAATTTTGACCAGCCCATTTTTGGAGTTTTGTGTGACATTATGTCCAATTTGCTTTTTTTCCTCCCTTTTTGGGTTTGTTCGAATACACACAAAGGGAATACACATGTGTATAGCAAAACATGTGTTACTGCAATACTTTTCTGTGAGAAATACTTGATTTTCTGGAAAAATTTCAGGGGTGCCAACAATTTTGGCCATGATTGGATCTTAAAGACTTACAGTTATTTATAAAGTGTATATTACTCACAAAACAGAGTTTTCTATATAATTCTATCACCTTGCCCAAGTTTTGGTCGCCATGATGTTTATATTTGACCTTTGGAATGTCCTTTTTAGTGTTTACCTTTCTTGAAATATCTCAATAAAATATCTTTTAGGGGAAAAAGCCAGAATAAAAAAAACTATGCAGCCATCACAATTGGCAATATAATAAATGTTTGCTTTTGGGTTTAATACTGCTTTAAATAAATATGTAGGCTGCCCTTGCTGACCTTGTTTGAAAATTGCTATTTGTCTGGTTGTTTCTAGCTTTTGTACTTTCTCAGTCACGTGTGCAGCAAGTGAAGTCATAACAAGGTTAGAACACCTTATTTGCACTCCTGCTCCAAATCAGTAACCTAAAAAGTATTGTAGCTTTGGAAGCATAGTAAGGCAACTCGCACTTTAAGGCCCCGTACACACGACCGAACATGTCTGCTGAAACTGGTCCGCGGACCAGTTTCAGCAGACATGTTCAGTCGTGTGTAGGCCCGAGCGGACAGGATTCCAGCATACATTTGCCCGCCGGGCCTTTTTCCAGCGGGCAAATATTTCCCAACTTGTTTTAAAACAGCCCGCTGGAATCCTGTCCGCTCGGACATGTTCGGTCGTCTGTACAGACCTACCGTACATGTCCGAGCGCCCGCCATCCCTCGCATGCGTCGAATGACTTCGACGCATGTGTGGAAGCATTGAACTGGCAGGGCCGCCCACGTCGCCGGGTCATCGTCGCGGCGACGGCGCGGCCACGCCCTGTGTATTGTTTACGCGCGGATTTCTGTATGATGGTGAGTACAGCCACCATACAGAAATCCCCAGGCAGACATGTACGGTGAAAACGGTCCGGCGGACCGGTTTCATCGTACATGTTTGCTCGTCTGTACGAGGCATAAGAGAGGTCCATAATGTCAGCCTGTATGTAACTCTCAAATTTTCCTTTTAAATAAAGTTTTTGGGAACCTACAAAACTGCACCGTCCTTAGTTGACTTCTAGAGTCCAGGTAGCAGGTGAGATGTTTCAATTAGGAATGAGGAAATTCCCACATAAATATGAAATGGATCAGGACAGGTCTTAATTTTCTAAGGTTTTTTTTTTTTTTACTTTTTAAAACTTAGAACTTTTTAAAACTTGGAACTTTTAAAAACTTGGAGCTATCTTTGTAAATCATGTATTATATGAATTGTTTTTGTTGTTGAAAATTATAATCATAGTTCTGTACTGCAGTGGTCAAAACTGTTGATTTTCTTTGCTGGGAGCCTTGGTTTTAGCCCCACTAAGGCACTCTCTACAGTTTAAAAAAAAAAAAGATTTTGACAATCTTCTCATTCAGGCAAAGAATCATCCCCTGGCCCACGCACACACATGCATACCCACCTATGGCATGCTTTCCACCTCTCCAATGCTCCATCAGAGCCTTCTGTAAATACTTAGACCTTTCAGGTGCAGAGGAACACAAGAACTCCTCCCAGAATGCAGCGCTCAGCAGCCATTGACCTGACCTTTGTCACCTGATGAGGAAGAGAGAGAATTTAACCCTGCATATGCTCCAACACCATCTCACATGGAGTTTACACAGGGTTAATACTTACCGGCTGTAACAGAAGAACGTAGTGGCAGGGGGGGCATGAGGAAGGTGTATTAGCAGGTGAGGGTTTCTCTTAGAAGATAACTTCGAGTTCACAATGTGACACAGGCTTCCAATACATTCGTGCATGTTTCATTCTTGTGCTTCCATTTTCTCAAAAACTCCAAACCACACTGATTGTATAACTGGCTGACCATCACACAGCCCTTTTTGCATGTGTGCTAATAGCTCAAACCTGTGTATAGTATATATGCCAAAAGGGAGAGCTATGTAGTTAAGCTATGCCAGGAAGTACTTAAGGACATAGCATAGATACACAGAACAGGCATAGAAAAGATGAAAATTATATATAATTTTGAAATGTGTGGTCAAAAGATAATTAAAAAAAATTAAAACAATCCATAAATGAGGTCACAACAGTAATTAATATAATGTATAAACACGCTATTAAATATACACATCTATGCAAGCTTACACAGAACCTTTGCTATTACCAATTACTACAAAGACATAATTGTACCATTCATGCTGTACTAAACATGCATGCACATGCATCCATTAGCATAGAAAAGCAACCAGTTTACGTAGTCTAGTCACAACCATACTGTACATGCATACAGCATTAGTGGGCAGGATCTGCAAAAATGTCTACTATGTTATAAAACACCTACCGCACACAGTACCTCCTGTACATTGCAAAAGTGACATTCCATTGTACCTGACCCTAAACAAGACTGTTGTGCTCCCCTACTGAAATATTAAAGTGTTACTAAACCCGGGACCCTGCATTCACTATATCTGGTCTCCCACAGTACACAGAAAATGGAAATGCAATAGTTTTAGTAAATAAAAATCTGCTAAATACCTTTTCTCATTAGCAGCATATAGAAGTCTTGTGACTTCTATCAGTGTCCAGTCAAGCACTGATTAAAACTTGTAGGAGGAGTTTTAATTCTCCTCTGACTGTGCTATGAGGCTACATGACTAATGGCAATCTCTGGACAGTGCTGATTGCCCTGTGCTGATTACAGGCACCATACCAAAAAGAAAAACAAACTCTATAGCAATACACACCAAACCGAGCATGTGCAGAGTGCTTCCAAGAATATCAGGAGATGGATTGGGGACTGTGGAAGAAGTGGAGGATCAGAAAAAACAGGCTCAAACAGCCTTTTTACAAAACGCTGAGGAGTAACCCTTTATGTTCCACAGTGAGTATAACAAGCATGCTTTACTGCATATACAGACCACTTTTACTTTTGTGGGTTTAGTAACACTTTAACTTGCTGAATTAAGATTAGTATATTTCAAATTCAGTGTATTTAACAGGCTCAGCAATGCACCCTTTTTTTCTCCCTCTTGCAACTAACAGACCATAAAAAATGTTCAAAGTAAGATTTGCATATTTCATATACATTGATTGCATTATAGCTGAATAAAGATTAATCTGCTTATTGCTCAGCATTAAACACAGAGCTTTGCAGCTTGCATATAAATTACTTGAATTACAGTACAAAACACAGACATAGGTCAAAAACTAAACTGCCAGCAACATGTTATTCGTTGTAAATATGGATACATTTTACAATTAGATTTTTAAAAGGTCTGTGTGTATGAGACAGGCCAACTGAATTTCTGATAAGTTGTCAATAATGCAGTCAACAGCACTGGAGAAATATCAGGGGACTATGTTACAATGTAATAACATCTAAAGAACAAATGTACTGCTACTCATGATTTCAAGTGAATTAGAAGTTTCAAGATGGCCAACTCTAACAAATAGCAGATACCTAATGGTGCCTGCATCTCAGCTACATTTCTCAAATAGAGCTTGTGGATATCCCACATTCCAATGATGCTCTAGTATTCAAATATTGGCCACCTTCCTGCTTAAGAACCTGCTTTGGACCTCTCTCACCTTCTACTCTACACTACTGGTCTGTTGTTATGATTTAAAGTCTAAAAGCCCTGTACACACGGCCCAGAATCTCGTCAGGAAATAACTGCAGTTTTTCCTGATGAGATTCTTGGCAAGATTCTCTTGCCGACCGATTGTACACACGGGCCATTCAAAAGAACCGCCGTTCTTTTGAATGGCACAAACGCGGTGATGTCATCGACTATGATGAGCATGCGCTCGTCACATTCGATGCCGTCGCCGCCATCTTGCTTTACCCTACCTATGCCTTGGAAGCTACTCAGCGTCAAAGTCATTTTGAGAATGCGCGGGTTTTCATGGAGAGGTAAGTATACACATGCTCAGATTTCTCGGCAGGAAAACACAAAGCCTCATACACACGCACAGCTTACTGCCCGCAGTTTTCTTGCTGGTTCTTGCCGAGAAAACCGTGCGTGTGTATGAGGCTTTAATAGTCAATACTGTATTGCAGGAGCTGGCAGATTCACATTTTTCAGCAGTAAAGCTGATTATTTTTGGATACTGGATTGTTTTAGAGACTTGCCAAACTCAAGCACCCAACAGATGTAGGCACTTTTAGGGCTCAGTCTACAAACGTTATTCTCATACCAGGTTAACTGTAATTTCACTTTTCTTGTAATGCCCAGATGAAAAACTATGTTGACAATGAATGTCAAGAAAGAGTTCTTTCGGATACTGGGGTTTATTTACTTTGCGAGAGAATTTTCCCTTAGCTTGAGTGAAAACTCTGCTGACCAACCATCATCCAATAATGTACTAGCAAATATTGTTTTTTTTTTTTACATGCAATGCTTAGACACCCTAAACTACTGCTGTAACAGTGGGTTTGTTAGTATAACATCTATCTGACTTCATATCTATTTCCGTGTCTTCAACTGGGGTTATAAAAACAAAGATAAAGCTATTGGTATACAAAACAAAGCCAATGTTCTTGCATTTTAATCCAGTGTTTCAGGATAAACACAAAAAAACTGTCAATAATTGAAAAGACATTGCACAATGATGATAAATTAGAATTTAATGTATTTAGAGTTCCTATACATAAGCTCAAATAGGCTGAAAGTACTGCTCAAATTATTGATGCCGTAGTTCAAAATTGGTCATGTATTCATTTATGTATGCACCTCTAAATCTCTGCATTCTCAGAGAAATGTGAATCACCATGGTACAACCATTTTACGGGGAATGCATAATCTTTTCCTACCTGCAGGTAATGATATCCTCGCTCTTTCCCCTTGGCCTCCTGAAGCATCAGCATTTTGTCTTGATGGTGGCCTGAGCCTGGATATGCTTCCCGTGCCTGACTGACGGTCATTGTGTGCCATGTGCTCCTTTTAAGCGTTTGCCCATCTAGGGACATTGACATCCCAGCACAGGCCAAGCATTTTCCCTCCCCGCCTCCACTCTTTAGACTCTTCAAGGTTAAGTCTCTGAAGGCACTTTCAGGAGTGTCCACTCCAAAGGGAGCTCCATGCTCCATGGCATGACGTGCCGACACCAGAAAACTGCTGTCGCTGTCAAGGTTATCATCAGAGCTCCACCACCCTGCCATCTTTGATCGGTGCTTGGGATCTGACTTGCGGTCTTTACTTTTGCTTCTCTTACTGTGACGAGGCTGGGAGTGCTGGTAGCCTTCTCCTCCTCCACGTCCTTCATATCGCATACCATTGTATTCCCTCTTAGAGGGTGTCTCCAATGAGTGGGATTTAGCAAACAGCTTTTGTACTGAGTGCACAAGGTGGCGAATGCGACTTGGACTCTCACTACGTTGCTCTGTCGTGCTGGTACGTTGGTACTGTAAGGTGTGGAAGCCATCATGATGTAGGGGTAGCTGTTTCTCAAACTGGTCCAACAGTGTAGGGGGCAAGCGGTTGATCTTGCTGGAGGTGTGAGCAATGGCGGCCATACATTCATCGCAGTCGAACTGTTGGGGGTTGTGGTGCATTCTGGGGTAAGTACCACCACTGGAGGCCCGTGGCTCTGGCATACTCACAGGACCACCTGGACAATCTTGTGTCACAGCAACACTCCGAGGAGGACAATAGTGCAGATCAAGGGAACAAGACTCAGAGGCGCTGCGCGGATAGGACTTGTGGAAATCTGGGATGTGATGAGGGAAATCCAATACTCTCTCTCTGCCTTCGGGGATGCAGTAACATGGAGGCTGTAACTGGCTGCCTTCCCCATGGTAACCTTTCATCCTGTTAATACTGAACACACGGCATCTTTCCTGCCATTCCCAGCTCTCTGGGTCTACCTGAAATAACAAAAAAAAAGTCATAAGATCTTAATAAAGGTTGTTAAAATAGACAGCTATGTTATGAAGAACAAAGGAAGGATTTTAACAGTAAATTTAGAGAGGAAATGTTTGCAAACTAGGTACCTTACTGCCATCAAAATCAAAATTAGAAACTGCAAGAACACATTATTTTGATATTTCCTTGTTACCTAAATTACCCCTAGTGAAATAAATAACAGTATTTACAATACCCCTGCAGACCGGGCAAATTACCCTTACAGTTAGTAACCCTTTATAAACGATCAATACAAAGAGGAATTTTTGTGTAACATCCTGCCAAAGGCAGCATTTAATACTTGTTTTTTATTGCCTGGAGTCTTTAAACATCCTAGAAAATTGGCTTTTTCCATAATGGATCTATTTTCTGTTGTAGCACTAGGCAGAACAGGTATGGAATGTGAACCTGGATGTAGCAGTCTCTTTTTTTCAAAGCCTGTCTTGCAAATCTACCTTAAAAATGAATGTGCTACCTTATCTCAGTCATTTATTTTTAAATAAAATGACTAATCCAAAATGTGACTGACTTGTGCTGATGCTATTTAAATGTTAAATGGAAGGTGATTAATGCCTGATTTGTGTTTACTGCTAACTGACAATCTGACCATAAATCCTGTACACACGATCGGATATCTGATGGAATCTAATCCGATAGATTTTTTGATCGGATATCCGATAAAGCTGACTTTCATCAGTCTTGCCTACACACCATCGGTCAAAAATCCAATCGTGTCCAAACGCTGTGACGTAAAACACTACGACGTGCTGAGAAAAATTAAGTTCAATGCTTCCGAGCATGCGTCGACTTAACTGAGCATGCATGGATTTTTGACCGATGGACTACCACACAGACGATCGTTTTTTTCTATTGCTTTTTTATCCATAGGAAAAATTTAAAACATGTTCTATTTTTTTTAACCGATGGAAAACAAACCGATGGGGCCCACACACGATCGGTTTGACCGATGAAAACAGTCCATCGGTCTGTTTTCATCGGACAAACCGATCGTGTGTACAGGGCTTAAGAGCAGATGAATTGGGAAACATATAACAGTTTCACTCAGAACAGCAGTCAAAGGACATCATTTAGAATAAAATTAGCTGAATTATTAATTTTGCGTCAATGTTTCAGAGGAACGCAAAGCTATAAGCTTATTAATACAAATTAATATCAAGATGTATTTAACATGTGTTCTAACATTAAACAGAATTACAATGCAAAGTCAAGATAACTGTGCTCCTTAATGTTTAAGAATGTTTTCTCACCACAGTGAATAAATTAAATAAACAAAATCATTTAAAAAAATAACAAAAAATATCAAACAATAAATGTGAAATATAAAGTCCATAATAGATCCAAGATTAATCTCAAATGTGAATAGCGCCCATTGTAAGTACTGTATACAATGCCTTATGTGGTAGATCAACACAAAGTGGCACATAATTTTGAAGTGGAAGGAAAATGATAAATGGTTTTAATTTTTTTTTACAAATAAATATCAGAAAAGTGTGGCATACATTTGTATTCAGTCCCTTTTACTCTGATACCCCTAACCAAAATCTAGTGAAGCCAAATGCCTTCCGATGTCACCCAATTAGTAAATAGAGTGCACCTGTATGTAATTTAATCCCAGTATAAATAAAGCTGTTCTGGGAAGCCATCAGAGGTTTGTTAAAGAACCTTTGTGAACAAACAGAATCATGAAGGCCAAGGAACACACCAAAATAGGTCAGGGATAAAGTTGCGGAGAAGTTTAAAGCAGGGTTAGGTTATAAAAAAATATCCAAAGCTTTGAACATCTCACGGATTACTGTTCAATCCATCATCCGGAAATGGAAAGAGTATGGCACAAATGCAAACCTACCAAGACATGGCAAGCAACCAAGAGGTCCATGATAACTCCACAGCTCAGGTGGGAGAATCTGTCCACAGGACAACTAATAGTGGTGGACTCCACAAATCTGGCCTTTATGGAAGAGTGGCAAGAATAAAGTCATAAAAAGTTTTTTTTGCAGTTTGAAGAGAAGCTACTGTATGTGGGGGACGCAGCAAACACGTGGAAGAAGGTGCTCTGGTCAGATGAGACCAAAATTTAACTTTTTGACCTAAAAGCAAAATGCTCTGTGTGGCAGAAAACTAACACTGCACATTACCCTGAACACACCACCCCCACCGTCAAACATGGTGGTGGCAGCATCATGTTGTGGGGATGCTTTTCTACAGCAGGAAAGCTGGTCAGAATTGATGGGAAAATGGTTGGACGGGCCATTTCTATTGGTTCACCACTGAAGTTGCCTGATGGTCTGATGTGCGTACACACCATCGTTCCAAAAACCGATCGGGTCAGAACGCAGTGACGTCAAACACACGACGTCCTGAATAAAACGAAGTTCAATGCTTCCAAGCATGCGTCGACTTGATTATGAGCATGCGCGGGTTTTGAACCGATGCTTTCTGTACTAACCATCGGTTTGGACCGATTGGGCAGCGGGCCATCAGTTCGATTTTAAAGCATGTTTTAAAATTTTGGACCGAAGGACAACAGACCGATGGGCTATACACACGGTCGGTTTGGACCAATGAAACTGAACCTCGGTCCATTCTCATCGGTTTTGTCCGACCGTGTGTACGCGGCCTGAGAGTCTGTAAAAGACTTGAGACTGTGGCGGACGTTCACCTTCTAGTAGGACAACAACTCTAAACATACAGCCAGAGCTACAATAGAATGGTTTAAATTAAAGCATATTAATTTGTTAGAATGGCCCAGTCAAAGTCCAGACCTAAATCCAATTGAGAATCCGTGTCAAGACTTGAAATTTGTTGTTCACAGACACTCTCCATCCAATCTGACAGAGCTTGAGCTATTTTGCAAAGAAGAATGGGCAAAAATGTCACTCTCTAGATGTGCAAAGCTGGTAGCGACATACCCAAAAAGACTTGCAGCTGTCATTGAAGATGGTTCTATAAAATATTGACTAGGAGGAGCTGAATACAAATGCATGCCACTTCATAATTATGTGACACTTTGTGTTGGTCAATTGCATAAAATCCCAATAAAATACATTTTTGGTTGTAACGTGACAAAATGTGAAAAAAAATTCAAGGCACTGTAGAAAATTTCTCTCCACCAGTATGCAGACACACTATGCACTCACCAGATTTAGTTGACCCCTCTTACAGGGAGTCGAAATGCACATAGGGGAAATTCCCAAGGGATCACAGGTATGATCACCACATAAGATCTGAGTCACTGCTGACATTCATCCAATTGTTACAAGAAATTGTACTTTAAAACTTCAAAATTGTCATGTGAGAGTAAAGAGGGAGAGAGGATAGGGCTCTCAAAGTGTGGTAATTAGAATAATTTATTATAAAATCAATAATTTTGCACTTATACCTGAGAAGGTAATAATCTCCATACTGTATATGGTAGTGGAAATGCCGGTTTGGCTCCACCTGCGTTCCAATTACCGGAAATAATGTATCCCGAGAACACCACCCAACGCGGTTTTGTCAGCCCACATCTGGCGTCATCAGGAGTCATGTGCTTGGATACGTCTAGCGCTTTTATACAATACATATACAATAAATAAACCAGCCTAGGCCAGTCTGATTAAATCCTAAAACATCCTCTAGAATTCCATGTAAAGATGATTGCTTATATATATTAATATTTGTGATTGTGTTTGTATAATTATTGAGGATGGTTTAGGATTTAGGATTCAATCACAAATATTAAAATGTGTAGCACATGTGTCTTGTTTCTCACATGACCCCTCCAAGCTGGCCACCACAAAAGTACATAGGCTTTCCAGCCTCAAAGAGGGAGAGTGCTGCCTGTCAGTGTCTGCGGGGGATTTCTTCCCCCCTCCTTCTTCCTGTTTCACTGACTGAATCTAATGTAATATGAGCTTACCTACACAGAGCTTCTGTTCACTCTGCAACCTCCTCTGTGTCCCTATTGGCAGGTGGAAAAAAGCCAGTTAAAGGAGCAGTTACAGGAGCCAATCAGAGAGACTTTAACAAGCAGAGGCGTATCTAGTGAAAATGGCGCCTATGGCAAGCATTGAAACTGCGACCCTGTGAAAAGATTTTAAGTGTACAGGGCCGTGTTTTCACTGCATGAAATGCACACAGATATTCAGTACATCAGTACAGGCAGGCAGACCAATTCAGATCAATTGAACAGGACACACTGCAGACTGACAGTCTCCACTGCCAATCTGTGTGGAGCTCGGCTCATGCAGCCACGCTCTCCTCTGGCTGTTCCTTGTCTGAATAGGGTGACCACGTGTCCCGGATTGCCCGGGACAGTCCCGCATTTTTCAGGTCTGTCCCGGGCACCTTCATCCCAGGACAATACAGTGTCCCGGAATGAAACTGACAAAGCCACCCCCCCCGGGGGAATCTGATGCCCCCAAAAAAGGTTGCCATATCACCGCTTTACTCACTGACAGTTCTTGTCCTGGCAAGGAATTCCTGGAGGAGCACAATCCCTGCCCCCTGTTTGTGATTGGAGAAATCATAAATCCCAAAACTTGTGTCCAATCACTGTGCTGTGAGTCGTTACAGCACAAGCTGATTTTGGGAAGGGGGGTCAGTGTCCCTGAATTGTAGTTTGGAAATGTGGTCACCCTATGTCAGAAGCACTCGCATCTCAGCACCTAAGGATGGGAGCAGAGCAGAGAATCACTCTGCCAGCCGGGACTAATTGAGTAGCGGGGCAGCTTGATGTACATGCGCCCCGAAATTGAAGAAAAAGTCCCTCCTTTACGCCCAATTCCTTGGCCCCTATTTTGACCTGATGGGACCCAGGAAACTGTAATTGCATCCCCCCATAAGCAAGTAGGAACGGGGAGAAGTTTAAAAAGCTCTAGTTATAAATTCAGTGAAGAACTTTAATGCTGGCGTCCCTGCTCTCTAGAGCCCCCTTCATATGGCGCCCATGGCACTTTCTAAAGCTGCCATACCCTAAATACGCCACTGTTAACAAGCCACAGGAAGCAGCAACAAAGGACTCTGGAATATGAAGTTCCAGTTCCAGCACAGAGCAGCCCCATAGCCTTGTATAGCGACAAAAACTACCAAGACCAGCATTCTCTGTGGGCAGGAAAGAGAGAGACTCCATTTTGATTCCCTTAAGAGAGGTCAGTGAGCATGAGAAGGTGAAAGAGATCAGACCTGAGGGAGAGATGCTGTCTCTCAGGTGACTTCACCATGCAATTCAGGCCTCTATCGCCAGTCGGGACATCCTGCCTCAGAGAGGGGGATTTCAGGTGCATATCCAAGTGTGAGGTGACTAATTGGGTCGCCAGGAGAGCCTGCCTGTTCCAGGACGTTTGTTTGGGCCTTGATCATAGAATTGGGTGCCCATTTGCAAGAAACAGAGACACTGCACCACAGAAGGAGTTATATAAACAATGTATACAGACATCATTGCTGGTAGTCATCTTGCTGACACTTATAGTGCCACAGGGATAAAGGATAAGGTCATCAATTTCTGGCACAATGTATACATACATCATTGTCCTCTCACCCTGCTTGACAATCTAGGGCCAGTTGTGTTGTTTGGCCCTGCTATCCATAAGTTAAATTGCACCAACGAAAGTGGCTAACTGAAGACACCAAATCTTATTTTTTCTTCAAAATAACTGAAGCTACTAGTGCCATATGGATCCGCACACACATATTCAGGGCACTTTATATGCATTGGGTGTGTGGAACAGTTTATCTAAGAAGTTAGGCCATTGCATGTTGATTTGTAGACATGTGCACAGAAAAAAAATTCGTTTTTTTTTGTTCTGTTTCGTATCGTTCCGTAGGTTCGTTTCCGTTCGTTTTTCGTAAGACGCCCGTTTTCCTGTTCGTTCCCGTTCGTTTTTCGTACGACGCGATTTTTTCGTATTCCGATCGTTTCGTATTTTGGTTACCGTTTGATTTTCGTACATGCGGGATGGTTCGTTATTCTGTTTAATTCATGTTCGTTACTTGTTAGACAATAATTTTCGTGAATTTTCGTCATTTTGTACTTTCGTAAATATATCGTGGGATTCGCGGCACTTTCAACACGCGGCTCATCCATATTAACTATTGTTAAGCCCCATACACTTGGTCAGACTTTTTTAACAACAAACATAAAAACGATAGTTTTACCGAACGTTCGTTCGTTTTTAAACTCCATCAGAAAACCATTTTTGGGTTCCAGGTTCAAAAGTCTGGCCAACTGATCTCTCCCTTCAGACGAAAATCCACAGAAAAGTTTATTTGGCTTTACTGTACTACTGTACTCAGCACAAAAGAGAAGCTGCTTCACTAACTAACTACACTCACTGTCCATTCAAAAAACGAAAATTACATCTTATAACAAAAGATTTGTATTCTGTATTTTGAAACCAAATTACGAACAGAAAAAAGGAATTCAGAATATAGAATACAAATCTTTTGTTATAGATGTCATATGAACATACAAACAGAAAAAGGATTCAAACAAAATGAAAATACAGAATGAAAATCTTTTGTTAGATGTCATATGAACATACGACTGAAAATCAAAATACGAACAGAACAAGGATTCAAACAAAATATCATTTTCGTTCTTTTGCTGTTTTCGTTTTGTCGTATTTTCGTCGGATCGTTCGTTCGTATTTGCGGTTGTTCGTTATGCGGCTCATTCGTAATCCCTTCGTTTTCATATTTTGGTGCTTTAATTTTTTCGTATGTACACATTATTCTGCGGGTACGAAAATGAACATTTTCGTACGAAAATAACATTCGTACGAACGGGAATGCACATATCTATTGATTTGAATAAAGTGTTTAAAGTTGGGCCTGTGGTGTCAGGGGACAGAGGAGAGAGGCCTGACACAAAAAGCCAACCTGAGTAAAGGTAACCAATCCAATTTAAAGTGTCATATTGTGCTTTATTTACAATTTAAGTTTGCCTCTGCTCTTGTGGACATTCTAAGGTTTGAAATCCACTGAAAGCAGCTTGAATATACGATTGAGAGCTTTATTGCTCTAAAAAATATCAATTATTGCTCTCCAGCAGAGTAACGGACTGAACAAACAAAGCAGCTCCTATGGGATTACCACTACATATTTAAGCAATCATCTTTACACGGAATTCGGTGCTAGACGTATCCGAGCACGTGACCCCTGAAGCCGTCAGACGTGAACTGACAAAGTGGCGTTGGGTGGTGTTCTTAGGATATGTAATTTCCAGTAGTTGGAACGCAGGTGGAGCGCAAACCGGCGTTTCCACTATTATATATGCTGATTTTTACTTTCTCAGATGTAAGTTTAATATTATTAGTTTTATAATTAACAATTCTAATTACTACACTAGGAGAGCGCTCTCCTCTCTCCCTATTTACTCTCACATGATCATTTTGTGTTTTAAAGTACAGTTTCTTGTAACAATTGGATGGATGTCAGCAGTGACTCAGATCTTAAGTGGTGGCCATAACTGTGATCCCTTGGGAACTTCCCTTATTCACATTTTGACTCCCTGTAATAGGGGTCAACTGAGTCTGGTGAGTACGTTCTGTGTCTGCATGCTGGTGGAGAGACAACTTTTCTATACCCACAATGGACGCTAATTACATTTGGGAATGCTCTTGGATCTTTTATGGACTATAATGTCTAATTGTCTTGAATGTCCAGAATTAGACTTATTAATAAATATATTTCTGAATTTTTATTTTCTAAACATTTTCTGGCTGAAGTTCCGCTTTAAAGGTGCTACTTGAGAGTGAATTTGTGCCATATAAAAAAATGTATTTGGCATTTAGAGTTTTTGTCTCCATGTACTTTCTAGAATATTTTACAGCGCACCTGGTCCTCTTACAAGCATGACACTCCAGGGTCACTAGCTCGGTTTTGTCCCCCACCCCCCTTTTTAGTCTCGCATGCCCAGCTTTTTACTTGGTGAGGCCAGCTATCATAGTGATGTGTCAAATACTAGTTGCTTGGATGCCATGATTATCCTCTGGCTTCAATTATTAATTTAAGTATTTAGAACAAGCATGATACTGATGATATCAGAGTTAGTTGCATTCATAGGTCAATCACTCAGAATGTATTGAAGCCAGGACACTAAATAGATGAAAATGTATTAAAGCTTGGAAGATAATACTACCAAAAGAAAAACAATATGTGTATAATTTTTTTTTCAAGCAAAAGACAAGTTTGACTGCATTGCTGCTGTAAAGTTAAAGGGGTTGTAAAGGAAATTTATTTTTTTCATAATAAGCCTCCTTTACCTGCAGACATTTCTCTTTTCACTTCCTCAGTGTTCGTTTTTCCTCAGAAGTTGCTCTATTTCTTCTCTGTTCTGTTCACTTCCTGCTTGTCTGATTTTACTGACCACCGTGACGGGAGGGTTTCCTCCGGTGGTCAGTAACGTGCTCACCCGCTCCTGGGAACTACATCTGTATGGCAGGACCCACTCCACGTGTTAGAGACTTCAAGGAGGTGTGAATTACTGGGCGTGCCGCAATTCATACTGGGAAATGTAGTTCTTACATGAACGAGCGATGCAAACCAGGAAGTGAATGAGAGAACAGAAACTAGAATGATATAGATGAAGGAATTTACTAGGTATTTACTCGTTTTTTAACAGAATCATTGCACTATTCTGTCTGTCTACCTTGCAGACATTAATTTTAGGCAAACATTTTTTTTTCCTTTACAACTCCTTTAAATATGCTCTATTTTGTTTTCAGGAGCGTGTGCATTCCTGCTTAAACAAAGCTGCTGGTCCCACCATCCTGGTTTTGGCTATGGCATTCTCCTTGTCTGTCTGTCCACCTGCAAGGTGATTGATTGTTGCCAAACTGTGGGTGAAGACCAAACCTATTATAAAATAACCAAGCCTGTAGTCTCATGCTTATGATAGAGTGCGTAATACCTGATCAAGCTGTCTGTTTGTCTGCCATGGGCTGCAAGATTGGATTTCCCTGTCTATGATCTTGGATTGGATATCAACTATTTTCTGAACCCTGCTTGTCTTTTACCTAGACTGTCATTGAGCCACTCTGCCTTTCTGCTAGCTGCAAGTACCCGTTTGCTTTGCTCAGTTTGCTTATGCCCTGGGGGCAACTAAGTATTGGTAGGCCTGCTTGCCTTATGGGAAAGGGGGCCTGCTAGAACACAGTAGCCTGCTATAGTGTCTGACCCCCTGCGTTAGAGGTAAGCATGACAGTTGTTTTAAAAGAGTTGTATTCAGCTAATAAAGAGTTTTTGAAAATGAGTTGATTTGACTCCTCATCATGGACCATATTGTTACTTGCACTAAAAGCCAACGTTTAGAGTATTTCATTTTGGACATGCTCCAGAGTATCTAAGAACATAGCTTCAGATTTGTTAAAATTAACAAGCAGTCTAGATATTTCTCCAAGTGGGAAAAGGAAACCAGACTAAGCAAAAAAAAAGGAAGAACTTTTGTAATTTCATATTAGTAAGAGATTATCTGCAGATAAACTTGTTTAGTATTCTTTACTTGCAATCCACGGATCTGAGATATGTCCCTTTTGGCATATTTGTTGTAAGTGCTGCATGCCTCGTTCCTGTCATAATACAACTGGGATGAACTTCTGAACTTTGTAATTTTAAAATATGCCGTGGGGAAAAAAATACAAAGCTTGTAACACACTGATAAAAGCTCCATTAATCCCAATTTCCTTTAAAGGATTACTGCACTTCAAGGTCATAAAGTATGAATCACTTAGTCCTGTGGTCTGTAGCAATTTAGTAAACAGAATGGAATACCATTACTGCAGGGAAAGCTTGGTTCCCACTGCTGTTGTGTTGGGTCACTTTCTCCACTGGAGTCTGCAATACACTGATCATTTTTCCTCTAAACTTGCTCTTACAAACACTGGCCCAGATTCAGGTAGATCCGCGCAATATTTGCGTGGGCAAAGGGCAACGATTTTTGCTCTGCGCCCACGCAAATATTTTGATTTGCCCGCGATTCACGGAGCAGTAGCTCCGTAAATTGCGCGGGCGCTATGCTAATTAGCCCGGCGTAAGGGCGCCTAATGTAAATGATCCCGCCGGGGGCGGGAATCATTTAAATTAGGCGCGCTCCCGCGCCTAGCGAACAGCGCATGCTCCGTCGGGAAACTTTCCCGACGTGCATTGCGGCAAATGACGTCGCAAGGACGTCATTTGCTTCTAAGTGAACGTGAATGGCGTCCAGCGCCATTCACGAATCACTTACGTAAACGACGTGAAATTTAAATTTCACGAGCGGGAAGGGCGGCTATACTTTAGCATTGGCTGCTCCTACTATTAGCAGGAGCAGCCTTGCGCTAAAGTCGCCGTACGGAAACTCCGTACCTTGCGTGCGCAGGGCCCGCGCAACTTTTGTGAATCGGTGGTAGTATGCAATTTGCATACTATACGCCGATCACAATGGCCGCGCCCCCTAGCGGCCAACGCAAGAATGCAGCCTGAGATATGAAGGCATAAGGAGGCTTATGTCTGTCATATCCTAGGCTGCAGTCCGCGTAGCGATGTTCCTGAATCAGGGGCATTCGCTACGCGGGAGCAAAACAGCTATTGCGCCGCGCAACCTATGGTTGCGCGGGCGCAATAGCTTCTTGAATCTGGGCCACTACCTCCAACATAATCAGCTTAACTCCAGCATTTACCTATTGGGACTGCATATGAGTGCAATAACAAGTAAATACCAAATTACATGTGTGGTCAAGACAGGCTATCAAATGCTTTCACGATATCTATCTCTAATAATGTACCAGGAGGTTTTATTTGTTAGCTAAATTTATGAAGTTGCCAAGATGCTTTACAAACTGATGCAATCTCATGTACAATGTCTGTATAATCTCGCTTTGCCAACAGTGAAGTGTTAGGCCTCTTTCATACAAGTGGACTGTTCGTTTTATCAGTTCAGTCAAGTTTTTTCAAAGACATTTTTTATTACCTCCAGCTAGAGTCCTTAAAGTCCCAAAGCCATTTTTTCATGCAAAAACAAATCGTTTGTCCATTTACATCTGTTTTTCGTCCGATATGTTCTTTTAACGAAAGAAAAATAGGGCTTTGATGTTGATAGAATCAGATGTAAATGGACGATCATCTGTTTTTCCATAGAGATGCATTGATGTCTGTTTTTCATCCATCAACGGATGGATGAAAAATGGAGAAACGGTCCTTTAAGGGGCCTTTAAGTATACATCAACAAGCAATTCAATTACTATTCAATCAAATACGTGGGCACTATATAGTTCTTGGTAAAGCTAAAAGAGTTTGTACAATGTCAGAGCCTGCTTAAAGTGTAACCGTAACCAGGCTATGGACATGCCAATATTTATATGGACAGGGTTGATGAGTGATGAGCTTCCCGTAGGTCCAAATCCCACTGACAGCTTGCAAACTGGCTGCTCACAGTGCTAGAGTGCCGTGTGTCACTTATAAACATACAGACCAGACTCGGTTCCATAAGGCTCAGAGGAAGAGGAAAAATCCTCGAAACATTTCGCAGATTACTCCATATCACCATCCCATGAGACATGGGTTTTGTTTTATGACTTCTTAGAGGAATTATGTGATGTTATTCAAGTTACTAAATGTAAGGACTTCACCTACTTCTGTTTTTCAATAAAACTTTTTACCAAGGATAATGCACCAGGCCACGCACCTTTTTCTTTCCTTGCTTTAGTTCTTTGAACTCCCCCTAGTTGGCTGAGGAAGCCAGGTGAGCAATATCCATCTAGTAATCACCTTACGGAAGTACAACACATTTAGATCTAGGCCCTCCACATAGTGCAGGAGAGATTTTTCATTTGATGTTGGACTTTGTCCTATGAGGCTGCATGACCCCTGAATTTCTGTCGGACAGTGCTGATTGGCCCTAAGCTGATCACATGCACCCTCCTCAAAAAAAATTATAATTCTCTAGCAATACACACAAAAATTAGCATGTGCAGAGGGTCTCCAAGGCTCTGTACTATCAGGACATAGACTGGAGGAAGTGGAAGAAGGGGACGGTCAGAGAAGGCTGGATCAAACAGCATTTTTACACAATGCAGAGGATTAACCCCTTAGGTTCCACAGTGAGTTTAACAATCATGCTTTACTGCATATAAAGACTGATTTTAGTGTTGTGGGTTTAGTAACACTTTAACAGCTCTCCAGCCTTCTATTTTGCAATGTATACACAGAGCAAGAGCTCTAGGAAGGGAAAGCAGGGTGAGATGAACTGCTGGGTGTTATAGAGTATATGATCAACTGCAACTCCATTTTGTAATTTCCCTTCCATTTCATAGTTCTTGTTCTTAAAGAATGTGTGGGCCAGATCCAGAGAGAGAGTACGCCGGCGTATCTACTGATACGCCGGCGTACTTTCAAATTACCCGCGTCGTATCTTTAGTTTGAATCCTCAAACCAAGATACGAAGGCATCTGGGTTCGATCCGACAGGCGTACGGCTTCGTACGCCTTCGGATCCCAGATGCAATACTTTGGCGTCCGCTGGGTGAAGTTTGCGTCGTTTTCCGCGTTGGGTATGCAAATGAGCTTTTTCCGACGATCCACGAACGTACGCCCGGCCGTCGCATTCTCTTACGTCGTCTCTAGTCGGCTTTTTCCGGCGTATAGTTAAAGCTGCTATTTTGCGGCGTATAGATAGACTTGCCGTGTTAAAGTTTGGTCGTCGTTCCCGCGTCGAAATTTGAATTATTTTTTTTGCGCAAGTCGTCTGTGAATAGGGATGGACGTAAGTCACGTCTAAGTTCAAAAAATGACGTCGTTGCGACGTAATTTCGCGCAAAGCACGGCGGGAAATTTTCGAAAAACGGAGCATGCGCAGTTCAATCGGCGCGGGGACGCGCTTCATTTAAATGAATCACGCCCCCTAATCGGCGATTTGAATCCCGCCGCCAGAAATACACTACGCCGCCGTAACTTACGGCGCAAAATCTTCCTGGATTCGACTTAGAGCCAGGTAAGATACGGCGGCGTAGCGTATCTCTGATACGCTGCGCCTATCCAATTCTATGTGGATCTGGCCCTATGTGCCTTATCTTACACTTCATTCTCATTCGTTTTAGACTTTTTGCTTGAACCAAAGTTTTAATTAGAAAACCCCCACTGTATGGCTCGTTTTTAGGCCAACCATATCCTTGTAGATAAAGTTATGTTTGCTAAGTTCTTTGCAGCTGCCCAAACTAATGATGAAAAAATCTCTGTAGAAACCTGCTTAACCCTTAGAAACTTAGGAGTAAATCTACCCCTCCCCTCTCGTTTTTTACTCATATAAACTGTAACCCTTAATAAAGATTTCAGACTTGCTTTGCACACTGCCTGCTGTGTGTGTCATTGGGGTCTCCAGAATTCTGATAGGTGGTTGCTGGGGATTACCAAGATAAAGAGAGTGGTTGGATGTCCAGTAATCAATCCTTTCACTGGGAGAACCACTTGGAAGACTTTGAAGCATTTGCTGTGAACATTGAAGAAAAAAAGCAAATTTACTGCATATTAAATGTCTATATTCTGGCCAGTATTTATTTAAGATTAGGAATCTTTCTAATGTTATACAGACCCTTCTGAAATGTAATAATGGATCCTTATAGATTTAAGCAATTTTTTTAAGCTGGTATAGCTGTTAGCATAGCCAGAATAGTATTAACTTTGTGAAGTACAAGTATAGGAAGAATAAAAAAGTTATATATAGAGAAAGAGGGGCAGATCTATTGATACGCGGCGTAATTTCAAAATTCCCGCGTCGTATCTTTGTTTTGAATCCTCAAAACAAGATACGACGGCATCTCGGCTTGATCCGATAGGCGCACGTCTTCGTATGCCTTCGGATCTTAGATGCAATTTTTCGCCGACCGCTAGGTGGCGTTTTCATCGTAATCCGCATCGAGTATGCAAATTAGGTATTCACGGCGATCCCCGAACGTACGTCGGCCCGGCGCATTTTTTCCGTCGTTTGCGTTCGGCTTTTTCCGGTGTATAGTTAAGCCGCTATATGGTGGCGTACTGAATGTTAAGTATGGCCGTCCTTCCCGCGTACAATTTTGAATTTTTTGCGTCGTTTGCGTAAGTCGTTCGTGAATAGGAATTTGAGTAGAATGATGTCACCATCGTAAGCATTTGAGTGGTTCCGGTTTAATTTCGAGCATGCGCACTGGGATACCCCCAGGGACGGCCCATGCGCAGTTAAAAAAAAACGTTGATTACGTCGGGTCACGACGTATTAACATAAAACACGCCCCAATCACAGCCATTTATATTCCGCGCCCTTACGCCGCGAGAGATACACTACGCCGCCGTAACTTACGGCTCGAATTCGTTGAGGATTCAAACCAACTAAAAGTAAGTTACAGCGGCGTAGCGTATCTTAGATACGCTGCGCCCGGCGCAGATGTATGTGGATCTGGCCCAAAGAGGATCTTACCTGGGTCTGAAAAGGACAGCTATGATAGCGAACATATAAATACAATACATATCTACATGTTTAACCACTTCAGCCCCAGAAGGTTTTACCCCCTTCCTGACTAGAGCACTTTTTACAATTTGGCACTGCGTCGTTTTAAATAGTAATTGCGCGGTCATGCAATGCTATACGCAAACAAAATTTGCATCTACAAATGGAGCTTTCTTTTTGGGCTATTTGATCACGTCTGTGGTTTTTATTGTTTACACTATAAACAAAAAAAAGATCAAAAATGTTGAAAAAAAACAATATTCATTACTTTTTGCTATAATAAATATCCCCAAAAATGTTTAAAAAAAAATCTAATTTCTTCATCAGTTTAGGCCAATATATATTCTTCTACATACTTTTGGTGGAAAAGAATCGCAATAACCGTATATTGATTGTTTTGCGCAAAAGGTATAGCGTCTACATGGGAAAGATTTATGGCATTTTATTTTTTTACTAGTAATGGCGGTGATCTGCAATTTTTTGCGGTATTGCGACATTTTCGGGACCATTGACATATATACAGCGATCAGTGCTATAAAAATGCACTGATTACTGTGTAAATGTCACTGGTAGGGAAGGGGGCAATCAAGGGGTTAAATGTGTGTTTTCCTCAGTGTGTTCCAACTGTATGGGGTTTGGACTGAGTAGGAGAGGAGACATATCGCTGTTCCTACTTACTAGGAACAAACAACATGTCTCCTCTCCTCTGACAGCCCAGGGATTTGTGTGTTTACACACAAAAATCCCTGTGCCCGACCACCAGCCACGGACATGGGGTCCTCCGCCGTGCAGCGAGCGTGCATGCACGTGCCCTCTGGTGACTCTTAAAGAAACCCCATACGAGTACTGGGTTTCACGCAGGGAAGCCATTGTGCCCCCGTAAATAGACGTGAGTCGGTCGGGAACTGGTTAAAAAAGCAGTCTGATATTTTTATAATAACCTGCTACCTATACTAGCCAGAGGTCTTCCCCAATTTCAGTTTATGATTAAATGAGTCATGCAAGAAAGAATCCGTCACTCTAGGTGTGTGCAATGACCCAATTGGAACCAAGTAGGGGTGCTAGCCTCGGCCCATCCTAAATGATGTATGCTTTTATGATATGGCATGTTTTACAAAGCCATCCACAACTCTGCCCCGAGCTACATCACCAATCTTGTCTCCAAACATCACCCAAACCGTTCTCTTCGCTCTTCTCGAGACCTCGTACTCTCAAGCTCTCTTGTCTCCTCCTCCCATGCTCATCTCCAGGATTTTTCCAGAGCCTCTCCCATCCTCTGGAACTCGCTACCTCAACCTGTCCGGCTATCCCCTACTCTTGCTACCTTCAGGCGATCTCTGAAAAATCACCTCTTCAGGGAAGCCTACCACTTCTCAACTAATCTTTTACCACTTCCATCAGCTTATTCCCCACAGTTACAACCTTATATACCACTTGCCCCACCCTATTAGATTGTAAGCTCTTCTGAGCAGGGCCCTCCTAATCCTCTTGTATTTTATTGTATTATAACTGTATTGTCTTCCTTTTAAAATTGTAAATCGCGGCATAAACTGTTGACGCTATATAAATTCTGTATAGTAATGATCATTTTTTTTGGAGAAAAGTGGTACTAGAATAATATTTTACAAAGATAAGGTAAAATTGTTTAATAGAAGCTATACAGAATACATTTTAAAATATTTTTTCAGTTTTACTCTGCTTTTCATTTGTGTGTAAGCAGGATTCAGAAACTGTACTGCCTACCCCTCTTGCTAAATTATGCACAAAATGTTTTTATACTTAGCCCCAACATAAAGCACACTTGGCCTGCTGCAGTTTTAAACACTTTAGTCTCTGTTAATTAAAGCTGAACTCCAGGCAAGCATCTAAATACACAGATAAAATACATAGAAGGAGGCTTGTTTTACTTGTCAAAGCATGGGAACTGTTTTAGGTGAACTTCCTGGTCTTTTTTCTTTCTCCTACTCTCAGCTTGGTTCTTGTCTGTACATTTTAAAACACCATTAGCTCTTAGTGCTGTCCTTTTCTCTCCCAGTTTGAGTCAAAAGTCTGATACCAAGTCAAATTCAGACTGCATTTAAATAAACAATTATTTTGTAATGAAAACAATGTTTTAACAGCCTAGATTTTAACTTTAAAATACATTTATTTTACCTATGTGGGGTTTTTTTTTTTTTTTTTTATGATAATTTTGTCCTAAAATAGTTCATAAACACAAAAATCCTTTTAGTATGATTTCTTCTTTTTTTTTTTTTGCATGAAATGGGAATTTGATTATTTACCCCCTATTTTCTCCCAAGTCACTATCTTAAATCACAACGTTTAATTTTATCACCATCTAAAAATGCTTCTATTCCTGCATTTCTCAAAAGACATCGCTAAAGAAATTGCAATTATAGAAAGCCTGAAAAGCAAAAGATATTTTAAGGAGAAAAATTGCCCTGCAATAATCTCAATGAATTGACTTTAACAAAATACCTAGCACATTGATCAAATAACACACATGAGGTCAAATCTGTGGATCACATAATGCATGTGATACGTTTTTGTGAACAGATCTTTTTGCCAAGGCAGTGTCGGCATTGATCCCCACATACAGTTCCCTTGATAAAACAGCAGGTATAGCCATTTTTCCTTCACAGAGTGAGATCTAGTATTATATACTTCCAGTAGTTAACAGTGCAAAGCGTATTGAACTAGATAGTTATACAGAACTGGGATACAAGCAAATAAATATGATAAACCTTTCACATTAGGGTGGATTTGTTAAAGGAAAATAGGCTGTTGTCTTTGCAAGGGGAATTTTATCTTAGCTTAGTGAATGAAGTAAAGCTCTGCTAACCTCCATCTTGTAATCATGTGCAAGCAAAAATACAGTTTTTAAATTTTTCTTGTTTGTGACAGCCAGGGTACTGTATTATTTGCAAAGTGAATTTTCCCGTATTCACTAAGCTAATGGAAAACCCTCTTAAAAACTGAAAATGTATTTGCAAAGCAAACAGCCTATTTGCCTTTGGTAAAACTACCCTTTTGCACATAATAGAAAAGAACTACAGCAACCACACCAAGGTAAGGTATTAAATATTGATTAGCCTTAAGTTAAAAGGTGTGTAAGCAGATGGACAATAGAATGCAGAAGACCAACTGGGACAGTAGTAAAAATGGCAACCGGAAATAGTGAGAATGGGGCCAAATACTATATGTGTCAACCGGGTCTTGCAGTCAAGGATCGGCTATAGTAGACCTCTATGATTAGGCCCCATCAGGGTGAAACGCAAGGTCTATGGGTGGAGGGACAAGTAGAACACATCCATGATGTAATATGTACACACACACACCAACATAGGTTGAACTGGATGGACTATCTAAACGGGGAGCATTGCCAGAAAAGGGAAAAAAATGGCTCTGACAAAAAAATGTGGAGTCGAGCACCAGAGAGCTTGTACAAATGAATGTGATGCTCTACATACGTTAACTAATGGTCTCCACCAGGAAGCTTGAATATCTCTATATAACATGAACAGGTTTTTTACATTGGGTTTTCTCATCTGGCAGCCTACAGGAGGCTGAATCAAGGCGCTAATACATCAGGCAAGAGTGTGGGTTTAAAGAAGATAAGAGGTTGAACAATATAATATTTAAATATTTTTTGAGAATGGTTAATATAACTGTCTTTTTTTTTTTGCCTACTTCCCATTATGACTTTTTTCTTCTTTCTGTACCACAGACACAACATGGTGTCATAAGAAATCTCTCTGCAAGAAGGGAAACTCTCCCCCTAGTACGTGTACCCATGGGAAAATTAGTGTTTTTTTAGGGTATCCCATTATATACACATATATACCAATCCATATAATAATATAACTCTATAACAAATTAGCCTAGCCATAAAAGCTCAGACTAAATGATTCAGAATAAACAAGTTCATACATTGTCCCTCCAGCATTACAGTTGATGACCAATCCACCTAACAAGGCAACAAAAATTTGAGCTGGCCAACACTTATCCAAAGTTGAGTCTATATCTTTAAATGTTAGCCTATAGCCAAGAGGATTATTACAGCTCTTTCCAGAAGAAGTTAAATGCCACTGTGGGAGCAGGATGTGAGGATGAGGAGGGGTTAATAATAACCAGCAATGAGCTTGGTATTTAACCCGTTTACTTTATACAAGAGTTTTGTTATTTAATAAGTTACAAGATTCTTACTATAGCGCAGCTGTGTGATGTGCTCCCTTTTGCTTTAAAACCTGTTAAATTAAATGTCCTATCAATTTTCTACTCTAGTGCAAACTAACAGAATGACTTTCCTTGTCCCTTTTTCCTGGAATGTATTTAAAATAGCGAATGAATCCAGCAGGTTGTCAGCTGGACAGCATTGAAGTAGAAGTGTATTGATGGAATAAAACAACCAGTGGTAATTGCTATGCCATATGTAGAAGCATAGCAAGCACAAGACTTTTTTTCAAGATAGGAAATCTCAGGGTCATATATCTTCCTTATTGGAAATACTTGCATGCTCTCACAGGAGCAATCGTCATGATGGAACATTTGAACACAAATGATATATATGAGATGTAAGCCTCAAGGGCGATCCTCAAAAAATGCATTTCATGTGTCAAAATGGGAAATCAGGACTTGACCCCTCAGTCTGCTGTTGGTTGTTTACTGACCTTGAGAAATGACTATAGCTTAGATGGAGCATTTTAACAGTCCTGAGCATTGTGATAGGCATTTTTTATAGGCAAAAGATAGTGTTGTTATTTTTTTGGTGATTAGGTATATATGTTTCAATGCGGGTCCCAGATTAAGCTATAGAAAAAATTCTGTACAATAGCCAACATTTATCTGCTACACTTCACTGATACTGATATTTTACAAAGGGCAACACTTAGGGCCAGATTCACAAACAGCGGCGCAAATTAAGTTACTCAAAACGTATGTCATTTAAGTTTGCGGCGCCTTAATTTTTTTTGTCGTAAGTGCCGTATCCACAGCGCATTTGCGGCCCAAATTGCGCAAGCGTAACTTAAATCCTGAGGCATAAGGCGGGGTTATTGCAAGTGGGAAGGAAGTGGGCGTGCTCCATTGTAATGAGCCGTGACCCCATGCAAATGAAGGGCCGGCCGTACTGCGCATGCGCGCACGAATCAGCACCTCACTGGGCATGTGCAGAACTTGGCTCGGCGCAATCAGTGAGATAGGAAAAAGGCCAAGTGTACTTAGTTTGAGAATCGCCCTGTGTATAAATAGCCCCAGACAAACACACTTCCCTTGCAAAAGTACATCCCTGTGTTCCCCTTTCCTAGAGCAAGTTGCTTCTGCTCTGTCGTCTGTTGGTGTGTGTTGGTGAGTTTCGTGTTAGTTAAAAGATTTGGAGGAGTAGTAGAGTGTAGTAGTTGTGTGTTTTTTCTGATTGTATTTTCAGTTTTTTTTTTTTTCTGATTGTTTTTTTTCTGAGTGTATTTTATGTTTGTTTTTTTGGAGTTTGTTTTTGAATTTGTAGTAGCTGTCTGCTTGTGTGGTTTGATTTTTGTGTTTGTTTGTTGTGTGAGTATTTTTGTTTGTTTGTTGTGTGAGTATTTGTGTTTGTTTGTTGTGTTTGTTTTTTGTTGGTGCTGAGTGTTGGGTGGTATGGCACCGAAGCGCAGGAAGCTTAATTTTTCTACCATAGAGAAGCAGATTCTTGCTCGGGGCATCGCCCAATATGGGCGTTATTTACATGGCCATGAGAGCCGGAACACCCCCCGGCCAGGAGGAAGGCGATCATCCAGAAAATTACGGATCAGATCAATGCGGCGGGGGGGGGAGACGAGGACCCCCGGTGGGATACAAAAGAAGATCAACGATCTTAAGAGCCTGGTCCGTGAGAAGATGGCCGAGATCAATGCCCATGCCAGGGGCACTGGAGGAGGCGCACCCTGCCCCATCAGGCTGAGTGAGGAGGAATGGGCAGTGGCCCGGTGTTTCCACCCACAGCAGGTGGTGGGCCTGCCTGGCTATCAATCTGATTATCCTGTGAGGACAGGTACGTTTTGGGATTTTCTATCTGGTGATTAGCATGTGTGGGTGGGGGAAGGGAAGATGTGCCAAGTGTGTGGATCCTCCAACCTGTGATTGTTTTGTATCCTCCACAGATGGCCAGGAGGTTGCTGGGCCCTCAGGCCAGGAGGTTGCTGGGCCATCAGGCCAGGCTGCTGCACCATCCCCTGGACAAGAGGCTGCTGACGAGTCTCAAGAAGGGCAGGAGTCCTCAGGGGAGGGGAGTGGCCACACCTCCCCTCATGAGGAGATTGAGGGGGTGGAGGATGAAGATATGGACATTGCCAGGCAAGTCCTTTTGGCATCGGATTTGTTGACCCTTGAGGCTACCCCTGAGGCTGGCAGCAGTCAGGCCACCATCAGGGGTAGCCCCTCCCACTCCTCCCCCAACAGGCCTCAACCCACAAGGGTCTCTCTCTCCCCTCCTCCCAGGCCACAAGACACGGCTGCAGGCAGGATGGCGACCCATGAGACCAGGGGGGTGGCCGACCGTCTGTCGGACAGTCTGCAGAGGGACAATGCCCGGCAGACCCGCAATCTGGCTCAGATCAAGCAGACTCTGAGCCAGATGGAGGACAGCCTGGGTGCAATTAAGGAGTCAATCACTGATGTGGCCACAAACTCCTTGGCGGTCATCACATGCTTGTGTGACCTGCAGACCGCAACAACAGGCGTGGCCCAGGAGGTGAGTGCCCTTACCCAGGCTGTCCAGGACAATACCTGGGCTGGCCAGGCCAATACGGCTGCCCTCACAATCTGTCTCACCAGGATAGCAGTGGCCTTGGAGGGCAGGCCAGCAAGAGGACAGTCACCAGGGGAGGCTCCTCCTTCCCCTGCTGACCCCCCCCCCATTAGTCTCCTCCTTCCCCTGCTGACCCCCCCCATGAGTCTCCTCCTTCCCCTGCTCACCCCCCCACCAGGAGGCTCCTCTGGTTGGCCGTGCCCGTGGGCGGCCCAGGCGTAGCTTACACCGCCGCCGTTAATTTATGGGGGTACTTTTTATTTTTATTATTTTTTTTGGTATACTGTTCTTATGATTTGTTTTATGTGTGTGAATGATGTGTGAATGTGGGGGTGGCATTCCTGATTAAATAAGGGTGTCACCCTCAGTTTTGGTGGAGTAGGGATCCCCAGGACCAGGGAGAAGTGATCCCAGGTCCATGTGAATGGTGTATGAATGCACAGTGACATAATTGGAGCCGTGGCGTGGCGTTACTGCTCCCAAGTACCAAAGGGGGGGTACTTGGATCTAATCCAATTAGATGTGCATGTGATGTGACTGTGCTAGGGACCACAGTGGGTGTGCATTCATGCATTCTCATTGTGACATAATTAATGTGTGTGTTTACTGTGCAAAGATGCATTCGAGGCGTCTCCTGACTGCTGTTCCCTCAGAAGAGGGGGTACCCTTGGTTACTAAAGTCACTAGTCTAGCTATGCGCATGGATGCCCCTGGCATGTTGGCATACAGATTGTTGTCCTGCAAGTGTGTGTGCTCAGCTCTTCCTTAATGGTGTTGCTTTAGCTGACATTTACACGGCAGGTGTAAAGTTAGGGCTGCTTTTATAAAGTGTAATTTTACACTTTATTTAGGTAAAACGGAAAAAAATGGATTTCAGGCGTAACTCGTTTTGAGGATCAGGCGCAAAAATACGCGTGGCGCATCTTTCAATTACGCCGCGCATCTCGAGTTAAAGCGGGGGTTCACCCAAAAAAAAATTCTAAAATTAAATCCAGTAGACTCAGCATACTAAGGACATTTACTGTATGTAGGTTTTTTTTTTCTCCCTGTACATACCGTTATATTTTCATTTTGGTTCTGGACTGACTGGGTGTTCCTATGCTTGGATTAGATGATTGACGGCTTGTGAAACAGTTCCCGTGTCGCACAACGCGCGTCACCAGATTTCCGGAAATAGCCGAGCTGCGAGTCGGCACTATACGGCGCCTGCGCAGTCAGCTCCACACGGCAGGCACAGGCGCTGTATAGCGCCGTAAAGAGCCAAGTCCCCCTCGGATATTTTCAGAAGGCGTGACGAGCTTTACCCGCACGTCAATCATCTATGCCTCGAGCACAGCGCGTCTCCTGGGAGGATCAACACTCACTCCCAGGAGACATTGCGCAGAGCTCCCCGTCCCCGCGTCACGTGACAGTCCAGCTAGCGTGAGAATACACGCCTAGCTATTTCCGATGGTCTTCTCTGATTGGCTTATACGTCACTCACTGGAGACCTTGCGAGCAGCACCCATAATGCATAGAGCCGTCGGGGAAAGGAATGACACACCCACTCCCCGCAAGGAAGAAGACCCGGAAGTGAGGCTGAAGACAGGTAAGTGTACAGATTAAAAAAAAATGAAAACGCTACAAGCCTTTATTAAGGCTGCAGATAGCATAGCAGAAAGTTCAGTTTAAGGGTAAACCTCCGCTTTAAGTCGGCGCAAGTGCTTTGTGAATCTGGCCCTTAAGCCCTGTACACACGATCGGTCCATCCGATGAAAACGGTCTGATGGACCGTTTTCATCGGTTTAACGATGAAGCTGACTGATGGTCAGTCTTGCCCACACACCATCGGTTAAAAAAACGATCGTGTCAGAACGCGGTGACGTAAAACACAACGACATGCTGAAAAAAACAAAGTTCAATGCTTCCAAGCATGCGTTGACTTGATTCTGAGCATGCGTGGATTTTTAACCGATGGACGTGCCTACAAACGATCATTTTTTTTTCTATCGGTTAGGTATCCATTGGTTAAATTTAAAACAAGATTGCTTTATTTAACCTATGGATAATTAACCGATGGGGGCAACACACGATGGGTTTGGTCTGATGAAAACGGTCCATCAGATCGTTCTCATCGGTTTGACCAATCGTGTGTACGCGGTATAATACTGGTTACATGGCAGGGTTGAAGCATATGTCTTAAAAATCTGAAATAGTTTGCCATTGTTATAAATGGCATGACTAGACGATGTGACTTACACTACATTACGTTTGTACTTGATGCAGTGCCTGGGATTTACATGACTGGCCATCCATCACAAAACAATTTTCAAAGTGAACTTAAAAGTCAAAAACCCATAATGATATATAGCTTCTTATAAAAGTAAGGAATATTCGCAGGCTTGAATGCTAGATGTATAGGGAAAGTAGTCAGATAGATAAATAGAACATTTTCAACAGTCTTTTCGTCAGCTATAACAAGTATTATGTATGCAGAAAGGTGTCTTTTCAACTCTTGCCTGCTCTTAAGATCATGAAAAACAACAGGATCCCCATTCCATTACCAGAGATCTACAGGCAGTCTGGTAATAGAAAATGTCATGGATATGTACAGTTAATGCCCCAATTTCGATATCAATTTAACTCTTCTGAAGAAAAAAAAGCCACATCCAAAAATAAATGCATAATTCCTAGTCACATAAAATAATGGCTATGAGATTATTTAGCCTAGCTACAAATATAAAGAATAACACAGAAAGGAACTTTATATAAAAATAAAGAGAGCATTGACAGTAATTATACTGGTAAAGTGTAGAAAATGATGACCCCATTGGTAACAGTGAAATTATTCTCCCTATCCATGTGCACAATTGAGTTCAAGCAGTCTCTAGGCTTTTCTACGGGCCTTAGGCCTGCCACACAAAACACCACTGGAAACTAGAAAACATTGGCGGTTTTCAATACAAAAAATATTACCAACAAGATGCAGTTCCTAAAGAGACACCTGTGGATTTGCAGGCACCCCCAAATTTGACAGTGACTTTCAAGCTTCCCAGATACTGTGATGCCTGAAACCTTAGTAAGGGCAAATCCTTCCATGCTTGTCTAGTTTCTTCATCATACAAGATGACACAAAGCACATGAATGGTAAAATCTCCTTTGTGGTAATATAAACATCAAACTACCAAGGTATTCTAAATTAAACCAGAACTCTTGCCTAAGGAGAAACATATTTTACTTTTTTACAGTCATGTTGTCATTGCATAATAATCAGTTTGTAGCTATGTCGCTTCCTATTTAAACCTCTCACACTTTGGCTAGAAGCTGTCGTGAGAAAGAGTTCTCAACACTGTTCTACTGCACGATCTTTCAATAGGCCCACATGCTGAATGGATTCTGTTTTTTTTTTCTGTGTAATTAATCTGTACACTGAGGCCGCGTACACACGGTCGGTCAAAACCGATGGAAACGGACTGAAGGACCAAACCGATGGTGTGTGGGCCCCATCGGTCACTTATCCTTCGGTCAAAAATTTTAGAACTTGCTTTAAAATTGAACCGATGGACGCCTAACCGATAGGTCAAAACCGACGGTTAGTATGCAAAAACATCGGTTAAAAACCAGCAGCGCATATTCAACTATACTTCACTCACCTGCCACTCTGTTTACCTGCTTGATGCAATAAAATTAAACCTTAAGGTCAGAGCTGCTCTGATCAGAAATTACCCTGGGACGAGAATAGTCCTACTATCTCTATGTTAGCCAATCACCAAATATCAGTGTTGTCACATGACAGGAGATAGAGTGAAGAATACAAATCTGCACACTGATGACATCACACTGTTAATCTTTTACCAAACTGGTTGGGACTATTGAGGAAGCCAGTTTGACTGAATAAAACATTAACTGCATCAGTGTGTGGCTTCGTTTTCATGTTCAATATAGTTTGCTAAACGAGGACGAGCTCCCTTGAAGTCGGCCCCTGGTTCATCGCAGACTGACAGGCAGGCACCTGGGCTTTGAACAGCACGGTCACACCCCCCTCCATACCCATAAGCAATGGGTATTTTCTGTACCTCCAGAGATTATGGACTCATATGCACTCGATTGCGCTGCATTATTGTGCGGTTTATAAAAAAGTGTATTGACCCAAGCATAAAGCAAGAAAAAAAATGTATCCATTTTCTCTGGTTGGGATTAAGAAAAAGAACATTGCATACCTAGTTGCTTGAGACTTTGCTTAATATTTACGACTTATGCCCCATACACACGATCTGACTTTGGCCCGACCAAACTCACATCGGAAT